>NC_057865.1:104503434-105750934 GCF_019393635.1 Dromiciops gliroides | reverse complement strand
TTGCTAGAAAGACTTAACTTCATCTGACTGAATGGAAAGTTTTCCAGTTGACTTAGGAACAGTTTGACCTAGCTAGAAATAATAGTAGCATGATCTAGTCTAGAGGGTAAATAAAGGGGTGGGGAGAGTAATAATCTAAAAGTACCAAAATTTCAAGTTTGTGGAAAAACAATCTTGAGGTTCCTTATTTCATATTCTGCTTTCAAATGAGATACAGAAAGGATTTGAAGATGGAAGCTGGTTGATTAAAAAGCAGTTACTATTAGATATTTTACAGTTTCCCCTCAGATTATGTTCCGTATTCATATAGATGACAGAAAGAAAGACCTAAAACCATGAGGAGACGGAATTAAAGGGTATTAAATTAAAGGGTACTTGTGAAAGCATGGATAGGTAAATAGGGCCTTATTCACATACATGCACTAGAATTGAAAGACACTATTTCAAACTTTAAATAGGTATTTAAAAAGTAATTTATGATGTTCAACTTATCATATCTTTAAGGAAAAATAACTGAAAGTCTCTTAATCATTTCTTCAACACTACTGCCACTTTAAGAAATGGAAGACCAGACTGGAGAAATCACTAATATCACTTTACTACATAGGGTTTCTTAAGTTGTTCTCACAGTCTATAGAGCTCTAAATCTCTAAAGAGAATAAATGCAACAGAAGTGTCTGGGAAAGATGGGGTACATTCTGGGGTTTGTTGATCTCGCTTTAAGAAGACTAAATATAGGGGCAGCTAGATGGCGCAGTGGATAGAGCACTGGCCTTGGAGTCAGGAGTACCTGAATTCAAATCGGGCCTCAGACACTGGACACTTACTAGCTGTGTGACCCTGGGCAAGTCACTTAACCCCAACTGCCTCACTAAAAAAAAAAAAAAAAAGAAGACTAAATATAAAAACAAAAACAAAAACAAGAAGAGGGGCAGCTAGGTGGCGCAGTGGATAGAGCACCAGCCCTGGAGTCAGGAGGACCTGAGTTCAAATGCAGCCTGACACTCGACACTTACTAGCTGTGTGACCCTGGGCAAGTCACTTAACCCCAATTGCCTCACCAAAAAACAAACAAACAAACAAACAAAAGAAGACTAAATATTCACTTAAGAAGCTGTTAAATAGTTAACTCAAAAGAAAATGGGTTGCCCGAGGAGCTGGTAGGTCTTATTCCATGCCCACTCACTCCTACTCCACTGGCCAGGCCAAGCAATCTTTAAAGAAATACTTGTCAGTTATTCGACAGAGGGGATTCTTGTCAGGTAAAGATTGAACTACACAACCTCTGAGGTCCCTCCAAAGTCTGAGATTCTGTGAAGTAACTGCCCGCCTGTCATTCTGGGAAAGACTGGACACAAAAAGTCATAGCAAAGATAAGTTTCATCTGATGCCAAGTAAATAAATGAGAGAAGCTGAAAGACACGTGTTGTCAGCAGCATGCTTAGCCTTGCAGCATCACAGGCAAGCAAGGCCTGGTCAAACATAGGCATCACTACTGGATAAAGGAGGTCTCTGTGTAAAGGACAGCTGCAGAAAGGATACAAACTGGCATTCTCTCAAATGATCTCTCTGCAACTGCAAAGCTGATAGTCACAATGGTGAATTCTACAATAGTTAACTATTAGCCACAGTTTACATCCCCAAAAATGCCTGGGGAAAAGCCAGGACAGAACAAGAACAAGAGAAGGTAAGGGTAATGAGACACACTGAAACTAACCAGGAAGATAAACCAGGTGGTAGAGTGTTCTTTAGGACTACATGCCTGCTAGCTCTAACATAGCAGAACAACAGAAAGATGAGGTCCAGGGTGCTAAAGATAGGTTCACCCACAGGGTGTCCCTTCAAAGCTGGTAGGAACAAAATATACTACCTTGGTGACAAGAGCACTACAATCCTAAACATAAGTAAAAGACTCTACCTATGGCTCCCTAAGTAAGCCTTAGTATATGCAAGGAGGTGGGTATGGAGTAGTAATTTAACCTAAATTCACTCTATCAACCAAAATTAAGCCCACTCCAAAATTCCCAAATAATGCCGTGCTGTTTTTTATTACCTAGCCTAAACAAATGTTGCACTTAACCACAAACTGACTGTCCAGGTAGTAAAAGTTATGACCTCAGAGTTGAAAGGGCCTTCATCTAGTTCACCTTGCAATTTTTGTAATGGCAAGATATGAAAGAAAGAAAAAAATGGGGGAAAAATTATGCCCCTTCATCTTCAACAGAGACAGAAAGGGGGGCAGAGTAATGAACTAGGTGGTGTTGCTAAACACCACCTAGTTCATTACCGATACTGATTTATTGGGGGGGGGGTGTTGTATTAAGATTTAGAAATTTAAGCTTTCTCAGAGGAGAAATTGGGTAGCCTACCATTTTTATGTTTACAATCTATAAAGGTATAGAAAGGTCTTATTTCTTTAAATGTTTGGCAAAGTTAACTTATGAATTTCTCTGGTCCTGGAGTTCTTTAGGGCCTAGTTTTGGGTGGAAATGCATTGTGATGGAGTTAATGGATGGAGAGGGTGCTGTGGAGTTAGACAGATCTGGGTTCTAGTCCT
Organism: Dromiciops gliroides; assembly: GCF_019393635.1. Lineage (NCBI taxonomy): Eukaryota > Metazoa > Chordata > Mammalia > Microbiotheria > Microbiotheriidae > Dromiciops > Dromiciops gliroides. Next base: position 105,748,377 of record NC_057865.1, on the reverse strand, counting down.
GCCTCTGACTCATACATAGATCTACATAAAGTTTCCTCATTGAGAAACACAACACCAAGGGTTCTTAACCTGGACCCATGAACTTCTCCTTGTTTATTTTACTATTTTGATATCTATATTCCAGTGTATTTGGTTTCCTTTGTAATCCACTGTATTTTATTTTATGCATTTAAAAACTTTATTTTGAGAATAGGTCCGTAGGTTTCCCCTGACTATCAAAGAAAGGAGAACAAAAAGGACAAGAATCCCTGCCTTTTACTGGTGAAAATACAAGTCCCAATTATATATGCATTAAATACAGATATAAATACTTACATCCCATCTATATATGTTATGTATATATATCTAGATGGATGATCATCTAGCATGTTCACTGTAGAGGAGATTGTTATTCAAATACAAATTGGATGGGTGCCTCTAAGGACCTTTACAAATCTGAAATTCTGATACGTATTATCTGGGTAACAATAACACTTGGTAACATTTATATAATGCTTTTCTTTTCCTATTTTTTGTAAGGAATAGCTTATATTCTATTTATTTTCATTTTTGGTTTGTTTTTGTTGTTTTTGGCTTTTTTTGCGGGGCAATGAGAGTTAAGTGACTTGCCCACTGTCACAGCTAGTAAGTGTCAAGTGTCTGAGGCCAGATTTGAACTCAGGTCCTCCTGAATCCAGGGCCAGTGCTTCTATATAGTGCTTTAAAGTCTACAAAATTATTTTGATCATTTGATTCTCATAACAACCCTGAGAATCAAGAGCTATTCTTATCCCCATTTTACAAATGAACAATCTGAGGCAGACAGAGGTCAAGTGACTTGCCCAGGGTCACACGGAAAGTAAGTAATTGAGGCAGCATTTGAACTCAGAGCACTCCATCCACTACACCACCTAACTGCCATATACAGCGTGAAGCATATAAAGTAACTGGTCTGGATGACATCTCACTTGCCTGAGGCAAGTCCTACAGCTACCACTATCTCCATTTTCCAAATGAGGAAACTGAGACTGGAAGAGATGAAGTGACTTTCTCATGGTCGCAAAACTCTTAAGTAACAGAGGGGGAATTCAAACCAGAGGCTCTCCTGACTCCGACTCCAACACTCGTTCTTCTGCACCACACTTTCTCCCCTCTACAACTTTCCAGACAAAGGATATGTGTATGTTTCTATATGTCACTGGGGTCATCTCTGAATTTGCCAACATCAAGGTTCAGTGTGGAAACTCTTGGTACGCTAGAGGTTCAAAGCCTGGGTCTTGAAGAAATATATTTTGTGCCCAGAACTGCATGTGTGACAGATACCTCCAGTGGGGTTCTCTATGAAATAAGCCTCATTCTGTGTACATGCATGACAAACTTCTCCTCTGCCCTCCAGAAGAAAGTGCCCTCCCTGGACAGAAAAGGAACCTCTCCTCATCTGGGGGAATGTTCTTGCTCCCTGCCCTTCATTCTTTTAATCCTTCTTCTTCTTATTTTATTTATTTATTTATTCATTTTTGCAGGGCAATGAGGGTTAAGCGACTTGCCCAGGGTCACACAGCTAGTAAGTGTCAAGTGTCTGAGGCCGGATTTGAACTCAGGTCCTCCTGAATGCCGGGCCAGTGCTTTATTCACTGCACCACCTAGTTGCCCCCTCTTTTAGTCCTTCTTAAACAGACCTGCATTTTCTCCAACCTTGGGCTAAAATGGGACCCAATCATGACCTCAGTTTTTGCTTTGGCAAGAGTCCCTCCTTCAGTGGATCCCAGTTTAGCCCCAAGTCAGTTGTGCAGCTAGTTCCCCACTGTATCTGTTCTGTTATGCCATCTCTCGATGTCGGGGCTCTACTCCTTGCCATTCCATTTCCCTGCCTCAGTGTCTGATTAATGTTACATCCTTCCTCTGTACTTCTAAGTCTAGCTCCCTAACCTTCTACACCCTGGCTCTTTGCCTGGGTTCCTAATTACCTCATCTCTCAATGTCTAGGTTCTGATCCATTATCCAGCCCCTCTGTGTTGTCCCACAATTTTCCGGTATCTGGGGCCTGATCACTGCTGCTCATCTATAGTTTCTGTGAACTGTTATAAGTTTATGCCTGTGTTCTCATCCCTATGGCCCCTTTCACTCTGTGGTTAGGGTTCCAATATCCATTGCCTCCAGTGACTACTGACACCATTCCTATGGGCCCCGCTTCCACTGGTGAGTTCTTCCTGGAGCCTCCACTTGGGGAAGGGCCCCAAATCTGCCATCCCTGATTCTCTGGACTTAACCACCATGCTCCATTGTGGGTAATACCTTCCCCTCCACTCTCCCCTCCCTGTCGTCCCCCCCCCCCAGCATACCTAAGTGCTTGTTGACTGACAAACTGACTCATTGACCAGTTCCTCTGTACCTGGGTCCCTGGCTCCCACTGTCTGACTTCCAGATATTTACTTTCATCTGCTTATCTTAAACACATTCCCCCTAAGTTCAGGATGACTAACAGCTGTTTGGTGGCCAGTGTTGATTCCACTAAAACTCCCAAACTGGTTGTTCCCATTGGAACATTTGACTCCTCCTTCCTCCCTACCCCAAACTTCTGAACCCAGTAACTAACCCTTGAATCTGACTTCCAGCCCAGTCTGAACCACTAAGAAACTAGGTCCTTTATTGCTTGCTCCTACTAGCACCAGCTGACCCATAGCTTTTCTTGGCATTTCAGTTTTGGCCACTTAGTTATGTGCCTGAGGTACCAGAATCATCAGCCCCAACTGGCAAAATCTGTCTACCCAAAACATATGCTATCTGGGGCTTCAGGTTCATTAAGCCGTGTCTATGGTACATGCAACACAGACTAATTCATGCCTGTCCCCTCCAATATAAGGTCAGTGAGTTTTCTAATCCATACAACACTGAATCTTTGGTACATTCAGGTACTTTTAGCCTATCTACAGTAAAGACAGAGGTTCAGTTGATAGCATATTTATTCTCTCTGCCCCTCCCCCTCCACTTTGGAGCACCATTATATGAGAGTTAGCCTTGCTGGAAGGCCTGTGATTTAGATACTGGAAGAAAAGGAAGAACACCCCACCCAGGCACCTGCTCTGGAATAGCTCAACTGTCTCTGAATGAGAAAACACTGAGCAATCAGTGCAGGCAATGACTCTCAAACTTCAACCAAGTTCACTTTGAGTGGGATCACTTGGCTATCATTAGTCTCAGTATTTGCTTAAAAAAAAATCCTTAAAACAACTCAAGTCCTACTTCTTCCATGGGGCCCTACCTGACCACTCCCGCTCACCAAATTCAGCCCCTTGCCTAAACTTCCATAGCACTGACTGCCTGTTTCAATTACTCTGGCACTCTATCCTGCTTCTTTGTCTCTGGTGTCTCATCCCACCAATTATACTGTTAATTACTAGAGGACAAGACATCTGAGATTTCCTTTCCTGAGTGCCTAGCACAGTGTGAAAAACACAAGATCCTCAATAAACATTTAGATGAATTAATTAATTAATGTTAAACACAACCCACAGACCAATTTTCAGAAACACAAAAGTCATTTATTATTCCCTTGCTCCACTGGTTATGAGAACAGCCAGCCCACTGCAAATGTTAAATAGGGTAACCCACTCCTCCCATCCATGAAAAGGTGTAGTCTCCCCATCCCCATTTATCACTTAGAAATCAGACTTGTATTCCCTTCATCATTTCTAGCCCCATATTCCACCAAAAGCAAGACTCCTTTCTACAACATTTCTGATGATCATCCAGGCTCTGCTACAATACTTCCAACAATGAAGTATTTATGATTTCATGAGGGAGCTTATTCCCTTGTTGGAAAGCTCTAATTTTTAAATCTTATTTTTATTATATTTTAATCTTATTTTTATTTTATTTGCTATCACAATGTTGCTATAAATATTTTGGTATATATAGGGACTTTCTTCTTATCAGTGGCTTCCTTGGGGTATAAGCCCTGTAATGGAATCTCATTAATAACTTTAAATAATTCTAGAGTGTTTTCCAAAATGATTGCACCACTTCACAACTCCACCAATATATTAGTGTGCCACAATACTTCCAACATTCCACAATACTTCCAACATTGACTGTTGCCAGTTTTTGTCATTTTTGCCAATTTTCAGGATATAAGGGAAAACCTTGGTGTTCTTTTGATTTGTTGTTTGTTTCATTTATTATTAGTGATCTGGAACATTTTTTTCATGTGGTTATGAATCCTTCTTTTAAGAACTCTTTGTTCAGGGGGACAGCTAGGTGGTGCAGTGGATAAAGCACCAGCCCTGGATTCAGGAGGACCTGAGTTCAAATGCAGCCTGACGCTGGACACTTACTAGGGGTGTGACCCTGGGCAAGTCACTTAACCCTCATTGCCTCACAAAACAAACAAACAAAAGAACTGTTTGTTCATATCCTTTGACTACTCACCTATTGAGGAATGGCTACTAATATTCCATATATTAATTGTTCACATATCTTAGATACTAAACTCTTAGAGAAATTTGATTAAAAGACGTTCCCCTCATTTGACTAATTCCCTCTTAATCCTAGGTATATTAATTTTGTCTGTGAAAAAGCTTTTCAGTTTCATGTAATCAGAGTTATATATTTTATCTTTTGGCATTGCCTCTATCTCATTTGGATAAGAATACATCTACCCATAGTTGTGAGAGGTGTATGATCTGTTTCTCTTCTAATATTTTTAATAGTATGATCCTTAATATTAAGGTCACATATCCATTTAGAATGTATTACGGAATATGATGTAGATCTAAGCCCATTTTCTGCCATATTACTTTCTAGTTTTCCCAGCAGTTTTTGACAAATAAGGAGTTTTTTTCCTAGGTAATTGTTTTCTATTTTATCAAATAATGAGTTACTGTGCTCAATTATTTCTGATGTTCCTTTGTCTCTTCCCTCCCCCCCCCCCCTTCTCTCTCTCCCTCCCTGCCTCCCTCAGTACTAAATGGTTTTGATGACTGCTGCTTTATAATGCACTTTGAAATCTGGAAAAGTTATTCCCCCCCCCTTTATCCCTACTTCTTTTCATCATTTTCCTTGATATTTTAGATCCTCCCCCCTAATAAATTCTGTTATTGTTTTATCATGTTCTAAATTAACTTTGATAGAATTTTCATTTTTATTATGTTGGCATAGCCTAGCCATGAGCACTGAATATTCCTCCAGCTATTTAAGTTGTCCTTTATTTCTTTAAGGAACACTTTGTAATTAAATCAATAAAAGTTTTTTGTGTGCTTTGGTAGGTCAATCCCCAGAGATTTTTGCATTTTGTAGTCATTCAAAATGATTTTTCCTTTTCCCTTTTTGCTTCTGTTTTTTTAAAAGAAATATCATATAGAAATACTGTTGATATTTGAGGATTTATTTTGTAGCCTGAAAATTTGCTGAAGTTACTGTCTCAATTAGTATCTTTGCTGATTCCCTAATATTTTCCAAGTATACAATTACATAATCAGCAAAGAGTTTAAAATTTTTTTTATCTTTACCTATCTTTATGCCTTTAATTTTTTTCTCTTGTCATTGCTGTTACTAGCATTTTCAGAACTATATTAAACAACAGTGAAGAGCATTTATGAGACTTTTATGAGACTATCTCTTTAAGGGATTCTAATATATGATATTGTTCTCACTTCTTGAGAATAATTTTTGAAGAAAGATACCAATTGTTCTTTAAAATTTTGATAGAATCCTCCTGTGAATCCACCAAGACCAGGAGTTTCCTCTTCTCCTTTCCCCCTTCCCCCTCTTTGATAGTTTCTTTACAGCTAGCTCTATTCCCTTTTCTAAGACTGGGCTAATTAAGATCTTTAACTGGTCTTCAGCTAGTATGGGTATTTTATATTTGTGAAAGCATTCCTCTGTTTGTGTTCTCAGCTTTGTTAGCATATAATAGCATAATATGTTCTGATTCTTTTTTATTTCTTCTAGTTTTGTTATGATTTTCCCCCTACTTCATTTGCTATTTTATTGGTGATTTTCTGCTCTTTTAAAATCAAATTGGTTAAGAGTTTATCAACCTTATTAGTCTTTGGAGGGAAAAAAACCAAACCAACTTTTAGTTTTATCATTTCTATGTTGTTTTGTTTCCAATTTATATTTCCCTTCTAATTTTTAATATCCTCCCTTTTGTGCTTATTTATTTTATTTGTTGGCCTCTAATATTTAAAATGTATGTTCAGTTTATTAATCCTCTCATTTTTTAATTTTGTTATTGTATATTTGTAGGGATATGATTTTTCCCCTGAGGACTGCTTGAGTTGCATCCCAGGAATTCTGCTATGGTATTTCATCATTATTTTCTTTCACATAATTATTAATTTTTTTCTATGGTTTGTTCTTTGACCTACTCATTATTTGTGATTTCATTGTTAAATCTCAATTTGAGTCTGTGGTTTTGTGTGTGATCACTGAACCAATGACTACTTTTACTTCATTGGTCTATAAAGGATGCATTAACTATTTCTGCCTTTTTACATTTGCTTGCAACATTTCTGTGCCCTAGTACATGGTCAATTTTGTAAATGTTCCATGTGGTGCTGAGAAACATGTATATTCTTTTGATTTTTCATTTAGAAGATGCCACTAAGTCTTTTATCTCTAGGTTCTATAAAAATTTGTTTAGTTCCGTATTTCTCCTTGTATCTTTCTGTTAGACTTAGCCAAAATTAAGAAAGGGATGTGTGTCTCCTGTCACTATTGTGTTACTGTCCATGTTTTCTTGATGCTCTGATAATATTGCCTTTATGAATTTGGATACCGAGGTATTGGGTTTATTAAGTTTATTGCTGATGCTGGTTTGTTGTCTATGCTTTCTTTCAGCATGATGTAGTTTTCATATTTGTTTTGATTTTTTTGAATGTTTTCTTTTGCTTTGTCAGACAGCATGATTCTAACTCCTGCTTTTTTGGATTCACTTGCTAAACAGTAAATTTTTTTCTATCCCTTCAGTTTTATTTTGTGTCTATCTTTGTTTTTTAAATGTGTTTCTTGTAAGCAACAGATTGTAAGGTTTTGTTTTCTTATCCAATCTGTCACATTTTTTGTTTTATTGGATTGTTTAATCCATTCACATTTAAAGTTATGAGTTAGTTTTATATTTTCCTTCATCTGTCTCTAATATTGGGTTTTAAAAAAATGATCCTTCCCCTCTTCTGCTGTAAATACAATACAGTATTCTATCTTTTTAAAGGTGGCTTTATTTCCATTGCCTTCTCTGCCCCCCATTCCCTCTTCTAATTCATTATCCCTTTCCATTTAGGATTTTGCTTATTAGTTCCTTTTTCTCACTTGCTTTTATCTGGTTATATCATTTCCCCCTTTTATTCCTCCCATTTAGTGAAACAGATGCCCTTTTTCTCTCCTCCCCTTCAATGAGTCCTGCTCATTTATTCTTTAAAATTTTCTTTTCTTTTTGGCACCCCTTTCCAAAAAGGATTTCTCTCACTCTTCACTACCCATCCTTTCTTTCTTTCTACTCTAGACCATCACCCTCTTATTCATGACCACTATAATCATCTAGTCTCTATTCTCTGTATTCCTCATGGAATAAAAATTTCCAAGGTATACATTCTAGGCTCTCCCCTCTAGGCAGTTTATGGTAGTAACTTATAGAGTTTGCCCTGCAGATTTCTATTTTGCCTCCCTCCCAGGACAATGTCAATTATTTTAAATGCTAGAGAGGACACTGCCCCATGGTAGGACCCCCACCCCTGCCCCACACCATGTCTCTGGTTATGCTACCCACCAATGCTTTATACACTCCTCTGGTTACCTTTTCTTCCTTCCTCCATTTGCTTCAAAAATCACCTCCCTGGGCCCATGTCCTACTGCTTCCCCAGGTGCCACTTGTCTCTAGGAGTTCTCTTCCCCCACTACTCAAGTAGGATGAATGGACTTTTCAAGCACCAAATCCTCCAGACCACACCCAGCATAAAGTCCCTATCTCCCTTCACCCATAGAAGCATTTATCAGTGGAATACCCTCCCACCACTAAAGCAAGGCCTCTTTCCTTTACTCCCCTTTTTAACCCATCCCCTCTCTTCCTTATCCATTTCCCTGTTGACTTGTCTCTTAGTGAGACCACAAGGGTCAGTTACCCTTCATTTCATATAATCAGGCACATCACCCTCGATTTAATCTGTCACATCACCCATTCTTTCTAAGCCCCTGCCCCTTTCTCCCCATTCATGTATACTCCCATACTATAACATAGTCCCACAAAAAAAACCAAAACATTGATTTTTATTAAAGGCAAAGTCTCTCCAGGTTCTGTCCATAATGCCTCAGGCCTGCCTCTTCACCAGACTTTCACCCAATCTCCATGTGTATATTTAGAAAGACATCTCTTACTGGTCTCTGTTGTCACTATGTTGTTCTTGCTGTCCTTTATTCATTCCTTTTGCATTTCTATTGTTTGGGGTATTCAAGAGATAAATAATCTATTCAGTTCTACTTTTCTTTCTAAAAATGTTTCAAAAATTTCTAAATTATTGAAGTCCATTTGTTTTTTCATTTACAGTTAAATTCAGATTTGTAAAGTAGATCATTCACCTTGAGCTGCATCCTGAGCTACATGCTCACATAATTCCATTCCCTCCTACATTTTCTAGTAAGTACAGAATAGTCTTGTGTTACTTGAATTTCTTTTCCTTTGTATTTGAAGGTCTTTCTTCTGACTGCTAGAAGAACTTGTTTTTTGAATTGTATTGTTAAATTTGACCGCCATGTCTCTTGGAGTTTGCAGACTTGTAAATTGGAGGCAATCTATAAATTCTTTCAATTGGCATTTCATTTTCTTTGTTCAAAGTTCTGGGCAGTTCTTTTATTTTCTGTACCACAGTGTTAAGGTTTTTTTGTCCTGTTGTGTTCTTCTATGAGATCTATGATCCTTTGGTTGTCTTTATGCATCCTGTCTTTAAGATCAGTGCATTTTGCTTATTCAGCAAGCATATTTTCTCTTAATGTTATTGTTTTTTGCTTATTTTTTAGATTTCCCTTCATTCTTTCATTCTCAATCTAGTATTCTCTCTCTCTCTGTTTTTGGCAAGGCAATGAGGGTTAAGTGACTTGCCCAGGGTCACACAGCTACTAAGTGTCAAGTGTCTCAGGTCAGATTTGAACTCAGGTCCTCCTGAATCCAGGGCCAGTGCTTTATCCACTGTGACACCTATATTATTCTCTTTTGTTTCTTTGGTGAGACTTATCATCACAGATACCAGTTCCTATTCTTATTCTGCCTATTATTTTTTGCTATGCAGGCCATAAGTTCTGTTTTCATAATTCTCATTTTTCTTTTGAAGTATCAGAAATAACATTTGGTCCTATGTTCTCACATTCCACAGAGTTCTCTGTTCATCAAGTGCTGGATCATTTTCCTCTGTTTTGTAGCATTTATTCATTGATGCCTGAACTCATTTACTATATCTGGAAGCCATATTTCTTCCTGCTGTTACTGTTTTCCTTGTTGATTTATCTGCTTAGGTTCATGGTCTTTGGGTTTTCTTCTTTCTGAGACCTTTGATCATTTCAGCATTTTTTCCCTGCTAATTTCTTTTTATTGCTCTCTTTGTGGCTCTGTTCCTACTTTGATAGTGATTTTCTTGGGGACTATATCTCCAAGAATCTCAGTCTCTTTCCATCCTAGGTAATTCGCCAGCCTAGGTCTCTGGCCCAAGTAACTTTTTAGTAGATAGAACTGGTCCCAGTTGGATACAGACCTCTTTCCTTCAGACTCAGTAGAATGTTGCATAGCCTCCCTACATACACAATATACGATCTCATTTCTTCTGTTCCTTGGTTCTTTAGTTCAGTTAGTACTAGTATTTTGCACTAGTATTGTCTGCTTTGGCACCAGCAATACCAGAGCTTTGCAGCACTGGTGCTAAGGGACTTGGAAGTAGCTGTCTTTCATGTCTTCCCCACTCCCATCCTTACATCCAGGCTGCTGTTCTTAAAGGGTTTTTGCTGTGCCACTATGGCTGAGACAAACTTCCACAGCCAGAAACTATGGTCCCTGAAGCAATGGAAAGAGGGAAGGGAGGCTGGAATATGGGGTTGGCTTTTGGTGTAAATTTGTATATTGAGTCCTTGAGTCTGCTAATGCAGCCTGGCTGTAGGTAGTATGGGAGGTTGGGGAGGGGTGCTGAGTGAGTTTGGGGTAGGCATCAGTTCAAGGCTTTTTTTTGCTTATTTTGTTTTTAAATAACTTCTTTTAGATTCTGTGTATCCTAGACCACAAAGACAGCTAAAGTTGCTTTATATTTGTCACATGATTTCTGTTCTGGAAAGGTGTGAAAAGTCTTGAGGATCAGAGAAAATATCTAGTTCTCCATTCTGTTGTTCATATAACCCAGAAGTTGAAAGCTCTAATTTATATTCTTTATATGAAAGTAAAACCTATACCCTCTCTCCCTGGCTAATAGATCTGCCTTCTACATCTACATAGAATAAACTTAATCCCTCTTTAACACAATAGCTTTTTAAATATTTGAAAACCATTGTCACCACCAACTACTTGGACTTCTCTAGACTAAACATCCCAATTTAAAGCTCTCACTACATCCATTACGCATATCAGGATATACTCTGGCTCACCAATAGGCTACTTAAAATGTGATGCAAAGAACTGAACAAAATTCTCTAAATGTAGCCTAAGCAGAGCACACTAGGGCTATTATTTCTTTGGATATGAACACTATATTTCTATGAAAGAACCCAAATACTGCATTATAATTTTTGCATCAGTCATACAGCTATCTTATACTGAACTTGTGGCTAACAAAAACCCTCAAAAATTTTTCAAATGAAAAATCAATCAATCAATAAGCATTTATTAAGTGCATTGTTGTTCGGTCATTCAGTCATGTCTGGTTCTTCGTGACCCTTTGGACCATAGCATCCATTGGATTTTCTTGGCAAAGGCACTACAGTGGTTTGACATTGCATACTATGTTCCAAAAACTGTGTTAAGTTCTAGGATGCAAAGAAAATGCAAAAACAGTTCCTGCCCTCGAGGATTTTATATTTATTCCAATGGTCCATGCCAATGTGTACATAAGTAGATAGATACAAGACACATAGAGAGTAATAAACAGAAGATAACTCTAAAGTTTCCCCTATCTTTTAAATGTGTGACTGAGTTTTTGACCCTGAATTCAGGACTTAGAGATACAGGGTGGTACAGTATAAATAATGCTAGCATCAGCATAAAAAAACCTAGGTTAAATCCTTCCTCAGACACTATTCAGCCTTGGGCCACACTTAACCTCTCCCTTATCTAGTAATTAAAGGGGTTGGACTTGAAAACTTCTAAGATACCTTCTAGGTGTACATCTATGATTCTATGACTTCATATTTACCTTATTAAATTTTGTTGGTTTCGGCCCATTTCCTAGTTAGATAGTTCTGAATTAGATTCTTTTATTAATCAGTTTCCTCATCACAAAATGAGGTAATTTTAACCAGATGATCTCTGAGTCTAACATTCTATGATTCTATTCTGTCTTATTAATTATCCCTACCAGAATACAGAAGAACAAGGAGAATCATGGTGATCTGAAAAAGCTAAGCTGAGCCAACTGTTTCAGTAAAGGCCCAGGAAATTTCAATCATCTTTTAACCCCACAATTAATTCTAGTTGCAAGAAATTTTTTAAAAAGTTATAATGTTGTTTCCTGCTTAAAGTGCTATCTTCTGGTCCTGAATCAAGAAAATTTCTGTCTAATAAACATGATCATATGTTCCTTTGTTGATCTTCTAAAAATCTAGTAAGACAAAGTATTATTCACAAAAAGGTATCCCCACTAGAAAGCAGAAGAGTTTCTTTGGCTCAGCAAAAAGCTGCATTCTTCAGGCAATTGGTACACGTGTCTGAGATGCCTTTCTCCTTATACAAAGCTGACATGCCTCACTTCCCTAAGACCCCTGCTTTCCTCAGCAGAGGCCTTTGAACAGATGGAGGTATCTGTCTTCCCCCACCCCCCACCCCCCACTTCAAAAGTCATTTTTCCTCACTTACCCAAAGGCTCGAGGAGAAAAGAATTCTTCTTGGCACTGTAGCTATTTCATTATTCCATCAATAATGAAAAGGGATGTTAAAAATTATACGCTACATGGCTTTGTGGTACCCGGGTGGTGACCACAAACAGATGCTTACACCACAAAAATGTTTCCATTCCAGGTCAAATCATTTCAGGCCAATTGTATTGTCTTTAACTGCAACCAAGAAAAAAAAATACCCCCCCAAAACCCAACAACAAAACTTGGGACTTTGAGAGAAAGAAGAAAAGAAAAAATTGTAAAATGCTCTAAAACAAAATTGCATATTCTAATAAAAACCTTGCTTGAGCCATGAAAAAGCAGTACATTGCTGCTCATGGCTTATACCCTAAGATGATGTGATTCACTGAGTATAATCTTTCCCCTTACCTAATAACCAAATATATACATAGAATGAGACATAAATATGTTATGCTGTAGGTTACCATTTTTAAAACTTTACAAGGAGGGAAAGACAAAATTTCTTTGGTTATATGGAAGAATACCTCTGTTCACACACCATTTCCCAACTTGACATTACTATTTTATTATCATAATACATTCCTACACTACTAGTACTTTTTGGTTGTGGTTGTTTTATTGATCATTCTATCTTCTCTCTTATCTACCCATCACCCATTTATCTCCCCATGCTCTCACAAAATGCACAGACCTTTAGTATTACAGTTGCTAGTTTATATTTGTTTGGCACTAACTTGAGTTCTTTACCTATAAATAAGTTATCCTATCACCAGGTGAACCATCACACTTTGGTTGGGGTTTTATGGTCCAAACAAGAAGATTTTAGTCACAAAACTTTATGTTTCATAAAGGCAGGAACTGTGTCATGTCTACACTTTTTATCTCCATTTGCAACCAGCACAGTGGTCTGCACACTGCAGGTACTCAATAAAAGTTTGCTGAATTTAACTGAGTTTAAAAATTAGCCTATTCTCCCATTTAATTTTACCTTTAAAGAAAAAAAAAAGGATGTGTACATTACAAAAATATAGAAGGCATTTAAAATAACACATTTAAATGGCTTAGGACTGGACCTATGATTTCACAGGTATCAACGATTCCTTCTCCCGGTGCAGATCAGCACCTGCTTCTTAAACTATATGTCTGTCTTGACCCTGTATGGGGCCATGTAACTCAATGTGGGGATCACAAAAAATTTGGCAACAGTAAAAGGTTACGAATACCTCTTTTATATACCTATATACCCAGGTTCACATAAAAATTTCTCGGGGAAAAAAGTGATTGGGAGTGGAAAAAATTTTAAAAGCCCTGGTCTACCCCTTATATTCTTAGAGAGATGCCTAGTATGCTCAGAAGTAAAGGGAATTGTGCAGGGTCTCACAGCCAGTATGTGCCAGAAACAGGACTTGGCTTCCAGTTCCAGTCTCCACCCAGTATACCAGGCTACCTCTATATATAATTTGGATTTTTTTCTCATTCTTCCTATTATCAATTACTTCTTAATATAATCTTAGGGATTTTTCCCTAAGATAATTAAAATGTATCTTTCTAATTCCGAATTATCTGAGTTTCAGATGCTGCTCAGGGATTACTTACAGCTTCCAGAACTTGAAGCCAGTTTGGCATCAAAGGCTCTTCTTGATTACTTCCGTTAGCTGCCAGCTATCAGTTTCTTAGTAATAATCTTTTAACTACTATGAACTATTTTACTCAAGAAACAGAGCTCAGAAACCCCAACTTTTAACTTTATATTCTTTTCTGTCTCAGAGAACACAGGCAGGCACAATGTTTCTTTTCCAGGATACTCTCAAAATTGTTGTCTTTTCTTCCTTCCACTAAGCAAAGTAGAAACCAAAAAGAAGACCACTCACACTCACATATTATATCTATACACAAGTATTGTGAACTTTTAAAATTGTCTTTTCTAGCCAGGATATTTCTTAGTTGCTTTATCCTTTTTTTTTTTTTTAAGTGAGGCAATTGGGGTTAAGTGACTTGCCCAGGGTCACACAGCTAGTTAAGTATTAAGTGTCTGAGACTGGATTTGAACTCAGGTACTCCTGCCTCCAGGGCCAGTGCTCTATCAACTGCGCCATCTAGCTGCCCCATTTTTTTTGTTTGTTTGTTTGTTTGTTTGTTTTGTTTTTGTTTGTTTTTTTGGTTTTTTTTGCAGGGCAATGGGGGTTAAGTGACTTGCCCAGGGTCAGCCAGCTAGTAAGTGTCAAGTGTCTGAGGCCGGATTTGAACTCAGGTACTCCTGAATCCAGGGCCGGTGCTTTATCCACTGCGCCACCTAGCCGCCCCCCCTCTTTTTTTTTTTTTTTAAAAGAAGATCTCAGGGGCAGCTAGGTGGTGCGGTGGATAGAGCACTGGCCCTGGATTCAGAAGGACCTGAGTTCAAATCTGGCCTCAGACACTTAACACTTACTAGCTGTGTGACCCTGGGCAAGTCACTTAACCCCAATTGCCTCACCAAAAAAAAAAAATTAGAAAAAAGAAGATCTCATTTCTCCTCCTTTCCTGTTAGACAATACCATATTTTGCAAACAATGATTCCCTTAAGGTAAAGCTTGGGTATACCTGCCTTTTACGGTCTGCCTCTGATACATCATTTAGAGATATAAAATCTCAGCTTATATTGCCTTCTAAAAAGCTAGCTCTTCCAGGACTAACCATTTTAGAACAGAATCTTTTAAAAGGTTTTAAAATAGAGGTGTGCAATCTGTTGTCCTTGTTTTTATCACGATTGTCACTTTCTCTGTCATTTTGGGTATATGTATGAGTGTATGTATTTTGTTCAATTATTTAGATCTTAATGTTAATAAGAACAACACTCACCTCTATGCGAACTAGTTAGATTTGTTCAATTCCATTCAAATATCCACTGAGCACCTTCTATCTGAAGGAACTGAGCTAAGTGCTATAGTGGATATAAACATGAATAGGGCACAACAACAGTAACGGTACAAGGGCAATAAGTTACAAAGTATGTTCACAGAATAGTGAGAAGTCCAGTTTAGCAAAAGCATTAATTATGAGAAAGGCCAGAATTCCTCTGATATTGGATCACTTCTCTGTTTGGGCCTCAGTTTCCTCATTCGTACAATAAAGGAGGTGGATGAGAGAATCTCTAAGAGACAATCTACAATCCAGTTCTGCCATTCTACAATTCTATGAAAGCTTTTAGTCCTCTGGGATTCAAGACAGAAGCAGGCCCTGAAGAACTGAATTTTTCTGCTATCTTATTCCCCTGTTTCACACACTCAGACCACCATCAAAGTCATGGACCTGACATTCCCTAAGTAAATAACACTGCTCTACTCTAGGGCCTTGCTTTATCTGCCTTATCAGAAAAGGAAGTTCTCTTCTTTTGTTTCTTTACAAAGTTCCTGAACCATTCTGACAATGTCCAAATGACTAAAAGATGGGAAGAATCTCCCAGAAGCAAACCAAAAATGTTTCCTCTCTACCTTCCCTGCCCTAACGCTTGCCAGTCAAGACCTTCAAAAAACTACCATTTATAACTGGAAATGACAGGTAATGGTTTCTCTATGAAACAACCCGCCACTATCAGAAAATGGGTAATAGAAGGAACAGAAATGCAATGAAGAAAAAAAGAGAAATCTCAAAATAATCCCCACTCGAGGGGCTGTCCAGATATGGGATGAGTTGAGAAATACTGTTAATTATAGTCAGTCTGACCAGGAACCTGGTCTCTCACAGAGTAGCTACTCCATAAATACTGAACTAACTGGTGGTGCTGGTCACCATGAATCCCAAGCTTTATCCTTTCTGCTCTCTAGACAAAAACATGTGGAAGCTGAACATTCAAGGAGCGCATCTCTCAATATAGGGAGGCAGGCTGTGTTGATACACAGGATGCTCAGGATACTAACCAGGTTAACAGACAGGGCAAACTCTTTGGAACCAACCACCGACCACGGGGACCTGTTTCATTAGACCCCTTTTCAAACATATACATCCTGAGATCCTCTTTGGAACAGTAGAGAGCCTGAAAGGTTCATCTCTGAAGAGCACAATGTTCTTCGTCTATACCACAAGTCCTTACGATTTCTCAAAAACACAAAGGAATGCACAAAAAAAAGCACACTAGCCTGTTTCATACGTACATCTCTTGTGTGCCCTTTGTACTAAGAGAGAAAATGCACATTCCATTACTGCTGCTCTCCAGAAGCAACTCTAAGGCCATCAACAGCCCCCTGTGGACCACACCCAGGTTTTCTCATTTCTCAGTCTCTCCGGATTCTGTCCTGCTTTCAGCCGGCTAGCCCAGGGGAGCCCTCATGCTACTCTTTCTCTTGTCCAATCACCAGGAATTTCCTCCACGGCACAGGTGTGAATTACTTGGCTCTTCTCTTTCCAGCTTCCTTTACTCCAAGATCTCATCTACCGGCATTGCTTCCACAGTGAAAAGAATGCTGACTCTCAAGGAAGAGGATCTTGGATCAAATCCCATCTCCCCCAGTTACTATGTGACCCTGGGCAAGTCATTTCCCTTCTTGGGCCTCAGTTTCTTTAACTGTAAAATGAGGGGTTTGGACCAGATGACCTAGGGTCTCTTTCAGTTCCAGATCTGTAATCTTCTGGACACTTACCTCAACCTCAAGCTCACTAGTCACTTAAACATCCAAACAACCTGATGAGATAGAAATATATCTAGGAGGATAAACTTCCCTATTTCTGTGGAGGGCACCATCGCCCTTCTAGTCACCCAGGTTTAAAACTTTTCTCTCCCTCATTTCACATATGCGACCGACTGCCCTGTCTTACAGATTCTATCCCCACATCTTCTCTTGAATTCTTTCCTATCTTTCCCCTCAAATAGCTAGTACCTTAATATAACCCTTCATCCCCTCTTAACTAGAATATTGTACTAGCTTCCTCAATGGTCTTCCAACCTCAGGTCTCCCCCTTCTCCAAGATCTATCTTCTACACAGCTGCCAGGGTCTGACCATGATCCTCCCCTGTTCAATAAACTCCAATTATTATCTCTAAAATCAAACACAACCATTTTAAATCCCTTCAAGACCGAGCTCCAATTTACCTTTCCAACATTATTATATGTTACTCTCCTTCCCTCACATAGCTCTCATGTCCAGCCACAATGGCCTCCTTACTGTTCCTCACAAACCATACATCATTTCCTGTCCCCATGCCTTTGCACAAGATTTCCCCATAGAATATACTCCTTCATCACCACTCCCTCTTAAAAGCGTTAGCTTCGGGGGCAGCTAGGTGGTCCAGTGGATAGAGCACCAGCCCTGGAGTCAGGAGGATGTGAGTTCAAATCCAGCCTCAGACACTTAACACTTACTAGCTGTGTGACCTTGGGCAAGTCACTTAACCCCAATTGCCTCACAAAAAAAAAAAAAAAAGCGTTAGCTTCAAGGCTTAACTTAGGTGTCACATCCAACAGGTAGCCTTTCCTGACTTCTCTGGTTGTTGGCGCTTTCTTCCTCTGCAATTATTATATTGATTGAGTTATATGTTGTGCCTCCCAGTAAAATGTAAGTCTCTTAAAGACAGGAACTGTTTGTTTTTTAAAAACTTTTGACTTTGTAGGTGACTCCTGTATCACACTTGCACTAGTAGTTACACTTGTAAGGTGCTTGCTGAATGGAATTTATAAATGCTTATTAAATGGACTTCCATTATAATTCAATTCAGTGTGATTCAACAAATATTCATTAAATATTGTGTATAATAATGCACAGATAAAGAAATGAGGCAGACACAATCCTTACCCTTAAAGAGTTTACAATCTAGCAGGTAGAACAAGCCTAATACCTAAATTATTAACAAAAAGAACATGATGATGACATAAGAGCATCTGGGGGAATTAGGACAAGTTTCATGAAAGCAAAGGCACGATACTACACAATGGTACACTACACTGACAAGAGCAAAGATGTGGAGCCTAGAGAATCTACTATCTGTCTGCAGTCTAGTACCCATTGCCCCAGGGTTCTAGGCCTCAGGACCCTCATTTCTAAAACAAGACCAGATTTGACAGCTGCTAAGGTCCCCTCTAACTCTAAATCTAAGATCCCACAATCCTTAGATGGACCTTGAAGGATGGGAGAGATTTTGACAGAATGAAGGTTTTTCTGGGCAAGAGAGAACAGTAGGAGAAAAGATATGGATATAAGAAAGTTCAAAATGTGTTTAGGAAACAGGAAATTATTCAATTAGTCTAAAGTAGAGGAGTATTAAGGTTTATTGGGAAAAATGGGTTAAAAACAATCCATCGGGGCAGCTAGATGGTGCAGTGGATAAAGCACTGGCCCTGGATTCAGGAGGACCTAAATTCAAATCTGACCTCAGACACTTGACGCTTATTAGCTGTGTGACCCTGGCAAGTCACTTAACCCTCACTGCCCTGCAAAATAAAAACAAAAAAAACAAAAAAAAACCCAATCCATCAACAAACTATTAAACACTAGCTATGTGTCAGGCACTGTGCTAGACCCTGAGGATAAAAATATAAATAGGGAAACTATTCCTACTATCAAAAAGCTTACATACTAAATAGGAAACACCACCACCACAGAGATGAGCAGATGGCATAAATGTAAAGAGAGGAGACGGGAAGAGGGACTGGATCTGTGATTTCATTGGTACAAGGAGCTCCACAGTGAAGAGACCCCCTTTGTCACTATGGGTCAACAACTTCTTGGCAACTTACAGCCTGAGAGCAGCCAGAGAACCGAGATGTGAAGTGACTTGCCCAGGCTTCCTCGGCCAGTACTTTTCAGAAATAGGACTTTCCTGGGTCTTTCTGTCTGCTGTGCCAGCTCTCCAGTTACTCTATCACACAGCCTCTGAATACAAAGAGGAGAAATACGAATGTACACAAGGTAGTTAGGGAATTAGAGCATTGGTAGTTAGGGGTATTACAAAAGGCTTCATACATAAAGTGAAGTTTGAGCTGAGTCTTGAAGGAAGAAAGGAATTCTATGAGATGGAGATGAGGAGAGACTGTGTTCCAGGCATGAGGGGTATGCACAGCAGGAGTGTTACATGTGAGGCCCAGAAATAGGAGCCATTTGGCTGGACTAGAAAGTATAGGAGAAGTAACATACACTGGACTGGAAAGAGAGATTAAGGCCAGGTTGTGAGGTGTTTTAAAAATTAAACAGAGTTTTTATTTTATCCTTGATACAATAGGGAGTCTTTGGAGTTTATTGAGTAGGACCTCAATATGGTCAGAATTGTGCTGAAGGAAAATCCCTTCGGCAGCAGTATGTAGGATGGGCTAGGGTGGAGAGATTTTTGAGACAAGGAAGCTAATTAAAAAAACACTGAAATAATCTAGGAGACAGTATGTGACAACGGCCTGAACTAAGGTGGTGGTTGTATGAGCAAAGAGAAAGAATTGGATGTGAAAGACATTGTAAAACTAGAAAGGTTTGGGAAAATGAGTGGATTGATGTGGCGAAGGAGAGCGAAGAACCAAAGAAAATACCAAGGCCATGAACTGGAAGAATGTTGGTAGCTTTGCCCAAAACAGGAAAGTTTAGAGAAAGGATGGCTTGATTAGAGCAAAATATGCTGGAATCACATTAGTAAGACTTTGAATGCCTAGTTACAGAGCTTCAAGTATAATCTGGTAAGCAATGAGAAAACACAAATGGTTTTTCAGCTAGGGACTGTTTTGAGATGTGTTTTTATGGGGCAAAAGTCCATTAAAAACTGTTGAAAGTCTAGAAAGATATAAGGGAGGGATATCCCCATGGAGGCAGGCCCTACAGCACAGCAGGGAATTGCAGCTGGCTGGAATTTACAGTTTCCACCTAATCATTTCCTTTTCCTCTATCACAGTTTCTCAATTCCAGTGCCTTTGGCACTACCTACCTCCCCCTTTTATTGCTCCTTTATGTCTGGAGAGCTTCTAAGTCCCCACTCAAACATCTCAAACCTTATTCTCCTCATTCCACAGCAGCACTTTTTGTAGTAGCAAAAAACTAGAAACAAAGTAGAAGCCCATCAACAGAGAACTGGCTTAACAAACTGCCATACATAAGTATACTGAGACATTACTGTGGCATAAGAAACAATGAATATGAAGAATTCAGAGAAACAAGGGAAGACTTCTATGAACTGATGCAGAATAAAGTAGAAACAGAAAAACAACATACACCATGAGAATAACGGAAGAACAACAAAAAGGAAAATGAACACTGTAAAATTATGAGCAAGTTTGTTGCCAAAGAAGAGATTAGCACATACATTTTTCTCTCTTCTTTTCAGGGACTTTGAGTGTGAAACACTACCTATATTGTCAGGCTTGGTAGATGTAGTGTTCAATTTTGCTGAATGCTTTAAGGGATAATTCTCTGGGTAGGGTAAAGAGAGAAATAAGTTTGGAAATGAGGATGATATAAAAACAAAAGATATCAATAAAAGTTTGAAAAATACAAATGGGGGCAGCTAGGTGGCGCAGTGGATAAAGCACTGGCCCTGGATTCAGGAGGACCTGAGTTCAAATACGGCCTTAGACACTTGACACTTAAAACTAGCTGTGTGACCCTGGGCAAGTCACTTAACCCTCATTGCCCGGAGGAAAAAAAAAAGAAAAAAAAAAGAAAAGAAAAAAGCAAATACCAATGGTTGTGTTGTAATTGTCAGCTCACTAGAATAAACTTTGTTTTGACCAGAGTTCCAGGCAAGAAAATCACAGGTATCTAGTTGAATCAGGCCTAAAGGAGCTATATTTATGAGAATAGCTTGATAAGGGAGCTAGGAATCCCAAAGGATTTCTATCACATCTTGCTGCTGGATGAGGCCAGAAAGCATTCTCCCAGACATGCAAGCACTACACATTACATTTGAGACTAAATGGGAAAGATACAAAAGGTTGTGCTAAGGGGATGATCTGGAGAGAAAGACATCAAACTGCAATGGTTTGTAAAATAAGTTCCAATTTTCTGACATATCAGGGAGAAAAATTTCC
Source organism: Dromiciops gliroides (assembly GCF_019393635.1). Taxonomy (NCBI): domain Eukaryota; kingdom Metazoa; phylum Chordata; class Mammalia; order Microbiotheria; family Microbiotheriidae; genus Dromiciops; species Dromiciops gliroides. Next base: position 105,727,384 of record NC_057865.1, on the reverse strand, counting down.
CAGGCCAGTATCAGCTTATCCAGAAGGGAAAAAAAGGCTTTTAGATCTATAAGTAATCAATTATGATAAGCAAAATATTCATGTTTTTATAAGGTGAAGGGTTAACAATAAAGAAAACATTTCAGATCTTGGAGATTGTCACTGTGAAGCTTTGGGGGTCCTCAGTAAATGGAACAATACCCATCTAGTACATTAAAGTCAGTTTAAAAAAGTTCATAGGATCGAATAAAGCACTGGCCCTGGATTCAGGAGGACCTGAGTTCAAATCCGATCTCAGACACTTGGCACTTACTAGCTGTGTTACCCTGGGCAAGTCACTTAACCCTCATTGCCCCATACCCCCCCCAAAAAAAGTTCATAGTATCAAAGTCAGTAGAATGGACCTTTAAAGATCCTATAATAGTCTAATCCAAAGCCTTCATTTTACAAAGGAGAAACCTGAGCACCAGAGGAGTGAAGTGGAGCCTGCCTCTTTAAGTACAAAAGCAGTGAGGTTATGAATATGCCAGCTGAGAAAGTGTTTAAGGCAGATTACCCCATTCAGGGAGATAATATTCTGGGAAATAAGGTTGGCTGCTTTCCTATATCAAAGGTTGCACCAAATAGCTGCAGGGCTATTCAGGGGTATGTGGGTTGCCACTCCAGCCCCTTGGATTCCCTATCTTGCTTCAAAGACAAATGTCAAACTACAGCTAGATATATCACAGGCATGTAGAAATATATAGGGAGAGGTCTCAAGGACCACAATTTGCTATGTCTAAATTAAGGATAAGGTTTTAGTTACCTCAGAACCAATTCCTTTTAAGATGCTCTCTTTGAAGACTGAGACAAAAGCTATCTAGGACCACAGGATCCTAGATTTAGAGCTGGAAATAACCTCAGAGGCCATCTAGTGTAACCTTGCATTTTATAAATGATAAGGAAGTTCAGGAAATTGCCCCTGGTCACAGAGGTAGTAAATATCAGAGGCCTAATCTGAACCCAAGTCCTCTACCTACAAGAGCCAGAATGCTTCCCACTGTATCATGCATGCTACCTTCTAGTCTCAAGTCTAAACTTAAACAACTGGGAGAAAGAGATTCTCATGTTAATCCCTTGCTCTGCAATTTAGTCCCACTCTGCTTAACCCTTTGACTTTATCCTGGTCTCCCAAAACTTCCCATCCTGGAAGGTCAAATCAACCCTGACACCCATGCCTTCTCGGAAGTGTTCTTTGCACCTGGGGTCCCTCCTTCCTACTGACTGGAAAGGGTGCAAGGTGGCTAGCAGAGAATTCCTCCCAGACCCTCCAAGGCAGCCAACCTGCATTCCCACTTGGGCCAGATTCTTCTGGACTTCATCATGCTCCTGCCCCGGGTATACCTCCCCTCAATCCCACACCTTTCAGCTTCATTTTATGTGTTGTCTTCCCCCACTAGATTGTGAGCTCCTTGAAGGCAGGGACTTGAATGGCCCACCAATATCTCCAACTCAACATGTCCAAAATTAAATACATTATCTTCCCCCTGAAAAACCTGCCTTTCCCCTTAACTACTCTTCTCTATGCCACCCTCAACCTTACAGTGATCTAGGCTTATAACCTTGGAATCATATTTGACTTAGAATCACAGAATTCAAAACTGCAATGCACCTTAGTGGTCACGTAGTCCAACTCACATCCTGAAGGAATCCCTAATTTAACATGTCCAGTAAGTGATCATCGATCATCTTAGCCTCTACTTGAAAATTGTCAATAAGGTAGGACCCAACATCTCCCTAGCGAGTTCAGTCCATTTTTTCAGAGCTCTAAATGTTAGAAATTTCCCCCCTAAAATCAAGCCTAAATTTGTCCTTTTGCAACTTCCATTCATTATTCCTTACTCTGCTTTTGGGGGCAAAACAGAATGAGTATCTTCACCCACAAGATGGCCCTTCAAATACTCCAATATATCTATCATCCCTTCCAAAATTTCTCTTCTCCAGGTCACTTCAAACTATCTTGATGATATGGACTCCAAATTCATCGATAGCTGGGTTGCTCTCCTCTGGATATTCTTCAGCCTATGAATGTCTCTAAAATGCAGCGACCAGAACTGAAGGCCATACTACAAAAGGGGCATAACCACAGCTGAGTACAGAGATGACCACTTTCTTCTTCCTGAAAGCTATGACTCTCTTACTGAAACCCAATATCACTAGCAGCTTCTTTAGCTGCCACATCACACTAATGACTCATATTAAACAGAGTTCACTCATCCCCAGATCTCTTCCAAATTGCTATCTAACTATACCATCTTCATGCTATGTTTGTGAAGTTTTTTTTCAGCAAAAGTGCTTAATCTCAGGAGATTGTCAGGATTTTTTTGGAGGTTATGATATCTACAAATTTTAAAGACCATGTTATCGGTGCCTTTATTATAATTACTGATTAAAATGTTAAATGGCACAGGAATGATTTAGTCAATGTCATACCAATCAAACTACCAAAGGATTATTTTAGCAAACTAGGAAAAAAAAATACTGAAATTAATATGGAAACAAAAAGGGTCAAGAGTCACAAGGAAAAATGGAAAAAAAAAAAAGTAGAAACAAGCTGGGACCTAATACTGCCAGATCTTGAACTATATTAAAAAGCAGTAAATCTCAAAATAATTTGGTACTGATTTAAAAAAACAAGAACATCAATCAGTAGAACTGATTAGGTATACAATAAAGAGAAGTTAATGTATCTAATCCCTAATATCTGATAAACACAAACACTCCAGCTATTGGGATAAGAACTTGCTATTTGACAAAAACTGATGGGCATATGGGATAGCAGTATGGAAAAAAAAATTAGATTTATACTAGTATCTTACAATTTATACCAAGATAAACTCCAAATGTATATATGATTTAAAAAAAAATTAAAGGTCTCATCAGAAACAAAATAGAAAACATGGTAAAATTACCTACAAGATCTATGGATAGAAGGAAAGATCATGACCAAACAAGGAATAAAAAGAATCACAGAAGATAAAATAGATAACTTTGATTTTATAAAATTAAAAAGGTTTTGCATAAACAAATCCAATAAAGCTAAGGTGAAAAGGGAAACAACTAGGAGAAAATCTTTACAGCAAGTCTTTCTGAAGAAAAGGTTCCATGTATAAAATACTTATAGTAGTGATTTTGGTAGTGGCAAAAACCTGTAGACTAATGGGATGTCTACCAATTAAAGAATGGCTGAATGAATTGTGGCATATGAATGTCAAGAAATGAAAAATTAGATGACTTCAATGAGACATGGAAAAACATATGAACTGATGCAGGGAAGAACCAAGAGAGCAATTTATACAATAACAACTTATACAATAACAACAACACTGTAAAGACAAACAACTTTGAAAGCCATAAAAACTATGAATACAATGACCATCCATGATTCTAAAAGACCAATGTTAAAACATACTCTCCCCCTGTTAAGGGACAGGTAATAGACTTAGGTATTAGAATGAGATATATTTTTGTATGCAGCTAATAAGTGATTTGGTTCTGCTTGACTGTGAATATCTGTTATAAGAAGTTTGTTTTTCTTTTCTCTTTTTTTCCCCCATGGGGTGAGGGTAGGAGGAAGAGAAAATAGATTTCTCTTAATTAAAAGAAAACAACTTTAAAAAAAAATAGGGAGTTACTACAGATGTGGAATATCTCATCCACTATCAGATGAGGTTACTATATTGTTAGTTTTGCTTAATTGTTAATTTTATTACAAGATACCTCTAATAGAGTGGAAATAATAACAACAATAATAATAGCTAATCCTGTTTTGAGTAAATTAAGCAATAATAATGACAATAGCATTTACATAGTGCTTTAAGGTTTGCAAAGCATTGTATAAATATTAGCTCATCTTCTTCTTACAACCTTGGAGGATTATTTTTTCCATTTTACAGATTAGAAAACTGAGACAGAGGTTAAATGACTTGCCCAGAGTGACACAGCTATTAAGTGTCTGAGGCTGGATTGAACTTGGGTCTTTGTGACCCCAAGTCCAGTGCCCTATCTACTGTGCCACCTAGCTGCCCAATCTGGAATTGTTTGAAATGTAAAAAACCACATCTATAAAACTTTTAAACACACACACACACACACACACACACACACACACACACACACTCCTTGGAGCATTTCACTAGAGACCTCCTGCTACAGACATACATTGAATGATCAATGTCTACTCTTTGATTCCAGACATTTCACCAGTTCTTAAAAAAGGAAATAAGGTTAGTCTGTTATGACTTCTCTGATGAAACCATGCTGGCTCTTTATAAAAATTTCTTCCTTTCCTAGATGTTTATTATCATTCTAATAATCTATTCTAGAAATTAGCCATCTCAGCTGAGAAACTTGCCTCACATTCACTGAAAAAATTTGAGATTATTCACTGAGAACTCCTTTTTTCCTCCTCCTCATCTTGCCTTCTGTACCTGAGTCCTGTTTCTCCTCTTTCACCCATCTCACATGAAGAGGTGGCCCTTTTCCTTGCCAAAGTGGGCCTCTATTCCAGCTCATCTTCTCCAGCATATTGCCCCCACTCTCTTACCCATTCTCTCACTTATTTTTAATCTCTCCCTGGCTACTGGCTGCTTCCCTACTACCCACAAACTTGCCCTTACCCACCCTCCACCCCCATATCTTCAAAAATCCCTCAGGTGATCTGGCCATCCCCACTAGCTATTATCCTATATCTCTTCTCCCTTTTTGGTTACATTCCTTGAGAAGGCCAACTACCATTTATGCCTCCCCTTCCTTTCTTCTTACTCTCTTAACTCTCTGTAATCTGTGCTCCAACCTCATCATTCAACTGAAACTACTCTCACCAAAGTTACCAAAAATAAGAGGAAGCTAGGTGGTGCAGTGGATAGAACCCTGGGCCTAGAGTCAGAAAGACTTGAATTCAAATCCAGTCTCAGACAATTGTTAGCTGTGTGACCCTTGGCAAATCACCTAACTACTGTCTGCCCTAGTTTCCTCAAATGTAAAATATGAATAATAATTGTATCTATCTCCCAGGGTTGTTATGAGGATCAAATTAGATAATATTTGTAAAGTGCTTAGCTCGGTGCCTGGCACATAGTAGGTGCTTAATGTTTATTTCCTTTCTTCCTCTTAATTGCCAAATCTAATGGCTTTTTCTAACTCTTCTCATCCTCCCTGACCTCTCTTCAGCCTTTGACACTCTTTTCTCTAAGAAAAGTGACATTCTCTATCCAGGTTCTCCTACCTCTAAAAGCTTCTCCTAGATCACACACACACACACACACACACACACACACACACACACACACACTAACCATGGAAGACCCCAGAGCTCTCTCTGAGCCCTCTTCTCTTCCCTCTCTATCTTGTTTCACCTAGTGATCTCATCAGTTGCTAAGGATTATTATCCCAAAACTAATGATTCTCAAATCTTGGAGTTTTTTTGTTTTTTGTTTTTAAAGTGAGGCAATTGGGGGTAAGTGACTTGCCCAGGGTCACACAGCTAGTACATGTTAAGTGTCTGAGGCCGGATTTGAACTCAGGTACTCCTGACTCCAGGGCCGGTGCTCTATCCACTGCACCACCTAGCTGCCCCCAATTCTCAAATCTTGTTAACGAGCCTAACCTTTCTCCAACCTCCAGACTTGGATGTCCCATTGATATTATAAACTCAACTTGTCCAAAACTGAACTCATTGACTTTCCTCCCAAACATTTTCCTTCCTTATTACTGTCAAGGGGACCACCATCTTCCCAGTCACTCAGGCTTCCAATCTAAGTCTCCTCCTCTCCTCCATATCCAATCTATTGCCAAGTCTTGATAGTTTTACCTTAGTAATGTCTCTTTTTATCAATTCCCTTCTTGCCTTGCATCCTGCCAGCAATCTGGTACAGGCCCTGGTCCCCTCACACCTGGACTAGCCCAAGAGTCCGCCTGCCTCAAGTCTCTTCCCACTACACTCCATTCTCCACTTGCTGTCAAAATGTTCTTCCTCAATAAAGCACAGGTGTGACTGTGTCCTACTCCTGCATACAAAAAAAATCTCTAATCTAACCCATTCCTTCCTCTCCAGCTTTCTCACACCTTCTTCTTCTCCCTCCTCCCTGCCATGTTCTCTGCAATCCAGTGATGCTGGGTCTTCCTCACTTCTCCTGGCACCAAACCCCCCTTCTCCTGACTCTGGGCACTTTTACTGGCTGTCCCCCAAGACTGGAATGCTCCCCTTCCTCATTGTTCCCTCTTGGCTTCCCTTGCTTCCTTCAAGTCCCAACCAAAATCACAACCTTCTACAAGAAGTCTTCTCCAATCCTTCTTAATGTTGGTGCCTTCCCGCTGCTGATTAGCTCTATTTTATCCTTTATATATCATTTGTACAAAGTTGTTTTCATGTTGTCCCTCCATACCTCCCCCCACTAGACTGTGAGCTCTTTGAAAGCAGACTGCTTTACCTTCCTTTGTATCTCCCGGATTTAGCACAGTGCCTAGCACATAGTAGGTGCTTAATAAATGCTTGCCAACTGACTGAATCGAAGCCACACTCACTAGTCTATATAGTTTTCAGGCTCTGTTCTCTTTCCTTCTTATGAAAACTGGGACATGATCTTTCAAATATCATGGACAGTGGCTCAAGCTTCTTATAGTACCCAAGGATATAGTTCAATTGAGCCAAGCAAGTTGAATTTGTAGAGAACAATGAAGTGCATTCTTACTCTCTCCTTACTTATCTTTGAGTTTCAACTCACTTAATCATTTTTGTTCTGTCATTTCCAATGCAAAGGTCATTCTCCTTGGCAGACAGAAGCAAAATAAGAATGCCGTAGCTCTGCCTTCTCTCTGTTGTCATCATCCCATCCACACCAAGCGGCAGTCTTATGCCTTCTTTGATCTTCCTTTTTCCTCCAACATAGCTTGAAAAAAAAACACAAACCCTTTTTGTTAACCTCAGTTTCCCTCACAGACTCATCTAACCCTGCACTTTAGCACTCCCAGCACTACATTGACAGGACCGTGCCATCCATGTTCTTATGTTCTTCCTCTGTTACCTGACCTTGCCTCCATCTTCCATACATTTTTTTTCTGAGATCAGGTTTCCTTATCTCACCCCCAGGCTGGAAGTACAATAGCCACTCACGGGTCTGATCCAAATGCTAGTCAGTATGGAAGCTTTTAAAGATCTACATGTTTACAGCCAGGCCAGCCTCTCCTTAAGCTGCCTAGCAGCTCTCCTGTTCTTTGGCCTTCAATAGGCAACAATAAGCAAAACTTAAACTGAACCCCCATGGTCTTCAGGCCTGCCCTTTCCCAGGGGCAATATATGGGTGCTAGACTTGGTGCTGATACCCATTTGGTTTTAGCCCTATTGCAGCTCAGAACTCCTGAACTCAGGGGATCTACCAGCCTCAGCCTCACCAGTAGTAGGAACTAGAGACATGTGCCATTATGCCTGGACGGTAGAAATCTAAGTTGATTGATGTACATGAACATCACTGAAACTGTTTCTCTTTAAGTCTTCTGAATATTGTTCTTAGGCATTTCTGAAGAATTTTCCCATCTTTTATATTCTGGAAGATTTTAGTACACAGTATCCTACCTCTCCTTCCTCCAAAACCTCCTTGAATCTGCTTCCCCAAATCTAAGGCACATGTCAGACTATTCCTGGTGTGCTTTTCCTTCTCTATCCCAAATAATGGACACTTACTCCTAAAGCTCCCATCATTTTCAACCCTGCAACCAGTTCTTCCCTGTTAGTAGGATTCAGATTAAGTATAGCATTTCCCTTGACTGGTTCCTTTTGAAGGATGAAGTTATCATTAAGAAAAGTCAAGAAATTATTAGCTGCTCTACTTCTGTCAGAGAAAGCCCCAGCGGATATCTGGATAACTGAAGTCTCCCATTAAGACCACATGATGCCCTTTGTGCCAATTTTCTTTTCAAGTGGTCTGTAGTATATTCTGATAACAAATCACTTCTATTTTTGCCTCCATTGATCTTTATCTTGATGTTCTCCATCATGCTTCCTTCCTCTGCTTCATAGATTTCTTTTTATGATTATGCCTACTTAACATACAATGCTAGCCTACCCCTTCTGCTCATCACCCTTATCTAAGCTGTTATTTTTGAACCAGGTATACTTATCCACAACTATACTCCAGTTATGGGTTTCATCCTACCAAGTCAGTGACACTGATGAAAACAAATTTGTCTTCTTATGTTAGAACCTCTACTTCCTCTTGCTTATTGCCTAAAATCAGGGCATTTTTCTATAGATGTTTGAAGCCATGGTATTATTATTTAATCCTTCCATGGATTTTGTTTCCTGCAAACTTCTGTATGTCTCAACTCCTCTTCTTCCTTAATTGTAACTCCTCTCTATGGTATCTAGCTTGGTAGATATACACAGGGAGTTTCTCCTTTTTTTAATCACTTTTTTTAAAAAGGCCCTTTTAAAAAGATACTGGCAAAAAAAAAAGTTCTTACTAACCTTCTTTGTTAGATGTATTTCATCACATCTTTTTTTTTTTTTAAGCCATTGTCCAAGTAATTCAAACCCCATTCTGAGGCACCACCTACCTAAATCAATCAATTCTCTCCTGATTCTGGGTCTTCAGTAGGCGACAATAAGCAAAACTTAAACCGAGCCCCTATAGTCTTCACCTGTGAATATTGTGCCAACCCCATTCACTTCCTTTTCTCATTCTTTTTTTTTTTTTTTAGGCAATGGGGGTTAAGTGACTTGCCCATGGTCACACAGCTAGTAAGTGTCAAGTGTCTGAGGCCGGATTTGAACTCAGGTACTCCTGAATCCAGGGCCGGTGCTTTAACCACTGCGCCATCTAGCTGCCCCCCTTTTCTCATTCTTAACAAAGTCACAACACACTTCCTCAATCCTCTTGAATCAGCCTCCTTTCATCTCTATGTACAGTGAGTTGTTCTCCAGTTTCTGCCTTTGTACTATTTTCTGATCCAGTCTTGCCTCTATACTTCCACTACTTTCAGGCCCTTATCTCTTCTCATCTAGACTACTGAAATAGCTTCCTAACTGATCTTCTAACCTTTAGTCTAATCCCACTCCAAACCATCCTCCACTTTGCTCCTAAATAACCTTTCTAGTGAATCACTCTGATCCTATTTTTTCTCTATCCAAAAACCTTCAGTGACTCTCCCTTACCTACCAAATAAACTATAAACTCCTGATTCTGCAATCAAGGCCTTGTACAATCTGACTCTAACCTCCCTTTCCAGCCTTATTTCATGCTACTCCCTTTTACACATGCAATGTCTAAACAAAGTGCACAGTAGTACATTCCTTGTTCACATCCTGCCTTCTCCTGTCTCCATGGCTTTGCTGATCCTATGCCTGATAGGTGGAAGACATTTCCCCAGATATCCAACTATCAAATGGACCCTCCCCTCCCTTCCTCCCTCACTTCAAGATTCAGCTCCGATACCATCTCTTTCATGAAGACTTCTCTGATCTTCCTATCCCACACCACTCTGGCTGAAAGTTCTTTCTGAATCATCAGATTTCTCCTATTACTCTGCCTGTTTCTCTCTTGCCCTTATTTACTTTGGAACATACTTATTTGTGTACAGTTCAATCCTTTCTATTAATCCTCTCCTCTAATCTCCAGGAAGGCAGGATTACTGCCATTTTTCATCTTTGTCTCTCCAGTTCCTAGCACAGTGCACATAGTAAGCACTTAATAAATGTTTGTTGAATGGTAGGAGGGCTGGAGTTCTGTAAGATCGCATGAAATTTTATGTCCTATTATCTTTTAGTAGGGGCTACAGGGAAGAACTCCTAGGGCAACAGAGTAAAAATATTTCAGACACATTTCTCTGAGTCAAAACCAAAACAAACTAGAACAATGCTATATGAAGGCAGAACAATCTCATTCCACTAACATCCGGAATGACTCTGTAGCATGCTCACCAAAACTAGGACTCTTCAATTTAAAGGTGATTAATCCACAAATTTGTAGAAATCAATTCAACAGAGTAAATAGTAAACACCATTAACAAAGGAAAGGAAAAAATGAATAAACTGGGCACCCCCATTATTTCCCATCAAACTTCTACATGCCAACTTCTACAATTATACAGTGGCCAATGGTTGGGGCTGAGAGGGGAGAGGAAAGAGGGTAAGTCACATTTTTGTTAATCACACGTGGAAATTAAATATGCTGCTGAGAGGCAAAGATCTGGACAAAAAAAATTTAAGAGGAAATAACAACCATAGTGGGAAGCTCTGTTTTAAATATGCACAAAATGTTGACATAAGCAATCCTGAGGGAGGAATGAACAAACTTCTAGCTATATAACATTAGGCATTTTGGGACCTTTTTAAGAACTTAAAACAAATTTTACTACTCTTGTTGAATTAATCTTTATGACCTTAATGTCACCTTTTTATGGAGAGAGAAACCAAGATACAAGGAGATAAAATTCTCAAACTCACAAAACAAAAGAAGCAAGACTAGACTCTAAAGCCTGGTGTTCCTATTCCTTATACCTATGGAAACATTCTTCTTATATCCCCAGAAAAGGATTAGATCTGAGGTGTCTCTTGACTAAATCTTAAAAGATAGAGAATGGATCTGTGACTTCATTGGAATGAAATTTAAAATACCCAACCCAAAAAAGTTGAAGGAATAACTACTAACTGGATGGATGCAATCCTCTAAAGTCCAAATACTAAGTTTATAAATATCCCATAATACAACTGGCCAGTTGCACAGTGCCTCTCCCTCTCAAATACCCCAAGTTGATGTGATCACCTTGTCGCTAATATTGGAAACTATATAGCTCGTTTCTTCCCCTTCAAGAAAACTATATGTACTCTGCACTTTGACCTCTTCCACTTTCATTGCTCACAAGTCAGTTAACTCCACCTCAAGCAATCACACAAAGAAATTAATCTTCTTTAACATCATTAATCCCTCTCTCACAACTCTTGCCCAGGAAAATTTTCTTTTCTCTTTTACCCTTTTTTCTTTCTATCTGTCACTTAAGACATATGACACCCCCCCAAAAAAAACCCCACAAATTTTAATAAGTATGGCTAATGACCATGAGAATGGTGCCAGTTGAAATGCCTATGGCTTAGCATAAAGCATGGCTACCTATAACCATGCAATAGTCAAATCCAATGAGTCTTTTCTTAGTCCCCCTTCCTCTTTGACTTTTCTGAAGCATGTGATATTACTGATCATCTTTACATTTTTAATAATCTTCCTCCTCTGGTTTGCATGGCACTATTCACTCCTGGTTTTCCTACCAATTCTTGGTCTTTCATCATCCACCCACTAAATGTATCTCCCCTCTGATTCCCCTGAAGACTTTCTTTCTTGGCAATCTCAAATACTCTTATAGTTTCAAATATCAGCTTTAAGCACAGGCCTCCCAAATCTATACATCCAGCCCCAATCTCTTATGAACATAGACTCTATATTTCCAAATACCTATCGGCCATACTGGCAACTCAAGCTGTTCAAAATAAACACCCTACTCTCCCAAAATGTGCCTCTCATAAAACTTTGGCCATTTCTATTCATAGCATCACTTTCCCCACCAAATAGATGTAAAATCATAGTCAAATTAACTCTACCCCTTTTCCTTAATTATTGCATCCAATGAGTTGCCAAATTCTGTCAATTCCATTTCCACAAGACAGCCTATATGATTTCCCTCATTTCTACTCACACTACCACCACCCTAGTTCAGTCCCTTAGAAATTCTATTAGCTTTGCATTTCAGGCCCTCAGCAATCTGGCAACCTAGCCTTACCACTATCAGTATTTCACTTTCTCCTTTGCCACATGTCATATATTGTATGACGCGGTTACATGGAGCTTTGGTTCATGCATTTCTATTTCACATCATATTCTTGTTCCCTAATCATCCCAGTCTCCCACCTTCATGCATTTATGCAGGCTTCAACACACAGCCTCCTCCTCTCCACCGGCTGAAATCCTTCTTTCTCATCAAGCCCCAGCTCTGGTACTACTTTCTTCATGAAGCCCTTCCTGATCTCCATAGCTGAAAATGATCCCTTTCTCTGGAAATGTTATTAAAGCATCTTTTATGGCTCTCTCATTTGCCCTTATCCCATTCTACCTTGTTTCATGCTTTTTTGTTTGTTTGTTTTGTTTTTTTGGTGAGGCAATTGGGGTTAAGTGACTTGCCCAGGGTCACACAGCCAGTAAGTGTTAAGTGTCTGAGGCCAGATTTGAACTCAGGTACTCCTGCATCCAGGGCCGGTGCTCTATCCACTGTGCCACCTAGCCGCCCCTCATACTTATTGATGCCATAATCAGGAGGGTAAAGCAGTTGATCTGTAGGACAGAAAGGTGTCAGTCAGCTCTAGCAAAAAGCCCTCACTAGCACTCTCTTCCATTCTAAGCATAAGTATAGACAGCAGAGAGGAATGGGGAGGTCCTAGACTTCTGGGCTAGTGTTAGTGGCCAGTAAGAGTTTGGTGAGACCCCTATGGCGGGGTAGTGCAACTTCAGGCAGTCTGTGTGGTTATTTCTGTGTGTTAGAATTTGTGTTCTTTTGGAACTCGGCCAACATAGCTATATCTGACAACTGCTTGTTGCTGGAGGTTGATCAGTACTGGGAGGTAGTGGTTAAGATGGTAGCAGAGGCTTGACTTTCCTGGCCATGTTGCTTCCTGACTCTTCCTTAAGATGCCTTGTTGCTTGGGGTAGACTGGCTTGCCTTCCCTTCAGGGGCAGTTTCTAGGGATGGCACAAAGGTTACTTTCCTGGGCAATGGTTTTAGGAGATGTCTGGAAGCAGGGCCAGGAGCATACATATTCTTGAGACTCTTGGGCTTACCTGCCCTTTTGTGGCCAATTGGTCAACAGCTTGTGCTGATGGTGAAGGTGCTTGGCCCCGTTTCCAAATGAAGCCCATCCTTCTGCAAATGATAACTGCAGGGCCAGAGCTGGAAGCAGGGTCAGTGGTCTGGGAGGCATTACTATGGTGAGAGTTCTTGGGTAAGGAGAGGTGGTAGTTAAGTGGCTGGGGTTAGACCAGGTTTCTAGTTTTGTCCTCAGGATGCCTTACTGCTTCAGTTAGTCTATCTATGCTTTCCTCTTTCTTCAAACCTTCCACCCATGCTCTAGGCCATTCCTTTTCCCTCCCAGGACCTTTTTCAAGCCACCTCTCCTCCCTACTTCCTTTTATCTTTAATGTCTCCTTCCATAGACTTCTTAACATTTGCCTAAAAATATACTTAAGATACTTATCCTTAAAAAAAAAAAAACTTCCTTGACCCAGCTCCTCCTTCAAGATGCCATTCTCTTTTTTCTTTTTCACAACCAAATTCCAGGAGAAAGTAGTTTATACTCAGGGCTTCCACTCCCTTACTATCCATTCGCTTATCAAAAAACCTGAAATCTAGCTTTTTTCCTCACCACCCTACTGAAATCACTTTCTCCAAGGATATCAATGAATCCCCATCTGGCATATTCAATGACTTCTTAATACTCATTCCTGTTCTTTCTGCAGTATCTGAGACTATTGATCTCTTTCTTTCACAGATTCCATGATGCTGGGTATTAATGGTTCTTTTCCTACCCCTTTCTCTGTACCCTCTCAAACAACTCTTCCTCTTATTTCTCTTCAGTAAGCTGAAATAAACATTCTTCTATCCTCTCCTCTTTTCCCAAGCTACTCCTCTCTCACTGACATCTCTCTCTGTGACCTCATTATCACAGGTGACTTTCCAATGTATAACCATAGCACTGCTGCCTCCCCTGAGCTCCACAGACAACTCCAAGCACGCCAAACTCAACATGTTCAAAACTAAACCAATATTCTCCCTCAAACTATTTTTCCCAACTTCCCTTTCTGTGGATGAAACTAATTACTCCATCTCCTACGATCCCATCTTTTACCCTTTCCTCTTTCTCACTTCCCATATCCAATCAGTTCTTTAGATGATCATTTCTTCCTCCATAATATCTCTTGGAAGCATACCCTCTTTTCTATTCACACCAGTTCGAGCCATCGCATCCTTCCTAGATTTTTTTTTTAACAATCTCTCTGCCTCCAGTCTCTCCTTTTTACAATTCTTCTTTCATACCCTTGCCAAAAAATCTTCCTAATGCAGAGATCTGACCATGTCATTTACCTTTCCAAAAAACTTCATTTGCTCTCTACTTCTTATAGGATAAAATACAAACACTTTAGCTTGGCATTTAAACCTTCTGCAGTCTAGTACCAAACTTTTGACTTCCCTTCACACAGAATCAGGAGAGGCAGTGTGCATAGAAAATAGACAGCTGTCCTTGAAGCTAGAGAGATCTGAGTTTAAGCACTGCCTCTAACATAGCCGGGCTATGTGACCCTGGACAACTCTCCAAGACTATAAACTGCAGAGAAGGTGCTGACCTGTATCAGCAGATTAGAGTACTCATCACATTCTGCCCTTTTGTATTTTAATATATTTGCACATATCATCTCCCATAACTGAAACAGGCTCCTTCCACATCTCCAACCTGATGAAATTCTGCCCCAATTAGATTTGAACCCTCCCTGCCTAAAGTCACATTTCTCAGTTTAACCTCTCACATTTCTAAAAGAAACACACACACACACACACACACACACATATAATTAATTAATTTTTTGGTGAGGCAATTGGGGTTAAGTGACTTGCCCAGGGTCACACAGCTAGTGTCAAGTGTCTGAGATCAAATTTGAACTCAGGTCCTCCCGACTTGAGGGCTGGTGCTCTATCTACTGTGCCACCTAGCTGCCCCTATAAAAGAATATTTTTACATTCTACCTTTTACTTTAATTATTTGGTGGCATGTTCTATTTCTCTACTAGGCTTTCAAGTTCTTGAGGGCCAAGTACTTTACTGTTCACCCACCATGCCTGTATCTCAAGTGCCAAAGCACAATGCCTTTCACACAGTAAATACTAAGCAAATGATTAAAGCTGAATATCCATGAAGAGATGAATTATATTTAAATGACTGAAATAAAAAATTCAATTTAATCCACTTTTCTATCAAGAAAATGCTCTTTTTTGATCAAACCTTAAAATGTTGCTCACAATTCAGAAATAGACTTTTATTTTTAGGAGATATTAAAATTCTAAAACATTAATGGAAATACTTTTCAAAAATTAATTTTTGAAGATACATTTGAAAAATCGCATAATTTATTTTATTGATTAAAGTTATTTAAACCAGATACTTATGAAATCACTGGGGGATGAACTGTCAACAAAGTTTACTATTGAAATTTGGTGCTCTTCTAGACACAGTATCATAGATTTAGAGCTAGAAAAGACTGTAGGTATTATCTCATTCATTTTAGAGAGGAGGAAATGAAAAGTCATAGAGATAGTAAGGACTTGAAGGCAGGTCTTCTGACTCCAGATCCAGCCCTTTCTATTATCCCATACTGCCTCCCTAATCACATGACAGTTACATTGGCTTAGACTAGCCTTAATATTTCTAAATAACCTACAAACCTCTGGAAGCCCAATAATATTGACCCCCAGATAAAATCCATTCTTAGTTCGGACCCATTTATTACACAGATTGTATCAGTTTTGTCTCAAATGCTAACATGAACAGGGACTCCAGCTTTTTTGTGTCATGTTTTGTATGTTTCCCTTTGGCAGTGAAACCTATGGATTTATTCTCAGAATGATGTTTTTAATTCCATAAAATATATAATATTACAAAGAAAACCAATTATATCGATATAGAATTTACATACCCCAGGTTACAAAGCCCTAGATTAGAATTAGCTATTCCTATTTTATGATAGCTTTATTCATAGATAGATAGATACACATACACACATTATAAATGTGTTAAGTGTTTCTACCAAAAAAATGTAATTAGATTTAGGTAGGTTTTTTGACAACAAAAAATTAAGCCTAGTTTAAATGGTTTTAATTTAACTTGTTAAAATGCATTAGCATTCTGTGAAGAAGCAAAAACATTCTGTGTGTTTTATATATCTATATCTATAATGTGCGTATATCTATGTCAATATCAATACAGATATATCCACACTTTCACATACCTACAGGCACATACAAAGACAGGATCATATACAGCTAGAAAAGCACAAAGGAGCAGAGAGGTAGAGATCAGTAAAAGACAATCTGCTTTAATAGATGAAATAGTACTGAATGCATTGTCAGGGAGAAAGCAGGTAGGTGCCTACCTCAAGGCAGGTGGTGGTATAGTGGATACAAGTGCTGCACTGGGAGTCAGGAAGACCTCAATTCAAATCCAGCTTCAGGCACTTACTAGCTATGCACAGGTCATTTAAGCTCTGTTTGCCTCACTTTTCTCAAAGTGAGAATAATAGCACCTATCTCCCTGGGTTTGGAAGGATCAAATAATATTTATTGTTTAAAATTCTTCTTATTCCCTAGTATATAGAAAGACAAGAGAGAAATTGTGCCTGTAACAATCATACCACAATATCTCAACTAGCTAGTCTGATTCCCTGTAACCTATCTATGTTATTGTATGAATAAGAGTGTTCTAACTGCTTACTGAACTATTCTAGCAAACTGTAGGAAATAAGTCAGTCTCATCCAATTATACATTATATAGTAGTCATATAAACAAGGTCAGAGGAGAGGGAAAGGAATTGAGGTCAATGAAGCAACTACAGGATGCTAGTTATATTATTAACAGGAAGTGAAATCAAGTAATCATTGCACTGGTTTCTCCAGTGTCCTGTTTATTTTTGCTTTACTGGTCTGAAAGCTCAGGTTTTTATTTATCACATCAGTATTTCTGTGTGCATATTTTAAAAGAAAAGGTCAGTCATCCTTGCTATAGTTATTCCAAAAAGGCTTTAGAAAAGCATTGGACAGATACAATGTTATAAATATTAAGAGAGAAAATGCTAGCTCTGAGAATCGTAATGGCTCCTCTAGTTCACAGGAACAGTAAAATTATAAACAAAAAGTAGACGCTGGAAAATCAGCCTCTCAGAGCATTCACTTAATAACAAAATACTCCTCCTATGGTGTTGGTTTCTTTCCTGTGCTTAACAACTGACCTCCACTGCATTTTAATAACATGGACCAAAAGCTCCCTAACACAAAGGTTTTGAAACACTGGAACTGAGGATGTTCGTGGGCTCTTTCCTTAGAATATTCAGGAGGAGATTAAGTTAGGTGGTGTCTTGTTTGGATGTAGAACTCTAGAGATCACTTTCAATTTTATCATCTTTCTTTACCATACATTTTCCATATTGTTGGGGTTTTTTAAACACTTTTTTTAAATTATTTTTTTAAATTTTTGGTGAGGCAATTGGGGTTAAGTGACTTGTCCAGGGTCACACAGCTAGTAAGTGTTAAATGTCTGAGGTCAGATTTGAACTCAGGTCCTCCTGAATCCAGGGCCGGTGCTCTATCCACTGCGCCACCTAGCTGCCCCCATTTTCCATATTGTTAAAGGGAAAAAATGAGCTATCTAAGAAAGCCCCGTGTTAATCATTGGCCTGTACCTCCAGCTGGTAGTTACAGCCTTATAAAGTCCTATCTCATTTTAGGGGAATATAGTGTGTGTGCACCCCATTTTTATGTACAATTTTCTAATTCTTTTTAAAAGCACAATTTTTTTAAAGTCTTCACAACTTTATTGGTATGATGGCACTTCCTACACAATTTGGTTATCCTGATGGAGACAATTTCTAAGCCCCAAACTCCTTTAACTATTACAAATTTCTAACATCATTATCCCAGATGTTCCAATACTTCAACAACAATCACCTATCATTTTGATCCTGCCAGTCTCCTTTAAAACAACAACAACAACAAACTCCTCTTGATTTAAATGAAATTTCTTGACCATTATACCAACAGAATTAAGTGACTTAATTATTCTTATCTCCTGACTACAATCTAGTTTATACTTTCAAGTCAATCTATCATATATGTATGGCTTTCCCTCACTTTCCAGCCAGAGCAAGAGAATTTGACTTCCTACTCCTATCATTTGCAACCCATTTTTTGAGTATCATTAGGAACAAAACATTCCGTACCCATGAACTTTTCTGATACCTGAAGTTTAATCCTTAATGCAGTTTTGTTTTTTAAACAGCTGATTGTTTTAGTTAATGAAATTTTTTCTACCATGTATTAAATAATTTCTTCCCTCAGTAAAGAATATAATGGCTATAACATGTTTAACATGGCCATGGGTCATCATTATGATACCATGCTATAGATGGTATAGAGGCATAGAATGGGTTTGGAGACAAACTATTCCTAGAACTTACTTTCTTAAAAGAAAAAAAGATTTTGATTCCAGTTTGCTTTGGGGGGGTTTGCCTCCTCTCAAAAAGGTGAAGAGAATGTGCTTCTGTATGACCTCCAGAACAATAAAATATTAGTTTTTCTATAAATCAAAATTGGAAGCAGATTTTTCCCAAGTAGTTTTCTCACCCTCCTTTTTTGATAAAATGATTTTCTATTTATTCTTCATTTCTATTTATAGTTTCTTTTAACTTATCAGCAACATTCAGAATATTAATTGTACAGAATATTACTTCTATATTATTAACATAAGGCACCCCTTCATCAGCTTCAATTCATTCTTCTCGGCATTTTCATTAAATCTGTGGATGGAATATGAAGGAGCATCCTGGACCATTTCAATAATCTGTGTTCTGATATTTTAGTTAGAGTTTACTCAAAAGCCTACAAATTAGAGAATGCTACACCTGCAAACAATAGGCCACAATTTTTCCAAGTCTTCCTCAGTGTTTGAATATAATTCTGGGTACAAATACATTTACAAATTGCATTTATGTTATAATGCCAAAAACTGTATATGGTACTTTATGATACATCAATTTCCTCATGAAATCTCTTCCCTAATAACCATTCGTATTCAGATAATCAGCCATAAATCAAATCAATAAGGTGACAATGGAAATTGGGAAGACGGTAAAAATGTTACCAAGCACTAACTTCCTCAGGATGCACTCTACAATTGTCTAGAAACAAAATAGCTTTACTGTCCTCCAACATACCTATGGCTGGGCAAAGCTTCTTCTCTGAAGAGAAGATAGAGCTATTTCAGAAAAAAAAAAAGGATTTTCCATCTATATATTAGCTCACATTTTGTAAATAATAGATAAATGTGTGACACTTTTAACACTCTAGAATGATTAAATGTTCCTGTCCCACAGGGTTTTGTTTTGTGGGAACCCAAAGCACTTGCACTGGCAGGAAGAGTCAAGCTTTCTCCTATTTAAATGTGGCAACACTTGATTCAGCAGTACTTGGTAGGATAGAGTTTAGCAATGGATCATCAGTAGATCCATTTCATCTGCACTGTAAAACTATTCAAAGGATAGATTATGTTCAGAAATATTATCTTTAAAAGTCTCAAACCTCTGGGTAGCCTCATTCTTTCTTTTTTTTCTTTTTCTTCCAGAAGTTCTGCCCAGGTTTCTATTGCCCTGCTTTCAACAATTGTCTTACTTACCTGCTCTGGTCTCATTTTCCTGTTCTGTGAAATAGTCTTTAAGGTTTCTTCCAGTGTGAAGCCTTGTGGTTCTAAGATCTTAGTTGGAAATACAAAGGCCATCAATCAAAAGATCTATAAGACTCCCATGGGTGTTTGCTATAAATGTCTTTTGCCTTTTCAGTTAGCATTGGGCAGAAACAGGGAAACTTTGTGATCTTTTATCAGAACCATTTACCTAGAACTAATTTTCCCATACACATAGAAGTATTCATCAATTTTAGTTGACTTCAAATCTGCAAAAAATTTACCAATTCCTTTCTGAGGCTTGATTTTTACAGAATAGAAATGAATTCTTTACTAATCCATCGCATTTTCCTATGCTCACCTTTTCAAGTCATATACAGATCTTTCTTTCAACAATAACAAAACTTTTTTTGCTTCTGTCCTCTACCTTTTGAAATCCATATGACTTCTATTGTACATTTAGCTTTGTTACATTCCTTCTCTATACACTACTACATAAACTACCATAATCTATTATATCACAGCATAGCTTGCCATTGCCTTATAGTAAATATGGACTCTACACCAGTTGGTAGTGTTCAGTGTAGCACTACCAAAATACAATGATGCCCTCTGAGGCTCCCCAAGTTTGTAGAACTGTGTACCCCTATGTTGGAGAGATATTTTAACTTCTTATGGCCAAAAGGTTTCCCTATTAATTTTCCTCACCACCAACACTGTCTATTCAACACCACCATCACTATTTCTAATCTAGAGGGATGAGCTAGATGAGTTAAAGGTCCCTTCCAAGCTTCTAGGTCAGAAATAGTAATGATGGAGTCGAGTAGCAGGCAATAGCAAGGAAAGTCCTAAGTTAAAGACAATATGATGTAGGAAAAAAGATTGCTGGATTTGGAGTCAAATGAGATATTTTGAATCCCAGGTCTTTT
Source organism: Dromiciops gliroides (assembly GCF_019393635.1). Lineage (NCBI taxonomy): Eukaryota > Metazoa > Chordata > Mammalia > Microbiotheria > Microbiotheriidae > Dromiciops > Dromiciops gliroides. The sequence goes on along the minus strand of NC_057865.1, from coordinate 105,706,961 downwards.
CCTTTCTAGATACGTGACTATGGGCAAATGACACTCTCTTGGGTCTCAGTTTCCTCACTTGTAAAATGTGAATAAAACTCTTAGGTACTATTTCATAGGATTGTTGGGGAAATGAAATAAGCAAATGTCTTCAAAGCATTTTGTAAGCCTTAAAGCACTACAGAAGTGTCATTGATTGTGATCACCACTGCTTCTATAGTTTGTCACCCTTGTATTTCCTTTTGACTTGTCTTTTTCCTTTTCTGTTAGCTTTCATGCCTTTTTTTCAGTGTTGCTTCCCTATGGTTCTCAGGTTTTACACCAGTGAGGTTTGGATTTTACAGTCACCCCCAGTTAATAAGATTTTCTCTCCTCCTGATAAGCAAATCAATCAAATCATGTATGATCTTCAGTTATTTGGCTATTTTCATCCCACTTAAAGCTCACACATATTTTTTTTTAGTTTCTTTATTAAACACTTTTCCAGAAGACTGAGGATACAGGAAATATAACCTCCAGATAAGTGAAGCATTATTATTCTTACATCTTTCTGCCTTGTCTGCCCCATTATATTGTAATGATTCCCAATCATGAAAAGCTTCATGAATGCAGAACACCTAGAGTCCCATCCTGGTTCTGATATTTCTTAGCTGGGTAACCCTAGGCAAGTCACTTAACCTCCCTTGAATTTCCTCATCTGTAAAAAGTGAGTAATAATCCTTACACTATGTACCTTACAAGGTTGTCTTAAAGAAAGTATTTTGTAAACATTAAAGTGAATAAATCATAGAAGTTATTATTATTATTATTGCTATCATCAACAATCTCAGGAAGATACACACAGGGAGATATTCCTTGGGCCTGTTCTATATAATAGTTGTACTGAGGAATGAGATGATGCTATCAGGATAACCCTGACCAGATTTACTGATTGTACTACATTAAATAAAATTCCTCATACTTGGAAAAGTAGAATGGAAATTCAAAATGACCAACAGGGTCAAGTACAAAGTGGCTCACTTAAAGAAAATAAGTCAGTAAGACAATTAGAATATGAAGGAGTTATAAGTAGGGGGGGAAAGGCCCAGGGTCATAATCAACACAAAGTGAATATAAGTCAGCAATGAAGGTCTACTGCTACTGCTCCCAAAAAGGCTAATATTATTTTTGAGAGCTATTAAGAAAAGTATGATGTGCAAGTGTTGGGAAGTAATTCTTCCCATGTAAGCTGTACTGCAAGGACTATTATCAGGGAATTGTTGTAGTTGGGCTACCACCATTTCAAACGGAGATGGAGAAATTGGAGAGAGTATTCAAAAAATACTGAGTGATGATTAAAAAGCCAGAAAACAGATTCTGTGAGAAAAGGCTGAGGGAAATAGGATGACATAGCCTGAAGAAGTCAAAGCTAAAAAGCCTATAAAGGGTTTTAAATGAAGGGCTTAAACAGGAGGAAATGGGTTTAGAAACCTAGCAGGTGATATTTCAGGTAGCAAGTAAGAACTTCTTGTCTATGTAATATAATACTGGAATGGATGATCAAGGGTGTCTAGAGAATCTCCATTCCTGGTGATCTTCAAAAAATTATAACTAACTGATCTGTCACAACCCATCTAGACATTCATAAAAGCTGTCTGCTAATTGAATTGTAGCTGCCTAATGGCAGAGGACCCTGCACAATATCTGCTGAGGTCCTTTTTCAACTGTAAATTTCTATGCTATGTAGGGCCAGGGATTGAGTTTTCTATTTCCTTTGTAAATACTGACAGTGCTCTGAATATAGTAGATAGATATCCAATTGATATTATTGGATGACTTTAAATTATACCACTGAAAATAGCAGAAAATTACCTGAAGCTTACAGTCAGGCAGGTAGCATGGCCTAAAGACACTGTGATTTATTCTAAAATAGTTACCTAGTTTTTCATTTGTGAACATACTGAACCTGGTCCATAATGCTTATGTACTGAAAACAAGATAAAGATTCTCACTAGCAACATATACATATCTGAAATGCATTTTTAAATGATATGAACTACATTCACATATATACTATGCAGGGTCACATTCAAGATTTATCCAGCCCAAAGCAATCTCGCTAACAGAAGTACCAAGCACATGTTATGGAAAAACAGGCTATTCTTGACATAAACATCAAAGATTTGGGATAGACAACAAAACACCAGCAGCCTGATTGGGGTAAAGTTGCACTTAGTTACACAACCTGGAGGGAATGTCCTCCTTCCCCCCACCCCCTTTCCTCCTCCATCCTTTAAAGCCCAACTTGAACATCCCCTCATTCATGAAGCACTCCTCAACTGGTACCAATCTTACCTCCAAACCTCAAAAAGGACTTTCCACAGAAAGGATCCTTTAATGCACTTAGCTGTAACATGAAATATAATACATTGGCATGACCTCTCTTACTCTCTTAATATCTCCAGCAAAGTGTCTTGCATATACTAGACCAAATACATTTTTGCTGAATTAATAGCTAACTTTGGTAGCACAAGATTCAGGAGATCTGGATTTAAATGATAACTCTGACACTTTGTAATACTGGATCAGTCACTTCAGCCTCCTCATGTACAACATGGAGACAATGATACTTGTACTACCTACGGTGAGAAAAATGTTTTGCAAACCTTCCATAATTATATAAAAGTGTAGTACTACTTCCAACTCAAAGATTCTATGATTCTAGTTTTCCTTTGTATAGACATAGCTTTCTTATGCCCTAGGTTTAATTTTTTAAAAAATCTTTTGGTCTAGACCTGTGATTTCATCAGTAAATTTCCTCTACCAATTCAAACTGGCACTTGTTTTACCACTTGAAATCTTAGAGAATTTCCTGGAGCATGGAGGATTTAAAAGGTCACTCTGCCTGCCAATTATGTATTTAAGGCCAGGTCCTCCTGACCCCAAGGGCAGTGCTCTCCACACTATGCCACAGTGTAGAGACAGGTGTTGGTTTCTTGTTCTTCAATGTTGAATCACCTATCAGGACAAGGCTGATGCCCTGGTGAAAGGCCTGCCAGATGGCAAACTCTATGAGGGAAGGTACCATCTCTAAGGCATCTCTCATAACTTCTCCAGAACCTAGTAATGCTTTGCACAAAGGAGGCATTTAGTAAATGGCTGATTTATGAATAAATGAGTGAATTAATGATAGTTCCAGACCTATTCAAAAATTCAGAAACAGTCTGCTGGCTTTAATGTTCATCCTGCTCTGATAACCAATAAGTTCCATACTGAAATTTCATTGTAAAACTATACCAATACCAAGAAAGCAGTAGTATAGAATGATATAGAGAGTTCATTCAGGGCTTGAAGTCAAGCAGATCGGAATTCAAATCCTCTTTTAGGGAACTCTAGGCCAGTCATAACCTTTCTAAGCCTGTTTGCTCACCTGTGAAATGGAAATAACAACACCTATAGTGTAAGGTGATTGTAGCAAATGAAATAATGTATTATTTTTGTTATGGGAGCGAGGATCAAAACCCCAGCAATATATCATTAAAGGACACCAGAAGCAACAAGATATAGCACCAAATCTTAGTTCTGTAGGAAAGTTTAGGTTTAAGGTATAATGAACCTGATTCTCTAAACTGTGGGTCATTGAGAAAGTATGCCTAAGCCTAAGTAGGGATACCCTCCAAGGATTGGTGCTGAGAAGGGTGGCACAATGACGACTGGTCACAATTTCTAGGCCCCGCTGCCATGTTTAAGTGAAAGGCCCTGCACAAAAGTCATGCCGAGAGATACTTGCCCAAGAGAGGCAGATTTCAGCTATGGGGAGAGTAACTTAAGGAAAAATTCCTAACAATTTGAAACAGCCTGCCTAAGGGATTCGTGATGTCCCTGGAGGTAATTAGAGAACCATTTAAAGGGTAGTCAGGTTTCATGCTTTGAGGAGCTGAAGACTGGATGACCTCTGAGGTCCTCTCCAATGCTAAGTTCCTGTAGGTTAGGCGATTCTAAAAGCAGCAGCCTATCAACTTCTGCTCAGGGATTTTCTTCCTTTTATTTTAACCAGATCTGTGATTTTATTGGAACACCTGGAAAGCAAACTGCTCTACAATATACAGTCTCTGCAAATTGCCCAGGGGGCAGTTGGGTAGTGTAGTGGATAGAATACTGGCTCTGGAGTCCAGAAGACCTTAGTTCTAATCCAGCCTCAGACACTTACTAGCTGTGTGACTCTGGGCAAGTCTCAACCCCAATTGCCTAAAAAAAAAAAAGTTGCCTGGGACACTGAAAGGTTAAGTGACTCGTCCAGAGTCACATGGCTGGCACTTGCAAGAAGCAGGATAGGACTTAGACCCAGGTCCTTCTGACTTGGAGCCGGCCTATTTATTATGCCACTCCTACTCTGTGTTCAAAGCTACTCTTAAGGTGGCATTAAAAACAAAACAAAACAAAAAAACTTGTTGAAGCCAGCTGCTATGGGGGAATGATTCTCTGAATAATACTGGTAAGCATAAACTCAATGCAAATAAAAGAATGGAAAGGCAATACAAAAAAGTACTTGCCTTTTATGTGGATGCAATTTTGTACATTCTAGAGATATAAGTGGAAAATCAGGATGATTCATAACTTAAATATTATTATTGATTTCAAAATACTTGAGAGTTCTTATTTTATGGAGTCTAGAACAGTTTTAGAACAAAAATGAGATCAGTTTTTGATCAGAATTTTTTTAAGAAACCAACTTAAGTTTCACTGCCGAAGGAGAATGAAATGAAAGGGAAGTGCTGAAAAGTAAAACATTTTTAAACTTGTATAGTATATTATTAATATGTTCTAAGGCATTAATACAAGAAAAATAATTAAAACATAGAAAAATTATATTAGTCCCCTTTAATGCAAGATGGATCTAAAGCTGATTCTTGAGACTTCTTCAAATTCTAGATTTCAGCATCTCCTTTTTATGAAGTTTTGTTCAGAGATTTCCCTTGCATATAAGTCTGTGCTTGAAAGCAGGTCACATTTAAAGTCCACAACATTCTAATTAATTTGGAATTTGGACTCCAGCAATTCAGAACTCATGATAATTTAAACCTATGCTCTACTGATGTTTACCCAATTTGAACTACATATAAATATTTTTCAAAAGGTTGGCTAAGTAAATTAAGTGTGTAAATAAAATTGGGGAGAGGGGATGGAATAAAGAGTATGAAAGAAGTTTAAGAATATAATCTGCTTTCAAATATTTTAACCACTATCAGCATTAATTCACAAAACAGTGCTATTTATAGACTAGTCTTAGCTATCTTTAAAGTAAATCCACTAAGACCTCTAATTGGAACACTTTCTCAGCCATTATTAGCTTCTACTATTGAAGATAACTGAAAGCAATATGATTTAATTTCATTTGTTTCTAAACATTCTACACCTCAGACTTTTCACTAATTCAAAGTGGCCTTCCTTCCTATTGTTTCCAAACCACGGAAACTTCACTGTAATTTTAAATATGAAAAGACCAACCAATAGAAGTATAGCCACTGCTGAATTCCTGCTTGAAAAGCCTATGTATGCCAATTCACTGTGCCTCAGAATACTATATTAAAACTCTCAATATCTAATGGGATCCAAGTGCATTCGAAATAACTTTTCATTGTATGTATATGACACAAAAAATAATTCCTGTTGAAGATACATACAAAGGTAATATTTTCTTATTAAGGAATAATAATCAGGTTTACTGACTCCAATTAAAATAGCCAAGAGAAAAAAGAGGCTATAATCCATCTTTGGAGACCTGGAAGCATTAGGCCATAAGTAAATATAAGCACTATTGATACATAATTCCTGACCATAGTGGCATCTGTCCCCATTAAAGAATCATTGCATAATGCAGCACTACTGACAGTCCCTTTCACAAAGACCAAGCCCTGGACTATTAGCAGAATGATCCTGAACTAGGATGAACTAGTTGGTAGAGGAGTAAAGGAAGAAAGAGTTTTGAATGGAAATGAAACAGTTACTCTAATAATACAGGGAGAAACTTGCTGTAGGAAAAAAATGCATTAAATTACTTTAACAATGAAGGAAGAGCATAGATATGGTTTATAGGAAACTGGTTTGAAACCACAAAAGATGACATAAGTCAAGACTTAAGGCAAGTAGGCTCACTGGGAGAGTAAAGGAATTCTCTCCCACCCACCTTTCCCTCCGAACTAAAAAAGTTAGGTTCACCCTGAGACTCATTAAAAGGTAATATGAGAGGGATGCTTAGTCAGGGGCAAATGGCCTATGAACATAAATATAACAACATCATGAAAACAGCAGAGAGAGATACAGGTTGGTTCACAAATGCAATAGCAAAAATGAGGAAGCCTGCTTTCCACTGTACTTAAAATAGTTTCTCCCTTTCCTGAGCACCTTATTTAGTCACAAAAATTATTTTTTATTGAAAGGTTGACAAAACATATCCTAATATACATACACAGTCTGTTCTCTACAATTTTAAATTCAATGACAAGTCCCTTCTCTAATGCTCACCCTGAATGTCCAGCAGAGGGAGTCTCAAGGAGCTACTTAATAAAGAGAAAATTGTTTCATTTTAACACTCCAGACAGTTCTAGCATTGACTGTGTGGCCCCTTTTCCATAAATACAGATTAACAATAAATACTGTACATGGCATCTTCATAGATTGTCCACATATCCTCGTGGGATATTCAATTCTGTTTTACAGCATGATAAGAAATTTTGTTTTGTTTTTCAAAGGACTAAATGAACCTTGTGTTCTTCAGAATCAAAGAGGAAAGCCCCTGGAATAACATCTCTCTGTGTGTTGCCTTCTAAACAGCCCCTTTGTTTCTAAGAGAGTCTGAAAAAAAATATTTACAGTCCATAGGTTATTTACAGCCTTGTTATCCAGAGCCTGACTGGCAACTTTATTCCATCTAGAAACCTAGTTCATTTAGAGTCCTAGAACTAATAACAGATTTTCTTTTCAGATAAGTTTTTTTAAATCAGCCTCTCAGAGCAGAGATAAAAGTATTAATGCTTTCCTTGTTACCCTCAAGATGAATATCCCCTGGATTTACATAAAGGATTAAAATTTCTTTTCTTGTCTTTCCTCTGGCTCACGCATACCCCCTTTAACCCCCTCATTTGCCAATACTATATCTTAAGAAAGAGAAATATATCAGGGTGGATTTTTGCCAAATCTGTAATGCTGCTGTTTCACAAGAATTTCATAAGAAAAAATTATTAACACTACAAAATGGTTTACAACCCGGCATTGTTTTATTTAAATTCATTCTACACATATCTTAAAACACAGACACATACAACCCGAAAGTGGATAAAAACTAAGTTGATTCTCCTCTGATTTCTGGCTGGAAGGTGACAGAACTGACTTAAGATCGAGGGGGAAAAAGGAGAAAGGGAAAGAAAAAAGATTTTTTTTTTGTTTTACATTTCCCCCCCACCTCCTCTTTCCCCCTCAAAACAGTTAATCGGCGAATGACCCAGCATTGCAGAAGGTGCACAATGCAGTTTTACCTAGACCTGATTAAGATATAGGTCTTCACCACCCACCCCGCTCGAAAATGCTAACTACATTTTCTCTAACACGCTAATGCAGGGAGATTCTGGTCTATTTCATTGTTCTGCCTGGAACTGAAACAGGACTTTTTCCACCTATCTCCCCCTTCACCACCCAGCTCTGTAAGCACCCCCCCCTCCGCACCCAGCCTAAAATGTGGAACTCAAGCGATCGGGGAAAAGGGGGGCACGGGACAGAAAGAGGTGACGAAGCCTAGTTGGGAAGCGGAGCGGGGGGGGGGGGGGGGAAATGGTTAAGAGAAGAATAAGCAAGTGAAAAGATCATTCTCACGGAAATTTAGGGGGAAGAGGGCCAAACCACATCACCTTTATTTATTAGAAATAATAAATAAAAACACAGCCATAAATCTTTCCCTTGAAGCAGCAACACCCCCCCCCCCCAGCACCACCTTGGAAATAAAATCAGGTTGAATTTCAGGTCTTGGTCTATATCTAGGTTGGGATGGGGAGGGAGAAGAGAAGGGGGGGGGGGCGTTGGGGTTAGGGGTTGAAGAGCTATTAAAGGGACCGGAGGAGGTGAAGGGGCGTGTGTGTTGGGGGGAGCGGGGGTGTAGAACAGTTGAATGAGATGTGGAGGGGGGCGTGCGGACAGATGGGGGGGCGCGTGGGCAAATACGGGGGCTCTAGGACGGATGGGGGGCGAGTGAGCAGATCGGGGGCGCTCGGACAGATGGGGCGCGTGAGCAGATAAGGGGGCGCTAGGACAGATGGGGACGCGTAAGCAGATGGGGGCGCTCGGTCAGATTGGGGAGCGTGAGCAGATCGGGGGGCGCTCGGACAGATAAGGGCTCGTGAGCAGATCAGGGGGACGCTGGGACAGATGGGAAGCGTGAGCAGATCAGGGGGCTCGTAGACATAGGGGGCGCGGACTGATGGGGGGATCGTGGACAAATGCAGGGAGCACGGCCAGAACACGGTGGGGGAGGGGGCGTGATCCCAGGACAAGGATGGGGGAGCCGCGGAAGGAAAGAAGGGAGTCAGAGAACCGGTGGCCGGTGGCCGGTGGCGGGGGGGTGGGGGGGTTGAGGGGGTGGGAGAGAGGCCGGAGCGGGCGCCCGCTTACCTTCGTACATGGGGGCCATCGGGGCCAGGATGTCCGTTATTCATGGCAACGGAAAGGAGAAAGCGAAGCGAGACGTCGGCCCCCCCAAACTCAGTCGGAATCTGCCATCTTGAGCCTGGGTCTCGTCCGCTCCGGCTCTCCGCGCCGCCGCCGCCACCGCCGCCGCCACCGCCGCCGGGGCCGCCCGCTCCCGCATCACCGCCTCGCTTCTCCGGGGAGGGGGGGAGGGGCGGGGGGCAGGCCGGCCGCCCCCTTGATCCTGGCCATGCAAAGCGGCGCGGGCCGGGGGGGGGGCGCGGGGGGGGTGGAGGGGGGCCGGGCCGGACTGGGGGGTGCGCCTCGTCCTCTCCCTCTCTCCCTCTTTGAAAAGGAGAATAAATAATCAATAAATAAAGGCCCGGGGCGGGCGGCCGGGGCGGGCGGTGGCAACGGGCAGGCCCACGGGAGGCTGGCGGCCGCGGGGGCCCCCCCGAGGTGGGTCCGCGTTGGGGGGGTGGGGGGAAAGAGGGAGGGGGGAGGGAAAGGGGGAGGGTGCGCGACCAATCCCCCGTGCTCTCAGCTCAACATGTCTGTGTGTGTCGGGGGGTTCGGCAAAAGTTGCATTGGAGGAGAGAGAGGAGAGGAGAGAGGAGGAGGAGGAGAGCAGAGCAAGGGGGACCCGGACCGAGAGAGAGCGGCCGAGGGGAGAAAAAAAAAGCGAAAGGGGAGTTTGCATGTAATCGAGCACCGATGACACGGATGAGAGGGAAGGGAAGGAGGAGAACAGTGGGAAACGGAAAGGAGAGAGGGGGAGGGGCAGGGGGAGGGGCAGGGGGCGGAGGACCGGGGAGGGACAGGGGGGAGCTGGGAGGGGGGGAAGGAAGGGAAGGCCCAGGAAAAGTACCGAAGGAAGAGATCGTACTGTCCTATAGAAATGTTTTTGATTGTAAAGAATTATGTTTGAGTCAGGAGGAAATTGACAAGTGGTGCCCTTCGTTCCTGGCAAGGGGTGGTGGTCGTGGTGGTGGTAGGGTGAGGAGGGAAAAGACGTTGCCCTGTATGCAGTAAACACTTAATAAAAGCTTGTTAAATGAATGAAATAAATAGGAAAGGACCGAGGGGACTAAAAAAAAAATTGAGAGGGAGAGGAGAAAGGGGAAAGAGGTTGGAATACGTTTTCCTATACGTAGTAAATACTTAAAAGATTTGTTGAATGAATGAAACGAATAGGAAAGGTATGAGGGGAGTAAAAAAAATGGGTGGTGGGAGTGGGGTGGGGTCGTTGAATGAATGAAAGGAATAAGAAAGGACCAAGGGGAGGAAAAAAAGGGGTGTGGGGGACAGGGGAAAGAAGGATGAGATAGAAAAATTGTAAGTTGCCCAGTATGTAGTAGGCACTTAATAAAGGTTGACCTAGTGAATGAAAGGAATAGGAAAAGTCCAAGGGGGTGGTGAGAAAAGAGAGATAAGATTAAAATATACGTTGTTTTGTATGCAATAGATACTTAATAATGGTTAGTTGAATGAATGAAAAGAATAAGAAAACACTGAGGGGAGAAAAAAGAGAGTGGAAAGAGGGACAAGATTGAGATATGTTGTCCTGTATTCAGTAGGTACTTAATAAAGGTTAGTTGAATGAATAAACTAATAGGAAAGGTCCAACTGGAGTTAAAAAAAAAAACAAACCTATTTTGGGAAAATGAATTAAAAGACCCTACTGTGTAGGGAATGCAACTAAGAAATCACCTCACTTTCTTCAAACTGTAAAAAGAAAAGTGTCTAAGAACACTTCTTCTAGTTCTAAATCCTGTGATCATTTAAAAAAACAACACCTTTACATGCTGAGGTTTCACCTCAATTTATTCTCCTGGCTCCCAGATTTCAACCCAACCTTTTGCTCCCTTATCTTCCCTTTACCCACCCTAACCTCCAGCCAAATTACACTCCTAGTTCCCAGAGTACTTTCACCTTCTACCTGATATTATATGTTTCAGCCTTTTGCTTAATTACCTTTACTTAAAATGTCTCTTCTCCCCAACCTTGGAGTAATTCCCACCTCTGTCCTTAAATAACTGGCTCCAATGTTGTCCTTCAATTGCCATTTTCTCTATGAAGCCTTCAATATCAGAGCAAGAAGTGATCTTTCCCATTTAGAAATTGGGAGGATACTTTGTATTTTGTTGTTGTTTGTCCTTCATTCTTTTTTTTTTTTTTTTAGTGAGGCAATTGAGGTTAAGTGACTTGCCCAGGGTCACACAGCTAGTAAGTACTAAGTGTCTGAGGCCGGATTTGAACTCAGGTACTCCTGACTCCAGGGCCGGTGCTCTATGCACTGTGCCACCTAGCTGACCCTGTCCTTCATTCTTGAAGAGGGTAATGACATTAGGGTGATGTCAGGACTTGCAGTGATTTGGATTTAAGTGAAGGAGGGCTGTGCAAAGTCATCAACCTTACTCTCTCCTCTGGGTCCAGTGGCAAGATATATATCAGAATGACCAGAGATGGCTCCAGATGTTTGTAATAGAAAGACCACTGGGTTCTAGACCTGGGTCTGCTCCTTATTAAACTGTATGATCAAGGACAAATTACCTCTCCCACAGTTTGATCATGTGTTAAAAGAGTGAAAGGGTTGGCCTAGGTCTCTCTAGGATCATGGTATTTAGATCTGGAAGGGACATTTGGCTCTCCCAGTCCAACACCTTCACATGACAGAAGAGGAAATTCAGAGCAGAATTGATTGATTTGCTCAAGGTCACAAAATAATGTGATTCAATGAATCATATTGTAATGTGCTTTGGACTTCCACCTAGTGCTTACTTCAGATGTTTCTTACTTCTTCTCAAGTGGATTCCCTCACACTGGAGCTCTTCCAAAAGAGGCTTGATAACCATCTGCTGGAGTATTCTTGTTCAGGGACAGGTTAGACTAGATAACCTTTGAAGCTTCTTCCACTTAACAGATTCTGTGATTCTAAGCTCATGGAAAAAACAAAACAAAACAAAACAAAAAAACCCTTTCTATTAGAGCTGTCCCGAAGTGGAATGGCGCCAGAAGGAGCTAGCGTGCTCCCCATCACTAGAAGTCCTTTAACCGAGATAGCTAGGTGGTTTGCTGGACAGATGGTTCTACTTGGAATCAGGAAGACCTGAGTTCAAATGCTGGCTCAGACACTTACTAGCTGGGTGACCCTAGGCTAGTCACCTACGCAAAGCCCTTCCTAACCTGGGCATCCATCCCTCATTCAGCTCCACATATTTTGAGATGCAGTGACACTGGGCACGAGACAGTTCATGTCCTGACTCAGCTTTTTCTCTGGCTATTTCCCATGGGGAATTCATTCTCTCCCTCTTCTCCACCTCCTGGCTTCCTTGGCTGCCCTCAAGTTCCAGTTCAAATCCTACATTCTTCAAGAAGCCTTTCCTGATCCCTCTGATGCTAGTGACTTCCCTCTCCTAATTATCTCCAAGTTCTTCTGTATACATCTCTTTTGTACATAGTTGTTTGCATGTTGTCTTCCTCATTAGATTGTGAGCTCTTTGAAAGCAGATGATTTTTGGGAGGGGTCTTTCTTGGTATTCCTAGCACTTAGGACAGTAACTGAAACATTTTGTTGTTCAGTGGTTTCAGTAGCATCCAAGTCTTCTTGACCGTATTTGGAATTTTCTTGTCAGAGATACTGGAGTGGTTTGCCATTTCTTTCTCCTGCTCATTTTACAGATGAGGAAACAGAGGCAAACAAGCTTAAGTGACTTGCCCAGGGTCACACAGCTAGTAAGTATCTGAGGCCAGATTTGAAGTCAGGTCTTCCTGATCCCAGGCCTGGGGCTCCATCCACCTTACCACCTAGCACATAGCAGGTGTTTAATAAATGCTTCTTGACTTAACCCAACAGCTTGTTTCCTCATGTGTAAAACAGAGATGACAATGGCACCTACTTGTTGTGAGGATCAAATGAGATAATAAATATAAAGCACTCTAGAAAGCTTAATGTAATATATAAATGTTAGTTGTTACAATCTCATAAATAAAAGTTCCATTTTGAGGCATCTATGTGGCTTGGTAAATAGAGACCTTGGAGTCAGAAGATTAGTCAAATCACTTAATCTCTCTATTCTTTAGTTTCTTCTGTTAAAATGGGAGTAATCATAGCACCTATCTTACAGGGTTGTGGGAATCAAATGAAAAAACATGTATAGTGCTTTGCAAACCTTAAACCATTCATTCAACTAACCATTATTAATTCTATTGATAATAGACTGAATAACTACTGTCAGGGATGTTTTAGGGAAGACTCCTTCCTATGCATGTATAGGTTGAACTAGATTATTTCTGAGTTCCCTTCCAAGTCAGATCTTGTGTTTCCATTCCCACCTCAGCTGATATAGTCTCAGGATGTAATGTTTTAATGTGTCAACAAGCTATTAATATTCTGTTATTTCTTTACAAAGTGTGAACAACTCTCTGAATCAGAAGGAAGCAATGTTATTGAGCATAATTGGCCATCCCCTCTACCCTAGGGTGATCCTTAAAAGACATTGTCCAGGGAGCAGCTAGGTGGTGCAGTGGGTAAAGTACTGGCCCTGGATTCAGGAGGACCTCAGTTCAAATCTGGCCTCCAACACTTGACACTTACTAGCTGTGTGACCCTGGGCAAGTCACTTAACCCTCATTGCCTTGCCCCCCCCCCCCCAAAAAAAAGACATAGTCCAGTTGTTTTGAGTACTTAACCAAAGTTCAAGAGTTAGAGATGCCTGAGGCAGGAGCCAAAAGTTGCCATAGTAGAGCTACTCATACCTTGAGGCACAATGAAAGAAGCAGAGACACACATTCCAGACAAACATGGATACAGAGACTTGGTCATTTAAGGAAGGAAGTAGTTTCATGGCATGGGGCCTCTTGAAGTTAAAAAGAGGGCCACCTCTGGATTCAAGACAGATCTAGCCTTGGCAATCCAGAGTCAACCTGCAGAAAGGAACAGACCTTGGGAGCCCAGCTGCTCAGCAGCCCACCCAGCACAGACAGCATACCCAGAGAGAGTGTTGTGAAGATTACGCTGGAGAGAAGGGAAGAAGGTCCTACACTACCAAGAGGCATTATGCCTTAGTCATACATGGTCTTAATATGCTACCATTGTACTCTTAAATTTGTGCCCCTTTTTGTCCCAGATATTTTGTGTATTTGTGGGAGAGTAAAACTCAGGTTGTGGGTGGGGAGAATGTTTTATAGTTATTTTTACTATGCCATTTTAGCGAATGTCTTTACTAAACCGAGTTAAATGTGTCTACTGGCTGTCCCTTAAAGTGAAGCAACTCAATGAAGGCTCGTGAGTCTTGTAAAGTAGCCACCTAGGGACTACCCCAAAACCCAAGGGTAATAGCTATCCTCTGGGGAGCTAAGTTGGGAGCATGACTGCCAAGCTAGGTGAGCATCCTAAAAGGGGTGCTTTGCAAAGATGGATGGATAAAAGAATGAGTGAATGAATCCATCACAAAAATTCTATTCTAGACCATGGAGATAATTCTGAGTTCTTGAAAGCTATTTGAGCAGAATACATATTCCAAGGAGCTATCAGACTGGAAAGGCTTCAAGTACAGGACTGGCAACCAACTACATCTGTCTGACAATTAAGTCTGGCCCAAGTATGCAGAGGCTGCTTACCGAAAAAATTGGACACTGATTCTTTTTTTTTTTAAAAGAGATTAAAAATACAAAAAAAAATGCCTTCAATCCTGTGCGGCCCCCTTCCAATTCTGGAGTGCTAGTGACAGATTGACAGAAAGGGTGCAGAGGTTGCTAAGAATTACACAGTTGTTAGATTGTCCACAAACATTAATTTAACTATTATTCCTCTTAATGTTCAATCTTTGTCCAGGAACCAATGAGTTGACACATTACTAGAAGAACTAAACCATATCTATACTGACATTCTCATGATAAATGAAACTAGAATTTGCAGCTAAGTGAAAGTATAGCTTACAGGTTCAACTTGGAAGGAAAAACAAAGGATTTGGCCAAATTGTTTTCATCACATACCCAATGGTGACAAGACATAATTTCATAAGACATTTAGTCATCTTGCAAATTTGGGAGATATTGTGTTCCCCATCACTAGAGGTCCTTTAACAGAGATATCTAGGTCCCCCATAAGTAAAGTGCATAAGCAAATAGAATACCATGAAAATAATTGCAGCTCATTTGCTGAAGTGAATAAATAGGAAAAGTCTTCTGAGAAACTTAATAGGAATCTCCACACTGGTGACTTCCAATATAAAAGTAGGTATTGGGGAGGGTAGCAAAACCCACCACCACCAGCACCACCAGACAGCTTGGAAAATACAATTCAGAATGGAGGAATCATAGAATCACCGGTTGTCGTAGTCAGAAAGGACCTCAGAAGCCATAGTTCTAATTGTTAGAAAGTTTTCCCTTACATCAAGCCTTAATTTACCTCTTTGCAACTTTTCCCCATTACTTTCAGAACAAGCCCAATCCCTCACTATATGACAATCCTTCAAATGCTTAAAGATGCCTGTTAAAACACCCTCCATGACATCTCTTTTCTAAGTAACATCCCCTATTCCTCCAACTAACCTTCAAGTGGCAAAAACTCAAGACCCTTCACTCTCCTCTGGCCATGTTCCAGTTTATCAATGTCTCTCCTAACATGTGGCACCCAAACTTAAACATAGTTCTCCCTAAGTTGGTCTGACCAGTGCAGAGTTAGCAGGAGTCTAGCTTCCCTTGTCCTGAATACTAGGTCTCTTCGGTTTTTTGTTTGTTTGTTTGTTTTTCCAGGGCAGTGAGGATTAAGTGACTTGCCCAGGGTCACACAGCTAGTGTCAAGTGTCTGAGGCTGGATTTGAACTCAGGTCCTCCTGAATCCAAGGCCAGTGCTTTATCCACTGCACCACCTAGCTGCCCCACTAGGTCTCTTCTAATGCAATCTTATTTCATATTCACTTTCTTTGACTGTCATATCACATTATTGACTCATATTAAGCTTTCAGTCCACTAATACTTCCAGGTCCTTTTTCAAATTAATTGCTATTTAGCCTCACTTTCCTCATCTTTTACTTGTAAAACTGAAATTTTTAAATCAAAATCTGAGACTTTTATGATTATACCTATTAAATGTCATCTTTGTTCACAAAATCCTATGGCTTCAGAATCCCATTCTTGAGAATTTCCCATTAATCAATCAATAAGAAAGCATTTATTAAGAACCCAATAATAACAGTTTATATGTATATAGCACTTTAAGGTCTGTAAAGCATTTTACGTATAATATCTCATTTGATCCTAACAACAGTTCTGTTAAGTAGATGCTATTATTATCCCCATTTTACAGATGTAGAAACTGAGGCTGAGAAAAATTAAATTACTTACCCAGCATCACCTAGCTAGGTAGGGTCAGAGGAAGGGTTTGAATTCAGGTCTTCATGATTCCAAACCTACTGGTCACCTACCTGCCATGCTATGTTAGACTCCAGGGATAAAAAGACAAGAAGGAAGCAGTCTTGCTTTCAAGAAATTTATAGAGGTGGTATAAAACCTGAGCAAAATAGTCATAACATCATCATAACCAAACAATTACACAAACAGTCACTATAGCAGTCATTACACTTAAAGACCCCGGGAACTATCTCAGCAGACAGACATTTGATTCTCCTGGCTGTTCAGAGGGATGGATATATATGTCAGCCAAGGGGAACACCAGTTCAGAGTACAGTATCATTCGATAAACATTACAGAGGGGATGACCAAAGATCATGAGCAGTGTTGTAATTTTTTCCCTTTCAAATATCTGTCTGTCCATCCGTCCATCCGTCCATCCCTCCATCCATCCATCCATTTATTTTAATCATAAAATCATAAATCATAAAAATCATATTTTATTATTTTATAGTTACGTGTAGAGGTACTTTTCAACCTTTGTTTTTATAAGATTTCTAGCTCCAAATTTTTCTCCCTTCTTTGCCTCCCTCCCCTCTCCCCAAGACAGCAAGCATCTGATATAGGTTATATATGTACAATCACATTAAACATATTTCTGCATTAGTCATGTTGTGAAAGAAGAATCAGAACAAAAGGGAAAAACCTCAAAAAAAGAAAAAAATAGAAATAGTATGGTTCAATCTGCATCTAGATTCCATAGTTCCTTTTTTCTGGATTTGGAGAGCATTTTCCATCATGAGTCCTTTGGAATTATCCTGGACTGTTGTATTGCTGAGAAGAGTCAAGTCTATCACAGTTGATCATCACACAATGTTGTTGATACTGTATACAATGTTCTGGTTCGAGCAGTGTTGTGTTACAAAACAGTGAAAAGGCATGGAGAGAGATGAGCCTACAAAAAACTGGGTATGAGGGGCAGCTAGGTGGTGCAGTGGATAAAGCACTGGCCCTGGATTCAAGAGGATCTGAGTTCAAATCTGGCCTCAGACACTTGACACTTACTAGCTGTGTGACCCTAGGCAAGTCACTTAACCCCAATTGCCTTACCAAAAAAAAAAAACCCCAAAACCAAAAAACTGGGCGTGAGAAATAACTAAATCAGCTCATACTGAGAATATCTATGGGCAAAATCAAAAGGATAACAAATGGATGTGAATTAAATAGATCTGCCAGTGTTTCTATAGTGCTCAATTCTCCTTAGCGATTTGACTAGAATCACCACATTTGGACTCTTACCATCTTGGTGCCCAATTTATTATATTCTAATATGAATAGAAATAAATAAAATGAAGTTGAGAAAAGTAGTTGGACCTGATCAAATACATATGGAAAAAAAATGTACAGCAGTAGATGACTTCTAAGAACATGCAAGTATAGCTTATTAGTTCATTTGCATATATCTTGGATAGACACTGAGGATAGACAGTGAGCTTGCCCTATATTGAAGAAGATATGAGATTAAATCACATTTGGGAAATTATGTAACACTTTCAATAATTTCAATCTGCGACTCTGTGTCTAAAACAGAACTCAATTATCCCATACACCTCCCCCAAGACAACTTCTCCTTCTGACTTTCCCTATTTCTCTTAATGGTACCATTATTTTCCCAACCATCCATGTTTGAAATCTGAGTCATCTTTTATGATTTCTCTCCACTCCTTCACCCCTAATCCCCTAACCAACCTGTTGATTATTCCTTTACAATATATTTTGTACTTTTAAAAGTTTGAATTTAAACTTATAAAAGTTTAGATTTTTAAAATCACCTTAGGGGCAGCTGGGTGGAGCAGTGGATAGAGCACCTGAGTTCAAATCCAGCCTCAGACACTTAACACTTACTAGCTATGTGACCCTGGGCAAGTTACTTAACCCCAATTGCCTCACTAAATAAACAAACAAACAAACAAATAAATAAAAATAAAAATCACCTTAGAGATTATTAGACCCAGCACATTCATTTTATAGGGAAGGAAACTGGGGCCCAAAGGGGTTAAGAATTGATCTGAGGTCACATAGAGAGCAAGTAATAGAGCTAAAACTATAACTCCGTTGCTGGATTCTTAACCCATTCCTTTTTCCAATATGCCATTCATCCCTTCCTTTCTATTCATATTGCTACCACCTCATATCTGTCTCTTATCAGCTTACATTTGGACCAAACTAGTTTCCTAACCCATCTTGTGCCTTTGGTTTTTTCCCTTCCAACCCATCCTACCTACCACTAAGAAATAATTCTTCCTCATGCATTGCTTTGAC
The DNA here is from genome assembly GCF_019393635.1 of Dromiciops gliroides. NCBI lineage: Eukaryota > Metazoa > Chordata > Mammalia > Microbiotheria > Microbiotheriidae > Dromiciops > Dromiciops gliroides. The sequence goes on along the minus strand of NC_057865.1, from coordinate 105,688,649 downwards.
TATATTCTTCCCTTCATAAAAAGTCAAACTAGGTGGTGCAGTGGATAAAGCATCAGCCCTGGATTCAGGAGGACTTGAGTTCAAATCCAGCCTCAGACACTTGACACTTATTAGCTGTGTGACCTTGGGCAAGTCACTTAACCCCAACTGCCTCCCCAAAAAAGTCAAGTCAAATAAAGGTCACTGCCTTCAAAGAGTTTACAATCTGATGGGTGACATACCACTTAAACAACACTATATTAACCACAGATAAATTGGAGATAGTCTCAAGGAGATTACTATTAAGGGAGATCAGGAAAGGCTTTTTTTGTTTTGTTTTGTTTTTGTTTTTGTTTTTTTTTTAGTGAGGCAATTGGGGTTAAGTGACTTGCCCAGGGTCACACAGCTAGTAAGTGTTAAGTGTCTGAGGCCGGATTTGAACTCAGGTACTCCTGACTCCAGGGCCGGTGCTCTATCCACTGCGCCATCTAGCTGCCCCTAGGAAAGGCTTTTTGCACAGATTTCAGTGAGTCTATGTGGCCTCCATGATAACATCCTTAGTTTCCTCTCAAAGCCACCTATGATCCCAGTCCAACTGACCTTTCCAAATTTATTTCCTTAAAAAAAATTTCCAATCAAACTGCTTTATATACCATCCTGAATATATTTTGTTCATCCATGCCTCTGAATCTTTAAACAATTAAATTCACTAAATATTATCTACCTTACTAGGGGGGAAATTATAGTGCAAATGAGTGGCTCTGAAATAAATTGCAAGATCTAATCATATGTACATGATAAAATCTGAATAACTCATCCCTGTATAAATTTCAAGTAAAGATAGAGATGTTTTATTTGATTGCACACACACACACACATATATACACATAGATGTAAATATCTATATAATCAAGCTTGCTTACTTTGAAAAAATTCTAATTAAATTTTTTTTCAATTATAAGCATTTTTTCCTATTCTCACCCCACTCCACTGAACAAAGAAAAGAAAGAAAATAAACCTATATAACTAAACAATGCATGCCTCATCCTGTTTGGTTGTTTTATTCCTGAAGAGGCCTCACTTTACAAAACTTCCAATTCTACAGAGTTTTGAGAGAATCGTCATCTGCAAGACCATGTAAAGTGACTTCCCTCATATGTGTGCTATGTATGATAAATTTGCAAAGTGATACAGAAATTGGGCTGGCAGCTTTCTACCCACCTCAAACCAATTGCAATGTTTAAAGACTCTGAGTTATAGATTTAGAATCTGGACTCTACTATTTACTAGTTATGTGACCATAAGCATTTCACTTAACTATTCTTAGACTCAGTTTCCTCATCTTATAGAATGAGGAGCTAGATGATTGCTAAAGTTTCTTCGAGCTCTAAGTCTATGATCCTGTAATCTTATTCTAAACAAATGGAGATGAGGTAGCCCCTTGTCTTCTTGCTAGCTGAAACAGTGAAAAACCCAAAGCTAAGATTGAGAAGCCAGTAACCACAGAGAGCTTCCCCCAACCAAGTCCCCTACAGTGGCACAAAGACTGGGTTGCAACAATCATGGTCTTTCCCCATGGGTGCAGTAGGCTTTTATGTTGGTATGATGCTTGGAGAAGATAGGACATGTGGGGATTATTGGAAAAGCATTGATGAACAGAGGGTAGGAAAGACAAAGAGAGTTGTGTCTTTGCCTAAGAACCAGTTGACCAAGGAGCTTGTATTCTGGTTGTGTTGCTAAATTAAAGTAAACCAAGGATTTATATGTATGCTACTTTATTTTCATGTTGAAAGGGCCATTTTGTTTCATGAAGGTAAAGACTTTAAAGGGAGAGGGGGATTCACCTAAAGTCAAGTCAACAATTAGTTATTAAGTTCTCACAATATGCCAGGCACTGTGCTAACTGATGGGAAAAGAAGGCAAAAACATGGTCCTTACCTTCAAGGATCTCACAATCTAATGAAGGAAAGAACATACTGGGTAAATTGGAGATATTTTAGAGAGAAGGCATTAGCATTGAAGGGGACCTGGAAAATCTTCTTGAAGAAGGTGGGATTTCAGTTGAAACTTTAAAGGACATCATGGAAACCCAGGAGGTAGACATGAGGAGGGAGAGCATTCTAGGCATGGGACCAGATAGTGGAAATGCATGGAGATGGGAAATAAAGTGTCTTGTGTGGTGAAACAAGGAGGCAAAGACTGAGCACCATATCCATTTACTCTTTGACAACCCAATGCACTACAGTATATAGGGCATTGTACTATGGGTGGGAAATACAAATAAGAGAGAAAGCTACACTCCCCCAGTTCCCTGTTCAGACCAAATGAAGACTATTGTGTTCACTTCTGGCCACCATATTTTAGGAAAGACATTAACAACCAGGGACATGTCTAAAAGATCGTGACCAGGATTGTAAGACTAGAAATGATGCCATATTAGAATTGGTTGAAGTAATGGAGGATGATTATGGTGGAGAAAAGCTGTTTGTGCCTTTTAATCCAATTAATTCCCTGCTGGGCATGTACTCCAAGGAAGTCTGAGAGAGAGGGAAGGGTCCCATTTCTTTGGGACTTGTCTGTTGTCTTCTCTACCATGCTCCAGGAAGTTCATTATTGGGATAACTTTATCATCCTGTAAGATCTCATCAGCCTTGAGACTCCACCTCATCAACACCCTTGGCCTTTCTTATTAGAAGGCATTCCAGGGGCAGCTAGGTGGCGCAGTGGATAGAGTACCAGCCCTGGAGTCAGGAGTACCTGAGTTCAAATTCGGCCTCAGACACTTGACACTTACCAGCTGTGTGACCCTGGGCAAGTCACTTAACCCCAATTGCCTCACTAAAAAAAAAAAAAAGGCATTCCAGGAAATCCAAACTTCCATTTAAGGAGAGAGCTCAGCTCACACATCTCATTTCTCACTAGGCTACACAACTTTGGGACTTCTCTGACTGACTTCTCCATAACCAACTATCTTCTGGAGTAGCTTCTACTCCCTCCTCCTACCTGTCCCCTTCTTTTCCATTTCCTTTTGTGTCTTATCTTCCCTCATTAGATAGTAAACTACTTGAGGGCAGGGACTGTCTTTCTTTTTTCATATTTGTATCCCCAGAGCTTAGTACACTGCTTGGCACTTAGTAAATGTTTATTAACTATTAATCAAGAAGAAAAGACAGTAGGGAGAGGATAGTCTTCTTCAAGTAGTAAAAGACTTTCAAGGAAGAGGTATTAAACTTGTTTTGTTTGACCCCATAAAGTCAAACAAAACAGGAATGCAGAGAAATAGATTTTAGCTTGATATAAGGATAAATTTAATAAAAGTGAAATGTTCTTTAAGTGTAGGTTGTATGACCACTTGTCATGAGTGATTTATTTTAAAATTATATCAATACTTAGTATATTCCAGATTCATATTAACATTCTTAATTAAGGCTTTACATTGACAACTTGTATTCCACTAAGATCTCTAGATCCTTTCTGCCATAGTAGGGTTGTCCACCCAAAGAAAAAATCATTTATGCACATTATTCCATATTTTATCTGAATAGGATTGTTTCTCCAAATGTAATATTGTGTAACTGTTAAGGAACTTTGCTTTGCTTGGAGGGTTTCTCTTTTGATCAGTTCTTCTACTTATACAATTAGCTCAAATAGTAGTGCATTTGTTCTTTATTTCATCCAAATTTGGAAATGGACAATCTCAGGCAATAAACAAAAAATGGCCTGATAAGACACCTTGGTTTGTTATAGTGAACAGAGCAAGTGACTCTGATACTACCTGTGTTACCTTGCACAAAGCTTTTACTTTCCCTTGGCCTCAGTTTGTTCATCTCTAAAAGGAGGAGATTAGACTATATGGCCTCTAAAGGTTCCTTCCAGCTTCAACTCTATGATTGTATGAATTAGTACTCTTAATTTTAAAATGGGAAAATGCTAAACTCAGGAGCCTGGTGAGAGATTAAAAAGAAATACTTTTGGAGTCAGGACATATGAGTTTAAGACCCCTCTGCACTGACTAGGTATATGGCTATAGGCAAATTTCTTCAGCTGCAAAAAGAGATACTTTTTACTACAGATCTTCACAAGGTTAGTGTGAGGAAAGTACTTTGAAAACAATGTGTATTTGTAAAATAACCACTTCTTTACAAACAATGCATATGGAATGGGTAGAGAAAGTGTTAGGTGAAAATGGTTATTTGCATCAGATATTTTGGAAGGAGTCCTGATTCTAGGGGTGAAGAGTCATAAATATATGATTTTTTTCTTTTATGACCCTTCGCCCCTAGAATCTACCTATGTAACAAAGAAAAACAGCTAAGTGAAACCAATTTACATAGCAACTCTTTCTGTTAATATATGACATATTTGAATCATCATCCTTTCTACCTCCCACCACCTACCAAGAAGAGGAAAGAATGTTTTATCATCCACTCTTTAGAATTACTATTGGAGGGGGCAGCTAGATGGCGCAGTGGTTAAAGCACCGGCCCTGGATTCAGGAGTACCTGGGTTCAAATCTGGCCTCAGACACTTGACACTTACTAGCTATGTGACCCTGGGCAAGTCACTTAACCCCCATTGCCTGGAAAAAAAAATACTATTGGATATTGCACTTAGCGACTTAGTCTGAGATCAGCTCCCTTCCAGTAGTATTTTAATTTCCATCATTGTGTCATTCTGCTTTCTTCATTCTACATCAGTTCATATGTCTCTCCATGTTTCTCCTAATTCTGCTCACTTGTCACCTCCAGGGTACAGGATTCCATAAGTCTTATATCTCACAGTTTGTTCCATTCTCCACTTTATTTCTAGTTTTTTGCTTCTACAAAAAGTACTGCTACAAATATTTTGGTACATATAGAACCTTTTCCTCTCAGATTTTCTTGGAGTACATGCCCAGTAGAAAGTTAGTTGGGTTAAAGGGTAAAAACACCTCAATAATCTCTTGCAAAATTCCAAACATTCTCCAAAAAGGTTGGAACAATTTATAGCTTCACCACCCGCACACTAGTGTGCCTGGCATACCACAGCCACTGAAACATTTACATTTTTATCATCCCTGATAAAGTTGTTGGTGGTTTTTACTTTCTTAACTTCCCTGAAAACAGTTTGTTCATATCCTTTGATTACCCATCCATTAGGCTCCTAGTCACAAGTTTACCCACCTCTCTTAGACATCAGAACTCCTTCCAAAATATCTGAAGCAAATAACCATTCCCATCTAACAGTTTTTCTACGTATTCCACATGCATTGATTTTGTTTGTAAAGAAGTGTGCAGATGTGCCTCATGATCACGTCTCCCTCATCCCCATTCCTAGATGTTAAGGATATTTCAGAGGGGATTTTCCTTTAGGTATGGGTCAGACTTCATAACCTTTGGGTACCTTCCAATCACCTTCTGTGATTCTATGAAAAAACATTAGCAACAACATAGTCCCTGACCTTAAAGAGTTTATATTTCCCCAACCTGAGTCGCACTCCCTCTTTCTTTCTTTCTTTCTTGTCCTTCAAGGTCCAGATGAAATCCTGTCTTCCATAAAGCCTTCTCTATGATGAGCCAAGCCCATATTGATCTTTCCCTTCCTTTCACCTCCTGTAGCAGTTTAGCTATAACTGTAGCTATCTTGAATTGTATCTTATTCTCCCCAATAGACTATAAGTCCCAAGAAGGCAGGGACTCTACTTATCTCAGTCTTTGAATCTCTTACAGCATATCCTATAGTCCTCTGCAGTCCGAAGGTACTTAGTAAATGTTTATTAAATGAATTGCAATTATCTGGCCCATATCTATTATACAGGGCCAATACCATTGATTATCTTTCAATATGTATATGCTTATTAGCTATTCAGGGAAAGGGTTTATTCATCTTTGCATATTCCACTGCATTTAGAATAGTGCCTTATACATAGCAGATATTCAATAATCTGTCCACTGGTTTATTTTAATTGAGTTTCGGCTACCATCTACTTGATATAAAGCAAAATAATTCATTGTTCAAAAATAATTCTCATTCTCTGTGTTGCTTTCTTTTTACCCACAGAAGGGAAAGGGATCAACAGTAGGCCTATGATCATATAAGACATTGAGATATTTTTAATACATTCCACTTTTGGATAGCTCCAATTATCAGGAGGGAAGATCCAGAGACTTGCCTTATCTGACTAGTGCCTTTTGTTTTTGTTTTTTAGTGAGGCAATTGGGGTTAAGTGACTTGCCCAGGGTCACACAGCTAGTAAGTGTTAAGTGTCTGAGGCCGGATTTGAACTCAGGTACTCCTGACTCCAAGGACAGTGCTCTATCCACTGCGCCACCTATCTGCCCCTGACTAGTGCCTTTTTAACTAATTCCAGTTCCAGCTTTTCAGCCAATTAAATGCATTTTCTTTACCATGTAAGTAGCTCATTGGAACCAGTTAGATTTCTATGTCTGCTCCAAATCAGAGACGAAGGCATTTCTATTATACATCATCATGCCTTTCTGGGAGCACGGTCCTTAGTCTCTTCCACATGGTTGATTACATCATACACACCTCCAGTTACATTAACTAATGTCACATTCGATTTTTTAGCTGCCTCATATTGAGTTTTCATTCCACTTAAAACCCTAGATCTTTTTCAAATGAACTGTTTTCTAGTCACACATCCCCATCTTGTACTTATAAAGTTAATTTTTGAACCCAAGTGAAAGATATGTAACATTCATCCCTATTAAATTTTTATTTTAAACAGCCCTATGTTCTAGTGTGTCAAATATTTTTGAATCCTGATTTTGCCATCCGATGTGTTAGATAAACCTTCTAGTTTTGTTTCATCTGGAAATTTGATAAGCATGTCATCGATGCCTTTTTATCCAAGTCATGGATAAAACTGTTAAAAAGCACAAGACCAAGTACAGTTTCCTGAGACACCGAACTAAAGACCTCCTTCTAAGTTGTCATTGAACCAATAATCACTACTCTTTGCTTCTGGGCATTCAGCCAGGTTTGAATCCACTCAACTATCCTATTGTTTAGCAAGCCTACACCTCACTCTTTTCTGCAAGGGTTGCATGAAATGAAATTCTTTGCTAAAATATAGGTAAATAACATAAGTAATACGCAGTATATAGATACACATATTTCTATATTTTTTCCATGATCTACATCATAGTTATTTTTTAAAAAAAGGAAATAAAGTTAGTTTTGTATGACCTACTCTTGATGAAACTATGCTGGTTCTTCATTTGTCCTTTTTTAGATGTTCACTATTCAACCCTTTAATAGTATATCCTAGAATTTTACTAGGAATCAAAGTCAAGGTCACTGACCCATCATTTTCAGACTCCATTCTCTTTTCCCTTTTTAAATTTACCTTTCTCCATTCCCAGATCACTTCTCTATATCCTTTCAAATATCGCTCAGTAGCTCAGCAATGCCATCAGCTAGTTCTCTCGTTACTTTGTTTTGTAGTTCATCTAGGCCTCGTGGCTAGTACTCATCAAAGATAACTAGGTGCTACTGTTTCCTTATGTATCTTGAGTCTTTGCTTTGTAGTCCAAAGATCATTCTCCTAGATAAATTAAAAATGAAGAAAAAGAGGTAGGTAGTTTTCCTTTCCATCCATTGTTTAGTATCTTAATTCCCTGAAGTAACAGTTGGACTAGAAGGCTTGGATGGTCTCTTTCAGATGTATGACCTTGTGACCTTATACCTTCTTTCACTCTCTTCCTTATGCCAGTATAGACAAAGACAAACATAAAAAGAACACAAAACCTTTGTGTGTGTGTGTGTGTGTGTGTGTGTCCTTAGCGTTCCTCCCCAGCCTTATGTCATTCTGAGATTTTACGCCCCAGAAACTATTCTTACAGGACAGTATCACACTTTAAAATTCATTCTCCATTAACCCACTCTTCCTTACATTTTCCATAAACGTGAGCTCCCTAATTATCCACATCAATATCTTAAGATAACTTTTTCTTTTGTGCCTGATAAGAATGATTTCCTTTGGTGAGGAGATGAGGAAACGGAAGCCGAGAGAGAGAGAGAGAGAGAGAGAGAGATAGAGAGAGAGAGAGAGAGAGAGAGAGAGAGAGAGAGAGGGGGGGGGGGTGAGATGATTTCTCCAAGGTCACAGATCTGTAACTCAAAGCCACATCTTTGAACTTCCAATTGAGGGAATCATCCAATTGAAGGATTTGGTGGCAGCTTCTTGTTGGAAGTGATATTCAAACTGAGCCCCCAAATGTAGGTAGAACTTCAAAAAGCAGAGATGGGGTAGAAAGCACACCAGGCAGATGAAGCTGCGTGAACCGAGGCTTGTTAGTATATACAGGAAACATTCAATTTGTCAAACAATAGGAATGTGTTGGCTTCTTTGTAATTCAAACTAAACCCCATGATGCCGAAATCTCATTTAACTTCGGTGCCCCCTCCCGTCCCTTCCCTTTCTGTAAAACTGGAGATGATAAAACTGTCCTTCCTCGTGGGACAGTGCAAGGCATGGTTTGGGAACCTCTACTACTTGGCTTCATTTTGTTCAGTTTGATCAGCAGATACCAAGAGTTTATAGTACCCCAGAGCCCTCCTGGATTTGCCCTAGTTACAGCCTTGCATTCCCATTTATGTCTCAAGTTGTGAAAATTCACAAGGTTGTAACGTGTTCAAAGCTATTAGAATCTGACCCCATTAAAGTACACATAAGTCTGTCTTGTGTCTGTGCGTCTATTGGTTTCTGTGTTTGTATGTAGGTTGTTCTTTCTCTCTGTTCTCATTTCTCTTTTCTGTGTTTGGTTCTGTGTGGGTCTCTTTCTTTCTGTGTTACCAGGTCCATGGAGTCTCCTAGGACTTAGCTAAAAGGGACTTTGAGATCTAAATCCAACCCTCTTATTTTACAGATGAGAAAATTAAGGCTCAGATTGGGGAAGTGACTTGACCCAGGTCATTCAGTAGTAAACAGCAGAGGGGAGGAGCAGAACCCATGTTTTCTAACTCCAAACCCAGTGTTCTTCCCATAAATTTTTGATGGATCTCCATTTATTTTGCAGGATCTCCTTTTCTTTCTCTTTATTCTTATCTTTATCTGCCTCTCATCCTCTCTTTTTCTCTGTCTCTCCTTTGTCTTCCTACTTTTGTCTCTCTAAATCCAGGCCATGGCATAGAAATAAAGTATATTTTTTGCTGTTTTCTATTTGGTTCACAACTTTGATGTGGCTTAAAAGTTAAATTCTGATTTAGGTTGTATTTAGTAACTCCAAAACAAAAAATCCCTTTAAGTAGAAAAAATTCAGAGTTGTACAAAGCTACAAGTGTACAAAGTGTTTAATGAGTAAATCTAAGCACTGTATATACATTAATCATTCAAAAGTTATATTTTCAAAAACAGAATTGGTAAAAGAGAGATATTCAAGTAGAGGAAACTATACAAGGAAGGAGCATGGTATGTTGGCTAGAATGATGGACTTGGAGTCAGGAAGACTTGAGTTTGAATCCTGCCTCAGACACTAGCTGTGTGATTCTGAGAAAATCACTTAACTTCTCTGGGCATCACATTCTTCATTTGTAAAATGAAATGAAATGAGATGAGTTCCAAGGTATCTATAAGCTCCACGTGTGTTATTCCAGGATCTTTTAATAGTGGAAAGATGAGTAAAGAGGAAATTCCACTAGCAAACATTAGCCTTAGATAATAGTATCATAGATTTAGAGTTGGGAGGGACCCTAAAGGTTATTTGTTCCAACCCTTCTATTTTACAGATGAGGAAACTGAGTTCCAAAGAGCCTAAGTGATGCAGTAGATAGCAGTGTTGGGATTCACATTTGAATTCTTTGACTTTAACTCCAGTGCTCTTTCCAGGTTCTTCTTGAAGGAGGAAAAATTGTATTAAAAGCATAAAACTAAGAGAAAGGTGGCCTAAGGCAGTATGGTGTACTGGAAAGACCATTGAAGTAGGAATCAGAAGAACTAGCTCAGATACCCTGCTCTGCCACTCTCTAGACTGCAAACTCCAAGAGGAAAAGGAATGATTCTTATGCCAAGGTTGGATGTCCCCCGGCACATATTACAGTGTTTGATGAATAACTTACTAAATACTTGTCTTTGTATTGTAATATCCTTGGAATTCTGAGCAAGCTAAAGGACTGCAAGAGTTAGAGCTGAAAGGACTTTTGGGGTCATCTAGTCAAACCCTCTCATTTAATAGACAAAGAAACTGAGGCTCAGAAATAGTGATTTCCCTGTACAACAATTCAACCTGGTATCTCTTGACCCTCAAATCGAGTGCTTTTTCTAACATCCCCATCATTTTACCTAAGGGTCAGTTTCCCCCTCTATAAAATGGAGTTAATAATATTTTCGTGACCCACCTTAAGGGGTTACTGCAATGATCAAAAGAGATAAGGTACGTTATAAACTTTATAAATCTTAAAGCAATCTAAACGTAAGTTCTTAAAGACCTTTCCTAGAATCAGCTGAAAGAATTATAGCAAAAGCAGTATAAGCCTACAGCTGTGAGAAAAGTTACAGTTCACAGGAACCAAAGTTGGTCTTTCTGAAGAGCATACTAAGCAAGGGGAATAGCATAGGGGAAAAGGTGGTAAATTTAGGGAACAGAGTAATCTGGCTTTACCTCTTTATTACTAAATCCAATGGCTTCCCCTCCTGTTATCATCCTTCTTGACTCTTTTGCAGCATTTGACATAACTGACTACTATCTCCTCCTTCTTGATAGATAGGCAGCTACCACTGCCTTAACCCCAACATCTTCCTTGACATTGTACTCATATGGTTCTCTTCCATTTCTGACCATTTCCTTTGTACCTCCTTTGATGGATGCATTTTACCCCCTTAAAAGTCAGTGTCCTCCAAGGTTCTATCTCTGGGCTTTCCCCCTCATCTCTTCATTCTCTTTCCCTTGCCAATCTCATCCACTTCCATGGCATTCACAATTACCTCTATGTAGATGACTCACAAATCTGTGATCCCAACCTCTCTTTAGGACTCTAATCCCATCTTTCCAAAGGTTGACTGGATACTTCTACCAGGATGAGTGGTACCTCAAAGTCAAAAAGGGTGAAAATAGCTTATCATTTCCCCAAAAAACTTCCCCCCCCCTTATCTTCTCTATTTCTAATGATGATACCACCCTTATTTGACACTTTCAATCACTTTCTCTTCCTTGCTAATCTTTCTTTTTTTGATTTCTTGATACTAGTCTTTCCTTGTTTTCCTCTTGCATTTCTGCAGGACCGTGCTTCAATCTCCTTTGCTGGTTCTTCGTGCATGTCCCAGCCACTAATCATGGGTATTATATAAAGCTCTGTTCTGGGCCCTCTTCTCTTTTCCCTCTATATTATCTCACATAGTGATCTCATTAGCTCCCATAGGTCCAATGATCAACTCTATACAAATGATTCCTAGATCTAATATATCTCTCTCCTGAGCTATTGTCTTTTACACATCATTTTACATCATTTTATACAACTGGATATCACACAAGTATGTCAAGCTCCACATGTTCAAAACAATATTAATTCATTTAGCTTTCTCCCTAAGGTCTCCTCTCTTCCCAACTTTCCTATTATTTTTGAGAGCATCTCCCAGGCACCCAAACTTGTAACCTCAGCATCATCCTTGATTCCTCACTCTCACTCATTTCACATATTCAATCTTGCCAAATCTTTTCATTTTCCCTTCGTGTACTTTGGACTCTTTCTCTCCACTCATGTAGCTACCATCCTATTCCATACTTCTTGCCTGAAATACTGTGATAACCTTCTAAATGATTCCCTGGCCTCAGGTGTCTCTCCACTCCAATCCATTCTCCATTCAGTTACCAAAAACCCTCAAGGACTTTCAATAAATCCTATTTTGACTCCAAATCTAGTGTGTGGGTTTTTTTCATGGGTAGTGGGACTAATCTTGGCTGGAACTTCTTTCTCTACAGGAGGAAAGTATGAGAGGACTGGTGAAGAAGCAGAGACATTTTGAATTAAGGAAGCAGGGAGTTAAGGGAGCTCTTGTTTGACACCTACATCTTTTCCATAAAGTAGGAAGTCAACTACTAAGAATGTGAAGGCCAGGAATGAGATAGTGGACCTATTCAATGGAGAGTTTTGAATGCCAAACAGAAAAGTCTATTGGCAATAGGGAAGTACCAAAGTTTTTTGAACAGGTAAGTGACATGACAAAAGGGATGTTTTAGGGAAGTAATCTGGCAGCAACATTCAGTATGGATTGGAAGTGGGAGAAAGCAGAAGCAGGGAGAACAGTAAGATAGTTATTATTCAGTTTTCACATTTGCTTTCACTCCTCTGCCAGAGCTACACTCTCATTTAGGTTTCTTTTTTCCCTGTGTGGCCTTTTGCCTGGTTTCTCTGATTTGAGCTGGCTATGTATGTTAGCAAGTTCAATTGCTTTATTAGTTTCCTCAAATAGCAGAATGTCTGGCCTGATGGTTGGGATTTGTTGGTCTGTAATTAAGGCTCTAAGCCAGGATATCTTGCAGCAGTTATTTTCCAAAATATTTTTAGTTGTGTGAATGTAATACTGTGTTAATTCCTTCATCAACCCACATTTAAGGGCTAACTACTGCTGTATAATCTTAGCAGCATGATTATTCCTGTTGATATAATCCATGGCAGCCAAGGTGGTTTATCATCCAATTATATGTTTAGTTATTTCCCTACTCATCATAAATGGGCTTTAGAAACCGCATTTTCCTTTATTATATACTCGTGTCCATTTTAAGTGGCAACCATACTATGCTGATCTGTTCAGAGAACTTCCTCTTCTTGGTCCTTATCATAAATCCTGTTTATCTGGGTTTAAATTCTAGTCGAGTGCTATGAAGTTCTTTTTAATTTCCATGGCTGAATCATATTGTTGTTATGGTTGACATGAGTGCTATTATTATTCATAATATTACTTTGATAGATCTATGATCTCATCAGAGTGGGTAATCCCTTTTATTTGTTCATTTGATGAGCATTATTGAATGCCCTTTATGTGCCAGGAACTGTGCTAGGTAGTGGGGTTAAAAAGATAAAACAGGGGCAGCTAGGTGGTGCAGTGGATAAAGCACTAGCCCTGGAGTAAGGAAGACTTGAGTTCAAATCCAGCATCAGAATACTTGACACTTACTAGCTGTGTGATCCTGGGCAAGTCACTTAACCCTCGTTGCCCTGCAAAAACAAAAACAACAAAACAACAACAACAAAACAGCAAAACAGCCCCTGTCCTTAAGGCACTTCTGTTCTACTGGGGCGGGGGGGAGATCACTCTCTGGTATAAATCATAATCTGTTCACACCTCCTCATCCTTGGCAGTTCTGGTTCATCCCTTTCTGCAAACTCTCCAAAGAAGATTCTCCCAATGTCCTGGAGGAATTCCTCTGCCTCCTTCTTTACTAGGATATAACATTCTGCTTGTCCACTGTTTATCCTCTATTGCTGTATGACTGGGCTACCTCCTTTTCTGGTTATGCAAGTCCTTGATGCTGTTTTTTATGCTGCTTCTTTTGGGTAAATAATATCATTTTCGTCCAGGGCCAGCTATCGTCTGTAAATTTTTCCTTTCCTTATCACTCCTGTTTCATTTCTCTGATCTACCAGCTCCTTTTCCTCTCCCCTCTACCATTCACTCATATCTATGAAAAAAGGAAAAAACCAAAATACAGAAGTCTTTATCTCTGCCAAAACAGTAAAGTTTATCTACTTTTTAGAGGTACAAATAAGAATAAGTAGAGGCTCATAAGCAAAAAAAAAAATTAGATCAGGGTTCTTTTTCTTTATTTTAAATCATAAAAGTATTTTATTATTTTCTAGTTACATGCAAAGATAGTTTCCAACACTTATTTTCATAAGATTTTTAGTTCCAAATTGTTCTCCCTCCCCTCCCATCCCTCCTTCCTGACAAAGACAGAAAGCAATCCAATATAGGTTACATATGTATAATCATATCAAACATATTTCTGAATTAGTCATGTTGTGAAAAAAAGAATCAGAACAAAAGGGAAAAAGCCTCAAAAAAGAAAAAACAAAAACAAAAGTAGAAACAGTATGGTTCAATCTGCATTCAGAATCCACAGTTTTTTTTTTCTGAATGTGGAGAACATTTTCCATCATGCGTTCTTTGGAAATGTTTTGGGTCATTGCACTGCTGAGAAGAGCTGTCTATCACTGTTGATCATCACACAATGTTATTGTTACTATGTACAATGTTCTCCTGGTTCTACTCACTTCACTCATCATCAGTCCACTTAAATTTTTCCAGGTTTTTCTGAAATCTGCCTGCTCATCATTTCTTACAGCACAATAGTATTCCATTTCATTCATATACCACATAGATCAGGGTTCTTAATCTGGGGTCTGTGAACTTGTTTTTAAAATCTTTCAGTAACTGTATTTTATCTTTTGTAATTTTACCATTTGTAATTTGGATTTCCTTTGTAATCCCACACTTTATTTTATATATTGAAAAATGTTATTATAAAAAGGGGTCCATAGGTTTCACCAGATTGCAAGAGGGGGCCACAACACATTTAATAAGGAGGACTCTGGTCCCATTCTTCCCAGATCTGTTACAAGGTTGTTACCCTGAGAGAGTTGGGGAGTCTCTCTTCTCCACTATTGGCTTAAGCCCCCATGCATTGTGTTGCTCCCATTCATAGTAGCCCCATGACTATCACCCCATTTACATCTAACCTCTTAACACTGAATAAGCTTCTATAAAGTACTTTTTGCTTCAAAGATATAGCAAGAAAGAGGATTTCCCATGACACTTGAGGACATAACACCACCAGTTCCACTCCACTTTCTGGGAAGGGAGGGGGATTAGGCTCATATTTTAGCCAGTTTCTTCATAGCACAAGTCCCACCAAGTTCAAATGCAAACCCCCCCTGGGTTAGCTCTTTGGACCCTTGCTTCCTAAGGCTTCATTCACAACTGGGCAGGCCTCAATACAGGGTCCAGATTTCTGGACTTCTGGATATCCATGACTCAAACTCCATGGTCAGAGAGTCTACTTCCCACACTTGGAATTGAAAGGGTCAAAATCTCAGGCTCATTTCTTTCTTTTTCTTTCTTTCTTTCTTTCTTTCTTTCTTTCTTTCTTTCTTTCTTTCTTTCTTTCTTTCTTTCTTTCTTTCTTTCTTTCTTTCTTTCTTTCTTTCTTTCTTTCTTTTTTTTAAATAAAGTCAGGCTCATTTCTAAGAGCCACATGGCCTAAATTGGTGGGAGCAGAGAACAGTCCTCAGGCTTTCTCTCCTTACCACATCATATCAATGACTGGGAACGAAGGAGCCTTTCATCATCAGACACAAATGTAGGAAAAGCCCTCAATGGGCTTCTAAAAAGGAATTTTGAAAGATGCAGACAGTTCTGTCTCTGCAGCCAGTGGAAAAAGGCTGCTCCCAACCACGTGGCTGGCCACTTCAAAATGACTACAAATGTACCAATTCTCCTGTCACTAGAAGGTCCCATGTCCCACTATGTACCAATACTTCAAAAAGATCACATGATAATAGATTTAGAGCTGGAAAGGGCCTTAGAGGCCAGTAGGTCTCATCCCCTCATTTTTGAGATGGGGAAACCAAGACATAGACAGACTAAGTGGCTTGCTCCAGGTCACACTGGTTGCTAGCAAATGTTTGGGGGTAAAATATGAACCTAGGTCTTCTAAGATCTAAGTTCTATGTCCTATCAGATATGCAGTGGTGTTTCTCAAACCTGTGACTCTGTTGATATGATAAGTCCCACAACCCTCCACAATTTAGTTGTCTTCATGAATTGATGGAGTTGATCACCTTGTGGTCAGTCTTCTAATAATGAGCATTTTAGCACCTAGTCAGGCTGATCCTCAAAGGATAGGTCTATATTTCCCAAAAGAATGTAAGTTCCTTGAGGGCAGGGGCTGCTTGGTTTTTGTCTTTATGGTCCTGGTCCCTAGCACAGTATCTCACACAAAATACATTCTTTTATTTATTTATTTATTTATTCATTTATTCATTTATTTTTTGTGAGCCAATGAGGATTAAGTGACTCACTCAGGGTCACAAACAAGTTAGTGTCTGAGACTGGATTGGAACTCAGGTTCTCCTGAAACCAGGGCCAGTGCTTTATCCATTGCACCACCTGGCTGCCCCCAAAATAAATTCTTAATAAATGCTTTTTGAATGAATTAATGAATGAAAAATCTGTCCACCATGGTAGCATCTACCAAAGCTATGCATCAATCAATTTGTTTATAAATTGGACTGATGTGAATCAATTCTTTAATGTCTGATAACCCTCAGGTGACAAAAACCCCTGAATTTCTGAACCTACAAAAAAAAAAGGGAGAAACAAACCCTAGATATGGGAAAATTCTGTCATGGTACAGTAATCCTTTAAGGTCTCTCTTGATAGAGATAATCAGGCTCACCCACAAAATTCTTATGTCATCTTCTATTTTGTTTAACTGTCTTATTTCTTTAAGACCTTGGTCTGGAGTATGGACAGTTAGTAAGACTCCAATGCTCTTTTGAAAATCAAATTTCTCATCACACTTGATATGGCACCTAATACAAAGTAGACATTCAATATACATTCACTGATGACGATGGTGGTGGTGACCAACCTGCTTTTAGGCTCCTAGACAGACAGCATAGCATATTGGCTAGAGATGCAGTCTGGATAACTTGAATCTGGATCCTAGCCCGACACTTATTAATTATGTGATCATCAGCAAGATACTTTTTGTTTGCTTGTTTTTTTTTTTTTTTTGCGGGGCAATTGGGGTTAAGTGACTTGTGTCAGCAAGATACTTAATTCTCTTGGAGCCTCAGTTTCCTCATGTATAAAATGAGGGAATAATAATAACTGAAGTACCTTCATCATTGGATTATCATGAGACTCATGTGAAATAACATGGACAAAATGCTTTGCAAACTCTAAGGTGCTCTATAAATGTCCTCTATTCTTCTTCAGGGATGCATATACCAAGCCAGGTAAACAACAAACTAGTCGTTTTCAAACTGTTGGGAAGTGTCACTCATATATGAGGGTGATGGACAAACTATTGAGCTTGAATTTACTATCGATCAGATCTATCAGAGCCAAATGTAAAGCCAGCATTTATTTTTTCATTGAGTGATGGGAAAGGAAATGGGACAAGTTGTTTTCACCACTTTCCTACAGAGGGGACCAAAATGAAGCTCATTAGGAGACAATTATATCAATCGCTTGGCATCCTTAAGGGGAAATGATTAGTCTGAGTCCAGGCCTTACATAAGACAGTGTCCCCAAATAATTAGAGGTTAAAATATATAGAGTTTGCAAGGGGTCAGAGAAGCTAAAGGACAATGCAAGTGCTTCTTTTAATATTACATAACCCACACAGTGGAGTATACAGCAGTTATTTTCTCCTCCAGTTTATTAGTATTTACTTTCCAAAGTTCATTGTTATATTGACAAGTTAGTCAGTCAATTAACAAGCATTTATTAAGAGCCTACTATATTCTGGGAATAAGTGCTGGGGATACCCCCTCCCCCAAAAAAGGAACCACACATACACACACACACACACACACACACACAAATCTCTGGTCTCTGATCTCAAGGAGCTCACAGTCTGATGGGGGAGACAAAAAAAATGTACAAACAAGGTATATCCAGGAAAAATTGGAGATAATCAACAGAGAGAAGGCACTGAGATTAAGGAGGACAGGGAAAAGCTTTTTGCAGGTGAGACTAGCTCAACTTGAAGGAAGCCAGGGAAACAGCTAGAGACAAAGAGATTGACATCACTGGTATCCTGAGGAACAGCCAGTGAAAATGCTGAGTTGGGAGGTGGAGTATCTGGTGTGAGGAACAGCAAGGAAGACATAGAGTATGGAGGGTTGGGGTCTGGGAGGAAAGTGTAAAAAGGCTGGAAAGGTAGGAAGGAGCCAGGTTATGAAGCACTTTAAAAGCTGAACAGAGGATTTTATATCTGATTCTGGAGGCAATAGGGAGCCACTGGGGTGACTGAACAAAAGGGTGACCTTGTCCCATCTGCAGTTAAAGAAAATCAATTGATAAATGAATGGAAGATCTTCCTTTCTTTTGCTTTATTTAGGTCCTTAGACTCACAACCAGGTGGCCCAGTGGATAGAGTACCAGGCCTAGAGTCAGTAAAACTCATTTTCCTGAGTTCAAATCTGGCCTCTTAAAGACACTTCCTAGCTGTGGGGCCCTAGAAAAATCACTTCACCCTGTTTTCCTCAGGTTCCTCATTTGTAAAATCAGCTAGAGAAGGAAATGGCAAACCACTCCAATATTTTTACCAGGAAAACCCCACTAGGGTCACGAAGAATTAGACACGACTGAAATGACTCAACAACAACTAGCCTCACAGTGCCAGCACCTAGAAGGGGTGCTCAGACAGCTGTGAAGTACTCCTGGTTTTTATTGTCTACCTCATCTGATGACACCCAGACCTCCCTCTTAGCTGAGCTAGGGCAAACAACTTTTTAAGGTATGGGTTGTTTGTTCCCCTTCCCTTCATCTGAAAATACAATCAGTATATCCTAGTGAATCTTTTTTTTTTAATTGTGTAAAATCTCAACTCACTTTCCATTTGACTTTCAACTCCTATCTTCTCTCCAAAATCCCCGCCCCCCTCAACTAGGCCAGGGCATGCAAATGATCCTGAGGCTCAGGGAAGCCTCAGGGGAGCCTCAGGGGAAAAGTTAAAAAAAAAAAAGCAGCCCTACTTCAATGTCAAAGTCTTACCTAATTACATATAATAAATAATTTCTTCTGTCAATCTTCTTGGGGGTACAAATCCAATAGTAACATCTTTGGATCAAGGGGTAAGGACAATTTTCTAACTTTTCTTGCATAATTACAATTTGTTTTCTGAAAGAGACCAGATCATAGCTCCATAAGCAGTAAATTTCCAATTCTATTTTCCTATAGTCTCACTAACATTGAGCTTTTCCATCTTTTATTACCTTTGTGTATTTTAATGGGGGGTAAGGTGGTATCCCAGAATTGTTTTAATTTGTATTTCTATGATTCTTAGTAATTCTGAACACATTTCCAGATGTTTGTTGATAATCTGCATTTCTTCTAAAAACTATTCATGTCCTTTGGCTATTTATCTACTAGAGGATTACTCTTAGTCTTGAAATTTATAAAACTCCTTATAGATAATGATTGTCAAATTCTTATAAGCAATGTTCTATGCAAAGACTTTTTTCCAATCTGTATTTTTTCTTATTTTAGCTGCATTTATTTTATTTGTGCAAAAGCTTTGCATTTTTATATAGTACAATTTGTCTTTTTTATGTTTTATTATTTCTTCAATTTTGAGAAAGAATTATTGGCCCTTTTTGGTTTTATATCATATTCAATTTATGCCACACTGCATCCATTGTAATGAATATGCCCTTGTGACAAAGAAAAAAAATGAGCAAAACTGACCAAGAAAGCAATTGTTTAACTATATAACATGATATTACAAAAATTAGCTTGTTTTAAACTTATGAGGTAACATACAGCTCCTCAGATCTATAGGATTTCCTCCTTTGCTGTTTTAGGAAGTTTGTGTTAGGCAAAAAGTTAGGTGCACAATCAAATTTGCTACAAGCTCCCAGTTAGAAAATACCTAACATTTAGGTAGAGGTTTAACTGTCTGTTTTAATTTACATTTTTAACTATCTCTATTTAACCTCTGATTTCTTTGTGATTGAGGCAAGATTTAAGTTCTTGGAACCCTTTGGATAAAGAAGCAACAGAGCATATTGCAACATCTGTTAATAGACTGAAGGAAAGTTGGGGAAAGAACAGATCTTTTCTTGTGACTTCTTTCAGTCCTTGAGAAGCTCATATGGTGGCATCAGTGTGAGTCTCCTCTGAGATGCCAATAGGGCCAATGTTATTGTTGATGAGTCATTTCACACTCTTTATGACCCCATCTGGGGTTTTCTTGGCAAAGAGACTGGAGTGGCTTGCCATTTTCTTCTCCAGCTCATTTTACAGATGAGAAAACGTAGGCAAGCAGGGTTAAGTGACTTGCCCAGGGTTACACAGCTTAGTAAGCATATATACTTAGTATTTATCTGAGGCTGGATTTGAACTCAGGTCTTCCTGACTCCAGAGTGAGTGCTCTATCCACTGCAACAATAGCTTGCTAATAACCTTGCCCAATACCTCTCTTCTCTGCCACAGCTCAGTCTTACTTTCTTTTTTTTTCAGTAGTTGATCTTGTGTTGCTAAGTTCTTTGCAGCTCAGCTCTGGATATTCTCACCTCCCAGAGTAGCTTCTGAGCCTTGTATCTTTGACCACCTTCTATGGCATTGTATTAACCACTCCTCAGCTTTGTGATACTTGCCCTGGGAACAAACATTTATAGTTATGACTCTGATGGTTAATGATCCACAGTTAGGTTGTGTCTATACTATAATAAAATGATTCATAGAAAAGAGATACTTTTAACAGGCAGTGTGTGTATGTATGGTGTACACATACATGTGAATGTGCATGTGTGTGTCTAATTGAAAGAGTGCTGGAGTGAGAGTCATGAGAGATAGGTTCAAATCTTGGCTTTGGATGCTTACAAATATGACGGTGAGCAGTGGACAAAGTGCTGGGCCTGGGATCAGGAAGAACTGAGTTCAAACCTGCTCTCAGACACTTGCTAGCTACATGACCATGGGCATCACTTAATCACCTCTGTTTGCCTCAGTTTCCTGCAAAATGGGAATAATAATGGCACCTACCTTTGAGGTTTGTTGTGAGGATCAAAACACTTAGCACAGTGTCTGGCCTACAGTAAACACAATATAAATGTTAGAGGAAATGATGATGATGATGTCACCTCATCTCTGTAGGCCTCAGTTTCCTTCTCTATTCAATGAGGAAGGGATTATTCTAGCCCTAAGTTTGTGATCAAACTGATTGTTTGGTATCCTATAGACCTTCATCCCAAACCCTTCCCTAAAATTACTCCAGAAAAAGTATTGTTGGGTTTTTTTGTTAACTAACTTAAAATGTTAAAATATTTTGTTGCTAATAAGTTGTCATGAGCATTATGAGATAGTTATCCGACTGATGGCATTTAGAAAAATTGAATGGAGCGGTAGAAATAACACTAGACTAAAAATCAGGGAACTGGGGCTTTCTAATCCTGGTTCTACACATGATAAACAATTAATAAATGTTTGTTTAATGGAATCAATTAGCAGTGTGACCTTTGCGCAGTTAGAATAATAGGTTGTGTTCATATAATATTTATAAAGTGCAATCTTCATAACAACTATGAGATAGGTTTGATTAGGTGGCTTCTTTTTTTGCAGGGCAATGAGGGTTAAGTGACTTGCCCAGGGTCACACAGCTAATAAGTGTCAAGTGTCTGAGGCCAAATTTGAATTCAGGTCCTCCTGAATCCAGGTCTGGTGCTTTATCCATTTCACTACCTAGCTGCCCCCATCTGAGATAGGTTTACCTGCAAAGTATCCCCATTTTTGAGATGTAGAAACTGAAACTCAGAAGGGCCAGGTGACATACCCAGAGGCTCAAAGATAGTAAGTGGTGCATTCAGGACCTTGTTAAAGATCTCATTTCCCAAGTCCAGTGCTATCTATTCCCACTACACCACAATGTTTCTCTGCGTCTTAGTTTTTCTTATAGCCATAATAAAAATAATGAGAATAATAACAATCATCACAACTAATCTCTAAAAGCCTAACCCATCATTCATTTCATGAAAGGTCAACATAACAAAGCAAGAGAATGTTGCTTCTTTTGGAGGACTATAGGTGTGGAACGCCACATTTAACATCAGACATTTCTAGTTTGTCGTTCACTTTTACTGAATTTTTTCCTCTTGAGAGCATTTGATGTCTGCATAGAAAACTGTTTTCCACTTAAAACATGCCCCCACCACAATAATGTCAAGAATAGTTATTATAAAATGTGGCCTCAATCAAGGAGACAGTTGAAGCCCACTTTAGTTCTGCTTTGCCTTAAACACATGTCATTTCCCCTACGTAGAACTGAGTATGGCTTTCAAGTTCAAGAGAGAATCAGAGCAAAACATCTTCTTAATCACTTAAGTTACTTGGATGACATCAAGTTATATGACTCCAACAAAAACACTTTAAATGGCATCTAATGGAATCTTTTTTTCCCAGCAAGATCAAAATGTCATTTGAATTCAATGAGTGTAAAATTCTTAATATACACAAAGGAAAATTAAAGACTGGGGGCTTTAAACTTAAATCTGGGAGTCAAATTGGATCAATGGATGAAGGCAGTACTTTTATTTATTTATTTATTTGTTTGTTTGTTTGTTTGTTTGTTCGTTTATTTATTTATTTTTTGGTGAGGCAATTGGGGTTAAGTGACTTGCCCAGGGTCACACAGCTAGTGTCAAGTGTCTGAGTCCAGATTTGAACTCAGGTCCTCCTGAATCCAGGGCTGGTGCTTTATCCACTGAGCCACCTAGCTGCCCCAAGGCAGTACTTACAAATACCTGGCTCTTCTCCTGGCAAGCCTCATCAAGCCCCAAAAAGCAATGAAGGGAAAAGTTATAACTGTGTATATTAAGACACTGATATTTGCAAATCAGAGTTCAGTGGAAAGAATGTATTGAGAGCAATTAATAAAGCTTAGAGTAAAATTGCTGACAATAGATATAGAAAGCATCTCCCCCAAACCCATACAATATTAATTACACACAAGGCCCATAACCAAAGGCAGCTCATCAAAAAAGAGGAAGAAGTTTGATAGATATTCTTAAAGTACATGATAAACAGGTTAAAGACTTAGAGACTTATTTTTGCAAAAATCCATCCTATCATTAAGGAATACTAAAGGCCTGTAATAGGTATGTACTACTAGATTTGCTGAACATAAAGTGGTTTACTTCAAGATGAAGACTGTGAAATGACTAAGATATAAGGCTGGAATGATAATCAATCAATAAACATTTATTAAACACCTACTATATGCCAGGCACTGTGTAAACTACTGATAATATGAAAAAAGGGAAAAGACAGTCCTAGCCCCCGAGGAGCTTACAATCTAATGAAGAGCTTAAGGCCCTCCATTGATGACATCCACATGAACTCAACTAATAATATGCTGTCAAAAAAGCACTGAAGAAATAATTGAGTCATGTGGACAAAAGCAGAGGGGGTTTATGATAGGAAGTGAGGACCATTTATGGGTAAACTTGAGAAAATGGTGATTTTTGTTCTTTATTGTTCACACACATATTACATATATTTTGCTATGCCTGACACATGGTAAGAGCTTAATAAATGTTTGTTGATTGACTAATTGATTGACAGGTCATTGGTTCCAGAAATTACATTAAGGCTCTCCTTAGGAAATACAGTCTTGTTGATTGATGCCAATTATGAAAGGCAATGGCAGAAATGAAATACCTTGGGAGACAAGATCAGGTAGCTAGAATTACATATCAGAAGCCCACCATTTTTTATAAATTAGCATATGACAAATACTCATACTATAAATAGAGATGCCAAAGTATCCTTGAGAATTCAACAAATAAATTGTATTGAGATCAGAGCATTTTCCCTAACAAAACTGTTATCCATTATCATCTGGTTGTAATACAGATCCACAAAAATTTAGTAATACATTTCATAGATCTCTTTATGTCAAGTCAAGTGAAAAAGCATTTATGAAGTACCTACAGTGTGCCAGGCATGGTACTATACCCTGGGTATTGAAAAGAAAAGGTGGGGCAGCTAGATGACGCAGTGGATAGAACACCAGCCCTGGAGTAAGGAGGACCTGAGTTCAAATACAGCCTCAGACACTTAGTACTTACTAGCTGTGTGACCCTGGGCAAGTCACTTAACCCCAATTGCCTCACCAAAAAAAAAAATGCTAAAACAAACAGTCCTTGTCCTCAAAGAGCTTACAGTCTAAAAATGGAGGAACATGCAAAGTACCAAGTACAAACAAGATACATAGAGGATAAATTGGAGATAATCCACAGATGGAAGTCACCAGAATCAAGGGGGATCAGGAAAGGCTTCCGGTGGGATTTTAGCTGGGACTTGAAGGAAGCCGGGAGATGGCAGTATAGTCAGAATGACATATACTTATAATATCCATGCTTATGTGAAATGGAAACTTTCAAAATATGAGATCTTTCAGACGAAACCAAAACCAAGTAGGAAGAGGATGAAGTACATATATATTATCCTTGCTGTCTTGTCTAGAGTAGTCTCAGTCATTTCCAGTGGGCCTTCAGAAGATAAGCTGGCACTGCAATACTTTTGTTCAGTTTCAAAAAGCAGTCATTTTATCCATTTATCCAGTGCCATCATTCACAACCCATCAATATGCATTTCTTAACCACCTACTATAGGCCAGGCACTGTGCTACAGCATGGCAATACACAGACCAAAATGGAACAGTCTCTGTCCTCAAAGCACAATAGTGGGATTACAATCTGTTCCAGAGTGATGTTATCTGAACTCCATGGAAATAAAGAAGACAATAATAACAACATAAAGATGAGAATAACAAGAAGCAGTAATAACAATTATTTACTAACATTTCTGTAGCTCATTAAAGTTTGCAAAACATCTTATCTCGATGTATATATATGCACATATGTATGGATATGGATGTGTGTGTGTGTGTGTGTACACATATAAATCTCATTTGAGAAAATAAAGACATTGAACTAGATTAGTGGTGTCAAACTCAAATAGAAATAGGGGCCAGTAATCTGTACATAAGGATCCCCATGGGCCACGTATCGACTTTGTTTTAACATGTAATGTTATTTATGATTTTATTGTATTTTATTTATCTTATTAAATATTTCCCAATTACATTTTAATCTGGTTCAGGCCACACTTGGGAGTGTTGTGGGCCGCCTGAGGCCCGGATGTTTGACACTTCTGGACTAGAGGATCTCTGAGGTCTTTCTTTTATCTCTCACATTCTGTGATTGAACATCCTGGGAGTGAATTCAGCAGAAAATGTCTGAAAACATTCAGAGCATTAACAGACTGCTTCACTTTTCATTTGTCTGTTTTGGTAACAGAGCCTCTAATTCTAAGCATTTTTAGACTGACTCTCCTGTCCTTTCTTTGTAACAAACCTGCTATGTTAGAGATCTCCTTTTGCCATATATCTTCTTAATATCATCTTAGGCCTAACTGAGCCAGTGTGATGACAAAACCATTTCTACTTTTAAAAAAAGTTCCCCTTGGATGTCTTATTTATGAAACGAAATCCTTTTGCGTCTCTTTAAAAGCTCAATAATTCCATGTAGCAACATTAAACGTAGTAGGTGTTTTTTGCCCCCAGAGGAGACTTAATTTTTAGAAAGATTTCATAAATATTTTAGAGACAGAACAGAGCTAAAGCCATATATACATGTATATGTGTGTGCTTATATATATATATATATATATATATAATTTTTTGGCTTATATATATATACACATACATATGTATGTATGTGCGTATTTGTATATGTATATATGGATAGGTATGGGAAGAGAGAGAGAGAGAAAGACACGGAAAGACAGAGAGAGTGAGAGATCTCAGATACACAAATGTCAATGTAGGAGGCCATTTCTTCTTGAGACTATCTTTTGTAGGCCTTTTGATATTTTATTTTACTTCCAAGAAAAAGTGCATTCATTTTTTTGTTTGTTTGGTTTTTGGTGAGGCAATTGGGGTTAAGTGACTTGCCCAAGGTCACACAGCTCGTAAGTGTCAAGTATCTGAGGCTGAATTTGAACTCAGGTGCTCCTGACTGCAGGGCCAGTGCTCTATCTGCTGTGCTACCTAGCTGCCCCAAAAGTGCTTCATTTTTAAGGCTGCATCTAAATACACAGATCAGTTTGAAAAACAAAACTAAAGGATGGAATTTAGTCTAATCTGGTTTGAAATCAACTTGGTTGTTTTAAAAATAACCAGGTATTTGAATGTGGTTTGTTGTAGGGAAAAACCCAAGCAGTTTGTTTATAAACACAGTCCTTAGATTTAACATGCCTTCTCTTTGGAAAAAAATATATAAATACCTCTTTTTGTATTTGAAGAATAGGTGAGTAAATAAAATATTCCAAATACACAGTTCCCATAACCCACAGGTGCTCAATACAATAACCATATATCTACAGCAAATGAATGTTCCCCAATAATCCATGATTTATTGAAGAGTTGAAAGGGTTATGACTGATTATCTGATTTAAGCCCCAGCCCAGTGCTTAAATCCCCTTTTGCAACATTCCTGAGCTAGTAGCCATCTTACCTCTGCTTATCATAGAATGTTTTAGCTGGAAGGCACCTCAGAGATCACCTAGTCCCATTCCTACATTTCACAGATGAGGAAACTGATAGACTTCTATATTCACTCATTGTAGCAAACCTGTTACATTAGGCATCTCTATTTACCATCTGCTTAACTTTTACATTAACTTTAACATTTTACATTAACATTTACATAGCTGCTTAATGTCAGCTCTGGCTAAACTGAGTTGAAGAGATAAAGGCCAAGGTTACAAAGGCTCAGGTCTTCTGAGATCTAGTTCATTGTCCTGTATACTACACCAGTACTGTTAAAATCAAATTGAAATACATCTCTGCCGGCTTCATATTGACTTAGAAAACCACAAATTCACATTATCTAGATTGTATTGTGTTTTTATTTATTTTGTTAAATATTTCCCAATTACTTTTTAATTTGATTAGGGTCACATGGGAGTTTTATAGCCTGCTAACCTGAGTCTTAGAACTCCATATTACACCAGGCTGCCTACAGGTTTTTCTCCAGCCACTGCAAAATAGGGTTGAACAACACTCAGGTACTGCTACTAATGTTTCTTTTATGTTAAATCAGCCTCATTGTGTGAAGGAGAATCCAGAAGAGTGACTTCTATACTCCCTGAGTTGGTAAATAATGTAGCTTTAGAGAACTAGCATCACTATGTAGCAATTAGGAGAGAGGTCTTAGGGCATCAGGCGTAGCAATCTGCAACAGAGGCCTTTCTTCCCTTTCTTCTCCTTGCATCTTCCAAAGGGGCAATGGAAGGTAGGTTGGAGGATGTGTATGCCTATAACACTGGAAGGAGAAGACTCCATTTTCCAGGATGATTTTAGATAGAAGAGAAAGAGAAAGCTAATGGGGCAGCTAGGTGGTGCAGTGGATAGAGCACCAGCCCTGGAGTCAGGAGGACCTGAGTTCAAATCCGGCCTCAGACACTTAACACTTACTAGCTGTGTGACCCTGGGCAAGTCACTTAACCCCAATTGCCTCACCAAAAAAAAAGAGAGAGAAAGCCACTGAGCAGGGCCCTGAAAAGAAGAGAAGGAAGTAGCAAGAGGTACAGGGAAGCAAACCTCCTGAAGACAAGAGGCAGAGGTCGACTCTGGGTGACAACACTGGGTTTCTGAGACAAGAATGGGAACTGGAGAAGCCAAGATAATCTGTGGGTGTCATGTAGGGGCCATAGAGCTGAGGGTGTGGATGGTGAGAGAGATTGATGGCATAGAGAGCAGTAGCAATAACCAGTGAGCAGTGGTGGCAAACAAGCAAAGAGTCTGGGAGACAGGGAGGCAAAATCTATACCACCTCTGGGACCACTGAGCACAGTGCATCACACTGCTTAGGTGTCCCCCACGGATGTTGTGAGTTCTCTAAAGATGGAGACCAAATCCTTCTTGGGGACGTAGGTTGAGAAACAATACTTGGTTGGGGATGAAACATATTTCCTGTTGTTATATTAGAGAGGAAGGACATTAGCTCCTTCTATGTTGATTACTATCCCGAATATTCTCTTTAAAGGCTTATTGGAGACCATGGTTTGGTTGTAGGAATTACGTTGCTAATACAAAATGAAGAGTGTTAAAATGAGCCAGACTCTGATTTTCCCATAGTGATTTTGGGTAGGGGCATGAGCCACTATGATAGGACAGAAGGTTCATAGCTCTAGAAGTAAGGGATCCCAGAGGTCATCTAATCCAACCCCCTTACTTTACATATGAAGAAATTAAGGTTCATGGAGAGGAAATAACTTACCCAAGGTCACAGAGGCATTGAGTCAGAGGTAGGTTTTGAATCCAGGTCCTCTGATTCCAGAGGCAATGCTCTTTTCATTATCCCATGGATTATTGTAAAACTGTAAAACTGAACATGAATTTACGGCTACTCAGAAGCTTTATTCATGACAAATGGTTTACAAATGCAATTGAATTCAATGGCTCAATGTTTCATTCAATTCCCCTTTCCTGGGACAGCAGGCAGAAGGGTTTTCTCTACTATTAAGGGCAGAAGGAACGAGTATTTATTTTATTTTATTTATTTATTTTTTTTTTGGTGAGGCAATTGGGGTTAAGTGACTTGCCCAGGGTCACACAGCTAGTAAGTGTCAAGTGTCTGAGGCCAGACTTGAACTCAGGTCCTCCTGAATCCAGGGCCAGTGCTTTATCCACTGCGCCACCTAGCTGCCCCGGAACAAGCATTTATTAAGCACCTACTATGTGTCAGGCACTGTGCTAAGTGCTTAATTTCCTCTTTGACCCTAAAGCAGAAGTATCAGACTTGGGCAACCACCAGCATCCCACAAAACTCTGGAGTGAGGGCCCAAACCAGATTAAAATGTAATTGAGCCATGTTTTGTTTTGTTTTTTTAAACACAAATAAAATATAATTCAACATAGATCATGCGAATTTGTGGTTTTCTAAGTCAATATGCAGTTAGCAGGGATCCGTTTCTATGTGAGTCTGACATCCTTGCTCTAGAAGATGCACTCCACAATTCCAGAAAGGGAAGAACCTAGCTCAGCCTGTTCGACTGACCCCCATAATATCAATTAACAATGTTGAAAGTACACATCCTTCCCTTTTCCTCTGCTTTGGGAGAGAATTGCCATATAGCTGAACTGTAAGCAATTCAGGCCTCTAATACTTGCCAATGAGTTAGCTCAGTAAAGTATCTTTAGCTGGGTCTATGAAAAGAAAAAAAACTTTGGGACTATCAAAAGCCTTTTTAAAAAAAGGCTTTCTTTATCATATGTTAGCTAGGAACTAAGTAGATATCTAGACATCCTCCGATATTGAAATATTATATATGAGTATACTTGTGGTTACTCACTCGTCTAATTTATTCTTCTTTAATAACTTCTCTAATATCTGTCCCTTTTACTCCACTCCTATTACCACCACTTTAAGGCCCTGCTTACCTGATGTCTGGGATACTGCAACAGAGACTCTTAACTGGCCTCTCTACCTCTAGTCTCTCTCTCACCTTAAATCTACCCTCTATCTTACTTAATGAATTGCTGTAAAATAAGGATTTTATCATGTCAGCTCTTGTTCCAAAACTTCCAATAGTTTCCTATTGCTTAGAGTTGGGGTTTTCACTGTGTGTGTGTGTGTGTGTGTGTGTGTGTGTGTGTGTGTGTGTGTGTGTGTGTGAGAGAGAGAGAGAGAGAGAGAGAGAGAGAGAGAGAGAGAGAGAGAGAGAGCGCGAGCATGCAAGTGAGCCTTCTGGCCCTCCAGTAAAGCCTAGGGACACCATCTTACCATGAAGTTTGTTTAATACATTTCAGTTAGAGATCAGTGAAAATGAAGATGTAATTTTTCCCCATCCAAGTTTACTGACCCCCTAAAATGATGGCTTACAGAAAAGCAGGCAAACTGAGAGCTAAGGGAAGAGCATAGAGTCTTCACTGCCCTCTCTCCCTTTTCCTACTCTCCCCCCTAGCCCCCAGTGAGCTGACTGGATGAAGAAAGCTTTGGCATCCATTGCTGGGGGCTGAATTGATTAGATGAAGAGTTTTGCTGCTGGGAGCTGATTAGAGGACCGGCTCTGTGGATTGGAAAAGTTGATTGGAGGATAGAGAACCCTCTGCCACTTAACAGTGCTGGCTGAGAAAATGGAGAGGCTTGTCTGGCTTGTTCTTCCACCCATAGCTTCTTAGAGCCCAGTCAAGGGAGCAGTCCTGAATGACTTTGCAGATCCCAGGTTTAGGGGAGTGGCTTTTGTGAAAAGAGTATAATACTACTTTAGACCCCAGTCCAGGAATGTTTTGAGTAGAACAGCCAGAAGTGGCCCCACCCAGCAGGTGACATGTGGTACGCATTGTTCCTTAAGTAGACCAAGGACATCAGTCTGTAGTCCAGAGTTATGAGCTGTTCCAAGGTCAAGGGTTTCCCTATTAATATGTCTCCCTGTTTGGATTCTTTAAATTTGTGCTTACTTTTCATCATGGATACTGTGTGCATTGGCGGAAAAGTACCCTAGGTTTATTTGTAGACTATTATGTTGTGATTATTTTTGCTGTATATTCGGTTTAGTAAGTGTTTCATGATTAAGAGTTAAGGGTGGGGGCAGCTAGGTGGCACAGTAGATAGAGCACTGGCCCTGGAGTCAGGAGTACCTGAGTTCAAATCCGGCCTTAGACACTTAACACTTACTAGCTGTGTGACCCTGGGCAAGCCACTTAACCCCAATTGCCTCACTAAAAAAAAAAAAAAAAGAGTTAAGGGTGTCAGTTAATGCAGAAATATGTTTAATGTGATTGTACATATATAATCTATATCATATTGCTTACTGTCTTGGGGAGGTGGGAGGGAGAAAAATTTGAAACTAGAAATCTTATAAAAACAAATGTTGAAAACTATCTGTAAATGCCACTGGAAAATAATAAAATATTTTTATAAAAAAAAAAAAAGGTAAGTATGTGGGGCCATTCAAAAAAAAAAAAGAGTTAAGGGTATGGGACAGCTAGGTGGTGCAGTGGATAGAACACCGACCCTGGATTCAGGAGGACCTGAGTTCAAATCTGGCCTCAGACACTTGACACTTACTAGCTGTGTGACCCTGGGCAAGTCACTTAACCTCAATTGCCATACACACACATACACACACACACACCCGCCAAAAAAAAAAAAAGAGTTAAGGATGTCATCTTGGTCAATTTGTTGAAATGGAAAACATGCTAGTGAGGCCTCAGGAGCTGTGGTTGTGAATAGTATACCTATAGCTTTCCTATACATGGCATAAGAGAGTAAGTTGTAGCTGCATGCCTGAAGACTCTGGAAAAAGTCCCTGACCTGTAATAGTGGGTACAGTTTGGGGTGATAGAGCCAGCACAGAGAGAGGGCAGTTGACACCAAACCTACTTCAAGCCCATGCTAAATTTGTAAAACAGCTGTATCACTGATTCTTTAAAAGCCATTTCCTTTTTTAGAGCACTAAAGAAAGCTAAAAGGAAGCCCTCTCCCACCAAGGCAGTCCTGTTCAAAATCTGGGCAGAAATTTCCCACCACTTGTAGCAAATCTGAACGAAGTGGTGATGATATTGACTAGACTCATGGATCTTCTACATTTCCAAATACTTGAAATGGAAAACGAAGAAGTAAAGATTAGTATTGTCCGTAGCCTCCAACATTCAGATTTACGTGATGTGGAATATCTTTTCCTTTTTCCCTTCTTTTCTTAGCATTTACAGAATACTTTAAGGTTTGCAAAGCACTTTGTAAACATTTTTTCATTTTATCCTCACAATAACCCAAGGATGTATGTGCTATTACTATTCTTCTCACTTTACATATGAGGAAATACGCAAGGATAAGGAGAATAAGGAGTTTTTCATAGTGGGTCGACTGAGTGCCTTGTGATCAGTTCAGAGGCACAATCCTCCATCCTTCCAAAATGAAAGCCTTTGCTGGTAATGTGGAGGTATTGATGGTCCTCTTTTTCTTGGATGTATTGAAGGAGAACCTCTGTAGTATGCAATCTATAAATTCTATTTTCTATATACTCATTTCCCCACCATCCAAGAGGTAGAATACTTCATTTTGGAGGACTCATCCTAAATTATATTCCTAATCCTAATTAAATTTTAAAATAATCTCTTACTTCATTAAATCAGATAACCAGGGACTACAGTCAATCAGCAACCAGGCATTGGAGATACAAAGACAGAAACAAAATTGTCTCTGCCCTCAAGAACTTAACATTTTATCTGGGGGACGGTGTTGATTTACAAGTAAATACAAAGTCTGGGCATGGTAAGTACAATATTGGAAGGGAGTCAGAATGGCTGAAGTCTTGGACTTGGAGCCATAAAGACCTTGGTTCATACCCCACTTTTGATACTCACTAGCTGTATGATCTTGGGCAAATCATGAAAGCTCTCTGAGACTCAGTTTCTTCCCTCTAAATCTCTCCTATCATCCTACATATTAAGCTAATAACAGGGTA
Source organism: Dromiciops gliroides (assembly GCF_019393635.1). Classification (NCBI taxonomy): domain Eukaryota; kingdom Metazoa; phylum Chordata; class Mammalia; order Microbiotheria; family Microbiotheriidae; genus Dromiciops; species Dromiciops gliroides. Next base: position 105,656,464 of record NC_057865.1, on the reverse strand, counting down.
CCAGAGGGATGGGGTGGGTGGCGGTGGTTAGGAAAGGCCTCAGGTGTAAAGTAGCACCTACATCAGAGTTTTGAAGGGAACTAAGGATTTTAAGAGGTGGAGTTCCAAATTTAAAGGGATGGACAATGAAAAACGACATTCTAGGTAGATCTAGGCATTGGGTTATGTACCATGCCCCAGCAATTTTACAATACTCTGTCCCTTTCTTTCATTCCCCATATCTAATTGGTTTCTAAGTCTTGTCAATCAGACTTCCAAGATATCTCTAACATTTATTCCTTTTTTTCCCCATTCACACTCCCATTATTTCTGGTTCAAGCCCTCATCACCTTTTGCCTGGAGTACTCTATTTGTGTTGATTTTTTTTTTTTTTTGCGGGCAATGGGGGTTAAGTGACTTACCAAGGGTCACACAGCTAGTAAGTGCCAAGTGTCTGAGGTCACATTTGAACTCAGGTCCTCCTGAATCCAGGGCCGGTGCTTTATCCACTGCGCCACCTAGCTGCCCCCTGCCTGGAGTACTCTAAAAGCCTCTTAACTGGTCTTCTTCCAGACTCCCCCTTCTCCAGCACAATCAAGATGCTCTGGGGTGGTTAAGTGACCATACACCTGCCAAAATAATCTTCTCAAGGCAGAGTTCTGGCCATGTCATTTTCCTGCTTAAAACTTTCCTTGGCTTTTTTTTTGTACTGTTAGTACAAAACCCAGACTCTTTTGAATGACATGTAAGACCTCCCCATAACCTCAACAATCTGGCTCCATCCTAGGTTTATTTTCTATTCCTTCCTTTTATATACCCTACCCTCCAGCCAAGTCGGACTACTAGCTGGCTATCTTACCTCCCAAATCCGTGCATTTGTACAAGTTATCGCCATGCTCAGAATATACATCCTTCTTTTCTCTCCTCCAAAATTTTATCTTCCCCTCAAGGCTTAGCTCAGGTGCCTTCTCATGTATGCTTTATGCCCCTACCAGGTATAAATTATAAGCTCCCTGAGGGCAGTAATGGTTTCATTTTTGCCTTTGTAGTCCCAGTGCCTAGCTCAGTGTTTTGTCCATAATAAGCACTTAATAATAAAAACAACCAAAGCCTCACATTTAGACTCCTTCCACTTTCACAGGCCCTAGATGGTCAGAGCAGATACTTCCAGCCAGGCCAATGGACTTGTCTTCGAGTCAGGAATTCAGAGTTTGCTCTCTGCCTTGCGGTTTCTGCTCCCAACAACTGATGCCCACAAAACATACAGATGACATGAAACCTTCCCTGACTCTCTCTGCTAGAAGTGACCCCTCTCTCTGAGTCTCTCAGGCCACCCTAGGAGACCTGTCCTATGCAAGTAATCATTTTCTGGATTATATTATAGTTATCTGTGAATTTGCCTTCTCCCCCTACTCAATTATAAGTTCCTTATAGAAGGCTAGATCTGGAGTCAAGAAGATCTGAGTTCAAATCCTACATTAGACACTTACTGACTGTGTGACCCTGGACAAGTCACTTAGCCTCTGTTTCAGTTTCTTCAACTGTAAAATGTGGATAATAATAGCATCTACTTGTTGTATATATTTAAAGCACTTAGCACAGTTCCCATGCACAGTGCACTTACTAAATGCTCATTTCCTCTTTTCCTTGGAGCAAATAATTAATGAATATTTCTTGAATTGAATTTATTCAATGACATTTCTTATAGAGAGTTTCTAAGTTATTGGTATCTCTTTGGAAGAGTAACAACATGAGTTCGAAGGCATATATAACAGAATATAAACCTCCTATGTCACCTCTATAGCTCAGATCCCATAGTCCTATTTTTCTTATATGATCCAGGTACCATAACATGGCATCCAGGACAATAAGGCCTGTGCCCTCTCTTAGAAGGGGAAAAAGACCACCTAGGAACACCCAGTAACCTTTCTGCTCCTGACAGCCACTGGCTCCCTCTGTGCTACCCATTTTTCTTTATGAATTCACTAGACCTTACCATGGGATGTAAAAGAGCTATGTTAAATGCAGGGCCTCCAGGAAGGAACCCCAGAATAAAGTGATCTCCAGCTTCACCAGGAATTTTAACTTCATTAAGACAGGACACCCCTGTGTATTCTGAATCTTGATTCTCTCTACCCGCTAGCTCTGTGCCATCCCCAAATTTGATAAGCATGCTTTTTTATATCTTTACTAAGACACTGATTAAAATATTGAACCCGACAAAACCAAGGACAGGGCTCTGTGGCATGCCACTGGAGAACTTTCTCCAGTGATATTAACCATACATCTAGCTGCCTCATTGGCCTTGTGTTTCTTTCTCTGAGAACAGGTGATTCTGGGACAAACATTTCTAGCCCCTGTGGCTACTGTAGGAGCTTGGGAGGACCAGGGTCATTGAGAGATTTGGGTGCTGGCAGCAAGAGGTGCTTCCTGTTACTGTGTTGCTTCTCAGCAGAGAAGATGACCACTGAAAGAGAGATGAACCGTGCATGCCTGGCCTCCAGAAGATTTTGAATGAATGATGTGGAGAGTATGAATCTGTGATGGAAGGGAAATGCATTGTCCCATGAGGATTCTTACAATCTTTCCTATCTCCTGCAGAGGGTAGAATAGGAGTGATGGGTTACTATTCCATGATTGAAATATTTGTTCATATGTGTTCATCAGTCATTTTGTTTTGTTTTGAGCATTTATTTTGTGATGGAGGAAATAAAGATTAGGCCTATGCCAGAGATCTAATATGTTGTGTATTGGATACTTTTTCTATAAGGGATCCAGTTCCTTCCTTTTGGGGAGATCATAACCGTGACAAATATCTAAACTTTACTTAAGAGAGTTCTCCTGGAGTCCCCAAGGAGAAAGCACAATGAGCTAGAGAGTGTGAAAAAAGACTGATCTCCTGTTCTTTGGAGGCTGGCCTTCCCTACAACTGAATCCAGTCTAAAGCTGGAGCCCCTTATTGGAGAAGACTCCTCCTCCGGGATGTGATTAACAAATGTAATAATGCTTTATAACAGTTAAGTGTTATACCAATGGCAGATATCATCATTATTATTAGCTTCATGATGTTGGGATGAGGGAAAAGGTGTGTGTAGACACATAACATCATAGCTCTAGAATTGGAAGGGATATTAGAAGCTATCTATTCCAACCCTCTTATTTTACAAACTAGGAAACTGAGGCATAGAGTTAAATGACGCCTACGGTCATGCAGGTAATAAGTATCAGGAATGAGATTTAAGGTACAAATAATTTTAATGTATATGGCTTCTAGTCTTTCTTAGCACTGAAAGTTGGAGCCATCTCCTTTTCTCCACTCAATGGCCTTCCTAAGACTTCCAGAATACAATGCCATCAGTGATATTCTGGATTCACTTTTCCCTCTCAATAATCAACCTTATGAAGTAGTGAGCATCCTGTCACTGGAGGTATGCATGAAGAGGGCAAATCTGTCAAGGATGTTACAGAAAACATTTTTACAGCAGAGCAGGGTATTGGATTTAATTTAATTTAGTTAATTGTATTTAAGTTCCTTTCTAGTTCCAAGAAAGAATGATTCTATGAGTAACATTTAATTCTGTCTGAAGATGTTGGTATTGGTGTTCTGGTTGAATTTTTTTGCTTGGTAGAAGATATTGGTTCCCGTACTCTGATTCATGAGTCTCTGGTCTGAGCTTGGTGGCTAGCTTATATACACTAACGAGTACTGTCCCAGATCATTCTGATTCTAGCTGGTTCCTGAGTCTTTTCACACCTTAATCAGGGTTGGCTTGGGCCAAATTTGTGAAATGGGCAAAATTTCTTTGCAGGGCTTGCCTCTTCCCTTTAGTGAGAGGTATATCTCCCTTCCTCGACCTGTTACCCTTTGATGACTTCCATGTCTCCTTCTGTCCTGATCTCTCACCTCCCACCCCTTTCTCTGCACCCCAGGCTCTCTCATGGTCCTTGGGACTTTGCACATATTGTTACCTGGGCTATTAAGTGTCACAGCCTTTGGACTTTGTCCTTTCCTCTCTCCCCATTAAAAAAATTATCCTGTGTCCTATTTCTTTAGGGCTCTGTTAGGTTACTGGCCAATAAATAGGTCCAACCATTTTTGAGTTCATTCTATTTGATTAAGTAGATGCAAGACACTGAGCTATGGGCTTGAAGCGCAAAGATATAATAGATTTTATTCTCAAGGTTCTTCTAATGTAATGAGGGGGGAGAAATATACATAGACAACTATAATAAAAAGGAGAATTTGATAAACACAAAGTACGATGGTGAGAGTAATAGAGCTGGCATCGGGAAGATGTGGGTTCAAGTCCCACCTTGGCTGTGTGACCATAGACAACTCTGAAACTCAGTTTCTTTATCTGCAAGATGAGAGGGTTGGACTAGATGGCTTCTGAAAATCCCTTCAGGTTCTAAATCTATGATCTTAAAGAAGAAGTCTAGGCAAAATAGAAGGAGAAATTGGAGGATGAGGAGTTCACTCTCAGGAGTGCTTCACACAAGGCAACACAGAGCAGATGGCAGCTGAGCTTGGTCTTGAAGGAAATGAGGGAACAGATGGAGGTATGGTGATGGCGTTCGGGAGTCCACTTCAGGCAAAAAGGAGATGCATGGCTTAGGAGGCATTTCAATCTGAGTACAATCTTAGAATACATGAAAGAAAATAGTATGAGGAAAAGTTGGAGTTAGATTTTGAAAGGTCTTGGACTAGGAATATAAACTTCATTTGGTAAGCAGTTGGGAGCCATCAAAAGTTTTGGTTTTTAAATAGAAGGAGGAAGTGATAATAAAACCAATGGCAGCAATAATAGCTACCATTTACATTTACATTATTTACATAGCACTTTAAGGTTTGCTAAGCTTTTAAATATATTATCTCATTCAGTCAGAGGGAAACATTAGGAAAATTACACAGGAAGTAGTGTGAAAGATGGATTAGGCTTGAGGTAGGAAAATAAGAAAGTATTATAATAATCTAGGGGAAAAAAAATGAAGACTTGAACCAGGGTGGTCACTGTGAGGAGTGGAGAGCAGGAGGTAAAGCAATATCATGAAAATATAATGGACAGGCTTGGCAAATGACTAAGTGTGGTGGTGAGGAAAAGGGAAGAATCAAAAACCTAGTGATCTTTCCATCCTCAACACTCTGAGCCTTTGGCTATGAGGAAACAAAAACAGAGAGATTATGAAAAGGAGACATATTTGGAGGAAAGATAATGAATTCCACTTTGGATATGTTGAGTTTGAGCTACCTATGGTCCACCCAAGGGTGGAGATCCGTGGGTAGTTTTTAAGACCTTGAACACTGATAATAGTTTATTATGTTACTCATTAACATTTAAACTTTAATAGCTTTCTTCAATGCCTTAACAAAAAGAGAGAATAATAGGGTAGTTTTAGGCATGGTAGTTAAACAATGAGTAAGATAGTTATGGGCAGAGTGGTTTTTCCAATTAGAGCATATATTACATAGGCTACTGGCCCTAATCCCAGTAGCTCGACACTCCTGAGTCCTGATAATAGATAGGGCATGTGAGTGAGAGTAGGTGTATGTATTTGTGCCTATATATTTAAACTGGTTTGTTTGAATCAAGCAAAATGGATTAAGGGGGAAGCTACCACATGGCGCCTAGTAATCAATTTGATTTACTTTTTAACTCTTTAAGCAATTATTTTGATGATATGAATGAGTGTCGATGACAGAATATTGCATGGCTGGGACTCTGACAACAGCAGAATATGGTTTAGCTAGGGTTAGATAGCTATCTGGATCCTTGTATGCTCTGAAAAAAATGGATGAGAAGCTGTACAAAAGTTAGAGTAGGACATGAAGGAGAGGGGATGGGATGGGATGGTGAGAGAGGGATGGAGCAGAGCAACTATAGTGTGACAAGAGAAATATCATTAGGAAGACAACCACCAGTTAGCACAATCAGGGAGGAAGAGCAATTGAATTGTAGAGACAGGAAGGCAGCAATTGCTACCAGTAGCCACAAAGAAGAAGGCACACTACACACACATTTTCTCTCTCTCTCTCTCTCTCTCTCTCTCTCTCTCTCTCTCCCTCCCTCCTCCTCCTCCTTCTTTTTCTTCCCTTGCCCCCTCCCTCCCTTTCTCCCTTGTAACAAATAAGTACAGCCACATAAACAAATAAACTCATTGGCCACATCTACAAAAGTATGCCCTATTTTGCACCTATAGTCCACCACCTCTAAACCAAAAGACATAAAACATGCTTTCACCATTGACTTTCTGAAATCATAGCTGGTCCCTTACTGCATTTTGGTGGCTTTCCCTGTAGATTTGTGTCTGTAATCCAGTTTATGAATTTTTCTCTAGTCCCTTGTATATCCTTGGGTCAGAGGTTGAAGTAGTCTCACTCTATCCACATGGCACACTGACTATACCTTAATCTTTTCTATTTCTTCAACAGTTGTCCAAACCAGTGGAATAAGTTGGTTAATTATATTAGAAAGCTGCCTGTTCTCATGCATGTTATTTTGGCATGTGATACATTTGACAAAGTAAGGCAGTGAATAACATATACCAAACTGTGATTTTTGTAGGCAAACATCACCCAACTGTTTTATTATTAGTTTACCTTGGCAATACCTCTCCATTATGTAATTATGTGGTATTTCAGACCCATATTTACCTCCATCCCACACAAACCTTATGTTACCCAACTGCCATATTGAGAAGGGACAAACTCTTAATTCTTCCTGAACATTTAAAAAAAACAACAACACACAAATTCTCATGGGACATGAGACAAGAACCAAGTTCAAATGGCAGAATCAAAAGGTGGGAGAGCTGGGTGTGGTTAGGGAGTGGGGAAAGGGATTATGAAGTTAGAGAAGTGGCTAGAAGGAGGCAGGAAACAAAGAAGAGCCTTAGGGACGCTCACTAGTTGGGTTTCCAATTAGCAGCCAAACAGCCTAAAGTAGACACTCCCCAATTCAGAGGAAAAATGAGTGTATATTTTAGAAATAAGAGAAAGAACTGAGAAAAGTCAAAGCTGGTTCACTGGAAGGAATCAAGTTCAGGTCTGAGTCAGGAATGCCATGGATTAAAATAAACTTTTTGGACATAGTTCAAGAAAATTTCTGGCCTGCTTGGTCATACCTCTCAGAAAAGAACAGGAAGCTGGGAGTTATCGTGGCTACAGGCAAAGAGGAATTTTGACTGAGAGAGGAAAGATGAATGAATAGAACTGGATTTTGTTTTTAAATGCTCAGCAACCATTTCACCAAGTCAATAAGTATTAACCTCCCACCTCCCCTTTCCTCTCTCAATGGGGTTGTTACTGAGGTAGGCAAGGAAGAAATACTTTACAAGTAAATTAAAATTTACCTTTCCCCACGGAGTGGTTTTCCCTCTGGATTTCCTCATTTTTGTGAATAGCACCATCATTTCCCCAGATACTATGCCTTGAAATTTTAAAGTTTTCCTTAACTACTCCCTTCCCATCCCATCCACCATATACAAACAGTGACCAAGTCCTGTTGATTCTTATTTATGAATCTCTCTCCCTTTGTGTTCCCACGGCTAATAACTGAATGGAGGAAGAGGAGTAGAAAGAGGACCAAAGGAGAGTGTAGAAGTTGGTTGAAAGAACTGAGAATGATTAGTTTAGAGAAGAGAAATCCTTGGGGGGGGGGCGCAAAAAACAGCTGTCTTTAATTTTATCTATCTATCTATCTATCTATCTATCTATCTATCTATCTATCTATCTATCTATCTATCATCTCTCTCTCTCTCTCTCTCTCTCTCTCTCTCTCTCTCTCTCTCTCTCTCTCTCTGCGAGGCAACGAGGGTTAAATGACGTGCCCAGGGTCACACAGCTAGTGTCAAGTGTCTGAGGACAAATTTGAACTCAGGTGCTCCTGAATCCAGGGCCAATGCTTTATCCACTGTGCCACAGAGCTGCCCCAAGACAGCTGTCTTTAAATATTTGAAAAGGTTTTAATGTGGGACAGGGATATGATTTGTTCTGCTTTGCCCCCAGAGGGAAGAAGTAGATGCATTGGGTGAAAGGGGCATATTTAGATTTGATGTGTGTGTGTGGGGTGGGAACCACCAACCCATCAACAATTAGGAATGCTCAGAAGTGGGACAGGCCACCTTAGGAAGCAGGGAGTTCTACCCTCACTAAAGGTTTTCAAGAGAAGGCTGAGTGACCACCTGTTGAGATGTTTTAGAGAGAATTCTCATTAGATATTGGTTAGATTAGATGGCCACCAAGATCTCTTCTGATTCTGTGATCTCATAGCACTTACTGTCTGTACCAATCATTTGGTACATAATTAATGTCATCTGCTATTATTAGTTAAATTTTTATAGACATGTTCTTGTCAGGAAGCATCCATCCTTTTACTTTGCAGGGAAAGGGTAGACATGTGATTTCATTTGTTGGGGAAATTGTCTTTTTAATACTGTGTAGTTTTCCCCCCTCTTATTATAAACTCTAGTGGTAGAATGTAGGAAAAATCACTATATGGTTTGAGGGCATTTGTATGAGTTATTAAAAAAAAACACCACGCAGATCTTAGCAAAACTGGTTACCTGAGTTTGGCAATAATAATAGCACTTCTGTATCACTTTAAGGTTTGCAAAGCATTTCACATGTTGTCTTATTTGATCCTAACAACAACCCTATGAGGTGAGGGCTTTTCTTGTCCCCATCTTATAGATGGGGAAACTAAGGTGAGGATGGGTTAAGTGCAGGGTCACACAGTAATTATCTGAGGCATGATTAGAATGTTTAGTCTTTCTAACAAGTCCACTTTGCCACCTAACTACCCCCAGTTATGGGGCTCAGAGAAGGTCAGCTATGTTAGATGTGTAAGGAGTCCCTTGGGGTCCAGTAGGAGCTCTGAACACTGATATAAGAAGAAATGAAAAAATTATTAAATAAACTCCAGCATACTGCTCCTCTACAATAAAGAACACTTATGTAGAGCACCGGCCCTGGAATCAGGAGTACCTGAGTTCAAATCCGGCCTCAGACACTTAACACTTACTAGCTGTGTGACCTTGGGCAAGTCACTTAACCCCAATTGCCTCACTAAAAAAAACCCAAAAAACCCAAAACCAAGAACACTTATGGCCGTGTGACACTGAGCAACTCGCTAAACCCTCATTGTCCAACCAAAAAAAATTATTAAATAAAGAAGAAATGGGTGTGGGGGGTAGTTTGGATGGGTGAAGGATTTGTGATTTCTGATCCTTTTCCCACTTAAACAGAATGGTAACTAGAGTGGGGCCACAGGGTGACATGCATACCATGATGGTGGCAGGGGTTGGGGAGATCCTCCAGCATACTGTCCCTCAACATCACAGTCTTCCATTGACCTTGCGCACCCCCACTTTACCTACCAATTGAATTTACTTCAACTGGCAGAATTCTTAGAATTCTTTGGTCTTTAGAATTATTTCTCCTCAATTAAATTCTCAATAAGTCCAAAAATTTGTTTTTTTTTAAACTACTATGTATCTTCAGCACTCAATAAATTTTTATTGATGATGAAAAAAAATGTTAGAGTTTCACTTCAAGGCATAAACAAATATTACCTTTAGATTTTCCTCATCTCAATCCAACCATTTCTTCAAATCCTTACTGAAGGTCTACTATGTGCTATATACACTGTAGAAAAAGTTGAAGACATGGTACCTGCTCTCAAGGAGATTACTGTGTTTTTGGAGAGAAAAAATACTACAAATAAAAAATAAGCAAAATTACAGTATATAATTAAATATAAAATGGTATGTGATATTCTAGAGGTTCTGTTACTATTTATAGAAGGTGATTAGTAAGGTTTGGAGTAGTTAAGGAATTCATGGAGGAGGCAGGAATAGAGTCTGATCCGGAAAGGCAGCGTGAGAAAATTGTCTTATTCTGAATATTCAAATGTTCCTTGAGTTGTATTTGATTATATTTGTGATGTTGGAAAGAAAAGGTCCTCTTTTTAAAAGCCTCTGCTCAGCCTGGAGACAAGAAGATTAATCTTCCTGAGTTTTAATCTGGTCTCAGACACTTATTAGTTGTGTGGCCTTGGGCAAATCACTTAAACTTGTTTGCATCAGTTTCCTCATTTGTAAAATGAGCCTGAAAAGGAAATGGCAAATCATTCCAGTATCTTTGCTAAGGAAAAACCCCAAATGGGGTCAGGAAGAGTCAGACACAACTGAAAATGATCCGACAATAAGGAGATTCCTTGCTAATGGAATATAGTCAAAGTGAACATTTTAGCTTTGGGGTTTTTGGTTGGTTACAATAAGAGCACAGTAGATTGCAGCAGGATTTTTTTTTTCTCTCCTCTCTCTGTAGAAGACCAGAAGGCTAGGGATCCAGAGCTCCAGAGCTCCAGAGCTCCAGAGACTCAGAGAAGTGAAGAGGCAACCTGTATGCTTCTCTATGAGGTATGTAAGCCAATTAAGGGCAATCAACCTAGCAACAGGCATGGATATTTTTAATGATGAGACTCATGCCTGCCATGAGAATCACCCTCTAGAGATGTCTGATCCAAAAGATCCAGTTCTGTATGTTGGAGCCCTAGACTGTGTTAAGAAGAATTAATAGAATTTTGAGGAAGGAATCAGTGCAGTTGCTTTTTTTTTTTTTAACTCTAGCTTTATATTTTGTTATTTGCATCTCAATATATGGATCTTTTCTTATCCTGTTATATGACAACCTTCTGGGGAGAAAAGATCATGCATTAATTATTTTTACATCTTCCTCCAGCATGCCACACAGATTGCACACTGTATTTTAGTAGATGGAGCTGTTGGAGGCAGCTAGGTGACTCAGTGGGTAGAATGCTGAACCTGGAGTCAGGAAGACGGTTCAAATCTGGCCACAGACATAGCTGTGTGACTCTGGGCAGGTCACTTAATCTGTTTGCCTTAATCCACTTGAGAAGGAAATGGCAAACTACTCCAGAATCTTTGCCAAGAAAACCCTATGGACAGTCTTGGCATAATATGGTCCACAGGGTCATGAGTCAGACACGACTGAACAACAAGATGGAGATGTTCTAGTAGATGTTTAATAAATATGCTAATTTTTTGCTATATCATTTCCTATAACTAGCTTCGAGTCTAGTTTGATTGCTGATTAATTTTAATAAGGAGATTTCTTTTTGTTTACTTTTTAAAGCAACCAATTACTTGGATCATGGATGTAAATCTGATTTCATTTGTTCTTGGGGAGGGAGACTTACCAATCATATAACCTAAAAAGCACAACTACCATCTGGTGGCAGGCACCTGAATTGCAGGCAGAAGGAATTAATTAACATATATAGATGGATGCCTAGATAAAGAACTTTTTTTTTTTAATTATGAAAGTATTTTATTATTTTCCAGGTACATATAGACATAGTTTTCAACATTTGTTTTTATAAGATTTCTAGTTTCAAATTTTTCTGCCTCCCTCCCCTCTCCCCAAGACAGCAAGTAATCTGATATAGGTTATATATGTACAATCACATTAAACATATTTCTGCATTAGTCTTACTGTGAAAGAAGAATCAGAGAAAAAAGGAAAAACCTCAAAAAAGAAAAACAGCAGCACCAAAAACAAAAGAAATAGTATGGTTCAATCTGCATCCATATTCCACAGGTTTTTTGTTTGTTTGTTTTTTCTGGATTTGGAGAGCCTTTTCCATCATGAGTCCTGACAAAGAACTTTTAAAGCATGTGTTTTTATCCTAAGATCTGGGAACTTATTTTTTGTTTTATTATTTGTTTTTGTTTCCTATAGTTTTGAAAACTGCATTTCGGTCTAATTGGTTTCCTTTGTAGTCCTAATTATTTTACTTTATACATTTAAAAACATTCTAAGAAGGGAAGATTGCCAAAGGGGTCTATGATACCAAACAAATGTTAAGGAATTCTGTTGTGGGGTAAGATTTGAGGAGTTGGAAGGAAAAGGAGGGCATCCCAAGGAAGGGAAAAGAACATTAGTGAAGGTCCAGAGGCAGGCATCAGTACGGTGTTTGTAGGGCAGTGAGGAGGCTAACCTGATAAGTGGTATTTGTTGGAAAAAGGAATATTTGAAATCATGATTGACATTTATGTTGTACTTTGATATTTATAGCACTTCACATACATTATCTCATTTGGGTCCCAGTTTTAGAGGACCTTGAGGAGTTTAAACATGATGTCATAAGAAGTGGAAATGATATCATAGGAAAGAAGATTATGCTGTAGGAAATGGGGAGCCATTTAAGATGTTTGAGCAGTGGAGTGATGTGATAATAGTGTCTGAGGAAGACTAATGTGAAAATATCTGATAAGATAGGAGTTAGAAAAACCTGATTCACCAAAACCCAAACTCACTACATCCAATGGGCCATAGAGTGCCAAAGCAAAAGAACAAAGCTATCCAACACCAACCAAGGAATCACTGTATCAGAGTCCAGGGATGCTATAAAAATGGTAATAGAAAATATCTTTTTAAAAAAACTCTTCATGGGGGCAGCTAGGTGGGTTCAGGAGGACCTGAGTTCAAATCTGGCCTCAGACACTTGACACTTACTAGCTGTATGACCCTGGGCAAGTCACTTAACCCTCATTGCCCTGCAAAAACCAAACAAAAAAATAACTAACCCCCTCCCCCCCCACAATAACAACAACAAAACTCTTCAGATCAGTAGCACAGATAGAAATGCTAAATCTCTTCAAAAATCAATCCACAACTGTGTGACCCTGGGCAAGTCACTTAACCCCCATTGGCCTGTTTAAAAAAAATATCAATCAATAAACATCCTTATTGTCCACTATGTGCTGGGTACTGTGCTATGTACTGGAGATATAGATACAAAAGGCAAAGTTCATATCTGCCCTCAGATACTAGACTATCTCTAAGGTCCATTCCAGGTCTAAATGTGTGAGTCTGAGACAGCCCTCCTGCTTTTGGACAGCTCCAATTGATATTAGAGCTATTTAATCACCAGCAATGGCCTGCTTCTGCTTAGTGATGGCCAAACAGCCATCAATGCCATCTTCCACCTAATGCATGAGCCAGAACAAGACGATGGGGTTCAGCCAAGGTCTAGGCAGGAGCATCTCATCGATTATGCTATTTCTGGGTATCAGGACTTGAATGGATGAGCATGTCACTAGAGACACACAGTGACAAGGGCTGCCTTGACCACTCTCTCATATGTTACATGCCCAGAGTGATAAAATGACTTCATCTTCAAGTAGTATTTAAGCTCTGAGTTCCTAAAAAATGAGAATACTTGCAAGGAGCTGTTGAAAAACATCTCAGCAGATGTGACAGAGAAGAGAGCCTTAAGTACCAATTTAAATAATGGGTGGATGGCTCTCTAATTGTCATCTCCAGACAGCCCTCAACGTCTAGCACTTTTAGCCTTTAAAAGAAGAAATACTTTGAAGAGAAGAATTACAGATCAAAAGGTTAGTAAGCGATACTTTGCTTTTGAAACTTATTGGATTCTGTTCCTTGGCCCGCAGAACTAGTTGCCTAAATTAATAGTAGAATTCTAAAAGATGCCCAGATGGACCGTCAAATCAATCCTTAATATGCCCCTAAAGATTGTTTATACATAGATTCAGACTTCCATGGCAGCTCCAAGAGGTGGAGGCAGCCTTGTCTCTGTGATAGAGGGGAATTTTGTAGAGGGATACTCACGTCTTAATATCTTAATAAAACTTGTCTCTTTCACTTGGGGAGAACCTACTCTGAGTATTTCTATGCAAAGGGAAATACAGTTATCCCTTCCACATCATGGGGGTTAGGGACGTGGTGCCCCTCCAATATGGAAAATCTAAGTAAAAATTTTTGGCCTGCCCTTCATTCCAGAGAAGTCTGAGTTTTTTCTTTTTCTCTCATGGAGAGTTTATAGTACCTTATTGTAAAATTTGGGTTGATATTATGCAATTATATATATATATACATATATATATATATAATTGCAATATGGAAGGGAGAACTGTATACAAATATTGATTTCCTCCATGATTCCACTTGCCTTATCTTTGTCTCATCATACTGGCTAAAAATTTCATACTGGGAGAGGCAGAGGTTGGGGCAAGGTGACCTCTGCATGTATCTATTCTTCTGTTTGCCCCTTTCTCTCTTTCTATTCTAGGAGACACAAATTAAAACACATGTGCCCTATTCTCTTCTTCCTTCACCTGATGAGAATGGGACAAGAAGACACTGATCTAAATTGAAGAAGCTATATTGGCCTGGGAAGACTTAGCTAAAGTGGAGGAGATCAGAGTTTGCAACCTTCCAAATTAGTCCTTGGTAGCACAAAAGAGAAGACAGGGCAGCTAGGCTGTAGGGGTGGGGAAGGCAACAGCAAAATCTATATCTCCAAGGAAAATGCAAGCATCTTTTCCACATCAGCCAGTGCTGAAAGGTAAAGATTATGAGGGTTTCCATGCTGATTTGGATACTAGATTGATCTTCATTGATGTTGTCAGATAGCAAGCAAATGTAAGGGGGGAGAAAAGAAGTAAGATGGTACAGTTGTGCTGGTCTCAGTTTCTGTTATGTATTTGTACCCTTGCAATGCCTTCTCCCTGGCAAGGGAAATTAAGAGGGCATGTGACATGTACATTCCTTGGGCTACATCTTGTATATCCAAGATTATTATGGCATGTTGCCTACAGGCCCTGGCCATGTCAGTGAATACCAACAGGGAAATGGTGGGCAATGGTCTAGTACCCCAAGCTCTGCATATTGCAAGTCTGAACTGGCAATCCCAGCAGACTTCTGTCATAGGTGACATCACCCTAATGACTGGAGGAATAACCACTCTGAGATCTTGACAAGAAAGTCAAACAGTGTTTACCCATTAGCCACTCCCATCCTGTTCCACACTTGGACAAATGATCTTGTTTCAAGGGATTTACAGAGCAAACCTCATCACCATGGGCTGGTAGGACTTGCCATAATCCTTTATTTTGTTGGTTTTTTTGGTGAGGCAATTGGGGTTAAGTGACTTGCCCAGGGTCACACAGCTAGTAAGTGTCAAGTGTCTGAGGCCGGATTTGAACTCGAGTCCTCCTAAATCCAAGGCCAGTGCTTTATCCACTGCACCACCTAGCTGCTCCACCATAATCCTTTAAAAACTTAGATTGCAAACCCATAAATTGGGAGGATTTATTTAATGCCTCATGGTGGAAGATGAAACCCTTTAAAGTATAGAAAGCCCACTGATATAAGACTTTTAGTATCTTCTGAAATTTTTGAAGAAGTTACCAGTGCTGTTTGAGATATCGTGGGACGGGGAAAGGCCCCACTCTGTCAGTTTTCTTTTTTTATATATACATTTTTATTTAGTTTAGAGCTCCAAATTCTATCCTTCCTTTCCTCCCTCCTCCTCCTCCCTGAGGTGGTAAGCAATCAGATATAGGTTATAAATATGCAATTATGTAAAACATTTCCATATTAGGAATTTTGTATAAGAAGACTTGAATAAAGGGGAAAAAGGAAAGAAAGAAAGTGAAAAATAGCATGCTTCAGTCTGTGTTCAGTCAATATCAATTCTTTCTCTGGAGGTGGATAGTGTGTTTTACCATGAGTCCTTTGGAATTGTCTTGGATCATTGTATTGCTGAGAATAGCTAAGTCACAGTTCTTCATCAAACAATATTGGTGTTACTGTGTATGCTGTTTTCTTGGTTCTGTTCACTTCACTATACATCAGTTCATAAAAGTCTTTACAGGTTTTTTCTGAAATCATCCTGCTTGTCATTTCTTATAGCACAGTAATATTACATTACAATCATATACCACAGCTCGTTTAGCCATTCCCCAATTGATGGGTATCCCTTTGATTTCCAATTATTGGCTACCACAAAAAGAGCTGCTATAAATATATTTTTTTGACAAATAGGTCTTTTTTTCTTCTTTTGGATGTTTTTGGGATATAAAACTAGCAGTGGTGTTGCTGGATCAGTGGGTATGCACAGTTTTATAGCCCTTTGGGCATAGTTAATGGGCTGTTCTCAAAACTATTCATTGCATTGAAGTATGGTCTACATAGATAGCCACAGCTCTGATCACTGAATACCTTATAGGCATGGCTGCTTGTCTTGGGCCCCTGTCTAGTGACAAAGCCCAACAAGATGACACATGTTCAGAAAAGCCAGCATCTGTTTCCCACCCATTACTGGTCATCCCTTCAGTAAACCTATTGTGTCAGTGTGAATCTGGTCTTTGTTATTTGTGTATTTGTTGTTTGGGGTTTTTTTTGGGGGGGTGGGGCAGTGAGGGTTAAGTGACTTACCCAGGGTCACACAGCTGGTAAATGTCAGGTGTCTGAGTCTGGATTCAAACTCAGTCCTCCTGAATCCAGGGTCAGTGCTTTATCTACTGTGCCACCTAGCTGCCCCTTGGTCTTTGTTATTTGGTGGGATTTTGCCCTCTGTGAGACAGTTTCTTTTTCAGCTATTGGTGAACCACTTCCTCTTACCTTGGGGAGGGAAATCTGTGTGCCAAGTTCTTGGTCAGGGATTACACTCAGTGGCCTAGAGCTAGGTTGACGTGCCCTTTGTGTTCTCTGGAAAGCAAGGTCCTATTCAGGAGAGTACTGCTAAATGCACAACAACTGGCTCAAGTGGGACACACTTGGAAGTTAGATCTGCCTCACAAATGTCTTTCTTTTAATCCCTTTCGTCAGTCTGTACATTAAACAAGACAATAACTGAAGTCCTCATCTGTGGTTTCTCTATCTTTGAGGTATAAGTGCTCACACTGAAAATATGGCAACGTACTCTTGAGTGGCTGGCTCCCTCCAGCACACTCCTGGTCCTATTATAAGAGTTTGCTGTTCTACACATGCTGTTGGAGACTTGAGTCTTTAGGGGCTCGTCTTATGTTAACAAAATGAATGACTAGCAGGTTCTAGGTTAATGATGAACACTGAAGTATAAGGATCAGAGACCTGTTGCTATCCTATCAACCTAGGCCTATAAGAGGATAGTAGACTCAAAGAGCTAAGGATTGGCAAGGGAAGAAGAAACAAGCCCCCTCATGACAGTTTTAGGTCCTAAAGATATTTCTGATGAGACGTTCCAAAAGGTTTTTTTTTTCTTGCAATGAGGAACATTGAGAAAATAACTACAAAATTTCAAAGATCCCATTATCATTTTTGTCTTCAAGAAGTTTTTTTTTTAATTGACTGGTAAATATCATGGTATTTTCATGCATCACTGGTGAACTCCCAGCTAGAGGTGTCCTGGATTGATGTTCAAGAGCCAACAGACATTCCTAGAATAGTAACAAGGCCTTAAACTGCAGTATAATAGACATTATCTTTCCCCTGCCTTAGATACAGAAAAGGGGTAGAGAATGGTAGCAGGGCCCCAGAATTGTTTTCATTGATGTTGAACAACCACTCAACAATGTTAATGCCTCTGAGCTCCCATAGCTACTAAGAAAATCTACCATCCCTCAAAGTTCACCAAGATCCTAAGGCTATTCCATGATCAAGGCTACCCTGGTGAAGTAGAAGGATACTCCTGGTTTGATCTGAAGAGAAAAAGCCTTCCTCCTTTTCCCTACTCCAAGTCAAAGAGGTATTATGATATACTTTGAAGAGCAATGAACTAGGAGTTGGGAAACCTGGGTTCTGCTCCATGACACTGAGCAAACTACATTACCTAGAGTATATCTAGGTTGGACTAAGGTTCATCCCGGCCTTGTGACACTATGATTATTCCCATGATCAGCTTACCACAGAGCCTGAGATTCTCACCATTACCTGTTTAGGTTAAAGTATTATGGTTCCAGGAATTGCACATGTACTGCAAGAAAGGTAATACATTAAACTATCAGTTTCCATTGGCATGGTACAAATTAGTTTTACTTTTTTTTTTATTACTTTCTTGTTACTGAGCAAAAGGAAGGAACCTGAGGGGTCGGAATATAGGAGGCAGGTGCAGATTTAGGGAGGATGGGGAGTTAGAAAGGCCTTCTGCCTAGAACCTTATCTGGAAAAGGCAGGTACAAGTGAGTTGCCAAAATGAGTAAGGGGACCCTGGCAGCTAAAAGATAACACAAAGGCACTGGGCACCTAGGAGTAGGGCTATTCGTGGCAAGGAGGGAGGTATATGGGAAAGGAATCGTGAGGAGTGCTTTAGACAAAATTTCCCTGTTTCACAATCTTGCTTTGGGCTGTTCTAGCTCATAGGATAGTGGTCTGCATATAGTAGGTACTTAAACATTTGGATGAATAAATGGTCCTCCTGCTAACATTGGTCATGTCACAGTGGATGGTTCCTTAACTAGCTCTTTCCTCATTGCCAAAGGAGGCAATGGGCGATAAGTTCAATATTGATCAGTTTGTCCTATGTAGCTGTGTCCAAGAATGCAAGAACTTAAGAACTTGTCTGTGGGGACATTTCTAGACACCTGAGAAACTTCTAGCTCAGATTAAGACCATTGTATGAAGCCATGGAGATAATCATTGATCAACTCAAGCATGATAGAGCAGATAGAGAACTCAGCTTAGATTTGGGAGAGCTGGGTTTGGAGCCCAACTTGTCTACTCTGTCTTTATGTAATCTTGGACAAGTTCCTTCCCCTCTCAGAGATTCAGTCTCTCAGCTGTAAAATGAGTGGCTTGTAACTAGATGATTTTCAAGGTACCTACCATCTCTAAATCTTACAATCACATACAAATGACCTTGAACTAGCAGTATGCTGGTAAATGTTTAACAACCATCTCTGGGCTGGGGGTGGGGTGGGATGGAGAAATGCATTCACAACATGGGTTGTTAACATCTTCTTTATCATTTTAAGTCTAAACAGTCAGTAATACTAAACAGCCCTGATTGGTAACATTTGCCAATTTGCAGAGTATAAATGCTCCCATTGAATATTTAACAATTGGTTCTGTCAAGCCAGTACGAGCCAGACCCAGAACACTACCGTGTGGGATCCTTCCTAGAACCAAAACAGTGCTATCTGTGGACTGACAATAAGATTATTAAAAGAATTCCTACCCACCTCCAAAGGGATTCATCAGAAACACAGAGACAATGTCACAAGATTCTGCTGGCCTACTGGGAAACACCTCAGGACCCCTGCTGATGGCCTACCAATCTAGACATTCATGACTAAGGTCTGCAGATGTGGATTCTGTGTTGCTGCTGCCTCCCAGAAGAGCTATGTAAATATTTATTTACAGGACAGTCATCAAGAGAATAGAGAGAGATGCTGATTCATTGCCTTACACTGAAACCCTTTCTTTTCCCTCCCCTTCCTTCCTCTTTAAAAGGAGCGAGACTTTCTAACACCACATCTTAGAGCAAAGTTGGCTTGACATAGTCTTGTTTGCCTGTTTCCGCCTTTCTGGCCGACTGCCATCCTGGTGTCTGCTGACAGAACTTTAAGGCACTCTTTCCTCCTGAGGGGGTTCCCAGGCTGCCTGTCCCCCAGCCTCCAACAACAACTCATCTATGGTCTCTCTTCTGCTGAGGTTGAGGAGTAATGGAATTCTTGGAACTCTTCAAATTGGAAGTGAACGGCACCATGGTGACAGTGGCTCTGGTACTGGTCTTCCTAGCCCTTTTGAAATGGTAAGTAGAGTCAATGAGTAAATGGCTGTTACCTAGGATATGTGGATTTTCAGAAGGGCTATGTGGTAGGGTAGAAAATGAGATGGATTATGAGTTGGAAGAACTAGCTTTGAATCATGACTCTGATACTTACCGCTCATGACTGTAGTTAAGTCACTTATCCTCTCTAGACCTCAACTATTTCCTCATCTGTAAAATGGACGAGATGGCTTCAGAGGTACCTTCTGGCTTTGGATCTATGATTCCCCCATGAATCTTATTATGTGGTTTATGTGAAGTTGTTTAGGGTTTCCCCCCAATCTATTGGAAGTTAAGGATTTATGTAGGCCCTGAATCAAGAGCAAAGGGTTGGGTTAATATTTTGCTCATTTCTTCAGTACTAGGTAGTAATAGAAACAGATGGTGATTGAGAGACTTGAAGGATAATAAATTAGAAAGAGAAGTAAAAAAATACACGACTGACATGACCTTAGTAGCAGCCTCTTCTTTTGAACCACTGTATTTTTTCACTTCTTGCTTTTCAGGGGCCTCTCCCCATTGTGGTTCCTCATGCCATTCTTCCCCCTTATTTCAAGCTTTTAAAAACAACTGATGATTCAGGGAAGCATAAGCTGAGTCCATGCTTTTAATTTAGAGGAGACACAGATGCTGTGGTTTCTGGCCATCTATGGGCAAAACAGCTCATTGAACCCTCTGAAGCTATATCTGAAGTGGGAGACTGCTGCCATCCCCAATGTTCTTCAGGTGCCTCTTCTAAGATTTAGATACCCAGCAACTAAGGGGAATTTAATGAGCTAACTCAGAGTTAGTTCTTAACTGGGCAGTTAGCCCTTGTTAGGTTATCCAAGACTCTGAAGACTCCACAAAACACTCAATCTAGACATTACAACTCCTTTAGGCTAAACTCACTAAATCCAATCCAATTCAGTCCAATCCAATCTGACAAGGACTCATTAAGTGCTTTGTACAAGTGAGACACTATGTTTTGCATTGGGGATAGCGACATAGTTAAACCAACAGAAACAGTTTCTGTCCTCAAGGTTCTTATATTTTACAGAGGGAATGAAATACGTAAACAGGTATCTCTCCATCGTTTGGTTCCCCCACCTTCCAACATTTGTGTGTGTGTATGTATAAAATTCATGTGTATCTACATACATACGTGCATACACACGTGTATAGGTATTTGTCTATATGTACAACTGTGTGTATATGTATTGTGTATAGACATACACACACATATATGTATATGAAATTTAAAGAGGAAGGAGAGAGCCCTAATATCTAAAGAGATGAGAAAGTCTTCCCATAGGAGATGGCACATGATCAGAATCCTGAAGGAAGTTAGAGATTCTAAGAAATGAAGGTGGGGTAACTAGGTGGCACAGTGGATAGAGCACCGGCCCTGGAGTCAGGAGGACCTGAGTTCAAATCCGGACTCAGACGCTTGACATTTACTAGCTGTGTGACCCTGGGCAAGTCACTTAACCCCAATTGCCTTACCAAAAAAAAAGAAAGAAAGAAAGAAAGAAAGAAAGAAAGAAAGAAAGAAAGAAAGAAAGAAAGAAAGAAAGAAAGAAAGAAAAAAAAGAAAAAAGAAATGCAGGTAAGGAGGGGATACATTTCTAAGCATGAGATTGTACAGAGGGACAGCAGGAGAAGACTGAACTAATCCTCTCACTAATAACTTCAGTTATTTAGCTAGTTTTGATATCCATAGGTAAAGGTGAAAAGCAGTGAGAAGTCGTGAGAACATGCTAGAGTCATGGCAGAATCTCCACTTCTTCTGCTCCTGTTGGGCGTGGAGGAAGGAAATGCTCTTCTAGATGAAAATATGCAAAGGCATCCTCAAAAGTAAAGTTCTGTGTAGATGTTGAGGCACCATTTTCCTGGAAATTTAATATCTCAAAGAAACTCAAAGCCTTTCAAGTCCTCATTTTGCTTGGCTTTTTAACTGACTTAATTATCTTCCAAACTTTGCATCTCAGTTAACTAATGTGTGACCTAAAAATCAAGGTTAACTTTTTTTAAAGGATTGTTCTTTTTCTTAATATGAATATTCACATAAGTCCCTTGATGCCTCATTCTGGCATGGAGGTCGTCGCTCTGGGCATTGAGGACTATGTTAGTAGAGTAAAAAAAAAACCTGATAGGGCTTACCCAGCTATAAAGGCTTCTGTTGTGGACTTATCGATGGATTCTGCAGGTCTCAATCAATCAAAAGCTTTTGTTAAGTGATTACTAGGTGCTAGGCACTGTGGGATACAAAGACAAAAATGAAATAGTCCCTCAAGGAGCTTACATTCTATTGGAATACCTGCTGTTGAAAGGCCAGCTGAATGGATTATGGAGGGGCTCATCACCAGGTTGGCCACTGGAATCTTCTGGCCACAGTAGCCAAAAGAGTAGATGGAGTAGGGGCAGCTAGGTGGTGCAGTAGATAAAGCACCCACCCTGGATTCAGGAGGACCTGAGTTCAAATTCAGCCTCAGACACTTGACCCTTACTAGCTGTGTGACCCTGGGCAAGTCACTTAACCCCAATTGCCTCACCAAAAAAACCAATAAAGAGTGGATGGAGTACCCACACAGGATGATGAAATTCAGTGGTTCGATTCAATTCAATTCGATAAACATTTATTTAAATTCCTAATATGTGAAAGTCATTCTATGAGTCACTGGTAACATAAAGACCCAAATGAAACAATCCCTATCCTCCTAAGAAGCTTATATTCCACCGTGAGGTTACAGGTATATAAGTGATTCTAGACTCCCTACAAAGTAATTTCAGAAAAGAAATTGTGATCGTAACTTTGAGGCCAATCAGAAAAGGCCCCATGGAGGAGATGGCATTGGAGCCACACTTGGAAGGGAAGCTAGTGATTTTGTGTGGTGGACTCAAGGAGAGAGGACATTCCAGACGTGGGGGGAAGGGAACATTTGTTCAAAGGAACACAACAAAGTGGAAGAGGGTCTGTAGTATATGGGGGAAGCGCTAGGATGTTTGTCAGGAACAAACAGTTCATGAAGAGTTCTCAAAGTGTGGCTAATGGTGGGATTCCACACAACACTAGAACTGGTTTCATGGCACTAATGTTTAGCTTCCTTCAGATTCCTCAATGGTGAAATTAGGGGGTTGGATTAGATGACCTCTTGGTTCCCTTCTATATTTTTTTTGGGGGGGGGGCAATGAGGGTTAAGTGACTTGCCCAGGGTCACACAGCTAGTAAGTGCCAAGTATCTGAGGCTGGATTTGAACTCAGGTTCTCCCGAATCCAGGGCCTGTGCTTTATTCACTGTGCCACCTAGCTGCCCCACTTCTATATCTAAACCGATAATCTAATGATGGGCCTATATGAAAACCTTGTCTATTAGACTGTAAGCTCTAAGAACAGGAATGATTTTTTTTTTAACTTTTGTATTCCCAGTATTTAGTACTGTCCTTGGCATATAGCTAGTGCTTAATAAATGCTCATTGACGGGACTCTATCCTTTTATTTTTGACATGAATAACAAGATATTGAAGTAGCAGGAAACCGAGCCTTTTCTTGTTAAATCAACGTAAGTAGGTTAATTATAATCAGGGAATAGTAAAGAGTTAAGAATATTTCCAACAAAATAGCAGGGGAAGTTATACATTTGAAATCAGTCATCAAGGTCAAGCCATGAGGCCAGGTTCAGAAGCAGGGAGATGGGGATAGGGAGCAGTAGAGTGGGGCTGAGATAAGGTCAGGACCACAGAGAGAGGGACCTGAGTCAGTTTGCCAAAATAGAGATAGCAACACAGGTTAGAGGCATTTCCCAGGAGGCAATGGTGGTCAAGCCCAGCAGTTCCAACAGTGCTATAGGAGCAAGTAAATTGCAGAACAAAGTTGGTGGGGTCTCCTCCCTGACTTGGGTAACAAGCTAACTCCAGAAAACACAGCTCACCTTTTCAGGGTATTGACAGGACTTTGTCTGCCTGATAAAAAGTTCACACAAAAATGTCCCATTCATTTTGGTGAAGTATTTCATATCCATTTTGGGGGAAGAAAAGGAACCAGTAGTAAAACTCATGGCCACAGGGGAAGCTAGGTGGTACAGTGGATAGAGCACTGGCCCTGGAGTCAGGAGGACCCGAGTTCAAATCCAGCCTCAGACACTTACACTTACTAGCTGTGTGACCCTGGGCAAGTCACTTAACCCCAATTGACTCACCAAAAAACAACAACCCCCAAACAAAAAAAAAAAACTCATGGTCACAAATGGCTCTCCACAAATGCTCACAATTTTAGCAATAAACATGAGGAACAATAACACCAAATACAGGCAGGCCACTGGACTTCATCAGGATCACTGAGACTTGGGGGGAAGAAGCCCATGACTGAACTCTGGCTCTGGATGGGTATTACGTTATTCAGAAGAAACAAAAAAGAGGGAGGGCTTAATTGCATATTTACTCATGTGAGGGGATCCAAAAATGAGAGGTAGGACAGAGCATAACAGAAAGTGAGGGTCAACGGAATCAGCATCAGAAATTATTTTCTCTGGGATCTACTACAGACCCCATGAAGAGAAAAAGGAAATAAATGAGGAGTTTGGGGAACAAATCACAAGCCTGGCACAAAAAGCATGACCTCCAGCGGTAGCACAGTGGATGAAGCACTAGATGTCGAGTCAGGAAGATCTAAGTATGAATCCTGTCTCAGTTATTTCCCAACTGGTAAAGTCACTTAACATCTCTCAGCCTCAGTTTCCCCATCTGTAAAATGGGGTCATAATAGCACCTCGCACACAGAGTTGTGGTGAGGATCAAATGAGATAACATATGCAAAGCACTTTGCAAAGCTTAAAGTGCTATATAAATGCTAGCTATTATCATTATTTTCTCCTGAAGCTCGCTCTTTTTGCCTCTCTGTGTGTATGTGTTCACACACATACTCACATGTGCCAGAAGGAAAGCAGTTAATAATTTCTGACTTGCCTTAGTGGTAATTGCATCTTTCAAGAAGTGGAAGAACCAACAAGGAGAAATTCTTTTCCAGATCTGATTCTCATTAATAGGGAAGAGCTGGTTACTTAGAATTGAAATTATGGGAACCCTGAGGTAAAGTAACCACTCCTTCCTTGAATTTGTTATAGAGGAGAAGAAATTAAAGTCTAGTCTGACACATACCCTAAATTTTGGGGACGCAAACTTTAAAGGTTCCAGAGGAAAACTAGGTAGTATTTTGTGGATTGAAATTCTTGAGAGGAAGTAAGCCGAGGAGGGATAGAACATCCTCAGGAATGAAATTCCAGAGGACAAATATGAGAATGACATGGTCAATAAAAATAAGATTAGAAGTGCTAAAGCTCAGAATGATCTCAAGTTGGTAAAGCTGAAGCTAAGGTCAATGAAAGGGATTTTTTAAAAGCTTTATAGATAGAAAGGGGAGGAGCAAAGAAGAGAAAGACCTCAGTGCTTGGTTGGGTGGGATGATGATAACTAAGCACAGAGAAGGAATTGCTGCTCAATTCTGACATTGTTTCTGTTTCCCTGACAAGGAGAGCAATCTTTGATATAACATAAAATTATAAAGTCCTCGAAACCCTACCTTAGAGATCATTTCACCTAATCCTACTACGTGTGAGATTGGATATTGGTGGAAAGGCAGAGTAGAGGTAGTCAAGGATGCATGAAGAATTCTAGCACAGATGATTAATTGAATGGTGATCAAATTTACAGAAATAGGAACATTAGCAGAGGTGTAGTTTGGGGAGGAAAATAATGAGTTTCATTTCCAATTTGCAGGTGTGACATGCAGGTGGGAAAGTCACTTAACCCTCATTGCCGCCCCCAAAAGAAATTGTGGACTAAGTCTCCTTTAGAATATATTTTTCCCCATACTAACTACTGCCCAGAACCCCCATTGTTCCTGAGAGACAACCTTGTTGTTGTTCTGTTGTTTCAGTTGTGTCTTCCTCTTTGTGACCTCACTTTGGGGTTTCCTCAGCAAAGAAAAAAATTTTACTATTTCCTTGTCTGGTTCATTTTACAGATGAGGGAACTGAGGCAACCAGTGTTAAGTGACTTGCCCAGGGTCACATAGCCAGTAAGTTTCTTATGCAGGATTTGAACTGATGAAGATGAGTCTTCCCAGTTCCAAGGCTAGTGCTCTACCCATTGTGCCACCTAGCTGCCCTCATGATAATGAGGATGATAACCCATGTTTCTATGGTATCTTTTTTTTGATGAGGCAATTGGGGTTAAGTGACTTGCCCAGGGTCACACAGCTAGTAAGTGTTAAGTGTCTGAAGCCAGATTTGAACTCAGGTCCTCCTGAATCCAGGGCCAGTGCTCTATCCACTGCGCCACCTAGCTGCCCCTTTTCTACAGTATCTTAAGGTTTATGATGCACTTTTATTACAACCCTTCAAAGTAGGTAATATAAGCATTATTATCCCTATTTTATATGGGTGAATTGAGACATAGATTTAGAGTTGGAAGGGACCTTCTGGCTCATCTAGTCTACTCCATCTCATTTTACTGATGAAGATACTGAGGTCCAATGACATTAAGTGAATTACCTGAGGTCACACCAAGCCAGAATTGGAACTCAGATCTTGTGACTCCAAATCAAGTATTCTTTTCACCGCATCACATTTCCTCTCCAAAGGCACAGAAAAGTTAGTGGGAAAATAACTGGACTCAGATTCAGGAGTCTTGCAATCAAATCCTGCCTCTGACATTTACTAATCTCTTGACTCTAGTTGCTGTTCAGTCGTTTCAGTCACGTCTGACTCTTTATGACCCCATTTGGGGTTTTCTTGACAGAGATATTGGAAACAAAGATACTGCCATTTCCTTCTCTGGCTCATTTTACAGATGAGGAAATGGAGGCAAACAGGGTGAAGTGACTTGCCCAAGGCCACACAGCTTGTAAGTGTCTGAGGCTGGATTTGTACTCATAAAGATGAGTCTTCCTGAGTCCAGGTCTGGTGCTCTATACACTATGGCACCACCTAACTCCCACTATAACTCTGGACAAATCATTTAACTTCTCAGGACCTTGGTTTCCTCATTTGTAAAAGAGAAGGAGAACACTTATTTCATAGGCTTTTGGGGAAGAAACTGTAAAGCATAGTACAAACATGTTGCATGTATCTGCCAAGTGGTTTTATTTCAGTGTTTCTTCTACTGTTCTGCTATCAGCCTCTATCTCAACTTCTCCTTTTCCAAAAGAGTCAGGCCTACATGTTTGGCATAAATTTAGCTTCTGTCTGGGTCCCTTTGTCATCTTGTTCCAACTTCCTTATGCCTCTTACAAACCTTCCTCCATTTCTTGACACTGACAGTTTCAATGCCAGGCCCCCTCCCCAAGCCAGTGATAATTTATATATATATGGTGTGTGTGTGTGTATACATACACATGCATGTACACATACACACACACACACACACACACACACACACACACACATATATATATATAAACACTGACCATATCTGCAAAGTCTTGAATGGCAGCCTATACTTGGACTTTATCTCTAAGGCAGTAGGGAGCCATCGAAGGTTTTTATCTGGGGAGTCACATCTTTTAGAAAGATTGATATTCAAGAAGATTAAGAAGTGGTTTGAGGGAGATTAATTTGGTAGTAGTATGCAGCATGGGTTGGAAGGAATAGAAACCAGAGAGATGAGAACACTAGTTAAGAGTCCATTGAAGTGATAATAACCTGAAATACAATTGCAGAATCATAGAATTTTGAGCTGCTCAGAAACTTAGAGATCATTAAACTCACTCATACACACATATGTACACATATGTATAGGTATGTGTATGTATGTTTGCATATATGAAAATGTGTGTACATGCAGGTATACAGTCTATAAGTATATATGCACCCACATATACACACGCATATACAATCAAGGTCTTTTTTTTTTTTTTTGCAGGGCAGTGAGGGTTAAGTGACTTGCCCAGGGTCACACAGCTAGTAAGTGTCAAGTGTCTGAGGCCGGATTTGAACTCAGGTCCTACTGAATCCAGGGCCAGTGCTTTATCCACTGCACCACCTAGCTGCCCCCTTTTGTTTTGATATTAGTCATTTCCAGATATGCCTGCCCTTGCCATGAGCCCTCCTTTTCAACAAAGAAAAGCAGTCAACTAAAACCAATGAGCACAACAAATAGGTCTTGACAATGCATGCAACATTCTGTACTATCTAACCTATCTAACAAAAAGAGGATGATGTATTTCATTGTCTGCTCTTGAGGAACAACATTGATCATTTGGGATTTGGCTTTCTTTTAATGTTCTTTTCAGTTACATTTGTGTAGTCATGCATATTGTTTTTCTGGTTCTCTCCTTCAATTCATACGTACTTTTCCATGTGTCTCTGAATTCTTTATCATAACAATAATATTGCACTACATTCATATACCACAATTTGTTCAGCCATTCCTAATTGATGGGAATCCATTCATTTTGTTTCTAGTTTTTTGCTACCACAAAAAGTACAATTCTGAATACTTTGGTATATATGGGACCTTTTCATCTTTGAACTCAAAGGTATATGCTCAGAATTGGATTTGGGGGTAAATTGACCTTTCTTGTACACACTCCAGAGTGTTTTCTGAAACATAACCCCCTCATTTTACAGATGAAGAAACTGAGGGCAAGACAGCTAAATGATTTGCCCAAGTTGGTAGAATTGGGAAGTGGGAGTGGAAATGGTAAGAGAAATAGCTGCAAGGGGCAATACCAAGAAAAAAAATTTGATAGAAATTCTCCTTACTTCATACCTCAGAACCTTATATTATCTTCTCCTTTGCTATAGTTTCTAATGAGGAGTCCGTGTCTTTGCTTAAATCATTCTACTAGTGCTTTTGATCAGGCATTACCTGCAATACTCTCTCCCTCTTCATCTCTACCTACTTAAAATTAAAATCCCACCTTTCACAGGAAGCCTTTCTGAACTCCTCTAAATTCTAGTGTCTTCCCTTCGTTAATTATTTCCTATTTATCCTGTATATAGCTCGCTTTGCATATATGTGTTTGCAAGTTGTTTCCTCCATTAGATTGCAAGCTCATTGAGGCTAGGATTATCTTTTGCTTCTTTTTGTATCCTTAGCACTTAGCACAGTCTCGCACTTGTTGTTCAGTTAGTTCAGTTGTGTCTAACTCTTTGTGGCCCCATTTGGGGTTTTCCTTGGCAGAGATACTAGAGTGGTTTGTCATTTCCTTCTCCAGTTAATTTTACAGATGAAGACAGTGAGGCAAACAAGGTTGTGACCTGTCCAGGGTCACATGGCTAGTAAATGTCTGAATCTGGATTTGAACTCAGGTCTTCCTGACTCCAGACCTAGCACTCTATCCACTATGCCACCTAACTGCTCTAGTAGGCACTTGGTGCTTAATACATGTTATTAATTGATTGATCCCATGATTTGTTATCTTATCTGAGAACTCATCTCCCCCCTTTTTGATCTCTCTTTTATCTACTAACTCCTTTCCTGCTTCTTATAATGAATGAAATAAATGCAAAAGTATTTATTAAGTACTTACTTTGTGCCAAGTAATGTGCTAAACACTAGGAATACAAATAGATAAAACTAGGCAGTCCTGCTCTCAAGATGCTCACACTCTCATTGTGGGAGATAACTCATAAAAGAGAGTTCATTATGGGTCAGAGATATATTGGGTCTTTTTATAAATAGTAATTTATTTTTCCAATTATATATAAAGATGATTAACATTTTTAAAATTTTGAGTTCCAAATTTTTTCCCTTCCTCCCTTTCTTCCCCTTCCCAACAATGATGAGCAATTTTAAATAGATTATATCTGTGCAATCATGTAAAACATTTCCATGTTCGTCATATTGTGAGAGAAGAAACAGACCAAAAGGGAAAAAAATGAAAAAAATTAAGTGAAAATAGTATGCTTCGATCTGCATTGAGACTCCATTAGTTCTTTCTCTGGATATGGATAGCAATTTCCATCATGAGTCCTTTGGAGTTGTCTTGGATCATTGTATTGCTGAGAATAGCTAAGTTATTCATAGCTGATCATCACACAATGCTGCTGCTACTATATACAATGTTCTCCTGGTTTTGTTCACTTCACTTTACATTAGTTCATGTAAGTCTTTCCCAGTTTTAGTCAGAGATATATTCTTAACCAAATAAGGGATAGAGACAATTGCAACAACAACAACAACAACAACAACAACAAATCATTTTGATTACATGAAATTGAAAAACTTCTGCACAAACAAAATTAATGTATATAGTTTAAGAAGAGAAGTCATCAAATGAGAAAAAACTTTGTATAGCATTTCTCAAATTAAGGTTTGGTACCCAAAATATACAGATAACTAACACTCATACATATGTGGGAGGGGGCATCTAGGTGGCAAAGTAGATAGAGTATTGGGCCTGGAGTCAGGAAGATCTGAGTTGAAATCTGACCTCAGACACTTAACTATGTGACCCTAAGTCACTTAACCCTGTTTGCCTTAGTTTCCTGATCTATAAAATAAGGTAGAGAAGGAAATGGCAAATCATTCTAGTATCTTTGCCAAGAAAAACCCAAAAAGGATCACAAAGAGTCAGACATGACTGAAAATGACTAAACATCAGCAACAACATATATGTCATATATGTATGTATATGAACACAAACCATTTCCCTATTGGGAAATTGTATGGCAAGTAATCAAAGGATATGAACAAAAAAACCTCAAAAGAATTGCAAACCATTAAAAATCATATGAAAGAATATACCAAAAACTTAAAAAGAGAAATGGAAATCATAAGAAACCTGAAATTTAGCAAAGATAACAAAAGATGGGAATGGTCAACATTGGGATTGCTTTGGTTGTAGAACTGTGAAACAATACAACCATTTATAAAAGCAATTTAAAATTATGCAAGCAAAGTGACTAAAATGTCCATACCCTTTCACCCACAGATTCCACTACTAAGCAGACATCCCAAGGAGGTCATTGATAAAAAGAAAATTCTCATATACGCTAAAATATTTACAGGAATACTTTTTGTGGTAGTAAAGAACTAGAAACAAAGTAAGATGACCATTGTTTGTAGAATGGCTAAACAGATCATGATGAACATAATAAAATTATTATTGGACTATAAGAAATGAGGAACCTAATGAATGCAGAGAAGCATGAGAAGTTACATGAACTGATATAGAGTGAACTAAGCAGAACCAATAAAACACTATACAAAATTACTAAATGACAACAATGTAAATTGGAAAAACTAACCACAAAATAAATTTAAAAATTGCAAAATTTAAAAGAATAAATATGACTACAAAAAACAGAAACATGAAAATATACTTCCCCATTCTTTTGTAGAAGTAGAAAGTGCACAATTATGGAATGTGCATGTATTTTCAGATGTTTTTGAAGTATTGATCAATATTTTTTTTGGTGGGGCAATGAGGGTTAAGTGACTTGCCCAGGGTCACACAGCTAGTAAGTGTCAAGTGTCTGAGGCCGGGTTTGAACTCAGGTCCTCCTGAATCCAGGGCTGGTGCTTTATCCACTGTGCCACCTAGCTGTCCCCCTGATCAATATTTTTTATTTTTTTCTCTTCTCTTTTTCTTTAAAAAATGTTCCTTATGGGGCAGCTAGATGGCACAGGGGTAAAGCACCGGCCCTGGATTCAGGAGGACCTGAGTTCAAATCTGGCCTCAGACACTTGACACTTACTAGCTGTGTGACCCTGGGCAAGTCACTTAACCCTCATTGCCCTGCAAAAAAAACAAAAACGAAAACAAAAAATGTTCCTTATTATATGAGATGACTGTCTGGGAGAGTGAAAGGGGGGATAAAAAAGAGAAAAAGACCTAGTTGTACAAATATATTTCTAGCAGTTCTTTTTGTGGTGGCTAAGGATTGTAAATCAAAGTAATGCCCATTATGGTCTATGATGGTGATGGAATATTATTGTGATATAAGAAATGATAAGCAGGATAATTTTAGAAAGACCTGGAAAGACTTGTATGAACTGATGTATAGTGAACCAAAAGAATATTGTGCACAGAGACAGCAATATTGTTTGATGAAGAACTATGAATGATTTAACTATTCTCAACTGTACAATGATCCAAGACAATCCCAAAGGACTATTGATGAAACATACTATCCACCTCCAAAGAAAGAACCAATACTGATGGAATACAAACTGAAGTATTCTACTTTTCACTTTCTTTCACTTTTTTCTTTTATTCAGGTCTTCTTGTACAAGATGATTAATATGGTAATGTTTTATATAACTATACATGTATAATCAATGTCTGATTGCTTACTGCCTCAGGAAAGGAGGAGGGGAGGGAGGGAGGAAGGGAAGGAAGGATAAAAATTGGAACTCAAGACTATAAATAAAAATGTTTATTACTTCAAAGAGGGGAACAGAAGTAAGGATGCTGGCAAAACCTCTTTAGGACATAGTGTCAGGGAAGTAAAACGATGTAGTCCTCCATCTTACCAGGAAAAAGAGAGGTAGATACTTGCATCTCATCCAAGCCATTTGAGCAATCAGGCAGATGAGATGGGTTCTGGGTAAGTAACTGAGAGAGAGGAGAAATTAAGGAGCAAGGAGACCCCTTATGATGGTGAGTCTTCCTCTTGTCCAGGCAACCCATGTGGGTTCTGGGAAAGGACAAAGGGGAGCATACCCAGGTCTCCCCCACTTTAAAAAAAAGACACTTCACTTGACTCTCTCATCTCTTCCAGTTATAGTCTTAAATCTATTCTCCCTTTCATAGCTAAATAAGAAAAAAAAAACCCTACATTCATTACCTTCACTTCCTTATTTCCTACTTTTAACCTGGCCACCGAAGTAGAACTATTCTCTCCAAGGTTACCAACACTTGAATTACTAAATTTGATGACATTTTTTAGGTTTCGTGCAATTTGATTTCTCTGCAGCTTTTGATGCTGTTGAACACCACTCTTTCTATATAATCTCTATCCTCTTGGGTTCCATGACATTGCTCTCTCTTGGTTCTCCTCCTACATGTCTACTCACTACTACACCTTGTTTTCTGAAGCACTTTTTGTATTGACCAATAAATACATCTGGGTAATTGGTGGTATGTGTATTGAATGGGCCCAAAAATTCATTCCCTGTGTCTCTTTTGTGCTGCTTGAAATAATTTTCATGTATACAGAATTTTGTGCTTTATAACCACCTTTTTCTCTCTCCCTCTAAGAGTGAGCCTCCCTGAAGGCTTTGTATTATGTCTTCCTCTCTCTATATAACCTTTCTTTTGATGACCTTATAAACTCTCAGCAGCTCAATTCTCACCTCCATGCAGGAGACTCCCAAATCTATGTATCCAGACCTAATCTCCCTCCTGATTTGCAAGGCTTAATTTTCAGCTGCCTGTTGAATATCTCCATTTGGATGTCCCACCTATCAAAATTCAAAGTATTAGTTAACAAAATTATTAGCAGATAAACAGAACTGATTATCGTCACACATCCCCCCCAAACCCTAATCCTTCCCCGCTTCAAACTTCTCAATTTCTATTGAGAGCATCATTATTTTCTCAGTCACTCAGATTTATAGCTTTGGAATCAATCTATACTTTTCACTCTCCCTCACCCCCTATATTCAATCACTTGTCAAGTCTTGGTTATTTTACCTGCATAACATCTTTATTATTAGTTCTCTTCTCTCCATTGATTCAATCAACACTCTAGTTCAGGCCCTTATCACCTTTCACCTGAACTTTTTGAACAGCTTCCTAATTGGTCTCCTTGCTTCTCATCTTTTCTCAACCACCATACAGCTGAAAAATGTTTTTCCCAAAGCACAGATCTGTCTGTATTACTCACTGACCAAAATTTTTCAGTGGTTCCCTATTGTCTCTAGGATAAAATAGAAATTTCTCACACTGACTCTTAAAGTCATCCAGATTCTAGCTCCAAGGTATCTTTCCATACTTATTACCCTTTATTCCCCTCCCCACACTGTATTCCAGTGAACCTGACCTAATAACTGTTCTCTAAAGTTGGTATTTCTATCTCCCAGCTCCGTGTTTTTGCCTGCACTTTCTTCTATGCCTTCACTGTACTCCCTCCTCATCTTTGCCTCTTACTATTCTTAGCTTCCTTCAAGGCTTATCACCTACTTAAAGCCTTCCTGAGTCCCCATTACTGTTTATTTATCTTTGTACATGAGAGGCAGTATGCAGCATGATGGACAAACTATTGGACTTGGAGTCAGAAATACCTGTGTTCAAATCTTGCCTCTGATACTTACTAGCTGTGAGACCAAAGGTATATCATTTAATTTATCTTTGCCGCAGTTTCTTCATATTTAAGATGGAGATAATGTCTGTAATATTTATGACTCTCTCCTTATGGTGTTGTTAAGATCAAATGAGATGATGTGTGTAAAGCACTTTACAAACTTGAAAGTCTTTAAAAAACATCAGCTATTTTTTAATATTTTAGGTTCTTGGAGGATATAGACTTCCTTTTTGTCTTTATATTTTCACCTGCTTTCATAGTCCCTTGCACACAGCAGGTGCTTAATAAATGTTTGTAGGATTGAATTCAAATTATTTGAGCCTGATTAAATATGGCAGCTAGAACAGAGAGATTTGGAGAGGGAGAGAACAATTGATGGGGAATGAAAAAAGCCCAAAGTGAGCATGAAAGGAGGAGTCCACAGAAAGAAGACATACTTGCAGAGGAACAGAGAGGAATAGACTCAGAGGGAGAAGAAAGCCCTATAAGTTCTTTGGTAGGTATTTTAGAAAGTAAATTCCTCCCATTTGTCCCTGCCATTCCCTTGAACTTTGGTGATCAGAGTAAGTTATCACTGCTTATCACCAACCAGAAAAATATTGATTAGGAGATTCACCACTATTCACAGCTCTTTAATGCCTCTAATCTTTAAATCTTAATGGGCTTTGCTCTGAATAGGACATAGCCACAGCAACCTGCTAAGGAGGAAATTATTCTTTGGGTTGTACCTGCCACATCTAATGCAATAGCAGGTCAAATGAAATCCCATTGAATCTTGTCCATTGCCTTATACAATAGCTGTGCTCCTAGAAAATTGAACATATATAGAATTTTTGCAAATCAAACTTTATTTTCCCTATGACTTACATGATTACCAGAGGCAGAGAGAGAGAGAGAGAGAGAGAGAGAAACACATATGTTTGTTTAATCCTGGAGTCACAAATATGAGCAAGCAAAACAGTCTCTGCCCTCAATAATTCTTGAAATTCTTCTTGGAAAAAAACCCTTTAATGGTAGAAGTCAACCTATAAGTGGAGTTAGAAAGCATAGGTACTGGGGCATGGTATGCAGATATTGGTCAAGTACAGACCTGGATCTGGGCATGATAAGGTGAAAGCTCACTTCTGAGAGCCTGTAGTTCTGGGGGCAGAGACCAAGTTTCAAGTGGAAAAGGAAAAAGAATGCTGGCCTTCTGGTACATGGTGAGGAGATGGGCAGGAAGCGTGGAAGCTTAGTTGCCAGCAATGTAAGCTCACCTATTGGAGCATCGGGAAGATTCTAGTGGAACTCTTGGTTGTCACTGAGAACAACTTCTATGACCATAAATTGCTCATCCAGCCTCTATTTGAAAGTCCCCAATCTAGAGATTTTTCATTACTTTCTGGGATAGCCTATTTCATATTTGGAGAGTCAGTCGATCAATCAATAAGCATTTCTTAAACATTGACTCCCCACCAGGCACTGTGCTAAGCTCTGTGGATACAAAGAAAGGCAAAGCACTGTCCCTGACTTCAAGAAGGTCACATTCTAATGGGAGAGACAACATGCAAACAATTATGTATATACAAAAGGGCAGCTAGATGGCCCAGTGGATAGAAGAGTGGGCTGGGAATCAGGAAGACTCAACCTTCTGAATTAAAATCTGGTCTCAGACACTAGCTGTGTGACCCTGGGTAAGTCACTTAAACCTGTTTGCATCAGTTCCTCATCTGTAAAATGAGCTGGAGAAGGAAATACAAAACACTCCAGTATCTTTGCCAAGAAAACCTCAAATGGGGTCACGAAGAGTCAGACATGACTGAAATGACTAAACAGTAGCAAAATGTACATACAAGACATAAACAGAGTAGATAGAAAATCATCTCGGGGGAAAAGGGGGAGGGCATGAAGTGGGGACATTTCCAATTCTTGGATTTTTTCCCTCATAACAAGCTGAAATCTACCTCTCTGCAATTTCCAGCCACTGTTACTGGTTTTCCCCTTTGGAGCCAAGCAGAACAGATGATATCCTTCATATATTTAAAGACAGCTGTCAAGTCTCTAGCCCTATTTTCCCACCCCCCATTTTTTCTTCTCCAGGCTATAAATATCCCCAGTTCCTTAAACTGATCCTCATGGCATGTACTTGAGGTACTTCACTCTGTTCACCCTTTTCTGGGCCCTCTACAAATGACTGGTGTCCTTCCCAAACTGTAGGACCTAGAAGTGAACATGACCCTCCAAGGGCACTTCTCATACTATGCTTATCTCACTACAAGTTAAAATTATACTGGCTTTTAAGCTATTCCATCCTACTATTGGTTCATCTTGAGCTTACCCATAGCATCTAAATATATATATATATATATATATATATATATATATATATATATATGTATATATAATTTTAGCTTTCCCCAATTACATGTAAAAATAATTTTTAACCTTCATTTTTTACAATTTTGAGTTCTGAATTCTTTCCCACCTTCCCTTCCCTTCTCCCTCATTGAGAAGGCAAGCAATTTGAAAGCAGGTTATACCTGTGTAGTGATGCAAAACATAATTCCATATCAGTCATGTTTTGAAAGAAAACACAGACCCAAAAAACCCCAAGAAAAATAAAGAAAGTGAAATAACAATCTGCTTTGATCTGCATTCAGATTCTATCAGTTCTTTCTCTGGAGGTGGATAGCATTTTTTATCCTAAGTCCTTTGGAATTGTCTTGGAGCTTTCTATTGTTGAGAATGCCAAAGTCATTCACAGTTGATTATCATACCATATTGCTGTCACTGTGTTCAATGTTCTCCTGGTTCTGCTCATTTCACTTTGCATCAGTTCATATAAGTCTTTCTAGATTTTTCTTAAATCCCTCTGCTCATCATTTCTTCCCCCCCCCCCCCGTTTGTCAAATCTTTATTGGGTAATTGGGGGAAAGGCAGGCAGGGTCCAGTTTAGCCCTTCTTGGCAGCAGCCTTCCTCACGGCAGCCAGGATGTTGCTGAGCTCCTCTCTCTTCCTCTCGACCCAGATGTGAGTTCCCACCCTTTTTTGGATGAATTTTAGGGTTTGCTTATCCTTGGAGACCTTTAACAATTCCAAGGCCCACCTCTCATAAGGGGCAAACCCACACACCTCCCAGATTATATCTTTCACAAACTTGGTGTGTTTGGTCAGGCGTCCACGGCGGCAACAGTGTCGCAGCTTTGAAACATTTTTGGTAACTTTGTGGCCTTTGTTAAGGCCCACAGCCATGGGGTAGCAGATGGCCATGGCTGCAGCATGATTGTAGTCTCAACGACAGCCACAACAGAAGGAAGGCTGCTCATCATTTCTTATGGCACAATAGTGCTGCATCACAATCATATACCACTACTTTTTTAGCCCTTCCCCAATTGATGGACATCCCCATAACTTCTAATTCTTTGCCACTACAAAAAGCGATGGGTGACCTGGGAGCTTTCCTTAAAGGGAGGCTTTGGGAAAAGTTCTTTGCTCCACCTTCCAGCTGTTCAGTCAGAGGTACAGAGGATACCGGGGGCACTGACGAAGTATGAGTCAATCAGTAAACATGTTAGACCCTGTGGATACAAAAAGAGACAAAAGACAGTCCCTGTCTGCCAAGAGTTCACCATCTAATGGAGCTCAGAATCTAACAGAGGGCTACCAAAGTTGATGCAGTCTTGCAGGATGATGTTTCCTGATGATGAGATTTCCTAGGGTTGTGATGGAATCCAGACCAAGGAGTACAAAGCTGGTGGGAAATGAATGAGTGTCTGAGGCAGGATTTGAATATGAGCTTTCTTGACTCCAAGTTCAACATTCTATCCACTGCATTGGCTAATTCCAAGTGTGTGGACTTAATTTTTTCCCTATGATGACATAGATTTTATTTGTATTTTTCAGAAAGAGGATGACTGGCCTAGGAAAGGTTGAACCCATGAAGAGATCAGCAGAGGTAGAGAATAAGAATAATAAGAAAGGCTGATAGGACTCTCTTGTGAAATTGTCCCCCAAAGAATTGAACCTACATTTGGTGAATGACAGTGTAATATGGTAAAAAGAACACAAGACAAAAAAGCTAAAAAACAAAACCAAAAACTTGCTCTTGACACTTAATACTGTTGACTCTGGGTAAATCACTTAAGCTTATTGTGCCTCAATTTTCCCTTCTGTAAAAAGAGGAGAATAATACTTGCACTATCTAATCCCAGGGTTCTTATGAGAAAAGTCTTTTCTAATCCTTAAAAAGGGCAACATTACATGGAGGTAGACTTCAGTTCAATATAAAAAGAGGTCTGTTGCATTCATAAGCATTACAATTGGAATTCTCTCTCACAAGACCAACTCTCAGCCCTCTGCTTTTCTGACTTCTGCCCAGTAACAGCTGAAGGACACTTGCCATCAGTAATAGCAGTTTTATTTCTGAGCTAATTACATGCCATATCTGAGGGTTTTTTTCCCCAGGATCAATAGAAATCTCATATGTTCCAGTTGGATAAATCAGAATATTCAAGCAATATTGTATAACTAGGCATATTTCAACCCAATTTTTGGCACCTTTTTACTATGAAACATTTATTTATAGTTGTCTTGGTTGATACTGATACATATCCAGGCTTTCACTACTTGATGCTAAATATGGTGACATTTGAAACACACCATCCAGATATTTGGGTGGATTCTTTAAAGTTTTTATTTGATGTCTGGTGTTGTTTGGCCCAAGAGGGTAAAACCAGGGCCAGTGGACAGAAGTTGTAGAGAGGCAGATTCAATATAAAGAAAAACCTACTATTAATTAGAACAGTTCAGAAATGAAATAAGCTCTTTTGGGAGACAGTGAGTTCTCCGTCTCTAGAATTTTTCAAATAGAGGTTGGACCTCTTAGGTTCTGAGATTCTATGATTCCCTCTTCATAGTGTAAACAATAAATATGCTATTCAATGAATTAATTTCAAAATTCCATTTGATCTACTTGTTTCAAAATGGCCCTGGATTATACAAGGACTCAGGTTCATACTTTGGGGGTTTTCATTAATAAATCACTTATTTTTTTTGTTTTTGTTTTTGGGTGAGGCAATTGGGCTTAAGTGACTTGCCCAGGATCACACAACTATTAAGTATCAAGTGTCTGAGGTCAGATTTGAACTCAGGTCCTCCTGAATCTAGGACCTGGGCTTTATCCGCTGCTCCACCTAGCTGCCCCAATAAATCACTTCTCTATGTTATTTTTTTGTCTTCACCCAGGTAAATCTGGGAACTTCTGAAGTTAACTAAGGTCCAGGTATTCAATGGCTCACCAGGTTAGTAGACTCAGGTGAGGAACAACATGGAAACAATCAGACATTTATTCAGGACAGAAATGATTATTGAGCAATAGAAAGTAACTACAGGCCACATTCCTGGTAAATACAGTCTCATTTCCCTTTTCCTCAGTGGTTTGAGTTTCAACCCCTCCAAAGAAATTCACTAATACAATAAGGAAGACTAGGACAAAGTCTCTTGGTAGCCAGATGAGGGTTTGTGGAAAATTTATCGAGAATAATTTTTGTTTGTCTGCTTAGATTCCAGATGTTCTCTC
This sequence comes from Dromiciops gliroides, assembly GCF_019393635.1. NCBI lineage: Eukaryota > Metazoa > Chordata > Mammalia > Microbiotheria > Microbiotheriidae > Dromiciops > Dromiciops gliroides. The sequence continues at coordinate 105,617,117 of NC_057865.1, read as the reverse complement.
TGCAGCCAGGATGTTTCCTTCCTTTATTCTGTGAGAACTCAGATGTTGTAGGACTCCTGGATTCCTAGATACCAACTACGACTCTCTCAGATACTCCACTGGTGGCTCTCCTCTTCCTTCTCCAAAACCTTTGTTTCCTTCCAATCATCATTTCTACTGTTGATACTCTACATGAGTCCACTGGAAAAGGAGTTCTTGTTATCTTCCAGTGAATGTTCTTGCTCTGGGCTCAGGCATCTTGGGAAATGTAGACCTTTCCCTACCAGGCTTATCTGTAACATTGGTACCACAGAGATAATTGGTTGGCTGAATTTTTTTGTTTTGTTTTGCATGGTCATTTTGGTATCATAGCCACATATCCTATACATAAAACTTAGAAAGAAAGCAGGGTGGTGTAGTGAAAAGAATATTGGTTAAAGCTCAAGAAATGTCAGTTCTGACAGTGGATTTGCCATTAATAGTGTTTCCTTACAACTGAATAGCAGTTTACAAAATGCTTTCACATAGGCAATCTCATTTGATCCATGCCAATGACCCCATAAAGTGAATAGGGCAAAAGTATCTATTTTAAGATGTACTTTTTGATTTCCCCATTAGAATGTCAACTGACTTAGAGCAGAGATTGTTTCATCTTTTGGTCCTATACCCCCAGCACCTGGCACAATGCCTGGCATGTAGTAGGTGCTTAATAAATACTTGTTGGTTGGTTTATTCCTAAAACAAGCCTTAGAATCGTGTTACAAAAGAGGAAACTGAAATGCAAATGCCTTCTTGTTACTATGTAGTGGAAACAGGATTTAAACCTAGCTTTCTTACCTTGGTCAAGTTGTCCAATCTCTCTGAGCCTCAGAGTCTTAATCTGTAAGATGAGGAGGTTGAACTAAATGATCTCCAAAGTCTCCTTTAGCTCTAAGATTTTATGAAACATAAACTAATTTAACAAGTATGTCGAGGGCCCAGCAAAGTAGTATAAAGCAGAAGAAGGTGTGCTGGGGCCCACTTTGGTTGGAATGCTGACTTTGCCACTAGCTCTGTGACGAGGATAAAGATACCTTCTGTCTTTGAGACTCAGTTTCTTAAAACGGAGATAATATTTATCTTAGGTATCTCACAGTATTATTTCAAGGTTTCAATTGATCAACTGATAAGCATTTATTCAGTGCCTACTATGTGCCAGGCACTGTACGGAATACAAAAAAGGGGCAAAAGAACAGTCCCTGACCTCAAGAAGCTTATGATCTAATGGGGAAGACGGCATGAGAACAAATATATGTAAGGCAAGCTATATGCGGAATAAATAGGAAATAACTAAAAGAGGGAAAGCACTAGAAGTAAGAGGGGTTAAGGAAGACTTTTTGGAGAAGGTGAGATCTTAGTATGGACTTATAGGAAATCAGAGGTGTCAGTGGAGTGGAGGAAGTGAGGGCGTGGAGGAGAGAGGGTGGCATGGGGAACAGCCAGAGAAAATTCCTGGAGTGATGGAGGATCTTGTTCATGGAACAGCCAGGAGGTTAGTGTCAGTGGATCAAAGAGTACAGGTCAGGGAGTAAGATGGAAGAATACTGGAAAGATAGATGGGGCTGGGTTTTGAATGGCTTTGAATGCCAAGCAAAGCATCTTTTTATTTGCTCCTAAAGGCAATAGAAGCCATAAGAGTTTATTGACTAGGGGGATGACACATTCGGACCTGCATTTTAGGAAAATTATTTTGGTTGTTGAATGAAGGATGAATTGGAGTGGGGAGAAACTTGAGGCAGGCAGACCCACCAACAATGATTTCAATAGTCCAGGCATGATGTGATGAGGTCTTAATGTATGTAAGGCACTATAGAGCCGTTATGTTAGCTGTTCTAGGAATGGCTTTCTCACACATACACATACACATACACAAACACACACACACGCAAAGTAAAAGAAAGCTTTGTGTAAGGAGTAGATCTTGAACTGAAATTGGCAGAAAAAAGCAGGATCTGTATTGGCAAGGAGGAAACGGGTAAGGGAATTTAATTCAGGTGGGGGAGATTGCACGAGCAAAGGCAACATCCCGGCACTAGAACATTTGATTTAACAAAACATTAAGAGTGTGAGTAATGGACACATTTTGGAACTACATTTTAAAGGCAGTAGATACATTTGGGTACCCTAGAGCATCAGGGTTGCATGCTGTTTCCTTTTTTGTGTCTTTGGATAAGAGCACTTTGGTTTAATAACACACTGATGAGCTTAGAGATCAAAGTGAGGCTGCTTATGAAAACTAGGCTTGCTGCTTCCTCGAGGACCATTTTCACTGAATATTATTTTTTCCTTCTCTCTCTCTCTCTCTGTTTCTATGCAATACTTCCCTCTCTCTCCTTACTCTATTGATTTGCCCAAATGAGTGTACAAGGAGTGACTATGAAATAATGTGGTATTTTTAAAAACTAATATACCAGAACTTATATATCCAAACCAGTGTTGTCCTTTTAAAGTAGTCACCTTGGGAGGCTATATGCTTATTTCAAGGAAACTCAAAATTTGGGGGGGGGGGAATTGCTCTTTTGGAAATGCTTTCACAAATTATATCCATTTAAAAATAGAGAGAGAGAGAGAAGCTCTGCCTCCTCTATGAGGTCTTCACGAAATGCCTCAGTAATGGCAAATCTTTGTCCTTTGAGGATAAATTTAACTTTTGGAAATAGTCAAAAAACATTTTGAAATCAGATGAACAAATCTGGTTATCAAGGTGGAAAATGCTTGTGGGTCCAGAAATGAAGTGTGACAACAAAGGAGTGGGATTGGTTTTCTTTTGTGGCTTATAAATGATCTCTGAAGGAGATTCCAAAAGAGGAGTTCTGGAAATACCATGAATAAAGCCAGAATCTTTAGAATAAATGTATGGTTTCCAAAGTGACTAGAGGATCATAAGGTCTGATGGAAAGAGCATTGGTTATGGAGTCAGGAGGTTTGGGTTTGAAGCTCAGCCCTGATATTTACTAGGTATATGATCATGGGCAAGTCACTTAACTGAAGCCTCAGTTTTCTCTTCTGTAAAGTGGGGTTAATGCACTGCCTTCCTCAGTGGGGTTGTAAAGAAAAAAAATATATGTAAATCTTCAAGTGCTATATAATTGTAAGTTGTTGTACAGTTGCTATTTACAAAATCCATTTCAGTGCTTTATGGTCCCATGTCATATCTCATCTTGCCATTCCAGTGCTCTGTTTTGGAGCAGAGATGAAAAGCTCATTCCTTCTTGAACAAAGCCAATCAGCGGCTTCACACTTACACCTCATCATACTGCTCTCAGTGTGTGTGCAACACAGGTTCCTTGGGAGGATAGTGGCTCTCCCAGAGATGGAGCAATTGGTTTATTGCTTTTTTTTCCCCAAACACCATAATAACAAGCAAAGTATAATAGCCTGCCGTTTGTCACTGCGAGTAAATGCTCTGAGACTACAACCTCAGAACTATTCATGAGACGTGTCTCTGCTTGCAGAGGCAGTGTTGGATTCGGGCAGGGGGATGAGCACTTGGGGAGAGAGGGGATGGGTGGCAGATGCACACACTGTGGTTTCACTGCTGTTTCAATTATTAAGCACGTCCTTGCTCCTAGCGAGCTAGAAATCTGCTAAGTCGCAGAATTCGACGATGACTGTCAGCTCTATATTGCTGGTGAGAATCATTGGCTGAATATGGGGTTTCCCTGGGGCCATCTGGTACCTCAGTTGTCTTCCAGCTAGCTCCCCAGCAGTCCCTGGTGCTATGCCAATTCTGCAAAATGGCCACAGATCTGTGGTATGTCCTCTGGTATGCATGCTCTGTGAGGACAGACATCGGCAGACGACCAGCTCCGGAAGGGTGATGCCAGAAATGGGCTAACCCTTTTTGAGTAAAGGCATCTGGACAACTGTTGGCAGAAGAGGTGGCCTCAAAAATAGTGCCAGTCTCTGTAAATAGGGGGTACTGTCAGAAACCAATCGGGATACACAGTATGCAGCCGCTCGGCTGTCTAGACAATGGTATTTGAAGGGTGCTGGGAGGACCTGCTTGTCCCCAAACCATTCCCCTGGGTCCTACCCAGCCCGAACACTTCATCCACATTCCTACCTCCACATCTCTACTTGCTTCATACCCACAGCCCTGAATTCTGATCCGTTCTATTTATCTAAGTACTTTCCTTCAGTGAAGGGACCTTAGAGCCCTTAGTTAGCTGTTTTAGGGATCGAGTTCTGCCTCCTCTATGAGGTCTTCACTAAATGCCTCAGCAGTGAGTAATCTCTCCCACTGTGAACCTTCTCTAACACATTGTCCATAGCCCTTGTTCAATGCTTCCATTCAATCCAACAAATATTTATTAAGTATCATTGTTTGAGAAGGGCCTGAGTTGAAATCATGGGAGCACTAGGACAATGAGAAGCACAATGGTAACAAAAAGAGCATTTATGGTAGGTGAGAAAGATCAAATGGAGAAGCTCATATTTCCAGTCTCAGGGGGAAAGTCTGGGCAACAATCCCTAGGAAATGGCTGCCTAAAAGGGAACCTTCCAATGTCACTGACTCTGGATAGAGGTTTCCATGTGCCAGTTGGGGAGGTTTCTTATAGTCAGACCACCCTTAGGCATGAAACCTAGAGAGTCACATAATTCTGTCTCATTGGTGGTTGGTTACAAATATGGGGATTCTACTGTCTGGCTGGGTGTTTCAAACAGTGGCACTCTCTAGCTCAGCAAGTGTTACGTATAAAGAATTTTGCTGGTTTGATTCAAACACTGGTCCCTACCACACCTGAAATTAGTAAAGAGATCCTGTGTTTACTCTGTTTCTCTATATAAAAGCTTTCTGCAAAGCCCCTGTGACCCACAAGCACCTCCTCCGAGGAGAGCACTGTCCTAGGCAGTGGGGGAGATACAAAGTTTATATAAGACATGGTCCTTAGCCTTATGAAGCTGACAACATGGTAGGGGAATATAAAACAGAGGCAAATAACAATAATGCAACTATATGATCAGTGCCTTAGAGAGGCACAATGAAATGATCTTCTGAAGAATTCCAAAGGGAGAATGATCATTGCAGACTGAGAGTGATAAAAGAGGTGGTTTTTGAGTTGGGCTATAAAGAAAGGCTAGGCTTTTAAAATGGGGGGAGGGAAAATCCAGGCATAGGGTATCCTATGATTAAAGAAACAATTATGGGCCAATGAAGAACACACAAAGAGGAAACAAAATCACCTGGTTTGCTTGAAGTATAAGGTAGTAGTATAAGATAAGGCTAGAAAGGGAGAATGACCTCAGCTTGTAGAGGGCCTTGAATGCTAGACAAAGGAACTTGAACTTGACATATTAGGAAATTAGGAGCCAATAAAGGGTTTTATGCAAGGGAGGGACATGATCAGATTATGGAAAAAGAAGATGTATAAAGTATAGTCTGGAGTAAAAGAGGGGAGGAGAGGCAGGAAAAGCTCTTGAAGAGCCAATGGAGTAGTCGGGGCAAGTGGTAAAAAGGCCCTGTGCTTGGGGGGCAGGAAGGGAAAAGTGGGTGGCAAAGGGGAATTGAGACAAGGGGATAGTGGTGAGAAATGGGAAAGAGGGGATTTGGAAGGACTTGACCACTTATTATATGTAAACAGGAAGAGAGAGGAAAGAATCAAAATTAGCACCGATATTCTGAACATGGGAGGCTGGGGGAATGGTAGCGTGAGGAAGAAGTGTGTATGTGTGTGTGTGTATATGTGTGTGTGTGCACAGTGTATATATATATAAAATATTATTCCATACCATACCATATCATGTATTGAGATTAGAAAGTTATAGATATAGCCATGTGTTCATATCTTTATATTTAACCTCAATATATGTAATATATACACATATATACATGTGCACACACATCCATGCATATGTATGTATATATGTATATAAATATTATCATATATTGATATTAGATATAAATATATATACACACACACACATATATATCATTGTATCTAACCACAACCTGGCCCTTACAACTGTATATTCATTTTACTTTTCCTTGATTAACTTTCTGACACTCTCCAGTCAATCAAGTGGGCAACAAGCATTAAGTGCTTACTAAATGCCAGGCACTATGCTAAGTACCAGCACTAGAGATTAAAAAAAGGAGTAAAAACATATCCTGTCCTCAAAGAGCTTATATTCTAATAGAAGAGACAATGTGTAAATAATTTGGTACACATAAGAGATATTGTTTGTCTTTCGTACTCAAAAAGGATCATGGCATCAGGGTAATGTCATGACTTGCACTGAAATGGATTTAAGTGAGGGAGGGTTATGTAAGGTCACCAACCTTACTCTCTCCTCCGGAGCCATCTGGGTCCAGTGGCAAGATATATATCAGGATGACTGGAGATGGCCCTAGATGTTTAAGATGACTTGCTCAGGGTCACACAGCTAATAAGTGTTTGAGGTGATTTGAACTCATGTCTTCTTGACTTCAGGGTTGGTGCTCTATCCACTGTGCCACTTAGCTACCTCATAAGAGATATAGAGAGTTGATGGAAAGAAAGGAAAAGGATTGGTATTTGGGGCAACTGACTGACTCTCTCTCTCTCTCTCTCTCTCTCTCCTCCCTCCCCCACCTCTCTCTGTCTCTGTCTTTCTGTCTAACTCTCCCTATATATAGCCCCCCATCTCTCCAAGGAAAGGAGAGAGTTCTATTTCCTCATCTCTTCTCTGGGGCCATTATAGCTACAAAGTGTTCAGCTTTTTATTGTTCTTTTCCTTTATAGTCTCGAAGTTATTGTGTCTATTGTTTTCTTGGTTCTGTTTACTTCACTCTGGCACAACCAACTTTTGATGAAGCCAAGTTGGCTTTTAGTAATTGTTGCTTCCCTTTCTCAATGCTCATAAATCATCCCTTTAATAACATATTCTAGAATTTGACCATTTTCCATCAGCATTTCTACTTGGCTTCTATTCCACAGAGCAACATGCCCTCCCTCTGCTCCCCCCAGCATAAGCTGATCACCTGAAATCTCATTGCCATGATGAATTGGGTCAGGTCTGGATACCTTCTTAATTCACCTTCAGTTGCCTCTTCCCTGTGATTGGAGGACTGGAGGGAGAAGTGCTAAACTCCTCCCAAAGCCTTCCATTATAGAGGGCTCACAACTTCCTGGTAATTCCATTTTCCATCAGCTACTCTGCTTGGCTTCTCTCACCCCAGTCCCCACCCCCTTTTCAGCTTCCTTTTGTGTATTGTCTTCCTCCATTCGATTATAAACTCCTTGAGGGCAGGGTATGCTTTTTTCTTATTTGTATGCCCAGTGCTTAGGACAGTGCCTGGAACATAGCAAGGGCTTAATAAATATTGATTGAATTGAATTGACCAGGAATCTGAGTAAAATCTATAGCTCGTGAACACTGTTTCTTCTCTTATTTGAAAATTAAGGCAATATCTGTCTATTTCCAGGCCTTTTGTTCTCCAAAATATTTCAAAGGTTCAGTAATCACCTTCACAGTTTCTTTCAGTTTTCAGGGACACAGTTTGTCTACACCTGATAACTTGATCTTTCTGAGGGCATATACCATCCCCATATTTACCTTGGTTTTCTACTTCTTGTGAACCACTTTTCTGTCTTCTTGGGTCTGAAGATCATTCCCTCTGGTAGAAAAAGAGAGAAGCAAAATTAGAGTTAAAGCTAGGTTTATATTCCAAAGACATCCCCCAAGAGAGAAAAAGACCTATTTGTACAAAAATATTCATAGCAGTTCTTTTTGTGGTGGCTAAGAATTGGAAATCCAAGGAATGTCCATCAATTGGGGAATGGCTAAACAAGCTGTGGTATATGATGGTGATGGAATATTATTGTGCTATAAGAAATGACAAGCAAGATGTTTTCAGAAAGGCCTGGAAAGACTTGTATGAACTAATGTATAGTGAAGTGAGCAGAACCAAGAGAATGTTGTGCACAGAATCAGCAATATTGTTTGATGAAGAACTGTGAATGACTTAATTATTCTCAACAATACAATGATCCACGACTATTGATGAAATATGCTATCTACATCCAAAGAAAGAACTGATATTGATGGAACACAGACTGAAGCATGCTATTTTTCACTTTCTTTCTTTCCTTTTTTCCTTTATGCGAGTCTTTTTTTTTGGGGGGGGGTGAGGCAATTAGGGTTAAGTGACTTGCCCAGGGTCAAGGGTCTGAGGCTGGATTTGAACTCAGGTCCTCCTGAATCCAGGGCTGGTTCTCTATCCACTGTGCAACCTAGCTGCCCCTATTTGAGTCTTTTCTTATACAAAATGACAGTTTGGTAATGTTTTATATAATCATACATGTATAACCCATACCTGATTGCTTACTGCCTCAGGGAGGGGGGAGGGAAGGGAGAGAAGGAGGGATAAAAATTGGAACCCAAAACTATAAATAAAAATGTTTATTACTTAAAAAAAATCAGAGTTGAGCTGTTCCACATTCCCAAACTTATTATTATCATCCTAGACATACCAAAGAGTGGCTCTTTTACTTCTTTGTTCTTAATTTTCACCAATATTCCTAAAATAATAATAGCTAGCATTTTGGTAGCACTTTCAGGTTTGCAAAGTGCTTTACATTTTATTTAATACTCACAACAACCCAAGGAGATAGGTGCTATTATCATCCTCATTTTACAGATAAGGAAACTGAGGCAGACAGAACTAGTAAGTATTTGAGGCAGGATTTAAACTTGGTCTAAATGTACTTGTTGCTGTCTCCTCTTTGTTGTTCCTGGCATTCGTTGCCAGTCTTAGTTTTTTCTGAGCTTTAGCTCCCTGAAACTATTTTTTGTTTGTTTTTTGTGTTTTCTTTTTTTGGTTAGGGAATTTGGGTTAAATGACTTGCTCAAGGTCACACAGCTAGTAAGTGTCAAGTGTCTGAGGCCAGATTTGAACTCAGGTCCTCCTGCCTGACACTATTCTTATAGATCCATGCCTCTCTTCTATAATCATCAGTTGCTTCTATCTTTTACACATTTTTAAAAATAATTCATTGTGTGTTCCTTATTCATCTTCACTGTCTCTAGACAGTGCCCTGTTTTCTTTCCCATCAGAAGAATTTGTATTTCTGTAATTAGAATTTCATTTTTGAGAGCTTCCCATTCCTCTCAGGTTGATTTGCCCTGTAAAATTTCAGGCTATGGGATCCTGCTTCCCTGCTTTTCATTTCTTTGAACTCTTAAATCCATTTTCCCAAAATCTATAGTGAAATTTGAGACTATACCTGTTTTTCCTCTATCATGAATTCTAAGATAGAATGTCCATTCCCTCCCAAAGTTCCCATCATTTCTACTTCAGTGACCAGTTCTATCTTTTGGTCAGAATGAAGTCCAGAATAGCAGTTCATCTAATTGCTTCCTCCATTTTTATAAGAATAAAATTGCCAGCAAGGGAAGTCAACCATTTATCATTTGCTCTGTTTTTGGCAGAGAGCAAGCTACAGTAAATGACCAGAGAGTTGAGGTCCCCCATTACTACTATAATGCTCAGTTTAAAATCTATTTCCTGATCATCTCATCTATTTCCTCCTTTTGTCTTGGGGGTATTATAGTATATTCCTATAAAAATATGCCATCTGTCTCTTCAATACTCAATCAATAAGCATTCATTGAGCACCTACTATGTATCAGGCACTCTACTGAGTTGGGGATGCCAATAAAATGGATGGAAAACTTACATTCTAATGGGGAGGATGGAAAATACATATGTGGGATGTCCCAAGAGTCTTAGTACAATTAAAACTTCAAACTGCACTAAAACTTTCGGAATATTCTCTAATAAGCATAGACAGAATAAATATAAAAAGGATAAATACAAAGTAGTTAAATTCTTCTTCACTGCATCACCTTACTCTGGCTCTTGAAGTTCTTCACATGAATACATTTTCTAAATACATACAGAGATTCTCCCTTCCCTTAAATTTATTCAATTCCAAAGGACACAATTTCTATAAGTTTGAAAGTATGAAGGACAAATAATGGGCAACCCATGTGTATTCCTTTGGTTTTTCACTCGATGTCAAGAAAAAAAGAGAGAGAAAAGCCCTTGGCAAGTTGAGTAGATGCCCTTTGGTAGATTTATGGAAAGACATGATGGATGAGAATCAGGCTGAACTGGCTGTTAAAGATGGGTTGTGATCTTCATGATTATTCATGTTGATGAGCTCATAGATGCACTGGAGTATTGATGTCTTTCAGAGCCATGTTCTAGTCACTGGTACCATCTTACCCATGATTTCTATGAAATTAAATTTCCTCTTCAGATCTCTAGTTCATCTTTTGTATTACCCCTACTTTGTGAATTTGTATCTAGACATCTGAAACAATGGTTCTTCTGCTGACTCTCCTCTTCAATGAATTGCTGATCTTCTCAGCCGGAGTTCTTCCTCCTCTACTTTGGTATCTGGCATGGAATAGATATCTATATATCTGTACATACATATGTGTGCATATACATATATATGTATGTGTGAGTACATACACACACACAGAGGATTGAGAGAGACAGAGAGACAGGTAGAGAGACAGGCAGAGAGAGAGAGATACACACACACACACAGATTGAGACAGAGACAGAGTGTTTCTTCTTTTCTCCTTCCTTTTAAGAGACAGCCTGGCATAAAGGATAAAACATTGGAATTGGAGTCAGGAAAATCTGGGTTCAAATCTACATCAATCACTTACTACTTGTGTGACCTTGGGTAAGTTACTTAACATCTCCATTTCTTAGTGTCTTCATCCACAAAATAAAGGGTTTGGATTTGATGGTGTCTAAGGTCTCTTCCTGCTCTAAATCTCTCTCTGATCCTCTGATACTATTCAGTTTAAAATCTTCATCAGATTCAGAAATCTCCAGGTAACCATAGGCTTCCCACACTAATCATGCGTATTCCAATTCTAGCCCCCATTCTTATGTTTCAAGCTGTCAGTCAGAAATTCTTGTTCTCAGATGCCATTTTCTCAACCAGCTATTTACTTCTGGGGCCCTTATCAGCAACAGTGATGAAAATGTTCCATCCCCTAATGTCTTCAGCTTTTTGTCCAGTACTTTATAATTCTTTGTTTTTGTTTTTGTTTTTTGCAGGGCAATTGGGGTTAAGTGACTTGCCCAGGGTCACACAGCTAGTTAAGTGTCAAGTGTCTGAGGCTGGATTTGAACTCAGGTCCTCCTGAATCCAAGGCCAGTGCTTTATCCACTGCACCACCTAGCTGCCCCCAGTACTTTATAATTCTTAGCAATGTTTTATAGTTTCCTTTTGGTGATAATATTTATCCTCCTGTAAATCACCAAAAGCGGTTAGTGGTTATCAGGTTTGAAGCTTCAGGATCACTTGTGGTGTGTTGGAAGGAGCTCCCCATAGTAATCCAAAGTAGGTGCAGATTGACAAGGAATTTGTGGGAATTAAAGGAAAACTTCTAACTCTACATCAAATAAAGTCTTGGAATAGAGATGTTGATTCTCCATTAGGAAGAATAGTTATTGTTATTGTTGGTCCTTTGTTCTTGAAGAGGACCAGTGACCTCACGAGGGTGATGTTTTGGACTTGTGTATGAATTGAAGTGAGGCAGAGTTGCTCAAAGTCATCAGCCTTGTACTCTCCTCCAGTCATCAAAGTCCAGTGGCAAGACATAGTCTAGACAACTGGTGATGGTCCAGGATGCAGTAGATGGCTTTGACTTTTCTAAATTAGGGTCTTTCCCAGTTGTCCGAGGCAACACCCATTCAATGACCAAGATCTAGGTAAGAATTGAGACAAAAGATGACCTAATTTACCGTCACCAAAATATCAGTCTAGGAAGACCCTTGGAGTTTCCAGCCAGAACAGAAGATTAGGTGAAAGACAGATCAAGTGCCTGAGAGACATTAGCTAACTGGCTGTTTTACTGTTCCAAAAGAACTTGGACCCTGAGAGTGAAGACTCTAGGAACTGAAGAGACAGAAGCTATGGGTCTCTTCTTGAGAGAAGTGAGACTTTTCATGAATGCTACAATGCATATCCTATTCTGTGCTTCATCTTGACAAGAAACTGAAGGGGATCCTGGAGAGATTGGAAACTGACTTTTTGTTAGCTCACTTAAACTGGAGAAGTTTTTCTTTACTGGGAACCTTCCTTGTGGAGATGCGAATATTGAGTTACTCTTCAAAAGATCTCATGCCATTTGTCTTCTTGAGCTATAACCCTAGGCAAGTCATTTGACTTCTCCATGTTTCAGTTTTCCTCATCTGTGAATGGAGATAATAATAGCACCTGCATCCCAAGGTTACTGTAAGGATTTTTTTGTTTGTTTTGTTTTGTTTTTATACTGTGCAGATTAAACAATTATTTGTGTAAAATACTCTGCACACCTTAAAACATCATGTAAATGCTAGTTAGCTTTTACTGATTCTCTCATCTCTCATCACTAAAGATGATATTATGAAATCTGGCCTGGATCTACACATGAAAGTGAACTTGAGTGTAGCACAATATTAACTGCCAGCACAAAACTGAAGACTACTTTTGGAAATAGGTGAGACAAAGCTTGGTGACAATTGTATCATATTGTATCATAAGAGATAAAAGTTTCCCTTGGTTCAGATTTATAAATACAAGGGCTGGTGTTAGAAGCAGTGCCTCCCCCCCCCCCCCATCTCTCTGTCTGTTTCCCTACCCCTGCATGTACACACACACACACACACACACTCCCCTTTTATTTATAACTTTAGTATTTCTGGTTATCCTCCCTTGAGACCTGCCTTGTAACAAAAAAATTAGATAAACAAAACCAAATGACATTCCAACCATATCTTATTTTTTTTCGGGCTTCTTTTCAGTTAAAGAGACATTTAAACCTATTTAAACCAACAACTGGATCCAAAGCCCAGGGTCTGATAAAAGATTACAACCAAATGGACAAACCTTTTCTAGGTCTAATTGGTCCTAGCGACTTACTCTTAATCAATAATTTGTCCTCATTGACTCTAAATAAAGTAAAAGTAGTTTAATGTAAATAGCTCAAAGTATAAATCTAAATTTCTAAAAGACCTATAATTTTTACCCCATTCTTCCACTCACTGAAGTGAGTTTAAGGGGGTAATTTTTGTTCTTTTAGTGGAATAGAAGATGGCTGATTGAATCCTTCCTTTGTGTAAGTTGTACCTTTATACACTGAAATTTTGGCTCATTGGCTTCTAATGAAAACATTTTCAGTTTGTGAATTTTGAATGAATTCACTCCTTATTTTAGCTGCATTGTATGTAACATTCCTCACCTTCAGTCCTCCACCTTTCTACCTAAAGGAAAGAGATACTTCCTCATGCCCTCGGGGTAGCCAAGATTGCTCACCAGTACTATATAGCATTTGGCTTCATTCACTTTTCTCTTCATCTACATTACTGTAGTTATTGTGAACATTTTCCTCTTTGTTCTAGTTACTTTCTGCTGCATTAATTCAAACAAGTCTTCCTAAGTGCTATAAATATTTTTTGTACTCAAGGGGGCCTTTTTTCCTTCTGTTTTTTTAAACTTCCGTTAGAGCCTGTGTTCGTTGGTGGGAGTTCTGGGGGAAGGGTCCGGACAGTTAATAACTTCTCTCACATAATTTTGAGTTGTTTTCCAGAATTATTGGACCAATTAATGGCCTCACCAACAGTATATTGGCGTGCATATATTCTCTTGTTCTTCTAACATTGTTAATTTCTGCCTTTTGTCATCTTTGCCAATTTGCTGGGTGTGAGGCGAAACTTCAGAAGTGTTTTCATTTGCATTTCTCTTGTCCTTTTTAATTTGGAAGAATCTTTAACATGGTTGCTAATAATTTGCAATTCTGTTTTTTAAAAAAAGGTTTCATAAAGGCAGCATGGTACAGTGGATAGAGAGCTGGCCTCAGAACTAAGAAGATTGGGGTTAAGTCTGTGTACCAGGGGATGTGCTAAAGGAAGCTCCACCAGCTCATTTGGGAACTGATTGTTAAATGTTCAATGTGAGCATTTACACCTCAGATTTGGCAAATGCTACAAATCAGGGCTTGATTTATTGTTTTGTTATTTCTAGACTTAAGAAAGTGATGGAGAAAATGTTAGTAATATAAATAACACTTAAAGACAGTTGTGAATGCATGGTTTATTTTGGTTTGGGGGAGTTTTTGAGGGCCAGTTGTTAAATATTTACCAGCACATCCCTTTGTGTGCTCCTGGACAAGTTACTGAACTTTTCAGGGCTCAAGCAACCACATTAGCAGAGGAAAGTTCCTCTCCCAAGAATTCCCCACAGCAATGAAATTTTACATATAGTACATATCCCTATATTTATTGATGCCTTCTGTTTTTTACAGCAGTTGTTCTTCCTCCCTTCCCCCAACCAGCCACTATCTCAGAACCAAACCTTCCTTTGTATTAGAGAAAAAGTTAAACAAAAATAACTGATACCATATACTACCATAACCACATCTAACAATATATACAACATACTCCCTTAGTAACCCCCTAACTCTGTTGAAAGAAGGGAGATATGCCTTGTCATTTGTTCTATACAAACATTATTAGATTTTTCATTTGCTCTTCAATGTCTCTAAAAGACCATTACCAGGGGCCTTTTTTCTGGTTCTGCTTTTAAACTTCACTCTTCATCCATTCATAAAACTACTTCCTTGCTTCTCTGAATTAATAAGATTCACCATTTCTGACTGTACAGTAATATTCCCTTACATTCATATATCACACATTTTTTTTTTTTTTTTTAGCATTCTTCAATTAATGGGCACCTACTTTGTCTCTTGGTCTTTGCTACCATAAAAAGTGCTGCTATGAATATTCTCTCTCTCTCTCTGTCTTTCATTTCCCTGTCTGCCTACCTGTCTGGTTCAATGGATAGAGCACTGGACCTGAAATCAAATCTGGCCTCCGACACCACCTGTGTGACCCTGGGTGAGTCATTTAACCCTGTTTATCTCAGTTTCCTCATCTGTAAAATGAACTGGAGAAGAAAATGGCAAACCACTCCAGTAGCTTTGCCAAGAAAACCCCAAATGGGGTTGGATGTAACTAAAATGACAGAATACCCTATCATACCAAGTTCAGTGGTTACTAAGGGGTCCAATTCCACTATCGATCAGTAAGGAGCTTTATTTTATTTTATTTTTTTAGTGAGGCAATTGGGGTAAAGTGACTTGCCCAAGGTCACACAGCTGGTAAGTGTTAAGTGTTTGTTAAGTCCTCCTGACTTCAGGACCTGTGCTCTATCCACTGCACCACCTAGCTGCCCCATCAGGAGCTTTATTTAACCTGCTGTTTCTGATCTGACTTGGTTCTCTCATCTTTAGGCTGTCTGGTACCCCTCCCCCACTTCTAGGGGCTCACCATAGTGGTATTAGACAGTGCAGATACCCAGTTGGCTTAGTGCTACTGTGGCTCAGAACTGTTAAGCTCAAAAGACCCTTAGGCCTCAGCCTCCCCTAGTAGCAGACATTACAGGAGTATGCCATTTCATCAAGTGGATATTATTACATATAATAAAAATAGCTTTCTTATGACAACTCTTTGTTTATGTCTTCTGAGCTTTGATCTACTAAAGCTCGACAGTCTCCCCCTCACTAACACTACTAGGAGAGCTAAGCAACAACACTCCATGTTCAGTTTTACTAAAAGTACAAGTTCCTCTATATCAATTTTCCTAATGACTCCAAGACTGATGCCAACACTTGGCCACTTTTCTTTGGCCACTCCATGACTGTTTACATTCAAAACTGTCCTTTTATTGCACTCACTTTCACCTGAATCACTCTCCAGGTGCCTTTTGTCTATTGATGGCCTTTTACTGAAGAGACTGGATATTTCCTGCCTGCTGGTCTCTAGTGATGGATTAGGCTCATCTGATGAGATTAAATCTGTTCTTTTTAGAATGTACCCTGATATCACCACAGAGAGTCTTAGGAGTAACCGTAATGGGCTTTGTCATGGTAGAGAGCCCTGTCAGTCTGATAGTTAGCATTAGGATCACAATAACATCTTGTCCTTGGGCATCAGACTCCAAAGAGATGGAAATCATAGCAAGATCCAGTTCTGGTGGAAACTGTGAGCTACAACACCAGGCTATGAGGTTCATATCCACAGCTCTGGGGAATAACTAGGGCACAATCCCAGAGGACCCTGGCATAAGCAAAATGAGGGGATTGAACTAAATGGCCTCAGAAATTCCTTCAAGCTGCAAATCTGTGATCCTATGATTGGAATATTAAGTGCAGTGAATAGATATGGCAAACAGGTCCAGTCATTAACACAGAATATCTCTCAAATTATTTAAATATTCATTTATCTCTGTAGGAAGTTTTGCAGTTATATTTACGGCATTAACCTCCCCTTCATGTGTCTTGGTAGGTTTAATTCCCTGGTATTTTATGTGGGTTGTTTTCTTTTTTGTTATTTTAAATAGGTTTTTCTTCCTATCCCTCCTCCCCCTTTCTGGGTTTTGTTATTAATACACAGAAAGGTTGATAATTTCTTTTCTTTTCTTTTTTTTTTAGTGAGGCAATTGGGGTTAAGTGACTTGCCCAGGGTCACACAGCTAGTAAGTGTCAAGTGTCTGAGGCCGGATTTGAACTCAGGTCCTCCTGACTCCAGGGCCGGTGCTCTATCCACTGAGCCACCTAGCTGCCCCTTGTCTTATTATTGTAGCTAGAATTTCTAACACTGGGTCAAATAATAATAGAAACTCTTGGCATCTCTGCTTTATCCATGAAATAATTGAGAAAGGCTCCAATATTTCTACATTGCAAACAATGTTAGCTATTAGTTTTAGTTAAATATATTTTTTTTGTTTTTGTTTTTTGCAGGGCGAGGGTTAAGTGACTTGCCCAGGGTCACACAGCTAGTAAGTGTTAAGTGTCTGAGGCCGGATTTGAACTCAGGTCCTCCTGAATCCAGGGCCGGTGCTTTATCCACTGTGCCACCTAGCTGCCCCACTCCATGGTTTTTATATCAACCATGTTCATCTCATAGGAGTTTGATATAAAGTAAATTCTTTATTTTTACAAGGAGTTTATGTAACACAGAAGATATTTGTTCTTTAAATGTTAGAAAGAATACATTTGTAAATACATCTGAACCAAGGGTATTTTTCAGTGGCAATGCATTTAATGGTTTGTTCAATTTCTCTTCCTGAAACTTGATCATTTATAGTCTCTATTTTCTATTTTATTTTTCTGGGCATTTTATATTTTTGCAAATATTTATCCATTTCATTAAAATGTTGTATTATTGGCATATGATTAGGTATGGTAGTTTCTGATAATTTTCTTCATTTCTCCTCCATTCACTGTGACTTTTCCCATTTCATCTTTTATTTTCCTAATTTGCCTCATCTCTCAAATAAGATTAGCTAATAATTTACCTACTTTACTGATTTTTTTTTTGCAGGGCAATGAGGGTTAAGTGACTTGCCCAGGGTCACACAGCTAGTTAAGTGGCAAGTGTCTGAGGCTGGATTTGAACTCAGGTCCTCCTGAATCCAAGGCCAGTGCTTTATCCACTGCACCACCTAGCTGCCCCTACTTTACTGATTTTGTAAAGGTTTATTTATCATCTCTATATTCTTCTTGTTTTTCAACTTTATTCACCTCTTTGATTTTTAAAAATCTCTGTTCCTATGCTTATTGGGGGATTATTAATTTATTGATTTTCTAGATTTTCTAATTTTCATGTTGAATGCATCTGTTTTTATCTTCCTCTCTTTTGTTAATAGAAGTGTTCAGAGATACATAGTTTGTGCCTCATAGATCTGTGGATCTAGTGCTTGAAAGAACTTCATAGGTCATCTAGTCCATTTCAAAGATGAGGAAATTAGGCCAGAGAATTTTCCAAGGTCACACTAGGAGGAAGTGGCAGTCAAGATTTGAACTCAGTTTCTTTGACTCCAGAGACAGGGCTCTTTTTACTCTATGACACTTGTGACTGCTAGATAGAGTAAGTTAGGCTGGCATATCTATAAATTGATTGAATAGGTTTGAAAGACTTTAATCCATTATGCCTCTTTGTTAGGTACATGTATCCTCATGGAGTAATTTTCACAGGATTGGAGATTTTCTTGGCTCCAGCTATTGTGGAATCAAGGCTATTCCTTTGAAGAGAGACTATAAAAAGGGGAAGACCTATCTGCTAGGCAAAATTAAGCAAAGGTCTAGAAATGCCAGATCTCCAAGAAAACATCTGGGTCCCAAGGGAAGTGAATTTCCTTATCTGTTTTCATTTCTTTTATTAGGGCTTCCCACCATTTGGGGATTTCTTATGGTTCATTATATTCTCTCTTCTTTTTGTTGTTCAGTCATGTCCAACTTTTCATGACCCCATTTGGTGTTTTCTTGGCAGAAATACTAGAGTGGTTTGTCATTTCCTTCTCCAGCTCATTTTACAGATGAGGGAACTGAGGCAAACAGGGTTAAGTGACTTGCCCAGGGTCACAAAGTTAGTAAGTATCTGAGGATGGATTTGAACTCAGGTCTTCCTGACTCAAGGCTCAGTGCTTTATTGTCTTCACTACCTAGCTGCCCAGTCTCTCTTCTAGCGTACTAGTTATAGTTGTTGTAAAACTTTTTTTTTCTTCTAGAGCTTTATTTTTCATTCGATTAATAGAGATTTTTTTTTTGCTTGTTCATTCTTTAGTGGCTTTACTGTTTTTTTTCCCCCTGTGGTGACTTCCTTGTGAGTATTTTGTTCATTTTTTGGGTCTTTCTTAGCTGCTGTCTCCTAAGTTTCTTTGGTTTCTCTCTGGCTGTTTTTTTTTTTGGGGGGGGGCAGGGCAATGAGGGTTAAGTGACTTGCCCATGGTCACACAGCTAATCAGGGTCACACAGCTAATAAATGTCAAGTGTCTGAGTCTGGATTTGAACTCGGGTCCTCCTGAATCCAGGGCCAGTGCTCTATCCACTGCGCTACCTAGCTGCCCCCTCTCTTGCTGTTTTGAGGTAATAAGGGGGAGCTGAATTTTTCTACAGTCTCTTTTGCCATCTTGCCAGAAGGTATTATTGAATCTTTTCATACAAGGATGTGGAACATTTTCTGTTCATTTTGGAATTAAGAACTGAGGATTCTTCTTGGGCCCAAACATCATCCTTTTACTCTTCTATGCTCTCTACTTGGAAAATATGATCAATAGATTCAACAAACTTCAGGGGGAAAAAGTACAATATGATCTTGCAGAAGAAATTCTACTTCTGGGGTGCTGAGAAGAGAACCCTGCTCCAGGGTTGTGTGTCCGTGCATGTGTGTGCATGCTGAGGTGCAGGGGGAGAATGTGTTCTGATGCCCTTGAGACCTAGGGGTTTTTTTAGGGATGACTTTTTGGGCTCAGAGGATAGTGATAACTTTCTTGGTTCAGGGAGGAACCCTTGGCAATAGTTCCTCAATTCAGAGACCCAGTTAGGGCTGGTTTCTGAGAATTCAGTTGGAAATGGTCCTCGAGGGTCAGAGGAAGCAATTAGAACTGATCCTAGTACTTTAAGGAAATTGGCTAAAGCAGAGTTCAGTGTTCCTGTGAAATAAGAACTGTTTCTGGGTCTTGGGTTTAACAAAAAGAAACTATTCAATGAGGAAGAAAAGGAGGAGTGTTTAAAGAGACTAATGCAAGTATATAGAAAACTCTTTTCTTTATTTAGATTTTTTAAAAGTATACATAGAAAATAAATGAAGGGGTAAATGACTGAAGTTGGATACAAAACATAAACATAGTTTTAAAGAATCTTGTCAAGAATACTAAAGTTCAGACCAAACTAAGGCTAGTGATGAATGCTAAGGATAGCCAAAAAAATACTTTTAAAGCTACATTCAGAGTAAAGGGGTTAGGAAAGGATAGAAAGGGGGAGGGGTAGGTTGGTGGGTAAGAAGGTAGGGCAACCTCAGAGAAAACAGAGGGCTAAAATAACAGGCAAGAATAGGAATTATCTGTAGGTCAACAAGGAGATTTCAGGTGGGTTAAATCTAGATAAGAAATTGGAATTTCTTCTTGTAGATTAGCTTCTGCTTTCTTCATTTTACTTGTTGATTGATGTCATAAATATGCTGACTGCCAATTAAAGGTTCAATATAGTTATATAGTTCAATTTGAAGAGAGAGTAGACAGTATACACTAAATGAACTAAGCCTAATTTAAGGGTCTTCAGCAAATGACAGTCACCATAGTAAAGTAGAAAAAATAAAAGCTCTGAAGCCAGAGGACCAGGTTCCAATCCCATTTCCAGCAATATCTATGTAACAAGTAATTTAACCCTGTTGGAGATAAACATGACTTAGACATAAAGGGTAATATCATAAAAATAAATTAGAGGAGCAAAGAAATCACCTGTCACCTATGGATAGGGAAAGAGTTCATGACCATTTAAGAGATAGAGATGATCATAGAAAGTAAAATGGACAGTTGTGACTACATAGAATTAAAAAGTTTTTGTACAAATAAAACCAATGCAACTAATATTAGAAGAGAAGCAGGTAAATTGAAAAAATCTTTGCAGCAAATTTCTCTGATAAAGGTCTCACTTCTAAGACACAGAATGAACTAATTCAATTTTTGTTTTGTTTTTTGTTTTTGCTTTTGTTTTTGCAGGGCAATGAGGGTTAAGTGACTTGCCCAGAGTCACACAGCTAGTAAGTGTCAAGTGTCTGAGGTTGGATTTGAACTCAGATCCTCCCGAATCCAGGGCCGGTGCTTTATCTACTGCGCCACCTAGCTGCCCCTGAACTAATTCAAATTTATAAGAATAAGAGCCATTACCCAATTGATAAATGGTCAAAGGATATGAATAGGTAGTTTTCAGAGGAAGAAATCAAAGCTTCCAATAGCCATATGAAAAAAAGCACTAAATAGCTACTAATTAGAAAAATGAAAAATTTAAAACTCTGAGATTCCATTTTACACCCATTAGATTGGTGAAGCAAACCAAAAAAGGAAAATGACAAATTTTGGAGGACCTATGGGAAAACAGGTACATTAATGCACTGTTGGTTGAGCTCTGGACTGTCCAGCCATCCTGACAATAATTTGGAATGATGACCAAAAGCTATTATTAAACTGTGAACTTTTATCCAGAAATACAACTACTAGTTCTAATCTCCAAAGAGATCAAAGGAAAAGGACATGTGTCTAAAAATATTTATAACAACATTTTTTCAGTGACAAAGAATTGGAAACTGAGGGGTACAGTTGGGGAATGGATAGACAATTATGGTTTATGAATGTGATAGAATACTACTGTGCTGAAAGTATAAAGAGGATGATTGCAATTTTCTTATTTACTCATTTTTAGTTGTGTCTGAACACATTTGAGTGTTTTGCTATTTCCTTCTCCAGCTCACTTTACAGATGAAGAAACTGAGGCAAATTGTATTAAGTGACATGCACTGGGTCACACAGTGAGTAAAGTCAAATTTGAATTCAGGAATATGAGTCTTCCCAGCTCCAGACTCAGTACTCTATCTGCTGTACTACCTAGCTGCCTAATGATTTCAGAGAAACAAAGACTTGTATGAATTGATATAGATTGAAGTGAGCAGACCTGGGAGAACAATTTATACAGTAACAACAATATTGTAAAGACAAACAGCTTTAAAACATTTAGAAACTCTAATCAACACAATGACCATGATTTCAAGGGTCTTAAGATGAAACAGGCTACCCATATCCTGATAGGTGAGGGACTCAGAATACAGATTGAAACATGTTTTTTGGACATGATCAACACAGGAATGCGTTTGTTTAACTATTATGGTAAGGGTAAGCATTCACTAAGTATCTACTATATGCTAAGTGCTTTATAAATATTATTTTATTTAATTCTATTTGTAGTTGTTATTTTTCCTTTTCTTCTTGGGCAACCCTTGACCTAAAATATTGCTTCATAAGTGCTCAGTATTTTCTTCTGTTTACTCATATTTCTGTACTCAATTTCTGTTTTGAGAATTTATACCAGGGCTGGGCTCTGCATTCTTGAATATAGTGGTCCAGTACTATTTGGTCCTGACTTCTGACTTCCATTTCTTTTCACGAGTCTGGGCGCAGAGTTTTATCAGGTCCTAATCTTCTTCTAAGAGTTCTATGGTTGGTTTTCCCTAAGTCAGGACTCTGCCATGTGCCTCCCTCCAACCCCTGGGGATATCTCTCTCAAGCCTCTGCTTCTTCTGTGTCCCTGTGGCCTCTCCTTCTTGAGCATTGTCCTTTTCTTTGTTCTGATTATTAGGAGAAATAGAACTGGGCTTGGTGAGTCATTGCTAGACTGTTGATGCAGAGGGAAGCTGCAGCTAGGGCAAGTTTGTGTTTTCATTTTCCCAGTACAGCTGGAGACTGAGTCCCAGAAAGGTTGAGTTTTGTTATGACTATAAACAGGTGTGCTCAATCATCAACCCATCTCTTCTTACTTGTACCATAAATTCTGGACTTTGATGGGGGGAGGGCTTGGGGCCACATGTCTGTACATACAAACTAGTTTTAAACTCCCCTACCATCATGCCAGTTGAAGTTGGCCAAATAACCAATTGTTCTGAAAACAGCCCATTCCTTATCAAGTAGTCGGTGGAATAAATCCAGCTGCTTTTGGCATCTGTAAACAACTCTCCTGTGGCCTTGCTTTCACAGTTGAAGTTTACCCTCTGGACATTTACCCTCTCTTCTTCACCTTTCAGGGGCCAGGTAGTCTCCCGGATATAATGAGGATCTGGCATATGTACAGGGTGCCTCTAATGGCATCTCCCCAATACAAGGCACTAGGAAGCCAGTCCTCTTGTGAATCATAAAGTATTCAGTGATTATGATAAGTTATTAAGGTTTACAAAATAGTTCTCATATGCTATCTCGTTTGATTCTCACAGCAACCCAGAGAGGTAGGCATTGCTACAGATTTTATTATCCCCATTTTATAGAGGAGAAAAGCAAGCAGTTAAGGGAGCTTGCCTGTTATTACACAGATTGTGTGAGTTGGAGAGAGGAGGTGAACCTAGCCAACCTTGAAATCAAGTGTGGTGCTCTAGCCAATATGTCACCCAAGCCTTCCCTGATTCTTCTTAGCTGGTAGTAGTTTCTATCTTACCTGTGCCCAGAATACTTTCTCTTATGAATGCATCATAACTAAGCTGTGATCCATTTATTTGTGGGCCCTTCCCAGATGACTACAAACTCTTTAAGGGCAGGGACTATATCTTGTTTATATTAGTCCACCCCCCTACCATCCCAGTGGTCCTTTTATGTATTAGGTCCTTAATAAATATTTAAAAGAATGGATATATTATGGGCAAGGAATGTAAGAACAGATGCAGAGTTTAGACTTGACCTGAGTCCACAGAGAGCCCTCCTTTGTCTCCTTGGAGGTGCCTCATATTATATAGAGGTGGCTCCAGCCATGCTTCATTCCACTCCTTGGCCATCTTCTTGACAATGTCACTTCTACCCCAGCTTTATCTACCCCTTCCTATCCTGGAACCATAATCAAACCAGTTTTTTTCCATCACTACTGGGCAGGGTCTGTCAAACTCCCTCTATGGCTCCATTCACCATCCTTGTAACTTTCCAAAACAAAATACCTCACCATTAGATTGTGAGTTCCTTGAGGGCAGGAACTGCCTTTTGCCTTTTCTCTGTTTCTCCAGTCCTTAGCACAGTGACTGTCACACAGTAGACATTTAATAAATGTTTATCGGCCTAATGACTGGTCACCACTTCCTTATATGTTGTTTTCCTCGATTAGATTGTAAGCTCCTTGAGGACAAGGATGGTCCAGGATTTTCTATTTGTACCACCAGCACTTAGTGCACTGCTTGGCACAGAGTAAAACTTTAATAAATGCATATTCATTCATTTTTCATTCAATCTCCAAAGTTGCCAATTAATTTTTCCCTTGGATATTCAAAAGATACATTTGAATCAAACAGCTCTTATAATTTTTTACAAACAATTCTTTTTTTTTTTTTAGGGAGGCAATTGGGGTTACATGACTTGCCCAGGGTCACACAGCTAGTAAGTGTTAAGTGTCTGAGGTCGGATTTGAACTCAGGTCCTCCTGACTCCAGGGCTGGTGCTCTATCCACTGCGCCACCTAGCTGCTCCTTTTAAAAACAATTCTACAGTAGTTTTCCTTTACACCAATGGTCACTGATATCACTGCTACCTTCCTTGGCAATTCCTAGTACATTTGACCTTGTGAGGCTCTGGCTTCCTCCAAAGCAATTTTACCTTCACCCTGCAAAGACCCAGCTCAACCCCTAATAGTAAAGATTACCTCACAGCTAATGTTCATCAGTGAATGCTTCTATTCTCAACCTAATGGCTTTCCTATTAACTTGTTCTCACTAGGGAATCATATTGATTTTTTTTTAAATTAGCCTTGGAGACAAAAGAGTAAACACACAAACAATTTATCATTTTGCTAGGCTCAACAATCATCATTTGATATTCAAACAGCCCCTGATGCAGACAGCAGCCCTCTGAAATAAACAAAATTCAGAACAGCTGTGTCAGCCCAGGCACAATTTCCTAATCTGCTGATTGCTGGTGACCAGGAGCTGATGATGAGCCTTTGCCAGGATAATTAGAAAGAACATTAGGATTCTGAATCTTTCATTTCTAGAGCAAACCTGTCAAGAGTGAAACTAAATCAAATAGCCAAGGTAGACCGGGTCTCTACAATCCTGGGGAACTGAGTGCAAGGCAATGAGATTCAGATGGTTTCATTTTCCAGTGGTTTTAAGATTGGAGTGGGGGGGTGGCGGGAAGAGGCAGCTGGGTGGCACAGTGGATAAAGCACCAGCTCTGGATTCAGGAGGACCTGAGTTCAAATCTAACCTCAGACACTTGACACTTAGTAGCTGTGTGACCCTGGGCAAGTCATTTAACCCTCATTGCCCCACCCAAAAAAAAAGAGAGAGAGAGAGAGAGAGAGGAGTGAGATTCTTCCACAGCACCACCTGGCCAGGGTCTGGGTAGTATCTATGTCCAACCTATGGTCTTACTGGTGCAGTTGGGTTAGTAGGGGTCACAGAGCATCTGGCACCTGAGTATAGTGTGGTTGTGGGGGGAATGAAATAAAAGAAGCTTTGATAAAACCCCAAAACTCTGGAGAGACAAGTTTAAAAAAAAAAAGATTCAGTTTCCCAGGGCTCCCAGCATCTTACTGCTTGATCTAGTACTGACATCTTGGCTTCACTCCATTCCCATTACTGCTGTGCCACTTGGCTTAGCCTTCAGATTTCAGTTCTCCGAAGAAGTCCCATTGCTGACCTCAAATCCCAATTCTACTTCTGTTTTGGTCCCTAGAAAGGGACTGTTCCCTGCCCCAATGTTTTCCTAATCACCAGCACAGCGGTGCATTGACCCTGGCAAGGCACAACACTCAGAGCAGAGACATCACATTTGTGAGGGAGGCAAGATAGAAAAAAAACACAGTACTTTGGGTTTGAAAATGTTGTGAATGTCATGGGATGGTTTGAGTCTTCACTGGATACTCTTCACTGTGCTAGAGCAAGATGAAACAGTCCCTGCCCCTGAGGAACTTCCAGTCTATATTCTACCTGCCTTATAACACCATCACCTACATACCATGGAGAGGATTTTGTTTTGTTTTGGTTTTTTGTGGGGCAATGGGGGTTAAGTGACTTGCCCAGGGTCACACAGCTAGTAAATATCAAGAGTCTGAGGCTGGATTTGAACTCAGGTCCTCCTGAATTCAGGGCCAGTGCTTTATCTACTGCGCCACCTAGCTGCTCCCATAGAGAGGAATTTTTAACATTAAACATATGTACTTATAAAATAAAATGCAATTTTAAATAAAATACAAATAATCTATGAAATGAAAAGTGAAAATAAAAATTACAAAATGAAAAAATAAACTCCTGCCTACATAAGTAGATTGAATGGACCATGAATATTCAAATCTAGGTCCTTTCTTCTTAAACACACACACACACACACACACATCTATCTCCATTCTCTTCCTTATTTTCCCTGGATCTATCTCCTCTCACCTTTACCTTTCTCCCTCTTCCAAGCTTCAGGTCAGCCCCCTGAGCTGCAGGAGACACTGAGCCATAGCTGGGGGGTGGGGAGCAACTGCCCAAGGTAGAGATTATTTTACTCATCTGTAGCATAATTTGGTTTGAGACACATTTTATGTATGATGACCACACTTTAAAGATAAAATCGTGATATCAGCATGGTTTAAATGACAGTATGTTTACATGACATCCCTAAGGACAGAGTCAAGACTGGACATGTGATTTCATTGGTATAGGAAATTGCTTCGACTGATGCAGGTTGGAACTTTCTTTGCAATTTACAGCCTCAGAGAGTTGCCTTGAGCACTGAGAGATTACTCAATTTGCCTACGGCACAGTTGCCATGTGTCAGAGGTAGGCCCTGAAGCTGTGTCTCCCTACTTTCAAGGCTAGCTTTCTATCTGTTACATTATACTGCCCTTCATGACCAAAATTATCCTTCTGGGTTATCAGAAAATGTAACTTGGAATTCTAGATGCCCCATCAGAGTACTCTGGGAGTCACACAGAACCTAGTTCAATCCAGGGGACATGACCCCAAAGAGCCAATCTCTCATTTTGGCTCAAATCCCTGTCGTGACATCAATATAGGGAAATCTGGAAAATAAAGCTCAGCTATGATTCCTGCCTATACTAACCCACCAAACAGATGGTGCATCTCCAACTTAAGCAAGACTACTCAATGTACAATATAGGTATTGAGTGTCACTCAACACTGAAAATACAGAAGTTGCAGAGGACACCTAAGAGCCCATGAACAAATGCAAAAACAGATTCTCCTGGTAGGTAAAGACCCTTCCGGGAATGCACGGAATGAATGGGCTTGACCAGGTTCAGATCTCCGGTCCCACCCCAGTGTGGATTCAGTCCTTGGGCTGTGGAGGGATTTCGGTTGGCAGTCCTCCTTCCGTAAAGAGCTCCCTTGTTGGAGAAATAGCCTTCAAAGAGTGTGGTACCTCAACCACCACACTCAGAAATTCTCCATCTCTTGGGAACTCTTTCATTTGGAATTACCCTGGAGGTAAGTCTTCGGAGGACTGCTCTTAGAATTTGCGGGTCGTGATATGTATTCAGAAAAAGAAATGGAAGGGCAGAAGCTTCAAGGAAGTTGAGGCCCAGGAACTCCAGGCCCCATGACCTCTGGGACTGCTTGTGCCTTTTACCTTTCTATCTATTCTGAGCCCATAGCATATTGCTTGACCTGTAAGTAGGGACAGCTCCGTGGTGTAGTGGATAGAGCACTGAGCTAGGAATCCGGCATCTTCCTGAGTTCAAACCATGTCTCAAACATCAGCCGTGTGACCCTGGGCAAGTCACTTAACCCTGTTTGCCTCAGTTTCTCATCTGTAGAATGAGCTGGAGAAGAAAATGGCAAACCACTCAAGTATCTTTACCAAGAAAACTAGAAGTGGGGTCATGAAGAGTTGTATGGGACTGAAAAATGACAAAACAACAAATGAAACATAGATAATGCTTGTTGACTAACTGGAAAAGGGAGAAATCTTCCTCTTTGTTACATTCTAGTCTGGAAGCTTAAAGAGGAGAAAAGACTTGAGGTGGTATCTCAATTTGTTGGGTTTTTAAAAATTTCGATTTGATTTTTTTATTCTGGACTTCCCTGCCCGACTCTCTTACAAGAGCATCAGGACATTTTCCTGATGTTGATAGTGGGTAGAGGAAGGATAGCTCTAAGCTGGCCCCTGGGTGTTTGTGACAGGGTACATGGTGAATACACCTGCATTCAATATAAAAGGAAATAAAATCCTAGTGTTTATTATACATATGAAATAAACTGTTTTTTTTTAAATGATGTTAAAAATAAGAATGGGATAGACTTCTCCAAGAGTACACCATAAATTTGGTCACTTCATTGATTGGAAAGCAAGTCAAAATTTCCTACATACCCTCTTTGAAATGTATCTCATCCCCTACCCCTACCCTTACACACACAAACACACGTACAAACACACACGATAGAGAAGATAGATGATAGAGAGAGGGATAGATAGATAGATAGATGATAGATGGATAGATAGATAGATAGATAGATAGATAGATAGATAGATAGATAGATAGATAGATAGATACCTCAGTTTCATAGGATCATCAATCTAGCCAGGACCTCAAAAGTCATCTAGTCCAACCCCCTTATTTTATGGATAAGAAAAGTGAGTCTGAAAAAAAATCCAGTAATTTGCCCAAGGTCACTGAGGGTGTGAGCATTGGAAGTATGATTTGAATGGAGGTCCTCTGTCCTCCAGGATTCTTCTCATTGTACTCCTGTAGAATGCCTCCTGCAGAAGCATTGAGCCTAAGTAATTTAGTGTGAAAGTAAAGATGTGAGTCTGTGAGTGTAAAGGGGTGGGTTGCTCTGGCTGTGGCTCCCAGGCCATTGCACATAGAAACCTGGAGAGATCAGAATGTTTGAACGGGTGTCAGTGCTAAATGGATTCTGGAGAACTTCCTTGGTGCTTAGAACTCAGAAATGGAGCGCCCTCTGGTTCCTAGAGCTGAACCCTATTCAGAGATATCAGAATTCTGTGGACTGTTGATGGTAAACTGGCAGAAGGAAAGTATCTGATTGGCACAGCTCTGAACCCTCAGTAGTCCCCACACAGGAAATGTGCCCTGGGGGCAGATGGAACATTAAGCAGACCCACAGCTCCCTTGAGTGATTCAGCAGGAGAATGTGTGAGAGGAGGTCCATGTCATTGGTTTAAAAGCCCAAAGGCACCTCCCAATGAACCACACATAACAAATTGCTGCAGGCTCTTGGCCACTGTTCCAAATCCCTTTTCTTGACCTGCCTTGTTTCCTGTCTTGCTTATTTACTGCTCTGGCCCTTGACTCTGATTTTTGTTTCTGCATCCGGATCCTGCTGTTGCCCAGCTCTCTGATCCCAGTTGCTATGGAACATAGACATGACCTTTTACCTCTAGCCCCCTGCAACTCTTTCTTAGGGTATTGAGGGTTTCCCCATTGCCAATCTCTTTGTTCTGAACCACAGCTCCCATTTATTCCTCAACCTGTTGAGTGGCCTCTGATGGTATCCTGGAGAACTCAGCCCATGCTACAAGGCTTACCTCAGAGTCAGACTAGACTGACACTTTAACTCCCATGAGGTATCTAGCTGACCTAGTGGATAGAGTACTAAATTTGGATTCAGGAAGACTTGAGTTGTAATCCTGCCCTAGACACTTACTAGCAGGTTACTAAAGCATTCCTGTTCAAAGGAGCAAACACACAAAAAATACATCAGGAAGCATAGGAATAAATGGATATAAATATAAATAGCTATAGTACTCCAAGAATAATTATCATCTGTAATGAGGATAAATCAGAGGCCTTACTTCAGGGGTTAAACAAGTTACTTAGCTTCATTTTCCTCAGATGTAAAATGGGGAGAAGAGGCAGCTAGGATAGAGTCTTCCTTAATCTTATCAGAGTCAGCTCATATATATAAATATACACACACACACACACACACACACACACACACACAATTGGGTGGAGTAAGATGGGCAGTAAATGAGCTCAAAATCCTTAATCTCATCAGAATTGGCTCAAGGAGGGAATAACACACAATTGGGAGGAGTACTATACCTAATCCTGAAGGAGGGGAATGGGATAAAGAGGGAGGGGCAAAAGAAGGGATTGCAGATTTGGGAAGGGGACAGTGAAAAGCAAATCCCTTTGATCCCCCCTGATCCCACAGTATGTATATAGACCTGCCTACTTGCCTTCATGGCTACAAGCCTTCACAGCTACTCACATTCATGACTACACACCTACATGGTTACATGGCTATGAGTATAAAATGCTGGTACATGCTTGTAAAATTGAGTTGGAATGAGCTACGAAGCCCAAAATATGGCATCCATAATACTTAGTGATAATAAAGGAACCTTCAACTTCATTGGTTGTAACTCTTGGATCCAACACCCTCTGATTTCACATTACATGCATACTTACAAGACTACATGGCTACATGTACATGGCTATACACCTACACAGTGATACACAGCTACATGGTAGATGGATACATGGTACACGACTACATGCTATATGGCTACACAGCTACATACTACATACTATACGGGCACATACTTCACACTACATGGCTACATGACTACATGGCACAAGCTACAGGGCAAACGGCTACATGGTACACGGCTACATGGTACACGGTACAGGTACATGGCTACATGACACATAGCTTCATGCTATACAGTACATGGATACATGGCACACAACATGATAAATAACTACATGGCACATGGCCACATGCTATGTGGCTATACACTACATACTACATGGCTACAGGCTACACAATAAGGCTACATAGTACATGGTACATGGGTACATGGTACATGGTACACAGCTACATGGTACACAGCACATGGCTATACCCTTCATGGCTATATGCTTCATACTACATAGCTACATGATAGACAGCTACACACTACGTTGCTACATGGCTACATGGCTACAAAGACCAAAATAATGCATCCATAACAATTAGTGATAATAAAGGAATCTTTAACTTCAATGAGCTCTTGCTTATTTTAAATTATCCAACACCCCCTAATTTCACATTATGTGCATACCTACAAGACTACATGGCTACATACCTACATAGCTATATGTGTGATACACAGCGACATGGTAGATGGATACATGGTACATGGTACATGGCTATATGCTACATGCTACATACTACATAGCTACATGGAACAGGGCTACACAGTACTGGGCTACACTGTAGA
Source organism: Dromiciops gliroides (assembly GCF_019393635.1). Lineage (NCBI taxonomy): Eukaryota > Metazoa > Chordata > Mammalia > Microbiotheria > Microbiotheriidae > Dromiciops > Dromiciops gliroides. The sequence goes on along the minus strand of NC_057865.1, from coordinate 105,586,347 downwards.
TGGCTACACACTACATTGCTACATGGCTACACAGTACATGGCGACATCATACACTGCTACAAAGTACACAGAACACAGCCACAAGTCACATGGCTACACAGCACATGGCTACACTGCTTCAAAGCCCAAAATGTGGCATCCATAATAATTAGTGATAATAAAGGAACTTCAATGGTTGTAGCTCTTGCTCCTTTTAAATTATCCAACACCCCCTGATTTCATATTACGTGCATACCTACAAGACTACATGGCTACATGTACAGGGCTATATACCTACATATCTAGATGTAAAGATACACAGCTACATGATAGATATATGCTACATGGCTACATGCTACACACTATATAGCTACCTGGCACATGGCTACATGGCTCATGGCAACAGGGTACACGGCTACACTGTACACAGTACAGGGATACACAGTACATGACTACATGGTACATGGCTGTACACCTATATAGCTAGATGTGTGATACACAGCTATGTAGTAGATACATGGCTACATAGCTACATGCTAAATACTACATGGCTATACCATACATGTACATGGTACATGGATACACGGCACACAGATGTACATGGCTACACTGTACTCAGTACTGGGCTACACGGTACATGGGACATGGTACACAGCTACATGGCCACATGGTACACGGCCACACGGTACATGGTACTGGGCTACACGGTACACGGCTACACTATACACGGCACTGGGCTACACGGTACAAGGATACACTGTACATGCCATGTACTGGGCTACACTTTACATGACTACATGGTACAGGGTTACACATTACATGGTACTAGGCTACACGGTAGAGGGCTATACTGTACATGGTACTGGGCTACATGGTACAGGGCTACACTGTACATGGTACTGGGCTACACAGTACACAGTACTGGGCTACACGGTACATGGCTACACTGTACACAGTACTGGGCTACATGGTAGAGGGCTACATGGTACATGGCTACAAGGTACATGGTACAGGGTTACATGTTACATGTTACTGGGCTACATGGTACACGGTACTGGGCTACACTGTAGAGGGCTACACGGTACACGGTAATGGGCTACATGGTTGAAGGCTACACGGTACATGGTACTGGGCTACACGGTACATAGCTACATGGTACATGGTAGAGGGTTACACATTACATGGTACTGGGCTACACGGTACATGGTACATGGCATGAGAATAATTAGGCAGATGATGTAAAAAGTAATGAAACAAAGATAAAAATTATTATCCAAACTAATATTACAATTGTCTTCTCAATTTATCCTCCATGGGTGGAGTTTAGTAATATTAAGTTTTAGAAAATGTTTCAATTTTTGTTTTTATTATATGTTTTATGTGTAACAACTAAGATTCTGAATTTCCTTAGACATGTTTTTTGAGAACTCTCATTGTTTGATTTGATTATTGGCAAAGCTATTTAAAGTTGTGTTAAGCTCAATTTTGTAGGAAAATTTCCCAGCTGATTCCCAGCATCTGAAACACCTGAAAGATTTCCATTCCACAACTACACTCAAAGGACATCTCTTTTTAGTCCTTTTACTTTGTTAGTCATTAGTTTCTGTAATGTTATTGCTTCATGTGAGGAAACAATGTTTCTTTGCATGAAGCATGGGGAGGACTGTGAGAACCAGAGTGCCACCACCCTGCTGAGAAAGACATTGTGACCTTTCTGGGGTTTCAAAGGTTGGATTGGTGTCTGGAAGTTATTTCTACTGCCTGTGGGTCTTGTCTATCAATGCTATCAGCCAATTAGCTTGGAGCTGTGCATGTAGGGACCATGCCTGGGTGGGCCTGCAGAGGGCTTCCACTTGAGTGAAGGGGAGAGGAGGGCCTTTCCGTTTCATTCGAGGTGGCGAGAGGAGCAGCTTCAGATGCAGGAAGCAAGGTTTCTTTTCTTTCTTTCTCCACGTGTTTCTCTTTGCTAACCCCTAATATACTTTAATAAATGCTTAGGGGGCAGCTAGGGGGTGCAGTGTATAAAGTACTGGCTTTGGATTCAGGAGTACCTGAGTTCAAATCTGGCCTCAGACACTTGACACTTACTAGCTGTGTGACCCTGGGCAAGTCACTTAACCCCCATTGCCCCGAAAAACAACAACAACAACAACAAAAACCCAATGAATTAGTGTCCCAATTTTTCTACATGCCCTTCAACATTTGTCTCTTTTCTCTTCAATCATTTTAGCCAATCTGATAGGTGTATAATGACATTTACATTTAGTTTGGAAGAGAACTTCTCTTTTACCTTTCTGAATTCCGAGAGGTTCAGGGAAGAGGACATTTCTAGAGACCAGGGCACCTTTTAAATATTTTGTACTCCCAGGACTACCATATAAAAGTACTTTCAACCTTGAAGTTTCTTCATTTAGCCAGTGTAGAATTCTAAAAGTATTCTAGATGGAGTTGTTGGTAGAGGGAGAGGCCTGGAGTCAGGAAGACCTGAGTTCAAATCTAGCCTCAGATACTTACTATCCTTGGTGAGCTTCACTGAAGGAAGAGAGAAGTAACAGGATTATTTCAAAATGGCATATAATTTAAAAATCACAATGAAATTAATGAATAAGGTGAAAATCCAATTTAGAAGAATTAGAAATTTGTCCATTATTTCCATCCTGCTGATTTCTTGCTTCTTTCACACATGATAGATAGGTAACACCATCTCTTAGCTGCAAAGCAAATCACTAGTTGGAGGTGAGTTGTATAATTTAGTGTGTCAAAGAACCAACCCAGAGCAGGTGGGTTAAAGCATAGTTTTGTTTCTTATTTAGACAGAGAGCATTTCATCACAGAGAGTAGTGTTGAGGAGATTCTCATCCAACTATATGAGGTCAAACATTTTTGGTACTCTTTGAAGGAAAACAACAACAAGAACAACAAAAATCTTAGACAAGATAAAATGGAGATGTACAGAGTTGGGAGATTAATGGTGGGGTACAAAAAGAGGTAAAATATTAAGAGAAAATTTTATTATAGCAAGTAATATAAATACTTCAGTTGTTCTGAAGAAAGCAAAGTTTACCTTGGAAAATAAAATTTCCCTTACCCATACTTTAATGAGGTTGCCAATATTTATTTACCTATAGGCCTTTGCAGTGATGCCAACTTCTTTAGAAATTCAACTGAAGGACAGGTGTAATGTTCTTTTTCAACAGTTCCCTTTATCAGAAAGGGTGTTTAGAAATTTCAGGTAAAAAGTTTTCCTGCCATTGTTTAGGCTGGCTTGGGAAAGTAAAAAGTAAACAAACTTTGGAGTATGGTGACCAAAAAAAGATTTTATTATAATTCTGGAAACCCTTAAAGCAAGAATTGCTTCAAATAATCCAGTTGAAGATAGTTGAGCTTTTTTAATACTAAGTTTTTGCTAACTTTTAAGTAACTTTTAAGATCAGGAAGACCTGAGTTCAAATCTGGCCTCAGACACTTATTAACTGTGTGACCCTGGGCAAGTCACTTAACCTCTGATTGCCTCAATCTACTGGAAAAAGAAATGGCAAACCACTCCGGTATCTTTGCCAAGAAAATCACATGGCGGTATTGGTGTGCCAATGAGGTCATGAAGAGTTGGACACAATTGAACTATGACAACAAAAATGGGGAGAATTGTAGAATCTACCTTGCAAGGTTGTTGCAAGGATCATATGAGATAAACATTATCTAACATTTATAAGCTGGGCTTTGCAAAGCTTAAAACACTGTATCAATGCTAACTATTATGATAGTCACTCAATGGATGGCTCAGATTGACTCTTTTGCAGAAAGGACTCATATGCCTGGCTTTTAGGGTATCTAATGGGCATTTTCACCCCCCCCCCAAATCATCCTATCCACCCTAGGAAAGGTTTGTCTTAGCCTATCTTCCTAACGTATTAATAAGTGGTGTTTTTTTAAATTGAATTGAAGCACTCTATGTCCTGGTGTTCTCTTGTGATCACTCATTTCGCTTCTCCTTTGGGTCATTCATAATATAAATGGATTGACTTGTCTTCAGATATATACCACTTTAAGCAAATGTGATTTATGGAAATCCATACGACAAGAGAGATAGCAAGGTAAGATGGAAAGAGTCCTGGATTTGGAGTGAGAGGACCAGGTTTTGAATTCAGAGTTTGCTACTTACTAGCCGTTTGAACTTACCAGAAATCACTTCCCCTCTAGGGACTTGTGGTTCCTCATCCATAAAATGAGGAAGCTTGGTTAGATGATTTCTAATGTCCCTTCCAATTCTTAAGTCCTATGATTCTAGGGAGAAGATTATTTGTTTCTAAAAAAAATCCAACTAATAGCCTCTAGTACATTTAAGCTGTCATTTTACTTACAAAATTATATTCACAGAAGCTTTTCAGGAATGCCACTTTTGAAGTGGTCGCATGAAGTGAAGGTCCCATCCATTTATTATCTATCTGTAAGTTTTTGGGGTATCCCTTCATCTTGGGGTATCTATTTCATATTCTAAGATGCCATGGTGGGGAACAAGTTTATATAGCTCTCCTGGTTTGGTATGCTATAAGTGCTGATAAAGATGATAACAAACAATTTGGCTTTGGACAGTTAGTCATCCAGTATATGTTTATTAAGTACCAGCTAGGTGCCAAGTGATTCGAATATCTTTGAACTCATCTTCATGAGTTCAATTCTGGTTTCAGATACTTACTACCTGTGTGACCCTGGGCAAGTCACTTAACCCCTTTTGCCCCAGTTCTTCATCTGTGAAATGGGCTAAAGAAGGAAATGACAAACCACTCCATACCCTTGCCAAGCAAACCTCAAAAGGGCTCACAAAGAGTCAAATGTCGCTGAAATGACTCAACGACATCAGTTCCTTGGGTCATCTGTACTTGAATTTGCACTGTTTAAAGTTATAATTATATAAAATATAATCTTTGGTTCCAACCCAGTGGAAATATGCAGCTTGAATTCTAATCATGTGGTCATTTCAGGAGATTCATCATTTGCGATTTATCAAGATCTGGCTGTACTATGAGCCAGTCAGTCGCTGATCTAAGCATTGAATATACAAAAAGGGGCAAAATGGGAACCATGCAATGTCAATGCATTGCACATGGCAGGTCCTTAATAAATTGTTAAAAAGATTATTTGTTGAACTGAGAACTGTAAGGAACATTAGAGATCTAGCCTGGCCTGCCCTTTTTACAAATTAATTTTTTTTTAAACCAAGGTTAAAAGAGATAAAAATGATTTGCCCAAAGGTGTACAGCTAATTAGTAGCAGATCCAAGTCTAGAATTCAGGTTTCCCGGCTCTTAGTCAACGGCTCTTCCTATCACGACACATTGCCTCCTCTTTACACCTGTGTTGCAGAAGGAATAAGAATTTTGAAGGGGAGGGGTAATTTTGTAGCATAGAGCTGTTTGGGGGAAGACAGGCCCCAAGTGAAGTGCTGGGGAGGCTTTGGAGAGCCAGAGTGTAACAGGAGGACTCTGGGTACCTGATGGACAAGTTAGAGGAGGCACCAGAAGATAGGAAAGGGGTTGCTCTTCTTTGCAAATGCATTGAAGGTATTCTAAATTTCCTAGGGTAGGGCCAACACATACCAGTGGACAGGCAAACATTGAGGGGGGAAAGAGAGGGTGATTTTCCATTGGGGGAGAGTCAGTCTCCAAACTGGGAGCCAAACAAAAATAAACCAAATGAAAACCAGGGTCCCTTTAGAGGCCTGAAATCCAGTGAGGCCCAAGGAGTTGCTTAGAGTTGCTAAGCTGAATGAGAGACCAGTTACAGGAAGAGAAATCAGTCTGAGAGGCCAATGCCACATCAGAAGGTGAGACACAGTGTGTATTGGATGAACTGACTGTTGAACTCAACCCTCCTCCCCAAAACTTGAATCTTCTATGTTGATGATTTCCATCCTCCCCCCAACCCCAGCCTGTCTGTTCATTGTTCAGACCAGCCTTAATCCTTCCAGAAATGTCACAGGGTTGACCACCAGGGAACAGGAACAGGAACAGCAATCACCTCCTCTGCTCCCCCAAACGGTTTCACCTCCGTCTTGCAGGTGACAGGCCAGTTTTCTGATGCCTGTGTGAGTCTATTCAGCTGAAGGCAGCCACAGTCCAGTGCTCCAGCTCATCCAGGCTCCTCTGAACAAGTGCCGCATATTGGAAATGTCTGAGTTTTGTGCAGAAACACAAGCAGTATATTTGTAAATGGAGTCACATAATTAGAACATGGACTTGCATAACAATTAGCATATGCAATTAGGCACAGACTTCTCGTCCTTTAATTAGACAATCAAGACATCTAATTACAAAATTAAGATGTAATCATGTGGCCAAAACTTGGTATATTTCTTTCTACCCATCAGAAATTACATTTTTAAAAAAATTAATTCGCCAGCAGACGAGTGGAAAAGTGAATACAGAAACTGATTCTTTTTTAAAAGGACAATCCAAGCAACTCCTTGGGCCTCATTTCCTTCACTTGTAAAATGAGGGGTTAGACTAGATGATCTCAAAGATACCTTTCAACTCAGGTTATTCTCCCTTTGTCTTGTTAAGACTTGGGCAAGGCAAGGGTGATTGAAAATATGAAAAACAGATTTTAAAACAATTCCCTTTAGAACACAGTTAACCTTCAATAGTTGGTAAATGATTATGTAGAGCATGCTCTGGACTGCAGTCAGGATGAGGCACTAAAATACTATTACAACCAGATTTGGGGAATAATCCATTAAAATGGACTGAGACCACTGAGAGATCTTTCTTTTATTTCAAAGCATCCCTAATGCTTTATACTCATGCTGTACCAGGCAGTGCTTAGCTGTTGCAACACCCCTCACATAATCCAATCTCGATCCCCCAACTAGCCATGAGTGATGACTTTGCATATGGTTACCATTGACCTCTCTGTGTCCATGTTGTTTTCCCCTAGTAGAGTGGAGAATCCTTGAGGGCAGGCATGGTTTCAATTTTGTCTTTTTATGCCCAGCACCTAGCACAGTGCCTGGTACATGGGAGACATGTGATAAGTGCATCCCAAGTTTAATTCCAACACTTCTGTGAAAAAGGTTAGGATCTAAACTCTGGGCTATTTCTTTTTATGTAGTTCAATACCTAGATCCCATGAGTTCTCTGCATGCTGCTAACTATCCCGTTTGACCTGACGTTATTGAGTTAGCTAAATTTTTCATTCAGTAACCAGAGAGCTAGGTGATTTGGAAACATCCCACCAGAGAGACTGTATAGAGGCTGATAGGCTACTGGTGGAGTCCCAGTTTCATAAGTCTCTCCCTTCTTTCCTTTGGTTTTCTGTTCAATCACTTGAACTAAATTGAGAACTTGTTTTAAAAAAACCCACAAAAACCCCCTTACACTTTAGAATCTAGCTTCTTCTTTGTCTGGGGACTATGCAAGGGATCAATCAAAATGTTACTCTTTTGGGGGGTGGGGCAATGAGGGTCAAGTGACTTGCCCAGGGTCACACAGCTAGTGTCAAGTGTCTGAGGCTGGATTTGAACTCAGGTCCTCCTGAATCCAGGGCTGATGCTTTATCCACTGTGCCACCTAGCTGCCCCCAAAATGTCACTCTTTTAATTAATTAATTCATGAATGAATATTCATTTATTTGTTTATTTATTTATTCAGTCAGTCAGTCATCCATTTGTCTATTTATTCATTTATTTATTTATAGTTTTGAGTTCCAAATTCTATCCCTCTCTCATTTCCCCTCCCCAAGGTTGCAAGCAATCAGTATAGGTTATACATGTGCAATCATGTAAAACATTACCATATTAGTTTCAAAATGTCACTCTTGACATGAAAGGAAAGCATGGTATAGAGGAAAGAGCACTAAATATGGATGGTGGAAGACCTGGGTTTGATTCCTCACTCAGCCACTTAAGAGCTGCATAGATCTTAGATCCACCACTCAACTTTCTTGAACATCAGTTTCTTTGCCTGAAAAAAATGGGATAACGGAGATCTGTGCTGCCCACTTCACAAGGTGAGCTAGAGGATCAAGTGAGACAGTGTACATCAAAATGCTTTGGAAACTATAAATTATCATACAAATGGAATGTCTTACTAGACTCTCAGAGTTGAAATGGACCTCAAAGGTCATCTAGTTCAATCTGTACCTGAGTATCAATCTCTTCCATAATCTCCCTCAGTCCAAAGTCTTTATTTTCTCTTTGCGCAGTTTGATAACATGCTAGCTTTTTCAGCTGTCATGCAACACTGATTTCTTAAACTTCAAGGCCAATGAACCACCTACAACTTTTAACCTGAGCTGTTCAACCACACTTTCCCTTTCCTATACCTGTGTAGTTTTTAAAAATTTCTGTCTATGACTTTAGATATAATAAACCATAAATATCATATTATACATTGTATAATTCATATTATAAAATTTATACTATCCTATATAATATGGCATATGACATTGTATGTGCTATAACATGTTATTATACTATAGAATTAGAATGTTTTGTGTTGTATATACTATAATATGTAACAGAGACAGCCAGTGGCTTAGTGGATAGATCACTGGACCTAGTATCAGGAAGATCTAAGTTCAAATCCAGCCTTGGATAATTCTTAGCTGTGGGGCCCCAGACAAGTCACTTAACCTCTGATTCCTTGACAGAATAGATCCACTGGATAAGGAAATGTCAAACCACTCCAGTATCTTTGCCAAGAAAATCCAAAAGGGGTCATGAAGGGTCATAACATATCATATTTGTTGTTGTTCAGTCATTTCAGCCATAACCAGACCTTCGTGACCCCATTTGGGATTTTCTTGGCAAAGATACCAGAGTGGTTTGACATTTCCTTCTCCGGGTCATTTGACAGATAAGGAACTGGGGCATGAAGATGAGTAGTTTTGATTCTAAGCCTAATATTCTAGCCACTGTGCCACCTAGCTGTTCCTAACATATCATATGTGTATACACATATATGTATATACATGTGCACACATAAACATATAATATATGTCTATATACACATACATATGCACATATAATTTCCTTCACTCAGACCGTAGTTCTAATATGCTGAGATATTTTTAGATCTTGGCTTTGGTATTCAATAGCTAAATACCTCCTCTCCCTTCCATGTCCTCCACATATTTGATAAGTATATGTCTTCATCCAGCTCATTTGTAAAAATATGAACACATTAAGTGCTTTGTGGTATCCCACTAAAGACCTTTAAAATTATATGTACAATGCGGGGCAGCTAGGTGGCGCAGTGGATGGAGCACCGGCCCTGGAATCAGGAGTACCTGAGTTCAAATCTGGCCTCAGACACTTAACACTTACTAGCTGTGTGACCCTGGGCAAGTCACTTAACCCAAATTGCCTCACTAAATATATATAAGACACGATGACATGCCCAAACACAGGAACACGCCCAAACATGAGACACACCAGGACATGAGACACAACAAGACACGAGGCATGCCAAGGCACGCCATGAAACACCCAGACACGAGACATGACAAGACACGAGACACGAGGCATGCCATGATATGCCCAGACACGAGACACGACAATACATGAGACATGAGGCACGCCAAGGCATGATGACAGGCCCAGACACAAAACACACCCAAACACAGAAACATGCCAAGACATGAGACACGCCAATGCACATACCTTCCCAGACATGAGACACGCCAAGACACGAGACATGCCAAGGCCTGCCAAGGCATGCTATGACGCGATGACATGCCCAGACATGAAACACACGCAAACACAGAAACACGTCCAAACATGAAACATGCCAAGACACGAGACACACCAAGACACCATGCACGCCAATGCACAGACACACCCATGAAGACACACCCAAACATGAAACACGCCCAGACACAAAACATACCAAGACACAATGACACGCCCAAACATGAAATACGCCAAGACACTAAATATATATATGTACATTGTAGCCCAATCTCTTCCTGGTTATTCAATTCTAGACTCAATTTATTGTTGCTGTTGTTGTTTTTGTGGGACAATGAGGGTTAAGTGACTTGCCCAGGGTCACACAGATAGTAAGTGTCAAGTATCTGAGCCCAGATTTGAATTCAGGTCCTCCTGAATCCAGGGTTGGTGCTTTGTCCACTGCACCATCTAGCTGCCCCTCTCAATTTATTGTTAACCTGCAATACCTTGTTAAGATAGATGGATAAACTCTATGAGTTCTTCATTCAAATGTATGACATAATCTAGGCAAGAAGCATCCTAGTGATGAAAGAAGGAAGGAAGGAAGGAAGGAAGGAGGGAAGGGGGAGGGAAGGAGGGAAGGAGGGAAGGAAGGAAGGAAGGAAGGAAGGAGGGAGGGAGGGAGGGAGGGAAGGAAGGAGGGAAGGAAGGAAGGAAGGAGAAGGAAGAAAAGCACATCAATGAATCCTTAAAAAATAAACAGAAGAGAACAGAAGGAAGTTCAGATGGAGATACAGAGAAGTAGAAGAGTGTTGAAACTACTATGACAGATTTGAATTATACAAAAAAGTACATAATGGGCAAAAAACCAAACTGTACATAAAAGGAGCTCACTGTTTCATATATAAACCCTTTCAAATTTTTTCTTTGTTTATGGAAATGCTCATGTTTATTTGCATTTACCAAATTCACAATCAAAAAGGAAATTTAAAAAATTGAAACCTTACAGCTCTAAATTCAATTCCATAAACATTTATGATCCTGTGAATATTTTTCCTTATTCCCTTAACAATTTGGCAGGGTCATAACACAATCACCCCTTTGTCTTTAGCTCCTAGGCCTCTTCAGAACATTTTGCTCCCTGCAAAACCTTACCCTTACCCTGAGATACAACTTGTCTAGATGCAAATATTAATCTCTTGCCTTTGTTGGGTGTTTGATTTTCATTGCTCAGGTATTCCAATTCTGCATTTTCCAGCCTTGAAAAGGCAGGCATTCGACATCCCAAGCCCCTCCCTTTTATTGGCAACTTGACCTTCTTCCAGCAGGTAAGGGAGATTGCTTTCCATACTTTTGCTCATTTGGTACTTGTCAGGGGACGGGGGAGGCGACACGATGGATTTTGCTCAGTATGGGATTTTTACATGCCACCCTTGTATCAAAGACTTCGAATGGAACTCTCTAGAGTTTCACATATGCTCCTTGAAGCAAGGGTGAAGAAACAATTGCCAAAAAATAAAAACAAATCAGAGAAAACAAAATGGTTCTTGCATACCAATGAATGAAGAGATGAATAATGCAAACATCTGGCTGTTCTATTCCCTATACTCAAATTAGAGAGTAATGTTGGAGGGGGGGGGCGATGATTGAAGCACTTTGTTGGTAACACTAAGTAAACTCTAGCTCCTCCTCTTGGCCACATTGTCCATCCCTTCTCCTTCCCCTCCTCTATACATCTTTCCAAATTCTTTCAGAGTGCAGCATTCTAGGTACCTATTTTTACTTGCATGTAGGTTGTCTCTGATAGATGGCCTACCTTCTGTGAGCGCTGGCATGTTATTGTGGAGAGAACATTGGCCTGCAGTCAGGCCTTAGAAAATGCACTAGATTTAGAATCAGAAGCCTGGGGTTTGTCACTTACTAGTGATCTTCAGCAAATAACTTGTTACTCCTTGTTTTTTGAACTGAGGGTTAAAATAAATAATAATAATAAGCATATAAGAAAATGAATAAATAAATAAAAACCAGCCTCCAGACCGGTAAGACATTTTATTTTTATTTTCTCACTTAATAATAGTTTGATTGGAATAACAATACCTGTGCAGTGACTGTAGTATCGTAAGTCATAGAAATGAGGCCTTTGGATTTGGTGGTTAGGAGGTCCTTTGTGGTCTGATAAGATGGGAAAGAGGGGGAAAGAGAAAAGTGGAAAAGGAAGCAGAAAGGAAGCTGGAACTATAATACTATTGTTATTCCAATCAATAAAAGCATCGATAATATGCCAGACAAATGATATTATTATCAAATAATCTAATCTATATGAAATCTTCATCAACTTTAAGGTGTACTATAAAAATCAGCTATTATCTCCATTTCATAAATGAGGAAGCTTGAGGATCTGATGGTCCAAGGTCCTTAGGAGGTATCAGAGCTGGGATCCAAATCCATGTCTCCCAGCACCAAGACTTGACTGAGTGCAGGGCTGGTTCCACTTATCTCACAAGGGTTTTTCTTTTAAAATTTTTTTTCTTTTTTTCTTTTTTTTCGGGGCAATGAGGGTTAAGTGACTTGCCCAAGGTCACACAGCTAGTAAGTGTCTGAGGTCAGATTTGAACTCAGGTCCTCCTGAATCCAGGACCAGTACTTTATCCACTATACCACCTAGCCCCCCACCCCCACCCCAACTGCACTACCTAGCCGTCCCCGCAAAGGTTTTTCTAAACCTTAAGCTATATAAATGTGAATGACTAATTAATCAATCAACAAATTCATTAATGAAAGGAGTTTATTTTTTTTTATCATAAATGAATCCTATTTCCATTATGGAATCTTTTCTGCATGTCCTTTCTTCTCTTCCACCATTTCAATATACTTGTAGTTACACAAAGACATCAATCACATATTAAATGTTGTTGGTATTTTGTCATCTGCATTTCCTTTGGTTTTTCATGATTGGTCTTTATGCTGTTTAAATTTTAGAATGCATTAATATGGCAAGGACCAGTGACTCTTAGAGTAAATTGTTGTTCATTTGGAATCTGCCTAATTGAAACTTGTAGTCTTTTAAACAGGAACTGAGATGAAGTTGTTGGTTTTTGAGGGGTTTGGGGGTTTTTTTGTCCTGCTCCACACTATTCAATTCCTCCTCAAATTAACTTATATTATACTTATTTATAGGGCAGCTATGTGGCATAGTGGATAAAATGCTGGCCCTAGAGTTAGGAGACCTGAGTTCAAATCTGACCTGACACTAACTGTGTGACCCTGCACAAGTCACTTAACCATCTTTGCCTCAGTTAATGAGGTGAAGAAGGAAATGGCATGACTTCCGACACCAAGACCTGACTGAGTCCAGAGTTGCTTCCACTCATCTATCTCACAAGGGTTTTCCTAAACCTTAAAGTGTCAACAAAAATCCAAAGGGGGTCATGATGAGTCTGACTCAATTAATTGACTAAATAACAAACACTTTTTTATGTATTTGCTTTATCTTTCTCCTACCTATCTTCCAACTACTTCTCTTCCCCTCCCCTTGCCCCCTCAAAGTAGAGTGTAAGGCCCTTGAAGGCAAGGACTGTGTCATTATATTCCCAGGGTTAGCACATTGTTTGCACATATTGGTGCTTAATAAATGTTTATTAAACTGAACTAATTTTAATTACTCTGACATTTTCTTGAAAATTTTTTTTTTTTACTAATGGAAGGTACCACCCCTTTGTTTTTTCCTCAAAGTCATTATTTTTCATTATTTCAGGCTGGCTTCCCTCTTTTTCCTTCCCCCCCCCCAGTGATTTTGAATTATTGATATTTACTCTCTTTTTTTATTGTAATTATAGTGACATATTTTGGGGGCTTTGTGCTTTTTATAGGGTTTTTGGGAAAGTCATATGGAGCTGATAAAGACATATGGACCACTGTGTGGGTAAGATAGAAACATCATCCTTTTACTATTTTATTTTGTATATTTAATAGCCCAGAAATAGGGAAGGAATTCCAAGGATCAGTATTTTGGATTTTTAAATATCTACAGAATCTTCACAAAGTGAGTTGTAAAAGTCAGTCAGAGAGGACATGAACCATCAGAATCACCATTGTAACCCCATCCCCTCTTTAGCTAGAGGCCAACACTTAAGAAAGACTTGAGAAGGTCAGACCCATATTTTATCTCAAATCTAATGGTGGAACAAATAAGAGGTGCTATTATTTCCCCATTTTACAGATGTATAATCAAGGCTAAAGGGATAAAAGTGACTCATATCTAACCACGGGAACAGAGGACAGGAATATCAAAATACCACTGATGGTAAAGTCAACTGAAAAGAAAAATATTTTACATATATGTGTGTGTATTTATACACACATACATATACATATATACATATACTTACACATATACATACATACATACGTATAAATGCATTGGAAATAGCTTTAGGAAACACATCCTAAAATATGGAAGATGGGTCAACGTGAGAAGAAAATGACCTTGCAGGAGGTGAGAGTCTGGAGATCTGGAGAGAATCCATGAGAGGAAGCGGGCCAGAAACATAAAGGAAGATGCATGGGAGGGAAGTTGGGGTTGGAGAGTGTGAGAGATAGGAAGCACATTCCAAGTTCATAGACAGTAGATATAAGAAGATGTAGCCTATTAAAATGAGTATGTCAATATATCCATTAATTGATCTGAAACATGAATAAATGCCTGAGGCATTCAACAAATATTTTCTTGAACTGAATCAAACTGTCTATCTTGGCTTCCCCAAAGAGAGGATGTATAATTCCTGTTTAAAAACACTGAGGAGACCTTATGGAATTCCAGGTGTGGAAGTGTTTGGAAATCTGACAGGAAAAAAAATATTTGGCATCCTGGTAGCTTTTTCTTGCTCTAAGTTTCTAAGTGTATTCTGTTCTCTCTTTCTGCTTCGTCTCTCTTTTCTTTCTCCTCTTCTTTCCTATCCAGTCAGGTCCCATGCAGCCTCCTGGTCACCAAATTAGGAGACTTCTCAGTCCTCATTCTCCTTGACCCATTCCATATGCAACAGCTGACACAGGTGACTATTCTAATTCTTCCTGAAATATCCTCTTCTTACCTATTTATCAAAGTAGATGCAACAGGGCTTCTACCTGGAAACACATTTTATTTATCTAGTTGTTCACAGCGTATTGGCATCCAAGACAGCACACATATTATTTCTTCTTTTCTAACATTTCCTCTACCCCCTTCATTCCTCCTCCCACACTCTAAATGTTAGGATTCTACAGCATTATAAACCCATGGCCCACTTCTACTTTGATAGCTTCAACTGGGTGGATAACTCCCAAATCAATAGCTGTAGCCCAGTCCTTGTTTGAAACTGTAGTCTCACATTTCCCACTGCCCCTTGCATCCATATTTCTGCCTGGTTCTTTAAACTCAACATGCCTAAAGGCAAACATCTTCTTCCCCAAACCAGTTTATCTTCCTGTTACTATTAAGGGTATCACCATTCTTTTGGCACCCAGGGCCAAACCTAAGCTTAGATTCTGAGATGACTTCTTGTGTGATCAACTTCCCTCTTCCTCTTGTACCCTATATTCAATTATCATCAAATCCTTACTATCTCTTGCATCCATAGCTCAATACACAGAGCTCTGAGCCAAGTTCAAACCTTTATTACCTTGTACCTGGACTATTGCAGTAACTAGGCTTCGCCCAACAGTGAGGCTCAGTGACTTACTTAATTGAATTTGGAGCCTAGATCAGGAAAGTCTCTTGTTCTGTTTTCTGATTCAAGCTGACTTGAATTTTGCCTCTGTCTGTCCTTTATTACTTAATGATAAATACAACTCGATCTGGCTTTGGACTTCACTTCTGTTGCACCTATTGGTATCTTCATCCTCCTGCCATCTCCACACCAGGGTCACTGTCTCCAATACAAAGGGAATTCCAATCAGAAATACCCATTCCTGGTGGCTAAAAGAAATGATGGCCCCTTACGGCCTATGGGATAATGTCCGAACTTCTTGGTCTGGCATTCAAGGCCCATCACAACCTGACTTGAACATTTCTAACCTTATTTGATACTACTCCCAATTCAGACCCTATTCTCCAGCCAACATAGACTACTTATTATTCCTTGTTCATGCCTCGTGCTGTTCTACTTCCATGACTTTTCTCAGACCGTGTCCCTTTTCTGGCATCTCGGCCTTCCCCTATTCCTTATTGACAAAGATTCTCATCTTTCAAGGCTCAGCTCAAGTGTCTACCTCTTCCATGGAGTCTTCTTCAATTATCCCCCAGACAAAAGGGATCTTGCCTGGCTCTGAATATTATACATTGTTCATATTCTGCTCTTCATATTTGGTATGGTAGTTATTTGTCAGTCACACATTTATTAAGTATCTACCATATGCCAGATCCTATGCTAAGTGCTAGGGTACATGACTTTACCTCTTTCCTAGACTGAAAGCTCTATAAGGGCAGGGATAATTGCCTTATATATTTTCCATACAGGATCATAAGAAAGATAGAGCTGGGGGGCAGCTAGGTGGTGCAGTGGATAAAGTACTGGCCCTGGATTCAGGAGGACCTGAGTTCAAATCCAGCCTCAGACACTTGACACTTATTAGCTGTGTGACTCTGGGCAAGTCACTTAACCCTCATTGCCCAGGCCAAAAAAAAAGAAAGAAATGAAGGTGACAAAAAAACTAAACATATCAAGAAAGATAGAGCTGGAAAGGACCTCAAAGGCAAGTGTCAGAAGTAGGATTTGAACTCAGGTCTTCCTGACTTCAAACCAGCACTCTAATCTTTCCCACTCAACATTCATATAAGAGGAGCTCAATAAATTCTTGTTTAACCTAAATTTGCATCGCCTTCATGTCATGAAGACCACCCAAGAGGATAAGATAAGCAAAAGTCTTTTGCCTCATCATGTCACGCACACTAGTTTTGGTTATGTATTGATGTTGCATAGATCCAGCAGGTCATTTGTGCGTTGGAAATCATTGTTTCAGAAGGGAGTTGTGGGGGCAGCTAGGTGGCACAGTGGATTCAGGAGGACTTGAGTTCAAATCCAGCCTCAGATACTTGACAGCTGTGTGACCCTGGGCAAGTCACTTAACCCTCATTGCCTTGAAAACAAAAAAACAAAAACAGAAGAGAGTTGTAATGGAACTATTTGTCTTGTTCATGGGATAGGACTGACTGTAGCAAATTTGGTTATGAAGACAGGTTAAAATGGACATATAACCCCAAATGACTTAATTTGGCTCTTTTCCTTTCTTTCCTCTCCCTTGATGTTTTTCCAGTCCTTTTCTTTCTCATTGGGTTCCCATTTCCCCAGAATAAACAATGGCTTCAATCCCCACCTTGGGAGGGTCATTCAAGAAAATGGCTTTACTTTGGAGACCCTTCTATGCTAGAGCAGCTAGGTGGCTTACTGGATAGAGTGCTGGGCCTGGAGTCGGGGAAATTAATTTTCCTGACTTCAAATCAAGCCTCAGACATTGATTAGCTGTGTGACCCTGGCCAAGTCACTTAACCCCATTTGCCTCAGTTTCCTCATCTGTCAAAAGATCTGGAGAAGGAAATGACAAACCACTCCTGTACTTTTGCCAAGAAAATAGGGTTACAAGGAATCAGACATGACTGAAAAACAACTGAACAACCATGCTCAGCTATTTTCCCTGAAGCACACTATTAACTCTGAACTTGGCTGTGTCTTCCTGGGAAGGAGAAAAGTTCTCCCAGTGCCTGGCTTCCGGGAACCACTTCCCTCAAGTGGCTTATGCACAGGTTCTCAGAACAGCGCAGAGCCCTTTCGATTTCTTATTTTTTTTAATGTCACTTGAATAATGCGAATGGCACCTCAGTAAGTGATGTTGTGTGTGAAAGTGTTGGTTTCCTTGACAACAAGATGTCAAGTCAACTTTTCAGTTTTAATTAAGTCAATACGTTTTATCTCTTTCATAGAGAAAAAGAAAAAAAAACCACAACCCAAACTCATTTTACTTTAAATCATCTAGAACACTTTCAGGTGAAGTTCTGCAGATCCAAAAAGCAGGGTCACCCTCTACCCACCCCTACTCACATGCCTAGCCCCTCCTCCTCCTCTTCCAAAATCCTGGGGAAAAAAGGATACCATATAATTTGCAGAATCATCTGATGACTAATCTAGAGCCAGGAGGGACCCCAGAAACCATCTGGTCCAACCCCCTCCCCTCTTCTCCCAAATGTGGAAACTGAGGCCCAGGAAGGTGAAATATACTGTCTAAGATCACGCAAGTAAAGAATGAAGCCAGGATTTGAACCCAAGTTCTCTCTTTCCAGAAGCAGGGCTTCTTCTTACAAAGAGAAGCCCCAAAGCCAACATAGATGTTGACATATTGATTCCCTTTCTTTGGCCTGAAACTACTCTTGGATTTCTAAGCTCTGCCCTATTTTTATGATTACTGGATTACACCAGTGTTCAACTTGGGGAAGGGACTTTATTAGGAATAATTTAACCTTCTTGGGCCTCAGTTTCCTTTTCTCTCTTCACAGAGTCCTCACAAAGTTCATTTCTGGGTGAGGCATGGCCAATACATAAATCACTCCCTTGCTCGCATAACACAGTATCTTGGCCTCTGAGCCCATCTGCTGCTGGGCTGGGTCAAGTCTGTTTCAGGGCTCGCTCCTCCCCAGACTTGACTAATGCTACTGCTAGGAGAATCTGTTATCAGCTGCAGTTGCCAGACCTCTGATAGTTCTTAGGACATTTTGGAAATTATAAGATTGGAGGTTGGTCTGTTCATTCTTTTATATTCATTCATCTAAGATCAAGAAAGAAGAAATACAATGGAAGTAGAAGGGAAAGGTGAGATGGCACCCGAGTGGGGGTTTTGCACCCTAGCTGTGTGGTTCTTGCCTTTCTCATCACCCCTTGTGTATGCTCGCTCATTTCCAGCTCAGTAACCAATTAAAAGGCTTTCTGTCAGGGCAGCTAGGTGGCGCAGTGGATAGAGCACCGGCCCTGGAGTCAGGAGTACCTGGGTTCAAATCCAGCCTCAGACACTTAACACTTATTAGCTGTGTGACCCTGGGCAAGTCACTTAACCCCAATTGCCTCACTTTAAAAAAAAAAAAGGCTTTCTGTCACCAAACGATAAGCTGACAAACCAGATACTAGGAGGCTACCATTACAAGCTCCAAGGGATGTAGGGTGTACTCCATCATGCATTTCCAGAAGTGGGCTCACCAAGCCTCCTTGTGGATTGGCAGGCCACGCCTGTGGTGAAGGCTCAGAAAACATGGCCCTTCCTCCTCAGCCAGTGCCCCCTTACAGGAATTCAAAGTCATTTCAAGAGGGAAAAAGTTCTCACAATTGATTGGATGAAGAAAGACCTCATGTAGGAAATGATGCTTTAAAGGGAGCTCTGGATGTTATAAGGTGAAAGGGAAGAAGGAATTCTCTCCAGACTCCCAGGTTCTATGATATGGAATCTGAGTTCGTTGGAATTTAATACCCGCTGCCATCCCAGCAGCTCTTGCTATGCTTGGAGGTCCATGAAAAGAATAATTTCCTGTTTCCCAAGGGAAATGGTAAAGACATTGCTGAAAGGGCAACCTTTTGCTAAAGTTTTACTTAGGCACCTCAAATGAAAATGTACATCCCTGCCTGCCATGCCATCCACAGGGGTTGATTACATCCAACATCAAAACCACCACTGCCGCCACCACTGGTAACAAGCAACCCTTTGCTAAGTTCCAGATAGGAAGTATTTTGTTTAGTGCAGAGACACAAATGCAATCTTTACCTTCTAGGAAATCTGAGTTAAGGCAACACAAGTACGTTTTTCAGTCCACATGTGAGCCCTATATTCCCCTGGAATTGACTAGGACTTTTCTCACTTCAATAATCAAATCACAAATAGATATTTTTTTTCTTTTTTTTTTTTTAACATATAAGGTATTTTATTTTTTCCGTTACATGTAAAGATAGTTCTCAACTTTTGTTTATACAAGCTTTACAATTTCAGATTTTTCTCCCTCCCTCCCCTCCCTCCCCCCTCCCCTAGACAGCAGGCAATCTGATATAGGTTATATCTATATATCTATATACATAGACATATAGATACATACATATATCTATACACACACATATATATACACATAATAACATTAATCCTATTTCTGCATTAATCCTGTTATAAGAGAAAAAATCAGAGCAGTAATGCAAAACCTCAAAATAGAAAAAAAAAAAAACAGCACCCAAAACAAAAGAAATAGTATGGTTCAATTAGCATCTATACTCCACAGTTCTTTTTTTTTTTTCTTGGATTTGGAGATCCTCTTCTATCACGAGTTCCCTGGAACTCTTCTGTGCCATTGCATTGGTGAGAAGAATATAGTCCATCACAGTAGGTCAATACTCAATGTTGATGATACTGTGTACAATGTTCTTCTGGTTCTGCTCATCTCACTCATCATCAGCTCATGTAAGACCCTCTAGGTTTCTCTGAACTCCTCCTGCTCATCATTTCTTTTTTTTTTCTTTTCTTTCTTTCTTTTACATATAAGGTATTTTATTTTTTCCGTTACATGTAAAGATAGTTCTCAACTTTTGTCTATACAAGCTTTACAATTTCAGATTTTTCTCCCTCCCTCCCCTCCCTCCCCCCTCCCCTAGACAGCAGGTAATCTGATATAGGTTATATCTATATATCTATATACATAGACATATAGATGTATATATATATATATATATATATATACACACACACACACACATATATATACCCATAATAACATTAATCCTATTTCTGCATTAATCCTGTTATAAAAGAAAAAATCAGAGCAGTAATGCAAAACCTCAAAATAGAAAAAAAAAACAACAGCACCCAAAACAAAAGAAATAGTATGGTTCAATCAGCATCTATACTCCACAGTTCTTTTTTTTTTTCTTGGATTTGGAGATCCTCTTCTATCATGAGTTCCCTGGAACTCTTCTGTACCATTGCATTGGTGAGAAGTATATAGTCCATCACAGTAGGTCAACACTCAATGTTGATGATACTGTGTACAATGTTCTTCTGGTTCTGCTCATCTCACTCATCATCAGCTCACACAAGACCCTCCAGGTTTCTCTGAACTCTTCCTGCTCATCATTTCTTACAGCACAATAGTATTCCATTGTATTCATATACCACAACTTGTCCAGCCATTCCCCAATTGATGGGCACCCCCTCAACTTCCAATTCCTTGCTACCACGTAAAGAGCAGCTATAAATATTTTTGTACATGTGGGACCCTTTCCCCTTTCCATGATTTCTTTGGGAAAAAGACCTAAAAGTGGAATTGCTGGGTCAAAGGGTATGCACAGCTTTATCGCCCTTTGGGCATAATTCCAAATTGCTCTCCAGAATGGTTGGATCAGCTCGCAGCTCCACCAACAATGAATTAGTGTTCCAATTTTTCCACGGCTTCTCCAACATTTATTATCTTCCTTTTTTGTCATTTTAGCCAATCTGATAGGTGTCAGGTGGTACCTCAGAGTTGTTTTAATTCACATCTCTCTAATCATTAGAGATTTAGAGCATTTTTTCATATGGGAATAGATAGCTTTGGTTTCTTCATCAGAAAACTGCCTGTTCATATCCTTTGACCATTTCTCAATTGGGGAATGACTTGGATTCTTATAAATTTGATTTAGTTCCCTATATATTTTAGAGATGAGGCCTTTATCAGAAATACTGGCCTCAAAAAGTGTTTCCCAGCTTTCTGCCTCCCTTCTAATTTTGGATGCATTGCTTCTGTTTGTACAAAAGTTTTTTAATTTAATATAATCAAAATCATCCATTTTGCATTTTATAATATACTCTATCTCTTGTTTGGTCAAAAACTGTTTTCCTTTCCAAAGATCTGATAGGTAGACTATTCCTTTCTCTCCTAATTTACCTATGGTATCACCTCTTATGTCTAAATCATGTATCCACAAATAGATATTTTTAAAGCCATTCAGGCCAAGTCCCACAAAGTGGATTTCATGGAAAGGCTCTTTAATCCTGGCTGCCCAGTGGCCCATGGCCCATTGCTGCCACCTCAAGAGGAGGCAGAATCAGTTGAGCTCCATCAAAATGATGTTCTGTATCATGCCCTATGACCTGACCCAAATGCACATGAGTCCCCTGACCTTGGTTTTCAACGCTGAACCTGACCCTGACTCTTTATGATCCTGACTTTGGTCCTCACTTCCCATACTCTGGCTTGCTCTTGGACTTCCTGACCAATTGTCACCAGTGTTCCACAGATAATGTGACCTGTTTCCTTTTTACTTCTCATGTTCCTTCCCAGCACCCCTCTCCTCCCCATCTCCTACAGTTTGTTGTCCTTGCTCCTGTGATATCACAGTGCCTGTGGTAGAATCAGGCTCTCTCAAGGGCAGGGGAGTGAAATCAGCTGACATAATCAATCATATATGCCCCTCTGGCTGAATCTGTAACATAGCATCATCATTGCTCAGCTCCCCGCTTTTGGTATGATATAAAATAACACAATAAGACAAGTATGGACCACACAAATGATCCAAAGAACATATACCCCACTGGTGCTACTAGCCCCGTTTACCAGCAGATTAGTAAACCAATAAACCAAGAGACAGGTGAGAAATACCCTAGTCCCAGATCCCTACAACTGTCCCACTGTTCTGCTGCCACAAGTTCCACCTAACCTATTACTAGCCCTGCACATTCTGCTCACCACCATAGGCTGATTTGAGAGGATCCCAGTGTTACTTCCATTTACATACACTGGCAACTCTGCTTTGGACTAGGAGGGTATTTGGGGGGATGGTTTAGCTGAGATGGAGACCAGTTCAGATCTCTAGAGTTGGAACCTTGGAATTACCCCCATGCCATGATTTGGCCCAAAAAAAGGCATGTGACCAACCAAAGGGAGAGCAGGAAGGTGGGTCAGAAAAGAATAGGTCAAAGGTCTGATCAGTAGGGGGATTGGTCCATGAGTGGCTTCAGTGCCTCAAGTCTGGGAGAGTTAAGGTGATCCAGACTGCCCCAAACACCATCAGAAGAAAGACTCTTTCACTCACCCCTCCACTTCCACCCCCACATTTAAATTTAACCAAAGCTTGGTGATGTTCCTTCCCATTTCTCCACCCAGACCCTGACTTAACAAAAGAAAGTTACCTTCTAAGGAGTTACTCATCATATGGTGACAGAGATCATTGGAATTTAGATCTCTTACATTTCACCCTTTCTTTGGCTTAGAAGCTAAAGCCACACCCTGATGCTGAGAACGAAAGACTGATTTAAGTGAGACAATTGGGATGTGGCTGTAACAGCATATGTGTACTGCTGTGTGTATGTGCACATACTTGCCAACACACACATCTCTCTGCTCAAATAGTCCCTATAGCATGTGGACTCTAACATTTAGGGACAGAAAAATTATGATTTGAATGCTTCCTGATTCCCCCACCTCCCCGACTAGCTGCCATCTAACTAATAATTTAGTAACCTGACATTTTTGTATCAGCAACTTTGCCTTATAAGCTGTTCTTCATGTTTATGATTCTTGCTGTGAAAAAAAATTACTTCCCTAACATCTGTTCTGAATTTGTTTTTTCTTTAATTTTATTTATCTACTCACTGTTGAATTCAATTTGAGCCAAGAACAATAACTTGAATTGGAATCTTCAGTGTCATTCAGGTTTTTATACGCTCCAATAAATCTCTTAATTACTCTTTTTATTGTTATGAGACACACACACATATATATATATATTCATACACACACAGATTGGTTTATGGCATACCTCTACCTGTCTCCCTGGGATGGGCAGTGGAAGGGTAGAAAGAGAATAGGTTTTATTAACTAAATAAATTAAATGACTACATATTTTTAATGGTGTTTGGGGGCTGTCTTCACTGGTTTTCCCCATAAACCCTTGAGTTTTTCTCTTGCTTCCCAACTCCTCTGTCTAATCAAGGTATTCCTTTGCAGACAGTCTCACTGTTGAGCAGGATGTTTAGAGACTCTTCATAGCCCCATGGATTGATGGCTATAAAGGACTTTAGAGGTCATTAGTCTGATCTCCTCATTTTGCCCTTGAAAAGATTTAGGCCCAGAAAAAGGAAGTGGTTCCCTCAAGGTCAATAAATGACAGAGCTAGGATTTGAACTGAACCCCTCTCACCCTAAATTCGAGATTCCTTCCAGACCCTATCCTCACCCATGGAACATACCCTATATAGGAAATAAAAAAGTGTTACTTGGGTTGGATCTGGATTTTAAAATGGATTTTGAGAGATTTGCTCCCATCTCAGAGGAAATTTCCCAGCTTGCCATTCCTTCTGGATTACACAAGAAAACCAGCTTCGACCATCCCCTCACATGGGTTGTCACTAACTGAGTTTATATTCAGATCTAAAGTCCACAAAGGAGAACATCATGTTCTTCTTAGACAGTGTCGGGCAAACAAACAAAGATGAGAGGCCTAAAGGGTCAAATTAGTCCCGTAGGTCTGGAAGAGAACTTTAAAAGTCATTTAGTCTAGCCTGTTCAATGTACAGATAAGGAAATGAGGTCCAGAGAGTTTGGGATACTCGCCAAAGGTCACATAGCCATGGTGCAAAGCAGGCTCCTTATTTCCAGATCCAGTGCTATTCTTACTGCACTGTAATTATTTTCTCTGTAACTCAGTTTCCACATCTATTAAAGGAGGGGGTTGGCCTAGAGAAGACCTAAGGTCCTTGCCAGCTCTAAATTTAAGACCCTATGATGCATGCAGAGAAGAGTACAGGGAATTTCGCTTTATCTTCTACTTGGGAAAGTGTGTGTGTGTGTGTGTTAGTCTGGTTGATGCACTCAAGATGAGTGGAACATGTACTTCATGACCACTGGGTACCAGTCCCTTTCCTTTTTCTCTTCTATCCCTTAAGGTGATTGGATCTCCCAGCCTGAGACCCATTGATCTAAAGGCATCATTATTTGATTCTTTTCTCCCAGGTACTATCTTGGCCGTCGGATGTACATTGTGGTGTATGAGCCGCAAATGATCAAGGAGATTTTAGTGAAGAACTTTGGCAACTTCACCAACAGAACGGTAAGTGGTTTCCATTCTTCATATGGTATGGTCTGAAGAAGCATTAAAAAAAAAAGCTTCATGTCTGAGCTACAGAAATCAAATTCTCTTTCCTGCCTAATTGGGTTCTGATTCAATTCAATTAAAATAAGAGTTCTTGAATGAGCTCAGAAATGAAAAGGACAGCTACAAAAACACAAATACAGAATAGTCATGCAGACCTGTAAGAATTATGTTTAAGAAGTCTAAAGCCCAGGGTGAACCAAAATGAGTTGGAAATGTTTAAATGACCCAAGAATGCCAGGATGACTCAAACAGTACTTTTAAAGCTACAGGATGACAGATTTAGAGCTGGAAGGGGGCAGTGAAGCCACCGAAGCCCAGAAAGGGTAAATAATTTGCCCAAGGTCATACGGGACCCATACAACCCAATTCCCCTGTCTCCAAATCCAAAAACTCTATTTATTCCATCCATTCTGTTTGGGAACAAGAAGAATGAGGAGTTATAGGCTGAGTGCTAGGGAAATAGAATATAATAGAACCTTTATTATTTACATCATAGGGTTGTTGTGAGCCTCAGATGAGGTAATATATGTAAAGTGCTTTTCAAACATTAAAGCACTTACATAGACATCTCCTATCATCACTACCATCACCAGCATAAGCATCTGAATCATTATATAGAAAAGAATGTGGTTATCATTAGTACAAACATGGGTTTACTAAGAACGAAATCATGCCCAACTTTTTTGATGGGTGACAAGGGAAATGTCATAGCTATATAGCAGAATATTTAGATTTCAACAAAATACTTGATAAAAATTCCCATGACCTCTTTGTATGGAAGATAGTAAAATATGAAAAGCATAATAATGCTGTTAAATACATTTTAGCTAGTCAAACATTCATTTCCAAGCAGTGTTGATTTGTAGATGTGGTATCAGGGAGGGCATTTACAATGCTATCATGTTCTCTTTGGCCCTGTCCTGTTCAACATTTTTATCAATGACTTGGAGGAAGACACAGAAAGCATGCTTATTTCATTTGCAGATGACCCAAGACTGGGAGGCAGAGCTAATGTGATAGATAACAGAATCAAGATTCAAAATGATCTCAACAGTCTGAAATGCTGGGCTGGAACCAGACAGATGAAATTTGACTGTGAAAAATGTACACTCTTGTATTCAGTTTGAACAACCCAATCACAGAAGTACCAGATAGGAAAACTAAGAGCAGTTTGAAAAAATAAATCTTAGGGTTTCAATTGACCCTAAACTTAGTTTGAACCAACAGTGTTGGTTACATATTTTGTTATATATTTTGTATCAACTTCTCTGTGTACATTTTGCATCACTGCAGTACAACAGAATAAATATAAACTCCTTGAGGGCAGGAACTGTTATATTTTTGTTTTTGTATCTCCCTTGCTTAAAATAACACATTACATAAAGATGATTAATCAATGTGTATGGAATTGATTGAATTGAACCAAATTCCAAGAGGAAGGTGAGAAAATTTCTAGCTTTGTGAGAAGCAAGGGTTCTTTACCTGGGGTCTACCAACCTGGGAATAAATGTTAAGGGTCCATGATCTTGAATGGGGAAAAAACTCTCATCTTTATTTTAACAAACATCTACCTGAAATTTAGCATCTCCTTAAATTATTATTTTTAAAAATGCATATTATTAGAAGGGGCTCATCTATGATGCACAAAATGGTTAAGATCCTCTGGTATAGAGAGAAGAGAGAGAATTCCTCAGATAGCACTAATTAAAGGTACATTGACGAGAGAGCATTCAAACCACACTAGGTTGACCTAAATGTTTTGGGGAGCTGTAGATAGTAAATCATTATGGTGGTAGCTACAGCTGCCTACTCAGTGGCAACAGCCCCCAGCTATTCACAACTGATCAGGTTGATCAGGGAAGAAGAGGCAAAGATTGTAGTTGTTTGTCCTTTGTTCCCGAGGACTGTAACTGATGTCATGATTTGCAGTCAATTGGATTTAAGTGAGGCAGAGATGTGCAAGGTCACCAACCTCATTCTCTCCTCCACAGCAATCTGGGTCCAGTAACAAGATATACATCAAGAAGAATGGAAATGGCCCTGGATATTTAAGGCAATTGGGATTAAGTGACCTGCCCAGTGTCACACAGCTAGTAAGGTATCTGAGGTGAGATTTGAATTCAGGTCCTCCCAACTTCAGGGTCAGCGCTCTATCTGCTGAGTCACCTGACTGCCCCAGGCAAATAAAAAGAGTAGTCAGAGACCATGAAAGGAGCCAGATAGCCTCCAAGTGATACACTCAGTCAGATTAGGCACTTAAGCAACACTGAACAAGATGGTGGTGAAACAGATTTCCAATAGGTTCCAGAAGGCTGTTCTGTTCCTCTCCAGACACTGAATTCAGGAGTCAAGGAAGCTCAAAGACTTGGGCCATTCTGAATTGAAAACATTGTGGCCACCAAGAGAACTATATTGGGGTGGGTCTTACTTAGAATTATGAATGAATGGAGCTTTGATTTTTTTTTTTTAAGTAAGAGCGCATAATACCTCAGGAAACATAAGCTACTGAGTGGTATTCATGTTATACCCGGAAGGGACCTTACAGATAGACTAGTTCACTGGTTCCAAACTAAAATAGAAATTATTCAGTTGTGTCTTCATGACCCCATTTGGGGTTCTCTTGACAAAGATACTGGACTGGTTTGCCATTTCCTTCTCCAGCTCATTTTATAGATGAAGAAACTGAGGTAAACAGGGCAAAGTGACTTGCCTAGGGTCACACAGCTAGTCAGTGTTTGAAGCTGGATTTGAACTTAGGAAGATGAGTCTTTCTGACTTCAGGTCCAGTATTCTATCCACTGCACCAATTAAGCTACCCCACAATGACCATTTATATAATCCTTTAAAGTGTAGAAAGTGCTTTGCATATGCTAACTTGGCCCTGATAATAATGCTATATGTTATCAAGGTGTTTTTACTATCCCCATTTTTACAGCCCAGGAAATTGCAGCTGAAAGAAGGTAAGGGACTCTTCTCAGGGCCACACAGCTATTTTGAGACAAGATTTGAACTCAGGTCTTCCAAGTTCAGTACTCACTGAGCTGCCTAAAAATAAATTGTCCCAGGTTGCAATGTTTACAATTCAAAATGTTCCAAGTCTTCAAGCTAATTTCCTGTCTGTGATAAAAGTTTCTCCAAACCCATAGTAACTTGTTTAAAAAATAGCAATTGGTATGGAATTGTTTTAATGTTTCAAAAATCAAAGTAAATTCTGCCTCTTGTCTGTTTGCTTATTTAGTGACTCAAAGATCTCCAGCACTTGAGTAAGTCATGATTTTCCCTTCTGGAAACAATGTTGCCAGTTCCCCACTATTTGTTTAACTGTTCAGCAATCCCACACATCTTCATAGATGCATTCATTCAACATGCATTTATTGATCACCTACTATGTTCAAAGAACATACATCCCTTGTTATGTTTAGAAAAATCCATTTGTATTAGATAAATCTTTTTTTTTAATCCAACCTGTGATATCATCAGTATGGGGAGTTCCTACCAACACAAACTGCAATTTGTGGTCTTAGAGAGCTGCCTGGGGGCACTGAGAGATCAGCTGACTTTGCCCAGGGTCACACAGCCAGTTGTCAGAGACAGGACTTCAACCCAGATGTTCCTGCATCCAAGGCCAGCTTTTTATCCACTCTACCTGGCTGTCCTTTCCCACAAATCATGCTGTAAAGTAATTAAAAGTCATTCTTTCCATTTGCTGACAGTCCCAAGTGACTCCCTCCACAAGGTCAGATTACCTACCTGGTTCATTAGAGTAGTAGCTAAACTTACAGATGTGACTGATAGACCGTAGGCTTGCCTCTTCAACATGGTTCTTAAGCATCAAACTTCGCCTTGAGCAACTAACTCATGGAACCATTTTCTTAACCCTGGGCACCACAGCTGGACATCTTTTCCTTTTGTCAAGGAGAGGGACTACCAGCTTCAGCCTCAAGTCATGCCCCTGGTCCTATCTATGGGATGGACCATAGATATGAATATGGTGGTTTTTGCTACCCCATTCACAAACACATTTGTCTGGCTCGCTTCAGCTTAATTTCCAAGATCCATCTTGGCCTTGTTTTCTGAAAGCTCCCCCAGGACATCTCTCAATACCTTCATTACTTCCTGTCAGTGTTCCCTGGTGATGGAATCACAAGTTATATTTGACCCCACATCAATCTACTTAGCATTTATAGAAGTCTCTGTTACCATAGTACTTTGACACTGGGCTATTTTTATTCAGACATTATTTATTCCTGTTATCTTTCACTATAAGAGAGGCAATATGGCCTTCTTTACCACTGAAGAATGAATGGGAAGGCATCAAACACTACACTGAGTCCAAACCAGATTAAGATAAAAGTGGGAAATATTTAACAAAATAAATAAATATACAATAGAACAGTAATTTTAATATCTGGTTTTCTAAGTCAACAGTCAGTTAAGGGACCCTTATATACAGTTTAGTGGTCCCGTTTATATTTGAGTTTAATACCACTGTTCTACTTCAACCCTCTCATTTTGTGGATGAGAAAATTGAGGGCCAGAGGGATAAAGTGAGTTTTCCTAAGGTCACAGAGGTACTAAGTGGTAGAGCAGTACTAATGAGGGAAACAACAAGCAAACAGCTATGTATAAACAAGCTATATATAGGATAAATAGAAAATAATCAACAAAAAGAAGGCACTAGAATTAAGAGGGTTTGGGAAAGGTTTCCTGGAGGCAACTAGGTGGTACAGTAGATAGAGCACTGGGCCTGGAATCAGGAAGACCTGAGTTCAGATCTGGCCTCAGATACTTAATAGTTGGGCAAGTCACTTAAACTCTCTTTGCCCCAGTTTCCTTATCTGTAAAATGGGGATAATAATAGCACCTACCTTACAGGGTTGTTATGAGGATCAATTGATATCATAATTGTAAAATGCACAGTACAGTGTATTGTTGTTATTATTGGAAAGTAGTATAGCATTAAAATTACAAAGTGACTTCTCAGTCCAAATTCAGTGGTTTTTCCATTTGAAAGTTGTCTCTCAGGTCCCTCAGTGATACCCAGTGTTGAGTAAGTGATGAGAATAGTGGTGCTTCTAAGGCCAGGTTAGGTGTGTCTTTTTGTTGGGGGAGGAGAAAATGTTCCCCACCAACCAGTTGAATTACTGGGTGTGGAGGGGGCTATGCTATGAATTATGTATTATGCTAAGAAATGTAACATGTGTAATTAGCAAGATAGTAGAGTAAAAATAATAATACTAAATAGTAGAGTAAAAATTAACAATAATAGTGTAGTATTTGCATATAATGGAAATTGCTTCCACAGCCTTCACCTCGTTTGATCCCCACAACAGTTTCTTATTGTTCAGTCATTTTCAATCATGTCTGACTCTTTGTGCCCCCATGTGGGGTTTTCTTGGCAAAGATATTAGAATAGTTTGCCATTTCCTTCTCCAGCTCATTTCACAGATGAGGAAACTGAGGCAAACCATGTTTAGTGACTTGCCCAAGGTCACACAGCTATTGTCGGAGGGCTGATTTGAATTCAGGAAGATGAGTTCTCTTGATTCCAAGCCCAGTGCTCTAATGTACTGAACCATCAAGCTGCCCCATTTCACAGTAGTGAACCTTTGTAAGCTTCTTTGTAAACCCCTGTCCTATTCCATTCCTATTCTTCCACAAGGGCACCTAATGACATCCTGAAATTTTTTTTTCCTGACCCATTTCCCTTGTACCTAGAGGTATAATCAAATACAATGATCTCTTCATCTATCAGATAAAGTAGTGGGACCTGCTAGTGTTTTTCCATTTCAAAGTGAAGGTGACAATGCAGTGGTCTGGATGTCACACCACAGCTGGAAGGAAGATATTTACTACAGTTAGATTTATGGTTCACAGCCTTAGATGGAAAAAACCCTATATATTTTTACAGCTAAAGACTGAACCCTAGCTAATGTCCACAACAGGAGAAAACAAGCAGCACATTTATAAATTGTGCTTCTCTCTATATTATTATTCCCAAGGCTATTAATTTGTTCAAAAGCTTCTGCTTTGAGTAAGTGAAAATATGTTTGCATTTCACAAGTATCTGGCAAGGCTATAAATTACAGTACATGGCTTATGGAGGTACTCACATTACTTTACAGTGATACCTCAGTTATAAGACTTAGCTTTTACATCAGGGCTATAAATTCATCAAATCTGTTCAAGGATTCATAGCTCTAATCAAAACAGAAAGCCTTGCTTTTAAGCCTATAATTAGGCTTGGGGTTGGAAATGTAAATAGAAACAAGATTTGTGAATTTTCTAATTATTCTTCCCTTCTTTGGACATTAGTATCTAGCTGTCTTTAGTCTTAATATATGTATACTGTGAGGCCCCTCTCTATCCAAATATGGGTTCTTTCCTAAGTAATTTATGTTTTCCATTTTATTGAATACTGGACTATTGAGTACCATTGTTTCTGATTCCCCCTTGTTTAGTCTATTTCATTGATTTATCACTCTATGTTTTAACCAATACCAGATGGTTATAGTGATTGCTGTTTTATGATATAGTTTGAGGTCTGAAACTGTTATTATTCCCACTTCATCTCGACCTCTTTTCATTATTCCCCTTGATATTCTAGACACTTTATTTTTCCAAATGAATTTTATTGTTTTACCGAGGTCTATAAAATATCTTTTGATAATTTGATTAGTATAGCTTTAAAATTACAACTCTGATGGTATTGTCATTTTTATTATATTGGCATGGCCCAGCCATAGACACTGAATATTTCTCTAACTATTTAAGTTGGTCTTTATTTCTTTAAGGAACTCTTTGTAATTGAATCTTTAGAAGTCTTTTGTGTACTTTCACAGGCTGAGCCCCAGATTTAAAAAAATTTTTTTTTTGCATTTTCTAGTTATTTGGAATGGGATTTCACTCTGTTTTCTATCCAAAACCATTCATGACCTATTTCAACCCCTTCCAGTCTTCTTAGGAACCTTATACCTCTCTACATACTCTTCCATTCAGTGACACTGGCCTCCTTGCTATTCCTCAAACATGACACTGGCTGTCCCTCATTCTTGGAATGCTCTCTAAACTCCCCTTCACTTCCTGGCCTTCCTGGCTTCCTTCAAATCTTAGCTAAAATCCAACTTTCTAAGAATAACAACAATACACTGTATTGTGCATTTTACAATTATGATATCAATTGATCCTCATAACAACCCTGTAAGGTAGGTGCTATTATTATCCCCATTTTACAGATAAGGAAACTGGGGCAAAGAGAGTTTAAGTGACTTGCCCAACTATTAAGTATCTAAGGCCAGATCTGAACTCAGGTCTTCCTGATTCCAGGCCCAGTGCTCTATCTACTGCACCACCTACTTGCCTCCAGGAAACCTTTCCCAAACCCTCTTAATTCTAGTGCCTTCTATTTGTTGATTATTTTCTATTTATCCTATATATAGCTTGTTTGTACATAGCTGTTTGCTTGTTGTTTCCCTCATTTGATTTTGAGCTCTTTGAGAGCAGGGATTATCTTTTGCCTTTCTTTTTGTCCCTAGAGCTTAGCATAGTACCTGTCATATAGTAGGTGCTTAATAAATACTTATTGGCTGACTGGCTGAAATGATAGTGGGAAGAGGGGGAATCCTTACTCTATTCTTGTATTCATTTGAAAAGGTTCTATTGTATTCCAATTGCATATGATGCTTGCTTTTGATTTTAGATGGATACTTTTTATGATATTACAAAAGGCACTTCTATGCCAATACTTGTCAGGGTTTTTAGTATCAATAAGTCTTATACTTTTTCAAGAGTTTTCCCCACATCTATTGAGATAATCATGTGGTTGTGGGTATTTTTGTTTTTCATATGATTATGTTGACTCTTTTCCTAATGAAACCTCTGTGCATCACTGGTATAAATCCAACTTTGATCCCTCTCTGTCCAAATAAATCTTTATTAGGAGAACTTGACTACTAGGTAAGGATGCCTCAGATTAGATTGCTTATCAACCTTCTGTTCTATGCCTGTTGGAGAGGTTTCATAATGTACTTATACAATGAGATGCCTCCTTCTACATGAAATTTCTCCCACTCGTCCTCCGACACTGGGGAAAGGCCTTGAAACATCTCTTAGATATTCAGATTTTCATACATCTGGATTGTGGCCAGATCCATTCAATCTAGACAAATGAGGTTATACCAGTTCTTTTTTTAAAAAAGTCTTTTCAAGGGTTCTGCACAATATCAGTTATGAAATATGAGTTTTTTAAAGGCACTAATTCCCTCATGAGCCCTAAAATGTTTCCAGGAGTGGGGCTAAGTGTTATTGATTTTGAATACTCAAATTTTCCTCTGACACTACCTTCCAGAACATCACAAAAGTATTTTTTTAATTTGTTGAAAATGACTATCTATCTCTCTATATATTTTTCCTAGTCTTATTAGAGGTTTGATTCAGCAGAAAACTTCAACTTTTAACTTTATAAAGCAAACAAGCACTGTGTTGTCTTTACATAATACAGCTTCTCCTTGAAGAAGAAAGATTCATTGTGGAGTAGGCAGAAGGACAGAGCAAATAGTACACAGTCCTTTGTTGTTAAGACAGAAAATAAAACAAATAAATGAGCTGCAAAAGCACTTCTATCTTTTTAAGTGTCATCGGGGCCTCTTCTATCTTTTTTCTTTTATTATAATTTTATTTACTTGTATTTTGTTTTTATCTCACCTTCATTTCTTTTTTTCCCTTTTTTTTTTTTTGGTGGGGCAATGAGAGTTAAGTGACTTGCCCAAGGTCACACAGCTAGTAAGTGTCAAGTGTCTGAGGCCGGATTTGAATTCAGGTCCTCCTGAACCTAGGGCCAGTGCTTTATCTACTGCACCACCTCACCTTCATTTCTAAATATATCTGCCCCCCTCTACTTCAGGGGTTCTTAACCTTTCTTGCATCATGAACCCCTTTGTCAGTCTAAGAAACCCTGTAGAGTCCTTCCTGGAATAATGTTTTTAGATGCATAAAATAAAACATACGGGTTTACAAAAGAAGCCAATCATATTGAAATAGAGTTATTAAACTATCTTTTTTTTTAAAAAACAAGTTTAGGGACCCCCAGGTTAAGAACCCTTGCTCTACCCCAATAGTCATTCCATATAATTAAAAGCTAAAAAAAGAAAGAGGGGGAAAAGCAGTTCAGCAAAACTAACTAGCACATCAACTGAGTTTGATATGCAATATTGTACACCCAAAGTCCCCCACCCTATAAAGAATGGAGGCAGGTACATTTGTGGATCTCTTCTCTTGAGCTAAGCTTGCTCATCATAACCTCACAAAGTTCAGTATCATGTTTTTGTTCTCTCCATTTGCACTGTTGTGCTCTTTGCTGTCCTTAGCCATTTATGTATTTTTCCATGCTTCTCTGGATTCTTCATATTTATTGTTTTCTGGGGATTAAACTTGTCTAACCTATAATAAAAAAAGGCTGATGCACAGCTCTGAGCCAATGGCACTTTATTAAAAGGTCCATGGTCCCCTCTAATGAAGTGAACCTCAGATCTTCCTCATGGTCTGAGATGCCCCCTTCTTCCACAGTCTTATTTTTATAAGTCTTGATAGCAGATTTGATACCTGAACAATCTAAAGGAATTACACAAAATACAGAATTCCTTTGGTTAATAGACCTTGCTTCACAGGTCAAAAAAATGATGCATCAACTAGAAATGGCATATCAGCAAGGGGATCTTGGGTTGAGCAAAGTAGGGGGCACATCCACTGACTAAGCAGTCATAAAATGGTCACCTACTCATGTGGGACAAGAAAGAGTGGTCTGGAGGTACAAAAATAAGTTGGGGAACTTTCCATGTAATTGAGTCACCTCTGCCACACTGGACTTGGTCACTATAACAAGGAAAAACAAGGGTGGAGGGCCTCTAGTTAGCTTCCTATGATTAAGAAAGTGAACTTACAATCTTTAGCTCACAGTTCTGGGGCCTAATATATAGAACTTATAATCACTACTCTGATGGCATCCTAGCAAACTAATTAATAGTGATTAGAATAGAGTAGGGGTCTGAATGAATTATTTCTCACAGTTTCTTATGGAATGGTAATATTTCACTACATTTCTGTATCACAATGTATTTGCCCAATCAATGGGCATCAACTTTGCTTTCAATTCTTTGCTACCATGAAAGGTCTTGGTATTAAAAGTTTGGTGTACTTTATAAAGTGCTTAGCTCTGTTCCTTACTATATGAGACATTCCCTTCTATCTTTGTGGCTAGAAGCGGGATCTCTCAGTCAAGGACATGTTAGTCCTTGTTTAGCATAATTTAAAAATGCTTTCTATGATGGTTGAGCCAATCGACAATCCTACCAGCAGTATATTGGTCTATAGTCCATCTGCTTCTAAGGGATCCCCTGAATGTTGGCCTGAGACCTTTGGTTTTATGTGGATAAATCTCTCAGATGTTTCTGAAAATTTGTATAGAGTTCAAAATTTGGAAAACAGATTCCCATTTCCAACACAGCAAGTGATATTATTTTATAAAAAAGAAACTTATTTTGATGGGTCTAGATGAACGAGCACTGTATTTAACATGAAGGGACTTGGTTGGAGTTCAGTCTCTACACTCAGAGCCATAAGTAGGGAAGAGAGAATGGTGTCACTCCCATATTAATTCCTCCATAATCCAATCCTGCCCTGTTCCTTCCTGCATTTAGAGACTCCCTACTAAATGCCCATGATTCCCTACCCTATCTCTATTTTTCCATTTAATTTATCCAAAAAATTGATTTCAAGGGGCATCTCATGTTGCTTACACAGGTACATTTAGGAGTGATTGGCCTAGGACCTAGGACCAGAATTCCTAGTTAGAGCTTTGGTGGTATTTAGTATTTACTGACAATGAATAAATGATTTTACTTCTTTTAGCC
This sequence comes from Dromiciops gliroides, assembly GCF_019393635.1. NCBI lineage: Eukaryota > Metazoa > Chordata > Mammalia > Microbiotheria > Microbiotheriidae > Dromiciops > Dromiciops gliroides. The sequence continues at coordinate 105,550,671 of NC_057865.1, read as the reverse complement.
CACTTCCTCCTATGTAAAAAGGTGTGATTGGATGGGATCCCCACGGCCCCTTCCAGGTCTCCATCCCATGATCCTTTAGTAAATTGTATTTTCTTAAAGGGAAGCAAGTATATACATTGCAATTTGGGATAATAAGAATGGTGGGCAATGCTATCAAAGGGATTTACAATTTTTTGTGTGTCGCAAGTTGAGATTTCTATAATTTTTTTTTTTGATTGTTTGGTGTCGATAGTTCCAGAGAAATTATTTTGGCCTCCTCATACAACACCCAGGACAATACCCTGCCCAAAACAAGTGCTCAGAAAGTGTCTAATGTTGATGGTGGTGATGATGGTGATATTTTAAACTTTTTGATTTTTAAAAGCAAAATCTGAGATGCTTGCTTCATGCTTCATTTTAAAAATTCAAAAAATATTTCTGCTGCAAAATTTCATTGCCCCTATGAAATATCCTTTCTTCCAAAGGATAAATTAAATGGAAAAATAGAGATAAAGGGTCCCTCCCACCAGGCCACATCTAGGTACCTGCTATGAAATACACAGGAGATGCATTTTCTTTGTTCCATTCCATCTTTCCTAAGATAGGAGGACCCCACCTCCCTATCCCAACTCCTAATCCATCCATCCTCATCTTATTTTTCTACCTGACTCATGCCACTGAAAGGAACTGGAAGACCCACATGAGCCATAGGCAAAAGGTTCCCTTGGTTCACCCTTCTTCCTGCATTGGTTTTCTGTGAGATCGGCCTTCTTGATTCTGCCCATCATTCCTAGCTCCAATTCCTTTCTGTCTTCTACTTAGAGAGCAGTCTGAATTAATTTGAAAATATCACCCAGTCCACCAGAGAGCCCCCCTTTCACCCTCTTTAGTAACGACCACCTTCTTCCTTGGACTCATTGAGGGTCAACTGTTTGCCAGGTGAGCTCAGAGTAGTAGCAGCTACATTGAAGACTTTCTCCTCACCATATGCCCTGACACCCACTGCTCTTGGTATTTGCTTGGGGGCAGGAGGTGGGTCTGAGGTATCTTTGAAAGGCTCTAGAAAATAGCATTGAATCACTTGCACAGCTGGCTTTCATTGGCCAAGTGTGGGGTTAGGGGTGCCCTCAGTGATATACTTGATATTACAAGCTTCTGGATCCTTTGACTAGAATAGAGTAAATGTTGGTAACTGTTCAGCTGTGTGGGAGGAGAAAGGGTGTGTGTGGGGGTAATTGCTACTAGAAGATGGTAAGGAGGCATTCTTTAAAAAAAAAAAAACCAACAATTCCTGGGTATGAAAGAAAAATACAACTCAAACAGCCCACCCAGGTACTCCTTTTTTTTTTTTTTTTTAAAGTGAGGCAATTGGGGTTAAGTGACTTGCCCAGGGTCACACAGCTAGTAAGTGTTAAGTGTCTGAAGCCGGATTTGAACTCAGGTACTCCTGACTCCAGGGCCAGTGCTCTATCCACTGCGCCATCTAGCTGCCCCTCAGGTACTCCTTTTTAAAGTTGTAAACACACAAAATAGCATTATTGTACATTTCAAGTAACAGGTTAAGGCAAATTCAAATTCAAATTATTGGTAACCTCAATTCAGAAAATAGGAGCAATGAGTTGCTTTTGTTCAGGGATTGTTTGGTTCATTGTCTTTGCATGCAGGTCAATTTTTCTGGGTTTCAATTTGCTCATCTAGGAAAAGAAGGGGTAAGACTAGATTACCTGTAGAGTCTTATCCAACTAGAAATCTGTGATTTCATTATTTACCTCCCATAAATCTTTACTTATTAGTTCTAGTTAAAATGTACAGAACAAGTCAACTATCACTTCCTCCATGTTCACAGCCTTTCAAATGGCCCTCAACCAAATACAAACTCCTTGAGGTCATGGACCATTTCAATTTTTGTTTGTTTTGTTTTGTTTTCGAGGCAATGAGGGTTAAGTGACTTGCCCAGGGTCACACAGCTAGTAGCTAGTTAGTGTCAAGTGTCTGAGGCTGGATTTGAACTCAGGTCCTCCTGAATACAGGGCCAGTGCTTTATCCACTGCACCACCTAGCTGCCCCCTCAGTCATAGACCATTTCATTTTTTGTCTTTATAGTCTCATCATAGGCACATAACATGACAGGCGCTTAGTAACATTTTATTTATAAATAGATAAATAAATTCATTCATTCACTCATTCATTCATTTGTTGTTGACTTGTTTTTCATTAATATCTTACTCTTCATGACCCCCACTTGGGGTTTCCTTGTCAAAGATACTGGAGTAGTTTTGCTGTTTCCTTCTCCAACTCATTTTACAAATGAGGAAAATGAGGCAAAGAGTACAGTAAGTGACTTGCCCAGGGTTATGCAACTAGTAGGTGTCTGAGGCTGGACTTGAAGTCAGGAAGAGGAGTCTCCAGGCCCAGCACTCTATCTACTTCACCACCTAGCTAAGTTTCTTTGTTCAGTCGGGTTTTTTTTTCAGTCCTATCAGACTGTGTACACCACCTAGCTGCCCCCTGTCTACATCTATTGTGACCCAATTATCATTTGTTTTGCTTGTCTTTGCTTGTATTTGGGCATAGAGCTAAGAGCTAGATTTTACCCCATGATATGACTAAAATATTCTTATATAATAAGATGGATAGCAACAACTAACATTTATACAGCGCTTTAATGTTTGTGGAATTCCTGACATTTATTATCTCATTTCACCCTCACAACATTCCTAAGTCTTCCAGGGTAAATGTTGAATATAATCTTCTGCTTCACTAATGATCTATTTCACCACCTTATTTCAACCACAATAATAATAGCATTTAAGATTTTTTAAATTCTGTACATATTCAATTTCATTTGATGCTCACCACAACCCATTTTACAGATGTGAAAACTGAAGCTGAGTGGGGCTAAGTGATGCCCAGGGAATCACAAGGCTATACAGCTTCTTGCCTTGAAATACAGCACTTGATGTCTTACATGCTCTTCATTTCTTACTTTCACCTTAGAAAACATTAGGGAGACCCCTTTGTAAGGTATTGCTAGTTGCGGACTGTAAATTAATGACCCTGGAAACTTGGACTCTGCCCCTGGTTCCCCCAACTCTGATAGGGGAGTTTTTTGTCTTATCTTGCTAAATCTTAGGGCTCAGCAAAACTTACCCTCAGTTTCCTCCCCATGTTCCTGAATGGGTATCCTCTCCCCTCCTTTCCAGGATCCCTTAATATTTTGTCTTCTCCCATTAGAATGTAAGTTCCTTGAAGGCAGGGATTATATTTCTCTCTGTATTTCTATCCCAAGGCTGAGTATAGGGCCAGGAATGTAGTAAATGCTTACAAAATGCTCCATCCATCCTTCATCTATCTATCTAGTAACTTGACAGCCCCAGCTGAATCAATAAAACTGATAGGCTTTCTCTGTGGTATTGGGTTGAACCAAGGAAGGTGCTGCTTACACTCATTTGCTAACAAGTATAATTGGCTATTTATTGGGCAAAGGACAGATACAAAAAAGAATATACCACTTTTGTCCAGTTAGCCCCATGTCCCAGAACCCCTGGTCCCTGGGATATGCACTGACACATTGTAATTGGAGCATTAATCAACCAGCAAGCAAGCAGAAGCAGGTTGCGACAATCTGAGGGGGATTGTAACCGTGAGCCTTTTCTACAATAAGCACCATGAGTCAGCACAAATACATAAATTAGTAACAGCACCAGGGAATAACCCAAGAGGGATCAAGCATTACAGAGTAGGCAAATAGAAAGGCTTGACCAGGGAAAATTAAGGAAAATCAAGTATTATAACTTGTATTCTGTAAATAACTCCGTCTACAGAGTGGGGCAAATCACATAATAATTCAAAGGCTCAAAACAAAGACTGCCTGCCACATTGTTCAAATTAAACATAGTGCAAAGTCATCTAGAATTTATTAAGTGCCTACTATGTGTCAGCTATTATAGTAGGCACTGAGGAGACCGAGATAAAAAAAAATGAAAAAGCTTCTATTTGTGGTGAGTATGCTCTATCTTACTATCCCAGAACCATCTGCGCCTCCCCACCACCACCACCACCCCGGCCCTGACATGCTAAGGTTCAAGCCCCTGTCACATGTATTTTCCCCATTGTTAAGTACTCAGTGACTATCCCTAGTTTCATTTAACACCAATTAGCTTTTACAAATGCATTTTACAAATTCATTTCAAAGATATGGTAAGAACAAATGTAGAAACATTTTTCTTCAATGCTGACTTGGTCTTGAAGAAATAGGCTCTTCACTTACCTCATTCCCTACACAGCATTAGTCCACCAAATTTGTATCCTGATACAGCATGACTTCTAGATAAGTCCTCAACTCAGCTCCTGGTGGGTGGTCTTCGTCCAAAAGCCTCCTCAGAGCTTCGATGATGGGCTGATTGCAAAACCTGAGTTAGAGCCTGAATTCTGGATTTCTACTGCTCTTTTTCTTGAAGAGATGGCAACAAGACTTAACTCCTTACAGCATGACCACCCACCAGACAACAAAGGAGAGAAAGGGGCCACTGAAGGGACTCAGGCAAGAGAGACATGGTGCAAGCCCATATGACCCTCAGCCAATCAAAGGGCCTCACATTCATTAAGTGATTGGCAGACCAGAACCAGTCTAGTTGAGAGATGATGGGGCCTCCAAATAGGTGATGTGACTGATTCTCCTGGGATGGTTAATAACCTCCCCCCTCAGATATTACACAGCACTTAATTTTTTAACTTTGTTATACACTTAGCTAACATTGTATATTTAGCAATCTTTGCTTAGCAACCTTATCACTAGTAGACTGTAAGCTCCTTGAGGGGAAGGAATAGTATTTTATCTAATTTTTCTATCTCCCACCATTTCCTAGCATAATGCTTTGCACATTTTACAATGTGCTATAAATAATTGTTGTACCACACTGTTTGTTGTATCATTATTGTTGTACTGATAGAGAAACAACATGAAGCAGTGTAAAGAGAGCTAAGCCTGGAACCATGAAGAGGGAGGTTCAAGGGCCACTTCTGACACATCCTGAGAATCTCACTTAATCTCTCAGGACTCTAGGCCAGTGGTCACAAACTTAAACAGAAATGGATCCTTGTGGGTCACATACTGATTTAGAAAACCACATATTAACATAATCTATGTTTTATTGCATTTTAATTTATTTTCTTAAGTATTTCCCAATTACATTTTTTTTTTGCAGGGCAATTGGGGTTAAGTGACTTACCCAGGGTCACACAGCTAGTAAGTGTAAAGTGTCTGAAGCTGGATTTGAAAGGCCAGTGCTCTATCCACTGCGCCACCTAGCTGCCCCCAATTACATTTTAATCTGATTCAGGCTGGCTGCCCTCGAGAGGGGTGGGTGGGCTAGTTGGTTGAATATTTGACACCTCTGCTCTAGGCAACCCTCTAAAACTATTGGTTGGAGAGAAGGTGCCAGCTTGCATTATTAGAGGGAGTTTCCTTATCTAGGAGTTCCCTATTCCAATGAAATCACGGGTCTGGAGCCTATGGCTATGTAGGAAATACATCTTCCTATGTTTCCTTTGTTGATCTCCTATTTTACCTGTGAGTTTTAATTATAATTTTGGAGATTCAATTCAATTCCATTAAACAAGCATTTATGAATCCCCCTACTACATGCCATGTATTGCTCTAGGAGCTGGATATAAAAAAACAGGACTCTTTGCCCTCAGGGAGCTTACATTCTATTAAGGCAAAGCAACATGTATGAATATGTATACGTGTATATAATCATACTCCGGACTTACTCTTGAACCCACATGTACTATAGATGTAGATGTGTGTAGTATATAAGATGCCAGGCCTGAGTATTTCATGGACAGATGGCTGAGATGGGATTGGAAAGCCCTAGTCCATATCTCCAAAGGGAGATTGTGATTTCCACCTTTGCAGTGAATAGAAGGGAGGCTGTGACTGCATCCTCAAGAGCCTCGATGAGGAAGAACAGGCAAGAATCTTGGATCACTGTCTTGGATGCTGTGATCACTCCTTCCCTTTCCTATCCCAGAGAGGGATTGGGGGGGGCGGGGCAATGAGGATTAAGTGACTTGCTCAGGGTCACACAGCTAGTTAGTGTCAAGTGTCTGAGGCCAGATTTGAACTCAGGTCCTCCTGAATCTAGAGCCGGTGCTCTATCCACTGTGCCACCTAGCTGCCCCCAGAGAGAGATATTGAGTTAGAATTCTATCTAGCTACCACACAGCAAATATTTGTTGGCTAGAGATAAGGTATTCTCATTTTGGATTCGGAATTCAAGTTAGCCCTTCCACATCACAACTTTTCCCATCATGGTTTGGATAGATCATGGGTCAGCAAGAGAAATTAAATGGAAATTTGGGGGAATTTGCGGAAGCTTCAGACAATACTCGAAGGCCAGCAGACAACACAAAAAAGGTTTGGAAACTCAGAAATGCATAAAATATATGTGTAGTATTGTGTAATATCAACCCAAATTCTAAATACAGTACTAAATACATGAAAGGAAAAAAAAAAACTCAGACTTCTTCTCAGGTATGAAGGAAGGGCCAAAAAGTTTTATGTGGATTTTCCAGATCATGGGGGCACCATGCCCCTAACCCACATAATGTGGAAGGAATGACTGTAAAAGCTATTTTCCATGATTGGGGCAAATGGGTGGATAACATCAAGTATCTTCTCATTAGCTTTTCTCCCTCCCACCAAAGTGGTTACTCAAGTCAGTCTCTTTATTGGCTTAAGCAGTAAACAGGAATTGGAGATTCTAGGTGCTAGAAATCAAGAGACAAGTTAGGAGCCAGCTTCCCCATACGTCTGGAGCTCTGGAGAGATGGCCCACATTCCATTCACAAGTCCTGGTTTGTCTCTCCCTGGGATTCCTTCCTCACCCCCTCCCTTGTTGTTCAGTCATTTTAGTCCTGTCTCTTTGTGACCCCATTTGGGGTTTTCTTGGCAAAGATACTGGAGTGGTTTGACATTTCCTTCTCCAGCTCACTTTACAGATGAGGAAACTAAGGCAAAGAGGTTTGAGTGACTTGTCTAGGGTCGCACAGCCAGACAGTGTCTGAGGCCAGATTTGAACTCAGGAAGATAAGTCTTCCTGCCACTCTATCTACTGCACCATCTAGCTTTCCCCCTTTCTCCCAATAGGACTCTCCAAATTCCAAAAAGTCTCTTCCTCATTTATTCAGGCTTTCTCAGCCAATCAGGAATTGCCTCCTCCACCTATAAGTACTCAAAGCCTCAAGGTTGTCCTTTAGGAAATCATCCCAGGCTTGGACAGGACTGGGGGTTGCACATATACAAATAAACACAAAATATATGCAAAGTGTGAAGTCATTGGCATGGACAAGTCATGCTACTTCTCCAAATACATAGCCCAGGAAACAATCCATTGCCCCAGACATCATCAATTCTAGGGACTAGAGAAGATGCCTAGCTATTAGCTGGGGTTTTTCATAAACTTTTCTACCAAGCCAAACCATAGAGCCAGAGGCCACTAGACCTTGAGGGCATAATTTCCTGAGAAGTTATGTCTGTGACTCCTATTTACTATAGCATCTCATTGGTTAGGGAAGTTACCCAAGGTTGCTACTTCCTCTGAAGCAAAAATATTGGCCTGAGCTGTCAAATACTACATGTGATGGATATATCTAATTCTCAAATCATTAATTAAAGCAAATGAAATATAATGGGAAAATGTAACTGGAACTCACTGTTTTCTCTTCAAATTAAAAAAAAATAGAATCACTCCTAGGCACTTCATGGCAGATGATGAAATCAGAATCATTCATTCAGAGAATGTATTGGCTGATGGCCCAGTTTGTTCTCATTATCTCCTATATATCAGGAGATTAGCAAGGAAGGTCTGGTAGTGAGGTGTAGTAGATCAATGGGGTTTCCAATGAAAAGAGATGCTAGCTGAATACATGGGAAAACGCTATCTATACTGGCCATCTGAAACATGGGCGTGATTCCAGGGCCTTTCCCCTTGAATATGACCATTTTCCAGTATTAGACAGACATTGAAGCCTTTTCACCCCTTTGGTTCAATTATCAAGCTTCTTGCCTAAGGGGTAAGATATTTGTTATAAATATCAGGAGAGCTGGATGCAAATTCCATCCCTCCCAATCCCATTTTATCCCATATCCTTCTATCACTTTATGGCTCTGTCATTCAAGTTCTCTTCAGAGTGCTGATTTGTCTTTTTTTTCCATGGTTCATGAAAAAGGTGGGTAATGCAGGTAAAATTAAGAATAAACTTATAAAAAGGAGAATGAAAGAGAGATGGAGATCCATCAACAGTATCAATAATTGTACACATTAGTCCCATAGAAAGAATGTTAGAGATGGAAGACACTGCAGTGTAAATTAAAGAGACCCCTTTGCTTTAATGATGAAAATGAAAGTCCAGGAAGAAGTGTCTTGTTTAAGGTCTAATAAGTATCTGGGAGCCAGGTTGGAGCTAGAACCCAAGCTTTCTGATTCCTGAAACAGCGTTCAAAGGAAATTCTCAATACAAGAGACCAAATTGCTTTGGAAAAGACAAGAAAAGTTATACAGATGAAATGGGCTCTGGATATTACCACCATCTGTGCAAAGATAGCTATAGGAATCGCAGTGAGCATAGAGCTTTCCAGCATGGAGCTGGAAAGGATCTTACAAGCCAGCTAGTACAATCTACTGAAATTTTAAAAAATAATAAACATATTTATTTAAAGTTTTGAATTCCAAATTTTATCCCTCCTTCCTTCCCTCTCCTGAGGCAGTAAGCAATCAGATATAGGTTATATATGTGCAACAATCTACTGAATTTAACAAATGTATACATCCTTGGTGGTAGAGTGGGGCACAGTGAGGAGGGATGAAAGGTACAAAAGAGGAATAGAATTACTTTTAGACTTAAGGAAACCTTTAAAAAAACAAATTTAAAGGAAAAGTTCTATTTATTGTATAAAATAATTAGAGCACACATTTATAAAGTGATATATAATATACATCTATCAGCTCTATCCATCCATCCATCTATCTATCTACCTACCTACCTACCTACCTATCTATCTATCTATGTATCTATGTATGTATCTATCTATCTATGTATATACCTATGTATATATGTATGTATGTATGTATGTATGTATGTATGTATGTATCTATCTATCTATCTATGTATCTATCTATCTATGTATCTATCTATCTATGTATCTATCTATCTATGTATCTATGTATGTATCTATCTATCTATGTATCTACCTATGTATGTATGTATGTATGTATGTATCTATCTATCTATCTATCTATCTATCTATCTATCTATCTATCTATCTATCTATCTATCTCTTGTTAGAGTGCTAGACCTTGAGTCAGGAAGACTTAAGTTGGAATCCTGACTCAGACACTATTTTGTGATGCTGGGTCATTTAACCTGTCTGCCTTAGCTTCCCCATCTGTTAAATGGGTATAGTAATAGCAATTACCAGGACTATCATGAGGATAAAATGAAATATTTGTAAAGCACTTCACTAACCCTTAAAGTGCTATCTATATAAATGCTACTTTTCCTCACAATAGTCCTATGAGGCAGATAGTATGTTCTCTTTTCTCCAATATAGACCCAAAAGCTTCCTCTTCCTCTTGAAGGCACCACCATCTTTACAATCACCCAAGTTCAAATCTGAAGTTCTTCCATAAGTCTCCATTATTCTTCAACCCCTGTATCCAATCAGTTGCCAAGTCTTGACAATTCTACTTCCCAGTTTCTTTTTCACATGTCCCGTCTCTATTTATATAGCCACTACCTTCTCTAAGGTCCTCATCACCTCTCATCTGGATTATTTTATTGGTCTCCCTACTTAGAGCTTCCTCTTCTCCAATCCATCTGCCACAAAAGCTGCCAAAAAATTCTTCTCAATGGATGTCTGCCTTGTCAAGAAGCTTTCTGCAGCAGTTCCACCTTTTTATTATTGTTGTTTTGGGGTTTTTTGGAACCAATCAGAATTAAGTGACTTGCCCAGAGTCACACAGCTGGTAAATGTCTGAAGCTAGATTTGAACTCAGGTCCTCTAGCCTCCAGGGCCACTGCTGTATCCAGTACACCACCTAGCTGCCATGGTTCCTTCTTGACTCTCAGATAAAATATATTGACATTTAATATCCTTCACAGTTTGGTCTTGCCTACCTTCTCAAATATTTCACATTACCCTACTACAGGAACTCACTCTGTTCCAGTCAAACTATCTATATGCTATTCCATTTTCCATCTCTTCTTCCAGGCCCAACTCATGTTTCACCTATGGAAAGTCTTTCCTCATCCCCCTACTCCAGGTGTTCTGTGAATATATTTCAGTGTGTCTGTGAATTTGCATGGGGAAAAAACTACATCTTTATTTTCACTAAACTCCAACTGAAATTTCAGTCAATCAATTAATAAACATTTATTAAGTGTCAGGCACTATACTAAGAGGTAGAAATACAAAAAGAGGCAAAAAGATAATCCCTGCCCTCAAGGAGTTTACAGTCTAATGTATTTAATTGATTAACCAAATTAATCATTCAATTATTTATTAATTATTTAACTTCATCAATTATTTAAAACATGATTCTGAGAAAGTGTCCATAGGCTTTACCAATCCCTGACCCTTTCATGCTTTCTCCATGCTCACCTTATCTAGAATTTAAGCTCATTAATAGAACTGTTTTTCTTTTTGTCTTGGTATTCCCAGAGTTTAGCCCCTATGCCTTGCAGGTAACATAGATACTTAAAGTTTAAGGAATTGAATTAAAGATGAAAAGTCACACAAAACTGAAGCCAGAACTTAAAATAGTTTTTCTCCTTTAAGGCTTATTTCACTTCAACTATCCCCTCAATAATCCACAAAATATAACTCTTACTTCAAATGTTTAGTCTTGGGTTTGTGTTAGGCAGAAGAACATAACAGTTAAAAGGAAAAACCAATATTATTGCTTATGTGAAGATAAACCATCAGACTGAAAAGTTCCCAACAACTCTACATCCCCAACATCATAGGGCAAGAGGACACACAGATCTGAGTGTATCAGCCCAAACCTCTTTCTTAGTACCAGTGGCTAATGTTGCTTTCAGAAATGAACTGGCCTATCAGGGTTGAGTGGGAGAGGACAACTCTGAACAGCTTAGTGGAAATAAATAAATAAATAAATAGTAGAAACTTACTGGACGAATTTCATGCACTAACATTGACCACCCCGCCCCCCCATCTGTGTCCACTCCTTGTTGGATCCAGACACACTTGTCAATCCACTCTTGTCCCATGCTGATATATCCAAGGAAAGGGTAAGCCCACTGTCCACACTGTAGAAGTTAAAACCAAGCTAAGGAGATACTTGCCTGGCTGGTCTCTAGCTTCAAAGGAGGCTCTCTCAATCAATCTTTTCTAAATGGAGTAATGCACTCCACAAAGGATTTATTTTCTGTGATCAAGGGCACACTGCAACAGGGTTGGAATCAGAGCCAGCAGTGATCACCCCATTAGCCCTCACTCATGTATCTTGAGCCTCATTTATAGCAAACCCTTAGATCATCCCCTTGTCTCTGCCCAAGCGCAGTCTACTAATTTGTGGATCATTGATAGGCTTTAGCCCTGACATTTATAATAAACTCATCTTGCAGCAAAGACAGACTGCCTTGGCTTTACTCAGAACCCTTTTGCTTGTCCCTTTTGACCAGATGTCAGGGATGGAGACCAAGCCAGTTGCTGACAGCATCCTGTTTTTGAGGAACAAGAGATGGGAAGAGGTCAGAAGTGTGCTGACTCCTGCTTTTAGTCCAAAGAGTCTGGATGAGGTAAGATATAGAAAATGTAGCAGCATCTGCTGCTATGAGAAACAGATATCTACTGCCCAAAACTTGGAAAATTGGGTCCATCTTTCATCACTGCATTAAATGGCAAATCACTTTGATATGTCCAGCCCCAAGGTTTTCAAACAGGTTATTAGTGACTGGGCATGTGGATACTCATATGCACACACACACACACACACACACACACACACACACACACACACACCCCAAGTGCAGAGGGATTTGACTAACAAATCTGTGTCACGAGGTAGAAGATATCATGGGTCTTCACAATACCTACAATATAGCTGGTTTGAATTCTCTCAAGTATGTCCGTAGCAGAAGTTGGGGCATTTGTGCAATCTGAAGTTGCTAGACAGTGACACGTTGCTTGGCACACAGCAGTATCTCTGCCAAAACATGTAGGTCGATTCATTGATTTACAACAATCAAGGATGTCTGTGTTGTATATAAGGCTTCATATGCTGTAGATGTGTGCATGTATGTATGTGTATATATAGACACATATTTACAGGAGGAGACACAGAGACAGAAACACACACACACACACACACACACACACACAGAGTCTGTCCCCAAAATCTTAGTGCAGTTTTAGACTTTAGTAGCTTAAAACTTCACTAAGACTTTTGGGACATCCTTTATGTAGGTACTATTATAGTGCTCTGTGAACACTTTATATAGTGTTAAGGTTTGTATATCTAACTTTATCTTTACAACCACCTTATGATGTTTCAAATGATCTCTCCTGGACCTATCTTCCAGGTCAGCAATGTTTCCAAGAAGATATTTCACATTGCCCTCTATTTTCTATTCATTTGGATTTGCTTTATTGTGTCTTGATTTCTCATAAAGTCGCTAGCTTCCATTTGTTCAATCCTAATTCTCAGGCTATTATTTTCATCAGAGAGCTTTTGTATCTCCTTTTCCATTTGGCCAATTTAGCTTTTCAAGCTGTTGACTTTTTTCTCATGTCTTTCCTGCATCATCCTCATTTCTCTTTCCATTTTTTCCTCTACCTCTCTAACTTTATCTTCAAAGTCCTTTTTGAGCACCTCTATGACCTGAGACCAATTCATATTTTTCTTTTTTTTTTTTTTTTTTGGTGGGGCAACAGGGGTTAAATGACTTATCCAGGGTCACACAGCTAGTAAGTGTAAGTATCTGAGGCCGGATTTGAATTCAGGTCTTCCTGAATCCAGGGCTGGTGCTTTATCCACTGTGCCACCTAGCTACCCCTAAATTCAACTGCCTATTAGACATCTCAAACTGGATGTTCCATAGTGACCTTTTTTTCTTTTTCTTTTTTTTCCCTGGGGCAATGAGGGTTAAGTGACTTGCCCAGGGTCACACAGCTAGCATGTGTCAAGTGTCTGAGGCCAGATTTGAACTCAGATCCTTTTGAATCCAGAGCTGGTGCTTTATCCACCGTGCCACTTAGCTGCCCCCAATTAATATTTTTCTTGGAAGCTTTAGATATAGGAGTCCTGATGTTGACATCTTCCTCTGAGGGTGCACCTTGATCTTCCTTGTCACTAAAGAAACTTTCTGTGGTCCTCACCTTTCTCTGTCTGCTCATCTTGCCTTTCTTTTACTTGACTTTTAGCTCCTTAAAGTGGGGTACTGTTTCCAGGCTTCACAATCCCAAGCTTCAAAAGGTTCCAGGTGGTATGATTTAAGGAAGAGCAGGTTCTTCTCTTGTCTGGCCTGTTCCCTGGTCCATAGATGACACCAGACCAACTTGCTAATCAACCAGCCTTTCGTGCTGTAGTTGTCAGCTCCAAGAAACCTGTGCCCCTCCCCCACCTGGGCCACTGCTACTCAAGCCTATCTCCTGGTTCCCAGCAGGGGTGAAAAACTCAAGTTATGCCTCAGCACCAGCATAGATCCCTGTAAACTCCCCCCTGCCAAGGACTTAGCCTTCTCACCAGATTGTGAGCTTAGTTCCAGACAACACTGGCACTGAAGCTGATTCAGAGGCTCTGGGCAGGGGGGGGAGGGTCTCTTTCTCTGGTGAGGCCTTCCTGGGACTGGATCTGTGTCAGGGTGACTGTGGGGTTGGGCTCCACTCCTGTTTCAGCACAGCAGCTCCCTCCTACTGACCTTCCAAGAAATCCTTGGTTGGAATATGATTTCAGCATATTCTTCTGTGTATTTTGTTGCTCCAGGAATTGTCCTCTGGCATTATTTGGATGTTTTTTGGAGCGATCTTCGCAACCACCTTATGATGTAGCTATTATCATCCTTATTTTACAGATGAGGAAACTGAGGCAAACAGGTTAAGTGACTTGCCCAGGGTCATAAAGCTAGCTAGTGTCTGAGTGGATTTGAACTCATATCTTCCTGATTCCAAGTCTAGAACTCTGTCCAGTGATCCACCTAACTGCTTGTGTGTGTGTGTGTGTGTGTGTGTGTGTGTGTACAGATACATACATATTTACTCATGTAAGAGGCAGTGACATTTAGTGGAGAGCTAGCTTCCCAATCAACAAGTTCCTCCTTTTATATACACAATGTCTTTGTAACCCTGGACAAACTATTTGATTAACTTCTAAGTGATCCAGGCAACTCAAAAATTATGTTTTTAAACTGTGGTCAGTATGCATTGGTAAAGGGAATTTCTTCACTGGGATTTCTCTACAGCAAACCAGATCCACCCACCTATACACCCTACACATGTCTATGTATACACGCACATATATACATACATATACACATATATGTGGGCAGCTAGGTGGAATAGTAGAAAGAGCACCAGCTCTGGAGTCAGGAAGACCTGAATTCAAATCCAGCCTCAGACACTTACTAGTTGTGTGACCCTAGGCAAGTCACTTAACCTTATTTGACTTAATTTCCTCATCTGTAAAATGAGCTGGAGAAGAAAACGGCAAACCACTCCAGTATCTCTACCAAGAAAATCCCAAATGGGGCCACAAAGAGTCAAAAACAACTAAAAAATGACTGAACAATATATATGTGTGTTGTGTGTATACACACATGCATATATGTTATATAAATGGAAATAGGGATCAGGGAGAACAATTAGGAGGTGATGGATGGATGGATGGATGGATGACAGGTTGATAAATGATAGATAGATATAGACATACCCATACACTCATATGTATATGTACATGCATACTTGAGTACACCGAAGTATGTGTATATGTGTGAATATATACATACATATCACTTGAATAGTTTAAAACTACACTAAGACTTTTAGAACACCATATGTTTAAAAATATATGTATTTATTCTTATATATATGCATATATTCTTTTAGAATATATATGTATGTATTCTTTTTTATATATATTCTTTTAGAACACCATAAATCTATATATAAGAATATATAGGGGCAGCTAGGTGGTACAGTAGATAAAGCACTGGCTTTGGATTCAGAAGGACCTGAGCTCAAATCCAGCCTCAGACATTTGACACTTACTAGCTGTGTGACCCTGGGCAAGTCACTTAACGCTCATTGTCCTGCAAAAAAAAAGAATATATGTTCTTATATATACTATATATAAAAGAATATATGTATATATTCTTATATTAATCTACTATATATATACACATATACTCTTCTATAAGAACGTGTATATATATATGCATACACACCTATAAGTTTCAAGATTGAAATCCATTGTAGTAATAATGAAGATCTACCATTTCTCCTAATTATTTGCTTTATATCCAAATGTTTCCTGTTACCAAGGTTCAGCCAGTGAGAAAGAATCTCAGAAAGAGGAGGAGGCGAATGTATATCCTCCCCCAAACCATGTAAACTCCTCGAGGGCAGGAGTTATTAGGGGGAGGGGGCTGTCTTTACATCCTGAGTACCTAGCATAGTTCCTTAAATTACCAGAAAATTAATAAATGCTTTTTGAACTGGATTGGATTGGATGTGTTCAACATTCTCTTTAGTTGTTACCTAACCTGGAGAAGACAGTTTTGACTTTTGAATGACTGGATTCCGCAAACACATTTCTTGGTGTGTATTTCTAAGTTGCTTTGCATGGCTCTGGCCATTTGGAGTGGAGAACATTCACAGAATTACAGGCATCCACACAGTGTGATTTGGCCTTTAAATTTTCATGGTTAAGCTCTTCATATTAAAGCATTGAATGTTCTCAAAGCAGAGGACCATTTTCCAAGAACATTACTGCCAGGAGCTTTCTCCAGGCCATGCCAACCTTCAGCAGTCTATTTTTAATATTTAGCTTTATTTCTAAATCCTTTAGACCAATAAAAATGAAAGTCATTATAACCAAGTGTGGTCCGGGTAATAAATACTTCAGAGTCCAAAAATACATTGTCTCTGCCTGACCAGACGCCCATTTTCTAGAAGTGTCCCTGCATTTATCTACCAGCAAGAGACCATTATCCTGTGACAAAGTTGTATTCTGCTGACACCCAATCTCCTAATTAAAATCAGTATAATGATGGACCGTTTAAGCTCTAGTTAAAATCTTCCTTTTCTATTTGCATTTAAAAGGAAGCATACTCCTTCCTGGGTTGGGGGTGTGATGGACCCAGGTCTGGGTTATAATTTGGTTTCTCACTGGCAAGAGCTTTTGTGTTGTGGATAGCCACTAGCAAGAACAGTACATCTATCTAAAAGTACCCAACTGCTGGGGAGAGAGGGAGGGGTTGCTTAGCAACACCAGCTGTCACCACCTTCTCATGGTGAATGCTGATTGGTCACAATGCCTGACAGGCACTGCTGTGTCATCAGAATGGTGAGTACCTTCAGTTCAACATGTTGATGGCCACAGTGGTTACTGACCTGACAGCAAATTTTGCATAGAAATTTGAATTAAAAAAAAGAAACTACCTACAGTGCTTCTTCAATAAATGCTCTTATGGGAGGAAAGAGTTTGGCCTTTCCTCAGCTTAAAGGAAATACTGTCTATTGATTTTCAACTGAGGGTTCAAGGGTTAAGTTTGGTTTGGTTTGGGGTTTTTTTTTCCCAAACAAGCCAAAGTTAAAAATAAAGATAAAAAGCAAAAACAAAATCCTTGAGCCTGGTTTGCACAGAGCATCCATCTTCTTCTGGTTTCATATTTTTTCAAAGGGTGGCAACAAGAACACTGGACTAGAAGTTAGATCTGGATTCTAGTCTTGCCTTTGATATTTATTAGCTGCATGACCCGCAGTCATTCTCTAATCCTGCTAAGTCTCAGGTTCCTTATCTGACCTCAAAGGAGGATTGTTATTAAGCAATGCAAGGACACTCTCAAGGTCTCCCTGAAGAACTTTGCAATAGATTGTGGGACATGAGAGACACTGGCACAGGACAGCCCAGCATGGCAGGCTGTACCAAAGAAGGAGTTGTGCTCTCTGAGCAAAGCAGAACCACAGTGGCTCAAAGGAAATGTGAGATGCATGAATTTAGAGACATCTCCACCCCAAAATGTTCATATGGACTATTTGTGCCAAACCTGTGGTAGAACCTTCTGAGCTCTTATTGGTCTGATCAGCCATAGTCAGACACACTGTACCTTGACCCCAACATAATGATGTCATTTTGGTCCTCTTCAAGAATGAAGGACAACAATCATCATTAATATAATATAAGACAGGGGCAGCTAGGTGGCACAGTGGATAAAGCACTGGCCCTGGATTCAGGAGGACCTGAGTTCAAATCCAGACTCAGACACTTGATACTTACTAGCTGTGTGACCCTGGGCAAGTCATTTAACCCTCATTGCCCCGCAAAAAAAAATAATAATCATATAAGATAATGTACATTGAAGTACTTTGCAGATTAAAACACAAAGCAAATAACCAATATTGAATCCATTGTTATTTATTATGTATTCTTTTAAAATAAATTAGTCAATAAGAACCACATGACCACTTTGTGCTAGGCACTGGGCAAAACCAAAATAGCCTCTCACCTCAAGAAGCTTACATTCTATTAGAATGGAATTATTTAAAATATGTAGCCCATAGCCATCTAACCATGGGTGGTATCTCTGTGCACCTGATAGGATAACGTAGGAAAACATCTGTTTGTCATTTCATGGGCAATGCTCATAGACTCATAGACTTGGAAGTGACCAAAGAGATCACCTAAAGTCTAGATTCTATACTGCAGAGGTCTGCAAAGTACAGTAAATCAAATCCAGTAAATGGTGCCATTCTTAGCTCATGAGTCATACAAAAATAGGTGCTGGGCTGGTCATACACATGGAGCGAACTGTCCTCAGAGTCAAGTGGAAAACCCATTCCATAGATTTTTCAGGGGTCAGTTAATTGTGCCCTTGGAACTTGCTATTTTAGGGTCGGGGTTGGGGGGGGGGAAATAATAAATAAAACAAAATCCCTTTGTAAAGTTATATTTGGGAGCAAGAAGAAAGTGGAAAGCAGAGGTCTATTTTTTTTTTTAGGCAATTGGGGTTAAGTAACTTGCCCAGGGTTACACAGCTAGTAAGTGTCAAGTGTCTGAGGTCAGATTTGAACTCAGGTCCTCCTGAATCCAGGGCTGGTGCTCTATCCACTGCGCCACCTAGCTGCCCCCAGAGGTCTATTTTTTGAGGACCAAGTCCAACATTAATATTGTTCAGTTGTTTCAATATCTTCATGAACCCATTTGGAGTTTCCTTGGCAAATCTTGGAATAATTTGCCATTTCCTTTTCCAGCTCATTTTATAGATGAGGAAACTGAGGGAAACAGGGTTTAAATGACTTGCTCAGGGTCACACAGCTGGTAATTAAGTTGGATTTTAACTCAGATCTTCCTGACTCTGGATCCAGTGCTTTATCTACTGTGTCACCTACCTGCCCATCATTAATTAGCCCAATAGCAAGAGAGTGGCTACTTTAAATTAGCTCCTGTCTTCAAGCCCAAATAACTACACACTGTACTGCTGAAAGAAATGGCAAATGTGATTTCAGCATCATTGTCAGTTTTTGAGAAAACAGGGAGAACAGGAGAGGTACCAGAAAACTACAGATGATGACTATGGTCCCAATTTTTGAAAGGAAGACAAAACAGTGTTATGACAACTACATCCCTAGAAGCAATGGGATGCAGTGGAATGAGCACTAAATTAGACATTATTTGGGTTGATACTTAGATAAAAATGAGGTGATCCTCAAGAACAAGCATGGGTTCATGAAGAACAAGTCATGCCAAAACAGCCTCATTTCCTTTTTCAATAGGGTATTTTCTCTATTTTGTTAGATTGGGGGATGCTATCTTAATTTTTTAAAAAAATCACTTGATGTGGTCTTTCATGATGCCTATTAGATAAGATGGTACAATGTAGATGGGATGAGGAGGATTCACAGCTGGCTGGACAGCTATATCTAAATGATGCAATTAATATTTCTATGTCAAACAGAAGAAGATCTGTAGTGGAATGCCAAAGCAACAGAAAAGATAGGTAGGATCCCCTGGCATAACATTTGTGGGTGTGTGTGTGTGTGTGTGTATGTGAGAGGCAATTGGGGTTAAGTGACTTGCCCAGGGTCACACAGCTAGTAAATATTAAGTGTCTGAGGTCGGATTTGAACTCAGGTCCTCCTGAATCCAGGGCCAGTGCTCTATCCACTGTGCCACTTAGCTGTTCCCCTGGCATACCATTTTAAAAGAAAAGGTTGTCCAAGGGGCAGAAAAACTTTAAGAATGGAATTCTAATAACACAAAAACAAACTATTCTGATAAGAAAGAAAAAAGGGGGAGCTCTGTAAAGAGTATGATGCTAATTTACAGCAACTCATCATAAAAAAATATAAACTCCTTATTAGATTGTAAGCATCTTGAGGGCAAGGACTATCTTTTGCCTCTTTTTGTGCCCCCAGCACTTAGCATAGTGCCTGGCATATTGATTGATTGATTGATTGAGTTAGGCAGTCAATAGATATTCATTAAGCACCTACTATGTGCCAGGCACTGTGCTAGTTGTTGGAAATGCAAGGACAAAAGGAAAACCTATCCTCCCCCTCAAGAAGTTCATGTTCTACTGTGGGATCCAACACTTACAGAAAACTAAAAACAAGCTACCTTTTAAAAATTCAAGGTCAGCTATGTGGCCAATCTTTTTAACACTGAAGGTTACCCAACCCATGCCAATCTTAGCACAGAGTGAGCTAGTGTAGCCAAAAGATATTTATCACCTGGAGACCTCTCCAAATTTGGTGGGCTGTAAGACAGCAAATTTCTTGGTGCTGGCCTTTAGAAACTGTTTGCCTCTTATTAGGGCCTGCTTGGGCATGCTCTTCATTGCCACAAGCTTTTTAATTAAAAAAAATATATATTTTTTGGTGAGGCAATTGGGGTTAAGTGACTTGCCCAGGGTCACACAACTAGTAAGTGTCAAGTATCTGAGGCTGGATTTGAACTCAGGTCCTCCTGAATCCAGGACCGGTGCTCTATCCATTGCACCACCTAGCTGCCCCGCCACAGGCTTTTTGAAACAAGAACTGCCCCCCACTCTGGCCCCACAACTACCACGACCACAATGATCCATCAAAGAGGACTTTTGAGGAGAAAAATTTTTTTCCAATGATTTTAAACAGACTTGGATGAAGACATAAAAAACATGCTTATCAAATCTGAAGATGACAGAACTCAAGAGAGGATGACAGACTCAATATTTAAAATTATACCGACAGACTGGAATACTAAACTAGAATCAACGAGATTGCCTTTAACAGCTATGATGTAAATTCATGTGCTTAATTACAAAAAACTAATCCCATGTATATAGAATGGGAGAGACCTTGCTTGATTGTAATGTGCACATTTATAATCCAACATTTATTGAGTGACTAGTACATGCAAGATCTGTCTGTATAGGGCACAGTGAATAAGTAGGTCCAAATGAATAAGACATAGTACCTACTGCCAAACAGCTCACAGATTAATGAAAGAGAATGCATACATATCCAAATCATCATGATACAAGGTAGAATGCAGGAGAGGTACAAAGTGATATGATGCTTTAGATAGCCCTGAAGTACACACAAGGGAGACACCACTTTGGGGTCGGAAGGCTTCATATAGCTATTGCTTGATCCCCAGATCAAGGACGAAGAATTGAAGGATGGATAGGATCTCAACAAATGGAGATAGGGAAGGCTTTTCAAGAGAAATGATTATCATGAGCAGATTCTTGGTCAGGTTGGACCAGAGACCCTCTAAAGTCCATTTCAACCCAGAGATTCCATACTCAATATACTGAGGGGGGAGAGTCAAAGATGATTCATGGGTTAGCAACCCAACTTGGTATTTGGGTAGATGGTTATACCTTTTTTTTTTTTTGTGAGGCAATGAGGGTTAAGTGACTTGCCCAGGGTCACACAGCTGGTAAGTGTCAAGTGTCTGAGGCCGGATTTGAACTCAGATCCTTCTGAATCCAGGGCCGGTGCTCTATCCACTGCGCCACCTAGCTGCCCCCCACCAATTACTGTTAAAGGTATAACCATCGGGCAGCTAGGTGGCGCAGTGGGTAGAGCACCGGCCCTGGATTCAGAAGGATCTGAGTTCAAATCCGGCCTCAGACACTTGACACTTACCAGCTGTGTGACCCTGGGCAAGTCACTTAACCCTCATTGCCCCACAGAAAAAACAAAACAGTAATTGGGTATTCTTCAGATGGAACAGATTTCTTTGAAAAGACAATGAGTTCAATTTGGACATGTTGAGTTTGAGGTGGGGTCAGCAGGGTGGGAAGAGGGGAAGAGAGTATTGTATTTCTGGCAGGCAATTGGAGATATCAATCTGGAGTTTGAGAGAGATTAGAGCTGGAAATATAAGTTTGAAAGTCATGAACACACTGCCAATAATTGAAGTTATGGGAAGTGATATATTTGTCAAGGGTAAACGTTTAGAGCAGGAGTTCTTACTTGTTTTGTGTAATGAACTCCTTTGGCAGTCTGGTGAAGTCTGTGGACCTCTTCTCAGAACCAGGTTTTTAAATGCATAAAATAAAATACATAGGATTACAAAGGAAACCAAAGATTAGTGAAAATCAAATATAATTTTTTTTCCCATCCAAGTTCATGAACCACTTGAAATCTATCATATTGTGGGTATGTGGTTAAGAACCCTTGCTTTAAAGAGAGAAGAGGCCCAAGGACATAGCATAGGGGGACATCCACATGTAGGAGATGGGAGGAGAAAGAAGAGCCAAGAAAAGGTACAGATAAGGAGGGACCCAAGAGATAGAGAAGGAAAAGAACAGTGTAGAGTCGTGAAAAGTAAGGGAGTAGAAAATATTTTTTAATTAAAAAAAAAAAGAAAGGAGCTAGTCAGATGGTGAAGAGAGACCAATGGAATAGAAATGCTGACCTAAGATTTTGCAAATGGCATTGGAGAGAATCATTTTAGTTGAGTGGTGAAGGCAGATGCCAGATTACCTCAAAATGAGGCACTCCTTAGAAGTTTGACAGCAAAAGAAGAAAAAGTGAAAGAAAGGGAGTATGTGTGAGCAATATTTGGGCCATACCAGAATCAAAATCATTTGTGAGACTTCAGCATCCAGATCACAAAAAGCAAGAGTTCCATTGAGTTTTTGTTTGTTTTTTGTTTTGCGGGGCAATGCCAAGGGTCACACAGCTAGTAAGTGTCAAGTGCCTGAGGCTGGATTTGAACTCAGCTCCTCCTGAATCCAGGGCTGGTGCTTTATCTACTGCACCACCTACCTGCCCCCTACTGAGTTTTATAATGATCAGGTCATACTTCCTCTGTACCTTCCACACAGATTGAATAAAATGACATAGCTTAAAAATTCACCTTCTTTTGGACAGCCTTCCAGTGATGTCCAAATACAAAGGCTGGGTGCTTCTTGAAACTGGGAGCACTCCCTCATAGAAATAAATACTCAAGCAAAGGCTCAATTGAGCATCCAACAGAGACTTCCTAAAGGGGGGGGTGCTCTTAATTGGATAGGGTCTTTGAGTAGATAGATGATTGATATCTGAGGTCCTTTCAAACTCTGAGATTCCATAAGATAGTCAGAGAAGTGAAATGTGTGCTTTTCCGACCAGGGCAGATTTTAAAGATAAAGACCATAGTCTGTGTTTGTGCAGTCGATAACTAGAATAGACTATTTGTTAAACCCAGTGCAGGTTTTAAATAAAGCATTTAATGAATTTTGATATCTACTGAACAGCATTTTTATCTGTTTTATTGGTCACCATGAAGCAAGCAACGTAGTTCTAGTATCACGGACAATCATCGAAGATGAACAATAAACTGGGCCCAGAAGTGAGTAGAGAAATAGAGACTGAGTTGGGTTTCATATGGGAGATTCTTTTTTCAGTGATCCTAAGCTTCTAAAGACTATCTTGGTGGGGGTGGGGGGGGCAGGGTTTACACTAATTTAGAGATCTGTGGTATGTGGCATGGGATAGTATGAACAGTGAGTGCACAAGGACAAACATACCCCCACCATTACCATCACAACGCTTCAGGCTGCAAATGACTCATTTCCTTATAGATATTCTCTTATGGGGTTCAAAAGTAATCTAATAGATAATGTCTGCAATTTCTCAGAAATTATAAAAATTTTCAAACTTCCTCTGAACAGATTAACACCACCCTGGCATAAACCACAGTCTCAAACCACAAATGTATAGGTTTAGACCAAACTCATTAATGGGAATGTAATTTATTAGCAGGGCCAAGAAATAAATAAAACCAAACATTTAAAGAAAGTATAGGGGGCAGCTAGGTGGTGTAGTGGATAGAGTACCGGCCCTGGAGTCAGGACGACCTGAGTTCAAATCCAGCCTCAGACACTTGACACTAGCTGTGTGACCCTGGGTAAATCACTTAACCCCCATTGCCCCACCAAAAAAAAAAAGTATAGGCTGCATGGGACTCGCAGCCAGAATCATCTTTGTGTTCAGATCAATCAGAAGAAAGAAGAAGCACTAATTGGACTTGGCTCTCACCAATTGTCACAGTTGCAATTTGGTCTCAGCTCTAGTCCAATCATGCCCTGCATTTGTCTTCTCTCCTTTCACCTTCTGGTCCAGGCATTCATCTGCTTGTGCCTCCCTCTCACCTCTCTGCCTTCCCTGTCTATTAACCCCAAAACATACTGGAGCCATAAGATAAATGGGACTCCTTTTTTGTAGTGGCAAAGAACTGGAAATTGAGAGGATGTCCATCAATTGGAGAATGGCTGAACAAGTTGTGGTATATGAATGTAATAGAATACTCTTGTGCTATAAGAAATGATGAGCAGGTAGATTTCAGAGAAACCTGGAAAGACTTACATGAACTGATGCTGGGTGAAGTGAGGAGAACCAGAACATTATATACACTATCAGCAACATTGTGTGATAATCAATTGTGGCAGACTTAGCTCTCTTCAGCAATACAAAGATTCACGATGGAAAATACTCTCCATATCCAGAAAAAAGAATTATGGATATTGAATGCAGGTTGAAACTTACTATTTTCACTTTTTTGTTGCTTTTTTGTTTCTTCTTTCTTGTGTTTTCCCTTTTGTTCCAATTCTTCTTTCACAACATGACTGATGTGGAAATATGTTTAATAGGATTGTACTGTATAACCTATATCAAATTGCTTGCTGGGGACAAGGGAGGGAAAGGAGGGCAGGAGAAAAATTTGGAACTCAAAATCTTACAAAAACAAATGTGGGAAAAAAAGCAAATGTAAAACTATCTTTACATGTAATTGGAAAAAATAAAATAAAATACTATTAAAGGGGAAAAAGATAACGGGAGCTCTCCTGGAAAACTTTTCACAATATCCATTAGCAATCTAAGCCCAAGGATTCTCTATCCTCCTAGGAAAATCTTCCAGAGTATCTGTGATAACATTAAAGGTAGAGCCTGAGAATCCACAGTCTCTGTGATTCTAAGTCTAAATAACCCTGGGCCACATTCATATTCTCCTAGCAATGCTAGACAGCTACAAATCATGGTCCCAGCATGATCTCTGATGAACCCAAAATTGAAGGTGACCCAAAGGGCAGGCAAAGACTCACAATGGGTGCAAATAGGCTATGGTGTATTGCCAAAAAAGAACTTATAGATGAGAAGTGGCATAAAAGATACTATTCATGACATGCGTGACCAGATAAGGAAGTGGATGTAGCAAGATCCAGAGATAAAAATAGACTGAGAGTCTGACTGTCACATTGGTGTCCATTAAATATTAAAAGAACTGGATGAGAGGCTATAGTACATTGGTAGATTTATGGGGGGTTTATGGAAGAAACATGACCAGAATCATATAGGAGGAAAAGGCATCGATAAACCAATCAACAAGCATATATTATATACTACTGTGTTACGGACACTTGGCTAGGCACTGAGGAACTTATATTTTGATGAGTGAGTTGTGATCTGCATCGTGACAATGAATCCATTGGTTAGATGAGATAATATCTATAAAGCATTTAGCATATTTAGCATAGGCTGGACATAGTGGGAACTTAATAAATGCTTGTTCCCTTCTCCCCCACCTCTACCACTGAAGTATTGTACAATACTTCCCTCAAAGCCTTCCTTCTTTCCTCTTTTTACATAATTCCATGGGATTTATGTAGGTTAAAGTAGAAACTGGCAGCTAGGATGGAGCTCATAAACTTTCCTTAATACTTCCCATACTTGTTCTATCTCTTTTGAGAATACCATCATTCTCCCAGGCGTAACCTTGGATTCAGCCTTTGCTCTTCATTCTTCCTCATTCCACCATATCAAATTGGTTGCCAAGTCTTCTCAATTCCATCTCTGCATCGTCATTTAAATGTGTCCCCTTCTCTCCACTCACATGGCTGCTAACCAAGTTCAGGTCTTTATCACCTCTCACCCAGACTATTCTATTAGTTGCCTAATAGATTCCTCTGCTTCCAGTCTCACCCTCTCTAAACCACACTCTACAGCAGAGACATCAAAGGCACTCCAGCAGCAGCATGCAGTGAAGCCCATAACACTCACAAATGAAGCCCAAACCAGATTTAAATGTAATTGGGAAATATTTAACAAGCAAATAAAAATACAATATAAAACATAGATAATGTATTTAACACACTCCCAAGTGCAGCCCAAACCAGATTAAAATGTAATGGGGGGGGGCAGCTAGGTGGCGCAGTGGATAAAGCACTGGCCCTGGATTCAGGAGGACCGGAGTTCAAAACCAAAACCAGCTTCAGACACTGGACATTTACTAGCTGTGTGACTCTGGGCAAGTCATTTAACCCTCATTGCCCCACAGGAAAAAAAAATGATAAAAATGTAGTCCGGGAATATTTAATAAAATAATAAAATACAACAGAGCATAGACAATGTTAACTTGTGGTTTTCTACATCAATGTGCTCCTTCAGAGATCCTTTTATACAGTTTAGTGGACCCTGTTTTATGCCAGTTGACACTACTGCTCTATACAGCTGACAAAAGTTTGGGCTTGGGTTGCATCATGTCAGTTCCCTGCTCAAAAACTGTGAATGGTGATGGTTTGCTGGTAAATGTTTAACAACCAGCTTTCTGGGGATAGAAATATAGGCTCATATCACACTTTTAAATTTAATTTGCATTTTTAAACATTTTCTCCATCACTTTCTTTCTTTCTTTCTTTTTTGTGGGGAAATGAGGGTTAAGTGACTTGCCCAAGGTCACATAGCTAGTAAGTGTCAAGTGTCTGAGGCTGGATTTGAACTTGGGTCCTCCTGAATCCTGGGCCGGTACTTTATCAACTCTGTCACCTACCTGCCCCCTCCATCACTTTCTTAAGTCTAGAAAATCAACAAAGCAATAGATAAAGCTCAGATTCAGAGCATTTGCCAATTTCCAAGGCATGGCTCTAAGGCACCAGGATGAAGAGGCTATAGTAAACCCTCGTCATTGGTATCCTTCCTTGTATCTAAGATAAAATACACATTCTTCAGTCTTACCTCAAGGCCCTCCATAATCTTGCTCCTATCTGTTCTATTTTCCCACCCTCATTTCACACTATTTCCGCTTTACAAGTTCTATGTTCCATCCAAAATGGATGATTAACTGTCCCTGAAACTCAACAGTCCATTTCCAAAGCCCCACTCATTTGCACAGGTATGTCTTCCATGGCCAGAAGTCATTACCTCCTTCACTCTGCCTCTCAAAACCTTCTTTAAGAGCCCAGCTCAGGTACCACCTCCTCCATAAAGATTCTCCTGGTCACCTTAGTTCTCTTTCTTCTATTTAACTTGTATTTACTTATCTTGTACATTTTACACACATACACAAACACACACACACACACACACACCACACCACACCACATCACATCACATCACCTCCCCTTAACCTTCCTCCAAGAGAATGTAAGATTTTTGAGGGCAGGGCCTAATTAGTTTTTGTCTGGTGCCTTAATAAGTGCTTAATAAATAAATGTTTGTTGGATTTGAATTCAAATCCAATATAGGTTGTAGAGGTTGACGAATGTTAGATCTTCTATTGACATTGTATGAAAAATTACTCCCATTACTTCAGTCTTGGAGTTAGCTTTGTCTTTACCCTCTCAGTCACCTCCACATATCTAGTAATTTCTCAAGCCTTGTAATCCTACCTCAATAATAATAACAGTATTTATATAGTGATTTAAGGTTTGTAAAGATATCCAATACATATGATCTTATTTGATTCTCACAACAACCCTGGGAGGTAGGTACTATTGCAATCCTCATTTTACAGTTGAGGAAACTGAGGCAGACAGCTGTTAAATGACTCACCTGGGGTCACAAATTTCATAAGTATCTGAGTCCAGATTTGAACTCAGGTCTTCCTAACTCCAGGCCCAGAGTCTGTGCCACCTAGTTGTCTTTGTGACAGCTAGTAATACTAAGTGTCTAGATAAGGTTTAAATGAAGACTCCTGATTCCTAGCTGCCTAGAGCTCTATCTACTAATGCCAACTAGCTGCCTCGGCTTCTTACAGCCTTCCCCTTCTCTTCACTCCCTAAGATTCTACCTGAGCCCTCATTGCCTCTCAATAGAACTACTACAAAGAGTGGAAGCTTTTTGAGGGCAGTAACTGATCATTTTTATCTCTCTGTCCCCAGCAACTAGCACAGGTTTTCAGCTTTCTTTTGCATATTGTCTTTCCCCACTGGACTTCTAGCACCTTGAGCGTGGGGACTATCTTTCTTTTTCATTTTTTGCATTCCCAGTGCTTAGCACAGTGCCTGGTACATGTTGTTCAGTCATTTTTCAGTTGTGTCTGAATCTTTGTGATCCTATTTGGGGTTTTATTCGCAAAGATATTGGAGTGGTCTGTCATTTCCCTCTCCGGCTCATTTAACAGATGAGGAAACTGAGGCAAACAGGGTTAAGTGACTTGCCCAGGGTCCCACAGCTAGTGTCTGAGGCAGGATTTGGCCTCAGGTCCTCTTGACTCGAGGCCTGGTGTTTTATCCATTGTGCAACCTGGCTCCTCCTATAGTGTTCCCCTGCACATAGTAGGCACTTAATAAATGTTTATTGACTACGTTTTTTATTTAGTTTGTTATGGTTTATTTTATGTAGTTTATTGATTACATAGGAGGCACTTAACCAATACTTTTTAAATTGAATTAATTTTCCTGACTCCAGACCCCTCCTTACCAATCCATCTTCTATACAACTACCAAATGAATACTCCTAAAACACAGACCTGACATGTTAATCCCCTACTCGAAAATCTTTAGTAGCCTCTTATTGCATCTAGGATAAACTACAAAATCCTGAGCCTGGGATTTGAAAGGTCTTTACGCTCTGGTTCCCACTGTTCTTTCCAGTCTTATTTCCTATTGATCCATCTTTCACATGCTCTGCTCTGGTCAAACAGTCCTTCTTGCTTTTCCCTATATGGGACATCCCATCCCCTCTCTCTGGGTCTTAGCACAGGTGCTCTCCACGTCTGGATGCCCATCCGCCTCACTCTGCTTACTAACATCTCTAGCTTCCTTCAAAACACAGCCTACCACCACCTACACTTCCAATTCCCTTCCTACCCCAATCATCTGGGTTCTATCCCTCTTGAGATTCTATCTGTATTGCCATGTATTTATTTTCTATTTAGTATTTATGCACTTGTTGTACATAGAATGAGGATCAGAGCAACTAAGTGCTTTACAAACCATAAAATGCTATATAAACGCAAGATTATTTCTTTTCGTTTGTTTTGTTTGCAGGGCAATGAGGGTTAAGTGACTTGCCCAGGATCACACAGCTAGTAAATGTAAAGTGTCTGAGGCCGGATTTGAACTCAGGTCCTCCTGAATCCAGGGCTAGTGCTTTATCACAAGGTTATTATTTCAGAAAAATCAAGCTTGTACTCCATTGTCCTGGCCCAGAACAAAAGAGCAAAGGGAGACAGAAGGATCAAAAAGAAAAGGGCAAAGAGAAGAAGAAAGGAGGAACAGGAAGGAAGAGAGAATCAAAACCTTATCCCAAGGAGGTCTTTTATTGGGCCTTTGCTGAAAGATTTTTGCTTGGCAATTACATACTTGAAAATAACAGTCAATGTAGGGAGCACTACAGACCTCTTCATTCCTAGCTAATTTAGGTCCATTCACTGTACAGAGTGCTTAATTATACTTGATTTTCTTCTTTTCCAGGTGATTCCCTTAATCAGCCAAGCCTGTGATCTTCTATTGACTCACTTGAAGCCTTATGGAGAGTCTGGGGAAGCTTTTGATATCCAGAGGTAAGGTCAGGCTATGGGGGATGAGGAATAACATTTCTCCAAATGAATTGCCACTTCTTGTAACTGTGCATAATTGCTGGACAATTACCTCATGACCAGGAAAGTAGAGAAGGAAAGCAAGTTCAAAAAGAGCCGCGATAAATGACTGAACGGATGGATGACTAGGCTGACCTATGAGGAAACAGTCCACCAACTAAGAACACGAAGCCCATCTAAACAAAGTGGGGGCAGGGAAAGGGGGCATGGCTGCCTACTTAGGCAGGAAGTCTCAGCTTGACAGGGATTGGGATCCTGAAACCCTGCAGCTGCCTAGAACAGAGTCTGGAACCCAGAAGAAAGTGAAGAAAGCCTCAAAGCCTGGAGTAAGAGCTATCGTGAACCCTCTACAATTTACTCCACAGGAGATTTGTAGAGTCACCCTTAGGCCATCCAATTAAAGTTAGTGATTTAACAACCTCACTTTCTGGTTTCCCCTGGCAACCCTAAATTTCAGTGTGGAGTAGATTAGAAGTACAGCCACTGAGAAGTGACAAATACCATGGAGGGAAGAGATGAAAGTAACCATAGTCTGTATTTCCTGTCTTTCTAACCCCCACAGCCCTTTTACAGAAGGGGATAGAATGGTCAGAATCCAGGTGTCTGGGGCAATTGAGTGTAAGGGTAAACACCTGGGCACTCAACAGTCCCGTCAAACTCAACTAGAAATGGGGGGAAGGGCACAAAATGGCACATGAGGATCTGTGCACAGTCCACATTAACATAGAAAACTACAAATTTACACTATCTCTGTTCTAGTGTGTTTTTATTACTTTTGTTAAATATTTCCACGGATGTTTTAATCCGGCTTAAATGCCCTCAGGAGGGTTTGCAGGCAGCTTGACACCTCTGCTTCGCAATAGTTCCTACTGGCATCACCGTGTCACAGTCTTAAATAATAAACAATATTCATAAGGAGCCTTGGAATAATTGTTTTTAAAGGATAGAATCTTGGCTCTGGAAGGGACTTTGGGAATCACCTAATGTTCAAGACTCTCCCCAAACACACTTTCTGCAGGCTGCTGAGTCTTTCCCTCTCAGGTGACCATCCAAATGAGACACTATTGTAAAGCATTTTGAAACTGTAGAGTGCTATATGGATGTTCGCTCTTATTAGTAGTCATTATCATTAGATAGCTTGTATATGTGTGTGTGTGTGTGTGTGTGTGTATATATATATATATACATACATACATACATACGTACCTCTCTTCCCCGTTAGAGTGGAATCTGCTTGAGGGCGGGACTTTTTTTTCTCATTTCTTTTTTGCTCTTCTCTGAACCTCCAGTGCTTAAGTACTGTGTTTGGCACATGGCAAGTTCTTTTTTTTTTTTTTCCGGGGCAATGAGGGTTAAGTGGCTTGCCTAGGGTCACACAGCTAGTAAGTGTCAAGTGTCTGAGACTGGATTTGAACTCAGGTCCTCCTGAATCCAGGGCCGGTGCTTTATCCACTGTGCCACCTAGCTGCCTCCAAAAGTTCTTAATAAATGTTTGCTAATTGAGCTGGAGCAAGAGTCGTTTCCTACAAAAGGTAGATTACATTCTACATATTCTGTTTACTAAAGCCAAAATGACATATTTTCAAAAGATTTAATCAAAAATGGTTCAAATGAAAAAGTCACGGCACTAAAATTATTGCCCCTTAAAGCTTGGGTTGTCTGGAAAGTTTGCTTATGTGGAACACCTCCTTTCCCCAAGAGGATGCCATATAAATGAAGTGTTATTTTACTCTGAATATCTGACAGAGAAAACACAAAGCACACACCTAAATGGCAGCATTGAATCAACCATTTTCATCAAGAAAGGCATAAACCAAGCACAGGTGTTCTCAGACATTTTACCACCAGACCAGAGCCTCCTGATTGCTTATGCAGAATTCATTAGCTGAGATGGCTGGGGGGACATTTTTTTAAATGGTCAATTGAGTGGTAGAATTCAGACAGAACCCAAGGACTGATATTTTCTGCAGGACTCCCTGCAAAGGGAAGCCTTTCCTTCTATTTATTTCTAGACCACGGTATGTTTTCCATAATACAATCCATATGTTCTTGGGGCTTTTTTTTCCCGGAGTGTGCTCTAGTGCGAAGAGATGTCTCTTATTGCTGCTTCCCTCCCACCCCCAGCCTTTACAAGTGTTAAACTCGCTGTGAAGGGGAAAGGTTGTGTGAGTTTGGCAGCTCCCCTCTTAGTTCAGGGGCTTATACAGCATTAACACCCACTCTGTAGACCGTGGAGGTTGGAAGTTTTCCTTATGGACCATGAGTACTCTGGCTGTTGTACTCTGTAGGTGCTACGGTTGTTACACTCTTGACGTGGTTGCCAGTGTGGCCTTTGGATTCCAAGTGGACTCCCAGAAGACCCCTGATGATCCCTTTGTGAAGCACTGCAGGAGTTTCTTTAAATTCTCCATTCCAAAATTTGTTCTGATTTTAATTTGTAAGTATAACTTCTTTTTTTTTTTTTGGTGAGGCAATTGGGGTTAAGTGACTTGCCCAGGGTCACACAGCTAGTAAGTGTCAAGGGTCTGAGGCTGGATTTGAACTCAGGTCCTCTTAATTCCGGGCCGGTGCTCTCTATCACTGCACCACCTAGCTGCCCCTTAAGTATAACTTCTGAAGAGGGTAAGATGAGCTAAGGTGGCATGGGAAGGAGACACTTTTCAGGGCAGCTGGTTTCTAGGAGTCCTCCTACATCTCTTGGGAAAGTGCACAAACTGCAAGTGATTCAACAAACCACCTGGAAAATACCTGAGGGACAGCTGAAGAACTGGAATGTTTAAATTCAGAAAAGATTGAGGGGGAGACAAGATAACCATCTTCACATTTTTTAGGAAAGGGATTAGACTCAGCCCCTGGGACAGAATTAGGCATCACAGATGGGAAAGATGAAGCAGCAAAGTTTAGTTTGGACACATGGGAAAAACTTCCTACCAACAGGGCTGTCCAGAAATTGAATGCACTTCTCAGGTCATCTGGCTAAGGCTGCATGATCCCTTGTCGAAGGGTATCTATCCCCTTCCAGGGGTGCCCCGTCCAGTCAGTCAGCAAACATTCATCAAGAGCTTACTATGCACCAGCTTTGTGCTAAGGGCTGGGGATACCAGGAAAGGCAAAAGCATGGTTCCTGCCCTGAAGCAACTCACAGTCTAAAGGAGACAACACACGGATAACTATGTACATATGATATATAAAGAGTAAATCAAAGGTTGGGGTGACCTCTGAAGTCTGTTGTGATTGTCTTGTCCTGTGATAGTTCTTTGGGGAGGTTAGCCGTTCTTCAATTCTTTTTTTGTTTGTTTGTTTTTGGGGGTTTTTTGGGTTTTTTTTGCAGGGCAATGAGGGTTAAGTGACTTGCCCAGGTTCACACAGCTAGTAAGTGTCAAGTGTCTGAGGATGGATTTGAACTCAGGTCCTCCTGAATCCAGGGCCAGTGCTTTATCCACTGCACCACCTAGCTGCCCCCTATTCTTCAATTTTATCTGGTCACCAAAATGTATTCCTCCCACTGAGCTCTGATTAGTGGTGAGATTACATGGAGCAGTGGATAGAGTGCTGGACGTGGAATCGATTGTTGTTTCACTGGCTTTCCAATGAGAGATAAAGGGGTAAAGTCTTTCATTAACTTTGTGGACATGACTTTCTATTTACTTGCCCTCCACCTGTACTATACTACTTTAAATATTCCAATGCAAGATTTTGAGAAGGGTGACTACTGGCTCTGTTGTTGTTCAGTCATTTCAGTCATGTCCAACTCTTCATGACCACATTGGAGGTTTTCTTGTCAAAGAGATTGGAGTGGTTTGCCATTTCTTCCTCCAGCTCATGTTCCAGATGAGGAACTGAATTCTTAACAGGGTTAAGAGACTTGCCAATGGTCACAGAACTTGGAAGTGTCTGAGGCTGTATTTGAACTCAGGTCTTCCTGACTCCAGACCCAGGGCTCTATCTGCCTTGCTGCCCTAGAACCAATTTTTGGCAGACCCTTTCATTTTCTCCCTGATTTCATTTCTTGTGACTCCCCTTAATCCAACCAAGTAAAGCTTTTTATTGTTCCCAGGTCACGCCTTCTTTGTGCTTTTGAAACATGTCTTATCCCCTCTTTGGTCCTAATGCATAGCCCACTTTTTCTGCAAAACTTCACCTGCCAGGTAAAGTTTTGAAGTACTAGAAGAACCCTTAAAATTCAACTACTCTAAAGTCCATTCCCTTTTTAGAAATGAGGAAAACAAGCCCCCAATTGGCAATAATAACATCCCTAGTGTCACACCAAGAGTGGCAAAGGACCAGAATTCCAATCTTCAGACTTCCAGTCCATGATTTTGGGGGCTTTTGGGGGGTTTTCTCCTACTCTTCCTCACGGACTTACTTCAATCTTTCAAGAATCTGTGATCTCATCACTGGGGATCTTCCAAATGATTCAGATCTCAGCCCCTCTTTGATTTAGTACATGGGCTTCGATGACCAAAACAAAACATCGTCTTGTGGCCAACGTGGTGACAAGCTTCTCTGAATTAGTTAGGCTAGTCCTTGGACAATGGGCATACAAATCCATTGCTGATCTAATTCTTGAAGCCTTTACAGCTTGGTAGGACCTCTGAGAGCTTGGTCTCCCCTACCATAGCCTCAAAAATCCCAAGGCTGCTTTCACACCACCATGAAGCATCAGAGCAGGACTTCTGTAGATTTCCAAGCCACCATTTTTATTGGAAGAAAAGTAGTTAGGGTGACAAATGGATCCCCTACTCTGTGGAGGATTGGGTGTAGTTTCATTGATTTTTGTTTTAAAATTTATTTCTCATTCCCTACCCCCCCATCCCTTTTCAATCTCCTACCTTTTACAGTAACATTAAAATATCTTATTTCTCTCCATTACCGTCAGTTCTGTCCATTCTGATCAATTTCATACATGTCTTAGTTCAATTCACATTTTTTCTGGTCCAGATTTTCTGTGGAGCTGTCACCACCTACAGCAAGCCCCACACTGAAGTTTTAGGTGCTGAGGGACATGCCTCTGCCCTCGGCCTCAACTCTTCCTTGCATTCCCTCACCCTCAGGATGTGACCAAGCCTGGGTTCACATTTGGAGCCTGACTTGGACCTGCTCTCCTGCCCCATTAACCACAGTGCTCTAGAATGCCCAAGACCAGTGATGCCACCCTTCCTCACAGTAAGAAAATATTTTAGGTTTACAAAGCACTTTCCTCCCACATGACCCTATGAAGGAGGTAATATGAGTATTATCTGGAGAACACCTGGTGAATTTCACAAATGGGGAAACTGAGGCTGCATAAGTGGTATAAGTTTTCTTGAACCTCATTTTACAGATTATAAAACCAAACCTCCAAGAGGTTTAAGTGATTCTTTCCAAGGTCATAGAGTTAGTAAACTGCCAGAGCTGAGACTCAGATCCATGTTTTCTGATTCCAAGACCAGCATCCTTTGCACTATACTATGCATTGGGGTGGCCTGACTTGGAGACACTTCTTCCAGGACCATTGTGAACTCAGGCAGGGCAATGTGGTAGCCACCTTCAGACCAAGTAATATCATCTGTGATGCTTCTCCTAGCTCCTGGGTGGAATGTAAGGATTTCAACTCTTTCTCTTCTGCTCTTTGCAAGGAGATGTAGCCTTGATGCAGAGCCCACAGAGTGTGCTGAGTTTGGGGATAGAACAGGAGGTCTAGACCCATCTAAGGGACTAGTCAGTCATGAAGGGAGGCACCCTACCTCCACAACCGCAGCCTCTCTTGACTTTATTAACAGAAGGAGGCAATCACAGCTCCCTGGGGAAAGTGACTCCACAGTGAATGAATTAGACTGGTTTCTTAACAGGATCACAGAATCATAGATTGAGAGCTAGAAGAGACCTCAGTGAAATTCCAGTTCCACCATCTCATTTAACAGACAAGGAAACTGAGGCCCAGGCAGATTCAATCATTGTTAGCACTTATAGAGCACTTTCAGCCTTGCAAAGTACTTTACACGTTATTTCATTTGTTCCTCACAACAGCTCTGGGAGGTGGGTGCTATTTTTGCCCCCTTTTTATACATGAGGAAACTGAGGCAGACGGTCTGTAAGTAACTTGTCCAAGGTCACATAACTAGTATCTGAGGTTGAATTTAAACTCAGGTCTTCCTGACTCAGGTCCATCACTCTATCCACTACCCCACCTAGTTGCCTCAAGGTCACACAAATAGTAAAAATCAGAGACAAGATCTGAACCCAGATCTGACTCCAGAGCCTCTTTCTACCTTACTACAATGTGTTAAAGCTTCTGGCTTCCAAATGCAATCCTTATTTACCTAGTGAATTTGGTAACTTTGATTTAAGCAGCAAGGAAGTTTCTGGCCAGTGCTTCTGTTGATAGTGTACATGGCTACAATCAACTCCCAGGTATCTTTGACAGAAAACAGTCCCAGCTCATTTTCCCCCATTTTCACAGCTCCCTTTGTTTTTCTCTCTCAAGTGGCATTTCCGTCCATTATGATCCCATTGGCCCGAGTTTTGCCCAACAAGAACAGAGATGAACTGAGTGCCTTTTTTAATAAAGTCGTTAGGAATGTGATTGCTCTCCGAGACAAGCAAGCTGAAGAACAGGTAAAGTATTTTAGTATGTGTTGCTGAGATAAGAAGTCGCTTATTAAAGCACTAATTGCTCATAGTAGGCTCTTGGTGCCTGTTGAATTAAACTGCTTCTGATCCTTGTGACAATGCTGTGATGTAATGAGGGAAAAAGGAACTCAACTAATTATTTCATGGGTACAGGGTTCCCTTGTGAGGAAACTTCTTCTGCCAATGCAGGTTGGTACCTTCTCTACAACTTATTATTCTAGAGTTGCCTAGAATACAGAAAGATTAAGTGAGTTGGCCAGAGGTCATGCAGCCAGCATGGGTCACATTTGAACCCAGATCTTCCCAGTTTCTAGAACAGCTCTGTATCTAGCATGATACCCTACCTTTTAGGATGTAGGGAACACAAGCATTACAATACTTGTTTTATATATAAAGAATTTGAGGCATAACCTCCCTATGAAAGGTTGGAGGAAAGACAGGCTTGAAGAGAGAGTAAGAGGTTATTAGCTAATCAAGGAAGGGAGAGGAAGAAGAAGAGACACGCCGCTCCTTCTCTCCCAACAACTGTTTCCATGAATGGATTGTCTATTCTAGGGTCTGCCTCCTTCCTCTTCTCCTTCCCCTTCCTCCAAAACAGTGGGGTCAGAGCCAGATTCTTTGGGGATGGTTCTCCCCAAATACCAACTCAAAGGAATCTGCCCCATATGCTGGGTACAACTCCAGAACTGATGTAGATAGCACAGCACAAGATGAAATATAAGTGAACCTTGACTTGAAACTCAATCAACTGTTGACTAGTTCTATATGTCTGTTCTGGTTTGTTCCTTCCCCACACCCACTGCCTGTCCAGTCTCTGCCTAGGATTTCCAAATCCTAAGGAGGACAGGCCTTGAATTCACTTTCCTCCTCTGCCTCACCTGCCCCCTCCTCTACCACCACCTCCAACCAGAATCAATGCCTCCTTTACACTTTCCACCTTCCCTTATTAGAATGTAAGTTCCTTGGGAGTGAGGACTATCTTGTTTTCATATCCTCCACACTTAGCTCAGTGTGTAGCTCATCGTTGGCACTTAATAAATGCTGCCATCTTTCAATGTAGAGAATCTAGCAATAATAATGGCTAGCATTTCCATAGCACTTTTTTGTGGGGCAATGAGGGATAAGTGACTTGCTCAGGGACACACAGCTAGTAAGTATCAAGGGTCTGAGGTCGGATTTGAACTCAGGTCCTCCTGAATCCAGGGCCAGTGCTTTATCCTCTGCGCCACCTAGCTGCCCCCATTTCCATAGTGCTTTAGAGTTTGCAAAGAGCTTTACATGTGTTATCTCATTTCAATCCTCACAATGACTCTCCAAGATAGAGGGCTCTTACTATCCCCACTTTGCAGATGAGGAAACTGAGTCAAAGAGACCAAGTGACTTGCCCACAATCACACAGCGAGTAAGGCAGAATTTAAACTCGTGTTTTCATTACACTAAGACTATTGCTCTAACCACAAATGTATCTTCAAAAATCCATGGGAGTCGGAATAGTCTCTGATATACTACATACTTCTCCCCAGCCCCATCAGTCTTGTGAGGAAAGGATGTGGTCAAATGCAAACATAAGTATAAACATGAGCTATTATTATTTTCATCTGAGATTTTAATTCCCTTGTACAGCTCCAGCACATAGTAGGTGTTCAGTAATATTTGTTGCTTTGAATTGCCTAAGAGCACAGAAGAACAACCTCATGGCTGAGTACTTTGGGGTAGTAAAGGAAATGACTTCATCCTGGATGTTCCCACAGCTTAATGTCGAAATGCCTGCTTGTATTTAAGGGCCTGATTACAGTGAGGAAAATGACTAAATAGGGCAAGAGGCTCTAAATGTCTTTGTATTCAGCTGTGCTTCTCGGGATATAGCTTGGAAAAGAGCTTTCTTCAAGACTGGGTGGCTCATGGGGATTAGTAATGGGAGGAAGTGTGGTTTAATAGTTAGGGCATTGACTAAAAGTTAGAAATCAGAGGTCAATTGCTATGTGTGGGAGAATGAGAGGGAACCTTGAGGGAGCAACTTCATCCTTCTATGCCTGAGGAGCAGAGAATTGGGTAGGGCAAAGATACCAGGAACTAGGGGATGAGGAGGCTTTATTGACACGTGTTCAGAACATTTTTGTCTCCAGAGTTGAACTTAGAAGCCCTTGAAAATATAAGCAATTAGGGCTCACCAACACACACCCCCACCCACCCAGTCCCAACTCCAAAGACGGAAACTGCATCCTTGCAAAGACTTGAAGGGAAGCAAGCCCTCCTTTTTCATGTTCCTGATAGAGGAGGAGTTGAGAAGGAGGTCGTTCTCCCCAATTCTGAGGGTTTCTATCAGCCAAAGTCTCCAACCCTCAGGTTGCAGAATCAGTCTGCAAGCTCTATAACTATTATCCGAATGGCTTCCTAGAGGAAAAGGGATGCTGAAGATCCAATTATTGAGATTGCCTGGGGCTTCTCCTTTTATGAAGTGGAGTACTGGTTCAAACAAGGAGCTAATCTGAGAAAAGCAAGAATGCAGTGCTACTTATGTCAAGGTAGAGCCATTCAAGTACTAAGAAAACTTGGCTCAAAATTTTCTAAATGCAGTGCAGATGTTAAAAGGTAAATATTTTTCCCCCCGAATCATGGCCAGTGGGTGAATAAGACACCTATTTTTACCAGTGTGCATATTTAGGTTTATTTTTATGTCATGATTAAACCAAGAACCTTTCCTATCCAGAGGCAGAAATAATTTTCTTTGTATTGTGGGAATAAATGGAAATAGTTTGCCCGAATCTCCCCTTCCGTCCCAGAGATCCCCAAAAAGCCTCTCCCCGGTCTACAGCTGCTGAAGGGCCGAATCTCATCCTCAGTAGTTATTAGTTTAGGTAAGTTTCAAGGTCAGGGGTTCTTAACATTTTTGTAACATGGGAAACATCGTGGTGAGTCCTGGGGGGCCCTCCTCATAAAAATGTTTTTAAAATGGCATAACATAAAATACAGAGGATTCCAAAGGAAGCCAAAGAAATCAAAAATATAGCTCTCAAAACATTTTAAAGACAAGGTCATGGACCCCAGGTTGAGGACATTTGTTCTAGAAAGACCTAAGAGCCATTTAGGAGGCCTCTGAGAGCTGAGGTGGGTGGGTGAGAGGAGCACTAGGATCAGCTTGACTGCTAGGGGAGGAGATAGACACAGCTTCAGCCACTCGGTCTCCAGGGATGCCTCAGACAAGCCTCTGTGACAGAAGCTCCTGTCTAATGTCCCCACCAGCCCTGTGCCAAGGAGTTTAAAATAGATGTCTAAAGGCCTGGGGCCAGGGACAAGGCTAGGGCTGCTTCTATGAATCATAGATGGGATTTAAGGCTAGCTTCCAGGACTTCAGGCAGAAGACATAGGTCCCTTTCCAAGGGAAGAGAGCACTCACCCACCAGCTGTCTGTCAGCATCTTATTTCCGCTGTTCAGGCCTTAGCTGCTGTTGGAGGTTAGAAAGGAAAGGAGTAGAGCCTTGGAAATGATGGAGGAGTTGGACCCCTGTTTTATTCTTCAACTCCACTCATCAAGCATTTATTAAGTAGCTTCTAGGTGCCAGGCAGGAGAGGCACTGTGGCTTAGTGAATAGTGGACAGAGAGAAAGCCTTGGGACCTTGAAGACCTGAGTTCAAGTGCTACCTCTAATGCATGCTGGCTGTATGATCCTGGATAAGTCAGTTAACATCTCCATGCCACAGACAACTGAGACTAGATATTGCAGAACTGTTGTAAATCTGCCCTAGAGAAGAGGGATTTCCTCACCTGGGAAGTCCAATGAAATCACAAGCCAAGACAAAACAAAACATGTTGAATCAGCCCCTAAATTAGGGGCTGAAACTACAAAGTGAACAATGCTCCTTTCCCACAAGAAGCTTCCCTTCTTCTGATGGGTAGTGGTGGTGGTGGTGGTTGTTCATCCTTTGTTCTTGAAGAGGACCCCACGGGAGGTGATGTCATGACTCGGAAGCAAATTGGATTTAAGTGAGGCAGGGCTATGCAGAGTCATCAGCCTCACTCTCTCCTCCTGAGTGATCAGAGTCATAGGTCAGGACGACTGGTGATGGCTCCAGATGCAGTGGGGGACCTCGGCCTTTTTAAGCTAAGGTCTTTCCCAGGTCTCAGTCTGTCTCGGGCAGCATCCATTCACTAATTAAAAGCTAGGTAAGAGGGGCAGCTAGGTGGCGCAGAGGATAGAGCACTGGCCCTGGATTCAGGAGGACCTGAGTTCAGGTCCGGCCTCGGACACTTGACACTTACTGGCTGTGTGACCCTGGGCAAGTCACTTAACCCCATTGCCTCACCAAAAAAAAAATTAAAAAAAAAAAAAAGCTAGGTAAGAATTAGGACAAAGGATGGCCTTGTTTGCCTTCATAAAAGAATCCGCCAGGGAGGGAAGACCTTCCTGATGGGATGGAGATGGGCAAGAGGATAGATCATAGTGGCACAGATTTAGAGATGGAAAAGATCTTAGAGATCATCTAGGATCATTTTACAGGTGAGGAAACGAGGCCCAGAGAGGGTTAGGCACCCAAGGTCACTAAGCAAGTATCAGAGTCAAATATTCAGACCCAATTCTGCTGACTTCAGAGATCCAATTGATCTATATCTTTAGTTATTTAGGCTGGGCAGGGCCAGCACAGGGTTTGGTGACCAACTATCAGTCCCACCCTCGTTTTCTGTTTCCCCACTTTTCCCATGAGTTTCTTGTCTTCTACAGCAGCCCAGACGAGAATGAGCCTTACGGCATGTTCCCAAAGCAGCCAGTGTTTTAGAGGCTGTTCATCTGTCTGTGTAAGTGTAGGCAAAGCACAAATCGCTTCACATCTGATAGACCAAATGAGAGGACGAGAGCCCAATTGAAGCAGGACAGATTTCAGCTGGACACAGGGAAACTGTCTTTATTTCAGAAAAAGCAACACTAGCATGGATGAGCAAGGGATGCTGTAAACTCTTTCTACTTGAGACCTTTGTCTCTCTGTCCTGGATAATCTCACATCCAGGACAGCCCACAAGCTCGATTATTCCAGCAGTCTTTCTGCCCTTGTACAGAGAGGACAAGGATGCTGTCAACATGGCAGGAACCAGCCCTAGCAAGATGTATAGCCCTAGAGAACACAGATGTAAAGGAAGTCAAAGAGAAAGACACAGAAAAGGATGGAGAGAGGAACAAAATGAGGTAGATACTGAATACCCAGCTAGGTTGTAACCCCAGGCATCCCTGACACTCAGTTGGTGTGTCCTTGAAGGCAGCAGGGGCAGGGAGTGGAGAAGGGAGAATCTGGAAGGTATGTCAGAAAACCTCTAGACAAGTTAAATGACAAAGGGACAGACAGTCTGAGCCAGAAAGACAGGCAGGAGGAGAACGGAGTGAAAACAGACACCAGGAAGAGGATAGACATGCAAAGGAGAGATAAGAAGGAGAGAAAAGTAAATGAGACCCTAGGGTTAGCAGTGAAACAGGCTGAGAACCAGGCCTGTGAATAAAACACCCTGTCTTCACTTTGCCCCAGATAAGCACATCTGTTTTCTGTCAGAATCTGCACAATCACTTTGAGTCCAATCATGGGGAGCTCCCTCCTTCTTCTGTAACTTTGCT
This sequence comes from Dromiciops gliroides, assembly GCF_019393635.1. NCBI lineage: Eukaryota > Metazoa > Chordata > Mammalia > Microbiotheria > Microbiotheriidae > Dromiciops > Dromiciops gliroides. Next base: position 105,508,943 of record NC_057865.1, on the reverse strand, counting down.
GTTGTTCAGTCATTTCAAGTCATGTCTGATTTTTCATGACCCCATTTGGGGTTTCTTGGCAAAGACACTGATATGGTTTGCCATTGCCTTCTCCAGATCATTTTACAGATGAGGAAACTGAGGCAAATAGCTTAAGTAACTTGCCCAGGTCACACAGCTTGTAAGTGAACTCAGAAAGATGAGTCTTCCTGACTCTGGGCCTGACACTCTATCACTGCACCATCTAGCTGCTCCTGTATCTACTCATTCCCTTACAGGGGAGTGCTGGTATGTTTAACAACCAGCTCTTTGGGGGTTCAGCACACACTTTTAATTTAATCTCTATTATTAACATCTTTCCCATCACTTTCTAAAGTCTACACAACAACCAAAACAACAAATCAATACCTGATTTGTCATGTTTCCAATTTCCCAGGTGTAGTCACACTGAAAATTTAACAATCAACTCCCCACTTTGAGCGACTCCAGCGTACGCCTGCCCTTACCACACATCATAGCCCCAAAACCAGGTTCCCTGACCTTTCTGCTTAACTTGTTAGTTTTAACATTTATAAACAGCACTGATATGCGTTTTCTCTGAACAATGTATGTGGCTATCATCACACATGACATCCACATGTTGTGCACATATCTTGTATCTGACTCTCCCACAGTTAAGGATACTTTCACTTCTCTCTCTGCATAAGTCAGGACTAAAGCTAAATCCCTCCCTATCCCCAGCATCACTCCTACAGTTGTCCTCTACTATCTCCCCACCCTTGAAAGGTCTTGGAGCAACATATCCAACTGTTTCCCAAATCTTACCCCCGAAGAACCAGCCTTTTGTATCAAAGTTACAAAAGGGCTCAAAGTAGCCAAAATGCTGGCCACAGAGGTGTATGCTTAACCCCAGGGGCTTAGTGGTAGGAAAGGGAGCTTTTCTCATAATAGCAGTAAACCATAGAAAAAGGCAGGAGTGGGAAACTGAGAAGGGAGAATACTACAGTGAGCAGTGATTCCTGGCACCTGGGAGACTTGGGACAGAATAAACAGGGGAAGGGGACTGGAGAAAAGGAGTTGGGGTGTGACGGATACCAGGGAAAGAGGGTCTGATCTTGCTAGCAGAGAAGGGAAGGGTTAGAGGAGAGAAGAGAAGACCTGGATATGGGAGAAAAAAAGGGGTCAAAAGAAATGGTAGAAAGAAGGATCATTTCCTGAAGGAAGAGGAAAGTGTTTGACCCTGCATCTAGGAAAATACAAAATGAAACAAAACAGACAAAACAACCATAGTAGATGATCATCACCACCACCACCACTACTACTACTACTACTACTACTACTACTACTACTACTACTATTATTACTCTTCCCTTCTTCCTTTTTCTTCTTCTCCCTTCTCCCTCTCCTCCTCCTCCTTCTTCTCCTTCTCCTTCTCCTCCTCTCCCTCTCCCTTCTTTCTTCTTCTATCAAGGTTAAGTGACTTTCCTAAGGTGATACAGCTAGTAAACATCTGAGGCTACACTTGACTCAGGTGCTCCTGACTCTAGGGCTGGTGCCCTATCCACTGGACCCACTCCCCCTGATAGTAGACATCTAATAGCCAGAGATAGGATTTTCTCTTGCTTGATTTCCTTTAGGAAAGTATATGGAAGGGAGAGACTGTGAGTAACCTCTGCATGGGCTAGATTCAACCAGACTTTACCATATAAGTAGGCATGGTGAATGAAACCCGAAATTCCTTTAACAAGGAACTTGGCCCCTTCATTCCACAATGAGATAAGATGTAAACTACAAATATTCCTAAGTGGGATTAACCCATCGACTGGCACATCCTCACATTTAAGTATAAATGACTGATAAAGAGGAGACAAGAAGGAGGCTTGAGGGACCAGGTACCTAAAGGTGAAGAGAGGGCACCAGAGAAAGGGAAGGAAGCTCAGGAGAGAGAACCAGAGACCACTGAAAGCAAAAGCCTTCACATTCTTGCCTGGGGCCAGCTCTATTAACCTCAAATGCTGGTTGAATTGGGACAGATGAAACCTGGAATAGAGGTAGCAATAGGTTATCTGTGGCAGACGGAGATGCAATTTAGAAGGGGAACGTCTAGAAGCTTGGGTCTTCATTTATTCGACTGTCTTAAGGCAGCATTCCCCTAGATTCTTCCCTTTGTTGTCCGTAAGAATCCCAAGGACAAGATGCTGAGTGTCTTCCCTTTGGATGTGGCTCAGGCACCATCTTCTGCAAGAAGCCTTCCCTGAGCCTTCAACTTCTAGTGCCCTTCCTCTCAAACCACCCTGAAGATATTGGCATTTATTATTTTACGTTTAGATTGTATATATTTTGTTATGTGCTTATCTCTTCATCATTGCAAGTGGGAACTGTTTTGTTCTTTGTGCTTGAATCCCAGCCCCTATCACAGTGCCTGGCATGTAATGGCTGCTTAATAAATGTTTGTGGATTGGTTGAAAGTGTATCCTTTTCCCTTTTGGTTCCTAGAGACGAAGAGATTTTCTCCAGATACCCTAGATATCCGTGGTTCTCCTTCCTCTGTTGGTGTAGAATTGTTTGATATTGTTGGACAGACGCACTCAGGGTGGAGAACCTCCCACCCACCAACCTACATCCAATGTGCCACCAAAGGCCTTGACTACAGATGAAATAGTGGGACAAGCCTTCATCTTTCTAATTGCTGGGTATGAAACCATCACCAACACTCTCTCCTTTGCCACCTACCTGTGGCCACCAACTCTGAGTGCCAGGAGAAGCTCCTGAGAGAGGTGGATAAATTCAGTGAGAGAAACGTGAGTGCAGATCTGACCTAATCCCATTGCTATACACACAACCTCCATTTGGGTTTTGGTGGGAGGGACATTGGTTGGTACAGTGCCATGTCATTTTGATAAGCATCTTGCTAGCAATGACATGTGAATTAATATTTGGTAAGCACTTGGTAAAACCTAACGAGCTATATAAATACTAGGTGTTATTATTGTTATTGTTGTTGTTGTTGTTATTGTTATTATTGTTGTTAATGCTCAGTCTGAAAGGCTGATAGGATCAGCTGTGGAATAAGATCCAGGTAAAGGATCACTGAACTGAGTTGTGTTGGGTTCTGACTTTGCCACTAATTTTCTGTATGCCTTTGAGTTGCTGATCAGTCGTTTTTCAGTGGGTCCAACTCTTGTGATTCTATTGGAGTTTTCTTGGCAAAGACACTGGAATGGTTTTCCAATTCTTTTCCAGCTCATTTTACAGATGAAGAAACTGAGGCAAACAAGGTTGAGTTACCTGCCCAGGGTCACATAGCTAGTAAGTGTCTGAGGCTGAATTTGAACTCAGAAAGATGAGTCTTCCTGTTCCCAAGCCTAATGCTCTATCCTCTGTGCCTCCTAGCTTTCTATGCCCTTGAGTAGCAATTCTCAAAATGTGGTCTGACCCTTTCAGGAGGCCCATGAGGTTAAAGCTAGTTTTACAAGAATTCTAAGACATTTTAATTTCTTAGTACTAAGAGAGAAGTATATAACTTTCAACCAATCAACAAGCATTTATAGGCACCTACTGTATGCTAGGCACTGTCCTGGGTAGTTGGGATACAAGTACAAAGAATGAAATAGTCCCTGTTTGCAATGAGTTTTCAATGTAACTATCAGTAGATATAATCAATAGATATAGCCCACATAAACAAAAACTTTTGGGGGGTTCTCAACAATTTTTAAGAGTCTAAAAGGGTCCTGAGACCAGAAAGTTTAAGAACCCTTTCCGTTCAGTAAGTCACTTGTTCTTTTTAGCTTATAGTTTCTTATGGGCAAGTGAAAGGATTATATTTGATAATCCAAAGATCCTTCCTAGCTCTAACATTCTGTCCTCTATGACTGAGAATCTTAGCTTTGGAAAGAACCTCAGAGGTCATCTAGTTTATCCTCCCACCCCTCAGTAATAGAAAAACATAAAAGTTCGGAGCTGTATGAAATCTTAGAGATCTTCTAGTCCAGGGGTTCTTAACCTTTTTGTGTCATGGACCCTGACATTAATTTTTCAAAAAATTCATAATTGAAGGAAATGCTAAATTTCAGTAAGAGGTTAGTGAAAATATTTATTTTTTTCCTATTCGAGTTCTTAGATTCCCCTAAAATACAGTCATGGATCTTAGGTTAAGAACTCCTCGTCAGTTAGTTTAATCTTGAGTTTGATCCAGCCTCAGACACTCACTAGTTGTATGATCCTGGGCAATCACGTAACCATTGCCTGCCTCAGTTTCCTCATTGTAAAATGGGGGTAATAAATAGTACCTATCCCCCCAAGGCCTCCTAATGCAAATACAAATTAATATTTGTAAAGTGCTTAGCACAGTGGCTGGGTGGACATAATAAATGTACATTGATAACTGGTTACAGTTTGTTATGGTACATTAATAAATGTTTGTTTCCTTTCCTTCCTAACTCTTACTTACAGATGAGGAAATTAAGTTAAATGACTTGCCCCAAAGCTGACAGATAATCAGCCAGCCTCTGCTCCAAAAATTCTATTGGCAAACACACAAGGCAGTTCCATTCCATTTGGGACAGCTTTTAATTTTTAGCAAGAATGTCCTTATTCTCTCATACTTCAAGAATCAGTGCAGACCACAGCCTGTCTACTGTTTAGATGGTATTCAAAGATTTCTGTGGTACCAACAATTCCATAGGTTGAATGAAATCCAGCCTCTAGGTTTCTTCTAACCAGTCATTCATTCTAGTTCCATGTAGACCTGTTCTTTCATCCCCACAGAAGATGAAAAAAGGATCATTTAGGCTTGATTTCAGGAAAATCTTCCTGACGATTGGAGCTAAGCATAAGTGAAATGGGATGCCTTGGGAGGGATTGGCTTTCCCTCCACTGGAAGTCTTCAAGTGGAGACTGAATAACCCACTGGTTGGGTATATTCCTTTTTAGCTATGGGGTGGATGGCTGCATTTCTTTCAAACTCTTAAATTTTGTGATTCGGCCTCCTGCAACTGCCCTGAATAAGTCAAATCCTTCTTCTATAATCACTTTCCATTTAAGTGTAATTTCTCATCTCATTAAACAACTCCATTTTCTTTTATTATTGCTTGTACATTGTGGTTTACAGACTCTTTATCCTCTTTCTTGCTTTCCCTCTGGCCCAAACTCCATGTCATCACTTCTCTTGAATGCAATGCCTAAAATTTCATATTTCAGATGTTCTATAGCTCCTGCAGAGCATAATGGCACTTAGCACTTGCTTTGATCTGGACACTGTACTACAATGGACAGTCTAAGTCTTGTCTTTTTGATCTGCCACATCTCAATCTTGGCTCTTATTAAGGTTGAGACCAATTCAAACACTCAGAACTTTATCACAAGAAGTGCTGTCCTATACACAGGCAAATTGCTTTTTTTCTTGGTGAGGCAATTGGGGTTAAGTGACTTGTCTAGGGTCACACAGCTAGTAAGTGTCAAGTGTCTGAGGCCGAATTTGAACTCAGGTCCTCCTGACTCCAGGGCCGGTGCTCTATCCACTGTGCCACCTAGCTGCCCCAATTTACTTTTTTTTTAAGTGAGGCAATTGGGGTTAAGTAACTTGCCCAGGGTCACATAGCTAGTAAGTGTTAAGTGTCTGAGGCCAGATATGAACTCAGGGACTACTGACTCCAGAGCCAGTGCTCTATGCACTGCGTCACCTAGCTGCCCCCCCCCTCCCAATTTACTTTTTAAAGAATTTTACCAATTAAGGCAGGAGTTGGCATTTGTCCTTGTCAAACTGAACCTTCCTACGCTAAACTCCACTCTGTTGCTTCAGCATCACATATAGGTAACTCTGAGTCCTCAAAGGCTCAAATTCTAGAAGCCAATCTGGAAAAGCCCCAAGTATAGAAACTGGCGATGGACTCTGTACTGTTGTCTAAAGACCAATCTAGTAAAGTTCGAAGAATTTCTTCACCAGAAGGTTGGCCAACAAGCTATGATTTTTTTTGGCCACAGTAACTCAAAGAACTGCCTATCAAGACCCTGAAAGGAGTTGAGAAAATACCCACACCAATGAACTATCACAGATCTTTGAAAGCAAGGATCTTATCTGGAGTCCATGAACTCATTCTTGATATTTTGGTTAAGTCTACTTTAGTATAATTTGTGCTCTTTGTCCTACTAAGTATTTTACTTGACATCTTAAAAGCATTACTCTGAGAAGGGGTCCTTAGATGTCACCAAAGGGGCCCCATGACACAGAAGAAGTTTTTTTAAAAAATACCTTATTTTGGGGCAGCTAGGTGGCACAGTAGATAGAGCACTGGCCCTGGAGTCAGGAGTACCTGAGTTCAAAGCCGGCCTCAGACACTTAACACTTACTAGCTGTGTGACCCTGGGCAAGTCACTTAACCCCAATTGCCTCACTAAAAAAACAAAACAAAACAAAACCTTATTTTAATGTATTGAAGTCAATCTCATCTTTCTTGGTTTCAGCCCAGTGTTCCAGTCTATCGATATCCCTTTTAATCTTGATTTTGTCGGCTCTCATATTAGCCAGCTCTCTCAGATTTATGCCATCTGTAATTATGATAGGCATGCCTACTATGTCTTTTTCTAAGTCATTGATAAAAACATTGAACAAGACAGGGATGAAAAGTGCTGCGGTATGCTACCAGAGATTCCATGAAAGACTGGCATAGAGATACTCATAAATGTGATTTAGTTTGCAAATCCACTAAGTACCAATATTATTCAGTCCATCAATGGACAGAAATGTATGAAGTACTTACTATGTGCCAAGCACTGTGCTAAGTGCTGGGGATACAAGAAGGCCAAAAACACAGGCCTTCAAGGCACTCACATCATAAAGGGGGAGATAACGACTATGTAAATAATGAGATATTTGCGAGATATACCCAGTGTAAATGGGAGGCAATCTCAGAAGGAAGACACTAGTAGTGGTAAGAACAAGCCAAGAAAGGCTCCTGAAGAAGGTTTGGATTTCATCTGACTATTGAAGGAAACAAAGGGTGGACAAGAGGAGCAAAAATATTCCAGGCATGGAGGGGGTAGAGGGGACAGTCAGTGGAAAGGCATGGAGTCAGGAGACAGAGTACCATGTTCAAAGAAGAGCAAGGCCAATACACATGGAACCATCTTATTCACAAGGACAACCTGGTACTCCTTTTCAGATGCCATAGTAAAATCATTCCAGAAGGTTCTACTTCATGGAGTGGAGACAACCTTGGTTCTTTTTGCATGTGTGGGGGGCAATTGGGGTTAAGTAACTTGCCCAGGGTCACAAAGCTAGTAAGTGTCAAGTGTCTAAGGCTGGATTTGAACTCAGGTCCTCCTGAATCTAGGGCCGGTGCTCTATCCACTGTGCCATCTAGCTGCCCCCCAGCCTTAGTTCTTAAAGGCTATTCCAGGACATTTACGTTCTGACCAGTTCTGTCATGCTGGAAAGACTACGGCCCCAACAACAACAGACTGGGTCTGCTTTCCAAGGAATAGTTTGACTACACCTGAAAAGGTTCATCAGTGGTAAACTAAGCACTTATTGATGAATATTTCAGCCACAGAAACCCATGAAATAAAGAAAAATACAAAATAGCCTTCAGTGCTGGGCTCCTTCTGTAGTCATAGTAGAAGGTGACAGAAAGGGGAATCAAAGTACTGAGAATCACACAGTTTAGATGAGCTACTGCACACTTTAACTTAGTTGTTGGTACTCTAAATGTGAGATATTTGTCCATGACCAACGAGTGGACTTTCTACTCTATAGAATGGTGTCACATCAATCTTGACTTTTATCCTATAAATGAAACCAGAAGAAAGCAAAAATTTTCAATTAACTGGAAGAATGACTCACAGGTTCCTCTTGGAGAGACAAATAATGAATGGAGTGGGCAGATTTGGTTTTAGAGTGCTCACAAAGGCAATTAGGAAACATTTCATGGGGCATTTGGTCATCTCGTTGAAGTGTTTAGGTTAAGTATTCACAAAAATAACACCAGCAATATAATTGCAGTTTATGCAGCAACACCTGTTGCAGGAGTTGAAGAGGTAGATTTTATGAAGAACTTGAGTAGATGCCTTTAAATTAAATTGACATATATTTTGATACTTGGTGACTGAAATACAAAGGTGGAAGTATATGAGGATGGTGAATCAGAAGTGAACATGGCAAGAGCAAAGGATAACCAGTGAATGGTGCTACTCATATCCTATTGGCATCAAGAGTAAGCGAGAGAGCAGCTAGGTGATGCAGAGGATAAAGCACTGGTCTTGGATTCAGGAGGACCTAAGTTCAAATCCAGCCTCAGACACTTGACACTTAACTAGCTGTGTGACCCTAGGCAAGTCACTTAACCCAAATTGCCCTACAAAACAACAACAACAATAACAACAACAAAAGAGTAAGTGAGGAAGCCCCCAGCACATTTGAATGGATCACCTGTGATGAACTTATGGGAGGGCATGAACAATAGTTTCACAGGATGAACTGTGGTCTTCATCTTTGGAAGGAACATCATATTGATGAAGTCACAGATCTGTTAAGATATAACATATTTACATAATTGCAAAATAGTAATTGTGAAAATCAGAAATGGGTTAAGATTTGGCATGATCCATTCTTCATGAATTTATGTTCATGTCCAGTGAACGCATTTCCCCATATGTTTAAAAGCCATTTGTTTAATGATTTGCTTTGAAATTTTCCTAGAGATCAACGTCAAATTTATCCATCTGTAATTTTCAGAAGGTGTCTTTTCTCACTTTGGAAAACTGGGGCATTATTTTCCTCTTCCAATATTCTAGTGCCTCTCTCCTCCAAGTTTTCAGATTACCCACCATTAGTCCCGAATTCACATCAGCAAATTCTTTCAGCATGCAATTTGTCATGGCTTAAAATGTGAACTAGTTTAAAATATCTAAGTTGCTCTCTATCTCCTTACCAGTCTCTACATTGTTCATTATCCTCTTCCTTCTTGAACAATCTTTCTTCCTTATGGGGAATGTGGAAACATAATGGGAGTTGAGTAGTTCTGCCATCTCCCTATCATCTGCTAACATCACACCATCTTCCCCTAGTAGGTTGAGGAACTTTCCCTTGCTTGTTTCTTATTTCTAAAAACAGTTTAAAAGTTCTTTTTGTTGTCACTGATATTTTTCATATCATTTTATTCTGAGGTTCCTGATGACATTCTGATAGTTTCACACTATCCTTCCTTGTTGTTGTTCTTTAGTCATTTTTTCAGCTGTGTTTAACTCTTTGTGACCCCATTTGGGGTTTTTTGGGCAAAGATACTGGAGCAGTTTGTCATTTCCTTGTCCAGCTCATTTTCAGATGGGAAAACTGAGGCAAACAAGGTTGTGACTTGCCCAGGGTCACACATCTAGTGTCTGAGGCTGGATTTGAACTCAAGAAGAGGAGTTGTCCTGACTCCAGGCCCAGTCCTCTATCCAATGCATCACCTAGCTACCTTATCCTTTTGTAGTCCCCTTTATTTACATACCCTTCCACCTTCTGCACATATCCTTTCTTTTTGGAGGCAATTGGGATTAAGTGACTTGCCCAGGGTCACACAGTTAATAAGTGTCTGAAGGAAAATTTGAACTCATGTCCTCCTGATTCCAGGGCCCACATATCCTTTTTTTTTTCTTTTTTTTTTTGGTGAGGCAATGGGGGTTAAGTGACTTGCCCAGGGTCACACAGATAGTAAGTGTTAAGTGTCTGAGGCCAGATTTGAACTCAGGTCGTCCTGAATCCAGGGCTGGTGCTCTATCCACTGCGCCACCTAGCTGCCCCCATATATCCTTTTAAAAGGACTAGTCAGAGAGCCACCTGTGCCATCATACTAGTTTCCCTAGATGCTTCTCTCTTTTCTTCCTCACTATGATTTGCTTATTTCTTTAGTACCTCTGATCACTTTTAAGCCATTATTTCTATTTGTAGTCTCTAGCCTTAAAATAATTTGACTTTTTCCTGAACATTTAAAAATCAACATCAAGTGTACATTTTATAATATCTAATATTTTTCCTTGCTTCTATGAACTCCAAAAACGGTACTTTTCCTGAAGGTCCGGTCACTTCCATTTCCCCAACTATTTCTTTCTTATTGGTCAGCATTAATCCCCAGAATAGTAATTCTTTATGCTGCTTCCTCTACCGTGAGAGATGAAATTGTTGACAAGGGAAATAAAGAATTTAAACTTCTCTTCTTTTAATAAAATTCTGTTTCCCATCTACATGAGTATAGATGAAGTATCTTTCACATCCTGTACCCACCACTGTGAAAGTGACTGTATTATTATTATTACCTACACATCATTTCTATCTACTTCCTGGCTGGGTAATACGTAGTATGCTCTTACAACAATTATATCTCATATTTCTGTTTCTGTGTCATTTTTCCTCCCTCAAATGCATTCCACAGCAGGTTCATGGATTTCCATAAAAGTAGATACCTTCTTTACAATGATGCTTATGCCCCTGTTTCTTTTTGAAAAGTAGATTCCTTCCAACTCTCATAATCTAGCCATGAGTCCCATCTCTCCAAGTTTTATTGATACTTGTGAGATTGTGGTTCTAGTCTTGTGTTTAAATTGCAAGTCTATTTTGTTACCCATATTCATTCACTGGTATATTTTCCTATATACCTCTACCTGGCACCTCCACCTAGCTTCCTTCAAAACATAACTTTCGTTCCCCTCTTATATGGGGTCTTTGCTGATTTGCCTTTTTGTCAATGCCTTCTTCCCTCCTTAAATATTACTTTCTATATGCATTCATATCTCTCTTGATAGACTATAATCTCCTTGAAAGCAGGGACTATTTCATTTTGTCTTGCTCCTAGCACTGAGACTTGTACATGATAGGGACTAAATAAACATTTGTTTAAGAGAATTGAATAAACATTTTAGGCCACAGGTTGCATGCCTAGGTATTTTCTTTAGATTTTAGCTCAGAATCAATTGACATCTCACTTTGTGTTATTTCTATTCGGTGGATTAATCCACAAACATTGATTAATTGCCTCCTATGTACGAGGCACTGTGTCAGGTCATAAGGATTCAAAGACAAAAATGAAAAAATCCCTGCCCTCAAAGAACTTACATTCTATCGGGGACACAACATGTATACAATTGTATAAAAATAATTGTAAGGTGAAAGGTGAGGTTGGAAGTAGAGGAAGTGCTAGAACTGGAGAGACACAAGAAAAGATTTCCTTTAGGAGATGGCATTTGATCTGAGCTTTGGAATAAATTAAGAATGCTAAAAGATAAGGTGAAAAGGGAATGTGTAAGTCAATCCAGGCATGGGGGAACAGCCTTTGCTCTAAAGTCATGGATGTAGGAAATAGAATGTCTCATGACCCTCTTCCCTCCTTCTCTCACCCCCCCCCAGATTTCCAGCTTTTGTGTGTTGTTTTCCTCCATTAGATTGCAAGCTTTCTGCAGGTGGGGACTGTCTTTCTTTTGCCTGGTACATAACAGCCTCATAATAAATGTTTATTGAATTGAATTGAATGTTAGCAAAGGGCAGAAAGTCAATTTGATTGAACCAAAGAATGAATGAAGGCAAGTAATGCTCAATTAGGTTGGAGCCAGGTTGTGAAGAGCCTTAAATACCAGAGAAGTTTATATTTGGTTTTAGGGGTAACAAGAAATAATGGGAGGGGAGGCAGAGCAAGATGGTGGAGGAAAGGCAGTAAACATCAGACTTCCTGCCACAATTACTCCAAAAATACTCCAAATGCAGCCAGAAAACAACTCCTGGGGCAGCAGAACCCACAAAAAGACAGCTGAGATTATTTTCCAGCGAAAAACAGCTTGAAGTTTGGCAGGAGGGGGAGCTAGGCTGCAAGTGGAGTCCAGCCCCACAATCGTGCAACACAGATCCAGCCCCAGGCAGGTTACACCAGAGAAACTTACCCCAAGCTTCCAAATCAACTGCAGTGCCTGTGTCTTCTGGAACTAAGCTTGCAATCTGGTGAGAGGGCTGAAACACCTGGCCAGGGAGAGAGGAGTCTACAGGGGTGTATCCAGGAGCTAAGGGGGATTTGGATGTCTACCCCAGCGGGGAACCAGGAAGAAACTTTGAGCAGTGGTGGCCCAGGTGGGAGAGGAGTGAAGGCTCGTCAGAGCTAACAACCACAGCACACAAAGTTTTGTGGCCTGGTTAATTAGCTAATTGGCCTGAGGTTATCTACAGACCAGAGAACAGGCCACTTGAGTGAAGAACCTGCCCCTCCTTAATCGTACCACCTAGGACCCCTTGAAGCTTGGGACAATATAACCTGGAATTAGGACCCCACACTAGAAGGAGTTAAAAATCAAGTAAAAGATGGGTAAGATGAGCAGGCAGAGAAAGTTGTGAATCATAGAAGCTTCTTTAGTGACAAGGAAGATCAAGGTGCACCCTCAGAAGAGGATAACAATGTCCAGGGCCCCTACATCTAAACTTCCAAGAAAAATATGATTGAACTCAGGCCATAGAGGTGCTCAAAAAAGACTTTGAAGATAAAGTTAGAGAGGTAGAAGAAAAAATGGAAAGAGAAATGAGGGTGATGCAGGAAAGTCATGAGAAAAAAAGTCAATAGCTTGAAAAGCCAATAGAAAGGAGATATAAAAGCGCTCTGATGAAAATAATTGCCTAAGAATTAGGATTGAAACCAATGGAAGATAGTCACTTTATGAGAAACCAAGACACAATAAAGCAAATCCAAATGAATAATAAATCATGGACGCTTATTGAGCAAGGGAGGGACACAACCTGATCTGTGCCCTAGGAAGATTATTTTGGCAACTAGGTAGAGCATGGCTTAGAGGGGGGTGAGATTGGAAGCAGGAAAAACTTATGGGGGGAGGGGTCCTATAAGAGTTCAGTGTGAGGGGCAGTTAGGGAACGCAGGGATAAAGCACTGGCCCTGGATTCAGGAGGACCTGAGTTCAAATCCAAGCTCAGACACTTGATACTTACTAGCTGTTACCCTGGCAAGTCAGATATGTTTCCTCATATCCTCATCGCCCTGCAAAGAAAAAAAAGGGGGAGGGGGGGAATGTATGCTAGAGATATCGTGGAGGTAGTGATTTGTCAGTAGAATGGATGTGCAGGGTAAGGAAGAGTAAGGAATCCAGCTCCCCGCCCCTCAAAAGTCAATTTAAAAACAACTGCAACCAAGTCATCATCTACTTGTTCATTCATTTAGCAAATATTTACTGCAAATCTAAAATGTCAAAGACAGTAGTAGTGCTGTAATCTACATGCAGAAAGCAAGACTCCTGGTAGTTGTTTTTGTACTTTCTCTAAGCATGTGCAGACACAGCAACAAGAGAGACAGACAGACAGAGAAATAACATCTTAAAAGAAATAATTAGGGATTGGAACTAGTTTTGCTGCTCTGGTTATAAAATAGGAAAATGTGTCTCATCATTCATAAAACCCTCAAAATGTTGGCATTTCAGACTGCTAGCTAAATTTGGATCATAGAGATAAAAGAAGAAAAACACCAACTCCTTCCATCCATGTAAGCTGACCTCCCCATTGCTCTGTTACTTTATTCTGAAATTATTGACTTTTGATCTGGCTAAATTCTACTCATTTCTTTCACTGGGGCTCAATGTGCCCAGTCAAAATTTATGGTCCATTTTCCTTCAGCTTAATTGTTATTATAAATCTGTCCTACAGAGCCCGGTTGTAAATTAATCACAAACTCATTTGGACTGATACACAGTCTCTCCTTTAGAATAATTTGACCACAAGGTATGCATTTTGAGAAAAGCCACATTTAAAAAAAAAAAAAACTTTTGTTGGCAGCAGCTACAGCATAGTAGAAAAGAACTCCGGATTTGTGGTCAAAGGGATATGGGGGCTAGTCCTGAGTCCCCTCTCTATTAGCTATATGACCAAAGGCAAGATGCTTCACTTTTCTGAGTCTTGGTTTCCTCACTTGTAAAATAAAGATAATACATTATTGACATTAGAGAATTGTTGAACACATCTCTTGCATTAATATTTATAGCAGATTTTTTGTAAGCACAAAGCACTTTGAAATGTCAGTTATTATTGTTTATTATATCACCATCACCATTATCATCATCATTATTATGGTTCTTGCCAAATTGCCTTATAGCTAATGTAGACACATAATTCAAATTTTGCTGGACCTTTCCTCTTTCTCCTGTTAAAGGAGGGCATTCTCATTGCTTAGTTCAGTCGAGTTAGGATCTTGTAAGGAAACCCAAAGTTTGCAGATATGTTTCCTGGGTGGGCCAGTAGACTTTTTGCAGGCAGCATTTTAAACCCCAGCAAACCTTCTCATAAATATATACCCTAAGTTACAGGGGGATTTAAGAAAGAAAGTGGATGTCTTAGCACAAATCCATCCCCATTACTGGCAAAATAATGTGGGATCTAGACCCTACTGATAGCAGGTTATTAGTGTCATCTGTTTATATTGAAATAAGCTTTATGTGACTTTAAAAGAAAAGAGGAATGGAGCAGCTAGGTGGTGCAGTGGATAGAGCACCGGCCTGGATTCAGGAGGACCTGAGTTCAAATCTGGCCTAGACACTTAACACTAGCTGTTGTGACCCTGGGCAAGTCACTTAACCCCCAATTGCCTCACTAAAAAAAAAAAAAAAGAGGAATAAACAAGTGCCCACAGTGCACTCCTAACTCCATTTCCTGAGATGGGAAAAGGGAAACCATCTTCATGGGTTCTATGACATTGATAAAGCCTTCCCATCTAGGGATTGGGGGAAAGACTGTAGTTGGGACCATCTGGTTGGTGCTAGCAGATGTCAATGGCTGGAGATACAGAATACAAAGTTTTGAGGACTAAGTACACCAGAGGAGAGACAATTGCAGGTTGTGAAGGAGAAGCCACGGTCATTGGTAGAGATTATAGAGATCACTGTTTAAATCCATGAGAGGGAGACAGGGAGGCAAGACCAAGATGGCTGCCAAGACCAGTGGGGCAAGGGACAGGGCAAAGCCCCCAAGGCGTAGGGTAACAAGGCTCAAGGACTACCTAAGTTAAGAGGGCATGGAGCACCCCCATTTACACTGTTCAGTATTCACTGGGTACTTGTGCATTTGAAACCTCAGCTGTGCATGGGGAGCCCCGCCTTTCTGCTTCCCTGCATTCCCTTCAGCTGGAGAGCTCCTGCTGCTGATACTGCTGCTGCCCTCATTGTTCTCCATGGCACCATGGAATCAAAGCCTGAATAAACACCTGGGAGCACAATCCAAACTGGAATTGGGTTTATGGAAGCACCCAAGAGGCTCCTGAGGGCCCAGTGCCTACAACCTAGGTGTTAATAGGTCCTGAGAGAGGGGGAGGGGAGGCTTTGTGGGCGAGTGAAAAGAAGGCTGCGTTGGCGCCAGAAGATCTGGGTTTGAATCCTAGAACTAGATGCCATGTGACCGAAGGCCAAATTAATTCACCTAATCTGCCAGTCTTTACACGACTTCATACTCCTTCTGAGTTTCATCGTTGTAAAGCGTTACATGGTACAACAGTGCAAATGTGAAGCCACATAATCTAGCCAGAAACAGTACTCACTCCGGAAACATGGGACCTGGTTTCAAATTCTGCCTCTGATGGGATGACCTCACAATCTCTCTGAGCCTCAAGGTTCTTCATCTGTAAAATGGTGGTACTGGTTTATGATGGCCGCTGAGCTTCGTCCCTTCTCTTAATCCACGATCCTATGTCAAAGTGAGGAAATAAACAAGGAATTACAGTCCTGGAGCTGGGTGTATTTCAGACCCTTCCTAGCTGTGTGGCAAGTCACTTTACCTCCTGCCTCACCTTCTTCAGCTGTAAAAGAAAGGGGATAACAGCACCTATCTCTCAGGGCTGTTGTGAGGTTCAAATGAGATAACATATGGAAAGTCCTTTGCAGATTTTAAAGTGATATAAAATGCTGACTATTAGATTAGTATTCACGTGAAAAATTGTTAGCAAACAATCCATGTGAGTGCCAATTGAGCCTGCTCCCCTCCCTCCCACTCCTCCTGCCCCTTCTCTCCCTCCCTCTCCCTCCTCCCTCTGTCCTCCTTCCTCTCTCTCTCCCCTTTCTTCTCTCTCTTCCATTTCTCTCCCTCTCCTTCTTTCTCCCTCTTCCCATCTCTCTTTCTCTCTTCCTCTCCCTCCCCTCTCTCTCCCTTCCCCCTCTCTCCCTTCCCCCTCTTTCTCTCCCTTCCCCTTCTCCTTCCCTTCCCCACCTCTTCTTCCCTTCCCCCTCTCCCTCTCTCCCCCTCTCCCTTCCTCCCCCTCTTTCTCCTCTCTCCCTCTTTTCTTTGCTCCCTTCCTCTTTCCTCCTCCTCTATCCTGCACACTCAATACCACACATATTCTCAGATCCTCACTATCTCCTGACTTTCTGTTGCATACAAACACACCAAAGTTTTCCCCTTCCTAAAAAATCCACTCACTTAACCTTCCCCTCAAGTTATTATCCTAAATTTCTTCTCCCTTTCACAGCTAAACTCCTAGAAAAAGTCATATAACTTTATTGTCTCCACTTCGTCTCCTCTCACCCACATTTAGTTCTTATGTTGTAAGTTTCCAACCTCATCAATCAACTGAAATTGCTCTCTCCAAAGTTACTATATGGGTCTCATAATTGCCAAATCCAGTGGCCTTTCCTCAATTCTCATTCTCCTTGACGTTCTTTGCCACATGTGACACTGATGATTATTCTCTCCTCCTGCATACTTTATCCTCTCTGAGTTATCAGGACTTTACTCTCACCTTGGTTTTCCTATGGTCTGATTGCTCCTTCTCAGTCTTCTTTTCTGGGTCATCATCTAAATCCTAACCTGTCCTTCATTTCACTCCCCTCCTCCCCCTCCCCATCTATGCTCTGCATCCCAGCCATTCTCCCATCCATCTCTTCTATCTACCCACACAACTGTTAGCCCTCATCACCTCTCACCTGCACTATTCCAATAGCTTCCTAATAGGTTTTCCTACTTGTCTCTCTGTCCTCTTTAGTCCACATACCACAGCTGCCACAGTGGCATTCCTAAAGCACAGATCTGCCCATGTCATTTCCCTGCTTTATAACCTTCTGTTACCTCTAGGATGAAATGAATTCCTCTTTAGCATTTAAAGCCCTTCATGGGGCAGCTAGATGGGGCAGTGGATAGAGCACCGGCCCTGGAGTCAGGAGGACCTGAGTTCAAATCCGGCCTCAGACACTTAACACTTACTAGCTGTGTGACCCTGGACAAGTCACTTAACCCCAATTGCCTCACCAAAAAAAAAAAAAAGGCCTTCACAACATAACTTCAGCCTTGCCTTCTAGGCTTATTGTACATCACTGCCCTTCACACACTTCAGTCTAACCAAGCCAGCCACCTTGATGGTCCTCACACTACATTACATAGTACATTCCATTTCCTATCCCTGTGCATTTGCACTGATCACTGCCCCCCTCCCCCATCCTCAAATGCACTCTGTCCTCAACTAAATCTCCTCAAACTAATCACTCTCTTATTTCAAAGTTCTACTCAATTGCCATCTTCTGCATGAGGTCTTTCCTGGTACCCTGACTCTCCCATTACCTTGAATTTACTTTGTGAAGATTTTCTATCTATTCGCATTTGTATATATTGTTTCCCTCATAGAATTCAAGTTACTTGAGGGCAGGGAAGGCTTCATTTTGTGTTTGTGTCCTCAGCACCTAGACCGGTGCCTTGCACATCCTAAGCACTTGATTAATGCTTGATTGAACCAGCTAAGGGAAGAGAGCACTAAATCATTTACTGATTGGAAGTGTTTTGTATTGTCCATATAGGTATGTATGTGTCTATGTGTTTGCACGTGTTCACACGTGTGTATGTATGTATATATGGGTTGCACACATACATACATGTGTGCACATGTGTGTATACCAGCTTCGTTACATGGATCTGTTTCTCCAGCATATGCTAGATTGCTGGGATTGGCCTGGATGCAGACTAGACAAGGAGATTATGAGGACATGTCTACAAACAGGAAGCAGATTGACTTTGTTTGTTTGTTGTTTTTTTTAGTGAGGCAATTGGGGTTAAGTGACTTGCCCAGGGTCACACAGCTAGTAAGTGTTAAGTGTCTGAGGCCGGATTTGAACTCAGGTCCTCCTGACTCCAGGGCCGGTGCTCTATCCACTGCGCCACCTAGCTGCCCTTTTTTTCGTTTGTTTATTTTATTTTATTTTTTTTAGCAGGTTGACTTAGTAGGTAGAGTTCCTTATAAGGAAGACCTGATGTTCTAATCTTCTTATGGTACTTATTAGCTGAATGACCAAAGGTAGTCACTTAACCTGGTCTTAGTTATCCCAATTTATAAAATGGAAATAACAATAGCTGTACTGTCTACATGACAGTTTATAGTGATGATCTTAGAAAATATGGAAGGGCCATCTAAACATCAAAGCCTCCATAGAAATGTCAGCTATCATTATTCAGGGCTACCAGAGCCTCTTATTACTATTAGGATTCGATCTGGGGCCATATCATATACACCCACCAACATAGATACTATAGCATGTGGCTCCCCTTTGACCTATGCCCCATCTAGATGTGGTCTTTGGTTTTTCCATTACCATTCTGCCTCTTGGGGAGGAATGATCATCCAACTGTGATCAGTATTGAATGACTCCAGGAGGCCTTTTCTCATTAGCTGTATGAATGACCAGTGATTTGAAGAACAAATCTGTCTTTCTATCTATACTTTATGGGAAAGCTGGAGCAGACAGAGAGCAACAGTAGCCAGAGTCCCCTCATAACTTAGCCCTGGTATCAGGGCAATGGAACAAGCCAATACCTTTGTGGAGTTACCTGACGTGGCCATAACCTTGTTCATCCATCTTGGGTAATGAAACCACAGTCAGTTAAGGTCAGGACAAGACGTCTAGGCTATCTGCTAAGTGGGGGCCACTCCACCCTTATCTTGGAGACTGTGGTCTGCAGCCCTCCTGCTGGAAGCCAAAGCCAGCAACAAGTCCTGGCTGGGTATGAGTTGCTGTGGTACCTGATCCCTCCTAGGCTCTGATATTTCAGAGGGGAGTTGTCCTACGGACTCCCCTCAGGCAGGGGAAACAGCCATTTCTTTCCTTAGGTTCCCTTGGCTAAAGTCACCAAGTATCCTAAATCGGGCAGGCAGCTTAGCCTCACTTTTCAACCCCTTTCTTTTTGTATGGCAATAGCTGTTCTGGGGATAATGAGTACCCCATCATGAGTGCGTTCGTGAGGATGCTGGATAACCACTTGCATGTTGGGATTACTAAACACAGCATTCCTGCCTTTGGGTGGGTCTAGGTGACTTCTAAGTTTCCTTCTGACTTTTCAGTTTCTGTAGTTATAACTCCCCATTCATATAGAACATTAATTAAGGTTCATGAAAATGCCTTTCCTTAACTGACCTGTAAGATGGCCAATTTGAATATGGTCACCCCATTTATTATTATTTGTATTATTTATAGTGACTTTTCAATGTTCTTTAAGGTTTGCAAAGCATCTTATACATGTTATTACATTGATCCCCACAACAACCCCTGGGAAGTAGGGGTGGTGTTATTATTTCTATTTTACAACCAAGGAAACTGAAACCAAAGAGGTTAAGCAACTTGCAAACATGACTGTAGGGCTTTGAGGCAGGATGGTCTTCCTGACTCCTAGTCCCAGCACCCCTACTTCATCCTGCCATGATCGTCATCAACAACATCATATGACGGCTATAGAAAGATGCACACTTCCACCACCAAAAAGGAGGAAGAGAATTGATATACATTCCTAGAGCATGTAACAAGTGGCCAAAAACTTGTAAGAAATACTTTTTCAAAATAAGCAGAATCACTTCACCAAGCAATAGTAATGGTTGATTTAGTTACGTTCAGTCCAATGGTGTATATGGTAGGTTACCCTATTAAGGGGATTACCTCCAAAGGAGCATGTGAAATGACTAAATCAAGAGTAGAATCAAAAGGACTTCTATGTGTGACCCCCACCTTAAGTTATCCAACAATATGTCAACAAAGAAGTGGCAAACAAAAAAGGTACCTACCTACCGTCCTGAACATATCAGCCCCAGCATTATTCTCCCCAAATATTCTGAGAAAGGGTCCCGGATCATAATACCTAATAATTGCTACATTTTCAGAGAGATTTAAGTTTTGCAAAGTGCTTTTATATTGTACAATATTATTTCATTTGATCAAAGTGAAAGGTATGAGTTGATGGAAAGAACATTGGCTTGAGAGGCAAATGAATCTGAGTTATGCAATGAACATTTTATTAAGCACCTACTATGTGCCAGGCACTGTGCTAAGCCCTGGGTATACAAAGAAAAGCTTAAGACTGCCCCTACCCCTCAGGGCAGCTAGGTGGCGCAGTGGATAAGCACTGGCCCTGGATTCAGGAGGACCTGCATTCAAATCCAACCTCAGACACTTGACACTTACTAGCAGTGTGACCCTGGGAAAGTCACTTAACCCCAATCGCCCTCACCAAAATAAATAAATAAAAAGGGGTGCCAAGTGTAGTGGGTACAAAGAGATGTTTTTCTGACTTGATCTCATCTTGCAGATTGATAAATTTTTGGAGATGACGAAGTCCAGGAAAAGTCCATCTAGAATGGTAGACATAGAGTCAATTGTGGCTCTGACACGTATTAGCTGTGTAACTGTGGCCAAACCCACTTAACCCTTCCAAACCTCAGTGTCCTCATCTGTAAAATGAGCATAAACAATATCATCAGTATCTACCTCATGGGGCTGTTGTGAAGATCAAAAGAGATCCAAGGATCCTAGCTTAGACTAGGAAGGTGTCCTAAAGAGGTTCCGGCTGATTGGTGCAGATTTGTCTGTAGAAATGGAGAGGCTAATGATGGCAATTCAGAAGCCACATCTTTGCCACCAGCAACTACAGAAGGAGCCCAGAGTTAGTGATCAAGGTAGATTATGCAAGGAGTCAGGGGAAACAGCGTAACACTTCACTGCAGGCTGTAAAAAGTTAGTATTACCAAATACCAGTGGCCAGAATACTCCATCAGAGGTTTCCCCGTCTTTCAAAATATAGAGACCTCACCAAAGAGGTCAAAATCCATGTGGGAACCTAATGAGGACCATATCACCTCTGATGTCCTCTCTGCTTACTGAAGCTAGGCCAAAGATGCTGTCAGTAAGCCTGTAGAGGCCTGAGCTCATAGCCTCTCCAACTAGAATAAGGGGTTTTATCTACCTGTGTAATAGTTTGTAAGGGGCAGGCTAGGTGACAGTGGTAGAGTACCTGGCCTGGAATCAGGAAGACTTATCTTCCTGAGTTCAAATCTGGCCTCAGAGACTTCCTAGATGCATGACCCAGGGCAAGTCACTTCACCCTGTTTGCCTCAGTTTCCTCATCTGTAAAAATGAGCAGAGAAGGAAAAGGCAAACCACTCTGGTATCTTTGCCAAGAAAACCCCCAATGGGGTCACAGACAGTCAGATAGGACTGAAACAACCCAAATAACACAAAATAATTTGTAGAATAGTAGATATAAAGACAATAGCAGGATATGAACTTGTGTCAAGATTGTTTCTATCTATATCCTATTGAAAAAGAGTAGAAGGATAGATAGAAGAGGGACAGTGGATAGAGAATTGACCCCTGAGTGTTGAAATCTGGGTTCAAGCCCCATCTCTGACCCATATTGGCTGTGACCTTCTCCAAGTCACTTAACCTCCAAAAGGATGTTAAGAACACTGGACCCGGTCCACAACACATGAACTTAAATGCAATTGGGAAATATTTAACAAAATAAAAATACAATTGACCATAGATAATAAATTTTCTAAGTCAATATACAGCCCACAGGGATCCTTCTGTACAGTTTAGTGCTGTTGTTATACAGTCACATCCAACTCTTCATGATCCCATTTGGGGTTCTCTTGGCAAAGATCCTGGAGTGGTTTTCCATTTCCTTCTTCAGCTCATTTTGCCAATGAGGAAACTGCGGCCGACACGGCTAAGTGACTTGCCCAGGGTCACGTAGCTAATAAGTGTCTTAGGCCAGATTTGAACTCAGGAAGAGGAGTATTCCTGACTCCTGGGGTGGCATTCTATCCACTGTGCCACCTAGCTGCCCACAGTTTAGTGACCTGGTTTCTACTTGACTTTGATGTTACTGATTCCTCTCTAAGACTGTGGTTGAAGAGTAGGTACATTTTGCTGATAGAAAGAGTCTCCTCAGAAGGATTTCCCTAAATCAATTAAATCACAGATCTAGTCAATTAAAAAACCAAGAGTTATGACACTTAGCGCTTTAAAGTTTATAAAGTCCTTTCCTTGTCTGTAAAATGAAGGTGCTAGAATAGATGGGTTGTTAGCTCCCTTCCCTGTCTTAATCCATGATCTTCACAATCCTGTGAAGTAGAGAATAGAGGTATTTTGATTATCCCCCATTTTACAGATGAGGAAATTGAGCTGCAGAGGAGTTATTTATTAATTCATTCATTCGTTTATTTATATTTATCTATCTATTTGTTTATTTATTTATTTATTTTTGTGGGGCAATGAGGGTTAAAGTGACTTGCCCAGGGTCACACAACTAATAAGTGTCAAGTGTCTGAGGCTGTATTTGAACTCAGGTCCTCCTGAATCCAGGACCAGTGCTTTATCCCTGTGCCACCTAGCTTCCCCCCCCCCAAGAGGAGTTATTTGATCACACAGCTAACAACAGCTGACACCTCTCACACTGATCCAAGAGTTCTTCTCAGAGTATCAAGGGAAAATGAGCATGAGGTTGATATATCAGGAAGTGTAGGTTCATGGTCTGCCTCTTCCCCAACCCTCTTCTATGTCTTATTAGGGAAACCATAGACCATGCCCTATAGGGCATGATGAACCCAGATGCCTTCTGGCCTTTTATTGTTCCTAGTTCCTGCTTCCTATACTTAGGCCCATTGATGTCATTCAGCAGCATCAGAATTATCACCATCCAGGAGCCTGAAGAGTATTCTCCTTATTTCTTTTCTTTTTTCCCTCCTCTGCTCTCTTCCTCCATAATTCTGCCCTCTTTCTTCTTTAGTTTTTTCTTTTCCTTTCTCCCTTCCCCCTCTTACTTTCTCATTTCCTTTGCCTATCATTCTCATTCTTCTATCTCTTCCCCTCTTTGCCTTTCCCTTGTCCCTCTTCACTGTCCTGGTCTGGTACCCCACAAGGAGAGGCTTTCCTCCCCTCCCCCATGCATATCTCAGCCTCTTAGGAACCCTATGGACCACCATCGAAAGCTTTAACAGCATAAAACGATTCCCACGGCAAGTCCCAGAAAGGAAGTGTTGACTCTGGGGGTATTTAGCTTAATCAAGTATAGAGCTTTGAATCTGATTCTGTTTTTGCTCCGAGACCTTCCATGTGTCCCTGCAGGCTGATGCTCTGTGTTTGAGCAAAGCAAGAGGTGAGATGCCAAGAGATACCACTCCAGGGAATGACCCACAACAATCAGCCTGCATTTGATGCCTTTCATGTGGCATCTCAAAGTATTTTACATTTAAAATCTGGGCATCTACAGGGAATACGCTCTACTAAGCAAATATGCTGACAGGGTAGGTTCACATCTATCTCGAGAAGTGAAAATTAAAAAATAAACTTTGGAAACTTAACTCCACAGGTGAGATAGGATGTTCTTCTATTTGTGAACCTGGCACACATTTCTATTCTTAACCTAATAACTTGTTTATGTAACCTAAGACCTCCAGAACATCAAATAGTTATTAAAAACATACATATGACACAACGGTTGCCAGTAGAAACAAAAGAATAAACACATGTGAATTAGGAACAAAAGGAGAAACAAAAGTGTAGTGTGCTTTGGGGCTATCTTCCCCAACCTGTATTCACAGGTACCCTGGAACCCTGGTTCAAAGTACTCTTAAAACTCTATCTAGCTCACAAGCCCCCATTCATGTGTTTACCTTTCAATGATCAGACAGAGGAAACAATTTGCCTAGGGCAAAGGCATTTTACTATGGTAGCATAGGAAGAGGATTTAGATCATTCCCCATCAATCTAGGGCATACTATCCCACAAACAGAAACACTATCCATGGAGACAGTGAGCAAACATAGAAATCAAGCATGAGGACCCTGCACGGGAATACTGTGTGGAGGGGCAACTCACAGCTCTAGTGCTGAATGGTGTCTGATGTCTTCTATGATGTCCTCCAGTTGCTATTCACTGGAAAAAGAAAGGAATCCCTTCCCCCATCACCCCCACACATTACAAAGGTATGCAAGTAAGTATTCAAGGGTTTAGAACATCCTTAAGAGCTGAGTTCTTCCTCCATAGTTGGGTCTCTTTTCCACTGACTTTCCATGGCTGGGTTCCCCATTCTTAAATTCTCAGTTTCTCTCATTTGGATGTATGTATGTATGTATGTGTGTGTGTATATATATACATATATATGTATACACACACATATATATGTAAATGAATGGGCAGAGAAAAGGCCCTAGGCAATTCCAGACCAAGGGCAAACCAATTGAATCTGGTAAAGGGTTTCCTAACTCTTTTTATGCAAATAGACTGCCCAAAAGCCTTTGCAAACTGCAAATGAGCCACTGAAAGTCTAACACCCTTGATTTGGGTCACCTGTTTCACACTTCAGTAAAGTAGATGCCTCCTAAGCAGTATGAGATGATGGGTGATACTGAAAAAGTTCCCATTTCTTGAAATGTCTCATAGAATCAGATTTATCTAGACCAGCCTTATCATCTGGTCTAATGCCATGCCCCTAAAACCAATTACCTCTATCACATCCCAGTTATAGCTCCTCAATAACCCCATCATTGACAATTGAAATATTTCTTGAGGGTTTCATTTCTTCAAATTAAGGCATTGTTTTCTTTGGGGGGGGGCAGGCAATGAGGGTTAAGTGACTTGCCCAGGGTCACACAGCTAGCAAGTGTCAGGTATCCTAGACCAGATTTGAACTCAGGTCCTCCTGAATCCAGGACTGATGCTTTATCCACTGTGCCACCTAGCTGCCCCTCATTCTTTTCGATTAAACTATAAACACCTATCTTAGACTCAAGTATAGTGTGAATTGGTATGTATTTTAAAGATCATTTAGGGGGCAGCTAGGTGGTACAGAGGATAAAGCACCGGCCCTGAATTCAGGAGTACCTGAGTTCGAATATGGCCTGTGGAAATGTATTTTGATTTGGGGACCCTACTTTTGGGCTGAGATTAGAAAGCCTTAGGCCCTCAGGGTCTCTTCTGTGTGGGAGGTGCTGGTGCCCCTCCCGCTCTGCTTCAGCTGAGCCAAAAAGCCCCATGAGCTGTACAAGACGCCAAGTCAGACAGCTAGGGGGGGAAAGCCCCCAGCTCCCTCCGACCTGAGCGGAGCTATCCAAGAGATCCTGGGCTCATCCAGGCCGGGCTCTGAGCACATAAGGCTCAAGCGCACCTCCCCACCCCCACTAGCCACAGCCCTGGCTGGCAGATTAGCTTGGTCTCTGTGGGTGCAAAAAGCCCTGAGATTTGAGTGGAGAAAAGAAAGATATATATAGACCTGGGGGTTAGACTCAGGGGAGAGGACAAGAAGATGAGAGGTGGAGAGGAGGATTGAGGGGCGGCTGACGAGATTAGAAAGGTTGGAGTGCGGCAGACGAGAGACAGGGCTACAAGGACACAGGAGAAGATGAGAAGGACTGGGAGCAGAGAAAAGAGAGGCCGAAGGGCAGACTGACGGAGCAGACAGACAGAAGGTCGGTGAGAGAGAAACACAGGGGTTCAGCGGTGGCAGTAAGGAGAGGAAAGTTAGAAGCAG
The DNA here is from genome assembly GCF_019393635.1 of Dromiciops gliroides. Taxonomy (NCBI): domain Eukaryota; kingdom Metazoa; phylum Chordata; class Mammalia; order Microbiotheria; family Microbiotheriidae; genus Dromiciops; species Dromiciops gliroides. The sequence continues at coordinate 105,483,187 of NC_057865.1, read as the reverse complement.
GGGGATTTACAAAGTGAAAGGGGCTTGGAGTTAGAAGAAAGTAGCTGAGCAGGGAAAGTATAACATACCCTGAGGTGAGAGGTGGCTAAGGTCCTTATTGTATTAAAAAAAAAAAAGGGGTTGAGATGCAGTGGAAAGAGTCGCACCGCAATGCAGTCAGGTTGTACATTTTATTTCCCTGTATTCTTTTTTTTTTTTTTTTGTGAGGCAATTGGGGTTAAGTGACTTGCCCAGAGTCACACAGCTAGTAAGTGTTAAGTGTCTGAGGCCAGATTTGAACTCAGGTCCTCCTGACTCCAGGGCTGGTGCTCTATCCACTGCGCCATCTAGCTGCCCCTGTATTCTTAATTTTAAATAGTATCTCATGAATAAACTCTGCTTTGATTATTTAGTTAAAAGGCTTCTTAATATTTTGCTTATCAATTTGGGAGTAGAGCAGTGTGGTGGAACTTTATAAATGGCCCATGTTAAATTAATAGCAGTCAGATAGCCAGTTAGTCAACAGTCCCCAGATTAGTACCCCAGTCAGATTAGCCCCAAATTAGGCCCAGCTAGTCATCAAAAATATTTCTACAGGCCTCAGACACTTGACACTTAACTAGCTGTGTGACCTTGGACCAGTCACTTAGCCCCCATTGCCCTGCAAAAAAAAATTAATTTTTTTTTTAAATAAAAAAGATCATTTAGTCCAACCCAATACCTTCATTTTATAGATAAAGGAACTAAGGCCCAAAGAAATTAAGTGATTTGCCTCGGGCCACACAGCTAATGATTCACTCACATGAATGAAAGGAACCTTCTTTCCAATCTTCCATCAAATGCAGGAATCTCTTCTACAGTACCCTTGACAAATAGGCATATAGCTTTTGCTTGAATACTTCCAGGGAACAGAGAGCACGTTACTTCCCAAAGTATCCTTTTCCAGGTCTAGTTGTTGGAAAGGTTTTTTCCCCTTTTCTTTTGAGCTAAAACCTGCCTCCCCTTTAACCTTTATCAATTCATTAGTCCTACTTCTGCCTTCTAAAGCCAAGTAGTCTGATCTCTCTTCCATATGTCAGCCCTCCAAATATTTACTGATGGTCCATCAACAAACCAATAGACTACACCTGTGTTGATACTTCTGTTCTCAAAGTAGATAAATAAAGCAACCATTAGGAATGCCATAATCAGAGACAATGGTAGAGGACATGGGGGTCTTTTTGAAATTTTTGTTTATAGGGCCAGGATCTCTCCTCTGGGCATTGTCTTGAAGGTAAATCTGTTTCCCCCCTGGCCTGTGGACTGGCTTTACATCACAAAATTGAGCTACATGTATATGTGTATTTAAAAATATCCCCCTTTGTCCAGCTTGGAAATATGGCTTGGGCTTTCCCTTATGAATTTGAGTACGGAGAGTTTATCAAATCAAAGTGTTTAAATGTCTTTCTTTTGAATTTAAATATTTAGATGATGTCTCTAGGACAGAAAAGGCAATGCTTGATTTTCACTTGCTTAATTGGATTTTTTAAAAACTGCACACGTTGTTTTTCAAAGCTTAATTCCTAGGATGTTCCCTATAGGTGGAATGTAATTAAACTCCACTCGCTCTCCTGCTGGGACCAAGGCTAGGGACAGATCTGTAGAAACCATAAAACAAACACACCAGGAAAAAGAAACCTTATTAGAAAGATTAGGAGGGGGAAAAAATCAGCTTTCTTCCTGTTCTGAACTGGACGCTTTAAAAAAAAAAAGAAAGAAAATCCACCCAGATGCTCTCTGTGCTGTTTCATATCCAAAAGGTTTTAATAAATCATTTCATTTATTTATGATTCCGTAGTTGGAGAATATCAGAAAGAAACCTCAGACACCATCAAGTCCAACCCCTTTCATATCACAGATGAGAAAAATGATTTAAATCCCTGCCTGCTTCCAAAAAGGAGTTAGGCAATTTTCAAAGTCATATAAAGCAAGAAAATTAACATTAAAAAAAAACCCACTAGTGGCAGAAAGAGTGTTGGTTTTGAATCAGAGAACCTGCGTTAATAGCCTGATTTTTCTAATTATTACTCCTGTGAACTCAGATCAAATCACTTCATCTGGCTAAGCCTCAGTTTTCTCATCTGTAAAATGATAGGCTTGAATTAGAATATCAGGGATTTCTGAAGCTTTCGTAAGTCTTGGACCCCTTTGACAATCTTAGGTGAAGCCTAAATTCTACTTCTCAGAATAATGTTTTGCAATGTATGAAATGACATGCATAGGATTACAAAGAAAACTGAAAGTTAGTGAAAATAAAGTTGTCATTTTTTCCCATCCAGATTCATGGACCCTCTGAAATCTATCCATTGAAGGATTGTGAACCCCTGGATAGAGGCTATTGGATTAGATTATACCTAAAGTTGCTTCCAGCTCAAAATCACTTTACTGGAAAACCTGGCAAAAATTTAATTTAAAAAGCAGAAGGAAAAAAACTGCCTGTTTATTTAAAATAAGGAGTTTTCAGGGGAAGCTAGGTGGCACAGTGGATAAAGCACCTGCCTTGGATTCAGGAGGACCTGAGTTCAAATCCAGCCTCAGACACTTGACACTTACTAGCTGTGTGACCCTGGGCAGGTCACTTAACCCCATTGCCCTGCAAAAACAAAACATAATAAATAAATAAAACAAAATAAAATAAAATGATCATTTGGAGCAGCTAGGTAGCACAATAGATAGAGCACCAGCCCTGGATTCAGGAGGACCTGAATTCAAATCTGGCCTCAGACACTTAACACTTACTAGCTGTGTGACCCTGGGCAAGTCACTTAATTCCAACTGCCTCACCAAAAAAAAAAAAGGAGTTTTCCAAGCAAAATCATCACTGTTCTTTGACTTATTCCTAATACTGGAAATGAGGACGTACCATATACCAAATGATGTATTATATGGAATAGTTTTCTTCATCAGTTATTAAAATTTGTACTCTTCAACCCCTGGGGGCATTTTTCTCTTGCAACTGTCCATAGCTTTAGATTCTATAATAGCAATTAAAAAACCGAAAAGGGGAGTTTCGGGTTGATGAGAAGGTGAATAGAAATGAACAGATATTAGAGGAGATCTGCTTGTCATAAGAAAAATAAACTCCTTGGGAAATTCACTAGATCAGATAGTCTAAGAATCTCTGCTTCTGGTTCATTTATGAAAAAGGCGTGCAGCTCCATCCCTTTCTCAGATGAAGAGAACACTTTGGTAAAATAAGCTAGGGGAAGATGAGATGCACCTGCTCGCTGAGTGCAGGTGGCTTGGGCCAGGGGAGAAAATTCATCAGGTGGCTAGACTGATCTGCAAAAAGGCACAACAAAGAAAGAAAAAAGATTATGTTGGAAAAATAGCAAGATCAGCTTGGCTGGATTATAGAGAAGAGGTTTCTGACCTGGGGTTCCCAGACCCCAAAGAAGTCCATGGATAGATTTCAGGGAGTCTGTGAACTTGCATGGGGGAAAAATCACATCTTTATTTTCACTAAATTGTGACTGAAATTTGACACTTCTTCCAATTATTAGTGTTTTTCTTTCTGAAAAGAGATCCATAGTCTTCACCAGACTGACAAAGGGGTCCATGGAAGCCAAGTGGTGACGTGCATAAAGTGGACCTAGAGTCAGAAAGACCTGAATTGAAATATGGTCTCATATACTTACTTGCTGTATGACCCTTGGCAAGTCACTTGACCTATTTTCCTCAGCTTCCTCCTTTATAAAGTGGAGATAATAATAGCACCTACCTTCCAGGGTTGTTGTGAGGATAAAATGAGGTAATATGTGTAAAGTGATTACCACAGTGACCAGCACATAGTACTATAGGAGTATTAACTATCATTATTATTATTACTAATTATTATTATTATTATTATTCCAAGACACTTAAACATAAATTTAAACAAAGTAAGACTAGGACACATCCCTGTTTCATACTATTTGAAAGTAGAACTGGTTTTGCCATCAGACTTAGTGCTTCCCCTAATTTTTGCAGCTGGATTACAAAAAGGTTATAGAATCCTAGACACAAATAGGTGAGAGACCTCAGCAGTCATTAGGTTTAAGCCCCAAACAGTTGGTTAGACCTGTGCCTCCATGATGGCAACAAAACCCCTCAGCAAATATTCTCCGTGTCTTAATCCTTGCTTGACAATGATCTTCAGAAGGGTCACTGGCCAAAGTTCTTTCTGTGGTTGCATTTATCAAGAAAATTTAAAAAAGAAAGAAAGAAGAAAGAAAAGAAAGAAAGAAAGAAAGAAAGAAAGAAAGAAAGAAAGAAAGAAAGAAAGAAAGAAAGAAAGAAGAAAGAAAGAAAGAAGAAAGAAGAAGAAAGAAAGAAAGAAAGAAAGAAAGAAAAGAAAAAGAAAGGAAAAAGAAAGAAAGGAAAGAAGAAAGAAAAAAGGAAATTCTCTGATCTTGATAATGCATGGAGGACTCCTTGCTGAATAAGGGCTTATGAAGCTACACTTTGCTCTGTTGGGTCAAATGTATTTTTTTTTTTGCAAACAGATAGTGGCAGGAGCATGTCTTTTCTGTACCCCACAGTTAATTGTATAACTATAAAGATATGATTGGGGGCAGCTGGGTGGCACAGTGGATAAAGCACCAGTCCTGGATTCAGGAGGAACTGAGTTCAAATCTAGCCTCAGACACTTGACACTTACTAGTTGTGTGACCCTGGACAAGTCACTTAACCCTCATTGCCCTGCAAAAGTAAGAACCCGGAATTTATTGGGGGGGGGCAGGAATGAGACATGTACAAAAATAAATATAATAAATGTTAGAAGATATTAAGAGGGGCAGCTAGGTGACACAAAGGATAAAGCATTGGCCCTGGATTCAGGAGGACCTGAGTTCAAATCCAGCCTCAGACACTTGACACTTACTAGCTGTGTGACCCTGGGCAAGTCACTTAACCGCCATTGCCCCACCCAAAAAATATATATATGATTGGCTGTAAAAAAATTGTTTATAAAAACTCACCTGTTGCTGGGTGGGGCGGGCTGGTACATTCCTATAATCTCTACTACCAGAAGGCTGAATCTGGCAGGCAGGGTGCATGATACTAGGGGTCTTGAGCTGCAGTAGGGCTAAAGCCAACTGGTTGTCTGCACTAATTGTGGCACCAATATGGTGAGCCCCTGAGCATGGTTGCCATCATCTGCCTAAGGAAGGCTGAACTGGGCTGGTAGGAAATGGAGCAGGTCAGAGTAGTGGGATAAGATCCATGAGTGGCTGCCACATTTTCAGCCTTAGCAAGATAGGGAGACCCAGTGTTGGAAGGAAAGCAGGAAGAAAAACTCACCTATACCCTTCTTTTTTTTTTTTTTTTACGTATAAGGTATTTTATTTTTTCCGTTACATGTAAAGATAGTTCTCAACTTTTGTTTATACAAGTTTTACAATTTCAGATTTTTCTCCCTCCCTTCCCTCCCTCCTCCCTCCCCTAGACAGCAGGTAATCTGAAATAGGTTATATCTATATACATATAGATATAGATATCTATACCCTTCTTATATTTTCAGAAAGGATACACTTGATTTGTATGTATAGCATTACCAAAAACATTTTATAAAGATAAGATAGCAGGCATTTATGGTGGGCCCTCTTTTTCACCTTTTGGAGGTGTGTCTGTGTTGTGTGTGTGATAGTCATGGTGCAATAATAACAACAAAAACAACAATACTGTTAATAGCTAGCATTTATATGGTACTTACTACATTTCAGACACTATGCTAAGTGCTTTACAAATATCTCACTTGATCTCCACAACAACTCTGGAAGGTAAGTGCTGTTATTATCCTCATTTTGCAGTTAAGGAAACTGAGGCAAACAGAGGTTAAGTAACTTGCCCAAGGCCATACATATGTCTGAATTCAGGTCTTCCTGAGTCTAGGCCCAGTGTTCTATCCACTAGTAGTAGTGTAGTGTAATGGACAAAATGGTCTGGATTCAAGTCCTACCAGTCTTCATATACTAGTTGGGTAAGTCCTTGGACCTTGGGCAAGTCGCTCAATTTCTCAGCACTCTGGGAAACTCTTGAGGACTATTACTTACAGAGCAATTGTTTGGCTGTTTTGTAGAAGGAGTTTGCTCACCAAGAAATTCTTCACAAGTCTGGTTCAAAATCAATAGTCCTATCCAATATTTTTCCATGCTTTTAGTAACTTTTCTTCCCAGAGATAATTATAAAATGAAGCCTCAATAATTATGCAAGAGAAGTCATTAAATTGCTCGAGTCCTTTGATTCAGAGATCCCACTACTGGGCATACATGTTCCCAGATGGCCAAAGACAGAAAGAAAGTTCCCGTGTGTACCAACCATATTTGTAGTAGCATTTTTGTGTGTGTGGTAGCAAAACACTGGAAACAAAATGGCACCCACTGATTAGGGAATGGCTGAATAACTTGTGACATTTGACTGGAATGAAATAGTATTGGGTCAGAAGAAATGTTAAATATGAGAAATTCAGAGAAATATGAGAAATCTGCATCAACAAAGACAGTGAAGAAAATAGAATCAGTCATCTAGAAAACTCTGACCAATGTAGGTAGATCAACAACTATTCTATAGCTTAGAGTCTTAGGATTTCCTAGAGCACTAATGAGTTAAATGACTTCCCCAATGTCATGGGATTTTATATCTCAGAAGGTGGTACTTGAATGGTAATTCATTTTCTAAAAGCCAGGTTTCTTAAAAGCAAATGATGTTAGAGCCCAAGAGGAAGGTGAGAAATTCAGGATCTCAGCATCTGCTTCCCATCCTGCCTCATTCTAACACAAGATTTTTCATCACTGGGAAATGTATCTAAAAACACCCACAGGGTCCAAGAAAATGAATCCATGTGCCTTTGGCGGCTTGGGGTTACATGATTCCAATTACTGAATTATTAATGGATGGACCAGTTTAACATATCTGGACTAACATGTCACATAGTGGTCTAGTTCCTTGTCATCAGGAAATGCATGGGCTTCCTGATATAGCCATGAGGAAGGAAAGAGCTGAGGGCAGAGTCAGCCAGATACATGGTCTATGACCAATGGTCTATGACTCATGAGAGGACTTAGGTGAGAACCAACCTAACAACAAGGTGAATCATAATCAGGACCAGGACAGTGGTTAATGCCACTTGTTGGTTGGGACAAGGTTTTTTTCCAAAAAGAAGAATACTTAGGAGAAGTAGGCATAAAGACAGCCTGGACAGCTAGGTGGCGCAGTGGATAAAGCACTGGCCTTGGATTCAGGAGGACCCGAGTTCAAATCCAGCCTCAGACACTTGACACTTAACTAGCTGTGCGACCCTGGGCAAATCACTTAACCCTCATTGCCCTGCAAAAAACAAACAAACAAAAAACCAAAACAAAACAAAAAAAGACAGCCTAGATAGGAAGTTGAATTGATGTGAATGCTACCCCTCGGATGACAACTGGAGTTAAAGGCCATACCTATAAGGTGGTCGGTGGCTTTGGAGTACATTGAGTGTACCCATGATAGCTTCATATTTAAACTTAAGGAGGTAAGGCCAAGGAGTTGAAAAGATATTCCTGGACTGATTCCCAGCAGGCAGGCAATTTCCCGGTGGGTAGCAGGACTCACAGTCATAGAGTATAACAGATCCCCTTTTCTTAAGGAGTTTTAGAATTCTGGTCAGAATTCTTGGTTGTTATAAAAGACTTGGAGCTCTGTAATTTGCAAAGTGGGAAACCCCTACAGAAAATAGCTCCTATAAAGGACCGGTTGAGGCCATGACCCCAACCTGAGTCAATTTAGTCTGGCAAGATTCTAGACCACAGTTCTTAACCCTAAATAGAATTCAAGAAGTCTGTTAATTTGGATGGGGAAAATTTGAATGTGAAAAAATACCTCTTTCTTTTCAATAACTTCTATCTGAGATATATCATTTCTTTCAATTATTTGAAAACATTATTCTGAGGGGTTCACCAGTGGACTTCACCAAACCACCAAAGGTATCCCTATTCTAGACAATTTTTTTAAATGGCTAGTAAACATCTAGAAAGGGAAGCAGTGAATGCTAAAAAGCTAACTCAACATGCCATACTGATCTAATTTCTTTTTTTGAAGGGTCTCTAAATTGGTAGATCATTAAAATTTGGTGGATATAATTTACCTGGATTTCAGCAAAATATTAGAGAAATTTTCTCAAACTATCCTTGAGGACCACATAGACATATGGACTAGATGATAATGCAATTAGGTTAATTTGGAAAAGGTTGAGTGACTACACCCAAAGGGCAGTTAACTTGGAAGTAGGTCTTCAGTAGAGTGCCCCCAAGGATTTCTAATTGGTCCAGGGCTAATTTAACATGTTCATCAATGACCTAGACAAAATCTTAGACTGTATCCTCAAAGATGCAAATGACACAAAGCTAGAAAGATTTGCTAGCACATAGAAACAATCTTGACGGGCTAAAATGATGGACTAGATCTAATAAGGTAAAATTTAATAGAGATTGATGTAAAGACCTAGATTCAGGTTTCAAAAAAAAAATCAGCTTCCCAAATATAAAAGAAAAAGAAAGCATGGCTAGACACCAGGGAACTACAAGTCCAATATGAGTCAATGGTAAGATATAGCAATCAAAATATCTAATACAACTTTTAGCTAAAAGACTGAGTACTCAGAACATGCTGTACTCTATGCTGGTCAAAACACATCTAGAATATTGTGTTCATTCCTGAGATCCCATTTCAGCAAGGTAATGGACAAGTTGGAGCAAGGCAATGAAACCATACTATGGGAGCATCAATTTAGGGAACCACGGATGTTTAGACTGGAGAAGGGGAAAAAAGGACACGAGGGAGGGAGGGAGGGAGGGAGGGAGGGAGGGAGGGAGGGAGGGAATGAGAGCTGTCAGTTGCCACATGGTAGAAGGATTAAGTTTGTTCTGCTTTGCCCCAGGGGACAATGCTAAAGCCAAGTGAAAATTGCAGTCAGATTTTTGGTTCAATGTAAGAAAAAAACTGCTTCATAACAAGACTTGTCCAGAATTAAAATGGGCTGCACCAAAAGCATAGAATTCTCCCCATTTAAAGTCTTCAAGAAAATTCTAGGTATTGTAGAGAAGATTCTTGTTTCCATTGTTATTGCTGTTCTTCCTTCATTCTCCAAGAGGACCAATGACATCATGAGTGTGATGTCTTGACTTGCATGTGAATTGTATTTGAGCACGCTGAGCTATGCAAAGGTGTCAGCCTCCCTTTCTCTTTCAGTCATCAGAGTCTGGTGGCAAGACAAAGGTCAAAATGAGTGGCGATGGGCCAGGATACCTGGTTCAGTACAAGCTGAGCTAGATTGTTTCTGTGGTTCCAACTCTGAGATCCATGGTTTTATAAACTGTCCCCTAACTTCCCAAATGAAAGAAGGAAGTTGGGAAACACTGGGTGTTGGGAGAAACCAAGATAAAACTCTGCTTTGATGGTGGGAAGATCAGCTGATTCTAGAATTAAGGTTAGGGGAAAGAGAACTGCACTTGAAGATGGATGCTCAAGATGAAGATCTAACTCTGCCATTTACTCATTATATAACCTTGGGCAATCGTCCTGACCTCTCCAGCTCTCCATTTCCCGATCAATGAAAGCATACCACTTCCTCATACAGGTGCTGTAAGGGAAGTGCAATGTCAACCTTGTATAATGTACTGCCTCATGTAATGCGAACTACTGTTACTTTATATATGTGATTACATTATATATGTAACATGAGTCAGTTTCCCAAAAGATCTGGACAGGCTATCTGTGATGTCAAACTCAAATAGAACCAGGGTCACTAAGCTGAATATAAGGATGGGGGTGGGACATATTTTGACATAGAAAACCACATCTTAATATTTTCTACATTGTATTTTTATTTATTCTGTTAAATATTTCCCAAATGCATTTTAATCTGGTTTGGAGCCACTCAGGAGTATTGTTGGCCACATGCAGCCCCCAGGCTGTGTGTTTGACTTTGGGCTAGAGCATTGGAATGAATCAATGAGATGAAATTCACTAGGTATAAATGTAAAGTCTTTCACTCAGCTTCAAAAATTCAAATTCCCAGGGATAGAATGGGAGAGGAAGAATGGGTTAGATAGCAGTTTGTCTGAAAAAGATCACTGGTTTTTAGTGTACTGCAGTTAGCTGTGTGATATGGCAGTCCAAAAAGCTAATGTGATTTGGGGCTGCATTAAGGGAGGCATGGATTCCAGAGAAAAGCAGGTGATGGTTGCTTGGTACTCTAATCAGATAGTATCTAGAGAATTGTGTTTAGCCCTGTACAAACATGTGCAATGTGTAACACCTGTGGACCTCCCACCTCCGCAAAGGGATAGATTGGGGTATCTTCTCATATCTCTTTATTCAAGTCCCATTTGAGCTTTAGAACATTGTTACATGTAGCTTGATTTTGAGGGGTGTCATTGTTCTCTCTGTTTATATTGTTGTAATTACTGTATATATCATTTTCTTGGCTCTGCTTACTTTGTGTCAGCTCATATAGTTCTTTTTCAATGCTTTTCTCTAGTCATCACACATGTAATTTCTTATAGCAGAATAATATTTAATTATATTTAAGTACCTCAATTTGTTTAGCCATTTCCTAAAAGATGGGCATCTACTTTGTTTCTAATTTTAGTTATCACAAAACATGCTGCTATAAATATTTTAAAGTAAATGGGGATTATTTTTCTTTTCTCTCTCTCTCTCTCTCTCTCTCTCTTTCTCTCTCTCTCTCTCTCTCTCTCTCTCTCTCTCTCTCTCTCTCTCTTTCTGCAGGACAATGAGGGTTAAGTGACTTGCCCAGGGTCACACAGCTAGTAGCTAGTTAGTGTCAAGTGTCTGGGGCTGGATTTGAACTCAGGTCCTCCCGAATCCAGGGCCAGTGCTTTATCCACTGCGCCACCTAGCTGCCCCCCACTTTCTTTTTTGTTGTTGTTGTTGTTGGGCAATGAGGGTTAAATGACTTGCCCAAGGTTACACAGGTAGTAAGTATCAAGTATCTGAGGCTAGATTTGAACTCAGGTCCTCCTGAATCTAGGGCCAGTGCTTATCCACTGTGCTACCTAGCTGCCCTCGATTATTTTTCTTATAAACTATTTCTTTGGGGTATAAATCAGTAATGGCATCTCTGATTCAGAGAAGATGGATGTTGTATTAACTTTATTTGCATAATTCCAAATTGCTTTCCAAAATGGTTTTACCACTTGACAATTCTACCAACAATGTAGTGTGTATATCTTTCCACAGCCCCTTCAAAACCAACTGTGGCTATTTGGGGGTCTTTTTTTTTTTACCAATTTTCAGGGTGTGAGATAAAACCTCATGATAGTTTTAATTTTCATTTCTCTTAATATTAGTGATTTGGAGCATTTTTCACATTGCTCTAAAAACTTTATGGTTCCTTTTGAGAAGTGCTTCTTCATATCCTTTGGCCATTTATTAATGGCTATTAGTCTTTTTATGTATATATATATATATACATACATATATATTTAATGATTGTATATATGTCTTTGGTACCAAGCTCTTGTCAGAGGAATTTGATACAGAGATTTTTTCCCCATTCAACCACATCCCTTCTTATCTTAGATGCATTAATGCTGTCTGTGCAGAAGCTTTTCAGTTTCAAGTTCCCTCTTCTGCTGCAAACACAGTATTTTGTTCCTTCAGTTATTTTACTTTAATATTTTTTAAAGTGTCCCTATTCCCACTGGCTCTCTTCTCATCACCTCTGATCCCCTCAGGCAGGGTGCTGCCAGGTTCTGTCCAAAACCCCATTATTCACCTCACCACTGTTACCTCTACCATATTTCTGCCTTTACCTCTATCTCCTTGTGTACATTTAGAAAGAAGTCTCTTAGAGGTCTCTCTGTTGTCACTCCTTCTGAAGTTCTGTTGTCTAGAGCACTTGAGAGGTGCCTATTCTCTTCAATTCTGATTTTCTTTCTAAAATATTTCTAATTCTTTTTATTATTGAACATCCATCAGAACATCAGATTTGCAAAATAAGTCACCCTGGGCTACATCTTGAGCTCCATTGCTCTTCAAAATACATTATTCTCTTCCCTCCTCCTTTTTCTAGTGGGTGGAGAATTGTTGTTCAATTATTTCAGTCATATCCAACTCTTTGTGACCACATTTGGGGTTTTCTTGGCAAAGATACCAGAGCAGTTTGCCATTTCCTTTTCCAACTCATTTTTACAGATAAAGAAACTGAGGTGAATAGGGTTAAGTTACTTGCCCAGGGTCATATAGATAGTAAGTGTCCAAGGCTGGATTTGAACTTAGGTCTCCATGACTCCAGGTCTGACACTATCCACTGCACCACCTAGCTACCCAGATGGGGAAGTCTTGTGTTATTCCAGTATAAAGAATTTGATACATTTTAGAAAGAAAACCAAAACTGAAGAGATTAGTTGTCTCTCAAACACCCTAAACAACAAAACTTCAGAAGGAATGACAACAGAGAGACCAAACTTTTTCTAAATGTACATTTTTTTTAACTTCTCTTATTCTAGGTTGTCCTTCACTTCTGTGTATTTGCATTTCCAATCTATTGTTCTCTCTTTTGTTTCTTTGGTGAGGTTCAAATTTTGCATATTCAAATTTTTCTCTGTTCTTTTCTTTTTCTTCATCTCTTCCTTCCTTTCTTTCTTGCTGTGCAGGGCATAAATTCTACTCTCACAATTCTCATTTCTGTTTTAAACCACTCAGGAATAATGTGTTATGGTTCCATATTCTCAAATTCCACAGAGTCCTCTGCTTCATCAAGTATTAGATCATTTTCCCTTTTTTTTGCAGTATATTCACACATTTCTGAACTCATTTACTAGATCTGAAGGTCATATTTCATTCTACTGTTACTGTTTTTCCTGTTGATTTATCTGTTTGTGTTCAAGGTCTTTGAGTTTTCTTCTTCCAGAAATCTTTGATACTTTCTGTCTTTTTCCCCTTCTTATTTTCCTTATCATTTCCAGATGCCCTCTCCTCTGATTATGGTTTCCATAGGGCTGGATTTCAAAGTGTCTCAGCCTCCTCCCACATTGGACAAACTGTGAAGTTCAGTAGCATAGTTCTCTGCCCCAAATGACTTTTGGATGGTCAGAACTGACCCCAGCTGGTGCTGTGCTCTTTCCCTCAGGCTTAGTGGAATGTCGCATAGTTCCCCACATACATAGTATCATGTTCTGGTGACCTGTCCCACTCCCTCTGTTCCTCTCTTTTCTAGCCCAGCACCAGCAGTTCAGAGCTTTGCAGCACCGCTACTTCCAGGTTGTAGCCCCCCAGCAGGATTTTGCTCCTGAATGTCTGTGGCCAAACTGGCTGTTGAGGCCAGATAAAATTTCTGCTACCTGGAGTCAGGTTCTCCATAGCACTAGAAAGCAGGAGGAGGGGGACTGGAATATAGGACTAGGTTTTGATGTAAGCCTGTGTCACATCCTTTGGTTTACTCATTCAACCTTCATCCCGGGAGTGTGGAAGGTGGGGAAGGAGTGCTAAGTGAGCTCTGTGTTAATGAGCATCAGTTCTTGGAGATCAGAGCCGGTACATTATTTTGGATTCTGGGTTACTCGATCATGAGTACAGCTGAAGTTCCTTTATCTTTGGCACGTTTTTTTTTTTTTGCAGGGCAATGAGGGTTAAGTGACTTGCCCAGGGTCACACAGCTAGTAAGTGTCAAGTGTCTGAGGCCAGATTTGAACTCAGGTCCTCCTGAATCCAGGGCCAGTGCTCTATCCACTTCGCCACCTAGCTGCCCCTTATGTTATTTTCTAAATGCAAATCTATGAAGAGATTGGGCTGGGAGGGAGGTAATTCTGAGTGTGACTTGCCACCTATAACCTTCTGAAGTTCAAAGTTTAGGCTATATGGCTTCATCAATGTTATCTAGTTATAGAGGCTAGAGACCCTGAATTTTACCTTTCATCATGAAGAAGGATAGGGGAGTGGGCCAAGACTAATTTCATTAGCATAGATTTCTTCTGGGGTGAAGAAACTCCCAATAACAATTTAACAAAGATATGCTTCAGTAGTTAAATTAAAGCAGGATATCCAAGGTGTGGACATTACCAAAGGAAAGGAGAGAAATTAGAACCCCTGAGGCCTGGGTTCAAATCCCACATTTACTACATATTGGACCTCAGACAAATGATCAAATCTCTCTGGGCTTCAGTATCCTCATCTTGAAAACGAAGGTGTTGAACTCAATGGTTTCTGAGGTCCCCTGCAGTTATAATTCTGGCATTCTGTGAGGCAAATGGTTTTGCCAGTAGCTGTGGCCAAACCATTAAATTGCCCAGTGGCCAAACTTATGATGGTGAGTCTTTCCAAATTTAGCAAAACTAAAGCTTCAGATGAAAGTCTGTTACCAGGCCCATACTCAAAGCCCTTCCAGCTTAGAAGGACCTGCCAGAGCTCCCACACTCCTCTGGCTGGCATAGCCTTCAAGAATTGAGGGTTGGGGCAGCTAGGTGGCACAGTGGATAAAGCACCGACCCTGGATTCAGAAGTACCTGAGTTCAAATCCGGCCTCAGATACTTGACACTTACTAGCTGTGTGACCCTGGGCAAGTCACTTAACCCCCATTGCCCCGCCAAAAAAAAAGAAAAAAAAAAGAATTGAGGGTTGTTTCCATGCCAGGATGAAATATCAATGTAAGACTGGGAGGAAATATGGAGAAAATGGATGGTGAGAGTAATAAGATAACTGTCAATATGTAGCAAAAAAATGTAGCAAAAAAAAAGTTAAAATGATAAAATAATCAAATAAAAATAAAACCTCTGGTTAAGGGGGGAAAAGATCACCAAATTTTAACACAGCTTAAAAATCTGATGACATTGTGTTCTGGGACAACTGACCAGATCAAACTGGATTTCTTCCTTGGGAAAACTTCTTGAGGGACTAGTTCCCAGGTTAAAGGCCCTCTAGTACTTTTTTATGCCGTTCTCTCTCCTCCCTATCTTCTCTCTCCTCTCCCTCTCTCTTCTCCCCCTTTCCCTTTCCTCCTCTTTTTCTTCCTCTTCTCCTCTTCTCCCTCTACCCTTCTCCCCTCCCTCTTTCCCGCCTCCCAAATACACACACACACAGTCTGAAGCCGGATTTAAACTCGGGTACTCCTGAATCCAGAGCCGGTGCTTTATCCACTGCGCCACCTAGCTGCCCCTCTCTGTTATATCTTTCAAGGAATTTTGAGGTCTTCAAGGGAGTTTTTTGTAAGAGAGCCTTTAAAGTGACATTTTGCTCTATTGCATCAAAAACTTTTTTAAAAAATAGAATTATTTAATAAACACAAGGGAATCTTGTAAAACACACACACACACACACACACACACACACACACACACACACACACACGAGCTATAAAAGCAGTTAAGTGGTTGGCATAGTGGATAAAGCACTATGCATGTAGTCAGAGAGACCTGAATTCAAATCTGACCTCAGACACTTGCTGGCTGTGTAACCCTGGACAAGTCACTTAATCTCTGTCTGCCTCGGTTTCCTCATATGTAAAACAGAGATAATACCAGCACCTACCTCGCAAGGTTGTTGTGAGGATAAAATGAGATAACATTTATAAAGTGCTTAGCACAGTGCCTGACACCTAGTCGGTGTTTAATATATATTTATTACCTTCTCCTTCCCTTTAGAAGGTAGTTAAAAGATCTTAGGATTTAGGGCGTGAAGAGACTAGTTAGAGAGCATAAAGTTCAACCCCTTCATTTTACAAATGAGGAAACTGAGGCACAGAAGGATTTTTTTTTTTTTTTTTTTAGTAACCTTCTGGGAGGTCACACCTGTAGGAAATAGCAAAGCTAGAATTAAAACACAGTTCCTATGTATCAATCAATCAACAAATCAACCAGCGGGCGTTTGTCGTGTGCCCACTTATCTGCACGTTTGTCTCAGCTCCCTACTAGATTGAAAACTCCATGATGACAAGGAATGTCTCTTTTCCAGATTTCGCGTTTTCTTCTAACACCGAGTACCCCTTCTTAATAAACGTTTCTGAATTGCATTAGCAGGAAAGCCACAGGCAGAAACCCTTTGGCTCCCTCCTCAGGCCAGAGGTGTGCACGTTATATGGGAGGAGACAGACCCTACTACCATAAGTGCAGGCACAAGTACTTGGGCAGTCAGTCCCCAAGTAAATCTGGACCAGGTGCCAAACAAACTCCACCTCCACCCCCAGTATCCAGAAGCCAGCTTAGTAACCAGCTTGGAAAAAGCATTTTGTTTACCATCTAGCTTTTTCAGTTGAATTATCAGGCTCTAAATACATTAAAACATTCTAGAAAGAGCATGGCATCGTTGTTGTTGTTAAGTCGTTTTAGACTCTTTGTGACCCCATTTGGGGTTTTCTTGGCAAAGATGGTGGAGTGGTTTGCCATTTCCTTCTCTACCTCATTTTACAGATGAGGAACTGAGGCAAA
Organism: Dromiciops gliroides; assembly: GCF_019393635.1. Classification (NCBI taxonomy): domain Eukaryota; kingdom Metazoa; phylum Chordata; class Mammalia; order Microbiotheria; family Microbiotheriidae; genus Dromiciops; species Dromiciops gliroides. The sequence goes on along the minus strand of NC_057865.1, from coordinate 105,466,765 downwards.
CAGGGGTAAGTGACTTGCGCAAGGTCACACAGCTACTACGAATCTGAAATCCAGTTGGAACTCAAGAAGATGAGCCTTCCTGACTACAAGACCAGTGCTCCATTCACTGAACCACCATCTGAGTTTGAGCCCTGACTCTGATACCTAACAGACATTGAACTGAGCCTCATTCTCCCTATCTGTAAATTGGGGGAAATAATCCTTTCACTGCATACCTCACAGGATTGTTGTGAGGAAAGAATTCTGCAAATTTTATATAAATATGTGACATTATTAAAGTATTGCTTACCTTTGTCCAAAGGGGATTAACAGCCCCTATTATTATTCCAATGTAACTGTGCATCATCTGAAAGGCAACACAATGAAACTTAATTAATTCACTGTATCAGACCATGAGAAAGTCGGTTAATCTTTCATAAAGACTTCAGCTAAGTAAATAATTTGTTGTAGCAATTATAAAGACCATTCATTCATTCATTCATTCATGATCATTTATTGAGTGGAGTAGCTAGGTGGCATAGTAGATAGAGCACTGACCCTGGAGTCAAGAGGATCTGAGTTCAAATCTCACCTCAGACACTTACTAGCTGTGTGACGCTGGGCAAGTCACTTAACCCCAGTTGTCTTAAACATCCAGGGCCTTCTCCAGTCTTCCTGATATGTATCTTGTCACTGGACACAAATGGTTGTGGAGGAGAGGGCTGGTGACCTAGCACAGCCCTCCCTTACTTAAATCCAATTCACTACAAGTCATGACATCACCCTGATGTCATGGTCCTCTTCGACAATGAAGGACAAACAACATCATTTATTGAGTACTCTCCCAAGCACTGAGGAAGCTATAAAAATAATACATGATCTTCACCCTCCAGGAGTCTACAGTCTAGTAGGAGAGATAACATAAAATAAATATGATAAAGTATAACCTAGGGATGGGGGGGGGTTCACTCCTATGTACTTTAGTTCAAGCTGTGGGGACTTTTACTAGTAACTCACCTCATGTAATTTACTTGTCATATTCCTCCTCCTTCCACAGGTAGAAACCAGGAACTTTGAAGGTCAACTGGTATCTAAGTATTAAGTTGTTCACCATACCAACAAGCCCAAGCCAAAAAAAAAAATAGCATTAAAAAAGTAAAACAGTGGGGCAGCTAGGTGGTGCAGTGGATAAAGCACCTGGATTCAGGAGTACCTGAGTTCAAATCTAGCCTCAGACACTTACTAGCTGTGTGACCCTGGGCAAGTCACTTAACCCCCGTTGCCTCACCAAAAAAAAAAAAAAAAAAAAAAAAAAGTAAAACATGTCATCAAGGCTGAAATGAAAAAATTGGGAAATAATATCACACATGTTCCCAAATGAATAGCATCTCATCCCCTTCCCCTTGATTAGCATGGGAAACAAGTCTTTCCAAACTCACTACTTCAAATTGATAGAGCAAGTGCAAAATTGTTTTCTAACTAAAATGAGCAATGGATGACTTCGGCCATGCAGTACCTACATCTACACTAAGATAGTCAGCTGCCCACCCCCTCCCCCAGCTCCAGTGAAGGTCAAACGTCTTCTCTCCTTGCTTCTTGGGACCACAGGGATACTTCAGGACTCTTAAGTTTCTGGACATGACCACTGTATTCTCAGATACCCCTTAGTTCTCTACATATGGTCACTGATCTTGGCAGAAACCTCTATTAAAACACCCTCTTCTGGGGCAGCTAGGTGGCACAGTGGATAGAGCACCAGCCCTGGAGTCAGGAGGACCTGAGTTCAAATCTGACCTCAGACACTTGACACTTACTAGCTGTGTGACCCTGGGCAAGTCACTTAACCCCAATTGCCTCACTTAAAAAAAAAATCACCCTCTTCTTAGAGCTGGCATTTATATATCAGTTTGGGATTTTATAAAGCACTTTATAAATATTATCTCATTTTATCTTCATAACACTGGGATGTAGGCGCTATTAATGCCCCCCTTTCAAAGATGAGGAAACTGAGGCTGAGAGATACTAACTGACTTGCCTAAAGTCACATAACCAATATGTATCTGAGGTAGCATTTGAATTCAGGTCTTCGTGACTACTCCAGGCCCAACACTGTACCACCTTGATGCCAAACTTCTGGAAAGTTTTTCATCCCAAACCCCAGCTATGCTCTCTGTGCCTGACTTTATTGGCAATGAAATCCTAGAAGGATCTCTAATAAATAAACATGGTCTGCACCCAAGCATTCTGGGAAATGTAGATATACCTGTTACACCAAATTAAGCATGATAAGTATACAAAGTCTTGTGAGAATATGAAAGAGAAAAAGATTATTGCTGACTCTGGGGATGAATTAGAGAGGAAGCTGATCAGGGAAAGCTGAATGGAAAACTGAGTTTTGAAAGATGAGTAGAATTATCAAAACAAAGATGGAAGAGAGGGGAGTTGAGGGTTCATCTCAGGGCAGGAAATGACCTGAACAAAGGAAGGAATGCAAGAAAGCATTGGACATCTTTGGGAAATGACAAGTAGTCTGATTTAACTGGAGCATCAAATAAATGAAAGGAAGTAATATGAGAGAACAAGAAAGTAGGAAAGGTAGACTGAAGCCAAATTGTAGAGGACCTTACACACTGAAATAAGGAATCTGGGCTTTATTCAATAGGTAATGGGGAGCCATTGAAGGTTTTTGTGCAAGACAATATGACCAGTCATATGTGATAGACTTGTGGGACACATGAAGAACCTGAAGTACTGCATACCAGTGAAAGGCAATGAGGACCTGAACTAGGTTACTAGCAGGAAGAATGGAAAGGATGAAAGAAACTAAAAAGGAATTTCTGAGATGGAATGAATCCACAGGATTTTTATCCTGATTTGACACAGAAAAGGGGGGAGGATGATAGCAAAGTCAAAAATGGCACCAAAGTTTGGAGCACAGTTGATTAGGAAAATAGGATGTATTCTGTTTTGGATGCATTGAGTGTGAAGTCAGGGCAAAAACATCTAGGTAGAGGCAAGCATCTGGAAATTATCATCATTATTATCTGGATTTGTGATTTCATTAGTTTAGGGAGAAACTTCCCCCACTGAAGCAGACTGGCAGCTTGTTTGCAACTTAATAGTCTTAATAGAACTGCCTTGGGTCATGAGATAAGTGACTTGCTCATTATTAGTAACTTAAACAAATTAATAGGAACAATAATGACAACTCGTTATATAAAGCTTTAAGGTTTTCAAAATGCTTTTCTCAGAACACTCCTGTGAAATAGGTAGCACACATTCATTGTCCCCATTTTATAGATAAGAAAACTAAGGTTCAGAGAAAGCAAATGAGTTCTCTCTGGCCCCTCTACTAGTGAATGTCAGGGTCAGAAATCCCAGCTGGAGCTGGGGCAGTCAGAGATGAGGATGGAGATTTGGGAGTTATCTCCACGGAGGTAATAGTTGAAGTTGTGTCAGTGGAATCACCAAGGGACGGAGCCCAGAGAGGGGGCAGATAGGAACTAAGGACAAACTTGAAGAATACTTCCATTTAAGGACTAGAATGAAAATAGGAGTCAGGGGAAGAGACACAAGTGCATGGTCAGAGAGATAGGAAATGGAAGGGAGTGGAGGTGGGGGTTAGCAGGTTCAGTAGAGGGCAGAGATATAAGTCATATAGCAAGAAACTGAAAAGTAGTGAGGAAATAGGCAATGGATATAGGTCATCCTCCTAAGGGTTTAGCAATGAAAGGGAGAAGAAAGATAGGAGGGTAACTCAAAGAGGTAGCTGAGTGGGTGAAATGGATACTTTAGGATAGGGGGGATCTGAGCATGTTTGTTGGTAGAAGGAAATGAAAGAGAGAAAAAGAAGGAATGGAAGGAAGGAAGGAAAGGAAGGAAGGAAGGAAGGAAGGAAGGAAGGAAGGAAGGAAGGAAGGAAGGAAGGAAGGAAGGAAGGAAGAGAAAGAAAGAAGGAAGAAAGGAAGGAAACTTATTGAGTGCTTACTATGTAATAAACACTGTGTTAAGTGCTGGAGATACAGAAAGAGGAGGTGACTATGTGAAAGAAAGAAGATTGATGATACAGTATCCCAAAGAAGGTAAAAAGGGGAATAAGACCAAGGGAAAAGATTCAGTATTAGACTTGGTAAAGAAGAGATTCACCTATTCCTCAGAGGCAGAAGGAAGGCAGGGAGGACAGGTGAAAGAAGATTCAGATAAAAGGCAATCGTAGCTACCAAAATACGAAGCAAAACAATTATCAGAAGATGTCATTTTCTTCTAAATGTCATATCTAGAATTTTTATTGGAATATTATGAGAGGTTGTGAATAACTTAACATATATTTGCATAATACAATACAGCTGCTTATGATCATATTAAACTACAAGGTTATGTAGTTAGTTAACATGTTTTGGTATTTTAAAAGTCTTTATTTTTTTAACTTTCCCTCAAATTCACCATTTATTGAATAGTTCATAAGGAGCCCCTTTCCTCCAGTGTATGGAAGGATTTTTGCTAGTGGCAGTCAGTGACAGCTATGACACTTTATACAGGGGTAAATATCTCTCTCCCTCTTTCTCCAGACAATGTCACAGTGACCAGATATTAGATAATGTCAATGCAGGACACAGGGACCAAACCTGAGAAAGGGAACATCTGGCTCCATAGAGCAAGAGACAAACAGATCAGGAGATGTAACATAAGTATCTATAAAATTATCCTGAAAGTGGAAATAGGGACATCTAAGCCTGGTTTTAACAAGCAAATATAACTTGCTGAGCAGGGAGAGAGAGAGAGAGGGGAAGGGGGAGGGAGAAACAGAGAGAGAGAGAGAGAGAGAGAGAGAGAGAGAGAGAGAGAGAGAGAGAGAGAGAGAGAGAGAATGAACAGGAAATGAGCATGTATAAGTAGGATTAAGACCATCTAAACTATAATACAGTCACAAGATGGGTCTCTCAAGGGGAAAATCAGGCATTTTCCCATGAGTCCTGTGAGAAAGCCTGAACTTTTAGCTTTTTTTTCCAGTGGGGAAGAAAGCAACAGTGGTCTGAGCTTCTAGAAACTTTGATTTATGTCCTGGCATCATAGGGATGTACTTGGCCAACTCTGGGGAGGTAATTCCACTTCATTTCCAGAAAAGCCTTCTCTCCTTCAGGGGAGAATTTCAGGTAGATAACAACCTAGGAATTTATGGAATTGTAGAGCTTGAGGGCTCCTTAAAGGTCCTCTAATACAACTCAACTCTTTCATTTAAAGACCAAAAAACCAAGGGCCAGAGAAATGAATTGACTTTCCCAAAGTTCCATAGCTATTCAATAGTGGAGCTGGGGCAGCTAGGTGGCGCAGTGCATAAAGCATGGGCCCTGGATTCAGGAGGACCTCAGTTCACATCTGGCAATAGACACTTGACACTTACTTAGCTATGTGACCCTGGGCAAGTCACTTAACCTTCATTGCCTGGCAAAAAATAAAATAAAATAAAAAATAAAAATAAATTAATGAATCCATGAATGAATGGCAGAGCTGGGACTGGAACCCAGGTCTCCTGACTCCAAGCTCAATACTCTTTCCACTGTACCTCTCTATCACCCTAACAAGCATTGGCCATTTTCCCAAGTATCTCATACTCTAAGTGCCATTATCTGATTCAACAAGTGTTTCCCTATGTTCATTCTCTGATCATATCAGCTTCTCTAACTTGTTATTACCATATCAGATTTTTCCTTGAATCCACTGTCCCCCACCTCCAAGTCTGCTTTGATATTTGGATATTTTAAGAGTTCTGTGATTTTGTCACTGTAGTCACTCCCTCCAAAGAATCAGACAACATGAACCCTACAGTCGGGAACCAGTTCTAGAACTCGTTCAGTGGGAGGGTCTACACTTCTGAATCAGGAAATACTATAAATCAGGACTTGATTTATTGCCTTGTTGGTTGCCTAGACTTAAGAATGTGATGGAGAAAATGTCAATTATACAGATTAAACTTAAAATTATGTCATGGTTATATTAACCCACCCCAACAAGGCACAGTTGTTAAACATTTACAAGCACACCCCTACCTACAGATGTTCTCATGCAAAAAAAATTCTTGTCCATGTCTTTGTATAAATCCTCCATAGAAAAGTTTTACTCTGGTTCTTTTAATATTTCAGGTATGCCATTGTAACCCTCAGGCTATCCATGTATTTTATTCTTCTTCTTTTTCTTTTTTTTGGTGGGGCAATGAGGGTTAAGTGACTTGCCCAGAGTCACACAGCTAGTAAGTATCAAGTGTCTGAGGCTGGATTTGAACTCAGGTCCTCCTGAATCCAGGGCCAGTTGCTTTATCCACTGTGCCACCTAGCTGCCCTATCCATGAATTTTGAAAAGATATTTTTATTGATTTTTGTTCTTATATTGATCAAAACCTTTATGAAGTGCCTACTATGGGCTGTCCACTGTGCTAAGCAATAGGGACACAGAAAAAGATAAAAAGGAGTCCCTGACCTCAAGGAGATTATATTCTAATGATGAAGGCCACAATTGGTTATATACAAGATATATATGGAGTATATTGGCGGGGGGGGGGGGGAGGCAGTAATGGTGAGGAGGACCTGAAAAGTTCTAACATGGAAGAAGCTGAGCCTTAAAGGTAGAGACCAAGACACAGAACCCTCTAGTCAGGTAGGACCAATCCTCCTACCCAGAGAGCCATTCCTTGTAATAAAGTATAAAAAAATAGTTTAGGGGCAGATAGGTGGTGCAGTGGATAGAGCACTGGCCCTGGAGTCAGGAGGACCTGAGTGCAAATCCAGTCTCAGACACTTAACACTTACTAGCTGTGTGACCCTGGGCAAGTCACTTAACCCCAACTGCCTCACCAAAAAACAAACCAAAAAAAAGTTTAGTAAAACCAACCAAAATACCAACTGTATCTGACATGTCCTTTATTCTTACTATATGACTGATCCCCTTCCTTTGCCAAGCCCAAGTCTGAGATTACTCCTACTTACCATCTGCCTTATTCCGGAGTGCTATAGGGCATTGCTGAAAAAAGACCAGACCACTCAAGGGCTTCACTACAAATCTGCATTATCCAATCTCAACAAGACCCTCACTGAGGAATGCCAGTCATTGTACTGCTGACTAAATGGTCTCCACAATATCTCTTACAGACCTTCTCATCTTTCCTCATTCTCCTTACACTATTCCTCCTCACTCCCTCTCAGTAGAGGGCTGCACCTCATACTCCATTGAAAAGATTAAAGCCGTTATGTCTCAAACTCCCTCCCCTAATTCCACCACCTAAAGTCCATTCTTTTTTCCTTTGCTCCAATCTTTGCCATCGCCAATCCCCTCTGTTCATGCCCTTGATTTCATCTTCCCTCTCCCCACCCCACCCCCATGTCCTCCAGGAGCTAAGCACCTTGATTAACCCTTTTGGCTCCTGTTGTTTCAACCTCTTATCCACTGTCTCCTTCCCACATCTAAAACAAAACAAAACAAATAAAACACTTCTAAATCTCCCCCATCCACAAAAAAGAAAAATCTTAATTTGATCCTGCCATACTCTCAAGTTATCATCTGATAGTTTTCTTCCTTTTAACAGAAAACACCATCTACATTGGTTAATTCCAATGTCCCATTTCTCCACTCCCTTCTCAACCCCTTGTAACCCAAAATCTATCCATACCTCTCAATTAAAACTGTTCTCTCCAAGGTTACCAATGATATCTTTCCACCTCCTTTTTTCTTTTTCTTTTAATTATTTTTGTTATGGCATTATTTATTGTACACTTATTTTTTTCAAAATTATTATTTATTTATTAGCATTCTTTTATTTTTAAATTCTGAGTTCCAGATTTTCTCCCTCCCTCCCAACCCTTCTGTACCCACTGAGAAGGTAAATAATATGATATCAATTATACATGTGAAATCATGTGAAGCATTTCCACATATTAGCCGTATAACAAAAAAAGAAAAAGAAAGTGAGAAAATTATGCTTCAATTTGCACTAAGAATTCATCAGTTTTCTCTCTGGAGGTGGATAGCATTTTTTTTCATCAAAAGTTCTTTGGAATTGTCTTGCATCACTGTATTGATCAGAGTAGCCAAATCTTTCACAGTCGATTATCATTATAAAATTGCAGTTACTGTGCACAATGATCTCCCAGTTATTTTCACTTCATTTTTCATCAGTTTATTTAGGCCTTGCCTAGTTTTTGTTTTTGTTTTCTGAAACTACCTCACTCATCAATTCTTATTTCACAATAGTGCTCCATCATAATTATATACCACAATTTACTCAGTCATTCCCCAACTTATGAATATCCCCTCAATTTCCAATTCTTTGCCACTACAAAAAGAACTGATATAAACATTTTTGTACAAATGTCTTTTTTCTTTTTCCTTTGATCTCTTTGGGGGGTATAGATCTAGTAGCGGATGTTGCTGGATCAAAGGACATGCACAGTTTTATAGCCCTTTGGGCACAGTTTCATATCATTCTCCAGAATGGTTGGACCAGTTCCCTATTCAACCAAAATTCATTCGTGGACCTATTTTCTGTCATTTCCTTCAGCATTTATCATTTCTGATAGATGTGAGGTGGTTCTTCAGAGTTGTTTTAATTTGCTTTTCTCTAATCAATAGGGATTTAGAGAATTTTTTCACACGACTATAAATAGCTTTGATTTCTTCTTCTGAAAACTGCCTGTTCATATCCTTTGACAATCTGTCAATTGGGAAATGGCTCTTATTTTTACAAATTTGATTCAGTTCCCTATATATTTGAGAAATAAGGCCTTTGTCACAGGAACTTGCTGTAAAATTTTCAATGTTATAAGAGGGCTAGGGGATATAATAATTCCTTTTTCTTTTAATGTATATTTTCTTTTTTATTATGAACTTTATCAACAAAGATGAATATTTTTGTATACAAAAAGAACAAGAAAAGAATATATAACATATATAATATGTGTCATGTATTATACATAAAGAATAAAAGAGGTACATATCTTATATATTAAATATAAAGAATAAAAAGAGGGATCTATATTATATTTATGTATGATATGTTATACAGCAAGTCAACTTAATCAACTGAACATTTCGGTATACAATGACCAAAAAGGAACACATATAATGTGTATTTTATATATATAAAGAACAAAAAGAGGTATATATTCCCTATATAACATAGTACATACATAAAGATAAAAAGAGGAATATATAATGTATTATATAGAAAGAACAAGAAAGAAGAATGTATATTGACATGGGGCTTAGGATAAATCAAAAGAAGTTTCTCCAGTGAGAAGCAAAACCAAAGATGACCAGATAACAGGACAGACATATTGAGGAATTAAGGGACTATTAGAGTTTAGATTGACCAACTAGATATCAGGACAGACACATCCAAGAAGTAAGGGAAGCTAAAATTATATAGCAGAAAAGTCAATTAGTCATGGCTACTACCTGACCCGGAGCTAGGAGACAGAGATAACCCCAAAGGTCAGAACCATCATTTCAAAAAATCCCCCTCTGCTCTCAGGAATATGACAAGCATCCAAGTTTTCCCCATTCCACCCCAAAAGAGAATTTTCATGGCAGCTAGGTGGCACAGTGGATAAAGCACTTGCCCTGGATTCAGGAGGACCTGAGTTCAAATTCGGCCTCAGACACTTGACATTTACTAGCTGTGTGACCCTGGGCAAGTCACTTAACCCTCATTGCCCTGCAAAAAAAAGAGAGAGAGAGAACTTTCAAGTTTTCAAGTGGACTCTATAAAAGCTTTTGCCTTCCCTCTGTTCCAGGAGGGGAATGTTCCTAAGCTCTCCTCCCCAAGGGTGAAGTCTTTGACTTCCCACTTGGTCACTTTCTCTAGTGCCAAATAAAAGACCACTTTAATTCTAATTAGACTGTGTGCAAGAGTATAATTCTTTATTGAGGAATACCTCTCTCTCCCAATGACATATATTATATTTTATATGTGCATATATACATGTGTGTATACACATAGAGATAATGATAGATGTCCATAAACTTCTGTTACATAAAGTTTTTTGTTTTGTTTTAAAGTAATGAACATTTTTATTTATAGGTTTAGATTCCAATTTTTATCCCTCTTCTTCCTCCCTTCCTCCCTCCCTGAGGTGGTAACCAATCAGATAAAGGTTATACATGTGCAATTATATAAAACATTACCATATTAGTCATTTTGTAGAAGAAAACTTGAATAAAAGAAAAAATGAAAGAAAGTGAAAATAGCATACTTCAGTCTGTGTTGAATCAATATAACTTCTTTCTTTGGAGGTGGACAGTATGTTTCATCATTAGTCCTTTGGGATTGTATTGCTGAGAATAGTTAAGTCTTTCACAGTTCTTCATCAAACAATATTGCTGTCTCTGTGCACAATGTTCTCTTGGTTCTGCTCTCTTCACTATACATCAGTTCATCAAAGTCTTTCCAGGCCTTTCTGAAATCATCCCGCTTGTCATTTCTTATAGCACAATAATATTCCACCACCATCATATACCACAGCTTAGTTAAATGTATATTAAATACCTCAGGATGGAAACAAAAGCAGCCCATGTGTTTGTGTTCCCTCTTAAATTTCCTTCTGGGGGCAGTTAGGTGGTGCAGTGGATAGAGCACCGGCCCTGGATTCAGGAGGACCTGAGTTCAAATCCAGCCTCATACACTTAACACTTACTAGCTGTGTGACCCTGGGCAAGTCACTTAACCCCAATTGCCCCGCAAAAACAAACAAACAAAAAACAAATAAACTTCCTTCTGTTTTCTTCTGTGTATTTTTACAAAACAATGCTCTCCCTGTTGTTGAATGTCTTTTCATTCATTCATGGTACATATACATATTGTGTTTTAAGTTTATAAAGCACATTCTTCACAACATCCCTAGGAGGTAGAGAGTACACGTCTTATTATCCCCACTTTACAGATGAAAAATTGAGGCCCAAGGATGTCACAAGTCACCAGCCTGGAGTCAGAACCTCAAATCCCAGAACAGTGTTTTTCTCCCTATACCTCTTAGCTCCAGGGTCCTTAGTACAGAGAAAGCAACAAACCCCTTCCCTTCATAATTAATATAAAAAAATACTCACACACACACAATCTCCCCTTACTTCTCTCTCCCCCACCATTCCAGTAAAGCCATTATTCTCCACCATTCCACCTTCAACCAACATAGCAACCCCCTACTCCTTTAAAAAAAAAAAAAAAGCCCTTGTCGCTAAATTGGTGGTTTTATTTATGTGGTGGCTCTCTGGAGACTATGTTCATAGGTGGGTGTGGGGTGGGGAACAACATTTTGCCAACACATTCTTTGTTAAAAAAAGAATTCAGCACCCAGTGGCTTTAAATCGGAAAGCTTCTATAGTGCATTTCAATTAGGATTCCACCTTATTATTCATTCAACAAGTGCTTCTTGAATGCCCAGCAGGGCCCAAGCCCGGGAGGGATTTCAGAAGGCAAGGGCAAAGGTTACCCTTTCTGGGGCATGGAATTCCAGGGAGGCCCATCTGAAACTGCAAGCTGACTTCATAATGCAAAACCAAAGGTGAAATTATAGGTTGGGATTGAGGATCTTTATGGGGAGTTCTGCAGTCCCTGGGTGGGATCTGTGCACCTGGAGCCAGGAAGGAGCAGAGCTGCCTTCTGAGCAGTGAACAGCTCCTGTTTTCCATGGAAGCTCCTTATTGTTCAAGTAACCTTAGGATCTGTGGCTCTGGAGACAGAGATTTACAGTCCCCTGTGTGACATGCTTTCTCAACTACAAATCCCAGAGTCCCTCGTGCATTGAGAGGGAAAGCACAGAGCACCATCAAACAAGGGACATTTCAGGAAAGGTCAGGGGAAGCCAGGGTATTGCTTCTGCCAGATGATTTACAGACCCCTTATGGCCTACACATTGCTGAGAAAGGAACTGAAACAAAACAGGGCTAAGGGGTAGTGCCTGAGGGAAAGAAAGAACATTCACATTCTCTCTCTCTCTCTCTCTCTCTCTCTCTCTCTCTCTCTCTCTCTCTCTCTCTCTCTCTCTCTCTCTCTCTTTCTCTCTCCCTCCCTCTCTCTCTCTCTCCCTCCCTCCCCACCCCACTCTTTCTGTCTGTCTCTGTCCCTCTCCCTCTCTGTCTCTGCCTCTCTCCTTCTCTCCCTGCCTCTCCCTCCCTGTCTCTCTCCCCCTCCCTCTCTGTCTCTCTCCCCCTCCCTCTCTGTCTCCTTCTCTCTCTGCCTCTCCCTCCCTCTCTGTCTCTCTCTCCCCCTCCCTCTCTGTCTCTGTCTCTCTCCTTCTCTCTCTTGTCCCAGTCCCCTAAACACACACGTACATACAGGCATGCACACACATACCATTATCATCACCATTATCAAACATTTACAGAATATTTACTGCATACCAGGGACTGAAAGTACAGAGAAACAATGTGACATAGTCCCTGCCCTCAGGACCTTATAATCTAGTTGAAGAAAGAGGACATAGACACATAAAGAAATAAGCAGGAGTATATGTATGATAGGTGCCCAAGAGCAATATAGTTAGTAAGTGCTACATGAAATCAGAGAAACAGGAATCTTTGGCAGCAAAGGAGGTGGAAACATGGGCTGAGCCTTGAAGAAAGTATAAGATGTAGGCAAATGTAAAGAAGCTAGGTGGGCATTCCAGAGAATGGTTTAAGCAAACATACAGAAGTGGTAAATGGCAAGGCATATTTGGAAATACCAAGTAGAACTATGCCAATGGAAAGGAGGGCTTTGTAGAAAAGTAGTAAAAGATTAGGTTGGGAATCAGATTGTAAAAAGCCTTGAATGCCAGGTTCAAGACTCAGGTCTTTATTCTGTAGGTGATGAGGAGCAGTTGAAGGGTGCCAGGGAGGTTACATTTACAAAAGGACATTCTAGCAAAGCTAATCAGGCAGTCATGCATAAAATGGATTGTAGGGCATAGAAACTGCAAATGAGAGGTCGGTTAGGAGAATACTACTATAGTCTAGACAATAGGTGGTAAAAAATGTTGGCATTAGAAATGTTAGGAGAAGATAGATGTGAGAGATGTCACGAAGGAACAGCTAAGTGACCTTGGTGGCTGACAAGATGTAGGGGGGGAAAGAGAGGAGTCAAGAACCAAAAACACAGGTTGAAGCCTGGGTGAGTGGGAGGTGATGGTAACAATGACAGAACCAGTAAAATCCCAAATAAATACAGATAGCATGTTGGGGTTTCTAATAATTTCCTTGGTTGTGGGCCTATTCTCTTACCTTGCCCTTTGGTTCTGGGGTTTGGGGCTCTGCCTTCTAGTTTATACCTTGACTTCTAGTATCCATGTGCCCTCTTTCTTACCTAGTGCCTGTTCTCCACCCCATCTTGTCTGACAACCCTCCTAGCCTCCATGATCTTCTGCTATTTACTTAACACATACATGTCTTGCCACTGGACTTCAATGACTCTGGGGGAGAGAGTGAGGCTGATGACTTTGTGCAGCTCTACCTTGCTTATATCCAATTTATGTGCAAGTCAAGACATCACCCTCATGATGTCATTGATCCTCTTTGAGAACTAAGGATGAACAACAAGATGATCATAGCCTGAAAGGATCATAGAGTTTACAACACCATGACTTTAGAGCTGAAAAGGACCTTAAAAACCGTCTAGCCTGGGGCAGCTAGGTGGCACAGTGGATAGAGCACCAGCCTTGGAGTCAGGAGTACCTGAGTTCAAATCTGGCCTCAGACACTTAACACTTACTAGCTGTGTGACCCTGGGCAAGTCACTTAACACCAATTGCCTCACTTAAAAAACAAAAAAACATCTAGCCTACCACCCTCTTTTACAGGTGAAGAAACTAAGGCCAATAAAAGTTAAGTGAATTGCCCAAGTTCAAACAGATAGCAAGTGGCCAAGCTAGGATTAAGAACCTAGCACCTCTGTCTCCAAATCCAACATTCTGTCCACTGCACCCTGCCAACTTGAGAGTAAAAGGGACAAGTTGTTAGGGTATTCCTAGGGGAGTGGGGCATCAAGGAGTTTGGATCTTTGCCTTTGGATCTCCTTGATGGTGGTGAAGCTCTGTGGGTTTTGGATGTATATGATTTTGGAAAATGACTGAATCATTTGAAACTGAGTATGATAAATAAGGAGGGTGGCCAAGCTGGGTGAATAATTCTAACTAGGGTCAAAAAAATAAGGTGTACCTATGAAGTAAAAAGTTCTCTCATGTGGCTTGAAAACTCTGAAGTCTCTGAAGTCATCTCCAAAGAAAGGAGCACTGGGCAGGTTTTGCATAATGCTTGCACCACCAGAGTAGGTCACTCATTATGGCCTCCCAAAGTGAGTGTTTTGAAGGACAACACTATTTGAATGTATATGTAATAGCCTGTTTATGTAAAACTCAGTCACATGGCTTTGCAGTCATCTCATAGTCTTAAAACGTGCTGCCCAGAAGTGAGCACAGTGTTGGTCTAACCAACCCAGAGCAGATTTGGATTATTTCTGGACTGCCCTAAGGGGAATTTTCTTAGTATCACACTGTTGGCTCTTATTATATCTGTGGTCAACTAAAAGCCTCCAAGTCTTTTTCACATGAACTGCTGCTGAGCAAGCTCTCCACCATCCTTTTCTTTCTTTCTTTTTTAGGGCAATGAGGGTTAAATGACTTGCCCAGGGTCACACAGCTAGTAAATGTCAAGTGTCTGAGGCCGGATTTGAACTCAGGTCCTTCTGAATTCAGGGCCAGTGCTTTATCCACTGCGCCACCTAGCCACCCCCTTTTCTTTCTTAGTTGATTTTTTTTCTTTACCTGAAACTGTGAACTTTACTTTTTTTTGGTCTGAACCTGTGATTTCATCAATAGGGGGACTTCTGAAAAGGAGAGTGCCTTCACTGCTACAGATTAGTAATTCCGAGTAAGGCATTGGTATATTGAGTGACTTGACTAAAATCACAGAGCTAGTATGTGTCAAAGAAGGCACTCAAGCCCAAGTCTTTCTGATTCCATGTTCTTGTTCAGTAGAAAGACAACTGACTGTAGAGTCAGAGGTTTGGGGTTCAAATCCCTACCTTGCCATTTAGTACTAATGTGATTATAGACAAATTAATTAATTAACCACCCTGGGCCTGAGATTTCTTATGACAGGTTGGACTGGATAACCAATGAGGTGACTTCCAGCTCTAAATCTATGATCCTCAGAAAAGGACATCAATAAAAAATATCCCAAAATAAGGGGAAAAAAGAGAAAATATCTCTAGAGAGTAGAGAGTCTAGGATGGAGTTTTGTGGAATACCAACACTTAGGAGATGTGATCAGGAAAAAGAGTACCTCATCATCTGAGACTGGGGGAAAGGTACAAACAGTGGAGAAGGAAGTCAAAGGATTTTTAAATGAACAGAAGGGGAGAAGAGAGAATTCACATCAAATATGTGCAATTTTCTTAATAAAGTAAAAGTAGAGGTACTCACTTTAGAGAGAAGAGAGAGGGGAGGGTGTGTGAGGAGAGAAAAGTTTGGGAAAGTTTTTGTGGGGCATCAGATAAGGAATTAATCAGGGAAGGAAAAAAAAGGATAGCTTTGCTGAAGTGAGGGCCCAGTTGAAGTTGGATCTCATGAATTTATAATGCATCTGTGGTGCAATTGCATGACTTCCTCCAGCTTTGTTCAGCAGCATGGGAAATGGGACTCGTGATTAGAATAGGAAATAAAAGAATATACCTTCTTCCAAAAGGATGCATCCAGAATCATGGAATCTCAGTGTTAGACAGGAACTCAGAGGTCACCTGGTAGAACCTGGACCTGAACAAGAATCCTCTCTACAGCTCATTGGCTTTTCCATAGACTCATTTCAGAGAATTATGAAACACTGTTGCTGAAAAGGACCTTAGAGACCTTCCTGACCAACTCTGTACCAGGAGGAAGACAGAAGCCCAGGGAAGCCAAGAGATGATTCCTAAATCTTTCTTTCCCTTCTATTATGTCCTCACATAGAAATCGTTCCCTCCCCTATCCATTTGTCAGCAATGAGCAAGGGGGGTGACTAGTCTATGAGGAAAAGGTAGAGCCAGTGATTCTCTTCTTCAGAACTAACAGAAAAAATGAATACACCAGATAGCCAACACATACACATTAGGAATGACCAAAATTCATTCGTTCACTTATTCACTCATTTACCATTTGTTAGTACCTACTGTGTGCAATGCATTTTGTTGGAGGCAGGGGAGATATGGCTGGGAATGCAAAGATAATTTGACTTGGCCTCTAGGTAACATCCCAAACAAATTAGAGGAGTTTAAAAAAAGAGAGACACTTTTCACAGCTATGGACAGAGGAAGTGTTCTAAACACAATAATGATAAGAGAGACTCATAGGAGATAAGATGGGTGGTTTGGGTTACATAAAATCGAAGAACTTTTGCACATACAAAATCATGGCAGCTTCTAGCTTAGAAAGGAAACCGTTAATCACCAACATCGGTTACCAACCAAATAGCACCAGCAGGCAGGTAAGCCCAAGAGCCCTGATGGTAGCACTGCCCCAGATGCATGGCCTTGTTTCCTCCCTGGCCCCTGCAGCCATCATAGAGAGGATCAACCCCCATGGAGAGGCAACCTTGTAAGAGTTCCTACAGGCAGTACAGCTCTCTCTGCTCCCGTAGCAATCACAGTTACTAAAGACCTAGAAAAGAAAGTTCTGTTACCAATGTCCTTGATACTGTGAAATGATTCAACATCACAGAGAGATATGGTTTAACCAATGGAAATGACATTTTAAAAATGCATTACCTTCTGCTTTGCCAACACACCGTCAAGACCGCTGGCCTTTCTGCCTGATTTACCTCCTTTTTGAACATAAGCTCTTTGAGAAAAGAGATTGTCTTACTTTTCTATTTGTATACTAAGCACTTTGCCCACTGTAAGTACTTAATAAATTCTTTTTTCACTTATTCATCCATTAGCTGGAGAAAAGATATTTGCAGCAAGTTACTCTGATAAAGGGATCTTATCCAAGATATATAAGAAACTGATTCAAATACTTTCTTTCTTTCTTTCTTCCTTTCTTTTTTTTTTTTTTGCGGAGCAATGGGGGTTAAGTGACTTGCCCAGGGTCACACAGCTAGTAAGTGTCAAGTGTCTGAGGTCAGATTTTAACTCAGGTCCTCCTCAATCCAGGGCTGGTGCTTTATCCACTGTGCCACCTAGCCACCCCCTGATTCAAATACTTTTGAATCAGAGCCAGTCCCTAAAGGGTCAAAAGATTTAAATAGACATATTTCAAGGGGAAATGTCCAAGCTATCAACAATATGAAAAAATATTCCAAATCACACATATTAAGAAAAACATTAATTAAAACAACTTTAAATGTATTAAGATATTCATGAAGTGATCTATTCTGAATTTAAAATAAACATAAATCAATAAATAAAAATTATTATGTTTAAAGAGAGAAAAAAAAAACTTTGAGGTTCCAATTTACAGCCACCAGATTAACAAAAAGGGAAAATGGCAATTGTTGGAGAGGCTATGGGCAACTGTGTACATTAACGTACTATTGGTGGAGTTGCAAATTGGTTTGGTCGATCTAGAAGACAATTTGGAACTATACCCAATGTCACTAAACCATGCATCGGGGCAGCTAGGTGGCACAGTAGATAGAGCACTAGCCCTGAAGTTGGTAGGACCTGAGTTCAAATCTCACCTCAGACACTAGCTGTGTTACCCTGGGCAAGTCACTTAAACCCAATTTTCTTAAAAAGAAAAAATCTGGGCCCATCTCCAGATATCCTGATATATATCTTGCCACTGGACCCAGATGGCTGTGGAGGAAAGAGTGAGGCTGATGACTTTACACAGCCTGCCCTCACTTAAATCCAATTCACTACAAGTCAGGACATCACCCCGATGTTATCATGGTCCTCTTTGAGAATGAAGGACAAACAACAACAACAAAACTGTGCACATTCTTCAGTCTAGTAATATCACTAATAGGCCTGAACTTCCAAAGAGATCAAAGAAAGAGAGGAAGGATTGCTATGTACAAAAGTGTTTTTGCTCTTTTTGTTGCAAGAGAACTAGAAAATAAAGGAGTGCCTGTCAATTAGGAAGTGGTGGAACAAATTCTGATATATAAATTTAGAATATGAATTTAAAGTAACTTTGAGATACTTGTTTGAACTAATGCAATTTATATAACAGTCACACTATTGTAAAGAAAAATAACTTTGAAAGACTTAAGAACTCTAATCAATGCAATGACCATCCACAACTCCAGAAAATGGATGCTTCTACTCCCCTGAAAGAGGCTCTGGACTCTTAGAGCAAAGGGAGATTTACATGTCTGGAAACAGCCAGTGTGTGGATTGTCTTTGCATAAATATACTTCTTTTCTACAAGGTGGGGTCTTTTGGTTATTTTGGGGAGGGAGTATGGAAGAGACAGGTTGATTAATGATCCCCCCCCCAAAAAAAAAGAAAAGAAAGAAAAGAGTGTCACTGAAATTTTTTAAATGCATAAAAGATAACAGAAAGAAATTCAGATGGAGACACAGACAAGCTGGACTAATGCTTTAAAACTAATATGCCGCATTTATTATTTTTAATCAAGCTTACACACTATTGATGATTTTATATACAATCTTCCTTTTTGTTCTTTGCATATGGAGATCTTTGTGCTTATTAAGTTCATAATAACAAAAAATACTGTTTAAAAAGACCAAGTTCCTGCCCTCAAGGAGCTTATGATCAGTTCAGAAGAAAAACCTTGAGTATGACTGATTCACATTGCATCAATAGCACAGATCAAATAGTGGATATGATATGGGTGTTAAAAATCCATCCCAAGAAACCAGAGGCAGTGGGTTTTCCACCATTTCCCTATTATTCTTACAGTGCTAGACAGAGCCAAAGACCCCTTACTTATGAAAATTTTAAGGGAAAGCAGCTGGTACTTAGCAGTTTAAAGGGACAGGGTAGGGGAAATTTCTTACCCAACCAGAAAATCAGAGGAATGAGGTTCAGCTTTCCTCTTCATGGTCAGCCATCTGTAAGGGCTAAAATTCTAGCTATACCATCTAAAATCTAATGAGTGGTCGCCAAGAAATTATAAGCTTTAGCAAGAATATTTAAGTGCTTAAGTATTTATTACAGAGCATTAGGATCAGAGAGAAAGGTAAAAAACTATTTCTAAGAGACCCTATCATCCAACCCACCATGGCAAGGTCAGGAACCAAAAAAGACAGCACCCCTTCACCAGCATCTGCTTCCTACTTCGTGTCCTCCTCCCAGAAATGGGAGGCTCCTCAAGTTGATTGGCTGGTAGCCTTGATAGACAGTACCCATGAGCAAACGTCACTTCCTGACGCTAAGGACCTTGAGGGCATGGCTTGCCCTCAGAGGCCTTCTCATGGCGGAGCTTTGCTACAGTAAGTCTTCAGCAGGTGGTGTCACTCCAATCGTTACAACAGTCTGAGTGTTGATTAGCTCCGCCCTCAATAGAGACTATACTCTAGAATGAAATCTCTTTGAAAATTACACACATTCACACACACGCTGAGACACACAGCTACATACGATAACTAACACCAATTATAAGTCATTCTTGGGTTTTAGACGAGCTAGATTAGGAGGGGGAGTGTGCTCTTTATTCAGGCCAATACAATATATAATTATGGGTCTGATCTCGCTCCTCTCTTGTTTCATTTTCCATACTTGCTCAAAATCAATTTTCAGTGCTGCTGAGTATAAAACAGTTGCCTAATTATAAAACACATGTTTGATGATAAGCTCATCGTCCCACAAAGACTGCTCATCAAAAAACAAGGTCTTCCAGTGGGATAGTACACGCTTTCCAAAAGGGGTTTCCAACACATTTTTATTTCAAACCTGTAGAGCCATATCATTTCCCCTATCTACTTTTGCTTTTATCTTTTCAATGAATGTTATGGGAAATAGGGACCTTTTGTGGGCCTAAAGATGAGAGCTGGTGTGTAGGATCACAATCTCTCCAGCCCTAAGGACTCATTTGGATCATTTGGAACTGCCAATGCTCAGAGAGAACAGGCATGGGTAATAAGTGAATTCTAGTTTTGGATCACAGCAGATTGACAGTTTTATGAAGTCAAATCTGAAATCATCTCTGTGTGGGTGAAAAAGTAGCTCTCTTTTTAAGTCTGCCAATGACATTAGTTTAAATTTAGGACTTCTAAGCAAAAAATTCAGAAAAGAATCCCTTATCCTCCATTAATTGCAAAATCGTAGATTCCTGGATCTGGAAGAGATTTACCTAGAGAGGGCAGCTAGGTTGCACAGTGGATAAAGCACTGGCCCTGGATTCAAGAGGACCTGAGTTCAAATCCAGCCTCAGACACTTGACATTTATTAGCTGTGTGACCCTGGGCAAGTCACTTAACCCTCATTGCCCTGCCCCAAAAAAAAAAATTTACCTAGAGAAGTAAACATCTGGCCCTCCAGGACACATGGACAAATGAGTATTCTTCTGAAGAAGTGCAAAGAAGCAAGCATTTTTTATTAAGTATTTAAGAGCTTTACAAATATATCATTTTTATCCTCAAATTCTTGTCCCCATTTTACAGTTGAGAAAACTGAGGCATACAAACTTTCCCAGGCTCACACAGCTGATAAGTGTCTGAGACCAGATTTGAACTCAGGTCTTCCTGACTCTAGGTCCAGGACTCTATCCACTGTACCACCTACTACTTGTCCAAGGTCACATAGCTAGTATGTGTCAAAGAATAAATTTGAACCCAGACCTTCCTGACTCTAAGGTTCTCTTTCAGTCCAAATGTCTCTCTACTGCCATGTGAAATCACACATAATAACTCATATTTCTATAGCCCTTTAAGGTTTACAACCATCCTATGAGATAAGAAATACAAACATCCTTGTTCTCATTTTACAGTTGAGGAAACCAAAGCAAAGAAAAAAAAAGTTAAGTAGCTTGTTCAATGACACCAATATAATAAGACTGAGAGTTGGGATTTGAACCCAGTTTCTGGGATGCTAAGCTTGGTGCCTTTCAGAATAATTACACACACAAGTCCAGATAATGGAATTCTAACAGAGCAATGAGCACAGAGCTAGATAGGTGACTGGTCAAATGGAGTTAACCAACACAGATTTCTGAGAGAAAGTAAATTTAAACTGGGAAATTCCAGGAAGTTAGGAAACCATTGGAATCTGTAGCACTGAACAAGTAGGTTACTGTCATACCCTAACTACATCATCCCTACTACATAAATAGTAATTGATTAGAACAATGCCACTAGGATTTGTAAATTTTTTTAATTAAAAAAAAAAGAATTTGTAAAATAATCCAGCCAGCCCACTGATAAACTTCTTTATAAAGGTGTCATTCAGCTTTGCTAGGGTCACATCTACGCAGTGCTGCCAACCAAAATGTTTTGGTGCCCAGCAGGAATCAAAACACTTTCTCAGGAGACCCTTTAATAGATTGAAAACATTTTACCCAGTGGTCTCACTCCCATTAAGACCAGAGTAAGTTGTAGAAATGGGGGGGGGGCCGGGGGCACTCAAGCTTAATTATTTCACAGCCAGTCAGGCTCCAGAGCCTCACTCCTCTTGCCATAGACAAAGGGGGTGAACCTTGACTAGGAGGATGTTGGGGTTGCACTTAGAGAGGTTGGACTGTGCCAAACCTCTAGGAGCAAACCAAGCAAACTTTGTAACTCTGAGGATACAAAAGCTGTTACTAAAGCCCTCCTCCAACTGGATGACTTGGCTCTGCCTTTAGACACTAATAGTGAAAGCTGAGGGTCTAGTGTAGATAATTCTTCACATCCCAGATAGTATCCCACTTAGTAACTGTTTTCAAAGCTCTTTCAAGAAGGGGACTCCATAGCTTGCTACCATGGCACATTTTTCAGTAAAGGGAGCTTTACTGCTGAGATCTCCCTGATATCAACCCTCCTGCTGGAATTGAAGGCCATTTCCTCCTGTCCTTCCCTGGGTGGACACTATGCTATTTTCAGTCTACTTTGCTAATAGGCTAATCAGTCTGTCCATGACACGTAGGATCCCCATTAGTCCAACAACAATCTCAGAGCCAGCAGAACCAATGGTTACTGCTTCTCCCCCTGTAATGTCTCTAGGCAGAAACCAGCACCAGCTGGGGACCAGGGAGAAAAGGAGAGAGTAAACGGGGGTGGGGAAGGGGCACCAGGAGGAGCTACTGCTTCCAAATGAAAGGATAGAGGCATGCATAGACTTACATGCAGATCTGTCCCTCCACAACCATGACCATGACCACCACCTGTTGGGGGAAAAGCACCAGAGAACATCCAAGTATCTCTGGGAGGAAATGAAGCAGAGCTTCAGAGAAATAATACAGTTGAAGGGGGCAGCTAAGTGGCGCAGTAGATAAAGCATCAGCCCTGGATTCAGGAGGAACTGAGTTCAAATCTAGCCTCAGACACTAGACACTTACTAGCTGTGTGACCCTGGGCAAGTCACTTAACCCTCATTGCCCAATAATAATAATAATAATAATAATATAATACAGTTGAAAGGGTTCATACCTAAATCAAATTATGGCCAGGCTCCAGATTATGTGCTGGCTGCTGCTTATTTCCTTTCAGATGTTTTGTCACATCTATAGCTAGGTGGAGTCAGGAAGGGCAGGTAGAAATCCTGCCTCAGTTACTAGATGTGGCTTAACTTTTCCCAGCCTTAGTTTCCTCATTTGTAAAACAGGCATAACCATAACACCTTCCTCACAGAGGTAGCAAGTGGCCAAAATGGCCTTTAGATCCAATTCCAATGCACTTTTTTATTTTAATTTTTCTCAATTACATGTAAAGATATTTTTTGAGTTTCGAATTTTTCTCCCACCCTCCCTTCCCTCCCAAGGCCAACAAGCAATTTGATATAGGTTATACATTACTATCATGTTAAACATATTTCCACATTAATCAGAGCAAAAGAAAAAAAACATCTAATACACTTTCAATCATGCCATTTTAGAAGTTTTCAAAGGATAAAATGTCATCGCTGAGCAGGTTAAGTATAGCATTCTTTCCCAGAAATGACAGCTCCTCCATATGCATGCTTTATGTCTAAATTAACCAAAATCTTCCTATATCACAGGCCCATAGGATGTTTCATCTGGAAAAGATCTCAAAAGTCATTTAGTACAGTCCTCTCATTTGACAGATAAGGAAACTGAGGCTCTGAAAGTCAACATGCTTTGTCTAGTGTGGCACAGGTTACAAGTGGCAGAGCCTGGTTTTGAATACAAGTGTTGTGACTCCAAATTCAGGGTTCTGTCTTCTATTTTCAGAAGCTTCCAATGGGAAAGGTGTCACCACCAAGCAAGTCCTCTATTTCCTATTGAGTATACAATCTCACTGTATATAGTACATCCCAGACTTATAGTCCTTCCCCAAACTTGACCACCAGCACAGTCCCCTTCTCCTGGTTCAGGTAAACAGAGAAATGGTAGCCATGGTTGACCAATTCCATTTGGCTTTGAAGGAGCACAAGCCAAATTCTGTATTGTATTGGATCAGAGCAGGCAGCCTAGTAATAGATTCTAGTCCAGTGGCTTACTGCCTATGGGGCAGTGGCTTAGGTCTCTGGGCCTTAGCGCTTCATAAATAAAATAAGATGGTTCAACTAGATGGCCTTTGAGACCTTTTCCAGCCCTAAATCAATGATCAGAGAATCCCCATATCCTTCATATCTATAAGCTAGGCATGAGGGATGTGGGGACAAAATGAATGTAAACTTCAAAGACCAGGGCAGCTAGGTGGTACAGTGGATAAAGCACCGGCCCTGGATTCAGGAGAACCTGAGTTCAAATCTGGCCTCAGACACTTGACACTTACCAGCTGTGTAACCCTGGGTAAGTCATTTAACCCTCATTGCCCCACAAAACAAACAAACAACAAAAAAAAACTTCAAAGACCTTACTTTCTATTGAAGAAAAGAATACATATGGTTGTGTGTGTGTATGTTTATATATGGGTATGTATGTGTGTATATATACATATACATACATACAGATAGATTAGATAGAGAATCTTCTAATAGCTCTAATAGCTTAAAACCACGCTAAGACTTTTGAAACATTCTGTACACGTATACATATATGTACCAGTAACACACAAACATATATGTACATGTGTGTGATTATGCAGGCAATATCAACTAAGGAGCCTTGTGTAGGAAATGGCATTTAAGCTGAGCTTTGGGGGAGTTTTAGGGATTCTAAGAAGTAGAAGTGATACAGAATGGCATTCCAGGCATTGGGGACAGGTTGTGCAAAAGCATGGGAGTGGGAGATGAAATATTGAGCAGGAAGTAGGCCAGTTTGGCAAGAACCAAACAAAGGTAAAGACAACTGTTGGTGGACAAGGATGTCTTATGAGAAAGTTCCCATGATCCCATACCTGCTGCCTCTGCAAGATTAGCATTCTCTTGTAGGTTTCCAACTACGATTAACACCTGTGGCACTGGGCATATCAGGCACCCAGACAGTCCCATAAAACAGGCAAATAGTCTCTTTTAGTATCAAAGGTCTTCCCTGCCCACTAGTGCAGCCCTTCCTGAATCCCTAAAGTTTCTAACCCTCAGATCTTACCTCTATTCCGCCACCTGCTCCTCCCTATCATAGCTGATACCAAGGACTTCCTCTACCAAAATCTATGGTATCTAATAGACCCCTCAGCTTAACTAAGGTTATACCTACTCTATTGTTGCCTGTGGGACTGGGGAGAGGCAGAGAGAAAGCCAACCTATGCCTTCTTTATGGTAGGATCAATTTTTGTTGCCTCATTACACAATGAAAGGATAAAATGGAAACAGACTGGTGTGTCTGTGAGGTTTTAGATGTGCATTACATACCATCCTCAGTATATACAACTTGATAAATGATACCCCCAAATTCTATAGCCCAGACAAATTGCCATAATTACCATCTGCTGCAGCCTTAATGCAAATGGGATGAGATGTGGTCAGAGTGAGCAAAAGAAATAAATGTCAAAGAGATCGAATACTGATGAAATTGCAAGGAATGTGGGAAGGTGGTGAAACTAGTTTAAACTTGTGTTTCAAAACCCTGATTAGGCATTGTGTTTTAAGCCCCCCAAAGAAAGAAAAAACATAGCATCTCTTACAAAGCTAGTTCTGAAGTGTTTTGTATAACAGGCATTTTAAAAAATATTAAGTGAGCTGCAGAAATTTCGAAGGAGACCTTTGTGTGTAAACCTGAGTGTGGTGCTTGGTGGTTTCATAGACCTACCTAGCCCTGGAAAAAAAATCCCAGAGGTCATAATAGTACAAACCCAACCCCTTATCCTACAGCTAAAGAAACTGAGGCCCAGGTGAAGGGGTGGAAGGAATCACATAAAGCCGAAATTTAGGTGGGGCCAAACTGGTAGAGAAACAAATTTTATTGGAAACAAACAGTCATGATGGGAATCCAGTTGGGCTAAGGACTAAGGACAAGGTGGGAGGGGTAGGTTGCCTTTGGCTCTAATCTCACTCTGTGCCCTACCTAAGGAATGCAGCAAAAATAGAGTAGGGCAACTGGAAAGGTAATGCAAAGCCTTTCCCTCTGATTAGTGGAGTGTAATTTTAGAAAGAACTTCATCTCATTAGAAAAGGCATGACCTCCAGTTCCAGAGATAAGAAATTGGGAAAGGGCTTTGACACCAGATAAAGCCAATGAGGTGAACAGCTATGTGCAAGCCCAGAGTTTTCAACTCTGAAGCAAATGAGAAACGTTGCCAAAACTTTCTCCTCCTGAAATCTTAAAGGGAAAAAAGGAATAGATTAAGTAGCTCCAGAGTTTACCGTTGGTGAAGCTATGAATTGGTCTAGCCATTCTGGAAAGCAGTTTGGAATTATAAGCAAAACACCACTAGTGGATATATACTACCCCGATACCCCTCCCCCCCAAAAAAAAATCAAAGAAAGAACAAAAGGACACAAGGTTTAAAAAAAATAGAGCAACATTTTGTATTGTAGCAAAGAACTAGAAACTAAGAAAGTACCTATCAACTGGGGGATGGGGAAATACATTGTTATATGAATGTAATGAGCCTCTGGAGGTCATGAGGCTGCTGCCAAGGCTAGAAATGTCCATCTCTGTGTATTACTTTGAGTCATCTGTGCTCAGGGAAAGAAATGCAGAGCAGAAGAGGCAGCCAGGGACTTAAGATCGAGTTTCAGGCTTACCTAGGTCTCAAAGGGAAAAAAACAAAGCCCAATCCCTGCCTTTGGGAACAGGAGGAGGGAAATTAGGAGCAACCCTGCCCTGCTTCAAACTATCTCCACCCCCAGCTGAAATAATTACAGATTCATCTCTTTGGCTTAAGGCATTGTGCTTTTACTCTTATGGCTAAGAATGGCTAAGTTTTTTAAAGTACTTAATAACTTGGAGACAGTGCAGAATAATAAGCAATAAAGAACATTTACTGAGTCATTTTCCCAGACCCCAAAAGTCCCTCAGATCATTCTTGTTCTATGAAATACATAATTTGAGTTTGGTTATTTTCAGAGTTAGATCCCCATGAGCAAGCAAAGGGGTGTATAACAACACAGTTCCCACAGGATGCCTGACTCCTACTTCCCATGTAAGTGGTCATCAGTTTCAGAACCCCAGAGTCAAGGTTGCTCCCCACTCCTGGCTCAAGAACATAGTGAGATTTGACTTGAAGTGGAACTTAAGAGGATTACTGATTTGTCAGTTTGCTGGCCAGAACCCCTTCTGAATACAACTATGGATACATACAGAAATGACATAGCAGGAGTCAACAGGAAGCTTTGACAAGGACCAGTGCTAGCATCATGATTGCGTCTCCTTCCTTTTGAGTGTTGCATTACCTCTCTCTACTGACTCTGCAGAGTGTCAATCCTCTCCACCTCCTATTGCCACCACCCCCCCACCCCACCCCCCGCATCTTCAATCTCTATTGCAATGGGTATTATAAGGGAAGGACAATAAAGAACAAGAGACAGACGGATACAGAGAGAGATGGAGAAAAAGACAGAAAGACAGAGAACCAAGAGAATTTGGGGGGAAGGGGGGAAGAGATAGAAAGACAGAGACAAGACAGAGAGACAGTTACAGAGACAAAGGTCATCCTGGGTGAAGGACAGTGCCATCTGCAGAAGGATTCTGCCATCAGCAGAAATAGGCAGGTTTAAAGAAGGAATGGGTTTGGAAGGAAATATGAATTCCATTTCAAGTTTGAAGTACAATCATATGTTTGGTGAAGATGTCCAGCAGGCAGTTGGTGATACTGGACTAGACTCCAGGAGAAAGATTCAAGCTAAGATGGGGAAATCATCTGCCTAGTCAGTCACCCCACTCCAAACAGATCCTGGACTCTGTCCCCAGGACATTCTGGGCTCTAAAGCTTTTGCTTTAGCCTTTTGAGAACAAGGCCTTCAAAGCATTTCCAAACCATGGCTCTGTGTGTATGTGTGTATATGTGCATGTGTGTGAGAGCTTCTATACACTGTACCTTTCCTAGCTCTCCTTTAGATGGTGTCTTCTACTAGAATGTAAGCTCTTTGAGGTCAGGGGTGATCTTTTTTTTTCCTTGTGTTCATATCCCCAGTGATTAGCACAGTACTTGACACATAGAAAGCACTTAGTAAATGCTTTTTCATTTCTTCTTCATTCAGTGGCACCCATGAGAATGAATAGGATCACAAAGAGAAAGAAGAGAGAGAATAGAGTAAGTAGAAAAGAGAGCCCAGGACAGAGCCATCTTTCTTTCTCTTTCTGTTGTGTGCTCAGGATCAGGATCTGTGATGACTTAGCACCCCCCACCACCCAACTACAATCCAAGATAAATGTTTCACCCCATCCCAGATGCTCTCTCTTTCCTTCTGCCTCTTAAACCCCTCTCTTCAGTCTTTAAGTGAAAATGCTATTTACAAGTCTTTAAATGAAAGGCTCATGAGTCATTTGATCTTTCTTGATATGCCATGGGGTGGCCCAAGAACCAAATATTATTTGGGTAGAGTGTCCCTGACTTGATGTTCTAGTTTGCTTTAGTAATTTGATAAAAAGGTTACCAGATTTTTTCACTCTCTTTCCCTATCCCCTCCCTGCATGCCAATTGAGAGCATCTGGTCACTCTCCCTTTTCCCTAAGCTTGTTAAAATACCTACTACATTGTTCTGTGGTATGCTTAAATACTGGACCAGATCCAAAGTAAGCCTTTGGGCACTTTCTATTTTTGTGTATCTTAGCTCCAGCTTCTCTGTCCCTACCCCATCCTAGGAAACAATGAGACCACCAGGTTGCCATCAGGGAATATAACTGTAGCCTTCTCCAAAATATCCCTCAGATCACTCATAAAAAAATAAACATAATAGAGTAATTCTGGAAACACTGGACTGGGAGGTGACAGATGCCAGTTCTAGCGCTCACTCTTGCTCTCTCGCTCTCTCTCTGTCTCTCTCTCACTATCTCGCTCTCTCTCTCTTGCTCTCTCTCTCTCTCTCTCTCTCTCTCTCTCTTTGTCACTCTCTGCCTGTCTCTCTCCCACTAAGTCACTGGGTTACTTCTTCATCTCTCTGGATCTCAGAGTCCTCATCCATAAAACTATGGCATTGGGCTAGGTGATCTTTGGGGTCTCTTCCATTTCAAATGTTCTATGATCCTTAATCTATTTAAATGAACTGATGGTGACAAGTACAGCAGGGGGAATCTAAAGATATATTGGACAGATTCCACTTACAACAAACTCCATCACAGTGAGATCTCTAATCAAGAGACTCTATGGTCAAACATCTCAAATCAAATTCACCAGAGCAGGAAGCCAGCCCAATGAAAGGATTTGTCCAGGCTCTTGGAACTGGTTCCAATGGGATCTGACCTACATAGGAAAGAGCTGTTCAATTAGAGACTCACAAACTCTGAGGCATGCTTTTTAAAATAAATTGGAAATTGCCCAGCTAAATTTGGAATATGTTTTTCTTATTTGTGTCCCACCCATTAGATGTGTGAATGAAAGGCACAGAACAAATTATCCTGGGTAGATATTTGGGTAAACACTTTAATACTTCAAAAGATATGGACTTTCATCCCTGTAGGCAATCCTTCTACCAACACAAGTTGAAACCTCTCCAAGCCTTCGAAGATGATCCTTGTGAATTGCTATGGCTGAGGATATGTACCACTTCATGACTAATTTTGTGGTCAAGTTAACAAAAATTCAAGTCAAGTCAAAAACTCAAGTCAATTCAACAAGCATTTATGAAGCATTCATTATGTGTCAGGCACTAAGATAAGTGTTGGGGTTACAAAGAAAGGTAAAAGCAATCCCTGACCTTAAAGAACTCAGTTTAATCTTGGAAACAACCTGTGAACAACTGTGCCCATACATGAGAAGTTGATAAGCATCTCAACACTCACCCAGGTTGATCTTCACATGAGAGACTTGAGGGTGCTCTTGACGGTGCTCTTTCTCAACAGACTTTGCATGTTAGCAGAACCTACCAGAGTTTGTGTTTGATTGGCATCACCTTTGAGAATACAGGGTCACCTGTATGCCATCATGAGACTCCGGAAGAGGATTTTAGCAAAGGTTAAATGTGAATAGACAGGTGAAAAATAAAGGCTGCTAGGGCATCTAGGTGGCACAGTGGATAGAGCACTGGGCCTGCATTCAGGAGGACCTGAGTTCAAATCCGGCCTCAGACACTTAACAATTACTAGCTGTGTGACCCTGGGCAAGTCACTTAACCCCAATTGCCTCGCCAAAAACAAACAAACAAACAAAAAAAGGTTGCTCCTAAAAGAAAGAGGGAAATTGGACTAGCAGAGGAAATGGTCCTCAACTGTTCCTCCCAACTCATTAGATAATTAATATCTTCTAACAAGCATATAGACCATGGGTTAAGAGTGTTTTTGTGTTATGTACCCCTTCAGTGGTCTGATGAAACCTTCTTAGAATCATGTTTTTAAATACATAACATAAAATATATAGAACTGCAAAGTAATCTAACTATATTGAAATATAGTTACCAAAATGTCAAAAATGCAAATATTTTTGACTGTTTCATCAAGGAAACACCCCATTTCTTGAATGAAACAAAAGGGGGGACTGTAATGATTGGAATGATGCCACCTGCTGGAAACTTACTATGGGAAAGCTCCACCATGAGGAGAATGCCTTTGAGGGCAAGGCCATGAGGCTTTTCCTTGGCATCAGGAAGTGGCGTTTGCTCATGGGTACTGTCTATCAAGGCTACCAGCCAATCAACTTGAGGAGCCTCCTATTTCTGGGAGGAACACATGAAGTAGGAAGCAGGTGCTGGGGGAGGAGCTCTCTCTCTTTGGGTTCCTGACTTCACCATGGTGGAGGAGAGAGACTCCAGAGGACTTCACAGGAAAATTGAGGAAAGATAGGATTGCCAGGCTGTAGGAATTCTGTCCTCAATCTTTCTCTTTCTATCTTTCAATAAACCCTTAAAAACCTAAACTCATTTTATCAGTGATTTTAGTCAGTTTCCCCCAAAACTGGGGGAACAGATTAGAACCCACATTGAGAATTTTAAATTACACAGTTCTAAAAAAACAAATTTATTTTATTTTATTTTTGTGGGACTATGAGGGTTAAGTGACTTGCCCAGGGTCACACAGCTAGTAAGTGTCAAGTGTCTGAGGCCGGATTTGAACTCAGGTCCTCCTGAATCCAGGGCCAGTGCTTTATCCACTGTGCCACCTACCTGCCCCCCCCCAATTTTTTTTTAAATAGCACCTGGGTTATCAAAACACTGGATTGGCCCCAATGTAGGCTACCCTTTCTTCATTTTCAGCATAGATGCACCTATGTGTATTTTTTTCTTTCAAAATAAGCTCTTTTAGCAGCATCACCTATAACTGGGGGTGGCCTGTACTTGGACCAACATGATGTTTCATATTGCATGGGTCAGCGGAGACTGTGTTCAGGATGTGGAGAATAAGAGGAGACAGGAAAGGGGAGGGGTGGGGGATGGGGCTGGAATCAAGCTTTCTCAATTTAACATGCAGTTGCTTTTAGGCTGAGTAGATAAAAAATAAATTCCAGGGCCTGAAGCTCTTATCTTTGTTTACTGTTTCCCTAAGGATAGTGAATGACCTGGGCTCAGACTTGCAGGCCGAATTATCAGAGAGAGACACATAGGGAAGACAAAGCCAGGAAATACTAGGGGGTTGTAAGTAGAGTAAATTAGGTTGATTGTCCCCTTCCTGCACATGTTGACATTTTCCCTGTGCACAGTGACATTAAGTCTATGTGGGGTGTAGTGACATTGAGCTTGCATAATGTAGTAGCAATATTTTCTTCACATCCTGAAGAATCATCGAATCACAGGCTATAGGAAGGGGCTTTTCATCTAACACAAAAATCCCTTCTGCAACAGAGAATAACCATTGGCATTGATGGAGAGCTTGAAGGTTTACAAAGAGCTTTACATACATTATCTCACTGGAGCCTCACAACAACAACTCCGAGTTAGGGACCAGCAGAAATTACTATCCCCATTTTACAGATGAGGAAACTGAAGCTCAGACAGGTTAAGTCATATTCTCACAGCTAGTATATGTCAGAGGCAGGATTTAAACCCAGACTTTTCTGAGTCTATCCATTCTACCATATTGCCTCTCTGAAAACCTGTAGAGGGGCAGCTAGGTGACACAGTGGATAGAACGTTGGCCCTGGAGTCAGGAGGACCTGAGTTCAAATCTGACCTCAGACCCTTACTAGATGTGTGACCCTGGGCAAGTCACTTTACCCTGTTTGCCTCCTTTAAAAAAAAAGCCTGTGGGATAGGAAGGATTCCATTGTTCCACAACTACTACTAATAATAATAATAACTAGCATTTATATAGCACCAACCATGTGCCAGGCACTGTACTAAGCACTTTATAAGGATTATAGTGGGGGGGGTAGCTAGGTGGCACAGTGTATAAAGCACTGGCACTGGATTCAGGAGGACCTGATTTTAAATTCAGACTCAAACACTTGACACTTACTAGCTGTGTGACACTGGGAAAGTCATTTAACTGTCATTGTCCCCACAAAATTAGATAGATAGATAGACAGACAGATGAGTAAATAAGTAAGTAAATGAATGAATGAACAAATAAATAAATGGATGAATGAATAGATGAATGAATAAGTGAATGACTAAATAAACGAATGGATGGATGGATGAGCAAATAAATAAATGGATACATAAGTAAATATATAAATGAATGAATGGGTGGATGTATAAATAGATAAATAAATATATACATAAACGATTGGATGGATGGATGAATAAATGAAGATTAAACTTGAAAATATTATTCCCATTTTACAGTTGAGGAAACTGTATTAAGTGACTTGGCCAGGGTCACAAAGCTACACAGTGCCTGAGGCTATATTTGAAGTCAGATCTTCCTGACTCTAGTCCCAGCGCCCTGTCCTTTATGACATAGCTGCCTAACTCTTGTTCTCAGAAAAGCCTAGAGACCAACCCTAGGATAAGCCAAAATTCACTTCCTTGTAATTTCCTCCTTTTGGTCCTATGGCTTTACAAGCTGTTAAAGGGATTTATGAGTCAGAGAAATGACCTCCAAAGTCCCTTCCAAGTTTGAAATGCTATGAGTCTAAGTGGATTTCCTCTTCTATGTGACAGCCCATCAAATA
This sequence comes from Dromiciops gliroides, assembly GCF_019393635.1. Lineage (NCBI taxonomy): Eukaryota > Metazoa > Chordata > Mammalia > Microbiotheria > Microbiotheriidae > Dromiciops > Dromiciops gliroides. The sequence continues at coordinate 105,434,143 of NC_057865.1, read as the reverse complement.
TTGGAAGGCCACTATGATGTCACCCCTGCCTTCATTTTTCCAAACAAAACACTTCCAGTTCTTTGTGTGGCAGGGTTTCAAGACACTTCTGAGTTCTGGACACCCTCCATTGCATACTTTCTAAACTGCCAATGTCCCTCTGAAAATGGAACCCCCAGATGAATGGGATTCAGATGTTGTCTGGAATGGCAAGATTATTCATTCCCCACAATCTAGAACTACCATGCTTCTACTAATGCAGCCCAAGATTAGATAATATACTTGGGTGGGCAGCCCATTGGGCTAGTCCACACATTTATAGAACATATATGTATCTTGAATAGGCACTATAAATGTATACTGAGCTGGACTCGGAGTTGAATAGAGGCATATAAAATTGCTCCACATTTTCAATTATTCTGATCCATCCCCTACCGCAAAAACCTATATTTTTAATATCAATATTGTGGGGATGTTAGATGGCTGAAAATCATGGCATACCACTGTCTCCAAAGAACCATAGTGGCAAGAGACCCAGCTGACAGAGGAAAGATTTATGCCAATCATGATGTGCAGGTAAGAAGTGACATAAAAGGTATCCCTGGGGACATATAGAACTAAAAAACCAGAAATATCAACTAGCATTTACTAAGTGCCTACTAGCTGCTAGGCACTATGCCAAATGGTGGAGATACAAAAAAAGTAAAAGATAGTCACCGGTCTCAAAGGGATCCCAGTCTAATGGGGGACTGGAAAGGAGGCAAACCAGCCATGTAGCAAAATGGAAGCTTCATATCAAGAACTGCCTGGTATTCATGCAAAATTAAAAGACTAAGACCAAGGGTTCTTAACATTGGGGGGGGGGCAATGAGAGTTAAGTGACTTGCCCAGGATTACACAGCTAGTAAGTATCAGGTGTCTGAGGCTGGGTTTGAACTCAGGTCCTCCTGAATCTAGGTCCAGTGCTTTATACACTGAGTCTAGTTGCCCCTGGTTCTTAACATTTTGTGTGTGTTATGGACCTCTTTGGTTGTTTGGTGAAGCCTATGTATGGATTGCTTCTCAGAATCATGTTTTAAATGTATAAAATAAAATACACCAAACTACAAAGGACTCCAATTATATTGAAACAAAGTTACCAAAATATCTTTTTAAAAGGTAAAAAAAAATTAAAAATGTAAAAATTAAACAAAAAAGGTCATGGTACCAGGCTAAGAACCCTTGATTAAGAGGGAAGACTCCAGTGAGTTGACTAATAATAACAACAATAATGACAACAACAGTAACAATAAATAATAACAATAAAATGGATTCTCTTTTATATAGTACTTACTACATGGCAAGCTGTACTAAGCATTTTACAATTATTATTATTACAATTATTTGATCCTCACAACAACTCTGGGAGGTAGGTGCTATTATTTTCCCCTTTTAACAGATAAAGAAATTGAGGAAAACAGGTTAAGTAACTTACCCAGGGTCATATAGGTAGGAAGTATATACGGCCAAATTTGAACTCAATTTTTACTGACTCCAGGCCCAGTGCTCTATCCACTGTACCATCTAGTTAGCTAAATTTCCAATGGAAGGTTTATAGAACAACACTGACAGGAATCACATAGGATGAGAAGGTATGGCTAGTCTGGTATCTCATCAAATAGAGACCCACCCAAGTATACCACCTCATCTTGGGCTGCATTCATAGAAGCATGGTGTCTAGGTTGTGGGAAATAATCATTGCATTGTTGACAACATCTGAATCACATTCATCTGAGGGTTTCAGTTTCAGAGAGAAATTGACAAACTAGAAATACCCATAGTGATGAGATAATGAATCCACTGAAGCATCAAAATACATAAGATGACTTTATCCTTTCTAAGCAACTACATTACACTAATGAAGGTTCAGGTTAGGAAACCAAAACTCTAGGTCTTTTTATATGAATGGCTGCCAGATTAGCTCCTCCTATTCTGTAATAGTGCAACTGATTTTTTTTTGTACCCGTAAATGCAGAATCTTACATCTTGTTGAACAAATGGGTGAAATTAATTTTAAAAATTATTAAAATGCTCCCTACATACGTAGCTAAGCACTGTGCTAAGTTCTAGGGACATGAATATAAGAGCAAAGAGAGTCCTTGCCCTCAAAGAGCTTGTATTCTAATGGGAGACATGACACATTTAGGGGAGTGGTGGGTAGGAAGTTATATTTTGGTTTTGGAAGCTACAGAGATGGTGTGTGAGGCCATAGAAGAGTGGATTAACACACCTCTTTTCTCAGAGTTTCAGGCTAGAGACCCAGTTTCTCAAGATTATTTGGAATCTTGATTCTGTCGGTCCAGCATGTTATCTATCCCTCTTAGCTTTGTGTCATCTGCAGATATTGCAAACAGACCTTCCATATCTTCAGCAAAATCACTGATAAAAACTATTGAACAGGTCAGCCCTGTGGTCTCTCTGCTAGAGTCCCCTCCAGGTTGACACTTAATAGTATAATTCAAAAATAATTTTTAAAGTAATATCATTTAGCCCATATCAAGATACATGACACCAATGACAATACACATGCATATGATGGACATGCTATGAGTAGAGAAGCAATAGTGTACATGGTTAGGTGATACTGTGTCTGTGTATAGCATGTGATTCCATGACACTGTGCTGCTGTAGCTCTCTTTTACACTACTCTGTCCACTTTTTGAATGTGCTTCACTGACTCCCCTTCCTCTCCTCTTACCTAATTATGGAGGCTCCCAATGGCCTTCTGCTGTTCTCAACATATGCTGTCTCATGATATGATTCCATCACTTTTTGGAGGGGAGGCAATTGTGGTTAAGTGACTTGCCCAGGTCACACAACTAGTAAGTGCCTGGGGCCACATTTAAATTCAGCTCTTCCTGACTCCAGGTCCAGTGCTCTATCCACTGCACCACCTAGCTGCTCCTCAACCAATGATGTTGTTCAGCCATTTTCAGTCATGCCTGACTCTTTGTGATCCCATTTTGGGCTTTTCTTGGCAAAGATGCTGGAGTGGTTTGCCATTTCCTTCTCCAGCTCATTTTATAGATGAGGAACTAAGGCAAACGGGGGCAAGTTACTTGCCCAGGGTCACATAGCTAGCAAATATATGAGACCAGATTTGAACTCAGGAAGATAGGTGAGTCTTCCTAACTCTAGGCCTGGCACTCTATCCACTGTACCACCTAAAAACTGTAATGTTTCCCTGTTACCTATAGCTTAAGTAGAATCTGTGCAATCAATAAATTTGAAAGTCAAATTTGCCTTAAGATGACACCTACAAGATAAAGCTTTAACTCCTTGGCTTTGTATTAGAGGTCCTCTCTAATATGGCCTCAACTCACATTTTCAACCTTCAGTTAGATTGATTTACTTACCATCCTTCAAACATGTTATAAAAATTCCTGCCTCTGGATCTTTGTTTTGTTTTTTGTTTTTTGGTGAGGCAATTGGGGTTAACTGACTTGCCCAGGGTCACACAGCTAGTAAGTGTTAAGTGTCTGAGGCCAGATTTGAACTCAGGTCCTCCTGAATCCAGGGCCGGTGCTCTATCCACTGCACCACCTAGCTGCCCCCCTGCTTCTGGATCTTTGGCTCTGGATTTCTTCTCTGTACTTGACACTCTTCCCCCAACGTACTACCTTTTGAAATGCTACTCAAGGCCTCATTCAAGTGATATCTGTTCATGACATCTCCTCCATCTACCCTAGTCCACATGAAGAAGCTTAGATAATGTAATACTGCAGACACAAGGGGGGAAAACTACCACGTTCATTTTATTTGAGTATTTTAAAATCTATTTACACAAACATATATGTGTGTACATATAAACATACATGTATGTGTACACGTTTACTTGCACAGGATTATATCTGATGTTTGGGAAATTTACTTCAAGGGAAATAATGAAGCCACATGATGAAGTTTTCCCCAGGAGGAGTTAGGAAGGTGTATAGCTTCCAATACTGACTCCTTGTACAACTTCTTCCTGCTTCCATTCCAACCTAGAAATAGATAGCTCATTTCCCAGACTGATGACAGGTCTTCCTCTCTTAAACCTTGCCTGGAGCAAAGCCATGTTCAAATGTTGGGATTGCAGAGCGATTCTTTTGAGAGTGTATCCAAAGCGAATAGAAGAGATGGTATCAACAAAACTGAGATGAAGAAAAACAATTAGAGATCATCTAGCCCCCCACTCATACTTTACACATGAGGAAACTGAGTCTCAGAGCAGGTAAGGGACTTGTCCAAGGTCATACAGCTAGTTTATGACAAAATCGGGATAGACTTTGAATCTTGTTGACTCCCCCACTAGAGCTTCCCCATCACATCATGTTCCCTTAATCGAAAAAAGCTTTGTAACTATTGGAATGATGCCACCTGCTGGAGAGCTACTGTAGGAAAGCTCCACCATGAGGAGAAGGCACCTGTGGGCAAGCCATGTGGCTTTTCTTTGGCGTCAGGAAGTGATGTTTGCTTGTGGGAGGAAGAAGGGGTGAGGCTGACTCTCTCGCTCTTTTGTCAGGACTCTGGTGGAGAATGGAGCTAGAAATGTGCTCTCCCTTTAATAGATAGATGAATCTAGGCCTTTCTCTCTCTCTTCACCAAATTCTTATTCTCCTTAATAAATGCTAAAGTTTATAATTTATTGGTGACCACTCATTAAATATTTTAGACAGACTAGCTAGAATTTTAACCCCTTACAGCTTTTATTTAGTGTCTATTAGGTGCAGACCACTGTTCCCTCCATCACAATAGGAGCCCAAGATGCCAACAGAGTGAATTCTTAAGTAGACTTAGTACAGATAATGTGAAATCAAGATTAACCCCCTAGGTAAAGCACAATGGAGGAAAGTCACCTGAGCTCATCAGAGGAGAATGCTGTGTAGACACACGTGTTTTCAGGGACCATTGCATGTGAGCATGTGAACATGTTACTTTATGTCCTGTAATTTCATTTTATCACAGCCTCACAGCTGCCTGGGCTTCAGTCCCTGATAATTGGATCCGAACACAAAAAAAGGCACTGCCAGAATGTGTGTTGCGCATGCATATGTGTGTGTACGTGTGTGTGTGATCTGTTCCCTTTTTCTTTTTTAACTCGCTATAAATAGACTCTACGTTCACTTTCCCAGTTTACTTGATTTTCAGGTGTGAGCCCATCTACTTCTGCAGCTTACTTTAAACACATTCCATAACACATTCCGTATTATTTTCTCCTTGTGTTCTTCCCCTTTGGCAATGGTGTGGGCATGGTAACGCAGTGGAACTACTAGTGGCAATGGAAGGGACTAGGGACCAAGCAGGGTCAGCATTTAGCTAGGGAATCTAAGAAAAAAGGAGGGTATTGGTCAATTCTAGGACTAAGTGAAGATCTCTCGTTGCCTCTGGGTAGAATTGGTTTGTCAGTAGAGGATATGACCCAAATAAAACTTTAGGATACCGAGACAGCTGGACCTAGACATTACCCCTAGGAAGCATGAAGACACATTGTGTTCCTATAGGCAATGTTTCTCTGGTACCAAATTGCGAAGGTGAGAGGGAAAAAAATGCTTTCTCATTTGTTTGAGAACTGGAGGAAGGGGACACATGAGGCTCCACACAAATCCCTGTTGGTTTGAGAAAGGCCACTAAGCTATGAAAATGGCACCATTTCAGAAGCCTTGCCCATGGCCTTGGAGCTTCTGGAAAGTTTTAAAATGCTAGATAAAATGCCCAGGACAGAGGACATGTAGATGCTGGCTGGTGTGAGTTTCCTGAGGCAAGGAGACTTCCAGTGTCCTAGAGAGATACCCAGAGAAGAGGGTGTATAGAAATTGACCATAATCACCTCTACATCAGATGCCAAGTACTTGAATATCTCATAGGAAAGAAAAAGAAAACTACATCAAAACAATGAACAGGGATTGTGCCATAAGACATGATGAAGGGAAGAATTTTAGAAAAACCTAGAAAGACTAGCATGCAATGATGCTGAGCAAAGTAAACAGATCCAGGAGAAACTTATGCCATAACAACAACATTCTAAAGACAGACAATTTAGAAAGACTTGAGAATTTTGATCAACACAATGAAACCAACCCCAGTTCCAGACAACTCATGATGAAACATGCTTCCCACATTTGGAGAGAGAGATGAAGGACTCAGAGCAGAGATCGAACTCTATATTTATTTGCTTATTCATTCGTTCATTCATTTATTGGGCATGGCTGATATGGGAATTTGTTTTGCTTGACCATACGTATATGTAACAGGTTTTATTGCTGTTTTGTCTTGCTTTCTCAATGGGTGGAGAAGGGGAAGGTAGGAAGGGGAGAATTTGGAATTGAAAACAAAATAAAATTACAGTTACATTTTTTAAAAAATAAAAATAAACTATTAGCAAGGGGGGCAGCTAGGTGGTGCAGTGGATAGAGCACTGGCCCTGGATTCAGGAGGACCTGAGTTCAAATTTGGCCTCAGACACTTGACACTTACTGGCTGTGTGATCCTGGGCAAGTCACTTAACCTCAATTGCTTCACACACACAAAAAAACTATAAGCAAGGGAGAGCACCAAACATAGCCATGTTAGCAGAATTCAACAAGCATTTATTAACTACCTACCCTGTGTGCTAGGCACTGTATGAGGCATTAGGGAGATAAAGACAAAAATGAGACAGCCATTTCCTTCAAGGAGTTTGCATTCTGTTGGGGAGGAGAATACAATAAGGTCTCAGAGAAGTAAATATAAGAGATATGCAAAATGAATGCAAATTAATTTCAGTGGTGGGGGGGATGAAGGAAGGAAATAACTGTGGGAATTAGGCCTCTCTGTTCTAGTTTTTTTGTTTATCTTTTGGAGGTTTTGTTGGGGAGGTTTTGCAGGGCAAGGAGGGTTAAGTGACTTGCCCAGGGTCACACAGCTAGTAAGTGTCAAGTATCTGAGGCCGCATTTGAACTCAGGTCCTCCTGAATCCAGGGCTGGTGCTCTATCCACTGTGCCACCTAGCTGCCCACTTTGTTCTAGCCCGCTAGAGCAAAGATGAGTTGGGGTGAAGCTATCCATAAATGCCTCCCCAATCTCATCCCCATCATCATCTTCACCACCACTCCAGAACCAAATTATCTTTCTCCTTGTCCCATGCCCCAGAGTTAGGGGCGCAGGTACTTAGGCAGGCTCTGAACCAGACACTCCAACTGCACCCTAAGCAGACCCCTTCTAGGAAGTCGCCAGTATTCTAAGGGGATGTTGTTCCCCTAGAAGGAAAGGAGAAATGTGAACCCTGCCTGACAGATCCTCCAGAGGTGCTTCAGAAATGGCAAGTGTCAGACACAGAAAAGCAGAGTCGACTGCCAGAGAGCCTGAAAGGATCTGAGTTTGATGGGTTGCATATGTTAAAAATGGAAACCCCATCTGTCACCGTGCCTATATGTTTACAGAAGACTGGAAAATCATTTTGCATGGAGGGTGCTGAGAACCTTCCCATTAAGTTTCTACTTAAAGCCCAAGAGGAAAAGGAAAGGGGTCTCCTCTCTGTCCAAAAGTTAGATGCATTTTCTCAGAAAACAGTGAGAGAAGGCACAAGACCCAGCTTAAGGTGCATGACGAGTGTGAATCTTAGTCAAACGCTTCACTGATGAACAGTCATTGTGGCAACACCAACTATGGGAAAAGCAGGCCCAGCCCCCTGGTTATTCAGCATTGATAAGGCTGATGAGGAAATAAGAAGACAGTTCAATTGGGAGATATTACATTGATGAACTGGCTTTAGGGAACATGTGCAGATCTTCCCTGCCTGGTTCTAATTCACCACATGGAAACATATTGGTGAGAAGGGGGTCATGGCTCCTTTCTTCAATGTGAAAGACAGTGATGTTCATGGTTTGCCTGAATTTTTCCAGGCTTGCACTGTAATGATAGTCCCTTAATTGACTGCCAAGCTAAAAGAACTTAGGAGTCAAGAGTTATACAAAAGCAAGTTACTGTGATCTTCTATTTTTCTTTGCTTTCCATCTAAAAAGTGAGGCAGGTCTGCTTTGAGCTGCCTTCCCAAGCACCTGCCTAGGACAAGCCTAAGCCTATGTTTGGGCTGCCTCTTTTGTGTTTCCTTCCCTTAGTGTGTGATGGAGCAGCAATCTTGAGATGGATGTATCTGGGTGGTGATCTAAGTTTCCAAAGCTTCAAAGATCCTAGGAAGTCATAGATGCAGTATCCCCAGAATAGCAAGGGTTGGTAGCAGGGGAGGGTGTTTGTATAGGGAACAAAGAGACATACGGAAGAGGGACAAATCAGGAAAGGAGGTCACCTAAGAAAGGATGCAGCTTCAGGAAGTGTGACCCATCAAGGTAGAGATATGAATTGCCTATGGACTCAAGAAAGAAATAGATTGTCAGAGTCCGGGTGACTAGCCACCCAACAGAGAACCATATCCAAGAGGAACAAGGTACAGACTCTACAAAAAGAAAAGACTTCCAGTGCCAGGAGTTGTAAGTTCCCTTTGTTACATGTGTATCCTATAACATGTGCCTTTGCTGCCATTGTAATCCAGTCTGAAGCAACTTCTCCACATGGACCTAGGTATATTTGTGGGAGAGCATGCCTGCAGGCTTTTTGAAAGAATGTTTTGTACCAACGATTCTTGTAACACCATCTTAGAAAATGCCTTTGCTGAAAGCTCAAAAGGTCTCCTGGCTGCTTGTTAATGGAAGCGCACCAATGGAGACTCAAGAGCCATAAATGCTAGAAGTACAAACCTATAGGATTACTGTTAAAATCCTGAGAATAGTCAACTATTTTCTGGGAGACACAATCTGCAAGTATGACTATAAACTGAGGCAGTAGTCCCCGAGGGAATGCTACAGAGAATTCTTGGAATAAAGGAACATTAGCTACAAATATTCCCCATGCCAGAATCCTCAGTATTAATGACCAGTAAGAGGAAGAATCTGATCCAACAGTTCCAGGCTTGGAGGGCTTCACTCCAGGATGCTGATCAAGCTAAGAGGTTAAGAAAATTAAGTGATGGGAGACAACCAGGGGAAGTTGGTTAGTATTTTGTTATCAGTGTGGGGAGAATGAACATCTTGAATGTATCTACTCAGATGGACAAATGTCATAAATTGGCAGAAGGTAGATAGATGGAGACAGGAGCTTCCCTGGCCAATGACTCCCCCTAGATTCATTTTTCCAGGACTGATAAAGCCACAAGCCTTATGAAATGACAGCAAAGATCGAAGGGACAGAGAATATTCAGTTGTTCTTGACAATGAATTTCAGGTGTCCATTATATTTGAATCATTTTCTGAGAAAAACTTGAAGGCCTCTGAGAGGAACCTTCTATGACCTTAGTGGAGAAGGGCAGGGTGGGAAAGAAAGCCCTACCCACAGCAGAGATACCATATCTGGAATTTCCAAGGAAGATGTCAGGGGCAACAATGAAGAAAAGCTAAACAAATTATGTTATAGTATTATAATAGAATATTACTGTACTGTAAAAAATTACAAAAAGTGATAGATTCAGACACACCTGGAAAGACTTGTATGAATTGGTATAGGGTGAAATGAGCAGGATCAAGTAAATAATTTATATAATGACTACAATATTGTAAAGGAAAACAATTTTGAAAGACTTAAGAACTCCAATCAATGCAATGACCAATGAATCACAACTCCAGAAGGCTGATGGTGACATACTTCTCACAGCTAGGCAGAGAAGTAATGGACTAGAAGTACAGAATGAGACATTTCCAGACATACTCAACGTTCAAGTTAATTTGGCTTAATTATATTTATTTGTTACTAGAGAGTGCTTTTATTGGGGGAAAAGGGCAGAAGTGATAGTGATGCCAAAAAGAAGAAGAAAAGAAAGAAAAGACTATCAATGAAACATCTTTAAAATATGCAGAGACAAGGGCAGCTGGATGGCATGGTGGTAAAAGCACTGGCCCTGGATTCAGGAGGACTTGAGTTCAAATCTGGCCTCAGACACTTGACACTTACTAGCTGTGTGATCCTGGGCAAGTCATTTAACCCCAGCTGCCTCACCAAAAAAAAAAAAATATGCAGAGAGAGCAGAAGGAATTTCAGAAAGAGACAAAGACAAGCAGGGGACTAACGGTACAACCATGTTAAATTGTATATGTACTTTTTAAAAACCATAACATAATAGAAATTGAAATTTTCATACATATTCCTCTTTTTCTGTTCTCTGGGTATAGAAATGTTTGTTTGTTTGCTGATGTTTGTCAAGTTTAAAATAATTTTTGTAAAGTGAATTATCGACTGGGTATGGTGGTAGACATCTACAGTCCCTGCTATTAGCAAGGCTGAGGCTGGTTACTGTTGCTGTTATTGTCATTTCTAGTAGTTTCCAATTCTGTGTGACCACATTTGGCAGAGATACTGGAGTGGTTTGCTATTTCCTTCTGCAGCTCATTTTACAGATGAGGAAATTGAGGAAATTGAGGAAAACAGGTTATGTGACTTGCCCAGGGTCACACAGCTAATAAGTATTTGAAGTCAGATTTGAACTCAAGAAGATGAGTCTTCCTGACTCCAAGCCTGGCACTCAATCCACTGTTCCACCTGAAGCTGGTGGATCACTTTAATTCAGGAGTTCTGAGCTGCAGTATGATTACAGCTGGTAGGGTGTCCATACCAAGTCCAGAATTAATAATGGTGAGCCTCTGGGAGCAGAGGGCCATTAGGCTGCCTAACAAAGGCTGAACTGGCAAAAAAAGAGAAAAATAGAAAGACAAGCAGAGACAGAGAAACAGAGAGACAAAGAGAGAACACAGAGAAAGACAGACAAAGAGAGACTGAGACTGAGACAGAGAGATAAAGAAAAGATAGAAACAGACAGAAAGACCACAGAGAGACAGAGAGAGAAGAGACAGAGACAGAGAGAGACAAAGAGAGAACACAGAGAGACAGACAGAGAGACAAAGAGAGACAGAGAGAAAAAGAGAGAGACTGAGACTGAGACAGAGAAACAAAGAACACAGAGACAAAGAGAGATAGAGACAGAGAGAGAGAGAAACAGAGAGAACACAGAGAGACCAAGAGAGAGGAGAGACAGAGACAGAGAGAGAGAGACAGAGAAAGAAAAAGACAGAGATATATACAGGGAAAGGAAGAGAGAGAAGGAGAAGGAGAGGGAGGAGAGAGAACAGAATAAGCTTCTGTGCTGATCAGTATTGGGACTGGGCCCATAAATGGCCACTACACTTCCAGCCTGGGTGAGATGAGATTAAGCCTCCCCCCAAAAAAACTGAGTTATTAATAAAAAATAAAGAGATAGGCCCAGCTGTCTTGGCTTTCCTGGACCCAAGTAACACTGCTGGAATTTCTACTTTAATTGGCATGAACTCAAACTCCTCCACCAGGATTGCTGAATAGCCTAGCCAAGGAACAGGAGTCTGATTCCAGAACAGCTCTGACCATCCATGCCTCCTGGGCAAAAGCTTAGCAAAGGAATGAAGGCAGTCCTGTCGGGATGAACCAAAGATCTCTGCAACTCCGGACATCATAATTGTTTCTTGAGCCATCAGCTTCACTGGAGATGTGACGTTTGATTTTTAGAGATTGTCTGGTGCTTGAGGAGTGGAAAAAATGTTTGAGAAACTCAGTCCTAGGTCTGGAGGGTTTTCATTGCATGAAGGAGGAAGTGGGAAGGAAGAAAGTATTTACATAGCATATAATATGTGCCAGGCACTGTACTAAGCATTTATGCAAATATCATCTCTTTCGATCCTCATAAAAATCCTGTGAGGTTGGTACCTTCATCATTCCTGTTTTACAGTTGAGGAAACTGAGGCAAACAGCAGTTAAATGACATGCCCAGAGTCATATAGGCAGAAAATGCCTGAGGTAGAATTTGAACTCAATTTGTTCATTTGACTTCAAATAAGTCTTTTTGGGGGGACAGGGCAATGAGGGTTAAGTGACTTGCCCAAGGTCACACAGGTACTAAGCGTCAAGTATCTGAGCCGAATTTGAACTCGGGTCCTCCTGAATCCAGGGTTGGTGTTTTATCCACTGCACCACCCAGCTGCCCCCTACAAATAAGTCTTAATAAAACTTCAAAGACTCTTCCTGACTCCAGGCCCATCACTCTACCCACTGTGCCATCCAGCTAAATGGGATGCAGGGTATTTCCAAAAAAACTACATCTATTAGTCCTCTCCATGATTCACAGGTATTCGAAGAAGTTTCTAAAAGTGTCCTCCCTGATATCAATGACTTAAGCCACCCCAAACTACTGCCAGTCAGTGGTATTACTACCAATCCCTTGGCTCTCCTTGCTGTTCCTCACACAAGATGCATTTTCTCTGGCTATCTTCCATGTTTTGATGCTCCCCTTCCTCATTTCTACCTTCTGGCTTTGGAGTCCTACCTTCTGCTGCAAGCCTCTCTTAGTCCTACTTAATCTTAATGCTCTTCCTCTGAGACTACTCCCAATTTATCCTTTATGTATCTTGTCTGTGGGCAGCTAGGTGGCCCAGTGAAAAGAATGCCTGCTGTTAGGAAGACTCATCTTCTTGAGTTTGGAACCGGCCTCAGACACTTACTAGTTGTGCAAGCCAATTAACCCTGTTTTCCTCAGTTCCTCATCTGTAAAATGGGCTGGAGAAGGAAATGGCAAAGCACTCCAGTAACTTTGCCCAAGAAAAAAACCAAATGGGGTCACAAAGAGTCAGACATCACTGAAGCGACTGAACAACAAAAATCCTGTTTGTACATAGTTGTTTGCATGTCATCTCCCCTATTAAACTGTTTGCCTCAGTTTCCTCATCTTTAAAATGTGCTGGAGAAGGAAATTGCAAAACCATTCCAGTGTCTCTGCCAAGAAAATTCAGACAGGACCGGAAAACAACTGAACAACAAGACTATCAGATCTCCATGGCAGAGGAAGAGAACAAGATTGCCTTCATTTTTTGGATTCTACCAATTTGAGCATAAGCTATGAGGTGCTAGCGATTTTTAAGTTGTCCTTGGAGAAAATGATAAGCAATATGAACCACTTAAAAGTGCTGGCTTACTTGGTTGACCACATTATATTCAGAAGAATTTCAGAGTAACAAGGATTATCAAAGGTTATAGTTTATTACCAAAAGATGTGCTCAAAGGATGTAAGAAATAGTTCTCAAAAGAAGAATTCTGAGTTGTTAACACTCATTGGAAAGAATGTTTCAAAACATTAATAATAAGAGAAATGAAAATCAAAACAATCCTGAGGTTTTATTTCACTCCCAGAAAATTGTCAAAGATGACAAAAGAAGGGACTAGTCAGTGTTGGAGGGGCTCTGGATAGTCGGGTCCACAAATACATTGTTGGTAGACCTATGAATTAGGACAACCATTCTGTAAAGTAATTTGGAATTATACAAATAAAGTGTCTAAAATATCCATTCCCATTGACCCAGAAATTCTACCTCTAGGCATATACATACCCCAAGGAAGCCACTGACAAAAAGATAGGCTCAATATATACCAAACTATTTATAGCAGTACTTTTTGTCGTAGCAAAGAATCAGAAATAAAGTAGATGCTTATGAATTTAGGAATGGTTAAACAAATTGTGGTACATGAATGTAATGGCATATTACTGGGCTGTAAGAAACAACAAATGATTAATAGAGAGAAGCCTGCAAAGACTTAGATGAACTGATATAAAGTAGAGGTAGCAGAACCAGGAAAACAATATGTGTAATGGCTTCAACAATGTAAATGGAAAGAATAACAAACAAAAAATATTTCAAAATAAATGTTGAGGAAATATGAAGAACAACCTTGGTCCCAAAGAGGAGAAATGAGAAGATACCTCATCCCACTTCTTTGTATTGGTAGGGGGAAAGGGTACATGGGGTAGAATGTTGCATATAGCATCAGAGGCTTTTTAATATATCAATCAATGCTGAATTTTTTCTTCTACTCTTTCTTTTTTTATTTTTTCATTTAAAAAATTCCTGGAATCAGAAGGCAATTTCATTGTCTCTATAGAGACAATGAAAAATTCTCTTTGTAAACATACATGTCCGTGCATATATTTGCTGCTTTCAGAAATCCTGAAGTGCAAAAATCCACACTTATAAAACAGTTATAATGGGAAAGAGAAAAGATATACATTTTACCAAAGGATTCTTCCCTTTACCAAATTATTCCCCTTGATGTTCTGCTAAGTATCAGAGTTTCCTGGTACATTTAGCTATTTGTTTACAGACCCTTAACTATCTGACAAGCAGACTAAGATACCAAGACCTTTAAAACAATGGAGTTAGAAGCCACTGTTTATTGAAAATTAATCAGAAATGAGCATAAAATATCTTGGAAAGGAGAATGGAAGTCACTGGACAAAGAAAATGAAATGTGCCAAGTTTCCACACACTTTATTTTGGAACACACAATGCACAGAGATCTACTTGTATTAAATAAGTTACAGGGAGTTGACCTCATGGCCATTTTTAGCTATGTCCAACTCTTTGTGAATTTGGGGGAGTTCTCTTAGCAAAGATACTGGAGTGGTTTGCCATTACCTTCTCCAGATCACTTTACAAATGAGAAAACTAAAGCAAACAGGGTTAAGTGACTTGCCCAGGGTCACACAGCTAGAACATGTCTGAGGCCAGATTTGAACTCAGGAAGATGAGTTCTCCTGACTTCAGGTTCAAAACTCTATCCACTGCACAACCTAGCTGCCCCAAGTCTTGAGTATTCTATTTACTTATGTAAAGAATTAATTGTTATCTGAGGTTTTTATGCGGGCACTGGCCTGGGGTTCCACAAACCTCATGGTGCTCCACCCACTGGTTGTAGCTGTTGCCAAGGCACTGGCACCTCACGTCATCACTACTCGCTGAGGCCTACATGGGCCTGGCAAAATTACAATGATTGGAAGCCTAGCGAGGGCAGTCATGTGACTGTCAGAGCGGCCATCCCATTGGCTGGGGCTGTGTGGGGTTTTTCTGGGATTGGGGGAGGAGAATTGGGCATTCTAGCTGGACACTGGAACCACAGGAGTTCTGCTGCGTATTCTCAGCTGATTCCTGGGCTGTGGTATCTTTACAGGTTGTATAATTTCCCTTTCTCCATTTTATTTCTTTTCCCTTGATCCAACTGATCCTGTTTGTGTTTTGTTTTGTTTTTTAAGTTCATTCTTGTTAAAATAAATCCTGTTCTGTTTTGAGGGAGGCTGCTGGTCTCCTTCCTTTCCCCAATATTGCGGCGAGCCGCTTAGCTAGCACTCCCCAATTAAAAATTGGTCCCCACACTTACTATCGTTGTGACTTTGGGAAAATCTCTGAAATTCTATGAGACTTGGTATCTTCATCTGCAAAAGTGGGATAATGATAATATTTTTACTACTTACCTCATAAGGAAGTTGTAGAAATATTACTTGACAGAGCTTACAATTCCATAGAAAAGCATTATTATTTTAAATGTCAAAAACAACTTTGTTTACTTTCCTAATATGTTTGCATGGAATATGTCTAACAATGGAGGAGAACACAGATTAAATGATGACCTGGGGATAATGTAGAGGGGATTCATGCTTTGGGTAGGGAATTGGACACTTGAGGATGACTGAGACCTTGTATATAATCCATTTGGACTCTAAGATTGCATATTTTAACCTACATATTAGGAATAAAAGAAGCTCCCCAACTACTACAAAGTTTTTTTTTAGGATCATAGATTTAGAGACCCCAAACCCAGTGGGAAAGAAACTTATCGAACTAATTATACATAGGCTGAAGATAGAAACAGGCTCGAGAGTTCAGGTAAATTCATCAATGATAAATCTATAGACAGGCAGGTTAGAGGGATACTTCAGGTTAAACCCAGGGTTGCTATAAACAGCTACTACCACTACCACTACTACTACTACTACTACTACCACCACCTCTTTAGATGGATAATATTCATGATACACTTTTTTTTTTGGCGAGGCAATTGGGGTTAAGTGACTTGCCCAAGGTCACACAGCTAGTAAGTGTCAAGTGTCTGAGGCCAGATTTGAACTCAAGTCCTCCTGAATCCAGGGCCCACGCTCTATCCACTGTACCACCTAGCTGCCCCACATGATACACTTTTAAATTTAATCTGCATTATTTACATTTTCCCCATCACTCTCTTAAGTCTAGGCAATAAAATTAATTAATTAAGCCCTAATTTGCAGTTTGTCAATTTCCAAGGTGTCTGTGCTCACACTGAAAATTTAAGGATTGCCAAGCTGAGCTGGCTCAGGCACACCCCTGGTCCAATCCTACCTTAGGAGGTTGATGTTTGGGAAGTCAAATGACCACATCCTCCTACAGTATCCCTTGATTAGAGGCAACATTATGATCTCTGATTTGATGGGTCATTTCTTCTAACTTTGTGATTCTATGATTCTTACTTTATAATAATCCTTTGTTTTGTCCAGCATCAATGAAAACCAAAACCAAATGAAAAGGGAAGAAGAAGGAAAACACATAAAGAAAGGACTTTTCCTTATTAGAAAAAGGGGACTGGCTCCTAGTGGATCTCTAAAATAGAAACTGCAGGCATAGCATCTCCCAGACAAGATCGGAGCTCTCAGCTCAGCTTTCGCTGGCCCAACTGTTGCTCTGGTGCCGATCATGTATGTGATGCAAGCTCACCATTGGCACTAATGGGGTCCTCCAAAGTTGCTTGGTACCTGTGTTAGTAACTCATGGCAAGGACCAAAACAGGCCTGCTTAGCTCAAGTGTGAGGTAAGAAAGGAGAGAAGTGAGAGGAACATTTTCTGATAATGAGTGAAGCATGGGAATTGGAAAAATTAGATTTGGGGTCAAAGGACCCAAGTTAGAATCCAGGCTTTGCTACTTAAAACCCATATACCCCGGGGGCAGCTAGATGGCGCAGTGGTTAAAGCACCGACCCTGTATTCAGGAGTACCTGAGTTCAAATCCGGCCTCAGACACTTGACACTTACTAGCTGTGTGACCATGGGCAAGTCACTTAACCCCCATTGCCTAAAAAAAAAAACAAAAAACCAAAACAAACAAAAAAAAACCCCATATACCCTGGGCAAATTGTGGAACATCCCTGGCCCTCAGTTTCCTCACATGTAAAATGCAGGGAGTGGACTAGATGACCTCTAAAAATCCCATCCGGCTTGAATTATATGATTGTATGAAGAACTATTTCCTTTAATTTGCCTTAAAACTACCTTATTCGTGTTTCAAGATATCTTCAGATTTGTTTTTTTAAGTCCTATCAATTCTTTTCATGATATCACAGCCTTATAGGATCAAAGGATTCAGAACAGAAAGAGAACTTGAAAATCATATAATCCAGCCCCCTCATTTTTTATAGATGATAAAATTAATTAGTCCAAGGTCATTTACAGGTATTAAGTAGCAGAGCCAGGATTTAACCCCAGGGCCCCTGATTCTAAATCCAATGCTCTTAGGAGGGAAAGAAAAATTGTTTTTTTGTTCATTGAAAATAAATTAGATTAAATTGAAAATAAATAACTGCAGTGCTCTTGACACTAGACTAGACCCATTACTTCCCTTCCCCCATGCCCACAGCGGCATGCTGCTGCACCTGGGATCGTTTGGTTGTTTTTCTAAGATTTAAATGCTACACTATCAAACATGGTCAATGTTTCCGTCTGTTTTGTTTAACTGTACTTAGTTACATGGGAAAGTTCTAAGGGAGGGTTGGGAAGGGGATCTGAAAAGTGACAACAATGTTTTAAAAAGAAAAGCAATGATAAAACCCTTTCTAAAAATATACTGGTGAATGCTAAACTCAATGAACAAAAGAAGAACCAGTCCCACCAACCATTCAAACAATGGCAGAGCTCGAACCCAAGCAACTTCTGCAGGGCATGCGGGCCTATGACAAGGGTGGGGTGCCGGGGTGCTGAAAGGGCAATAACTAAAGCCTGTGAAGCTGGAGGAAGTTCTTTTTTGAGAAGTTCTATCAAGAGACTTCCAATGAGGAATTACACCCCTAAATCCATAGGGGTTTTTTGGAGGCAATCAGGCTTAAGTGACTTGCCCAGAGTTACACAGCTGGTAAGTGTCAAGTGTCTGAGGCCTGATTTGAACTCAGGTCCTCCTGACTCCATGGCCAGTCCTCTATCCACTGAACCACCTAGCTGCCCCCCTGCATCCATATGTTGACTGTATTTTCTTTCTTTTCAAACAGCTAGTAGGGGCAACAGGAAGCAAAGTGGAAAATTCTAGACTTGGATTCAGAAGGGTTGGGTTTGTCCACTCTTGGCTTTCCCATTTGCTATCTGTGTGACTTCTGGGAAGTCGTTCATCCCTCTCAGCCTTAGCTTCCTCCCCTGGAAAACGAGGATATTGTCTAGATCAGGGGTTCTTAACCTGGGGGCTGTAAACTTATTTTTGAAAAAAATTAAAATAAAAATATTTTGATAACTGGATTCAGAATAATTGAATTCCCTTGTAATCCTATGTATTAAATTTTATGCATTTAAAAACATTATTCTGAGAAAGGGTCCCAGGGCTTCACCAGACTGGAAAGGGGTCCTTGACACAAGAAGGTTAAGAACCCTTGATCTAGATGATGCTCAATCCCCCCAAATCACCTTGAATTCATTTCAGATATTCTTATATATGTATATGTTGTTCCCCAGATAGAAGGTAAACCCCCTGGAGGTCAGGGACTGTTTAATCTTTGTCCTTACATCTTTAGCACTTCACACAGCACCTGCAATATACTAGATGTTTAATAACTGCTTCTTGATTGATCTCTAAGGTCCCTTCTGGCTCTAAATAGAGTTTCCAAAAGACCACGATTTTTTTTTAGCAGACCCATGATTTGATGAGCATAGGGAACTCGATTGAGGCTCTTCCTGTACCAAGGCAGAGCCCCACCTTCTCTGCCCCTTTATAGACTCAGAAAGTTATCAGGAGCCCTGAGAGGTCACTGGCCATAAGCTGTGCCAATGTTCCTGAGTATCCTGCATATTCCCAGTCCCAGCCTGAAGCTTCATCATCCCCTGGTGAAGTTCAGATTGGGCAGTTATTCTATCAAAAGCATTGTGTACACAGCTGAACCAGGTAATTCAAGCCAGAGAAAGAAATCTGCTTTGAGACCAGCATTCTCCATCCCATCATCATTCTAGAGTAGCCATGTAGGACACTTGCCAAAGCTGCGCTGACTTCTCTGGGAGCTGCTCCAATGACACATGAAGGAAGCCACCATCCACTCCTCCCTCTTCATTGTACATAGCTCAGTGGCCACTTTCTATCCTGCCTGCTTGGCTGCTAGGTGGTGCAGTGGGTAGTGTGCTAGACTTCGAGTCAGGAAGACCTGAATTTGAATCCTGCCTCTGAGGGGTCACCCTAAATAGGTGACCCTTTGTAAATCACCAAACCTCTCTGTGCCCCAGTTTCCTTATCTGTAAGATGGGTGCAATAATGGCACTTAACCTCCCAGGGCTGTTGTGAGGATCAAATGAGTTAATATACATAAAGCACTTTGCAAACCTCACAGTGCCCTATAAATGCTAGTTATTGTTATTATCATCCGCATCAGAAGACCTGAGTCCTGGGTCAGCCATATACTACCCAATTAACCGTCAGTAGGTCTCTTCATCTCCCTAAGCCTCTGTTTCCTCCTCTGTAAAATATGAATGCTAATCATACCTGGCCTGTGTTACTTCACAGGATGGTTGTGAAGATCCAGTGAGATCTTTGTAAGTATAAAGTGATCTACAAATGTTGTTATTAACTATCACTATTGTTTATCATTATGATTTGCTATAAATATGTCCCTACAGTCCCTACAGAAGGGGAGGGGAAGGGGCATATCACCCTACCCCTCCAGCCAATATCAGGACTGCAAGAGAACAGATCCAGTGGGAGTAGAAAAGTAGAATAGAAAGAGTCCAAACTGGAAGTCAAGAGACCAGGCTTGACTTCCGCCCTTCTGCCATCTCCTCTCCCCATAACCTTGGGAAAGCCACTGTTCTAAGCCTCAGTTCCAATAAAATAGGGGATACAGTGACCTCAATAAGGTCCTTTCTAGCCCCATAATTCTAAAGAAAAATACTGAAAGTTCAGAGGAAGATAGTGATCCTAAATAGGACGAAGTAGGGTTGGGGGTGTGGATGTAACAGTTGTGGACATACGTATCTCTGTGTGTTCTAGGGAACACATGCCACGAATGCACAGACCACACCCAAGTTCTATTCTTGCCTTGTGTCCTGCCCACAATACTTCCAGTATTCCACCACCCCCCCATCCCTGTGCCAGTCAACTCACTGTTACAAGGCTAAACAGAGTGGTTTTTCCTCCTTCCTCTACTTCCTTCCCCTAAGAAGGCTCTAGCATGTGGTCCTGAGTAAATGTCCCAGCAGTCAAGTACAAGGATATTAATATGAAAGCATAGTTCCGCAAATACAGCCTGATTCCATTCAAGCCTCACTCTCATATGTGGTGGTGTCATGAAGGTGATCCTAGACTCTTGAAGACTGTGCCAGCAAAGTGCAGACTCTGACAGGTGCTCCCAAGCTGGAAAGGCTTCAAGCATGGGCCTGGGACAGGCTATATATCTATCACCAGAGCACCAGCCTAGCTGAGATCATCACTAGGTTGGCAATGGGCAATGATTTTTATTTTTGGTCCAGATCAAAGGCCTCCTAGGTCAAAGAGGCATTTTCTGTTTATGCTGTCGAAGGAGTACCAAGACCGACAGAGTCACAGGTATTTAAAGCACCAAGGCAAGTATTTCAGCAGATAAGTGCCAAGTGAACACAGGATAAGAATAAGAAATTTCCTATTGGAGAGGGACGGCATAGTTTTAGCGGATCGAGCTGGCCACTGAGACAGGAAGACATGGGTACATGTCCCACATTTGATACATGCTAGATGTATGACTCTGGGCAAGTCTCAGTGAGCAATTTTCTGCCAATGAAAGTTGGTACCTTCTTTACAACTTCTAGTCTGAGAGACCTGCCTGGGGGTACTCAGAAGTTAAGTGACTTGTCTAGAGGCACACAGTCGGTATGTATTAAATATTGCAGAGTAGTTGTTAATCTCTATTGAAAGAGGGAGTTCCTTCATGGGGTGTTCCTTACACCAGTGAAATCAAAGGTATAATGAAAAGAAAGCACAACCAAAATACTATCATTGATATGGTGGTTTATAAATGCTATTTCAGAGATGCATGGTAAACACAGAGAGGGCCTCGAGACCAGCCTCTGACACTTACTGACTGTGTGCCCCTAGACAAGTCACTTAACCTGAGTACCCCCAGGCAAGTCTTGGAAACTGTAAATTGTAGAGAAGGTGCCAAACTGCATTGGCAGGAGCATTTTCCTTACCCAGGAATTCCATATAACAAAGAAATCACAGGCCTAATTCCTAAGCCTCTATCATTTTATCATCACAGTATCCCTATGAGATATAGATAAACACCTATAAATATAAATAGCTATAAATGTGTTTATACATGCATATGTATGCACATGTATGTGTATGTGTACAGGTATGTGTGTACATGTATTGTGTGTCTGTGGTATGTATACCTATATGTGTACCTATAACTACATGCGCACACACGCACACACGGACACATACACACACACACACACACAGACGATAAATGTTACTACCTCATTATTCAGATGAGGAAACTGAGCTTCAGTTACAGACGGTGTAAGTGATATGCCCAGCTACTAAGTGGTAGAACTGGGGAAAGGAGTTGCTCAGGTTCCCTGCACCCTATTCTTCAATGTACTCTTGCTGCCCTCTGCTGGCAGAACTAATCCATGTGACGCTTTTGTCGACCGCTTTTCCAAAGCAGAGAGAGCCCTAGAAGAGACTAAGTAAGTTATGTTGATTTGTGACCCGCCCTCCCTTCTGCTTCTCTCCCGTGTTGGCCCCTCTCCTCTCTACACAGAATAGATCACATGCATTTGGACTGCATTTGCATTTGCAAATTTATGGCATTCGCATTTGCACATTTATAGACTGGATCATATGCATTTGGATTATAGAAAGAAGCCTCGAGTTGGAAGAGACCTTTAGAGGTCATTCAGTCCATGCTGTTCCATTCATTCAAAATGTATTTATTAAGTGCCTACTATGTGTCATGCATGGCACTAGGTATACAAAAGACAAAAATTAAACAATTCCTGCCTTCTCTGTCTGGGGAAACCACATGTACACGTGTAAGTATATATAAAATAAATAAATAAAAGCAATGGTATACCAATGGAGCCAGCTCCTACCATTTGAGAGCCAATTATTAAATTTTCAGTGTGAGCATTTATGCCTCATAAATAGGCAAATGCTACAAATCAGGGCTTGTTTTATTGTTTGTTGATTGCCAAAGAAGGAAATGGAGAACAGAGCGTGTGAATAATGCAGATTATTGAGAGTTGGGGTTATGAAAAGATGTATAGGGACTGATGTATAGTGAAGTGAGCAAAACCAGAACATTTTGCATCGCGACAGTGATATTGTTTGATGAAGAACTGTGAATGACTTAACTATTCTCAGCAATACAATGATCCAAGACAATCCCAAAGGACCAAAGATTTGGATTATATTTGCTTGTAAGTAGAGGTTTTTATTTTAATATCTGTGATAGGATTCCAACTTGAAAAAATATGGGAAAGCTGAGAATTATTGGAATCATCTTAATACAGCTTTCTTTTTTCTATGCCCTTCTTATAGATTATCCCCAAATTCTGCACATTGGAAGAAGAATTACCTTACCTGGATATGGTGATTGCAGAAACCTTGAGGATGTACCCCCCAGCTTTTAGGT
The DNA here is from genome assembly GCF_019393635.1 of Dromiciops gliroides. Taxonomy (NCBI): domain Eukaryota; kingdom Metazoa; phylum Chordata; class Mammalia; order Microbiotheria; family Microbiotheriidae; genus Dromiciops; species Dromiciops gliroides. Next base: position 105,411,384 of record NC_057865.1, on the reverse strand, counting down.
AGGCTAAATCTAACAAGATGAACTTCAATGAGGATAAATGTAAAAGCCTTATGTATACTTGGGTTCAAAAAATTGACTTCATAACTATAAGATAGGGAAGGCATGGTTAGATAGAAGGGGGTTTTTTGTTTTTGTTTTTGTTGGGGTTTTTTTTTTTTTTTTTTGGAAAAGACCTAGGGGTTTAACAACCAAAATAACTAAAGGAATCTTGAGCTCTTTATTTCAGGAATATGGCAATGATAGCCTTCATGTACTTAACTATATAGGGCAGACGTGGGCAGACTGCATCTTCAGTAATGCTTTCCATTTTAGGAAGGAGTTGATGAGAGGGCAACCAGACTGGGGTGGGGCTTCAGGCTCATGGATTATGAGGATTGGTGGAAGGAACTGCCACTAAAGTTTAGCTTGGGAGGAGGGAAGGAGGATAATATTCAGGGCAGTCATAGGTGCTAGCTTCAAGTATGAAAGAGCTTTCATTGGGAAGAGTTTTGGGGTTTCTTTCTTTTGGCCCCAAAGGGCAAAACTAGGAGCAGTGGATAGAAATGGGAAGAGATAAATTTGGGTTTGACATAAGGCAAAAACTTCCTAACAATTAGACTATCCAAGAATAGAATGAGCTACCTTGGGAAGTCATGGTTTCTTCCATAAAGAAAGTCTTCAAGCAAAGATTTAATAAACACTTTTTGGGATATGTTGTATATGGGGTTCTTTTTCAAGTATGAGTTGGACTAAAGGGCCATCGAGGTCCCTTCCAATTCCAAAATTCTGTGAATCTTTTATTTTTTAATTTAAAGAAATTCTATGATTCTGTGGGCTTGACTTCCCTTTCCCTTGCCTGGTGTTGTATAGCACTTACTGTCTGTTTTTGTTGTTCTAGTTCAGTCATTTCAGTCATGCCCAACTCTTTGTGACCCCATTTGGAGTTTTCTTGGCAAAGATACTAGAGTAGTTTGTCTTTTTCTTCTCCAGTAGATTAAGGGGAATGGAAGTTAAGTGACTTGCCCAGGGTCATACAACTAGTTTCCCAGGCTGGATTTGAACTCAGGTCTTCCTGGCTTCAAGCCCAGTGCTCTATCCACTGAGCTACCTATGTGCCTAGTTGCCATTCAGGCTGCCATTTATTGATGGTTCTCTTTTCATGTGTATATGTCTTATTTCCCCAACTGTCCTCTCTCCCCCTGAAGTATAGAAACAATATCTTCTGTTTGATAGTATAAGTTCCCACAAACATAGACTGTGCCTAGCACACCTTGTGTACAGTAAGTCCTCAATAAATGTTTGTTAATAGATGGATTTCTCTCTGAGTCAATAAGTAACAGGGGGAAAATGGTACTGAATAGTATAGTAGAAGGTACTAGATTTGGGGGGCAGCTAGGTGGCACAGTGGATAAAGCACTAGCTCTGGATTCAGGAGGACCTGAGTTCAAATCCAGACTCAGACACTTGACACTAACTAGCTGTGTGACCCTGGGCAAGTCACTTAACCCTCATTGCCCTGGGAAGAAAGAAACAAAGAAACAAAGAAACAAAGAAAAGAAAAGAAGAGGAGGAGGAGGAAGGAGGAGGAAGGAAGGAAGGAAGGAAGGAAGGAAAGGAGAAAGAAAGAACTAGATTTGGAGTCAAGAGACCCAAGTTCAAATGGCAGATCCAATGTTTAATAGCTATGTGTATAATCATAGGATCACTAGAGAGATTACAAAGTCATATAGCTGGTCAGTGTCTGAGGCAAGATTCAAACTTAGGTCTTCTTAAACTTTAAAGTCCAACACTCTATCTACTATACCACACTTCAACTCCGAGTCTTTTTCCTCATCAATAAAAAAGATATGGGGCGGCTAGGTGGCGCAGTGGATAGAGCACCGGCCCTGGAGTCAGGAGTACCTGAGTTCAAATCCGGCCTCAGACACTTAACACTTACTAGCTGTGTGACCCTGGGCAAGTCACTTAACCCCAATTGCCTCACCAAAAAAATAAAAATAAAAATAAATAAAAAAAATAAAAAAGATATAATACTTAACAGAGCAATGAATAGCACAGGGCTGAGGGCTTTGTTTGTTCTAGGGTGCCAACAGACTGATTCTTCCCCCAGGGAGAACTTTCTACTCAGCATCTACCCTCCCTAAGTCAGTAGCACAACAACCTTACTTAGAGCCCCTCCACCCATTTCCCACACATGGTGCCTCTTTCACAGGACCAGCTCCCCCACTCCAACCCCATGAGGAGTCAAGAATTAACCCCCTCTCTCAGAATGCCACCGTCACCTTGTCCAGGCTTTCCACTGCTAGGCTCATTTCTCTTATCCTCCTTTAATGGTCCTCTCCTTGTTTCTCTATGAAAAAATCTTCCTCAAATTAGGAGCACCTGGGAGGCCCAGTGGATAGAGTACTAGACCCAAAGTTGGGAAGATCACTTACTAGCTGTGTGACCCTGGGCAAGTCACTTAATCCCCATTGCTTTAAACATCCAGGGCCATCTCCAGTCATCCTGATATATGTCTTGTCACTGGACCCAGATGGCTCTGGAGGAAAAAGTGAAGCTTTGCACAGCCCTCCCTCACTTCAATACAATTCACAGCAAGTCATGGTATCACCTCAATATTATAGTCCTCTTGGAGAATGAAGGACAAACAACAATCCCTTTCTCTGAAATCCCCATCCATCTCTTCCTTCAGCTCAAAACTTAACCTTCCAAGAAGTTTGCCTAAGCCCAGATTCCACATAAATCATGCCCTTCCTTTACTGAGGCAAGTTAGTGTAAGGACAAACAAAAAAAGCATAAGAAAAACAAGGACATCTGAATCTTAAGACTCCTGGGGATGTCATTTATTAGCTCTGTAACCTTGGCTCAGTTCCTTAACCTGCCTGAATCTCAGCTTTCTGTAAAATGGTGCTAATAATTACTTGCATTGTAACTCTGAGGGCTGTTATGATGAAATGAGATCATGAACACAAAGAACGTATTTGCCACAAGTAGCTGTATAAATTGGTGCTATATTGTGCCTCAGTAATTATTACCTGAAATGTAGTTTCATGTTCCATTCTGGAACTTTTTCATGTTACAATGTAATTCAATTCAAGAGATTCAATCCAACAAATGTATTAAGCCCCTTCTAAGAGCAAGACAAAATGGTAGGTACTGGCCTATAAAAAGGCAAAAATGAGAGTCCCTGCCTTCAGTGAGCTTACATTCTCCTGGATAGAATGGTCTCTAAAGGTTCAATGGGTCTTTGTTTAATATGCACCAATTAAAAGTAGGTGCCTAGAAGACTGGAGCTGGTGTTCTTCTTCTCTCAGATTTCCCCCAATAAGTGATTCTTTAGAGTGAACAAAGAAGTGATCAGATTCAGGGCTGTGTAAACAGGAGTAAGACAAACTGATCTAATCACATGCCATATGTTCAACTCAGCACTTTAAGGAATTAATTTTCCAGACATGAACATCATTAAGATGTACTGTTTGCCTTTTTTTAAAAAGAGGGAATTATACAAACTTGAAGATACTTTTCCGAACAGCTTTTCAAATGGATAATACCAAGTAAAATGTTGCTGTTTTCTATGAATGTTCATCATCTAGCAGCAGGTACTGTAAAAATCCTTCACTGTAGCATCTGCTTTGTTATTCTGCAGCTTAGATCATGTTTCATCATGCAGAAGAAAGATTAGACTGGTTCTGCTTGACCCCAGAAGGGCGATTTGCTCCTGCAGTCTGTTCATCATGGAATATCCTCCCCACCCCTTTCCCCATTAGTGAATTTCTCCCAGAGCCTCCATTTTTGTGGACAAGCCCAGGCCTGCCTGTCTTCATTCCCCATCTATCCCGGCTTTTTACTTTCTCTGCATTTCATTTCCGCTCCCTTCTCTTCTTTCTTTCCATCTTAGTTTTTTGTGTTATCTCCCCTTATGAGAATGTAATTTTGAAGGCTGGGCTGTCTTTCTTTTTGCTTGTATTTATACCCCCAGTGTTTAGCACACTGCCTAGCACATGCTAAGTGCTTACTGACTGCTTGTTTTCTTTCTTGCTATTAGGCAGATTTCAGTTTGATAGAAGGAAAAAGTTTCTAATAATTAGAGACTGGTCCCCAAAGAGGACAAGCTGTTTTAGGAGGTAGTAAGTTTCCCATTATTGGTCAGAAATGTTGTAAAGGGAATTCTTATTCATAGAGAGAATTGAACTAAATGGCCTCAGATGGCTCTTTCAAGCCAAAGATTCTGATTCCTCTTTGAACATGGTACAGAAATAACAAGTTATGGTGGAGAGAGCACTGGACTTGGAATCAGGAACATCTGGGTTTGATTCCTGCCTCTGACACTCACTCACTGTGTGAATCTGGGCAAATCAATTCACCTGAGTCTCAATGTCCTCTTGTTGTTTAGTCATTTTTCAGTTGGTGTCCAACTCTTCACGACCCCATCTGGGGTTTTCTTGACAAAGATACTGGAATGCTTTGTCATTTCCTTCTCCAGTTCATTTTACAGATGAGGAAACTAGGCAAGCAGTATTAAGTGAATTGCCCAGGGTCACACAGCTAGTAACTGTCTGAGGCCAGATTTGAATTTAGGAAAATGAGTCTTCCTGATTCCAGGTCTGGCTCTCTATCCGCTGCACCATGTAGCAGCCCCTAATTGCTTTTTAGGATCAAAAGATTAGAACTGCAAGAGATCTCAAAGGGCATCTAGTACAACTCTCTCTCACTCTTGCTCTCTCCCAATAGATATAGATAGACAAATAGATACATAGATATGCCTATATCTACACACACACACACACACACACACACACACACACACAGAGGAACCTGAAGTCCAAAGTGGTTAACTGATTTTGCCCAAAGTCACCCAGGTAGTGTTTGTTAGAGGCAGTGGTTGAACTCAGGCCTTCTGACTCTACTCTAGCGCACAAACAGTGATGATGACGGTGGTGACGAAAGTATCTACTTCACAGGGTTGTCATGAGAATCAAATAAGACAATGACTTTAAGAAGTTTTGTAAAACTTAAAACACTATATACATGCCACTTATTGCTACTATAATATTATTGAACACTGACTCCTTCTTATGAGCACCTATAACATACAGGCTTTACCCATGTGCCCCTGACGATGACAATAAACGGGAGTCACTTCAATTAAAGATTTGTTTCATTGGGAACATAGATCAAGTTGATCTTATTTGGTATTTTTATTTAAGATATATAACCCGCTAATGCCAAAGAGTTGCTGGTAGGTTAAAATATGTAGCACAGACCAAGGCTTCTTAAACTTTTTCCACTTGTGACCCCTTTTTGCCCAAAAATTTTTTTCGAGACCCTGGGTATATAGGTTTATAAAATAGGTATACATAACCTTTTACTGTTGCCAAATTTTTCATGACCCCCACATTCGCTTTGTCATAGACATCTCAAAACAAAGTTAAACCACCACACAAAGGATGGTGGGTGAGCAAGAAAAAGGGGGAGTAGTAAGACCATGGGACTGATTCATCAACAACAGGTCATGTCACCCTAAACCCATTTCCTTTTTTTAAACAAGATTATAATTACAATTATAATTACAATAATGACAATTAGAGAAAATGTTGCCAAATACATTTAGAACATATTGTTATTATTAAAAGGATTGTTTGTTGGCATTTAGAAAAGGAAACAATGATCACTACGAGCAAATGCAGCTTCATCAAGAACAGGTTAAGCCAAACCTCATTTCCTTTTCACAGAGTTCCTAGACTTATGGTAAATCAGGAGAATGCTGCGGACACAATCTACCTGGATTGTTTTCAACAAAGCATGATATTCTTGTAGACTAGATGGAGAGATAGTCGCCAGATAATAGTAGTTAAGTGGATTCAAAAGTGTTTGAAAGATTAGACCCAAAGAATAGTTAATCATTAATATCCTCTTGAAGGGAGTACCACAAGGATCTGCCCTTTGTCCTGCACTGCTCTGCATTTTGTCAGTGACTTAGATGAAGTAATAGATGACACGTTTATCAAATTTTCAGGTGACACAAATGTTAAGTAGAGCTTATCAACTTAGCGCTCCTTGGCAATATTGTAAAGGAGCAGCTGAGCTGACCCAGTTAGTTACCTTCTGGCTGTTTGGAATGGGGGAGGGGAGCACAAAGGAGCGGCTTATATTGAAAATAAGTGCATTTTACTGAAAAGGAGCAGGTTGAAGCATCCAGAAACCAGAGTTAGAAAAGCAGGAGTTCAGGGGCAGCTAGGTGGCGCAGTGGATAGAGCACCAGTCCTGGAGTCAGGAGTACCTGAGTTCAAATCTGGCCTCAAACACTTGACACTTACTAGCTGTGTGACCTTGGGCAAGTCACTTAACCCCCATTGCCCCGAGGGGAAAAAAAAGAAGAGCAGAAATTCAAATCCTGCCTCTCACCAGGTGGTATCAATTTTCTATCTATAAAACTGGGATAAAACACTCCCTACCTCTCAGGACTGTTGGGAGGCATAAATTAGATAAATTGTGGAACATATTTTGCAAATCTTAAAATGCTGTATAAATGTCAGTTATTATCATAATACCTCATTTTCCCCGGCAGCTTCAACCAGAAGAATAAGTCTTTGGAAAGTGTAGCCCCCAACATTTTAGGTTAACCAGAATGAAGGTGAGGTTTTCTATTTATGAACTAAGCAGAACTCCCTTGATTCAAAACTGACTTCTTCCTTAAAAGGAGTGGGTAAAGATCTCTACTGACCTTCAAATCTAGCAGAGATTGGCATCCATTACCACCAGTTCTCAAGAAAGCCAAGTGGAGTAGGTATGGTGCTTACCACGATACCTGACTTGGCCAGAAGTCGGAGGAGATTTAAAGACGCAGGACTTCCATTTTCTTCTCTTAACTTCTCTCTCCTCTGTGATTCTGTTTCTCTTTTTCTCCATCTCTCTTTCTCTTTTCTGCAGAATGAAACAGTACCTCTCCCCTTCAAAAAGGGAAATAGCTAGTAGCCTCTCCTTCATTTTCTCTCTCTCTGTTTCTGTTTCTCTTTCTCTATCTCTCTGTCTCTGTCTCTGTTTCTCTCTGTCCCTTTGTCTCTGTCTCTCTCTGTCTCTGTTCTCTCTGTGTCTGTGTCTCTTTCTCTTTGTCTCTGTCTCTCTGTTTCTGTCTCTTTTTCTCTGTCTCTCTGCCTCTCTGTCTCTGTCTCTGTGTTTATCTCTCTGTCTCTGTGTCTATCTCTGTCTGTGTCTCTGTCTCTCTCTTTCTCTCTGTCTATGTCTCTGTCTCTGTCTATCTCTCTCTGTCTCTGTTTCTGTCTGTGTGTGTCTCTCTCTGCCTCTCGATCTTTCTATGTTTCTATCTCTCTCTTTGTCTCTGTCTCTCTGTCTCTCTCTGTGTCTCTGTCTCTGTCTATCTCTATGCATCTGTCTCTGTGTCTCTGTCTCTCTTTTCTCTGTCTCTATCTCTGTCTTTGTCTCACTGTGTGTCTCTCTTTCTGTCTCTTTGTGTGTCTCTGTCTCTATGTCTCTCTGTCTCTCTTTTTCTCTGTCTCTGTCTCTCTGTCTCTGTCTCTTTTTCTCTGTCTCTCTGCCTCTGTCTCTGTTCTCTCTGTGTGTCTCTGTCTCTGTGTTTATCTCTGTCTCTCTATCTCTGTCTGTGTCTGTGTCTCTTTTTCTCTCTATGTCTCTGTTTCTGTCTCTCTGTCTCTGTGTGTGTCTCTCTCTGCTTGTCTCTCTGTGTTTCTCTGTCTCTCTGTGTGTCTCTGTCTCTGTGTCTAACTCTATGTGTCTGTCTCTGTGTCTGTCTCTCTTTTTCTGTCTATCTCTCTCTGATTCTGTCTCTGTTTTTCTCTGTCTCTCTATCTCTGTCTCTGTCTCACTGTGTCTCTCTCTTTCTGTCTCTGTGTGTGTCTCTCTCTGTCTCTGTCTGTCTATCTGTCTCTCTCTCTCTCTGTCTCTCTCTCTCCCCATGACCTCAAGGGAAGCCCAGCCAGGTCCAGGAGACAGATCCATTGTCAATATCCTGAAATAATTGTGTCTTATATTTTTAAGCTTATTGCTGAGGATTCTTTTCTCATCATAATAGGCATCATATATACATATACATATATATTTGTATGTTTGTCCTAAGCTGGTAATTTCCTGACAATCCTTATGTCCTCATTAAATAGTTTCCAATAAATATTTTTCTCACAAACAAAACTGTATGTGTTAATTTAAAGAGTTTCATTCTACCAAGAGTCCTGCTGACCATGCCCAGAAAAGGTCCCTCTGTGAAGATTTCTAGCCCTCCACAGCTTCTCAACAAAAATAATGAAAAATAATGGGAAGGAAAGGGACCTAGGGGTATGTCAAACTATACTACAAAGTATTGCTTATTGAAGAGTTTCAGTCACGTCCAACACTCTGTATGGAGCAAACTGCCTCAGTTTACCCAAATAACTCGAGGAGACCACCAAGTCAAGCAGAGACAGATTTATTACATTCCCGTAGGAATGGGCAAGTTCAATACATGAACCGCGCCAGCCAATACATTCCTTGACCTTATATAGGAATGCTGGTCAGAAGGGAAGTCCCCACACACACTAGGTCGAGCTCACAATCTAACATCCAATCCTGTCTCACCCAGGGTATGTGTTCAGCTCGTGATCAATGTATGGAGACATGCATACGTGTTCCAGGAGCAAGGGGGAAAAGGGGAGGGGGAACAAGGTCAAACCAAAGGAAGAGGAAACAGGGGAGTGACAGTCAGATGTTTCAGATCTCACAGTTCCCACTGACTCCCCTCTCCAGGCCCCTGTCTCTAAAGATATTCAACCTGAATAACAGGAAGAGTCACTCAGGTGCTTCAGCATTGTTAAGGATGACAGGGTTAAAATTTATCTTCGGCTATGTTGGGAAGTCAAAGAAATAGAATAAAGAATAAAAGAATAACACATTGTTGGGACCCTAGGGTCAAGGGGATTCTGCTCTGAGAAAAAGAGACATGTCACTTAACATCTGGTCTCAACTCAATTGCTGCATCCTGTGCCCCGTCCTTTCTTCTTGAGTCCCGAGTATTGAATTGGTGGGCAAACTCCCTGACCCACTGACTGGGGTTCTGACACATGATGGATTGCAGACAAAACTAATATGTAGCTGACAAGTGGGGAGACTGAGCAGAAGTAAAAATACTGTTAATTGGCAATAAAACTTAAAGGAGACAGTGAGAATTTGACAAGCAATAAACTTCTAAACGAACTATACTGGGGCAGGGCTGGGTACCTTCCAGACCCCATCCTCAGAGTTTAATCTGACTCAAATCCATAATCATACCATACAACTCCGTGACCCCATACAGGGTTTTCTTGGCAGAGATACTGGAATCGTTTGCCATTTCCTTTTCCAGCTCACTTTACAGATGAGGAAACAGACAAACTGTGTTAAATGACTTGCCCAGAGTCACACAGCTAGGAAGTGTCTGAGGCCAGATTTGAACTCGGGAATATGAGTCTTCCTGACTCCAAGCCCCATGCTCTATTCACTACACCATCTAGCTGCCCCCATACTACAAACTAGTCATCATTAAAACTATGTTAGTGAGGCAGCTAGGTGGCGCAGTGGATAGAGCATTGGCCCTGGATTCAGGAGAACCTGAGTTCAAATCCGAACTCAGACACTTACTTAACAATTACTAGCTGTGTGACCCGTGGCAAGTCACTTAACCCCAATTGCCTCATTTTAAAAAAAAAAACTATGTTAGTACTGACTAGAAGAAAGAAAAGTTGATCACTGAGATAGACTAGGAACTATTCAGGCGTTCTCTGGTACATTTAAATTGTTATCACTCTGGGGCAGCTAGGTGGCTCAATGGATTGAGCACCGGCCCTGGAGTCAGGAGTACCTGAGTTCAAATCTGGCCTCAGACACTTAACACTTGCTAGCTGTGTGACCCTGGGCAAGTCACTTAACCCCAATTGCCTCACCCAAAAAAAAAAAAAATGTTATCACTCTGTTTCAGTCTCTGTTGATCTTTAACCAAATGCCATTTCCCTCTAATTTAGTTCTTGAATTTCCTTCCCCAAGTGTATCATCTGAATACACAAAGGTACACTAACACCTCTATATCAATCTATCTTTTTCCTTTTGAATAAGGTCTGACATACCCTTCTGTAGTCATTTTCTAGTCACAGGTTCTATCCAACTAAGTCTGTGATATCTATGAAGCTCAATGTGTCTTCTTAAATTAAGATCTCTAGCTCATCCCCCTGGTCACCTATTCTTTGTATACTTGTATATACAGGTCACAGGTCTTCTTTTGTTCTGTCTCCAGTGAACTCCTGGGCCTCTCTACTGTTAGTCTTCTTTCTACATGGTCACTGCTGTCTATGGCATTTAACTTGAAGAATATATTTAGGCAGTTTCTTCCTCCCCTTTGTTCTTATCAAGGAAAAGCCCTTTTGATTTGATTTACAAGACTCCAAGCAAAGACATTCTTTTTTTTTAAGTTTTATTCATACCTTTTGTTTTTAACATCACAGTTATTAGCAGGCATAACCCTAACTACCCTACAGCTTTCCTTTGTAATCAGACAATGCATTGGCCACATTTGGCAAATCTCCACACCCATAGTTTCCCATGTCTCCAATAAAAAGCAGGGGATACATTTCTTCACATGTCCCCCTGGGAGCCAAAGTTGATTATTATAATTACACAGCATTCAATTTTGTGCAAATATATCCTTACTGATTTTCACCAGGTATACTCCATACCTGACCAGGAGCTTACTTTTCCTATCTTTTAAGTTAAACTCAAACAAGAACTTTTCATGCACATAGCCCTTTATTTAATGGACTAGGAGTAATATAGTGAGAAGCATGTTCAACTAGTTTTAAAAGGTAGCAACAATGCACTAATATATAATTTATTTATAGAGGATTACATTTTACAAAGGCAGGGGGTAAACGAACAATCAAAACTCAGTAAAGGGGCAGCTAGGTGGCACAATGAATAGAGCATCGGCCCTGGATTCGAGAGGACTTGAGTTCAAATCCGGCCTCAGACACTTAACACTTACTTGCTGTGTGACCCTGGGCAAGTCACTTAACCCCCATTGCCCCACAAAAAAAACCTCAGTAAAGGCATTTTTGAGGGGTTGGGAGAGGACTAAGAAAATATGCTTTGTTCTGATGACATAACTCATTACAAGGAAAGATGGAGCCTTTGAAGGTGGGATGTTCCTTTTGGATTTCCCCTGTCAAATGGCCAATTTTTTAAATGGGCTTTTGACAGGTGTTGGATCATATTTTGTTCAGGATCTAAAGAGGGCCAAACAAGGCTCGGCATCTGGCATTTTAAAAAGCTAAAGACCACAGAGGCCCAATATACTGCTGAGATGTTGCAACAACTTATGGAAAGGATCTCAAATTTTCTTAAAGGTTGTAGAGGCAGGCTCTCCCAGATGCTGAAGTTTGATGGAATTCTCAGTCTTATTACTTCTTGGTCTCTGTCTCTGGCTTGTGCTTCCTATGTAAACATTCCTCCCTTTATTCTTGTAGGACAGATCAAGGCCCAAACAATCAGCATGAAACTCTCTTCTTTCCTTGTCATTGTAGTCTGATTTTATCCTTGTAGACTTTTTTCTGCTGGCAGTAACCAACACTAGGTGTTTGTGCTTTAGAACAAAATATGTGTAAACTTAAAATCCTAAAAACATAATGGGATGTTTTTATTAGAACTGATTGGGCCAGGGAATGAATGGTGAATGGGGGTCGGGGTAGAGAGGGCTAACAACACACCCATGTTATATCAATTTTTCACACTAGCATTAGTCATGTTATAGGAAATATGATTTGGCTTTTGATATATTTGTATCTTTTCATTGGCTTGGTGCTAAATTCATTCATTCATTCATTCATTCATTCAAAAATTGTTTGTTAAACTCCTAGAATATGCCAAGAACATAGACAAAGTTTAGTGAAGGCATAGTCTGCTTCAGTCTAGGAGAAAGATAAGATGAAAATATGGATAACTATAGCACACAAGATTGTGTAGGTGCCTTAACAAGGTACAAAACAAAATGTTATGTGAGGTCCATTTAGAAAATATTATTATTACTATTGTTATTATTAATTATTCTTACTACCAATATCAGAGCATGATTCTTGAAGGTGATAGCCTCTTACCTAAGCTTTAAAGAAGAGGTAGAAGTTCATCAGGTGACGACAAGGAGGGAGGACATTTCTGGCACTGGAAACAGCATGAACGATGACAGAGAAGCAAGAAGACACAAGGATTCCAGTTTACCTGGAGCATAGGGTACATGAAGGGCGGTATGACCCTACTTCATGCAGTAGTGCATGAAGGACCTCACATAACATTTTGTTTTGAACCTTGTTAAGGCGCCTATGAAGGGCAGTAAATAATTTAGAATAAGTCAGTCAATAAACATTATTAAGCACCTACCATGGGCCAGGCACTATGCTAAATTCTGGTGATACAAAGAAAGACAAAAGCTAATTCCTGTTCTCAAGGACTTCAAAGTCACAGACAACATGAAAACAACTGTGTACAAACAAACTATATATACAAGCTAAATTGGAGATAATCAACAGAGGAGGATCAGGAAAAGGCTTTCCAGTAGAAAATGGGCTAAAATTAAGGGGGATCAGGAAAAGCTTTCCAGTAGAAAATGGGTTTTTAACTGGTACTTGAAGGAAAACAAACAGGGATGGTGATGGATGGTTAGGAAGTGAGGAGGGGCAGGGAAACATCCAGCAAAAATTCCCAGAATTGGAAATTGGAGTTTTTGATTCCAGAATAGCTGGGTTGCAGGATACATGGAGGAATATAAGGAGTAAGAAGACTGGAAAGGTGGGGGGGAGGACAGGTAAGGGGCTAGGTTATGAAGGATTTTGAATGCTGGGGGCTTTTCTATTTGAAGAAGGAAGGGAAAGTAGGATGGCTTCAGATGCTAAAGGGCCTTGAAAACCAGGAAAAAGCATCTTGATTTGATAGAAAATAATAAGTTGCTAAAGATGTTTGGTCAAGGACGTGATGTAATCTATACATTATCCTGTACCCCAGAGAGAAGGGGGAAAAACACGTTTCTAATTCTTCCGTGGTCCCCTTTACTCTGGCACACATGAGGACGTCATCCTCGCCTCTGATGTGTTTCAGCGGAACCACAGCTATTCATATATGGCTTCTGAAAGTCCAGCGTTAGCATCTGATTCTCTGTGATCGCTTGCTTATGGTAGGTTCACTCGGGAAACAACAAAAGACTGTGAGGTGATGGGCTGCCATATCCCAGCTGGAGCTATTGTGGAAACAGCTGTTGGGTATCTGCATCGCAATCCGGAATATTGGCCAAACCCAGAGATGTTTATCCCAGAGAGGTAGGAAATTTCCTTCTCCCCCTTCTTCCCTTTCAAAAACCTAATCTCTAACTGGAGTTCGATCGTGCACACAGTTAGATGCTCACTCAGTCAGTGGAAGCATCTCCCTTTATGGTCCTCTGACTATGCTCCAGAGGAGACGTGGCCAGAGCCAAAGCTAGCATATTTGGTGACCCAGGCAGGTTGCATAAAATCAGAATAGATGATGAGACACACTTCTCTCGTCAATTAAGAAGTGGGGCATTAGGGGCAGCTAGGTGGCACAGTGGATAGAGTACCGGCCCTAGAGTCAGGAGGACCTGAGTTCAAATCCGGCCTCAGACACTTAACACTTACTAGCTGTGTGACCCTGGGCAAGTCACTTAACCCCAATTGCCTCACTAAAAAAAAAAAAATCATAAATAAATAAATAAATGTTTAAAAAAAAAAAAAGAAGTGGGGCATTAGAAGGGAAATGTACCTACAAAGTTGGGTATGATTGTTTTATTAGTCACTTATTGCAGATGGGGCAGCTGTGTGACCTTGGGCAAGTCATTTAACCCCAATTGCCTTAAACATCCAGAGCCATCTCCAGTCATCCTGAAGTATATCTTGCCACTGGACTCTGATGGCTCTGGAGGACAGTGAGACTGGTGACTTTGCACAGACCTCCCTCATTTAAATCCTATTCAGTGCAAGTCATGGCATCACTCCAATGGCATGGTCCTCTTGGAGAATGAAGGACAAACAACAACACTTATGAGAATATTTCTCCTTTTTTAATGAGAACTGTACAACACAAACATCAGTAACACCTTTTAAAAAGTGTTATTCATGTCTTTTTGTTTTTACATTACACTTACAGATGACTCCTATTTCATGAGAAGTCTCTTGTAACAAAATAAAACAGTGAAGTCAAACTAATAACACAATAACCTTATTTGAAGGTAAAATGCGTGTAAGGAAAGTAGCATTAAGACATGGTCTTAAATCAAATTTTTTTTAATAAATTCAGTTTGAAGGGAGAAACCCAAGGTCACAAGACACAATGGGGGAGGGACCCTGGGACACTGCCCCACTATGAAAGGCACAGTTCCATAACAGTGGGAAACCACTATCAGTGGAAGGAGGAAATGGGGTAGTTGGTTCTACTGAAGAACTGAAAGTACTGTTAGTCCCCTCTAACTAACTTTCAGTATCCTGGGGTGCAGCCCCATTCACCCTGCCCTAGCTATGGATCTAGAGGTGCCTAGAAAGTAATCAGAGAGATCCCACAAGCCATACCTCAAAGTTGGTCTCAATACTTGGTAGGCATCTTGTGAAGCTCTACCTTCCTTGTAGAAATAGAAATGATTGACCCTGGGGACCCTAACTATAATATCTCATTCAGAAATCATAATTCCAATATGGAAAGAAATTTACCTTTTCATAATCTGTGTGTTAAGCCTGTTTCCAAGCAGCATGGTGGAATGGGGGAAGGGGACCCTGGCGGGGTGTGTGTGTGTGTGTGTGTGTGTGTGTGTGTGTGTGTGTGTGTGTGTAATCATTCATTAGGAGGCAGGAAACCCTGAATTCCCTATATCTCCACTTACTAAGTGACCTTAACCATGTGAATTAACCTTTCTGTGCCTCAAAGACATTCCCTAATAGACAAAGGGTCAAAGGATATTGAAAGGCAACTGCCAAAGAAATGTTCTTTTTTAAAAAGCAAATTATCGACAACCATAAGGAAAAATACTCCAAATCACTAAAAACATGATAAATTCCCATTAAAACAATTCTGAAATTCTACTTCACACCCTTGAGGCTGACAAAGATTCTGCCCCCCCCCAAAAAAAAGGAAAATTACAATTACTGGAAGGAATCAAGGAAGACCAGCAATAACTTGTGCATTCCCTTTTATCCAACAATACCAAGATTTGCCATATACCCCAAAGAAACTAAAGAAGAAAAGAATCCAAATGTACAAAAATATTAATAGCAGCACTTTCATTGTAGCAAAGAACCCAAAACAAAGTAGATGCCCATCAACTGGGGAATAGCTAAACAAATGATGTTATATGGATTTAAGGCAATATTATTACATCATAAGAAATTGCAAGAGGGGCAGATTCAGGGAACCTGACAATATCTATCTGAACTGAGGATACAGAGTAAGGTGAGCAGAATCAGGAGAGCAATTGTTACAATGACTACAACATTGTGAAGAAAAAGGAACAGGGATTGGATTTGTGATTTCATTGGTATTCTTTGGAACTCTCAGATGAGGAAATGCCCTCCATTAAGGTAAGTCAACCCCTTTTCTGCAATTTATATTCTTAAGAGAGCTGCTTGGAGAACACACAGCCCCTCTCAGTGCCCCAAACTCTGATTAAAATGTAACTGGGTAGGGGCAGCTAGATGGTGCAGTGAATAGAGCACCGGCCCTGGAGTCAGGAGGACCTGAGTTCAAATCCAGCCTCAGCCACTTAACACTTACTAGCTGTGTGACCCTGGGCAAGTCACTTAACCCCAACTGCCTCACCAAAAAAATGAACAAATTTTAAAATTTTAAAAATTAAAAAATTTTTTAAATTGAAAAATTGTTAAATAAATAAATAGATTAAAATGTAATTGGGTAATATTTAACAAAATAAATAAAAACAAAATAAAACGTAGATAATATTACATTACATTATGAAACTAAGTCAACATGTGGCCCACAGGAACACTAATGTATCGTTGAGTGGCCCCCGTTTATATCTGAGTTTGACACCAGAACCTTGGAGAGTTGAGAGGTTGTAACTTTCCCAGGGTCCTATAGTCCATGCATCAGACCCAAGGTCTTCCCAGTTTTAAAGCCAGCTCTCTGCCTGTGACACCACTGCTGCCTGTCTGTGAAGAGAAACAACTCTGAAAGATTTTAAAACTCTAGTTAATGCAATAATTAAGACCTGGGTTCAAGCCTTAACCTGGATACTACGTGACCCTAAATGAGTCACTTCCCCATCTGTGCTTCATTCTCTACTATTTTGTAGTACCTACCTCACAGTAGGTTTGTCATGCCGGGGTGGGAGTGGGGATAAGCTCCCACTCTCTATAAAAGGCTCCAATAGTGTGAGTCTCAAATAGCCTCTGACAACCGAAGCCCAGCTCCTGGCCTTCTCGTGGCGGAACTGTTTCCACTCACAGGAGAAGGGGCGAAGGCGAGTCACTGGTGCCTTAAAACCAGTCTCTTCGGGCAGGTGGGGCCCTTAGTCTTGGCAGGCAACCAGCCTAGGGGAAGGAAACCCTGACTTTAAGCCTCCGCTGCCTTGCGGCTATACCCATATATGGGAAAGGCTTTGGGAGTTAATCCAGAGGAAAAAGCAGGAGTCAGAGTCCCTTAGGCAGTTGGAATACTGGACATCACATCCCTCTGGCACTGGTACCAAACTGTACTGGCTCTGCCTCTCCTTTGGATCCACCAGTGTCACGGAGAGGGAAAACCTGCTGCATGGGCAACAGCTTGTTTTCCATATTGATCTGCCCAGGCCAGCGCCCTGGAGAGGACACTCCAGCTACTCCTCATGGGGTAGATACAACACGGGATGCAGCAGTTACCAGTTATAAGTCACTCAGGAGCTGCGGCTCCTGTATCGGACTGCACGGCCGCATTGTGGCCTGTGGCTCTTCAGGGTGCTGATCCATAGTCATTGGAGACTGGTGGAGGCCTACTACTACTACTACTACTACTACTACTACTACTACTACTACTACTACTACTACTACTACTACTACCACCACCATTACCTCACAGTACTATTGTGTGAAAAGCCCATTGTAGGGGCAGCTAGGTGGTGCAGTGGATAGAGCACCGGCCCTGGATTCAGAAGGACCTGAGTTAAAATCTGGCCTCAGACACTTGACACTTACTAGCTGTGTGACCCTGGGCAAGTCACTTAACCCTCATTGCCCCACCAAAAAAAAAAAAAAGTCCATTGTAAACCTTAAGGCACAAGGCCAATGAGTTGTCATGTTAAAGGAAGGCACTCAAGAAGGTTAGGAATACTTTTGAGAGATATACAAGTGGCCTTATTTTTCAGAACTGATGTGGTACACATGGTTTACCTTGCAGGTTTAGCCCAGAGGCAAAGCAACAGCATCTGCCCTTCACATACCTCCCATTTGGGGCAGGTCCTCGTAGCTGCATTGGGGCAAAGCTGGCAATCCTGGAAATCAAGCTGACCTTGCTCAGGATTCTTCAGAAGTTCAAGTTTGAAACCTGCCCTGAGACCCAGGTAAGCCCTTCTTTTTGCAGAGGGGTTCTTCCCCCAACCATCCATTTGATCCTCTTTCCCCTCATTCCATCCCTGCTCTTTTCTTTTTTTCCTTTTTTGGGAGGTAATCAGGGTTAAGTGACTTGTCCAGGGTCACACAACTAGTAAATGTGTGAGGCCAGATTTGAAGTCAGGTCCTCCTAACTCCAGTGCTTTATTCACCACACCACCTACCTGTCCCTCATCTCACCTCTTTTCCAACAGCAAAGGTGAAAGAGGAATTCAAGACACACACAATAAGTGAGGGGCAATTGTTCTCATGGCTTTCTCACCTGGGGCACCTAGATATGAGTTGTTGCAACACCAGCGTCACAGGCTTGGAATTCCAAGACTAGCTCTTTGGAGGTCCTGGCTCATAGTGGAAGGGAAGCTGAACTTGGCCTCAGAGGAGCTGGCTCTGAAGCCTGACTCTAAGTGTGTGACCACATGCAAGTCACTTTCCTCTCTGACTCTCACTTTCTCCATCTATGGGACGGAAATAATATTCCACGCATTGCTAAGACCTCATGGGGGTGCTGGAGAGCTATACAAAATGGAGTTTTCACTAGGGGTGATCTGATCTTTACCTGTAATTCAACAAGCTGCTAGCAGATCCAAAAAGACAACAAAAGGGGCAAATAATGAAGAGCCTTGGACTGGGGGACAGGAGACTCTTCCTCCAGTCCTGCTTCTGCCGCTAATCTGCTACGCAAGTTTAGTCTACTTATTTTATTTCTCTGGGCCTCAGTTTGTTGTTGTTGTTGTGTTGATTCCTGCCCGGCTCTTCATAACCCCATAGACCATATCATGCCAGGCCCTTCTATCCTCCACTCTCTCTCAAAGTCTCTCCAAGGTCATGTTCATTCTCTCCATGACACTCTCAATCCATCTCATCCTAGGCCGCCCCCTCTTCCTTTTGCCTTTGATCCTTCACGCATCACGGTCTTTTCCAATGAGTCCTGTCTTCTCATGATGTGGCCAAAGTATTTAAGCTTCAACTTTAGTATTTGACCTTCCAATGAATAGCCTGAATTAATTTCTTAAAGAAATGATTGGTTGATCTGCAGTATTGACTGATCTGACCTCAGTCTACCCATCTATAAAAAGGAAAGTACATTATAGTTTCTCCTCTCTTCAATCCACCCTCCACCAGGTTGACAAGAAGATTTTCATAAAGCAGAGAACTGATCATGTCGTTCCCCTTTTGAAGGGGTGGTTCTAAAGTCAGCACCATCTTAGAAGAAGCTGTGAGGGGGGCGGCTAGGTGGCACAGTGGATAAAGCACCGGCCCTGGATTCAGGAGTTCCTGAGTTCAAATCTGGCCTCAGACACTTGACACTTACTGGCTGTGTGACCTTGGGCAAGTCACTTAACCCCCATTGCCCCGCCAAAAAAAAAAAAAAAAAAGAAGAAGCTGTGAGGGGCAGCTAGGTGGTACAGTGGATAGAGCACCGGCCCTGGAGTCAGGAGGATCTGAGTTCAAATCCAGCCCCAGACACTTAACACTTACTAGCTGTGTGACCCTGGGCAAGTCACTTAACCCCAATTGCCTCACCAAAAAACAAAAAACAAACAAAAAAGAGGGCAGCTAGGTGGCACAGTGGATAAAGCACTGGCTTTGGATTCAGGAGGACCTGAGTTCAAATCCAGCCTCAGACACTTGACACTTACTAGCTGTGTGACCCTGGGCAAGTCACTTAACTCTCATTGCCCCACAAAAAAACAAAACAAACAAAAATATGAACCCCTCTTCTTGGCATTTAGAGTCCTTCACAACCTAACTTCAAGCTGCCTTTCTAGCTTTGTTACACATCCCTCCCCCGCATGAACTCTACAATGAAGCTAAAATAACCTCCTTTTTGTTTCTCACACAGGACACTCCATTCCCCTGTTTCCATGCCTGAGAATGTAGCGCTTCTTCACTTGTGCCTTTTAGACCATGCAGCACGCCCACCCCCATTCTAGATCAGCTCAAGCTTGATTCGTGACTGCATATTCTAATCTACCTGCTCTTTATTTCAGGTACCCCTGCAGCTGAAATCCAGATCTGCCCTGGGACCCCGAAATGGGGTCTACATAAAGCTTGTATCCCGCTAAAACAAAAATGTGCCCCTCTCCATTATCTGTATTTCTGAGGGGGAGCTTTTCTCAGCCGTGGTCAGTCATCTTCATCCTTGGAACTCAAGATTACAGGAACACTGTTCAGTGGAAGAAATCTCCTGTATGGATATTCCAACTTATGAAAAAATGCAGTAGAGAAATCTCTTTTGTGAACACCTAGTATGCCGACATGAGAAATGAAAACTACGGTGCCGTATTGCCGCACATACTGCAGACACTTAATAAATGCTTGTTGTTGCAACCTGCACTTGAATCTGACTTAGTTGATGGCATCTGAGCTGCTGATCTCCTATCCTAAAGCAGGGTTTTTATGTAATTCACACAAAAACCACTCTTGACAAAGTCCTTGGGGATCTGAAAGAGCACATTTACCTTAGGAAAGAAAAGCTACAAATGAAACCAGGTAACAGTCAGGGCACACTGACCTGTTCTAAGACACTAGCCCTAAGAGAACACAGCTTAGAGACCATTTTGGTCCAAATGATAGGGCTTGCTTCCCAGACCTCACCTCCCACTCAAAGCAGGGGGGACCTGAGTGGAGCCTATGGCGGCTTTCTTAGTCCTTCAGAGTCGAAGCCTCATCGCTCTCCCTAGCAGCAGGCCTAAAAGCTGAAGGGCTTACGTTGATACTCCAAATGGGGAGTACCCGCACACCTTCCTCAAAGCACTCAGAGATCGGCCTTTCCCCCAGAAGCCCATCACCCTTCCCTTCTTTTCTTGTATCCCAAACATTCTTTTTCCCCAGAGACTTTGCACTTTACATCCATATCCTGCAGAAGAGGCTCAGTATCCAGGAGTAAAGATTTCCAAACTTCATAGCGGAACAAAGGTCTGACCCAGAAATGGAGTGAGGGAGAAAAAAAAGAAGTGGGGGCAAGGGTGAGGGAAGATTAGAGGAGAGGCAGGAGGGCATAAGGAAAGGTGGCTCTTATATGTTAACCTCTTTCTCAGCTGCAAACAACCAGTCAAAGCTCTAGGATCTAAAAATCATAGCCAACATTTACATGGTCAACTAGGTAGTACAATGGTTAGAGTACCAGCACTGGAATCAGGAAGAGCTGGGTTCAAATCTGACCTCAGACATTTACTAGCTCTGTGACCCTAGGCAGGTCACTTAACCCTGTTTGCCTCAGTTTCCTCATCTGTAAAAAGAGCCAAAGAAGGAAATGGCAAACCACTCCAGTGTCTTTGCCAAGAAAAGCCCAGATGGGATCACATAGTCAGATACAACTAAACAAACATTTATACAACACTTTACTATGTGCTGGGCACTGGGCTAAGCACTTTACAATTATTATCTGATTTGGTTGTCATGACCACCTTGGGAGGTGGGTGCTATTATTATCCCCATTTTACAGATGAGGAAATTGAGGCAAACAGAGGTTAAGTGACTTCCCCAGGATCACACAAGTATTCAGTATCTAAGGTTGGATTT
This sequence comes from Dromiciops gliroides, assembly GCF_019393635.1. Taxonomy (NCBI): domain Eukaryota; kingdom Metazoa; phylum Chordata; class Mammalia; order Microbiotheria; family Microbiotheriidae; genus Dromiciops; species Dromiciops gliroides. The sequence goes on along the minus strand of NC_057865.1, from coordinate 105,390,253 downwards.
GAACTCAGGTCTTCTTGACTCCAAACCCAGAGCTCTATCCATGTACAGTACAGAGCAGTAGTAGGGAAGTGGTATTTTTCAACATAAATCAATGTTTTTCCATCCAAAGATAATTCGTTTAAAGAGCATGACCTATATTCAGAATAATACAATTTTTTCAAGTATAGGGTTCTTATTTTGAAATTGACATCGAGAATTATTTTAATCAGAAAATTATTTTTCACTTCACGTGATTTTTAAGTTTGCTGCATTAAAAAAAAAAAACACAACATTCTAGGGTCATTTTTTCCTCTAAGGTAGCTTGGTACAGTGAAGAAAGTCCCAAATTTGGAATCAGAGTACCTGGATTCATAGCCCAGATCTGACATACAACCCATATTTTGCATATCTTTTATTAACCAACCTGAGCCCATGTTTTCCCATCAGGGGTTTTGTTTTTTAAAAATTATTTATTTAGCATTTCCCTCTAGTTACATGTAAAAAACCCAAATTTTTTTTACATTGATTTTTTTTTTTTTTTTAGTGAGGCAGTTGGGGTTAAGTGACTTGCCCAGGGTCACACAGCTAGTAAGTGTTAAGTGTCTGAGGCCGGATTTGAACTCAAGTACTCCTGACTCCAGGGCTGGTGCTCTATCCACTGCGCCACCTAGCTGCCCCCACATTGATTTTTTAAAACTTTGTGTCCCAAATTTTCTTCCTTTGGCCCTCCCTGCCCCTCCCTAAGAAATAAAGCAATTCAATATAAGTTATACATGTGCAGTCATGCAAAACATCTCCACCTTAGTCAGGTTGTGAAAGAAAACAGACAAAATAACTTTAGAAAGAAGAACCTACAACAAAAAATATACTTCCATCAGTATTCAGATACCATCAGTTTTCTCTGTAGATGAATTGCATTTTCATAAGTTCTTCTGATAGCATCCTGCTTATCATTTCTTTCGCAGTTACTATTGCTAACTGTATTACCCTCCATCCTACTCCCTCCCCTCAATATTTACTCTATTTTCTATCTTCTTTCACCCTATCCCTCCTCAAGGGTTTTGCTTTTTACTGCCCCCTCCCCCAATCTGCCCTCCCTTCCTTCACCTCTCCCCCCTTATCCCCTTCCCTTCCCATTTTCCCACAGGGCAACATATATAACTATACCCTCTTGAGTGTGTATGTTATTCCCTCTTTGAGCCAATTCTGATGAGCGTAAGGCTTACTCACTCCCTACTCCTTTCCCATCTTCCCCTCCACTCCATAAGGTTTTTCTTGTTTCTTTTATGTGAGCTACTTCACCCCATTCTACCTCTCAGGAAAGGGTTGGTTTAGAAGATCTCTCAGGTACCTTCCAGGCAGAAACCTCTGATACTATGATCTCCAGATTTACAATGAAAGCAAAAGTAAAACAGAACCCGATACATAGACATTTGTTTCATGCAGAACCTTTTCAAACTGTTTTCTATGTAAAATATCCCAATATTTTGAATAAAAAGCTAATTATATTACTGGAAGACCTAAAAAGTAAGACAGTAATTGTTGGGAGACTTCAAAGCATATCTTTCAGGAGCCAAGATGGCGGAGGAAAGGCAGTGAGCTCCCAAACTCATGACACAATCGCTCCAAAAAACATCCAAATAAGGTCATAGGAAAATGCCTGGAGCAGCAAAACTCACAGAAGAATGTGCTGAAATCATCTTCTAACCAAGAACAGCTTGGAAGGTCAGAAGGAGGGAGCTGCTGTGCTGATACAGGAGTCGGGCCCAACCCCACAGTCACCCTGACACAGATCCAGTCTCAGGAAGTCCTCACCAGAGAAGGAGACCCCCAGAGCCTCTGAATCAGCTGAAGCACCAGTGTCGTTTGGAACTAAGCTCAAAGTCTGGTGAGTGGGCTGAGCCCTGGGCAGGGGAGAGACTACAGGGGTCTATGCTGGTGCTAAGACAGAACTTGGATTTTACACCCCTACTGAGAACCAGGTGGTAGGCTCGAGTAGAAGTGGCCCAGGTGGGGGAGGGGCAAGGCTTGTTGGAGCTAACAACCACAACACACAAAGCTGGTTGATTGGCAAGTTGGTCTGGGGTCATCTAGGACCAGGAAACAGGCTGGGCGAGGGAAGAACCTGATTCTTCTTAAATCATACCACCTGGGATTTCTTAAGCTTGGGATACTGCAGCCTGGAAACAGTGTCCCACTTTAAGGAGCTAAAAGTCTAGTAAAAGAAAGGCAAGATGATGCAACAGAGAAAGGTGAGGACCATAGAAAGTTTCAGTAACAAGGAAGACCAAGGGACACCCTCAGAGAAAGATGTCAACATCAGGGCCTCTATATCTAAAGCTTCCAAGAAAAATACGAATTGGTCTCAGGCCATAGAGGTGCTCAAAAAGGACTTTGAAGATAAAATTAGAGAGGTAGAGATGAAAATGGAAAGAGAAATGAGGGTGATGCAGGAAAGACATGAGAAAAAAGTCAACAGCTTGAAAAGTCAAATGGAAAAGGAGGTACAAAAGCTCTCTGATGAAAATAATTGCCTAAGAATTAGGATTGAACAAATGGAAGCCAGTGACTTTATGAGAAACCAAGACACAATAAAGCAAATCCAAATGAATAAAAAAATAGAGGACAATGTGAAATATCTTCTGGGAAAAACTGTCAATCTGGAAAATAGATCCAGGAGAGATAATTTGAAAATTATTGGTCTACCTGAAAACCATGATCAAGGAAAGAGCTTAGACACCATCTTCCAAGATATTCTCAGTTGAAAAAAAAAGTGTATCTTTAAGATTTAGATAATTGTAATGGAAAGGTAAGAAATTAAAGACATGAACAGAAAATTACAGGATTACCTGTCTTACCTATCAAGCTGAAAGAGTGGTTTTCTAGTCTAATCACTTCATTCTTCAGGTGAAGAAACTGGAACAGAGAGACACTGACTTGCCAAAGGTTACAAAGGTGGTAAATAGCCAAACTGGGACTTGAACCCAGTCCCCTGACTCCAAATACAACTCTTTGCCACTGTGTCATATTGCCTCTAGATAGGCTCAGCCTTGGTGTGAAATTCATTGTCCCTCCATGTCTCTGTAGATGATTTCATGAATTCCTAGGGCAGGAAAAATTAATCGCAGATTCCTTCTTTCTATTGCCACTTCCAGACCATTTCCCCATCGTCATCATTCAACTTATTTGACATCTATACCATCCACTTAGGCTTCCCTATCCCTATTTCCTTTGCAATCATCTACCAGACTCCATGGCATATCTCCACCTCCCTCATAGCACCTGATTCTATGTTCCTCTATAGCAGGTCTCCTGTCACCAACCTCGGTGGTTTCAACATCTAAGCTGATGCCCAATATGACACCCTGGCTACATAATTATTTGACCTCTAACTTCAATTACCTTTATCTCCATTTTATTCAACCTATCCACCAGAGTGACAATATCTGGACCTTCGTGATCACTTGGGACTACTTCCTCTCTCAAGCTCTCAATTTCCCATCTCTAATCATGATTGCATTATATTTCAGCTCTCCTATGTCCCTACATCTTTGAGCCTACCTTTGTCATGGCCTCTGGAACTTTGACTCCTTATTCCCCTCAGACCACCAGGCTTCATGGGCTTCCCTATCCATTTGGTACACATTATGGTTAGCCATTGCAACAATATTTTTTGCTAACATCCTTCAATTTCTCATTCCTTATAATCCTGTTACATCTGCCATAACAATGTCCAACCCCCCCCACCCCTTGTCCCTTGTGTTAACAGCCTTTCTAAGTGCTGCATACTTGCCCCAAGGTACTCAATGACAGTGTTGTCCTCATTCATTCACTTGCTTTCAATACACTAAAACATACTATAATTTATATGTACCTGGTTAAGTGAGTTTACAGATATTATCTAATGTGAAGTAATTGTTGTTGTTGTTGAGTCATTCCAGTTGTGTCTGATTCTTCATAACCCCATTTTGGGGTTTTCTTGGCAAAGATATTGGAGTGGTTTGCCATTTCCTCCTCTGGTTCCTTTTACAGATGAGAAAACTGAGGCACACAAGGTTAAGTGATTTGCTACAAGTAAGTGTCTGAGGACAGATTTGAACTCACAGAGATAAATCTTCCTGATTCCAAACCCAGTCAGTACACTTTCCACTGAGCCACCTACTTACGCTTTAAAGTAAACCAGCCCCCCCAAAATGACCAAGTAGCTTAAAATAATTCTAGCAAAGAAACCAGATTGAAGATAATACTAATAATGTGAACAATAAAATAATAAAAATTAAATAGTACAAAATTATATTGACAGAGTTTATTTCTACAAAGACATTTGAGAAGGCATCTCTACTCCTTCTTTGCAGAGGTAGGGGACAATGGATATAGAATACTGCATATGTCAGATACCTTGATCAGGTGCTTTTTTTTCTTTTTTAATATTTATTCTAAGGGATGGCTCACTAGAAGGAGGGTTACAGTGAGAAAGGTAGGTGATAAAATATTTCCATAAATTGATTTTAATGAATATTTAATAAGTAAATCTAACATTAACAATGTATAATAATTAATACTATAATATATAATCTAAATGTAATAAGCAAAAAAAGAAAATTGCAGAGTTGACACTTCTACTTGTTACATCCTTTCTTTATCTGCCATATTACAAAAGTAAAATGAAGACAATTTAATCAGATCTAACATGAAGCTAGCCAAAAAATCCAAAACTATCAAGATCATAACAATAAACCTCATCCTATCTATATACTGTCTTGAGATAGTGACTGAATAGTATGAAGATCACAATGAGAAAGACATTTAAAAACTGTTTTTGTTGCTAAAAATGATTCACAGCTCATCCATACAAACACTTATATCAGCATACTTCAAAAACTCAGAAATAGAATTTTTTAATGTTTGAGAATCTTCCAAATAAAGGGCTTCAGTGGGACCCATTTTAATTCTTTTGTTAAAAATATTCAAGTATAGCACCTTATGATGAGCAATTTGCTATACATATAAAACCTATTTCCATATGTGTTGTGAAAGAAGAAACACAAACCAAAAGGGAAAAAAAAACATGAAAAAAAAAAGGTGAAAATAGTATTCTTTGATCTGCCTTCAGAATCTATTCTCTGGATGTGGAGAGCATTTTCCATTATGAATCTTTTGGAATTGTCTTGGATCACTGTATTGCTGAGAAGAGCTAAGTTATTCATACTTGATCATCATGCAATGTTGCAGTTACTGTGTACAATATTCTCCTGGTTCTGCTCGTTTCACTTTGCATTAGTTCATATAAATCTTTCTAAGTTTTTCTGAAATCTGCCTGCTCATCATTCTGCACAATAGTATTCTATTACATTCATACAGCACAGTTTGTTCAGCCATTCCCCAATTGATAGGCATCCCCTTGATTTCTTTTTTGCCACTACAAAAAGAGCTGCTATACTTTTCTGCATGTAGGTCCTTTTTCCTTTTTTAATAATCTCTTTGGGATATAGACCTAGTATCGATATTGCTGGATGAAAGCTTATGCATAGTTTGGTTGCCCTCTGGGTATAGCTCCAAATTGCCCTCCAGAATGGCTGGATCGATTTCCAGCTCCACCAACACTGCATTAGTGTCCCAATTTTCCCAAATCCTCTCCAACATTTAATTTTCCTTTTCTGTCACATTAGTCAATCTGATAGGTGTAAGGTGGCAACTCGGCATTGTTTTAATTTGCATTTCTCCAATCAAAAGTGATTTAGAGCATTTTTTCATATGACTATAGATAGTTTTGATTTCTTTTTTTTTTTTTTCAGGGCAATGAAGGTTAAGTGACTTGCCCAGGGTCACACAGCTAGTGTCAAGTGTCTGAGGCTGGATTTGAACCCAGGTACTCCTGAATCCAGGGCCGGTGCCTTATCCACTGTACCACCTAGCTGACCCAAGCCCATTTTTTGGTTACATGATTGATTTTTTGATTTTTTTTTTTTTGCAGGGCAATGGGGGTTAAGTGACTTGTCCAGGGTCACACAGCTAGTAAGTGTCAAGTGCCTGAGGCCGGATTTGAACTCAGGTACTCCTGAATCCAGGGCCAGTGCTCTATCCACTGCGCCACCTAGCTGCCCCCACAAAACCCTTTTAATATAATCAAAATGATCTATTTCATATATCATAATTCTATCTCTTGTTTGGCCATAAATTCTTCCATTCTCCATAGATCTGACAAGTAAACTATTCCTTGCTTCCCTAATTTGCTTATGGTATCACCCTTTATGTCTAAATTACATATCCATTTTTACCTTATCTTGGTATATGGTATGAGATGTTGGTCTTTGCCTAGTTTCTGCCATATTGTTTTCCAATGTTTCCAGCAGTTTTTATTGAATAATGAGTTCTCATCCCAGAGACTGAGGTCTTTGGGTTTTAACGTACAGTGAATTACTGTGGTCATTTACTACTTTGTCTTGTGTACCTAATCTATTCCAGGCATCTACCACTTTATTTCTTGGCCAATACCAGATGGTTTTGATGATTGCTGCTTTACAATAGTTTTAGATCTAATATGGCTAGGGCACCTTCCTTTGTAGAAAATGGAAATTTATTAGCTAAATTTCAGCAAAAACCTTTGCATAATTAGTAGACTGGATTGAAAAAATAAGGATCCTGATTTAATCTGTGCAGTTACTTCTGTTTGGACTTATGAATTTTCATAGATAGAGCTATTAAGCCACCTATTAAAATAAAATGAACTTAGAACCAGACCTTTGAATTGTTGTTATCATAGCAATTGGCATGGTGTCTAGTGTAGGGTAAACACTTAATGCTTGCTTGTGAACTGATTGCATCACAAAGTATTAAATAAGATTTTTATCCAAATACACTGCATATTCAACCACAATGCTTCCATCTAAAAACACTAATATTTTCAGTGAGAGCAAAAATATATTTTTACTGTTAACAAATAAAATACTTTATTTTAAAGATATTTAATCTTTATCTCATCTTTTTTATTTCTATTTTCATGTTTTCTAAATGTGTGAAAATACTAGTACATGTATATAGCTTATAAATTAACACATTTGGTAGTGAATGCTTAATTTTTTTTTACTGGTTTGTTACTGTTGTTGTTGTTATTCAGTCATGTCTGACTCTTCATAACCCCATATGCAGTTTTCTTGGCAAAGATACTAGAGTGGTTTGCCATTTTCTTCTGCAGCTCATTTTACAGATGAGGAAACAAGTAAACCAGATTAAGTGACTTGCCCAGGGTCACACAGCTAGTAAATACCTGAGGTAAGATTTGAACTCAGGTCCTTCTGACTTCAGGCCTGGCACTCTATCCACTGCGCCACCTAGCTGCCCTCTTCATTACCTACCAAAAAATAATCAAAACTCAAGACTTTAAAGTCCTCCACTCTCTGGTACCAACCTAATCTTTTTAGGCTTGCGTCTCACCATTCCCCTAATTAAACATGAAATTCTAGTCCACTTGGACCATTCATGCTTACCAAACATATCCTGCACTTTTCTTGACTGAATTTCTATGGGATTTTCGAAAAAGCAAGAGTCTGAAATTTACTTGGCAGGTGATTCGAAATAGTCGATTTCAGCTAACTATCTGCTGCCCACACCCCAGCATAAATGTAACGATTTCCTGCTTTCCAGCTCATAGGAGCTGAGAGGGTGGGGATGGGATTCTCACTCCTCAATCATAATAACCAAGCAGGTGCAAAACGTGCTCCAGACCCCACTCTATCTGGAATGTCAGAGAGGGCCCCTGCTGTCAGGGGAACAAAGAAGCCCACAGTCTCTGCCACTTTGAACCACACAAGCCTTCTACAGCAACCAAGTCTTCTTTCTTTAATGTATAACTGTGCCTGGCTAACATGGAAATGACTTCATGTGTATAATGGGATTGCATTTCTTGCCTTCTCAACATGTGGGGGAGGGGTCCATGAAGGAAAGGAATTTGGAACTGGATAGAAATTGTTTTGAATATATAAATGTGATAACATCATGCTTCAGCTCAAAAATTTTCAAGCAAAATTCAATATCCCTTGCCTAGCTACAGTACCAATTACACCAGGTGTCAACCACTGTGGCCCACACTACTCCCCAGTGCAGCAAGAACCAGATTAAAATATAATTGGGAATACAATAAAACACTACATTTAAATAGATAACATTAGGGGCAGCTAGGTGGTGCAGTGGATAAAGCACTGGCCCTGGATTCAGGAGGACCTGAGTTCAAATTTGACCTCAGACCCTTGATACTTACTAGCTGTGTGACCCTGGGCAAGTCACTTAACCCTCATTGCCCTGCCCCCCCCAAGATGTAATTGACAAATATTTAACAAAATAAATCAAAAGATGATAGAACATGGGGCAATCTCAGTATGTGGTTTTCCAAGTCAATATGCCCCTCCCCTGCCCCATCCTTGTTTCTATTTGAGTTTGACACCACGGCGCCAGGTAACTAGGTCTTTAAGATTATAAATTGCAGGGGAGGTGTCAACTGCATTGGTAGACCTCTCCTCATTTGGGAGTTCCCCACAGCAGTGAAATCAGAGGTCCAGTGCCTAGACTTATGCAGCCTATGATTCAGGGGAAATGCACTTCTTTCTATCCCCCCAATATGGTCCTCTCTCCTAATGACTTTGCTCATGTTGCTCTCTCTTTCTCGATGGAACGTCTCCTTTCCCCGTCTCTGCCAATGGGACTTTAAAGACCCAGGCTTTAAAAGACCAAATCAAATGTCACCATTTCATTATCAGCCTTTCTCTTAGCCCTGATTGGTTATAATCTTCCCTCACCCCCAGACCTCCTGTAGCAAACACTTGGCTTTATAACCTTCTGATGAACTCATCACCTATTATTGTGAATCAGTTATTTCAGTATGTGTTCTAGCTCCCTACTAAACAGTAAATGTCATGCAGGCAATGGCTGTGTCATCCCTAAACTCTATGGCTATCCACAGAAAGTGCTTAGGAAATGCCTGTTGTCTTGTTGAACAGTGACCCCTGCTGAGGACATATGAGTAACAGAAGCCAGTAACTTTAAGTCACTCTCCGCTTATAGATAAATATCCTTTTATTTCCATACTCATTCGTGACATACATACATTCGCATAAGTTCACTCGGATATAAACCACATACCCAACAGCATGACTTGCTCCTAACCAGAACAAATGACCTTCCATGCTACTGACTGAAGTAGAAGGTGGCTAAGTTGGGAGCTGATGGTTATAAATAGTTAGTCTATACTGTGGGGTAGCAATTAATTTTATAAAAATCCTAAATGATAACCCCAGTAATGGAAGAATAGGGCTTCTACCTCAAACTGATGCAGTAGAACACAAAAGCATTTTTGCATTTTGCTACCAGGGAGCCAGTTTTGGCTAATGCATTTGTAGTTGCTACCAGCTGTTATGTAAAGAGTATGCAGAGAGAAAAGGCAAATGCAGGTAGCAGATGTTAAAGGACTAGATATTGGGTCATTAGTATATTCCGAAACTAAAACTAGCCCTTAAAGGAAACTACTGCCTTCTTTGCAGAGGTGAGGGACCACAGGTGTGGAATACTGTACACATTGCTGATCTAAGCTGATATATTATTTAACACAGCTGAGCTGCTCTTTTTTTTAGTTAATGTCACAAGGCACAGCTTGTAAGGCAGGAAAGAGATGGTGGATTCACAAATGAAGGTGATCTAAAAACATAAGATAGCAATAAAAGAATTTTAAAAAGAATTAGTGCAATTCTGCTATTACCAGTAAAGCACTCAGGCAGCAGAATACTTAACTAAAACAAACGAAATCTTAACACAGTTAAGAAAAAGATAAAATAGGCTTGGGTATCAGTATATATTCATCAGTTACTCTGTTGCTGAAGTTACAGGACAGTTAAGGAACAAAATAATCTATGGGAAATCTGAGAGAAAATTCTCCTTTAGCAAAAAGTCAGTGATGTACCTGTATAAAGAAATTAGTGCAAAGTAGGACATTAAAACTTTTTTAAAATGTTCTTTCAAAAACAATACAATAGGCTCTTTCTCCACCTTAAGAAAGAGGCCAAGAGAAATAGAGAAATGCCCATGGCCCCAAACCGTCATTTCAGTGCGAGCTGCTGCAGAGATAGTAGAGTCAGGCAGAGGGCTTTCCATGGAGGGTCAGTACCATATGAGATATTCAGGGTAAATCTGGTGCTTCTCAAAGACCACAAAGATGGAAGGGTCATGTACACTGTTCACACAGCTGTTGTAGAAGATGCTGCTTTGACCTTCTTTGGGGGGAGGTCGGAGATAGGTGGAATTGCCCCTGGTAAACTCTCCCACCAAAACCCGGGCCAAGAACATGGGCTGGGGTTTCACGGAAGATTGGATGTAGTGGTGGGAATAAGCAGCATCTCGGGCAAAGTAGCTTCCTGTAAAAGAAAACACGTAAGTCTGGACAAGGAGGTTGAATGTTAGGCAAATCCACATTGATATAGATGGTTAAAGTACTTCTACCTCTCATGTCAGCAGGCTACACTGGTGTATACACTGAGGGGAATCTGAGGCAATCGGAGCTGGTCCGTTTATTCTGCCCTCTGCCCTCTGGCTGCACCTCTCTTTCTCTTCCTATCTCTTTTCTTTCTCTTCTCTTTTGTCTTCTTCCTCTTCTAATAGCTAAGGCCTGCCACTGGCAATAAGCTTCTCTAGAAGCCCTAGCCAAAGCGATTACTGAGCCTTGTTCTAAAGCAGGGCAGAAATGACAACAAAGGATGATGCAAAAACTTCTGTCCAGCCCACGTGGAAGAAAAACATTTTTAACTTGCATTTGCAGAGTACGCCATCTATTGCACAATTCTAAGCCATACCGAACAATTTTTACAGGCTTCCTTCAATAAGTCAGATATCAATATACAGAGACTATAAATTGGAGATTACATAGGCTATGTGCTAGTTGAAAAATGGGGTTCACCGAATTCGCCAGAAGCCCAGTCTCAGACAGGCCTGACTATCAAAATGAAGCTTGGTTTCAAAAGAACTGCCCAAGTCACAGAAGAATGAACAGCTTCCCTAAACCATAACATCCATGTGAATAGACTTGTGTGATATATGAAGACGTCAGTGTCAAGGAAATAAAGATACCATCCAATAAAGATCTGACTCAGAAGGAGTTGGAAAAGTATTGTGTTTCTTGCCCAACTCCTCCCTGAATCTCAGGTCATGTTGCCTATTTCAATTCAACAGCGAAGTGCCTACTTTCTTTAGTACACTGTGCGAGGCACTAGGGATATGGAGGTAGAGTCCAACTTGTCCCTCAGACAGATGTAAAACACTGGCTTAAGCAGAAGTGTCACTTTTTTACTCACCCCTAGAAAGGGAGAGTATTTTGAAGGACTCTGGGAACACGCACCAAGTAAATAAAAGTTAATGTTAGCAAAGCACATGACTGTGAAGAACGCTACAGGTGCAACTTCTGACAAACTTGAAAGTAGATTACTGTCCACATATAATCAAAAATTACATTCTTTTCACTCCTTAGGCCAGTGCCTCAAGGATCCTCTCTCAGTTTTCCAGAGTTGAGTTTTAGAAGCCTTCGAGAAAACCTTACTCTGAAACTTCGGTGTGCTAACACCGATTCTTGAAAACTACACCAATGGAATTCAAGATTTGCAGCTCCTACCGAGCTGAAAAGACTTCAAGTGATAGATTCTATGTCTGTCACCCAAGGACCAGTCAATTCAGGGTTCAGGGAAGGGCATCACCCAGCTGACCCACAACTGATAATTTTTTTTCAGCTCCAACAAGACTAGAAGATCATCTACTAAATTATAGTTAAATTGTGACCTGCATCAGAACAGTGTGCACAACACAAGGACCACAACAAAACTTCATATTCTTATAATGTTTAAATATTTACAAGTTGTCATGAAATTTTTAGGTTTTTTTTCAAATCCAAATCTTGGGGGCAGCTAGGTGTTACAATGGATAAAGCACTAGCCCTGGATTCAGGAGGATCTGAGTTCAAATCTGGCCTCAGACACTAGACATGCACTAGCTGCATGACCCTGGGCAAGTCACTTAACCTTCACTGCCCTGGGGGAAAAAAAGAATATACATACATACACACACACACGTATATATATATATATAAAAATCTTAACTAGTTACCTCTGCCATAGCTGGTGCCATGAAGACCACAGATCCTCCAGTCGAAATTCTGATGGCAGATGGCATGGATGTACTCAGGACTGGTACCATGAAACAGAAACCTCTCATCTACTTCCTGCCCTGCATTACTCTTCTTCATCTGTGCTTTCTGCCTGTAAGAGAAGACAACGTGGGTGGTTGTGGAGTGACTGACTTACTCATTTGTCCCCAAATAACCAACACGTTTTGAACCCCAAAGAGATTTTCAGGTACACTGAGTGACTTCCACTAAGCATTTGAAATGACTGAACAACAAGAGCTTTCCATCAGCTATCAGTTCTTTCCCTCCTCGGTTTTCTGTGGGCGTAAGAAATAAAGGAGAAACTCTATCCATCCCCTACTCCATTCAAGATAAGCTTCTTTTGGCTGTGATTCACAGAGCTCCTTTATTATCCCAGAAGAGATAAGCCCTTGGCAAAGAAGTCTGTTTTTTCTCCTATCATCAGGCCCAAATATGGTGTTTTCTCCTCTTGAGGAAAGATGGGAAAGGGTAACAAGCTCATGACTATTGATGGTTTCCAACCTTCTCTCAAGAATGCAATACAGAGCATTACTGGTGTTGAACTACTTCAAGGTGGCAAAACTGTCTTCAAGGAAACGATCACAGGAGAAAATATTTGTAAAGCATTTAGCACAGTGTCTGGCCCACAGTAGGTACTGCATAAATGCTAATTCCTTGCCCAGTTCTACAGGCAGAGCAGGTATTCCATCAATGTCTGGAAGTGAGGCCTTTGCACAAGGGCTCCTCTCAGCCCAATAAGATATGGGAATGTAATCAACAAATGTAGGAAGTGTGTCAGTTTTAGCAAAATTTACTCTTTTACCAATAAGGAATAAGGCAAAAAGCCATTCACCTTTGACCATAGGTAGCTAAGTACACTCCCACCTTATTCCTCATCATTCATTCTTATAGAATTTATGACTGCAAGTTATAATTCCACTGCATACAGATAGATGTATGTCAGAAACCATCATTGCGCCCCTGTGGCATGGGGAGGTGAGCATGACTTTGGCCCTACGATGGTGTCTCTCTCTATATTTTATACCATATCCTACACATAAAAACTGCTACGTTTATAAAGATCTGAGTGACTGGTGATACACCATAAACAAAAACACCATCCTGAATAGGAAAAGCATGCTGTTGACACTCTTAGTGGAGGGGATACTTTATTTTTCTACACGTGACAATGGGTTGCATGGACCAGCCTAACTGGTCCTCTCTCACCTTGTCTCCTTAGAATACTTTACAAGCTTGTTTAGGGGAATGAGTCATATACCCGAGGAGCCCCTGTGGTGCGCTGAACAGAACCCTAGCTCAGTTGTACCTTGGTTTGTGCCCCAGCTAGTACCAGGCTCTGCTTTTTGTTATTTCTTCATTGATTCTCTCAAACCTACCACTGATATACTTCCCAGAGTGTTGGGTTCTGGATTCTCTCGATCTTACAAATTTTGTATTTAGGCATCGTACGACAAAACTGTTCTTGGACCTTCAGGTATTCTCCAGAGGAGGGGGAAAGTGAGATTAGCTAAAAGAGACCAAAAAAATTGTTTTTAACACATTAAAGACATAGATGTTCCATACAAAAGATGGGTAGATGCTTTTTTTTTTTAACAAAAAGAACAAACATGGGGAAGAACTGACTGATGTGGCAAGAAGAGAACAAAGACAAACAAGAGGGAAGAAAAAGGAAAATGAATGTGGTTAATCAGATTCTTGTTGAAGGCTGTGTGTACTCGTGCACGCGCACGCACACACACACACAAACACACATCACCCACCACATTTCAAGTTCCAGTTTCTCCTGATAACCTGGTGTTCTAAAAATATGCCTTGTTTCTTGGATAAAACATAGTCCCTTCATCCTTTAATTTCTACTTTCCTGGGGATTTTCACCATTAGTGGTCTTCCCTTTCTTAACTGGTTTCACCCATTTCCTCTCTGGCTCCATCCACCTCAGCCAGTCAGTCAGGTTCACCACCTCTAAAACAGTCTCCCCCTTATAGCAGCGGACATAACAATCACCCAGTTCACCACTGGGTCCTTCATGGATGAATCTGAGCTTTGGCCACTTTAATCTCACTAGTTTTAGCAGCAAAAGTCCTGGGTTTAAATCTCAGCTCTGCTTCTGCTCCCTTGCACGAGTCACCTCATCTCGGCCTGGTCCCTTGTATCCTTGTCTGTAAAATAGAGGATGGGGGCAAGACCAAATGACCAGATGACCCCTAAGGTTTTTTCCAGCACTAAATCCTAGGATGATAATTGACATTTACATAGCACTTTTCTCCCCCTGCATTATTTCATTCTCAGAGCAGTTCTGTGAGGTAGGGGTGACCCTGAAAACAGAAGAAAGGAAAGGCTGGAGTAGCTGCACACCATGTCCACGGTCACACGGCTGTAACGTGTTAGTGCTAGGATCTGATGCCAAATCTCAAACCTGAGTCCAACATTTTTTCCCTTATTCCAAGCTATTGCTCCACCCTGGTCAACATGATGTAGCAACTGGACAGTCATGTGAAAAGAGCTGGATTGAAGGCCCAGCTTTGGCCCTGGCTAAGTCACCACTACTCTAGGCCCAAGGAGCTACACAGTACCATAGAGCACCACTGGGCTTAGAATTGGAAAGGCTCATCTTCCTGAGTTCAAATCCAGCTGCAGACACTTGCCAGCTCTATGACCCTGGGCAAGTCACTTCACCCTGGCCAAACCACTCCAGTATGCCTGCCAAGAAAACCCCAAATGGGGTCACAAAGAGTCGGACACAACTGAAACAACTGAACAACACTTTGGCCCTAAAGCTTTCTCATTCGAAAAATGAAAGGTTGTACTAGGTAATCTTTAAGGTCCTTTCAGGCTCCTAAATTCTAAGATTATTAGCAATCCAAGTTCCATACCTTAAATCCTAGTTCGGGCAATGCAGACATATCCCAATGAGATGGAACATCCTTTGGGGCCACTGATTTGTCACCACTGAACATGATAAAAAATAAAGAACATTTTCACATTTTCAGAACCTTAG
Source organism: Dromiciops gliroides (assembly GCF_019393635.1). Lineage (NCBI taxonomy): Eukaryota > Metazoa > Chordata > Mammalia > Microbiotheria > Microbiotheriidae > Dromiciops > Dromiciops gliroides. The sequence goes on along the minus strand of NC_057865.1, from coordinate 105,375,080 downwards.
GCTTGAAAATATCAGTACTAGTACTGCTCATTCAAAATTCCACTGGGCCCTTATCACTTCTTCCCCCCCCCCTCCGGGCAATGGGGGTTAAGTGACTTGCCCAGGGTCACACAGCTAGTAAGTATCAAGTGTCTGAGGTCAGCTTTGAACTCAGGTCCTCCTGAATACAGGGCCAGTGCTTTATCCACTGTACCACCTAGCTGCCCCCAGACCACTATCACTTCTATCCCTCTTTGTCCCAATGGTTAATTCCTCATCCTATATCATCTTAAGGAAAAGTAGGCTGGGAAGACTGAAAATGATCATAATTAGCCACTGTAATTAGATTAACACCTGATTATTTCCACTAATATTAGTGATACAGATGATTCAAAATAGCAAATATTCTTACAATCCTACAATTCTTACTTAGCTTTAGGATGCATTTTTTTCTTTTCTAAAAAATCTACTGATTTGAGTTGACATTATAACTACTCAGTATTCCCTAGACACAGACCAAGAGAGAGAAGGAGATGTGTCTAAAAGCATGCGATGCTGAGGTCAAGAAACCAGACGAGGTTTTAAAATTTAGCCCTAAATAATCCCCAAGTGGATATTTGGAGATGACACAGTGAAAGCATTACGACCTCATGGCTCAAGAGAGTCAGGCCCTGAAGAGCCCAAAGCTTCTATGCAGTTACGGAGTAGAAGTCATTTATTACAGTTGTTCGCTGGATTTCTTGAATATTATTCTATCTGGCATTATTCTTTTTTTTTTTTTTTAATGTATGAGGTATTTTATTTTTTCCGTTACATGTAAAGATAGTTCTCAACTTTTGTTTATACATGCTTTACAATCTATCTGGCATTATTCTTAATTTTTTTTTGCTAGAGCCGGGATAGGAGAGCTGGACTGCTTTCCTCTATTCAGATCATTTGGCCAGAAAATGGTTCCCAACCTTTTCTGGAGTATGAGAACCATTTATAAGGTTAAAAAAAAAAAAGTGTCGGATCCCCATATAGAACAGTCCTAAGCATTCACCAAGAAAATATAATCACAAAAATAACTACTATGAGTTCAGTTACACTTTTAAATGAATTATCTTTAACCATAGTACCTACACACACTTGAAAAACAGTAAAATATCTATGTGTGATACATTATTTACGTTCGATTATATGTATTCATCCTGCATATTTTGTTGAAGCTAAAGAAAGACAATAAGGTTTGATGATGGCCAGACATTTCTGGTTAATCTCAATATCAACCCAAGTTTGGATTTGAGCCACAGCAGATCTGTACCAAGAGACAAATCATTCAAGTACAGCTTACCAAGTCTGCTTCGTCTTTACATCCTCAAGAGAAACATATTTCGGTCTCCGACAAACTTTCCTGATAGTGCCGAAGTACAAGCTTTTCTGAACCATGGCTAAAAAACCCAACAAAATTAGCTTTTAAACACCAAGTAAAAACTGACTTACCCAAATTAAGGAAGGGAAAGGTTAGTATGAATGGGTGAACATTTTTTAAAAGAAATAAAATCACAGAGAGCTGCAGAAGATTAGCCAGCACATGGAATAAGAAATACCATCCTAACACTGGATTGTCAAATGAGCATCCTTGGGAAATACCTTTGAAATTCAACTCATAGTTGTACTTTCCAACGGAGAACTTCAGGATAGGTGACTCTTGGCTCAAGTAGGCCTTCTCCACATCACTGCTGCTAACAAGAGCTGCATGGTGTTCAGTGCCCTGTCAAGTCAGAACCACAAAAAAGACCATGTCCTATAGTGTAAGACAACCCTCCAGGGGCACCTATAGATTATGCAAACACAAGAGAATCCACTGGTTCCTGAGCCCACAGTCAGGGCTGAGGGCATCTCCTGCCAATTCAACAACACGTCTGGGTATAGTGGTGTGGAACTGGATAGTCCAGCCTAGGAAAATGAATAGAGCTGGAAGGGGTGAGCAGAAAGCTGGAGGAGTTGGAGAGGGGAATAGAAGGGGAGGGGATATGTGTTAGAAATCCACTGAGGAGGGGCAGCTAGGTGGCACGGTGAATAGAGCACCAGCCCTGGATTCAGGAGGACCTGAGTTCAAATCCGGCCTCAGACACTTAACAATTACTAGCTGCGTGACCTTTGGCAAGTCACTTAACCCCAATTGCCTCACCAAAAAAGAAAGAAAGAAAGAAAGAAAGAAAGAAAGAAAGAAAGAAAGAAAGAAAGAAAGAAAGAAAGAAAGAAAGAAAGAAAGAAAGAAAGAAAGAAAGAAAGAAAGAAAGAAAGAAAGGAAGGAAGGAAGGAAGGAAGGAAGGAAGGAAGGAAGGAAGGAAGGAAGGAAGGAAGGAAGGAAGGAAGGAAGGAAGGAAGGAAGGAAGAAAGAAAGGAAGAAAGAAATCTACTGAGGAAAAGCTAACTGGATCAGTTGCTAAATTCCTTTAGAAAACAGAAATATAAGAACTATACATCTTGTGGATTACAAAGGATGATTTCTGCAGAATAAAGGCAAGAAGATAAGAACAGATAGACCTCTTTATTAAAATGGGCAACTCTCAAATTATTTTAAAGCATCAATGATGCCTTTGCAGACAATGGGAAGTCAACAAATATTTGTTCATTGTTGTTGCTCTGCCGATGTCCCCGGTGGGTGAATGATTGGCAGAACCAATGCAGTTGTCTTGCTAAGCTGACTGACTGATTTTGCTTCTTCTCCCCACTTCTCAGATCTCCCTCCTATACTTCCTTGCAGAGCTCATTTTTATTGTGGTTCCAATCATCAATTCTCTTGACCTCTTACCCATATTCTGTTTGGTAGAAGACCTCTCCTTTTGCATACAGGGAAACGTCCAACCATAATGGACAGAGTGGGGGGACTCGAAGTCAGAAAGACTTGAGCTGGACACTTACTAGCTGTGTGACCAAAGGCAAGTCATTTAGTCTCTCTTGCGTCTCAGGTTCCTCCTCAGATAAATGGGCAGCTACACATTGTACTGTATGATCTACCCACAAACAAACCAATAGTTGTCTGTTGGAATGGAATTGAACACGAGGAATGGAAAAGACACTTGTTGCATTACGATTTCCACCTTATTCAAGTGAATTTGGATCTTATGGATAAACATTAAGTTTTACTCGACAGAGCTCCAAATTTCTTCATTTGCCTTGGAATTTTACTGGACCAAATATTGCTTGAAAGAAGCGTTTTTTGGATGTTTTCCTCATTCTCAGCTCACCAAAAGGACAATTTCTTCTTGTCCCGCATTCCTTCCAGAGTCACAGGCTCACAGATCTTGAGCTAGAAGTGATTTTACAGGTCATTTAATCCAAGGTCCTTTTACTGATTTGTACCTAAGACAGGCCATTTAGGTAATAAGGCATGAGAAGGTCACGCAGGTAATAAGGATCACAAGTGGGATCTGAACCCAGTTCCTCAGACTCCAGAGTCTTTCCAGTGTACCACGCTACCTCCACTTACTTTTGGGGGGGGGGGGGCAATGAGGGCTCAAGTGACTTGCTCAGGGTCACACAGCTAGTGTCAAGTGTCTGAGGCTGGATTTGAACTCAGGTCTTCCTGAATCCAGGGCTTGTGCTTTTTCCACCACTTACATTTTTAAAGGATTTTTTCCTTTATTTTTTACAAGTTAAGACTTTGTCACATATATTTCTGAATCAAAAATACCTTTGCCCTCACCAAGCATTTGCAGAAAGTGGCCTAAAGGTACCCCACACTTCCTGAATCTGTGTGAATTAGCTGCACCCAGGGACTAATCCTCTCTACATCCTGGGATTTATTCTGTGGGCTGCCCTGGGAGCCCTTCTCCTTACCTTTACGCCATACTCCTGCCACAAATCTTTGTCCTTGTTCCAATACCAAAGCCACTCGGTAGTGAGGATAAAGTGCGGAGGTTTGGCAACAGAAGAGGCCGTAGAGAGACGTCGAGCTTTGTAAGGCCCGCAAGTCATGTTATCAAAGTTTAGGGGGATCCCAGGCCTCCAGGCAACCCTAGTAAGCAACCTGTGCAAGAAAGGAAATGGGTAAACATTCCACAGCTAGGTGATACCATAGTGCATAGCGCTGGGGCCTGAAGTCTGGAAGATTCATCTTCCCAAGGTCAAATCCAGCATCAGACTTTTACTAGCTGTGTGACCCCAGGCAAGTCACTTAATTTCTGCTTGCCTCTGTTTCCTCATCTGTAAAATGAGCTGGAGAAGGAAATGGCAAACCACTCCAGTATCTTTGCCAAGAAAACCCCAAATGGGGTCACAAAAAAGTTGGACACAAATGAACAACAACAACAAAAATACTGGAAAGATGAAAGAGTTGGATGAGACTGAAACAAGTGAACAGATTACTAGCTATTACTATTATTCATCAGGCTCACTTTGAAAATCTTTACTTAGCCATTTCTAAAAACCAGATCTGTGATTTCAGTGGGGTAAGGAGAGCTCCCAATTCAGGATTCCTTCTACCAATACAGATTGGCACCCTGGCTCTTCAGCTGAGAGTTGCCTGGAACACTAAGAGATAAAGTGACTTGCCCAGGGTCACACAGACACTATGGGTCAGAGGTAGGCCTTGAACCCAGGTCTTCCCAACTCTATGCCAGCTCTCTATCTACTACACTACAGTGCCTCTCTTGGCAATGTTTGTTGGGTATTTGTGTTACTTTATATTCTTTCAAAAAATGCAGATGTATTTTTGTAAGTATGTGGTAATTCTATTTGTCGCTAAAGCAAGCTGTCCGTTACCCATTCCTACACACATCCCTGGTTGGAAGTGGATAAGTGAAACCTTCTAGGAAGCATGACAAAAATAGATGGATAAAGTGCTAAACAATTAATTGTTGCCATTCAGTTGTTTTTTGGTCATGTCCAACTCTTCGGGGCCCCACTTAGGGTTTTCTTGGCAAAGATACTGGAGTGGTTTACCATTTTCTTCTCCAGCTTAAAGATGGGGAAACTGAGGCAAACAGAGGTTTAAGTGACTTGCCCAAGGTCACACAGCTAGTAAGTGTCTATCGTCAGATCTGAACTCAGATCCTCCTGACCCTAGGTGGCTATGCTGTCCATACAATTAATAGCACGGATCTAACTACTATCCTAGTATCTCTGCACTAACAAAGGGGCATAAAAGCAGACAAAACCCAGAAATCCCTTGGCTCCGGAATGTGTTTTCATCCTTTCATTGGGATATAGGTCTGTCCAGGGGTTCACTCCTAAACACTTCAAACCAAACCTCATGAGAAGAGCAGGGTAGCTCCCTGCATCATACAGGCTCCCCACTAGATCATTAGATCACAGTTCCAGATGACCAAACACAGTCCTAGAGAGGATAAGCAACCACTTAGGCTAAGTGATCTGTAGGACCAGAGCGTGCAGCTAGTGAGCAATGGTGCTTGGAACAGAACCCAGATCTTCTCTCCAAATCCAGGGACACAGAACAGAATCCTACTAACTATCCTTTAATGGTCTTCAAATTCAGTAGCTTTTACAGAACGACTTCCTTCTCTCTCCATGTCCTCCACTCTCCTGCCTGCAGCTTCTTACTAAAAGAATGGGAGGAGAAATGCAGGAGACAAACAAGACAGAAAACACACTACAGGTGGCTGGCAGTTAACATGCTCCCACATCCTCGTGGCATGCTTGGTTTCTAATAAGGTCGGCAAAATTAAATAGTACAGAATTTCATGACTTCCCCAGTCTGCCGCCCCACCCCCAACAACCCAGGCACAGGATAGAAATAGCATTTCCTACTGGCTTGTGCTGGGGTCGCAGTACGCCTTTTCAATCTTCTCCATTTCTTCCAAATCTTTCCATGTGTTCCCTTCAAGGAACTGCCATCTATACGGCAAATGAAAATGCACCTTAAAACACTTATCTAAAACAAAAACAGAAATGAAATCAAAATGGTCGTTCCACACCCGGACCTAAAAAAACAAGGGAAAACACAGTCCAAGTGCAACTTGATGTATGAACACCCTCTAAGGCTAAAAACGACTTTGGTGTCTTTGTCAAGAAAGCTTCACAGGGTCTACAGGGTCACAACTGTAAAACCAAACAACAACACCACTAAGGTTAAAACTCCAGTCCTGAAGCTTGGAAGTGTGCCCCAAACGCCAGGGCCTAGCTTCTCAGACCCCCATGCAAACATCGCCAAGGTCATGGGCTCACTCCCCAGGGAGGTGCTTTATTTAATTCATACACTTGCCCAGACACAGGTAGAAAGGAGGAATGGATTGGTCCTGTGTGGCTGAGACCTCCTCAATCTAGAAAAAACTATGTCAAAGCACACCTTCTGTTGAAAGTGGGCACCTGGTCATCATCCTCCTTCCTACAGCACCGGAATCTGGCCTACACTCACCCCCCCCTTCTCTGAAACAGGATTTTTCTGTGTGCCACTTAATTATATATTGCATGCTTTATTTTCAGATCTTGGACACCAGGGGCAGAGAGATTAGGACCAGTGGAAGTCTTATTAGCTGGATGGGCCTGAACTCTGAACCAAACTGTGCGCTTAGAAATGTGCCAGCCTGCAGGGGGTCTGAACTCTGAGTCTTTACACTGTAATAAAGCGACTCCTTGCTTTGTAAACTGCCGGAAAGTGATCTGGCTGATGACTCACTGTTGATAAAAGCCTGGAGGAAATAATAAGCAAGGGCTGGGGTGGGGATGAGGTATCAAATAATTCAACATTCTCATTTTATAGATGAGAAAACCAAGGCTGACAGAGGTTCTGCAGAATGTGCAGTAATTGCTGCTTCCCAAAAGTCTATAAATGATACCATAAGAATCTTAAAATAAAGAATCCTGCTCTTCCTTTCATGGAGCACTGCCCATGTTAATACACAGGATTCCCTCTCAAAAGTTCCTTCCCAAGTCAGGTGTTTGGAGCTTGGAATACTCCCCTAACCCCTCCCCCCCAAAAAAACATGTTAAAAATGGTAGCATCTGAAACACTACTAAGGTAGCCACCAGCCCTGAGCTCACAGCCCCAAGAGATGGACTGGTGGAGAGGCCTCAGGGATGGTGGAAAGTGCCCAGCACTGGACCTCAGGAGGCCTACGTTCCAATGCTGACTCCACAACTACCTTTGACCCTGGGCAAATTGATTTTTTTGTTTTCTTTCTCTATAAAATTGGATTGGGTTGGAGTAGATCATGTTTAAAGTCCCTCCTTGCTCAAACATCCTAGGATTCTACTTCTTACAAGGGTTGATGTGAGACCTGGTGAGAGTCCCAAAAGGAAGAACCCTGGGAATAGATACTTGAGTAAATAAACTAGGCAGTTTGCTCAAGGGGCAGTGTTCTGGCTGTGGGAACATGAGACGAGGCAGTGAACTAGCAGCAGGTGACTGACTGTGTCCAGGCTGATGGCAAACTGTCCTTAGGAAGAAGTTATTTCCCAGTATCTTACCTTTAAAGCTACAAGCCTTCCTAATGTGGTACAAGCAGATCTGATCATTCTCTTCATTGCTATTTGGGGTGGCAGGGACAGAGTCGCTACTAACGCTTCTTTCTGTGAAGTAGAGAGATGTGAAAAAACGGGAATTAGCTTCCAGTCAAGCCTCAATTTGGAATCAAAGTAGTTCAAGGTATAAAGGAGTGAAGAAGGAATGGTTTTCATCACAACCCTTTTTTATTCAGAAAGGTTGCTTCATCAGGCTACAAATTATATGTAATTACATTTGTATGTATAATTATATGTTCGAAGTTAATTTAACCCCAAACCCCAGTTTGTATTTGTTCAGATGAGTATAGAAAAAAGTCTCCCTGAAAAGTCCCCAAATGTCTTCAGATCCCAAGTTTTCCATCCCCTGTTAGCCTCACTTTCAAAGATAGGCTTGGAAAAAGGTAAGTGACCCAGTTCATCTCTTGAGGTCCCTCTCAGCCCTGAGTCGCTGGTAGAAAGCACCAAATTTTTAATTTATTTTTGTATGGACCAGTGATTTTATCAGTGTGATAATAGCAGCTCACACATAAATAGCTTTACATAATAAAATAGTTTTATAGCCAAGAACTTTGCATGCATTAATGAGCTCATTTGATCCTCCAATTGTCATTTCAGACTCTGTGATTCTTGGCAAAGATTCTGGAGTGGTTTGCCATTTCCTTCTGCAGCTCATTTTACAGATGAGACACTGAGGCAAACAAGCTAATAAGTGTCTAAGGCCAGATTTGAACTCAGGAAGATGAGTCCCTTCCTAACTCCAAGGCTGGGGCTCTATCCACTGTACTACCCTGCTGCCCCATTAGAACCTTCACTCTGCTATAACGTCTTTGGAAAGCTGCCTGAGGCATTAAGAGGTTAAGTGACTTTCCCAGGATCACACAGCTAGAATATGTTGGATTTGACCTCAGGTCTTCCTGACTCAAGAGCCTGGCCTTTATTCACCACACAATTTATAATATTTAATTGGAGATTAGAACTGTTCTCTCATGCTAATACCCACTGCCAAGAAAAGGGCCTAATATAATAATCTAAATTTAATAGTAGAACTCATTAAATCTTCATGTTATATTTTTCTGAAAGCCTTAAGGGGCAACATTGGTTCACAAGTTCTTTCTCCAACCCAGAATGGTGTCTGCCATGTAGGTATTTTTTTTTTCCCTAGAAAAATCTGCTCGATACCTTCATTAGCAACCCCAAATAATTTATTTGGTATTTCAGAGACAAGTTGTGTTGTTGGTATGGAAGTTCCCTCTCTCGATAACCTGCAGTTTTAAAGGGCTGCCTGAGCTCAGAAAAGCTACCCAATTTGCCCACTGTCACACAGCTAGTAAGGGTCAGATGCAGGATCTCAACCCCAGTCTCTTCTGACTCCAAATCCAGCCATCTATACCCACCAAGCTAAAGTATCTCTCAATTTATCATCATCTGAAAACTTGTTGAATACAATTGCCGTTTTTCATCCAGAATGGCATCGTATTACTGATTTCCAAGGGACATTGTTGGAGACATCCCTCCATGGGAAGGTAATGGAGAAAAACTGATCATCCTTAAATGAATTCAACCTGAGTCAAACTACCTGTTCACCCACCTAAAAAGACCTAAAACTTAATGAACAAAGATGAACATATACCGAGTTTCTTGCAATTAAGAAGAATCTACACAGAGCAATTAAACAAAAGCCAAAGACGACATGAAGTTCAGGCAAAGATATTCTAAAACTTATCTAAAGGCAGGAAGAAAAATTAAGGCAATAAATGTATTTACTGGAATTCCTGATATTCATTTCATATTACTGACCAACCTCTAACTGAAATTTAGCATTTCTTTCAATTACTTCTTTTTTTTTATTTTTGCGGGTCAATGAGGGTTAAGTGACTTACCCAGGGTCACACAGCTAGTAAGTGTCAAGTGTCTGAGGCTGCATTTGAACTCATGTCCTCCTGAATCTAGGGCCGATGCTTTATCCACTGCTCCACCTAGCTGCCCCCTGGTGTAATTCTTTAAAGAGGAATTCCTAAGGACCCCAAACTCCCTACCCTATTTTCCCCACATCAGTTTACAAACACTTGGGGGGAGTGGGACACCTCTTTTTCTTTTTCTTTTTTTGCAGGGCAATGGGGGTTAAGTGACTTGCCCAGGGTCACACAGCTAGTAAGTGTCAAGTGTCTGAGGCCAGATTTGAACTCAGGTCCTCCTGAATCCAGGGCCGGTGCTTTATCCACTGGGCCACCTAGCCGTCCCCCACCTCTTTTTCTGAATTCAGGGAACTGTACCTGTTCACTGTCCCCCTCCCAACTTGGAAAGTCCCTAATTTTTCTTCCAATGAGAAAACACCACCTACTGTTGGATTGTTTCCTTTTAATTAACTGAACTTATTTGCTTCATTGTTGTTTTTTGTTTTTGTTTTTGTTTTTTGCAGGCAACAGGGGTTAAGTGACTTGCCAAGGGTCACACAGCTAGTAAGTGTCAAGTGTCTGAGGCCGGATTGAACTCAGGTACTCCTGACTTCAGGGCCGGTGCTTAACCACTGTGCCATCTAGCTGCCCCCTGCTTCATTGTTTTTAATGTATAAAAGTCTGTCTCTGAGGGGCAGCTAGGTGGCACAGTAGATAGAGCACGGGCCCTGAAGTCAGGAGTACCTGAGTTCAATCCGGCCTCAGACACTTGACACTTACTAGCTGTGTGACCCTGGGAAAGTCACTTAACCCCAATTGCCTCACTAAAAAAAAAAAAAAAAAGTCTGTCTCCCCCTAGATTCGGGGTCCAAGCCTAAACTGAGGATGTCTGGTCCCAGTTTGTTGGGCAACTGCCACGCACTGCTTCATAAAGCGATGTGCTCAGAAGACCTTTTTTTTCTCAGTTATTTCATCTTTCACCTGCCACACAGAATGGGACAGAGGGAGGAAGGGAAAAAGGGAGGAAGTACTAAAAAATCTACTGAGAACTGATCCCCCACTCAGTCCCCTCTATCTCAGACAAATGAATTGCCTGGGTCTAACCAATCTTTGTCATTTCCAGACTCTTGATGGACTTAGGGACCTTCCCCCAAGCAGCTTATCCCCTCCCAAGGTTTCCCCACCTTACTCCCCAACTTTAGGTTATTAAGTAAAAAGGGTCCACCTACATTAAGTAGTTTCTATTCAGAGTTAGAAGCTCCTATACTTAACTTAAGAGCAGTTCTATTGTTTCTTTTGTTAAAGGTTCGTTTACATTAAGTAGTTGTAAGTGACTCTGGAGCAATCTTTTGGTTCCCTTCTATTCAGTTACCACATCCCCAGTTCCCATCTTTGGGTATTCCTAGCTTCCGAGCTTTGCAATACCAAGAGCTATAGTTCCTCTGACCTGATTAAAGACCTTATTTCTCCTATATTGATTGTTTCCTTAATTTCCAGGTGGAAGGAAGGAAGGATGGAAGGAATGATGAAAGGAAGGGAGGGAGGGAGGGAGGGAGAGGAGAAGGAGCCCACCTACCTGGCCTCTATCACAAAAGCATTCCCTGGATGCATGGAGAATGAAGTGTTCCCTACCTTTTTTAGGTGCTGAGCTTTCATTTTTGATGTCAGAAGCATTTCTGTAAATGGAAGGCAGTCTACTGATTATAGCGGCGCTGAAGCCCCACTTTTTAAACTTCTCCTGACACGTAGCATTAAAGACATGGGACCGCTTACAGCCACTGCCAAACCTGCAGTTGCCCTGCAAGAAGTACTGGCAAAGGTGGAGTTTGGCACAAGTATTTTTAAAGGTACAAGAACCATGCTGCCCATCTCCTTTATTATAGTGTGCGCAGATCTGTGAACAAGGAAAGAGAAGAATATAAATCATTAAGAAGCCTTTGTACATTACCAACCTTGTAGATTACCTCGTCCATTACCAACAGTTTGCCAGTTAACTTCACTAGCTGCCAACACTAGGCTAATGGGACAGCCGTCATGGGTTCTCTATTTGGGCTCAGAAAGCCCATGAGTCTTGGCCAGAGAGATTGCACCTTTCACCCTGGTTAGCCATCTTGCAAATGTGTTACCTGTACATGAGGAACCAGGCAAGAACATATACAAATCCACCCCATCCCTGGAAATACAACTCAAAACATACATCCCATCTTCATACGGACATGAAGACCAGAAGTATGAATTACTTGACTTGTACACTAGCATCGTAGCCCCACTAATCACACTTTTCCTTTCTGCTGTCTACAAAAACATAAAAATAACTAAATTAATGGTACATGAAAATCTTAATCCAATTTAAGAGAATGAAACCAGACTCACTGTAAAGGAGCAACCAAAGGCAAAGAATCCTCATGGAGATAAATGTACAGGTTTTACAGAATTCTATCAAACTTTTTTTTTTAATTCATACTTACAATACACAATTTATTCTCAAAATTAAGAAAAAAAGACTCTATCAAATTCCTTTTATGATAAAAATTAAATCTTAATACATAAAATGAGACATCCTCCCAGGTTTATTCATTCAATATTTATTAATATGTGCAATGAACTGTCTTGGGTTCTGGGGGGATCTGAAGACACACAACCTTTAAGAGACTTCTAGTCTAGTAAGGGCAGAAGGACATGCACAATAACAAAATTAACAGAAGAATTCATGTGTTATGAATTCAAATAAGGATGACTTCCCACCTAATTCCCAGTTTCTTCCATTTCCCTACCCTAAAACAATCAGTGTGGGAGCAAGGTTAAGGAAAGCAATAAGTATAAATCATCACAATAACTTTTAAACCCAGTGCTGGGCCACACCCAAGATTCTACTTCTGAATTCTGCTTGGACACCCTCATTCTAACCACCTTCTGAGTCTAATTCAACTCCAATACTTAGTATTAGGTATAGCAAGAACAAGGTGCCCACCCAACTCTTTGGACTCTATATATTCTTCGATTCAATTCAAAAGACATGTATTAAATACCTTTTAGTTCAGAGTACCAAGCTAGGCTTTGGTGAATACAAAGATGAATAAGACATGGCCCTAGGGGGCAGCTTGGTGGCACAGTGGATAAAGCAACGGCCCTGGCCCTGGATTCAGGAGGACCTGAGTTCAAATCCAGCCTCAGACACTTGACAGGCACTAGCTGTGTGACCCTGGGCAAGTCACTTAACCCTCATTGCCCCACCAAAAAAAAAAAAAGGACATGGCCCTAGTCCTTAAGGAGTTTAGGGGAGATAAGATATGTACACAGATAATTATAATTATATAAGGCATATATAAATATAATTATTATAAAATACAAGAGAGGACATTTGCACAGGACAAGAAAATAATCAAAAGAAGGGAACAATACTTGGAGCTGGGGAGTCTAAAGGGACAGAGTAGGGGAGGGGACAGATATTGGGACTGAGCCTTAAAAGATGCATAGGATTTCAACAAGTGGGGAGTGGAGGGAAAAGCAGGAATGAGTTTCTGGTATAGGAAAGGGGAGAATGAGTTTGGGGGAAAATGTCTTTTATTCTGGTTTGGTAGCAGTATGAAAGGAAGTAATGTAAGAGAGAAAAACAGGGCTAGATTGTAGAGATAAGGAGTTTTAGAACTGGTTCGGTAAACAATAGGGAGCCATTAAGGGATTTTTAGCATGAAAGTGACAGTGTCAGAACTATCATGAGAAATATTATTTTAGAAAGGTCTCACCGTAGACTTCAGTATATCACCCTTTAAGATCCTGAACCTCAAAATTCTCCTTACCAACCAAACTTGTTTCTGTGTTTACACCTCATCTCTTCATTCACATTAAAGCTGGGGGGTTTGCCTTTAACATCACCTCTCTCATCCTACTCTTACTTGCCATTATGATAGCAAGTCTTGGCCCTATGATCGGCCAAGATCATTAGTTATTAATCTCTTTTTTTTAATTTTTTTTAATCTTCCCCTATATATTTGTATTTTTGTTCATTCAGTTTTCTTTTTTATTTTTATTTTATTTTTTAATCTGGTTATTAATCTCTTAAAAGTTTCATTTGTGGGGCAGCTAGATGGCGCAGTGGATAGAGCACCGGCCCTGGAGTCAGGAGTACCTGAGTTCAAATCTGGCCTCAGACACTTAACACTTACTAGCTGTGTGACCCTAGGCAAGTCACTTAACCCCAATTGCCTCACTAAAAAAAAAAAAAAGTTTCATTTGTGTTTCCTATTCCTAATGTCTGGCACTTAAGAAATACTTGTCAGTTGATGATTAAAAGCCCTTTCATGGGGACAACTAGGTGGCACAGTGGATAGAGCACCGGCCCTGGAGTCAGGAGTACCTGAGTTCAAATCTGGCCTCAGACACTTAACATTTACCAGCTATGTGACCCTGGGCAAGTCACTTAACCCCAATTGCCTCACTTAAAAAAAAAAAAAAAGCCCTTTCATGGTAGCAAAGAACCAGAAACAGACCTCACATGGTACTTAGAAGACAGTGAGCTGAGCAAAGAATGTTGGAGGAACACCTTACCTGAAGGGCTCCAGGAAAATTCTGAGAAACCCTCAGAGAAGAGGTAGGAAAACCAGCAAAGTTCCGTATCTCAGAAGTCAAAGAAGGAAAGAGAGTAGCCAGGAGTTAGCAGTCAACAGTGTCAAGCGCTGCAGAGAGGTCAAGAGAGAGAGTGTCGAGAGAAGAGAATACAGCTGACCACAGAACCTTGGAGGACTCTTAAACATTTCAGGGATGGGAAGAACAGAAACCACTGAAGGAGATGAAATAAAGAGAGGTGGAAGAAAACCAGGAGGTGCAGTGTTAGGAAAGCCAAGGAGATTAACATGAAGCAGATGGGTGGTCAGTGGTGTGAGTGATACACAGAGATGCTGAGGAAAATGAGGAATGAGGAAAGGCTGTTGCATTTGGCGATGAGAGGCCATTCACGAGCTGTGATGGAGGAGTTTCAGTTAAGTAGCAGATGTAGAAGCCAGACTGCCAATGGAACGAATGAGTGAAAGGTAAGGAAGTATAGACAGTAAGTGTCTGCTAACTAATCTTCCTAAATCTTGGTAGCAAAGCAGCAGAGGAATGACAGGTAACTTGCTAGCATAAAAGGACAGATTGGGGATTTTATTTGTAAGGATTGGGAAGCTTTGAGTATGTTTGTTAGCAAATGAGAAGAAGCCAATGGAGAAGGAGAGGATGAAGACACACATGGACACTTCAGAATATGAGGTTGTTTACAGAAGTTAACACCACGAAGAAGGAAGGCTGAAGAGGTCAGCAGCATACCAGGCTGACTAACAGAGACTTTCAAGTGCTTGCACTATTGAGCTTCTGAACCACCAGAAATCCAAATCAAAAGTAGTGTGGCCTCCACACTAGGTTTCAGCCCATCCTATCCCAAACAGCCAAAACAATCTTCCCCAAAAGCCCTTTTAAAATCAAGTTCCTGGGGCAGCTAGGTGGCGCAGTGGATAAAGCACTGGCCCTGGATTCAGGAGGACCTGAGTTCAAATGCAGCCTCAGACACTTGACACTTAGTGGCTGTTTGACCCTGGGCAAGTCACTTAACCCTCATTGCCCCACCAAAAATAAATAAATAAACAAACAAACAAACAAACAAATAAATAAATAAAATCAAGTTCCTCTCCTGCTTGAAATTCTCCAGGGGCTATCCTGAGTCCATTAGATCAACACCAAAATCTTCAGCCTAGCGTTCAAAACCAGCTGCTCCTTCCCTGATAGCTTCTCAACAAGATCAAGTCTTTAGGATTTCCACATGTGGATGGTTCATCTACTTCCACCAGGCAGACCTGCTGATTTCCCTTCACTTCCTGTCTGTAGTGCACAATTTGGACATTTCATTACATGCAGCCTAGAGTATCCATTAGATTGTAAGCTCCTTGAAGGTAGGAACTACCTTTTGCCCTTTTCTTTTGTAGCCCGGGCATATAGCACAGGGACTGGGACATACGAGGAGCTTAAATACTTATTGATGATGGTTAGAAATATCATTATTTATTTCCTTGTGCTGTTAAACTGATTTTCAAATGAGGTTATATATGAGAAAGCACTCTGTAAACTGTAAAAGCACCATCTGAATTAACATAAGGTTCTATGATGCCTTCTCCCACCCCACCCCATCCCCCAAATCTCACACCAAAATCCAGAAAAACAATTAAATAAGATCTCATGGCATTTCAGGGATCCCACACGAACAAAGGAAATAAATACAATGATCCCTGAGGGGTGGGGGGAATAATGTATTACATGCATATGAACCAGTATGTTATGGTAGCTAAAACACTGGTTATATGGTATAGTAGGAAGGATGATGGACTGTTGAGTTCTATTTAGCTCAACAAAAATTTATTGAATACCTACTATGTGCAAAGTACTATATTCAGTGTCAACCCTGGGAAACTGGGAACCCTACCCTGCTCTGCCCAGCAGTTTCTAATTGCTCCCCAAAAGACCCCCTGCATACCCCAGTAGTCTCTAACCACCCCTGTCCCTAGACAGAAATAACAGTATGGACTTTTCTGTGACCTAGTTTCCATTACCTCTCAACACCTCCAACACCCCCTTCCTGCAGCTCGGCTGGTTCTGGGTATCCCTGCTGCTTCCCACACCTATGCCCTATAAAAATCCCCTTCTTCACCTTCTTCCCTTGGCATCCCTATCTGAATAAGGCAGCATGTTCTTCCAAACTGCAATTCTTCAACCCTGAAAAAATTCCTCCCTTTATTAACTGATCACCTGGTTGGTCTGAATTTTGTTTCAGGTTGACACAGGCACAAAAGGTACAAAGGAAAAATGAAAGCAATCTTTGCTCTCAAAGATGGTATATTCTACTGGGCCATATATAGTAGGGACCAATTTTTAATTGGGGAGTGTTAGCTAAGTGGCTCGCCGCAATATTGGGGCAAGGAAGGAGAGTGGCAGCCTCCCTCAAAACAGAACAGGATTTATTTTAACAAGAACAAACTTTTAAAAAAAACACAAAAAAACACAAACAGGATCAGTAGGATCAAGGGAAAGGAAATAAAATTGGGAAAGGGAAATTATACAACCTGAAAAAATACCACCACCCAACATTCAGCTAGAATGCCCAATTCTCCTCCCCCAATCCCAGAAAAACCCCACACAGCCCCAGCCAATGGGATGGCCACTCTGATAGTCACATGACTGCCCTCACTAGGCTTCCAATCATAATTTTGCCAGGCCCATGTAGGAGTCGGCGAGTGGTGATGGGGTGCCAGAGCCATGGCAACGGCTACAACCAGTGGGTGTGGTTTTCAGAGCCCCAGGCCAGTGCGTGCCAAGGCATAAAAACCTCAAATAACAATTAATTCTTTAATATATATATAAATAATTTTTTTAAATGCCTCCTTGGGGGCAGCTAGGTGATGCAGTGGATAAAGCAGTGGCCCTGGATTCAGGAGGACCCGAGTTCAAATCTAGCCCCAGATACTTGACACTTACTAGCTGTGTGACCCTGGGCAAGTCACTTAACCCTCATTGCCCTGCCCTTACAGCAAGGGTAGGCAAACTACTGTAACATTTAGGATGACGCCACCCGCTGGAGACTCACTGTAGAAAAGCTCCACCAAGAGGTGAAGGTCTCTGAGGGCAAGACCATGGGTCTTTTCTTTGGCATCAGGAAGTGACGTCTGCTTGTGGGAGGAAGAAGGGAGAACCTGGCGCTCTGACTCTCTCTCTTTCCTGAGGACTCTGACGGAGAGCTAGAAATGTGCTCTCCCTTTAATAGATAGATGAATCTAGGCCTTTCTCTCTCCCTTTACCAAATTCTTATTCTCCTTAATAAATGCTTAAAAGTCTAACTCTTGCTAAAGCTTATAATTTATTGGCGGCCACTCATTCGATATTTTAGACAGACTAGCTAGAATTTTAGCCTTTACACTACCCCAGACCAAAGCTGGCTCATTCACATTTTGGCATGGCCCTCGAGCTAAGGGTGGTTTTTAACCATGAGTTTTTACCTGTTTTTACAGGTAAAAACTACTCTTAGTTTGCAGACTTTAAGAAACCAGGCAACAAAGGAGGATCTGGCCCTAAGGCCAGAGTTTGCCAAGCCCTGCCTTACTGAGTAACTGGTTTGCACATTATATAACTATGTGTCATTCACAACGTGAACTCTTGTTTCCTCACCTATAAAGTGAGCGGATTGGACGAAATGATTTCTAAGATGCCCTCTAGCTTAAAATATTTGGTGGGTCTAATCTTTTTCTTGCTTATGCAAACTTTCTTGACTCATTGGATTTATACTCATGCCTTGACACAAGGGGCATTCCCCAAAATGGAGCACCCTCCTTTCTTTCCTTGTCTCCAAAGCCCTCTCTCCTTGGCAATTTCTATAGACGGTTAAAAAAAAAGAAGGAGCATTCCCCCCAAATATCAAAACTAAGCCACAATATAGAGGGGTTCACACTGAATCCTACTGGGCACACACAAATGTACTGGACATCTGCCACTTACCTCTGGCAAGAGCGTAGAATCATTCTGAAGCAAAAGCTGACTTAGTTCGTCCAAGTTGAGGTGTTCAATTCCATGGTTTTTCAAGACAATCCTATTGTGTACAGAATCAATGATGTGGCTATATTTACATCCTTTCCTGCAGAGAGGAGAGGAAGGGAGAGCAAAATCAGTTTTTTGGGGGGAAATAACCCAGAACATCTCACCCTCAAGAATACATTAAGGCTTAGTTAACAGATACACAATAAAATCAACTAGTCTTGGCAAGGCAGAGACAACATTTCCTTTAAAAGTAAGCTTGAGAAACATCAAGGCGAAGAGGATAAGGGGCTGGATTTGGAGGCCGTGTACTTGGGTCACTTCCTACCTGTGTTACCTTGAGCAGGTCACTTACCTTCTCTGACCACAGCTCCCTTATCAGTAAAATGAAGGGGTTGACATAAAGTTCTTTCTAGCTCTAAATCTATGATCCTTTGGCCTTATTATTGCTTAAAGAGGAAGTGCCTAGGGGGTAGCTAGGTGGTGCAGTGGATAAAGCACTGGCCCTGGATTCAGGAGGACCTGAGTTCAAATCTAATCTCAGACACTTGACACTCACTAGCTATGGGACCCTGGGCAAGTCACTCAACCCTCATTGCGCAGGGGGAAAAAAAAAGAGGAATTGCCTGGTAATTACTTTCTATTGCATTTACCCACAGGAAAATGGCCTCCAGGTATTTAGTGATTAGGCCTACAATTAGAAGCAAATGGCTACTGGGACACTTTTGTCCCACCTACAATGTTCCAATTCAGGAACAAGCTAATATGAACATTGGGTCTGGTTAAAATTATGACTAACAAAAAAGTAAAATAAAATTCTGCCTCTTCAGAATTTGCCTCCCCTGTTGCTAACTTGTCACTTTTTTTTTTAAGTGAGGCAATTGGGGTTAAGTGACTTGCCCAGGGTCACACAGCTAATAAGTGTTAAGTGTCTGAGGCCAGATTTGAACTCAGGTACTCCTGACTCCAGGGCCAGTGCTCTATCCACTGCACCACCTAGCTGCCCTAACTTGTCACTTTTGTCTAGCTTCCAATCCACTGTCCCCTCTCACTTTTCAACCAAGCAACACAGATGCAAGCCACCGATGACTCAACTTCTCCAAATGCTCTCACACCTACCCACAATCCACATCCCTTCCCTTGAAGCTTACCCCAATACTGTACACCAGCAGCATTCAACTCAAATAGAGATGGATCCCTGTGAGCTGCATAATTAACTCTGCTATTGACAACCCTTCAATGTTTCCCTACTGCCTACGAAATAAAACTGCCCTTCACAACCCAGAACAGCCTTTACTTTTCTACCCCACCTCCTCTCCATGCAGTCTAGGACCCAGCCAGACTGGAATACCATCACACCCTTATATACAACCTGTGAGCGCATCTTTGCTCACAACCACATCCCAGCTGCAGAAGACCTTAATCCTCCGTGCCTACCTACCCTTCAAAGCCTTGCTCAAGCCCCACCTCCTCCATGAACCCTCCTCTGAGCCCCCAGTCAGAAATATTTCCTTCCCCGAGACCTAAAGAGGATTTTATCCACTCTGTTCCCCATTAGTGCTTTAATCGAGCAAATAGGGATGTATATTACAGTTACTGCATATCTATATGTGTGTATGACCTTTGCTTGATTGTAAGCTCCACTGAACTGGAATCGTATCTGAATCATCTGTTTTTTCTCCAGACCACGACAGGGTACCTGACAAGCAACTGCTTTTTTGTGAGGCAATGAGGGTTAAGTGACTTGTCCAGGGTCACACATCTAGTAAGTGTCAAGTGTCTGAGGCTGGATTTGAACTCAGGTCCTCCTGAATCCAGAGCTTATGCTTTATCCACTGCACCACCTAGCTGCCCCTGCAACTGTTAAATCAACCAATGACCAGCACTGTGGCCCCATTTGCCCTACAGAAGATAACAAAGACAAAACAGAAGGCCTGCCTTAAACACCTCTTTCTGCTCTCCTTCCCCACCTCCACCCATCCATTCTCTCCTGTTGTCATCCTACTTGGGTCAGGCAGGAATGATTGGGTGGGTATAAATTATGCCCAGTGCAGAAGCCAAACCCTCCTCATGGGCACAGTCTGTGATGCACACAATACATCTACCCAAGTAGCAGCTTTCTTAAACATCACCCCAGTCAGTATACAATGTACAACCCAAAAGTGCTTTGAGGGAGAGGCAGGAATTCATGAAACCAGTATTTCCCCTGAATTATTATGTAAAGATAGAAGTATCTTATGCAGTCACTGCATATTTGTGTGTGTTGTGTTACCTCTGAACACTAGAATCGGAGATTAATAATGTTCAATGCTGTATGCTGAGTCAGTACTATGGAAGGAGACAGAAGAGACAGAAGATGGGGGATCTCAGACCTAGAGGAGGCCGATTGTCTCGTCCGGGGCAGCAAAGCTCAAACAAAATGAAAGCCATGAGACATCACAAAAAGAGTCATTGTATTATACAGCCTGGATGGAGAGAGATGCTGGCAAGAAATGTGACTCCTAGCCAACATAGCCCCAAGAAAGTTTAAATTCTGGAGTTGTAGAAATTACCAACAGAGCCAACTTGTATTCATTCATCCCTAATTGCTCTTTTGGAAATACAGAAAACCGTGGTTATCTTAAATCTTTCTCCTCAGATTTCTTTCTCATTTCACCATATGGACTAGGAAGACTAGAATCCATGTTCTGAGGCTGCTGCAGAGTATCTGTGTGATGTTAGGCAAATAACTTAAGTCTCTCTGAGCCTCAGTTTCCTCAACTGTAAAAATGAAGGGGAACCTTATAAGATCCCTTTCAACAACACAACCTATGTTGTGACCTATGGTGTCTTTTTTACAGAAAACACCCATATTACTGCCATCTTCTGCCTCAGGACAAAGCATTTTGACAAGGAAGGAAAAATAGGAAAAAACGGAAGGCCTTTTATTCTCAGAAGGAAAGGAGTTGTCTTAATCTACAAAATTCTGCCCAGTACCTTGGCAATGCCAAAATACCCTTGCTAAGAATAACTTGTTGATACAGTATATTAAAGGACTTTCCCCCCAAGACAAACAGGCTAGGGTAATTGCTAAGAGCCGTCACCCCAGATTATACAAACAGCTGCCAAAGAGGATAAGGATCTTGAAATCAGCCATGACCAGGAAACGGCTAAGAATTTACCAAAGGTCAACCTATAATCTACATTTTTCTCTCATGTGATCATTTTATTCAGATCACGCAGGATTCCCATTGGTCCAACAGTCCCTGAGAACTATTATCTCAGTAGTTCAGCAATCAAATATTTATTAACAACCTAAAGATGGATCCAGGGGCCAATGACTACATCCTAAGGACACACACGTACACATGCATGAATATACACAAATGCACATGTATATATGTAGAGACACAAACATGGGCATGTATGTATATGTACATAATAATATAGAGAATGATACAAATAAATGCAAAGTCATTAAATATAAAGTAGTCAGAGGGTACCAGCAAGTGAGGGGAGGAATTCTGTGAAGCACAGTTGAGGAGCGAGTGCAATTCAGGCAGGGGCCCAGCTACTACAACAGGAGATGGAGTGTCTTGCATGAGGAACAGAGAGAAGGCCAGTTCAGCTTCATCAGAGAGCACCAGGAGGAGAGTAATAAATAATGATTCTGCACAAATAGTTTGGAGCAAGGTTATAAAAGACTTTACATTTTATTCTAGAGACAATAGGGAGCTTACTTAGCAGAGGAGTGACATGGTTAGATCTGAACTTAAGGAAAATCACTTTTTGGATTTGCTGCATGAAATCTTGTAAAAATAACTGGAGGGCAGTTAGGTGGCACAGGGATAAAGCACCGGCCCTGGATTCAGGAGTACCTGAGTTCAAATCCAACCTCTGACACTTAACACTTACTAGCTGTGTGACCCTGGGCAAGTACTTAACCCCAATTGCCTCACAAACAAGAAAAAAGGAAAAAGGAAAAGGAAAAAAAAAAGAAAGAAAACAACTGGAAAGGAAATTGGGAGACCTGGGTTGCAGACCTGACCACTACTTTGTGATTTGGAGAGATTCCCTTGAAATTATGAATCAGAGACTCATTAAAGTTGAAAATAATCTGAGAGGTCAGTGTTTCCCAAACTGTACCACAGATCTCTATGATTCCAGATATTCACTCAACAAGCATTTTGGGGGAGGCAATTGGGGTTAAGCAACTTGGCCAAAGTTAGAGCTAGTAAATGTCTGAAGCTGGATTTGATCTCAGGTCTTCCTGACTCCAGGGCTGGTGCTCTATCCAGTTTGACACCTAACTTCTCCATCCACAAGCATTTATTAAGTACCTACTATGTGCCAGAAACTAGGTTAGGTGCTAAATAAAAAGAAAACAATGAACCCCCAGGTGGCACACTGCCAGTAAGTAGAGGCGCCTATGGTGCTGGGACCAGCACCTGTCTCTCCTTGACAACAGGGCAACCTAATTCTCCAAAGAGAGGACACCCAGCCAGGTTCCCTATATGACTCAAAAGAGGAGACGGGTCTTCAGCTACCTGGTGTGAGTCAGCCTGCCAGGAAAATGAAAGAAGGGAGACTCTGTCTGAGCAACCAAAAACCAAGCATGTCCTGGGGAGATCAAAGTAGGAGAGAAAGACAGACACAAACAGGAAGACAGAAACCAATCATGGAGGCCTGCCAGGTCTGCTGGCAAAGGGGGATTGGGGGGAGGAGGAGAGGACGAGGGAGAGAGAATGATCAAGAACTCTTCTATCCCCACTTCCCCAGGGGCCAAGCCCCAGCTCCCACCACCATTGTGGCTTGACTTCTCTGACAGAGAGGCTTTCGCTTCTCAGCTGTTTCTCCCTCAGTCCCCACCACATATATATATATATATATATATATACACACCCCTAGTCTCTTCTCCCACGTCCCCTATCCTTCCTGGCCAATGGCAATTCAATCTCTTTAATAACAGGCTGGCTTAAATCTGGATACCTCCATACAGGTGAGCTTTGCTTTAAACAAGCACATTCTAATTGAATCTTTTTTTCTTTTTTCTGGTGAGGCAATTGGGGTTAAGTGACTTGCCCAGGGTCACACAGCTAGTAAGTGTTAAGTGTCTGAGGTCAAATTTGAACTCAGGTCCTCCTGAATCCAGGGACAGTGCTCTATCCACTGCGCCACCTAGCTGCCCAAGTGCGCTACACTTAAAAAAGGATTTCTTTAAATGTACTTTCAAAATATTTGCTTACTCCGGAAAACCTGTTTTCCACCTTTCTAGAATACATCTACAACATAAAGCGGGGCACAGTGACCCACTGCAGTGATCTTGCCCACTCTGGGGTGGTTAGATTCGATGGTCTCTAAGATCCAGTCCAGCTCTGAAACTATTTTGTGGGTTTTCATGCTAATAATTCATATTTGTATAGTGTCTTTACCCATATTATCTTATTTAATCCTCCCACCGACCTGTGAGGTGGGTGCAATTACGGTCCTTAATTTGCGGAAGATCACAGGCAGTAATGGAACCCAGGTCCTCGGATACCCTTTATAATGCCCCACATCTCCTCCCACTAATGCAGATTAAATGTACAGGAAAGGTCGGAATGAGGGAAGTACGAACACAGATACAAGTTTTAAGTGGGGGATAGGAAAGGGGAAGGGCAAGGAAGGAAAGGGGATGGGGGGGGGGTGGCGGCCCCGAGAGGTCGTCCCCTCAGAATTCCTACATCCTCGGACGAGTTGAGTTTATCACCCCCTCTCTCCCCGCCTTCTCCCTTTCGAGACCCGCCTCCCCCCCCCACCCCCCCACCCCCCGCCATATTGTGGTCTTCGCTCCTCCCCAATACTGTGTAGAGTCAGGAGCTAGTCGACTTTCGTTTTTTGGATCTGTAGTGTCGAACGGGAGGAGCCTCTTAATAGATGCTGTTGTTGCACTCATTTAAAAGTGTGTGCGGCAAAGTGCCGTCCAAATCGAGGAGCAGCTAAAGGTTGGGGTGTATAAAGTGTAGGATCTGGAGTCAGAAAGACTTGTGTTCAAATCCTGCCTTAGCTGAGTGGCGCTGGGCAAGTCACTTAGCCTTCTGACCTCAATTTCCCCGTCTGTAAAACATGGATAATGAGAGCGCTTGCCTCACGGGATGGCTGTGAGGACCGAATGAGCTCCTCCTTAACGGGGATGGATGACAAGAGCAAACACTAGTAAAGCTCTTGGCAAACCTGAATAAGGCGCTCCGTGAAGATTAGCTGTCGTGGTGATGGCGATGCCCGGTCCCGGAGCTTTGGCCTGGGACTGAGCCGAGGGGAGGGTCTGCGGCAGGTGAGCGCTGGGCCGGCGGGGAACCTCCCCCACCCTCTCCCCGTCCCCCCGGGGCCCAGACTTGCAGACCCTCACCCGGTTTTCGAGAATTTGCAGTTCCCGTAGAGGAAAAACTTGCAGAGGTGCAGCTGGTCGCATCTGCCGTCGCAGCCGGTCGAGTACGCCTGGCACAGCCTCGCGTCGCTGGCGGCCACCAGCACCCGCTCCTCCCGGCCGCGCTCCGGGCTGCTGCCGCCCGCGCCGCCCCGGGCTTCCCCTCCGCGCACCCCCAGCACGAAGCGTCGAGCGGCCAGTTTGCGCAGCGCCTTCTCCAGGGCATCCTCGCTGACGCCGCCGGGGAGCCGCCGGGCCAGCTCCCCCAGCTCCAAACTGCCCCCGGCCGCGCACAGCTCCTTGGTGACCCGGCTGACCAGGGCCGCCTGGGCCATGGCCCGCCACCTTCCGCTCGCTCGCTTTCGCCGCCGCGAACCCCCGGCACCAGCCGGAGCGAGCCCCACCCCACCTTGGCTCGCCTAGCAGGGGAAATGGAGGCGCGCCCGGAACCAGCTGGGGAAAGGCGGGGCCAGCCCCAAATCGAAACAGAAGGCTGCCCCAAGAAAACAAAACTTATCCCAAACCCCGCCCCGATCGATCTTCCTGCGCTGAAAGTCAAGTTTCCCGGGGCTCACGAGTGGAAGACAGAGCGTGGGGAGCTGCTGAGGACACTGGTCACCCCATTCGTTTAACCAAAGGATTCCAGCAGTCAGTCAACGGGAAGTTGTTATCATTTATTAGTATGTATAAATCACAGTTAATTTATCATATTTATATTATTATATGATAGTGAATTCTGTACTTCTCTAACATTGGTAACTACTGCATAATGTATATTTATCATATAATAATGTATCTATATTTTAAATTTTTAGTTCCTGATGTATACCAGACACTTTACACACATTTTCCCATTTTATCCTCACAACAACCTAAGGAGATAAGTACTATTATTATCCCCCACTTTACTGATGATGAAACTAAGGCAGGTGGGTTGTGATTTGGGCAGGGTCACCAGGTATTGTCATTGGGCATATTTGAACTGGTCTTTCTGACTCAGGTCCACTCATCGAACTGCCTCTTAATCGCATTATCATTTGTGATTATTATATTGTCAACCTGAAACAATACGACAGAATTAAGGTCTTTAATCCAGACAGACTAGTTATAACTCAGAGTATCACAAAGCAGGTGCTAGGAATACCTAAAGATGGGGACTGGGAACAAATTTTATATGGGGTAACAGAAGAGAGAGCGAGCTCCGAGACTGCTCTTGGGAAGAGTAAGTTTCTCAAAGTTGTTTTACATAATAAGCAAAAGTACATAGGGAATCTCTGGAGGAGAGAGTTTGAGAAATCTACAAAATTATCAGAAGCTAGAATTGAAAAAATCTGGTCAGCCCCAGGCAATTCATTGGCTTGGGAATGGAGAATAGGGGAGGATCAGTCAGTTCTCAGTAAATTGTGTCTGTCAATATAATACTATTTAATACTATTTTAACAATTCTTTAGTATATTCAAGTAATATGGAGATTTTACTTGTTGAGATCTGAGATGCAGGAAGGGAAGATGAGGTCTCATTAGTTATATCCCTGAAAGAGGGTGATTGAGCAGCTAGGTAGTGCTGTCGTTGGAATGCTGGGCCTGGATTCAGGAGTACCTGAGTTCAAATCTGGCCTCAGACACTAAGTAGCTGTGTGACCCTGGGCAAGTCACTTGAGAACTTCTGATTGCCCTAGTTCCCTCAAACTATAAAATGGGAACAGTGATGCCACCTAGTTCACAGGGTTGTGGAGAGGATCAAATGAAAATATTTGTAAAGCACCTAACATAATGCCTGGCACAAAGTAGGTGTTCTATAAATGCTTATTCCCTCCCTCTTTAATAACTTGGAATATGATGAGGGCTATCTCATGGTGTGGGATGGTATGAGACAAAGGTGAAGGAGATAATGTCAGAAGGCATCTGGGTGATGGGATATAAGGAGGTGATAAGAGGAAGGTCTTGGACGGTAGTTTCATTGTTTCCAGTAAACCATGAGGCAAGATTCTTAGTGGAGAGGATTGGATGAAAAGGTCTCGGAGAACCACTGTGTCGAATGAGACAGTGAGTGAACTAAGGAGGTATAAAAACTGCCTAGCAGCAGAGTTGAGGTAATGTAAAGGTGAGTCTCCTGTATACATCTTTGGCCTCTTAGTCCTTCTTCCTGAACCATGTTGCTGTTGTTGTCATTTCAGTCATTTCTGACTCTTTGTGACCCTGTTTGGGTGTTGTTTTTTTTTGTTTTTGTTTTGGCAAAGATACTTGGAGAGGATTGTCATTTCCTTCTCCAGATCATTTTACAGATGAGGAAACTGAGGCAAACAGGGTGAAGTGACTTGCCCAGGGTCACAGAGCTAGTAAATGTGTGAGGCTGTATTTAAACTCAGGGAGATATACATGTCTTTCCTGACTCGACTCAGTGCACTATCCATTGTACCACCTCGTGGCTCTTCTGAACCATGCTGCCTATATATTACTTCAACATCTTCATCTTCTTCCAACTTTTTAAAAAAATCACTAAGTATGAGAATGTATGGAATTTGGAGGTTCTTATCCAATTCTTCAAAGAAATTTTGTCTGTTCTTCCTCTTCATCCCATGTTGGTATGTAAACTGAAGTTATTTTAATGATGGTCTTTTTACAAATACAACAGCTGTAATCAGAGATAACCAAATAGTCCCATGAACTGATGTTTCTCCTCTTTGCCTTTCGGCATACAAAAAAACTGTCAACTCCTTTCCTTTTCTCTCTAAGACTACCTGTAAGCAACTTCCCAATTAGCTGGGCCTTCTTTTGGTTTTATTTACAGCAATGTTAAGATTGGTATCACTTAGCTCCTCCAACAGCTTATTGTTTACTGAACAGAGATGTTAGTACTTAGAATGTCATTTTTCTTGTTATCTCAATCGGGACAGATGGAGGTGGAAGGGAGAGAATAGGAATCTTCATAAAAATAAAACTGAATTTTAAAAAAACTATGTGATTCTTACTACTCTTTACACCCATTTTCTCCATTCTGCCACTATCTGGGTGGATGTGGAAGTGGAAGGAGGCCATAAAGGATGGAGGGCAATTGTGCATTTTTCTTTGTTGCATGGATGGCCATGGCCCCAGAATACACGAACCTCCTTAGTACTTATCTCCTTGAAAAGCAAAGGCAGTCTATTCTTGGGACAATGACCAAATGACCACAGCTTTTCCAGCATGGTAGAACCTGCCATCGCTAAGGCTGTACTGACTTACTCTTGGAGAATCCAGGATGACCTCCATTAAACTATAACTTGGTGGATTTTGTTGTTAATTAAAACATTCTCCCTATAGTGATTTCATCTGTTGTTTTGTTATTCATCTATGGTAGGTACAAAGTCACCAACTAAAATCTGTAGATTCCTTTCATGTTTCATAATCTGATGATATTTATGCATTCATTCATTTGTTCATCTCATTCAAAAAAGGATTTAGGAAGCACCTACTCTGTGCTGAGCACCGGGCATATCGATGACAAAGACAAAAAGTGAAATAGTCCTTGACTTCAAAGAGCCTATATCCTATTTGGAGAAAACAGTATATAAAAATTAATTTCTGGGGAGCAGGCCACTAGCAAGTGGTAGCTCAGGATAGGTTTCATTTTAGAGGGGATACTTCAACTGAGCTTTGAAGAAGCTAGGGATTCATAAAGTAGAGATGAGAAGGAGGTAAATTCCAGGTCTGAGGGATAGTCTGTGAAAAAGCATGGAAAAACAAAGGGCTATAAAACCATGCGTACCTTTTGACCAAAAAATACCACTACTAGGTCTATCTCAAAGAGATTAAAAAAAGAAAAAAGGACTTATATGTAAAAAAATATTTATAGCAGCTCTTTTAGTGATGACAAAGAATTGGAAATTGAGGGGATGCCCATTAACCAGGGAATGGCTGAACAAGTTGTGGTATGTGATTGTGACGGAATAATACTGCACTATAAGAAATGATGGGGGCAGCTAGGTGGCGCAGTGGATAAAGCACTGGCCCTGGATTCAGGAGGACCTGAGTTCAAATCCAACCTCAGACACTTGACACTTACTAGCTGTGTGACCCTGGGCAAGTCACTTAACCCCCATTGCCCCACAAAAAAACAAAACCAAAAAAAAAAAAATGATGAACAGGATGCTCTTAGAAAAACCTGGAAATACATGAACTGATGCAAAGTGAAATAAGCACAACCAGGAGAACATTGAACAGAGTAATAAACAGCAATACTGTACTCAACTGTGAATGACTTAGCCTTTCTCAGCTATACAATGATCCAAGACAAATCTGAAGGACTTGTGATGAAAAATGCTATTCATTTTCAGAGAAAGAACTGATGGAGTCAATGCAGAGCAAAGCTTACTTTTTTTTACTTTATTTTTCTTGGTTGTTTTCTTTTACAACATGACTAATATGTTTTTCATGACTGTACACATACAACCTATATCGAATTGTTTGCTCAATGAAGGGATAGAGTGGAGGAAGGAAAATTTGGAACACAATTTTTTTAACACTATTTTAAAATTTTTGTCTTTTTGGCAAGGCAATGAGGGTTAAGTGACTTGCCCAGGGTCACACAACTAGTAAGTGTCAAGTGTCTGAGGCTGGATTTGAACTCAGGTCCTTCCTCCTGAATCCAGGGCCAGTGCTTTATTCACTGCACCACCTAGCTGCCCCCCGCCTCCCCCGGCAACACACAATTTTATAAAAACAAATGTTAATTGTCTTTGCATGTAACTGGGGGGGAAATAAAATATTAAATGTTTTTAAAAAAGAAAAGGCATGGAAGAAGACTGAGCATAGTGTACAGTGAACAAAAAAGTAAGTTTAACTGTAGTGGAGTACATAGAGCAGAGTAATGGGCAAAACCCTTGAAATGGATTAGATAGATAGACACACAGATATAGAAATAGATATAGGTAATAGCCAAAGAGAAGAATTTATAGCTGATCCTAGAAGTTATCGTCTTTCCTTTTCAAAGAGACCCGATGACATCATGATGTGATGGGCAACGTCTTGACTTGCTCATGAATTGGATTTCAGTGAGGCAGAGTGGCACAAAGTCATCAGCCTCTCTCTCTCTTCCAGAATCATCGAAGTCCAGCGGCAAGACAAAAGTCAGGATGACTGGCAATAGTCTGGGATGCAGTGGATGACCTTGGCATTTTTTGACGTCTGACCAAATGCTAAGTACTCCACAGTGCCTGTTTTCATGACTGAAGGAACAAATTGTTCTTATCTCCCCATTCCACTGGGACAAATTTTCACATGCTTGGGGTAGACATCCCCATAACTCACCAATGGATTTGAGGCCTGTCAGTTACCTTCATCTGGGTTTAGCCCAGCTGCCAAGACGGTCTGAGCATGCTAATGGGAGTTTGGTGACAGGTGGACTGCGAAGGTGGATTAACAGTACTGAAAAGGGCTCATCAAGTCTTCACACCAGAGATGCTAGTCCTCCCAAAATACTTCATATGCCTCTAAAAATGAGCTTAATGAGGGGACTGACATGCTCAAATCTCTACTTTTAGAAAATCACTTTGGCAGCAGTTAGAAGAGATTTGAGGATCTAGGAAAGTATTAAAACAATCTAGGTGATGAGTGATGAAGGCTTGTACCTGGACAATGGACAGGAGACAAAGGTAAGAGATGTTTTGCAGGTATAGTTATTATACCTCCAACTAAATAGGGATAAGGATGAGTGAGGATAACAGATTTTAAACCTGGGAATTTAAATTAGAAGGATGGTGGTATCAACAGAAATAGAAAAATTTGGAAGAAGACTGCGTTTGGTAAGGAAAAATGAGTTCGGAATATGTTTAGAGATGCTTATTAAGACATCGTTCAAAATGTCCAGCAGGTGGCTGGTAGTGTGAGACTGGAGTGCAGGGACCATATATCTGGGAATCATTGGAATAAAGATAATTAAACCCATGAGAGTTAGGGGGTCACCAAGATGTCAAAGAACTAGAAACAATGTCACACAGCTGGTGGATGAAGGATCCCTTAGCCTAAAGTGGTTTTAAAGTATCTGAAGGGTATTCCCCTAGAAGCTTGTCTTGCTTGTCCCCAGGAAACAGAAACAAGCAAGCCACCAGTGGATGGCAGCTCTAGAGAAGTACAAATGTAAAAACCTCATGGCACACAGGGCACGGGCTCTCTTGGAAGACAATAGGCTGATAACTCATTTCCCACCCAGCTGTACTACTTTAAGACTTCTCCACCATGCCCCCGATCAGGTACTTTCTGGAAGCTTTTCAGCTTCCTTTTGTGCACTGTCTTCCCCCATTCGATGGAGTTCCCTGCCCTCAGCACAAAGCAAACACATGCCAGGAATGTTAGAGGAGATTCGGAGGTGCAATCCGAGGTCCCTTTCAACTCTGATTATGGACAATCATCAAACATGCCATTCCCACTTACCGTATATGTCACTCTCTCATATAGGTCCTTTCTTCACTGGTGCAGACTGCAATTTATCTGTACCTCTTTTTGTGTAAATTATGTCCATGTCTTTCATATATGGCATAAATCCTTCAGATAAGGCTTTCATATGTTTTTAAATGTTTACTGGACACTGAGGCATTTGCAGTTATCTGCATGTTCTTTCCCACTCTCTGAACACAACCATCTAACCTTTCCCCAGTCATCCATGTCCAAGTGGTAAATCCCACTGTTAAATTTCTGTCACCTATTTACATCCACCAAGTGTTTCTCCACTGTTCCTCAGTTCACCATTTTGATTATTGGAAGATTTACTCCATAGAGAAAACATGACCAGGGGAATTTTTGTATGGAAAAGATGGACCCTTAAGTCAGGGAGCATCGAGTGGTGACTGGCAGCTGGCAGATTTCCAAGCACAGTCAAGCCTGTGGTTTTCCTTTATTTCTCTACCATACTGTCTCTCTGCAATGTCTGCCCAAGACAGATTATATACGTGTGTCGATATACAAGTATAGATCTGTGTGTGTGTGTGAACTCCCTTTATTCAGCATGACATCATAATTTGGGAAAACGTACCCACTTTTGGGGGGCAAATTATCCACTTGGCTTTTATTGTATAGATTAACTGGCTAATCTTTCTTGAGGGTCTATAGTTTTTTTTTTCTTTTTTTTTTTTTTTGGTGGGGCAATTGGGGTTAAGTGACTTGCCTAGGGTCACACAACTAGTAATTGTTAAGTGTCTGAGGCCAGATTTGAACTCAGGTCCTCCTGAGTCCAGGGCCACTGCACCACCTAGCTGCCCCTATAGTTCTTTTAAGAGTCTGAATGCCTTGGGGTTTGATGAAAACAGCAGTCATCCACGAACAGCAGCATCTGGAGAACATTATCTGAGGAATCCTCTGACTGGTGCAGGATATTTTAGGACCATGGATCCAGGGCTGGAGGGCACTTACAAGTCGTTTAGTCTGATGCCCTCATTTTACAGATGAGAAAACTGAGCCCCAGACGGGTTGTGACTTGCTCAAAGTCACACAATAATAAGTAGCAAAGCTGGGGTTAGAGACCATATCCTCTATTCTACCAATCAGAATACTGATTCTTAGACTTCAACTCCTGCACCACACCAGGCTGGAAAACATCCAAGAGAATGGAAACTGCCTACAAGAAGAGACTTTCTCCCCTTTTTACCAGCAGCAGTTAACAGACGACCTTGCCCACAAATAAGCATCTAATGAATGCCTAACACCTTTCATACCATTATCTTTCTGGAGGCACCTAGGAATCTTGTATGACCTTAAGTGGAAAATGAAAAATGCTTTGTTGAAGAGCTTTTAATGCCATTTGGTTCATCATCAACATAGTATCATCTTGTATCCTCAGCCAGTGGGGAGGATTGTGGGAATTGAGGGAACCACATTGACTCCATCTTGTGACTCAATTCTGAATCTAGCCCAGTTCTTTTTCTATTCGATTACAGATCCAGTCCAACTTATCCTGTGAGAAAACTTTGTGTCATTGTTTAACCCGTGTAGCTGGGAAGCTCGACCACCTCTTTCTGTTGCTTAGAAGACATTTAACTAAGGACCTAGGTTTTAGACTGACCAGATAGCCAGTCAGATCCAGACTGATATAAGGAGCTTTCTCACAACTGTACATCTCAAGCAACCCATGTTTTATCTGAAAACTGGCCTATCCTGGTCAGCCAGTTACTGTTTCCTTGTTCCTTTGATTGAATAGACACTTGTGGGAGGGGAGCGGGACACCTCTTTTTCTGATTTCAGAGAACTGCACCTGTTCACTCTCCCCATTCAACTTGGCATGTCCCTACTATTTCCTCCAATTAGAAATTAGACGACCTAATCTTGTATCCTGGTTCATATCCTGTTGTTTTAATTCATAAAAATCTGTTTCCTCGTGGATTCAGGGGCCCAGTGCCAAATTGAGAAGACCCTGGTCCCAATTTGTTACACGACTGGCATACATCGCTGGATAAGTCAATATGCTCACAAGCCCGGACCTTTGTTTCTTCAGTTATTTCAAATTTTACCCACCACAACAGAAGCCGTGGGGCAATTAAAAAATGCATGTGGAAGCTTATGTGTTCCCTGAATGTTTATCTTCACAATGATTTTATAGAGTTTAGAAGGGAAGTGTGTATGTTAGTAGGCATTGTTATCTTCCAGGGTGGTGTTGTTTTTTAAAGGAATAATACAGGATGTCCCCAAAGTAGCCTTAATTGCTTAAATTGCACTAACACTTCTGGAACAGCACAGTATCTGACTTTTTCCCCAATTCTTTTGCAGCCTTCTACTACTTAAAATAACTCGAAAAAAACTGATGTGTACCTTTAAAATGACATCACCTCTAACACAGGATTCTTCTGTGTATACTGGTTAGGTTCAGTTGTTAGACTGAATTGATTCCCTATAGGTGCACTGGAGTCCAAACTGGATAGACTGAAAGTGATGTCCTCAGCTGCTGTGCACCAGAGAACTTAAAAGACAGGAAACAACAGCTTCCACATCATTAACAAAGGCTTTTCCTTCCATAAATAGGGCTTTCAGGAAGTGAAGTCTGTCCTCATAACACCAGTACTCTTAAAAACTGGAGTCTTCACGATCATAACTTAGGAACTCCTCAGTGTGAACAGTGTGAAGCTGCATACAAGCTTAGGGAGGCTCCACCAATTTAAATAGATAATAACAATAATAATAATAGTAATAATGATAACAGCTAGCATTTATATAGGGCCTATTATGTGCTAAGCACTTTACAAATATCTCATTTGATCCTCACAACCACCCTGTGAGGCAGATGCTATTATCTATCCCCATTTTCCAGATAAGGAAACCCGGGAAAATACAAGTTACATGACTTGCCCAGGGTCACAAAGCTGGTACCTGTCTGAGGCCAGATTTGACTTCAAGTCTTCCTTGCCTGAAGGCCCTAAGGCCCGGTGCTCTAATCCACTGGGCCACCTAATTGACTAAAAATTATTGCTCTTGCCTAGCACCAGCAACTCCTTCGGGTTCAGAATGTAAGGCTTGTCATTGGTGTGTGCCACTTACCCATTAGATGTGGTTAGGCCATCCCAAAAAACAGTTCCAGTTGGCAATACCAGAGGTGACTTCACACCACAGCACGCCACGACTGCTGTTTTCTTTTCCAACTGTCCTCCAGGTTTCTACTTCAAACTGAAATATCACTGGAGAGCTCTCAAAGCATCTTTTGTAATTAACTGCTCAATACCCATGCTAGAGTTAGCAAATCCTTTACACCAATACCTGGGGTGCCACAGGTAATATGAAGGGAAGGCAAGGGAAAAAATAAAAGGAGAGGAGAAACAGAAGTCAGTGAGCTTGAAGAGAAGGAACACATTTTTTTAAAGGAGGAAAGGGCAGGGAGACAGAAAACGAGGAAAAATGGAGAAGTAGGAAATGTGATAAGGAGAGAGGGAGGAGGCACTCAAAGTGCCTGGCCCATAGGTTGCCTACTCCAATTTGTCCTAATGTTTTAGATGTCATGAACTACTTAGCCATCTTCATCTCAACAATTCATATTAATATAATACTCATGGCTTTTCTAAACCACCAGTTAACAAGAAGTCCTAAATTATTACCTAGGACTGAATAAAATAATTTATAATTCAATTTTCATTTAAACCTTAAGGATCTATTGAAGACACTATAACTATAGGGATCTATGATATACTTCATATTCATCTGCCTAAGAGCTACTCAATTAACTGAAACTTAGTCAACAGACTAGGCCCACTTAAGGGTTTTATTAACATTTTGGAAATCATCTGGTAATTTTTTTAAAATCTCAATTTTCAATCTTCAGAAATAGTAAGATATATATGTTTATGGTCACTTCCCACAACTCTGAAGAATATTCATTCTCATGAGTCAGGAGACAGTAAAGGGGCACAGTCAGAACTGGAAAGAGAATTCAGAATTTTTTCTTCCAAAGTCACACTTTATACAGCTTTCAGCATTTATACTTTCAAACAAAATAAACAACAAAAGAATTACACTGGCGTGCTAAAATCAAAACAAAAAGTAATACCAATTTTAATCTCCATATCTTAAAAGTACAGAAATTGGAAAGTATGAATACCAAATACAAATTCAAACAAGTCACTTGTCCTTCCCTATGACCAACGTAAGCTACTTCAAAACTTACACATTTAAAGTAAAATAGAAACAAAATAAATACTGTACATACACTTTCCCTGCCTGCAGGCAAAAGATGGGAAATACTGTTATGAATTGAAAAAAACGCTCTTCACACTTCAGCATCCCATTTCCCAGCCAAACACCCAATTGCAACCCAGTGTGTTTCTGTAACAAAAGGACACACCCTGTGCACACACACTGACAACCTATACAAATAGACAAGATACTACCCCAGAGACATCCAAAGTAAGAAAGAATAGCAAGAGTCAACTTGGACCATAAAAAAATCATTGGGGGAAGAAAAGGCAGTCAGGTTAGCAAAACATTACTACAAAACTAGTAAATACCATAGCCAACAACTGTCCCCTTTTAAAATTTCACAGATTAAAAAACAAAACATCACATTTCCCCCTCCAAAATATCACCACAAAACCTGCTGAAGCACTGGCAAAGTCAAGTCATTTCACAGTAAATGTGAAAATTTGTATTATATAATCTCTTAAAGTGAAGCTCTCCACTCTCGTTCCACAGCATGAAATTATTATGGCTTAATTCATATTAAAAGTAGAAAAGTCTTTTCCAAAGGAAATACGACTGCAAAGATGCAGATGCATTTCCTGATGCATGCTGTGACATCCCACCAAACTGCTGCATGATTTGTGACGTACTTCTCTCAGAACTTCTTTTTGGGGGAAAATGAGATTGCAGCTTTTAATCCAGCCTCACCTTAAACTGTAAGGCCCTTAGTTTGGTTTAAGTTTCTTCTGAAAGATAAAACAGCTCTAGGGTTCATGTAATGAGTTACACTCAGGCCCCTGATTATAGGATGTGGAAGTAATGTGTAAGTATCTTAAATAAATAAAGAAGGGTTGATTTCTAAAATTAGTATTATTAGAGAGGGATAAGTATTCAGGCAAGGGAAGTGACTCCTTAGTAGATATTAGACTTACTGCTGGGAGTTCCCCTATAAAATCTGCCAAACAAAGATGAAAATTATTTCTGGGTGATTTTATTCCTACAAAACCATTACTGTAACTCACTGTGTTCTAGTCAAATATAGCTTGAGGAAAGCTGAAACTTATGAAGAAAAGTGGCTGAAATAAAACCAGGAGAAGGTAAAATTTACACAGAAAATCTCCCTCCCCTGGGAACTTCTTCCTGAAGTAGCAGAGAAAAAAAGAATGAATGAATGGGATATGACAAGTTGCATAGGTAAACTACTTGGAGGTCATCAAAGGCTACCTAGTAGCCAGGATTTATTAGGAAAGTAGTGCAGAAGAAAAACTTGCTGGAAGATTCAGTGCTACTGGTTTCTGAGAGGTTTTACCCTCATTTTCACCTTTTCCTTATTAAGACACAAATTCTTAGGCAACTTAGGAAGGGGACAAGGTTCAAGAAAGAAGATGGGGGAGAATATACAAGTATAACCACAGTTAACCACAATAAGCAAATTGCTTTAGCGATAGGGTTATTGATGTTGTTAGGGCTATTACTGTTTTTTAGCCATGTTAAAGATCTTTTTTTTACATAAGTACACCAATGTTTTGATATTTAACAGCATATCCCTACTAAAATAAAAAAGGAAACCTTATGAAAAAACGTAATCATTTCTCTATTTCGGTTAGGCTCAGTCCCCTAACTATAATGATTGAGACAATTAAAATTGATCCTGTACCATTTTCTTATTGATCCTATTTACAAGTAATTGATTTTGCCCTCTGCTTTTGTCCTGTAACTGCTTAAGTCATGGTTCTTTGTCTTTGAACTTAGTTCAGAGTTCAGGAGGCCTGTAATGGGCTAAGTTTAAAAATCCACATGTCTTGCCTCAAGGAATTTAACTGGCTTGGAAAATGCATGTGAACAGAAGGGGAATTTGGGCCTGCTATCTTTACACCACCAAGGTATCCTTCAAGGATATCTGCTGTCTAAAAGTCTTGGGCCAAGATCTCGCACCGGGACTTCAACAAAAAACACTTCTTGGTCTCACAAGAGAAGGGGGGATAGTTGCTAGCCCCCATTACCAAACTTCCAACCAATCATGTTGTTTCCCATACTTGAGCTCTGTAACCAATTATGTTGCCTTTAATTCCATAATGTTCCCTAGCCTGCTCTGTTTCTTGTTCTGTACTCCCCAAACCCTATAAAAGAGGAACTGTCCTTTTGCTCAGTCTTTGGCATTAAAGGAGAGAAGCCATGGATCCAATTATTGATAGGTAGCATGCCACTGCTAACAAATGTTATCTTGTTCAGAGATCTGCCTCAATTTACCCTTTTGTTAAAATCTCAATCGTGATACCATGATACAATAATGCTTCTCTTACTCCTCCTTCTAGTTTCCAGTAACCAAATCAATACAATAAAAAACAAACAGCTAATACATCACGGTATAATGGAAGGAACACTGTAGAAGGAAGGAAACTTCTAATCTCTATTATTAATGTATTTAACTAGCTATATGTGGCTGGGGGTAGGGGGTGAGGGGAGGGATTCTCTGTTTTCAGTTGCTTCATCTGTAAAAGGGAAATAATCATTTTGAAGGCAGGGCAGCTCTACCACATACTCTTCTACTGTGTCCCAAGTCTAAAATCTAGAATTCAGTGAAATCCCAGAGTGAGTCACTCTCCTTTCGGGCTCAATGTTTGCTGTAACAAATGAACTTCACAGGCTTTTCCCCACGTATTTATACTTTTGTTAACCTTACCTCCTCAAAATGAGGCTATTCATCCATGGAGAGAGTTCTAATTTTGGTGATCACACAAGGAGTAAAAAATTCTTCCTATCAATTTTTATTAAGTATACACTCATCAAAATGGAGAGATCCTCGATAAGACCACAGAAAAAAGGGGAGGGGGGGAGGTTGATTATTTTTTTTAAATGTGCAGAGATTTAATAAAATTTATTCTTCCTCACTAAAACAGATTTTAACTTTATTAGGATCTGACAGAACTATCTTTACTAATAATCCTTTTAAATTCTCAACATCCTTGTTTTTACTAATTTCCTTAACTAAAGTCACAGTATTACTTTCACCTGAGAGGTGGGGGTGGCATGATGATAATCCATTTCTTCTTAAGAAGTTATTTTATTAAACCTGTTTAATTACATCTATATTTTTCAATCAGCAAAAATCCAACTTCTCTCTCCTTCCTACCCCAACCTCCTCTTAAACCCACTCCCCCAACTGAGTATAAACATCCTAGTACCTGTTAAGATTTTTAAATTACCTCATTATTCATAGGGCAAATATTATCACTTTCCTATTTCACTGACACATAAACCATCTTACTTTAAGAACTGTAACTATCTCTTTGTATTCAGTCTCTTGCTTTAGCAGAATTCTTTCTAGTAAAATGGGTAATGAGTTTCCCATCGGGAAATAAATATTATGATCTGCATTATTTTCACTTTTTAAAGGTTTTTATGCTATAGTAAAAATGTGTCTATTCATAAAAATAGCAATTTTTTTCATCAGCTTCAAGTTACAAACATTAAAATGATCAATTTTTCATAGTTCCTATTTCAAGTATTTCTGGGTTTGTTTTTTTTCATTCTACAGTGGTCTGTCTCAGATTAAGTTAATAAAACTGTGCTGTACTTTTCCCATGGACTCTTTCATTTCAGCAAACCGAAAAGTGAAAAATGCTCAATATAGAGACACACTCCAAGACAGAACTGTGGTTTCTCCTTCTTTTATACTCTTTCCTTCCCACCTCAGAGTGCACACATGAAGTACACAATCAGTGTCTTGACAAATACCTTCTCATTTGGTGCAAACTAACATTTGTTAGGGAACTGATTATTGTAGTTGTTTTTGACAGTCTCAGATTTAGAATCAAACTAAATATCCAACTAATGATAAATATGAATGGTTTTACCTTTATGTATAAAAATAGGCAGCTATGGATTAGAAATTCCTTCTTTGCATATAATACTCTAAATGATACTGATCAAAGAAATATTTTCAAAACGATTTCCAAAAAATTGGAGCATTTCAAAGTTGTAGATTTTACTATATTATCTGTTGTTTGGTTATTAACCATTACTTCATGGTCTAGAATTACTTAATATAATCTTAACAGAAGTAAAAACCATCCACGAGAAAACTCAAAACATTGTCTATTATTACATAAAAATTGACTATCTAAAATCATGATTTTAAATTTGGGAAGCCTTGAGCCCTTTGCTTATGGCTAGTTAATTGCCCCAAAACTTGCTGAGTCTATCATAGTCTCCATGAATTATTTGTAAAAGCAGTGCTTTAAGAAATCATAACATGTTTTTCCCACCAGAAATGAAAGTTTTAAAGACAGTTGTGCAAGAGGGGCTGTTGAAGATGATCCACTGGTTCTGTCTAATTAAAGGGGAGATAATGGGATGGTCTCACAAAATCTAATTTTCTTAGTTATCTCTTAGAAGAGGTGCTTGAGCAAGGACTATCTCTGTGCTAGAACTCCTCACTTCTTAGAAGGAGAGACTTCAAGCACTAGCTATAAATACAATATCTCCTTCAGATCTAAGCATGAAAGACCAAAACACCTTGGCAAGACTCAGTGTCCCTAAGGGACTTGAGTAGGAAGTCAACAGAACTATAGCTATGGTTCCCCTGATTCAGAAACATACAATTCCCATTTCAGCCGCAGTGGTTATTTAGAGGAATCTTTTTAATGAAATTATCTGGTTGTTGGAATTATGTTGGGGATGGTAATTTGATTCTATTAAGTGAAGTTCATTTTCACAATTTACATGCTGGCTACTTATAGTTATTTACTCATAATCAAAGTATATAAAGGTTCAATATAGGACATGTGTTAATCTAGAAAATAATTCTGTTTGTTTTTAGGCTATCTGGCTAAAGAAAATAAAGTTAGGCAGCTACAAATACCTATAACTGCAGATACAAATTAGATCAGTACACACCTGTTTTTTAAAAATCAGTTTTAAAGTTACTTCTTGACAGGCAATAATCTATTTGTAATCTATCCCTGACACTAAAACACTGTCCAATAATCTATTTGTAATCTATCCCTGACACTAAAACACAAAACCAAAATACTACTTCATTTCAGTGGGAGAAAAGATCAGTCAAACCAGTTTTTTGGCATCATGTAGAAAGAATAATCAACCAGTTGGCTTGATGAAGAATTCAGTTCTCATCTAGCTGTTTTGGCATAGTGTGGACATAACTTAAATGAGCTCTTCATAGGTATCCCATATTTGATAGAGTCTTCTCCCTGACAACCAGAACTTGGAATAACCAAGGAAGGCAAACTCATCACCTGTTTACAATTTACTCCTTCAAACTTTGGAAGGAAGATGGGATGATGGGATAAAAGAACTGGTCCTCTTCTGAAAACGTAGGGGTAAATCTGGAAGGAGACATAGATCTGCTTGTTTTAGCTCATCAATAGAAATTACAGCACAAAAAGCTAAGTCCAGCCTGTTCGCTGAATGAAAGTAAGACAAATCACTGATATGGCCATAGTTCTTCATCATAAAAATAAAGCCTACCCCATTTCCCTAGACTTGAAATTCTTGGTTGGAACATATACAATGCCCTTTTTGTCAGAATCAAGAACAGCTACTTTTCCACTCCAACCCCAGAAATTCAGTATTCAAATTGTTACTAAAAAACTCAATTGAAAAATATAAGCTATTAACAAGCAACTGAAAATTGGCAGTCAGTAAGAAGTGTGTATAAAGCAGACAAATGCTTACTTTAAAAATAAGTCTCATCTTCTTTATGTATTAGCTAAGTCAAGAAGGAGTAAGCTGCAGGAAGCATCCACTTTATCTCAAACTCAGGCCCAAACTAAATCCTAAAAGGTTTCAAGATTAAACAATCAACCCTACTTCTTCAATACCCTTTGGCTCCTCTACAACTTAATATATTAGAAGCCTATTATGACAGGTCTTAATAATATAGCTTTATATACATTGCAGGTCAAATCATACCCTCCCCCTCCAAAGAGTTAGGATATAATATTTTAAAAAACTTGTTAGAATAGCCTATAAGGAAGGTGTTATTCCTGACTCCCTCTTCTTCTCCCCTTCACCCACCCCCACCCTGCAATAAAATTACAAAAGGAACCCACTGTAGCTATAAATGTATTTAAACAAATACTAACACGACTAAATTACACCAATCATGTGGTTCTTTTCTGAACAAAGAGGGAAGATATTAAAAAGCAATTTTCTTTGGGACAACATCAAATGCACAAATGAAAATTCAAGATGTCTATTTTTGTTTTTCTACCTAAGTAGAAAATCACAATTGTCAAAGTGAGAAAGAGGGTTTTGGTTTTTGGGCTTTTTTGGAGGAGCAAGGTTTGTCTTTCCTTCTTTCTTTCTTTAAAGCCTTGGGTATTGAAGTTGTTTCCCTGTAAAACAAAGATTCTTGTTGGGTTGTCACAAAACAATGGATAGCAGAGAGAGAAGATGGAATAAGGTAAACTAACCTGGATGACAATATGCAACTTGTAAGTTAGAAAAAGTCAAGCTAATAGCTTATTTAAAAAAAAAAAACACAAAATATATAAAATAAAATGAATTTCATATACATCTTAATTTAAAATAATTAATGCATCAAATCCCTGTTTAAGACTTTAACCTGAATTTCAAATTTTAAGAGTTCAGACAAATTACTGTTACTATGGCTCTTCACCACACGTAACTCATGCTATCAAAAATAATTTAAAAACCTTCACATTCTTAAATCTAAATTAGTGAGATACTTCCCCACCAGTCTTCCAAATAAATAGCTTAAAAAAGAAAGAATTTAAAAGCCATTAACTTTTTTTTAAAAATCTGTTAAATAAATTATCGATAACTTTCTTTACCCTATCACTGAAAATAAGTCAAGACACTACCAACAACAAAATGATACTCAAGCCCTGACAAGAGACCAAACCTAGTTCCTGGTCTCTCTTAAAATTCTCCCCTCCTTCATCCTCCCCCCACCAGGTCCACAATGGTTATTGCTCAGTGGGTGTGGCACAGTGAAAATGCAGCATCAGGTTCATTTTGTTCTTCAGGCAGTGTTTTATATTGTACATGCGAGTCTGCTTCAAGCAGAGGAACAGCAGAAGCTCCAGGCCCCATTGCCCTCAATACTGGTCTCCAAAGGTGAGCTACCATCACACAAAGAAGCGTGCGTGGCCATTTCTGTTCAACTTGAGGATCTTCCCAAGCCGCTGCTTGGCGGTTGCCATTCCTTTCTTTGGACGTTTACCTATAACATATCCAGTACCATGTTAACCAGGATTTTAAAGATGACAGCATTCGTCAGTAGAGATTTTTTTTTTAAAGGAAGAGCAACATTTTAAACGTGCTGTATGTGCTAAATTATCTCAAATTAAAACATCACATGGACTAGGCAAACTAAATTACATTTGGGCTAACACACTTTTCTTCTTACAACATAAAATAATTATAATACTTCTATGATATTCTTTTTATGAGGGACATTATTTAGATGACATTAAGACAAAAAAGGCACCTTTAGACTCACTTTTTTTTTTTAAGTGAGGCAATTGGGGTTAAGTGACTTGCCCAGGGTCACACAGCTAGTAAGTGTTAAGTGTCTGAGGCTGGATTTGAACCCAGGTACTCCTGACTCCAGGGCCGGTGCTCTATCCACTGCGCCACCTAGCTGCCCCTAGACTCACTTTTAAGAGGTAGCTGGAAAGATCATTAGGCTTGTCAGTAAACGTGATTTACCACTTACTAGAGCTCTGTAACCTTGAGAAAATCACAAAATGAGGATAATACGTGAACTACCTGCATCAAAGAGATATTGTAAAGAAAGCTTTGTAAAGTGTAACATACAGAAGTATTCTGAAAATGTGAGCTATTACTGTTTTAATTTTCTTATGAGGAAAATATTCTCTTTTTTAAAAGGGAAAGAACTAGAATCAAGGGCCTAAAATGCTCTATGCCCCAAGAAAAAGTGAATTTTATGAAGACTGGCGTTCTATCACAGTATTACAGTATAAAAACATACCAGGTGGGACCCATTTGGCAAACAAAGCAGATCCCAAAGTCAATTGGGTTCTCATGGTAGGGCAAGACTGGTTTTATTAAACTGTCATAGATCATTTTGTACTCTTGCTCCTATATCATTCTACAATAAGGCAGCTAGGTAGTAGAATGGATAGAGTCAGGAAGACCAGGGTGCAAATCTGGCATCAGATACTTGTTAGTTGTGTGACCCTTGGCAAGTCACTTAACTTCTGTTTGCCTCAATTCCCTCAATTGTAAAATATTGATAATAATATCACCATCACAGGGGTTGGTGTGAGGATCAAATGAAATTAATATGTGAAAAATGCTCAGCCCAGTACATAGTAAGTGCTGGTACACAGTAAGTACCATATTAAAGGTTAAACTCCCTTATGGGGTATCTACAGCACCCGCGTTATAGGTTGGCTGATCTCTCATTGTCTAGTACTCATGGCCTGATAGATATGGAGCCCCAATCTGAATATTAGACGTATTTTAAAAAGACTCATGTCCAGAAATGTGCTTGCTAATTAGTGCTCTCCTGTTCTTTCATACATCACTTCTTTCTGACAGTTAAGATTATATGGGCTTTCTGTAGTATTTATTTAGAGTCCCTTGTCTCATTCATGCCTCTTATAAAGTAAAACAGATATTCTGTTTTGAGTAAGGAGAACAGAATCAGAACTGGAAGGCCCCTTACCTTTTGTTGCCTGGTTGCTGATGGGCGGTGGGTTAGATGCAGGTCGCTTGATTGGGTGCAGTGGTAATGAAAAGGAAGTTTCACCCCCAGACCTTTCTGGGCTAAAGCTGCCATTGTTCATCTGGCATGTGCCTGGCGCAAAGCTTGAATTCTGCACACACTTCCCATTTTGGAGGCTCGAACCACTGCTCTCCATGTAACTCCTACTTTGAACCTTCTGACTGAATTCCGGTGAGCCTTCTTTTCTGACATGTTTCTGGGCTTTACCTGGATCCTGCAGCCAAGGAAGCAAAGCAGCTGAATCCATGTATGGAATCTGGCACTTGGCTCTGGGGCTCAGTGTGAGCCCTCCTATCTCTAGCTTTGGCAAGTTT
Source organism: Dromiciops gliroides (assembly GCF_019393635.1). Classification (NCBI taxonomy): domain Eukaryota; kingdom Metazoa; phylum Chordata; class Mammalia; order Microbiotheria; family Microbiotheriidae; genus Dromiciops; species Dromiciops gliroides. The sequence goes on along the minus strand of NC_057865.1, from coordinate 105,331,137 downwards.
TTAAAAAACCAAACCAGCTCAGGGATTCTGAAGCTTTTGTGTGTCACAGAACTCTTGGGCAGCCTGGCAAAGCCTAAAAAACCCTTCTCAGAATTTTTTAAAATGCACAAAATAGATAAAATTACAAAGGAATCCATCTATATTTGAAGTTATCAATATATATATATATTTTTTTTTTAAGTATTTTTTCTTTTTTTTTGCGGGTCCATGGGGGTTACGTGACTTGCCCAGGGTCACACAGCTAGTAAGTGTCAAGTGTCTGAGGCCACATTTGAACTCAGGTACTCCTGAATCCAGGGTCGGTGCTTTATCTACTGCGCCACCTAGCTGCCCCCAAAATATATATTTTTAAAGTTCATGGACCCCAAGTTAAGAATCCCATGTGCAAGAACCAAGAGAACAGCAATAGTATAACAATGATCAGCTGGGAAAAACTTAGTATATCTGATTAAGACAATGATCTAAGATAATTCCAAAGGACCCATGATGAAAAATCCAGAGAGAGAACTGATGAACTTTGTGCATAAACGGAAGTATATTTTTTCACTTTATTTTTCTTGCCTCTTTTTTTCTGGCAACATGGCTAATGTGAAAATACGTTTTGCAGGACGTTATATGTATAATGGGCATCCTATTTCTTGCCTTCTCAACGGGGAGGAAGTTGAGGGAAGGAAAGAATTTGGAAATGAGAATAAAACAATAATAAAACAACAATAACAACAATAAAAGAACCCCTTGTGCTTATCAACACTGTTCCAAATATTCTTGTAAGACAGAGAGTTATGACAATCTATATTGATTATATAAGCTTAGGGAACAAATATTAGAAATAATGAAACCTATTTCACTAAAGGCAACATTGCTCAAAGGCTCAATATGGTCCTGCCCTCTGTGTTCTTCTTAGTGATATCCTAAGTGCCAACTATCAGGATTAAGAACAGGGCATAATAAAAAGATTACTGTAAACTTCTTTAATATTATTTCTTAACACTCCAATAATTAATTTCTTCAGCTTATAAACTCTGTTGACTGATTAACCTATGGAAATGAAGCACTCTGAAATCACAACCCAAGTGTGTGAATGAGCATGGCTAAGAATTTAATTCCCTCCTCTGAAACATCTTATGATAATTTTTTGAAAAAAGTTTTTATTGATACCTTTTCTTTTTACAAGTCATTCCTAAATATATTTCCTCACCATTACCACATGAACATTCCTTTCCAATAAAGACAGGCAAAAACAACAGAATCACTTTACCTCACAATATATAAAGCATATTTCTTCAATATAGGAGTTGGCACAAATGACATTGTTGCTTTTAAAATATAATAGCATGTACCCCCTAAATATAAACACTTTGGAATTTCTGAAATAGGTTGTCCACAGTTGTCTCATTGTGAGGGAAATACTATTTACATGAGGAATAAATAAGAAATTATCTTTTGGATCTTTGAAAGGGGGAAAAGGTCATAGTAAATAAGAGAGAGACCAAATAAGAGTACCAAAAAAGATAAAAGGACAATTCTGATTATATAAAATTTAAAAGTATTTGCACAAACAAAATGAATGCAGTTAAAATTCGAAGGGAAACAGTGTATTGCAAAGGGAAAAATCTTTGTAGCAAGTATCTCTGATAAAGGTCTCATTTCCAAGGCACATAAAAAATTAATTCACATTTAAAAGAATAAGAGCAATTGCCCAATTGAGAGATAGGAGATACCTAAGGGAGGAAATCTAAGCTATGGACAGTCATATGAAGAAGGGATGGGGGTGGTAATGAATCATACTACCCACCCTTCTGAAAGAGAGGTAATAGATACAAGATGCACATGGTTAACAAAGGAATTTATTTTGACTATACATATTTGTTACAAGGGTTTTGGTTTTCTCTTTTTTCCCAATAGGGGTTGGAAGAGAAGATAAAAATAAGTTTTTGTTACTGAAAAAACTATGCTAAAAAAGTAGTATTTCTCTCTTAAGAGATGGAAAATAATTTACAAATATTAGGCATCACGTAGGAATCATCTGTAGTATAATAATCCTTCCTCATTTAAAAAAAAATCTGCGATGCTTTTGCTGATTTGAGAGCAAGTCTAATTAAACTACAAAGATGATTCCTGCATTACAACTAATTAGTAAATTGTATTTCCCTTACTCATTATAAAAGGATGTCACCATTCTTAGCAATTTGACTTTACTAAAAGATTACATGTCAGCCATCATTACTATCAGTATCATTATTATTGCTACCACCAATCCCACCACTACCCCCATAATCCCTCCTACTTCTTCAGGAAAAAGAGAGCTATACTTCCCTTTTCCCCAAAGTGAATAAATGCAGATGAACCTGGTAAGGCAAGAGCCAACTCCCTGTTCTTGCTGCTGTTGCCTTCTTTTATTTCTATGGTTTCTGACAATGTGATAAGGTCTTAAGAGTAGGTACAAGTTATTAATGTAATATCACCTCTAGTTTGGAAATTCACAAGATTTCCTCATGTTTAAGTTATTCCAATAATATCAAAATTATGTTCTCCAGACCTTAAGGCTGACAGTTTTTCTTATTGAAAATGAATGATTATGACTATGATCGCTATTTCTTAAGTAGAGGTTTGCTTATTAAAAATCAGATCAGTGTGGTTATGAATCAATAAAAGTATGTAGCTATTCAAGAATGCCTATTTTGTAACATTTTAATTTCTCAAGTTTCATAGTTATTCATTACCTATGGTACAAAAATAAAAAGCTAAGCAAATGATAACTTTGTTTTTTCTTTCTAAGTGCCTGGTACATAGTAAGTACTTTAAATACTTGTTAATTAATTAATTTAAAACAAGTTCCAAAAGCTGGACATACCTGAGGATTAAACCTGGAATTTGTAAGTTGCCTAACCCAGGATGAAGACCCCAATTCTTGTTCCTCTGTCTTAATATGCTGACCTAAAAAAAGAAATTTTAATTAAACTACAGGACAGAATATCTTGTAGGATTTCATAAAATGCTTAAAACAGAAAACAATTTGCACCAATGAAGTATTTAGTATATATTAATAAGTCAACTATTCATTCACATTTTCAACAGAAAACAATGTCCTTTGAATAGAGTCTCTACACAACTTTCAAATTATTTATTATTGTTATTTTATTTATCAAATCTCAAGCTAGATTACAATTGCATGAATCCATCGAACCCATTAACTGACAGTATAGGAGAGCAGAAAGATTTATACCATTAACTTCTATATAAGAGTTTTGAGGTTATTACCTGAAAAACTCCTTTATATGAATGTGAGAAGTATTGGCATAAAAAATAATAGTTTCTGTAATTTGGGAAATGAGCATCTATCCTAAAAGAAGCATAGGAACAAATACGTTCTTTGGGATGACTAATGGTTAGGCTTTTTTCCCCCCCAATTTACTCTCAGGTAGCAACAGAAAGCACTTCATCAAGAACAAGGAAAGGATATTTTGAGATTTTTATTTAACCTCTCAAGAAAAAAAAAAAAGACATAAAAAGGAATCACTTGCCCATGCCAGGAAAGCCATTCACAGTATCAAACCTGGACTATGGTATTACTGATATTTCCAGAAGGTTAAATGACGTTCAAAAGGTTCAAAAAAATAAATTAAAAAAAAAAAAACCCTGAGGGGGTCAGCTAGGTGGTGTAGATGATGGAGCACCAACCCTGGATTCAGGAGGACCTGAGTTCAAATGCAGCCTCAAACACTTGACACTTACTAGCTGTGTGACCCTGCACAAGTCACTTAACCCTCACTGCCCTGGGAAAAAGGAAAAAAAAAAAACAACACGAATACAAAGGAAATGAAGAGAGCTACTGAGAGTTCAAGGAATTGGTTTGTTTTTTTATAGCCTGGATTGACAATCTGGCTTACTTTCCTTCTGATACTCATCAATTTTGAGAAGGACATTTTCTTGGGGAAAATACCCAAAAGTTGCTCACAATAACCAACAAATTTGGGGACCTCCCCAACACACACGTATATAATGATAGCTGATATCCCTGAGCTAAAATTATGAAGATCATTCTCAAAATATTTTCTTATGCTGAGTTATTGGACTCATTCTTCCCATATCTTCTTCACAAAATAACTGCTTTAAGTTAAACCTAAAGTTGTTTTTTTTTTTTCTTTTTTGCAGGGCAATGGGGGTTAAGTGACTTGCCCAGGGTCACACAGCTAGTAAGTGTCAAGTGTCTGAGGCCGGATTTGAACTCAGGTACTCCTGAATCCAGGGCTGGTGCTTATCTACTGCGCCACCTAGCCGCCCCTAAACCTAAAGTTGTTAAAGCATTGTCCTTCAAAAATCTAACTGGTAATGAGTTGGCATAATTGGTAGGATTTACTATTTCTTTGGGAACATAGCTATATAATTAAGTCAATCAGTCAGTCAACAAGCATTTATCTATCCAGCACTATTTGCCAGAAACTGTTAAGCACTAGAAATATAAAAACAATCCCTGTCCTCAAAAGGAATACATTCTGGGGAAGCTAGGTGGCGCTGTGGATAGAGCACCAGCCCTGGAGTCAGGAGTACCTGAGTTCAAATCCGGCCTCAGACACTTGACACTTACTAGCTGTGTGAGCCTGGGCAAGTCACTTAACCCTAATTGCCTCACTTAAAAAAAAAAAAGAATACATTCTAATGGGGGAGATAACCTATAAATAATTTAGTAAACATAAGATATGTGATAAATCTATTGACAAAATATTAGAAGACACCCTGTTTTCCAGAGCTGAGGCCCAGCAAGAAAGCTGTGCCCTGAGCTTGGCAAGACAATAATCCTTTGCAATCACCCTCTGGATGATCTCACCCTCTGGCAAAATCACATAATTCACCAGGTGTTCTCTGAGCTGGACAAGCACAGGACAAACTCCGAAAGTCCTACAATGAATCAAACTTGTCACATTCTTGAGATTACCCCTTATTTTCAGGGCTACAGCTCATTGCACAGGCACAAGTATAAGTACAGAGATCTCCCCACATTGCCTCAGACCTCCCCACTAAGGGCAGGACCTGGGCACACGTGTCCTTGCTTGAAAGTCATTTTCCTCACTGAAAATAAAACTTCTCTTTAATTCCTCACTCACCTATCTCTAGCCTGCTCTGTTTGGCTCTGGCCATTCACAGTTTAGAGGCCAGTTCTGGTCTTTTGACACTATCTTGGGAAGATAGAAGTAATGTGACGGGGAAGGCACTCACAGTTGGAGGAATTAGAATCCTCCCGCACAAGGTGGGACTTGAGCTGAGGCTGGAAGGAAGCCGGAGAAGCCAAGAGGTAACGGTGAGGGGGCAGACCATTCCAAGGATGGAGGACAGCCAGTGAAAAAGCAAAGAGACGAAGATGAAGCAAGGTCGTGGCTGAATTGTACATTATAGAAAGATTGAAGAATGGAAGGGTAGGAAGGGAATAGGTTGTGAAGAATTTTAAATGTCCAACAGAGGAGTTTATGTTTAATTCTGGAGCTAAGAGGAAGGCATTGGAGCTCACTTGCGCTGGAAGAGAATTTGGGAAGAAAAATAAATCATCTCAAAATTGGAAGCCTAGGTAAAGCTGCAAAGATGGCGATGTTCTCCACACTAATAGGAAAGTTTAAAGGAGAAAACCTTAAAAGGAGCAAAGGCTGGGGGGAGAAAGATGGATTCTATTTTGGACATATTAAGTTTGACCTGCCTAAAGGACATCCAGTTTGAGGCAGCTGGTAATGTATGATGATAACTTGGGAGAAAGACTAAGGGGAGTAAGCATATAGATCTGAAAATAACTTGCAGAGAGATAACTGCTATGGTCACTTTGGCTGTTAAAACTGCATAAACTATGCCCTTTAACCAACTCATCTCTAAGAAGCTCCTATGTCTGTGTGTGGTATCAAAACAAGACTTGTCAATTGCTTTTTAAAACATGACTGGGGGCAGCTAGGTGGCGCAGTGGATAAAGCACCGGCCCTGGATTCAGGAGGACCTGAGTTCAAATCTGGCCTCAGACATTTGACACTTACTAGTTGTGTGACCCTGGGCAAGTCACTTAATCCCCACTGCCCTGCAAAAAACCAAAAAACCAAAAAAAACATGACTGGATGGGGCAAAAGAGTTAAGAAAAACAAACAGGTAAAATTAAGCATGAGTGACTGGGAATGTGGTGATATGAATGTGTATTCATTAAGCAGTTACTATGTTCAAAGCATAGTGCTGTGTTCTGGGGATACAAACAGAAAAACAAGATACCCATCCTTGCTCTCAAGATTACATTTTAATAGAAGGGATAACTTATAGAAAGGTTCAGATGCCGAGTGGATGGAAAAGAAATAAAATCAGAAATAGTAGTATTTAGAAGGAAAATGATGCATGCATTTTTGGACATGTTGAGTTTCACTAGTTGTCAAGACATCTTGATGACAATATGAGCTTAGGAGAGGTTGGGGTTGAGGGTACAGATCTGGAAATCAACTGCATAAAAGAGATCACTGAAATCACAGGATTGGCTAAAGCAGATAAGAGAATTAAATAGGGGGAAAAAAGAAAGCTAAAGATTAAACTTTGCAGGGCACCTTAAAGTGGGGCAAAAGGAAGAACTTGGAAGATGAATTAGCTAAGCTGAAAAGTCGGTCACATAGGAAGAGAACCAGTGAGAGCAATGACAAAGAATCTAAAGGGAAAAAAGATGGTAGTCAACAGGATAAAATATTACAGCTAAGTCAATAAGGATAAGAACAAGGGAAAGTCCAAGATTTGGTATTTAAAAGGTGAATGGTGACCTGAGAACGGAAATTTAGTAGGGTAGTACAGTCTCCATATTGCCAAGGGTTGTGAAGTGATCGGGTAGAAGGAGTGAGTTCAGTCTTTCAACTTAAAAGGCATCCAAGTCAAGGGAAGGTTTTGTTTGTTTGAAAACAAACACAGAAGGGAAAAGCTAGATTAAGAATTTGAGAGAAAGAAATGGAATGGATGATAGGGCAAAGTCCTATGAAAGAAAGGAGGAGATATTCTCTAGGGAATACATAGAATGGTTAGCTTTGACAAGCAGAATATAGAGTACAGGTGGAAAGGTCAGCTTTGGTAACCTTGTCCTTTGAGATTACAGGAAACAAACTGTTTTTCTGGAAACCTGGAATCTAAGAATATGGTTATTATCACATCACTGTGCGTTCCCTGCCCTCTTGATTTTGCCCCAACTCACTTAGCAACTGACATAAGTAAAGCTGAAACTGAAAGGGAAATAAAAGGGTTACATGGCTGATGGGTATTTTAAGAGCCTGTACCAATATGTCTGGATATGGTATGACTCATGACCTCCAATCACAACTGGAACTAATGCTCTAGGAAGTTCAGTTGTGTGTTGGCTCAAAGATCATTACTGACGTTGCTTACCGTATTCCACTGCCTTGTGAGACTGATACAACTGTCTGACTTCATGGTTACTCCTATGGCAGCTGTGGTGTTCCTGAAGAGAACTTTTTTCAGCTGCGTAGTCTGTGCTTTGTATCTGCCTTGTTAAGCAGGTGGTATAGTGCAATCCTGCCATAGACAGCATGCCCTGAATAGCTTCTTCCTCTGTGCTGGTCGAGGTAGGACATTCCCTAAAAAGAAGTAACACAAAATAAAATCTTTATTTCTTCTCTGAAATAGCACTACACTCCAATATAAGAAAACCCAATCCATATCAGAAGGCCTACCTTTTAGTTGGAATTTCACTTTTAGATGGCTTCTTGTTAGTTTGATAAGGGTTCACTGTCATTTCAGATTCCTCCTTAAAATTTGAAGATATCTTTTGCTTCTTTTCATCACCTGAGTTTTCTGACTCTTCCCTGGTAAAATCATTTTTCTATAATAATAAACAATTTAATTAAATCAATATAAAATACATGAAATTTTAAGAAAGTATTGCTGAGAATTACAAGATGGTGGTCAACAAACTGAAAATGTTAGAGCACACAGGTGGTGGTTTTATGACTGCTGTGATAGAAGGCTGATAATTCAGAAGTAGAAGCAGAGTTGAGAAGTCACTAAGAATGTGATATCTGAAAAAGAAATTTAGATTTAAGGAACATAGCCAAAAATATAGGAAAGATGGCCTTTTGACCAGATATGGAATGTGCCTAACAGGCACATTTACTAATCTTATGGAGCTGAACAAGAAGGACTTAAATAGAAAATAGAGACTATGGGGAAAAACTGTCCATATCTACCTGCCAAGCTAGATATGATAAAAAAGTACCTTCCATAATACAGAAAGAAATCTAACAGGAAGCAGTATCCAAGATCACCAGAAATAAACCCCACAGCCTTAGACATCGCCTTCCATCACTAAGTTTGCAGCTTTAACAGTAATACCTGCCTCTTTCCTCTGTCACCTCTCATATCCTACTAGTTGTCTTGTTAGTTCAACTTCTGCAATATCCCATTTCTAATCTTTTCTTTCCACTCACACTGCCTCTACTTTAGTCCTCACCTCTTACTTAACTATACTGAAGTTTTTCCCTGTTTTTACTTTCCAACCTCCAATCCACCCACTATACTAGGTGTCAAACTCAGCCTGGCACATGCTAAGAATTACCTTAAAATAAAACTGGAAAATGTTTACCAAAATAAATAAAAATGCAATAAAATAAAACTAATGTTAATTTGTGATCTGTTTCTATTTTAGTTTAACACCACTGCTCCACAGGCTGCCAAATTCATATTCCTAAAATACAGATCTGATCATGTCACTCTTCAACCTGAGAATCATCAAAAGTGCTTTAATTGGGGACAGCTAGGTGACAGAGTGGATAAAGCACCGGCCCTGGATTTGGGAGGAATATAAATTCGAGATAAATGAGAGAGAGGTAAGGACTGAAAAGAGTAGGAATATATGATTGTCAACCAACCACTGGTAATCTTTGTGAAAGTGACAAACATAAAAATAAATACTATCTGTATTTTTTTTTAACGAAAAAGGGTAAAGTCTCTATACTTTAGACTGTCCAGCTTGCCTGATTCCTGAAAAATTCTAGAAGGTTATCATTAAAAGAAAAATGGGGGGCAGCTAGGTGGCGCAGTGGATAAAGCACTGGCCCTGGATTCAGGAGTACCTGAGTTCAAATCCGGCCTCAGACACTTGATACTTACTAGCTGTGTGACTCTGGGCAAGTCACTTAACCCCCACCGCCCTGCAAACGGGAAAAAAAAAAAAAAAAAGAAAAAAGGAAGATTTTATCAAGAATCGCTCAGGCCAGAATAACCTCATTTCCTTCAGGAAAAGATGAAGAGAGTACAATTAGATTGAATGACTAGATCGAAAGAAGATTAAATTAGCAGTGTATCACCTACAGATTATTAATAGAATAGTTCAGCAACCTGTCATTGGTTCTGTGATGTTTAACATTTTTATCAGTCACTTGAACTAAAGTATAGATAAAATGTTTGTCAAATTTGCAAATGACATGAAACTAGACACAATAAATAACAGAATCATCATCCCAAAAGATCTTAATGGGCTAGAACATGGTGCTGACTCTAATAAAGTTGAAATTTCTTTTTGTTTGTTTTTTTTTTTTTGCGGGGCAGTGGGGGTTAAGTGACTTGCCCAGGGTCACACAGCTGGTGTCAAGTGTCTGAGGCCGGATTTGAACTCAGGTACTCCTGAATCCAGGGCCGGTGCTTTATCCACTGCGCCACCTAGCTGCCCCCAAAGTTGAAATTTCTTAGGGTTACATGTAACACTCTACAATTTGGTTATAATTAATTATATCAAATGAACTAACTCAACAAGTAACGGGGAGGGAACACATATGAAGCTCCTGCTCTTAGGAAAACAATCTGGGGGTTTTAGTGCAAGGAAAGCTCAGCATGAAACCACTGTGTAACATGGCAGCCAGAAAAGTGAATATGCTCCTAGGCTGAAAGGAGGCATGATATCCAGAACCAGGAAGATGAGTTTCACTGGATTCCACCTTAGTAGGCCCATATTTGGCATACTGTATTCCACACTAGGCACTGCACTTTAGGTAGGACACAGAAAAGCAAGGAGAGACAGGAGAGAGTGCCCAGTGATGATGGGAGGACTGAAAGTCGTGCCGTATGGGACTCAACTGAAGGAACTGGAAATATGTAGACTGACTGAAGAAGAGAAAATGTGTGTGTGTGTGTGGGGGGGAGATCAGGAGAGATAGGATAGTTGGAAGGTAGAAAAGGGATTAGACTTGCTCTGCTTGCTTCAAGAGAAGACAACCAGGAATGAGGGCTGGAAGCTGAAGAAGAACAGATTTTTGGTTCAATGTAAAGAAAAACTCCCTGCTAATTGAAACTGTCCCAAAGTGGAAGGGGCTGCCTCAGGAGGGAGCGCACGTGCACTCCCCTTCTCCTTTACCAGGGCTTTTACAGGAATGATGCTTGTTCCTGTTGGACTAGATTAGATGACCTCTGAGGTCCCCTCCAAACTGAGATTCTGTCGCTTAATTTTAACCCTGTCCAAACATATGTTAATTACTATGAGATTATATTTAAAATGTAATGGTAGCCTTAGAATATTCTCTTTATGTACCAGTTAATCCTGAATAAGCAATTTAAAATAATAATTAGGAAAAAGAAGAAAACAAAAAACTATTTTCATTAAGATAAAGTTTAATCAGATTGCTTACCATCTTGGGGAGGGAAGGGAGAGAGGGAGAAAAAAATCTGGAACTCAAAATCTTATAAAAATGAATGTGAAAGTTCAAAGATAAACCTGATGTAAAGCTATATTTAGCAGTTTTAAACATTTGACACACCTTTTGGAAAGCATGGTATTTATCCTCAAACAGAGATCAATAGTTCTGTGAGCCCTCCGCAATATTTCCCTTAAGCAGTACAAAAGATTTTACCTGAACAGTGCAATCAGGCCCAGATTCCTCTGAATCAGAAATATCAGAATATTGTGAAGATCCATTTCTAAGTTCTGATTTCACACTTTCAAAAAACACTGAAAGAAAAAAAGGGAAGGAGAGAAGGAGTAATTGTGTCAGTGTACAAAGCTGTATCCGGGTATCTGCCTATGTGGCACACTGAAATTCAAAAATACACCTAACCAAAGAACATACTATTAGGATAATGCTATCCCAATGTGGTAGAGGCAGCAGGTTTTCAAACTAGTTCTTAGGAAAAAACTATGAAGCTAAGACAGTAAAGAAAGCTCTTGTCCAGTCTCTTATTTTTACAAATGAAGAAACTGAGGTCCTGATAAGTTGTGATGAGTAAGTTAGTGGTAGAATTTAAACAAAACCTATGTCCTTCTCATTTTCAGTTAATGCTATAAAAAATCCTATGTAGCAGAGACTTAATAAAAAAAAAATTTTTAATGAGGTAATTGGGGTTAAGTGACTTGCCCAGGGTCACTAACAGCTAGTAAGTGTTACTGAGGCCAGATTTGAACTCAGGTACTCCTGACTCCAGGACTGGTGCTCTATCCACTATGCCACCTAGCTGCCCCAGAGACTTCATTTTAATGGATAAAGCTATGTTTCTTTTCACTGATGTTTTTATTCAGGAAAGAAAAATCAAAACTCTGGTATTTCTCTCTAGCACCCCTATCTACCTGTTTCTAGGGGCAGCTAGATGGCACAGTGGATAGAGCACAGGGCCTGACGTTGGGAGGACCTGGGTTCAAATCTCCCCTTACTAGCTGAATGACCCTGGGCAAGTCACTTAACCCCAATTGTCTTAAACTTCCAGAGTCATCTCCAGTTGTCCTGATGTATATCTTGCTACTGGACCCAGATGGTTCTGGAGGAGAGAGTGAGGTTGGTGACCTTGCACGGCCCTCCCTCACTTAAATCCAATTCACTGTAAGTCAGGATATCACTCTCATGTCATGGTCCTCTTCAAGAACAAAGAACAAACAACAACAACCTATTTCTAAATAATGGAGGGCTTGTCAAATATTCAAGTCAAAAAACCTTTTAGTACATGCTGTTATATTCTAAGAAAGCCCCTGATTTTAACAGGAAAAAGGGTTTTTTTCCTTTTAAATAATTCTAGATTTAAAAAAAATTTATTCTAGATTTTCATTTTAATTACATGAATCTATTTCTCATCAATTACATCATTCATAAGAGCTAACCAAAGATGAAAAACTCCTGCGTAGTCTAATTCAGAATGGAGGAAACTTACTAGGAATGTATTATCATGGTTCTAAATACGTAGCTAGTTTGATGCTTGCCAGCAGTTTTTTAAAAAAAGTATGTTGCAAACATGAAGGGGGAAAAAAATCAAAGTACTGTTCAGATTGTTGGAGAGAAGTTCCTGGGGCAAGTGGTGGCTTGATGAGATCAATAGGAAATCCAGCTCTTCAGGATGGCTAGAAATCTGACCAGCTGTGAAGCTGGTGGCTTGGGGCCTGGGAACGTGTATTGCCTTTCTCTTCACCCAAAGGAAACAGCATGATAGAAAGCCCACAGGAGCAGAGTTACTAGACCCCAGGCTCTGTCTCTAATTAGCTTTGTGATCCTGACAGAGTCATTCAACCTCTCTAGGCTGTATTAACTGCCTCCACTTTCTCACTTCTGGGCTCATCTTTCAATCTGGCTTTTGTCCTCACCACTAAACAGAAACTGTTTTTTTTCCAAGGGCACCAAAACTGCCTCTTTATTGCTAAATCCAGTGGCTTTTTCTCAGGCTTCATCTTTCTTGATCTTTCTGAGGTACCCAATGATACTGATTAACGACCCTCTCTTTCTCGCTCCTCCCTGCTGCCTGGGTTTTCTTGGCACTGCCCTGTCATAGTCCTTTTCCTACCTGTCTGACAGATCCTTCCCAGTTTTTACATATACATATATACATACATACATACATACATACACACATAGTTTGACATCTATACAGTCTACCAGTTGTCTTTGCCTAAATGCCCCACAGATACATCTCAAATTCAACATGTCCAAAACAGATATCCCCGTAATCCACCCATTTTCCTAACTTCTTTATTTGTATTGATAGCATCATCATTCTTTCAAGTAGCCATATTAGCAAACCAGAAGCAGAGCTCATTTTAAAAAACTGTTAAGTTCCCATTAGCAATTCAGTCAACTTTCCGTTCTGTTTTAATTTTGGGTCCAGTTCATTGTCCAGATATAGTGTTTGCCCAAAATATACATACTGATGGACAAACTATATAGGTCAAACATCCAACTGCCTATCACAGTGTGGGAGATAAATATTCTTCACTGACCTGGTTTTCCTGTTGAATAGTTGAATCCAACCCCCTAATTTTATTTATTTATTGATTTGGGAGGGGGGGCAATGGGGGTTAAATGACTTGCCCAGGGTCACACAGCTAGTAAGTGTCAAGTGTCTGAGGTCGGATTTGAACTCAGGTACTCCTGACTCCAGGGCCGGTGCTTTATCCACTGCGCCACCTAGCTGCCCCCTCCCCTATTTTACATATGAGGAAACAGGTCCAGAAAAGTTCAGTGATTTGCTAATATACATAATCACATTAAGTATATTTCCACATTAGTCACGTTGTAAATAAGAATCAGAACCAAAGGGAAAAACCTCAAGAAAGGGGGAAAAAAAAAAGTTTAAAAAGCATGGTTAAATCTGCATTCAGATTCTACGGTTCTTTTTTCTAGATGTGGAGAGCATTTTCCACCATGTCTTTTAGCATTGTACTGCTGGGAAGAGCTAAGTCTATCACTGCTGATCATCACAAAATGTTGCTGTTACTGTGTACAATGTTCTCCGGGTTCTTACTCATTTCACTCAGCATCAATCCACTTGAGTCTTTCTGGTTTTTCTGAAATCTGCCTGCTCATCATTTCTTACAGCACAATAGGATTCCATTACATTCCTATACCACAACTTTGGACCTAAGTCTTAATGACTTCGAGTTCAGTGCCTCATTTGACCCCATGCTATCTCTTAAGTTTTCATCTGTGAATATTTTGACAACTAAAGGTATCATCAAATACACATTATTTTCAACATAATGAGAAGCTTCTTTGAGTATTTCTCTGTTGACAATTGATGCTCTGCATTTGCTCTGGAAAACTATTTAGAAATAACTTCCTATGAATGAGAATTTTTAAAAAGATACTTTAGAGAGACCACAACAAATGTAATAATGCTTATCACTCCACATGATTTCTTAATTGGTTGGCAGCTCATTTTAGACATTTAAACTATGTGATAAGCAGAGAACTAATATAAAATAGTCAAATGAAAATGAACTTACTATTAAGTGGTTTCTGAGGTTCTATATTCCCCTGTCCTTCTGAAATCTGTTCTATCTTTAGGCTCTTTGACTTTTTTGACCTCTCCATGTAATCCTCATTCTCACTGTCTGCTGTATATAGACTTCGATCTGTGAAGGGTTGTCTTTCATCTCTGCATTTCAGGAGGGAAAAAAAGTCAAAACAGGATAACTTATGGGTAAAGGTGTATTTCCCACCATCCCTCTGAATTTGTCACTATTTGAAGCTAATCAAGAATATATTTTAGTTAATTTATTTATCTACAGTAAGTAGTAATGAAGATTTTATGAAAAAAGACAATGCACAGGTAATACATTTCATTGGAATGCATAACTATTTATAATGTAAGTAAAATGGTAAAAGTTATTTAATTCCTAGACATTTATTTTGCAGCCAACTCTGCTAAGTATATCTATTGTAAACAGAAGCATACAACCATCTGCTGTACATACTTAATTATTTTTCCATTTGTCAGCAGCAATCGGAGGTCATTATCTTTTGTTCTCCATTCCGGTACTGTAGAAGACGGCTGGAGGGGTTTGTTGAATCTTCCATTCAATTTAGAGCTCAAGATGTCCTTAAGGTATAAAAGTTGGATTATTTTCTCTTTACAACAAAAATTAAAGTAAAGTTTTTGAGCACACAGTAGCTTGTACTGGATTTTCGGTCTTTTTTTAGAAAGGCCAAGGGCCAGCTCGTCCGTACTCTCCTCAACCCCAGCTTATTCATGGCTTTTCTAACTAAGCTAGTGTGAAAAACCTGCTTATTTTACAACAACCTATAACTTAGCGCAGTCTGCTTATCACCCAATAGTTAAGAATATTACACTTATGAAAATTGCAATCCATCTAAAGAGAAAGAACAAAAGGAAGCATAATTTTTTTGATAGTTCCTTAATCTGAAGTTTTGTTTTGTCTGTTTTCTTTCACAACCTGGCTAATGTGGGGATGTTTTGCATCCCCTACTCATGTATAATTTATATTGAATTGCTTGAGTTCTTGGGGTGGGGAGGAGAAAGAAAATTTGGAACACAAAGGTGTTTTTTTTAATTGATGTCAAAATTTGTTTTTACATGTAATTTAGAAAAAAATAAAATTCTAAATAATAAATGAAAAAAAATTAAATTTTTTTAAAGCACAAAAAAAAGAATAAAGATTACTAAGTGTCAAAGGGTTATTGTGAGGTCCAAATGAGATAGTATTTACAAAGGCAGTTAGCACAATGTCTGACACATAGTAGGCATGTCATAAATGCCTATTTCCTTCCCATTTCCTTCATAAAGCTGAGGGAGCATATTAAACATAAAATATATTTCTTCTTTCATAGTCAAAAATTTATATTTTCCTAACACTAATTAGGAGTTTTCGTATTTAGTCTTTCTTTGATTGCTATATTGGGGTAATATAGGCTTAGAACAAAAATTATACAATTGAGTTTCTTTCTTTTTTTTTGGGTAAGGCAGTTGGGGTTAAGTGACTTGCCCAGGGTCACACAGCTAGTAAGTGTTAAGTGTCTGAGGCCAGATTTGAAATCAGGTCCTCCTGACTCCAGGGCCGGTGCTCTATCCACTGCGCCACCTAGCTGCCCCTACAATTGAGTTTCTAATCATCATATGAAATTTTTTTTTTAAATTTAGTAATCCTTCCAACATTGTTTTATATTTACACTGAATATTCTGCATTAGGCTCTTCTTTCCAGATTTTAAACTACAGAAAGTTCATTCTACACATCCATCAATACTACTCCTAAAGATACTTTAGTACCCAAGTGATATAAAGTATATTCTCTAAGATAACAGCTTACATATGTTGCTTTCTTCAAAGAGTCTGGGAGTGGTAAAATTCAATCATTATAACCAATGATCCTTGGTTCGCAAAAATAAAATATTATAAAACTGAGATTACTTGACCACTAAGATTGTTAGACATTTTCCTTATAAAGAGTATTTTATTTTCTATTCCCACCTTCAAGGAACATCATACTTGCCTCTTCCCATGGGCACATCTCTAATCTTTTGAGCACCTCTCTTGTGTGGAGTTCTAAGATGTCCAGGTTAGAAGGAGTTCTAACATTATGATCTCGAAGTTTCCTCATTTTTCGTCTGGAATGGTATGGGGAGGATACTTCATTTGAAGATCGTGAAACTGGGCATGTAGTAAGGATTCCCTGAGATTTGACTGGCTTACTGTTTTCCTCCTTCAAAAATTGAGAATAATTCAGAACACTTTTTAAAACACATAAAGACCATATTTTTCTATTACTTAAAAACCTATAAAAGCATGTTGTGAAAGCAAAAACAATTCAGTTTTTAAATCTCTCAAAAGGACTGCATTATGGGACACAAATAGCTTTGCAAAGAATATCTGCAAAAATGTGCTTCCCAATGGTTGAATAGGAAAAAAATCTTTGCGTGAAACATCTTTGGTAAGTATTTGATCGATCGATCAATCTCTCTCTCTCTCTCTCTCTCTCTCTCTCTCTCTCTCTCTCTCTCTCTCTCTCTCTCTCGCACACACTCCTAAAATATGGAAGACCAAAATTCATTCCCCAGCAGATAACTGGTCAAATGATATGAACTAACAATTCTCTGAAGAATTGCAAATTATTAATAACATGTGAAAGAGTTGCCCCCAAAGAGTAAGAGAAAATAAGAGAAAAGCAAATCAAAATGACACCTTATATGTAACACTTTGCACACTGGCAAAAATGACAAGAGATAGAAATAATTAATGTTGAAGGGTGTGTGGAAAGACAGACACACTAAAACATTATGGTCATATCATTCTGGAAAACTATTAAGAATTATCCAAAGAGATAACAAAGATTTCACTGCAAAGCAGATATAATTAAGAGGTCAAATGGAGAAAAGAAAAGTTCCATATATACCAAAATATTTGTGGCATCGCTTTCTGTGATAACAAAGAATTGAAAACAAAGTAGATGTCCACTGACTGGGAAATGGATAGACAAATTATGGTATATGAGTAGAATGGAATATCACTGTGCTGTAGGAAACGATGACTATGATGAATACAGAGAAGCAAGGAAAAACCTGTAGAAAACAATTCAATGATTACAACAATGTAAATGGAAAGAACAACTGAATGAAACCTCAAGTGAATGCTACAAAATCATAATAACCAAGCTTGGTCTCAAAGATATGAGAAGACATCTCCCCTCAAACTAGGATGCTAATCTACTGCTGGTAGAGTTGTGAACTGATCCAACCATTCCAGAGAATGATTTGGAACTATGCCTTTGGGCTATAAAACTGTGCATACACTCTGACCCAGCAATACCACTGCTAGATTTATATCCCAATGACATCCAAAAAAAGAGAAAAGGGCCTATTTGTACAAAAATATTTTTAGCAGCTCTTTTTATGGTGGCTAAGAATTGGAAATCAAAGGAATGCCTATTATTTGGGGAATGGATAAACAAGCTGTGGTATATGAATATGATGAAATATTATTGTTCTATAAGAAATGATAAGGATGATTTTAGGAAAATCTGGAAAGACTTATACGAACTGATATATAGTGAAGTGAACAGAACCAGGAGAACAGTGTACACACTAACAGCAATATTATTCAATGAAGAACTATGAATGACTTAACTATTCTCAGCAATACAATGATCCAAAACAATCCCAAAGGACTAGTGATGAAACATAGTATCCGCCTCCAGAGAAAAAACACAGACTGAAGCATGCAATTTTTCACTTTCATTTTAGAGTTTTCTTACATGGAAATGTTTTACATAATTACACATATATAACCTATATCTGACTGCTTGCTGCCTCAGGGAGTGTGGAAGGGAAGGAGTGAGGGATAGGATTTAGAACTCAAAACTTTAAGTAAAAATGTTTATTAAAAAAAGAGAGAGAGATCTCTTCGCTCACTTTTTTTTTTTTTGCAAAGGAAGGAGAATTATGGCTGTGGAACGTTGCATGTAGCATCAAAAAAATTTTATACACTGGTTAGTTGGGGTTTTTTTGTTTTTTTTAAATAATTCTTTTTTTGGGGTTGTTTTTGTTTTTGCATGGCAATGAGGGTTGTGACTAGCCCAAGGTCACACAGCTAATAAGTGTCAAGTGTCTGAGGCCAGATTTGAACTCAGGTCCTCCTGAATCCAGGGCCAGTGCTTTATCCACTACACCACCTAACTGCCCTTTGCTGGTTAGTTTTGCAGAACAGTGGGAAGTGTAGGTGATATAAAAATAAAAGATATCAATAAAAGTTTATTTTTTTAAAAGAGGAAAAAATGGGCTTCAAGGCCAGTTAAAAACCATTAAATATAGATTTAGCTAATTTACTGAAGCTTCCTATTACTCTTTTAAAATCCTAGCTTCTTCTACTTATACTCTTAGAGAGTAGCCTTATGCCTAGCTTCTTAAACTATGTGTCACAACCCCATATGGCACTGCATAACTGAATATGGGGATCACAAAAAATTTGGCAACAGTAACATACCTATTTCATATAACTATATATACAGGCTCATGTAAAAATTTCTCTTTTTCTTGTTTTTTTTGGTGGGGCAATAAGGGTTAAGTGACTTGTCCAGGGTCACACTGCTACTAAGTGTCAAGTGTCTGAGGCCAGATTTAAACTCAGGTCCTCCTGAATCCAGGGTCAGTGCTTTATCCACCGCGCCACTTAGCTGCCCCCCATGTAAAAATTTCTCAAGTGAAAAGGGGTCAAGAGTGGAAAAAGTTTAAGAAGCCACTGCCTATCTTCTCAGAGGTGCAATGATTCAAGACAATTCCAAAGAACTCATGATGGAAAATGTTCTCCACATCCAGAAAAAAGTATTGTGGATTCTGAATGTAGATTGAACCATACTATTTCTATTTTTTGGTTGTTGTTTTTTTCTTTATTGAGGTTTTTCCCTTGTGTTCTGATTCTTCTTTCTTTCTTTTTTTTTTTTTGCGGGGCAATGGGGGTTAAGTGACTTGCCCAGGGTCACACAGCTAGTAAGTGTCAAGTGTCTGAGGCCGGATTTGAACTCAGGTATTCCTGAATCCAGGGCCGGTGCTTTATCCACTGCGCCACCTAGCCGCCCCCCTGATTCTTCTTTCACAACATGACTAATGCAGAAATATGTTTAATGTGATTGTACATATATAACCGATATCAGATTGCTTGCTGTCTGGGGAAGCAGGGAGGGAAGGGAAGGGAAAAAATTTTGGAACTAAAAATCTTATGGAAACAAATGCTGAAAACTATCTTTACATGTAACTAGAAAATAATAAAATAGTTTTATGATTAAAAAAAAAAAAGAAGGGGCAGCTAGGTGGCGCAGTGGATAGAGCACCTGCCCTAGAGTCAGGAGTACCTGAGTTCAAATCCGGCCTCAGACACTTAACACTTACTAGCTGTGTGACCCTAGGCAAGTCACTTAACCCCAACTGCCTCACTAAAAAGAAAGTGGAAAAAAAAATTCCCTGCCTAAAGCACTAAAAGGTTAAAGGTCACAGCCAGTTATACATCAGAGATGGGATCTGAACTCAAATATTCCCAACTCTGAGCCCAGCTTATCTGCTACATAATAGTAGCCTTTCAATATGGTCACACTGAAAGTATTTATAGCTTTTTGATTTTTAACTGTACAAAATACAGAAGCAAATCAATTACTCTAAGTCACAGTTTCCTCATATATGAAAAGGAAGATAACAGCAACTATCTCACTAAACTGTTTTGATGTTCAAATGAGATAATATATGTAAAGCATGGTAGAATGGCAAGTAAGCCTTGAAGCCAGAAGGCCAGTATTTATGACCTACCTCTGACATATCAATGGCTGTGTGATTCTGGGCAAGTCACACAACTTCTTGGGGGTCTTGAGACAATAAATTGCACAAAAGGAAAGTCAGTGTGCCTGGCTGGGCATTCCCTATATGCCAGTGAAACACCAGTCCAATTATCCCTGGGGATGTCAGCTATTACTGGCTACTAGCTCACAGCCAGACTACTGTCTGGCTTCTCTGCTATTAATTGTACCCCTATCATTCTCCTCTTTCAACATAGGCTATAGGAAGAGTACAGCCTGGAGAGCCCCCCTTTCTCACTGCTGCCTCTCAGGAACCTTGTTTTTTTTTCTTCCAAGTTCTGCTCAGATGCCATGTCTTCTCTGAAGCCTTCCCTGATCCTTCCAGTTATTAGCTCTCTCTCTCTAAATTACTCTATATTTATTCATGTACATACTGAATCCTCCCAATAAACTGTAAATTCCTTGAGAAAAAGGATTTTGCTCTTGCCTTTGTCTTACATCACTTAATGCAGTGTCTCACACATAGAAGGTTCTTAATAAATATGTATGAATTGAACTGTTTTAGTTATGTGACTCTACTCCTAACCCTGAAGTAGTTGCCAAAAAAATTATTTAATCAAATTAAAACTAACCATTTGGTTCTATTCTACCAAGGATACTCTCTAATTGCATTTCCCTACTTCGCATTTCTACTTCAATATCCAACATTCTATAAAATCTTGTCCTGCTAAATTCTGATTAAGATTTATTTCTCCAAACTGCTTTGCTTACTAACTCCATTCCCTCAGTTACATTTGGGCTACCTCTCTAATTACCAATCATTTATTTGTTAATCTCTTAGGAGCTATAAGCAGTTACCCAGAAAAACTATTGAAGGCTCTCTGATTTTAGGCCTATTTTCAAAACTGTATTAAATATGCCCTTTTTCTCCTTCTTTGAATATACCCAAAGGCATGCTTCCTGGTGAGTCCAATTAAAACACAATTTCATTACAGTGTCCCCAAATTATTCTAAAACTTTCTGAAATTAAAAAATCAAATCAGCATTTCAAAAGGTCTAACATACACAGTATTTTCTAAAGCATGTGATAAGTTTTCCAAAGTTTATTTTAGAATATTATAATTATCTGCTTCAAAAAAGCAAAACTTTAAATATTCATTTAGGTAACTGTTTCTACTCTTACCTCTATTGAACGAATTACTTTAGAAAGTTCTTTAATGAGATGTCCCGGTCTAACGTTGTCTGGAATTTCAAAGGCATGTTCTGATACAAGCTGTATTTAGATAAACAAAGATAAAGAAACAAAAAATAAATGTTAACATTTATTAAAAGTACCCAGGTAAATTAAATATCCAACATACTCACTTTCTGCATTCTATAAGTTTCATATGCACATCTAAATAAATAGTAAAATGTGATGTAGGGGCAGCTAGGTGGTGCAGTGGATCAAGCACCGGCCCTGGATTCAGGAGGACCTGAGTTCAAATCTGACTTCAGACACTTAACACTTAACTAGCTGTGTGACCTTGGACAAGTTACTTAACCCCAATTGCCTCACACAAAAAAAAAAAATTGATGTAAAAAGCAATAAATTTGGAGTAAAGAGGCCTGGGCTCAAATCCTGTTTCTTACAGGATTTCTTGCTGTGATCATGGGCAAGGTAATTTTACTTCTACAAGTATCAAATTTCTTCTGCAAATGGTGATGTTAAAACACTCATACTATCTGCCTCATAGGATCACTGTAAGCAAAGTGATATGTAAATATTAAAGCAATATCATTATTAATTTTATCCTAAGTATTGATAACTTACTCATGTTCTAAGTTTTATATTTACTTCCTCTAACACTTACTGGTGCCATGACCAGGAGCAAATCAGTTTAACTAAGCAAGTACTAAAGTTACTTTTTGAACTTCAGTTTCTTCAAATGTAAAATAGGTATCATAGTACCCATAGGATGTATCTCCCTGGGCTGATCAGAAGATCAAAAGAGAAGATACAGGTAAGCCTTAAAGTCTTCAAAGACCATATGAATAGACACTGGATTTTCTTAGTAATGCTGGCCTCAGGGTCCATGCAACTGATGAAATCAATCCAGTAACTAGATACTCTTTTGTTTCCTTAAGCAGCTCAAATTCTCTGAGATGGAATCAAAGATAAACTCTTCTTTTACTGAATTATATACTGAAGTTAAAGAAATTCTTACAGTATGGCTCTATTGTTGCATTTAAAAACAAAACCCTACTTGACCAAAATCATTTGTTTAAAATGTTGCCTACTACTACTACAGCTAACCAATGAAGACATTAATAAGCTTAACTTTTATTTCAATTCACACAGTTTCTGGATATTTACTGAAATAACTCTAGTTTTTCAATAGTAGTTCTAATATGAATAATGGAGGAGACTTGTTTTTTTCCCCTTCCTCAATAAAAAACAAGTTATGAAAAAAAATCTCACCAGAAAAAAAGTCTGTGAGTTATGACATCAGATTATTATCTAATAAGAGCCTATATACAGTAGGCACTTAATAAATTCTTACTGTCTCAACTATAAAACTGTGAATCTAACCTGCATATGAGAGAAAGAAAAATACAGGGCTTGAAGTCAGGAAGATCTGGCTTCAAAGCTAGACTCCAATCTTAAGAATGGTGTGACCATGGGCATGTCATTTGATTTCTCTGAGCTAGTTTCCTAATGAATAAAAAGGAGGTAATAATACCCGTAGTGTATACCTTTCTAGGCTGTTAGGAGGGTTAAATGAAATAATGTGTGTAAAACACTTTGAAGACTATCAAGTGCACATTCAAATATCCACCTCTAAATATTAATTCCCTCAAAAAAAAATTCAACTCTTCAAACAAGAGAAAATAATTTCCTCTCATCTTTTTGCCTGAAGCATTTCTCTGAAAACTAACATCCTAAAAAGTAGCTAAACATTGAATGTCATATAAAAAAAATTCACTTTGAACAGAATTTATGACACTTAATGTTGATACAATTTATATCCTATTTAATAGTATATAAATAAAATATTCTGTGACACGAAATCTCATTTTGTTAACGTACTGCTATTTAACTTTTCTTTATAATACAGTTTTAGATCTGGTACAGCTAGGCCACCTTCCTTTTCTTTTTTTTTTCCTTAATTCCCTCAATATTCTTGACCTTTTGTTTTTCCATATTAATTATATTATTTTTTTTTCTAGCTCCATAAAATCATTTTTGGTAGTTTGATTGGTATGGCACTGAATAAGTAAATTAATTCAGGCAGAATTGTCATTTTTATTATATTAGTTCAGCCTACCCATGAACAATTGATATTTTTCCATTTGTTTGGATATGATTTTATTTGTGTGAACAGTGTTTTGTAATTGTGCTATTTAACTTTCCAAGTGTTCATGACACTCTGCCTGGGTTCTTCCTCTATTACTTGGTGTTGGTATCCAGTGAAATCACAGGCCCTGCTCACTCACTCACTCACTGTACCTCACTAGTCACCTCTTATTTCTTCAGTACCACTTGTTATACCTCTCTTCACATGCAGTTCTTTGGTAACATTCTGTAGCCTATTCATGCCCACCATATCTGTATCTATTACTCTCTAGGTGAAAAGTAACTCAAATTCTTTGGAGACTGTGATATTCACAGGATCACTGACTTACTGCTAAAAATGATCTGAGGTTAGAAGCCGTCTAAGTCAGCTCCATTTTATAGATGAAGAACTCGAGCCCAAAAAGGCTAAGTGGCTTGCCCATGGCCATAAGGTCATTTCAGGAAGGAGAATGCACTGGAGAGTTCAGGAAAGGCTTCATATGAGTGAAGCCAGTGATGCTAAGAGACCAACAGGAAGAGGGAGTGTACTCGGGTGTAAGGAACAGCCTGTGCCACAGTTTGCCAAACTCCAAATCACCGGATATTAAATCAGTATGACTCCTGCATCAATAAATTTTTTCCCATAAAAAATAGAAGTCAGCAAGAGTGATACTAACATGATGAATCTGTTCCAACTGCTAAAGAATGAAGCACAGCAATTACTTCACAACTATCCCCCCAGGCACTCCTTCTCTGAAAGCAGCCATCTAATCAAGCCCATCACTGCTGGATTGCTATTCACCCTGTGACACAGCCGACCAAGACTCCGCTTTGGCCGCCACTCTCTGAGGTGGTGTCTTGCTTTTTCTATCTGTACCTCAATGCCTGTTATTAGCATAGCACCATTCACATAGTAAGCATGTAGTCAGTCTTTTTCATCTAGTCACATCTTCTCAGGAAGTCAGCCAGTCTGATACTCTGTTGCATCTGGCACAGTATTTACTACCGAGGCTTCTATGTATTCTAACAGGATCACCAATTTAAGAAACAGAAGGGATCTTAGAAGTCATTTAGTCCAATCCCTTCCTTTTAGACAGGAAGAAGCTTAAGGAAAATGAGGTCAGAGAGGTGAAATCACTTGCCCAGGTCACACAAATAAGAGGGCCAGAATCTGAAGCCAGAGTCTTTGGCTCCTGATGCTGCTATCTCCTATTGCTATATACTATCCTCTCTACCTTCAATACTATGTTCCCTTACCTTGTCAAAGCTCCATCAAATTCCTCATCTGCTCTCCTTCCCAGTGCTATGAAAGTCATACAGCCCATGAAATGGGTCACCTATTAACATATGTACTTTGATCTCAGTTGGGCTCTCACTGCTGTACAGACAGCCTTTAACCCTCCCTTGATTGAACCTTGTCACACTTTTCCAGAGATTAATTCAAATCTTCTTTCCTCAAACCCCCTATGCTATCCCTTCACTCCACCCTCTCAGCCAAAAACTTTGTCTCCAAATTTATTGAGAAAATAGAGGCAATCTTTTTTCTGCTCTCTATCTTCACACCTCAAAATTCCTCTAAAACGGTCCAGGATCCTCTACTATTTTGTTCCAGGGTCTGAACAAAAGGTCACCCTCCTCTCTGCCAAGGTCAACCCCTCTACACACTAATATTCTCTCTTCCTCCTCTATTAATTTGCTCCTTTCATGCTGCCTACAAACATTAATGTAAGTTCCATGAAGCTAAAGACCATTTTTCCATTTTATCTTTATACCCCTAGTATCTAACAGGGTGTTGTATACATAGTAGGTATTTAACAAAAGTTTACTGAATTAAAACATGGTACAGACAGTTCTCATTTTACATAAATTCACATTAAACAAATATTACTGTATGTAAAGAATTCCAAAAGAAATCAGCATTCAAAAAAAAAATCCTTATATTAACTTTACCATAAATACTGTGCTCCCTCAATCCTGCTCCTGCCTATCCTGCCCTACTAAAGCAAGAATTGTCTGTACTCAATAAACACGCTGATCAATTGCTCACTGGTAGAGGATCCCTCAAAGGATAACCCGCTAATCACCCGACCCCACGCCTCAATGTATTTCTGAAGAACCAGTCTTTGATAAGTGGAAAGCTGGAAATTTCAATTCAAGGGGTCACAGATTATACAAGTATTTATTTGTCCTTATGTGCCATAAAACCTCACTTTAGTGACAATTGTAGCAAACTCTGTGCTCTATCTCTGCTACTAGAGCTCCTACCAGGAGTTTAACATCCCTTTACTCAATGTCCAAAGTATATATGAATGGGATAGAGCACCAGTCCTGGAGTCAGGAGTACCTGAGTTCAAAACCGGCCTCAGACACTTAACACTTACTAGCTGTGTGACCTTGGGCAAGTCACTTAACCCCAATTGCCTCACAAAACAAAAACAAAGTATATATGAATTATTTTTTTCCCCATTATGATTCTCCCCCTTGTAGGTCTTCAAGACAGAGCTCGGCTGTTATAATGGGGATTCTTTTCATGTATAGGTTGTACAAAGGGTAAATGAGGTTCCCCCAATCCTCAAATTCAGTGATTCTGTGAATACAGGTTGATTTCAGATGTAGATCTAGGACATGCCTTAAATTCCTTAAATAAAAGCACAAATTAGGAGATATGTGTATACATATAGATAGATAGACAGATAGGTATGATAAACCATGAAATGTTTATCAATAAAGCCAAATTTTTCTCCTCCTGGTTGTCCACCCAGGTTTTTGTTCAAGATTCACACCTAAAGTGAACACCTTAATCAATTTAGCTGATGAAAAATAATCATTAGAACTACAAAAAAAAGTGGCTTACTTCTTTTTTCATCCATAATTTTAAAGCAGTATGCAATGCCTTGACTCCCTGCACTAGGTAATTTGGGGGCTGGAAACCGTCTTCTCTCAATTCTGGAAAACAAAAAGAATAAAGGCAGCCATTTAGGCACTTTATAGGACATAACAGTAAAAGTGATTTAGAACCAATCTAGCAGTTAAAAGGAATGTTGAGTTGGTGTTTTTTTAACCAAAAAACAATAAACAAAGGACACAGACAACACTTGGAAGAGAACTACATAATAGCTATAGTAGTGATCTAAGTAGTGCTATACCATAAGAAATGACAGATATGGAGAATTCAGAGAAACAAGGGGGCACTTGTATAGAGGGATGCAGAACAAAGAGAGGAGAACTAAGAAAACAATACACACATACATGCATATATACATACACATATACATACATACATACATACATACACACACACACACACACACACACATATATATATATATATATATATATATATATATATCACCATCTGAAAAGATCCCACACATTCACTCTTCTGGGTCATTCTATTCTCCATGTCTGGAATGCCCCTCTCCTCAAATCTACAATCTTTTCTGAAATCTTATCTTTCAATGCCCACTTTAAATGCCACCTCTTTCTCTAAAATCCCATGGAACTCTTGAGGGTACATACTTTATTTTGTGGTAAACTCATTTTCTCTTTTTTTTTTGACATACATAAACAAACATGAACACTTCTATGCACAATTACATATACAAGGAACAGAAAAAGTATTGCCTAGTAAACATGAGCTTAAGTACCTAATAAGTCTAATAATTTAGTACCAATACTGTCTCTATTCATTTGTCTTGTTTTACTCTCAGCACAGTGCTTGATAACATAACGAGTTTTTAACATGTTAAATTAATTTTATGTAATTAGAAATATTTAGGTATTTTTAAATGACTATAAAAAAATAGGGGTATCAACTAGCTGAGCTGTCAAGGGCTGAGTGAAGAAGCAGAATTAGAATGTAAGGCAACCCAAGGCTATAGCAAAACCAGCCTGACCTCCAATGTGAAATTTAAAGGCTACAAAGAAACTTTTACAAGTTGATTTTAAAATTGGGTCCCATGTATACACAACTTAGTGTCTGTGAAAACAAGGCTTGAAAAAACTGGGTCTTTTCTTATGACTTTGGTGGAATCATATAGCAAAGGTCAATGCAACATGACTAGAAGAAGCTAAAGATACAATCTCACTAGGTACCTGCTAAACACACTGATTACACCGAGAAGTCAAAGGTCTAAGTTTTCTAACTTCTGGAACTAATGCTACTATATGAGTCTTGGATTGTCTTTATCAAGTCACCGCTAGTCAGCCCTATCAATGGGCTCCTCACCACATTTGTGTTACTGCCCAGGAAACAGCCTGATGAACTCCCCAACTTTGCCCAAAGTATATCCACAAAGAAAGGGGGAAAATAATGTGTGGTCAGATGAGTTTTATAATCTTATAGCATGTATGATATCCTGAAAGTAATGTTCTTTTTTATTCCTGTTATATGATGATGGAAAGAAAAGGCATTGAAATATTTAGCTTGTCTCGTCTTCTTTCAGTAAGCTTATCTCTGTTCTTCTATGGGAAATATAGTTTCTAGCATTACAATATATTCATTAACATCATTTAAAGAGAAATTAATTTTACTACTTGACTGATGAAATTAGACAATATGCTATAAACTTTAATATTACATTGGCAGAAATGAAATAATAAAGAGAAAATAACTAGAATTAAACCAATAAGAATTAAATTTTACCAGTTCAACAGTTGTTCATAGATGATAAAACAAACCATGAAATGGTCAGCTTTCAATATTCCACAATTTTTTAAAAAATGGTTTCTGGTTGTCAGGAAATCAGTTAACTTTTTGTTTTACACTAACTTTTAAAAAAATAACCTTGATATAAGTTTTGGGGAGATACAACTCAAAAGGCTGGCTTTTGAGAAGTTCTGTTTGCCATGAGATAACATTTAGCAAGTTAGGTTCACAAAGAAATAATTACCTGGAAGAGGATCTCCAAATCCAGGGGAAAAAAAAAAAAAAAGAACTGCTGAGTATAGATGCTAAATGAACCATACTATTTCTTTTATTTTTGATGCTGTTGTTTTTTTTTTTTATTTTGAGGTTTTCCATCATTGCTCTGATTTTTTTCTCTTATAACATGACTAATGCAGAAATAGGATTAATGTTATTATGTGTGTGTGTATATATATATATATATATATACATACATATAACTATATATATATATAACCTATATCAGATTACCTGCTGTCTAGGGGAGGGGGGAAGGAGGGGAGGGAGGGAGAAAAATCTGAAATTGTAAAGCTTGTATAAACAAAGGTTGAGAACTATCTTTACATGTAACGGAAAAAAAATAAAATACTTTATTAATTTTTAAAAAAACAAAAAGAAATAATTACCTTTCAAAGTTTCCAGAAGATTTTTGGCTACAAACCAACATATGGCTTCAAAGAAAGGGAATTTGAAGAGATCAGGTGTTTTTAGCCTTTTCTCCATCTCATAACACCTAAATGAATAATATTTAAGGAAGTATAATTATTTAGTTATAGTTAATAGTAAAACTAGATATATTTACCCAACTGATACAATGTTAAGAAAAATAAAATAGGCAGGCCATGAGGTACAAGACAAAGTACTGTACAGTCAAACCTTAACAAGACCAAATTTGGACAACGCTGAACTGTGATCTTATCCAGCTAATGGGCTTGTCAAGTTTGATTGCTGCACTTGTAAGGAAAAAGGTGGACTTCATAAAACTAGGATACAAACCCAATGTGTGATCTTTTAACAGATGGAATTTTATCAGGATTCCACTGTAATAAATAAAAACAATATGTTTAGAAAACAGCTCCACATGCTGGGCAACAACTAAAATAGGTGTTCAGGCAACAATCCTGACTTTGGGTTGCTCTTTTTAGCACCATGTTGCACACTTGAGTCTGGCCAACCTTTAAATCGTCTTGCTCATTTAATAACTGCCAAAACAAAACACGTAAATGGTTTAGAGGTATTTAAATTTGGGCAGATCTTAATTTTTTCAGCTCTTGATAATAATTTCTTCTTGAAGAACTGAAATACACTGAGATCTGCTCCAGACAAAATTGTTAAATTAATTTTTAAAAGCCTAAAAAAATCCCTATTTAGTTCCCAGATCCTGTTCTCCAGTGATCCCAGTTTAACATATGCTGGATAGTTATCTTTTTTAAAAGCTTGAAAAATGTCCTACTAGAGAAAGGAAAAAATATAGACCTTTAAATATTGAGAAGACCAACCTGAGCTGCATGCCAATATTAAGGTTGTGCAGAAAGTTCCCTCCAAAAGCCATACAGTCCTGAGATGTGAGCACAGCATGAATCCACCCTGAAATGACAAGAGATATCAATATGAAGCAAAATAGGTGTGAGATCAACCAGAGAAACAGGTAACTATAAGTAGTTAATGGATAAGAATCCCCTTACATAATATACCACTAACAGTCTGTTATGTGTAAAATGTAAATGATCTACTTAACAATAAATAATTATGAAAAAGGTCCAAATACAAGAGAAGGGATTTTATTTTTTCAATATAAAGTATTGTAGATTAAAAGACTATGCTTGGAGTCAAGTAAAATATCTTGTGAAGTGAGGAAAGTAAAGCTGGTTATAATAATTTCAGGCACTACTAGAGTGGCAATTCTAGGACCTCAAGACAGCCCTGAAATGTTTAAGTGCCCTAGGCAGGGGAAGAAGCAGCTCCACCCAGGATTTGGTTCCACAAGGAGGAACACTGCACCTACAGGTATTCTTCTATACCTGGAAAAGTTCAGGAAAAGCTGAAATTATATAATAAAGTGAATCTAATTTTTTATAGCAATAATAACATAATAGGGAAATGGTTGATATTCAATTTTTAATATAAACCATTATAAACAACATAGAAGACATAGTTTTATAGTCAATCCCAAAGAGATCAAAGACAGAGGGGAAATTTGCATGTATACAAAAGTAGTAATAGCAGCATTTTTGTGGTAGCAAGGAACAAGAAACAAAAAGGATGCTAATCAATTGGGGAATGGCTGGACAAATTGTGGCATATGAGTAGAAAGAGAGCTGGACTTGGAGTCAGGAAAATGTGAGTTCAAATTCTACCACAGATACTGAGTAGCTGTGTGGTCCTGGGCAATCACTTAACTTCTGTGAACCTCAGTTTCCTCCTCTGCAACGTCTAAGGTCTCTTCTAGCTCACAATCAATGATCCTCAATATGTCCAAAACTGAGCTTATTTTCTTTTCCCCAAAAACTTTCCCATCTTCCAAACTTCCTCATTTCCACTGAAGAGCATCACCATCTCCCAGGGTCCATAACCTAAGCATCATTCTCAGCTTCTCCCTCAGCTGTCAAACCTTTCTGTGTCTACTTCTACAACACCCCTTCCATCTGAACCATTAATTCCATTCATACATCTATCAACTTTCACCTAAATAACAGCAAGAGCATCCTCACTGGTCTCCAACCTCAAGTCTCTCATCACTCCAAGATATTCTACAAACTGAGAGCAAATAGCTTTTCCTCAGTGAAGATCTAACCACATCATTCATCTACTCAATAAATTCCAATGGCTTTCTACTGTCTCTAGGATAAAATACAAATATTCCTTTGTTCAGCTTTTAAAGCCCTTTACAATCTGGCCCCTATCTACCTTTCCAGCCTCACTGAACATTACATCCTTCTTCTCTATTACGTGACTCAGTCAAAATGGTCTCTTCTCTGTCCCTCAGGACACAGGACACAGGACATATGACCTTATTTCTGCCTCACAGAATCCCAATCTTTCTTTAAGATAAAGAACAAGTACCATTTTCTGCAAGAAGCTTTTCCTGATTCCCCAACCACTAATGCTCCCCCTTTCTAAACAATGTTGTATTTGAGTATTCTGTATGTATTGATATTGACTCACTTCATATTTATGCCAGCTATATGAGCTTCTCTCTCCCACTATAATGAAAGCTCCTTGGGAGGAGGGATTGTTTCACTCTTCAAACTTGTATCCCCAGGGCCTAGACAGGACCTTACATAAAGTAGTAGTTAATACTTGTTGACTGATTGAAGAATTCAAGAAACTTAGGATGACTTGTATGAACTGATGCAGAGTGACAGAAGAAGCCTCAAAAGGACAATTTACACAATGACCACAATAGTGTAAAGGAAAACAACCACCAAGGACATTAGACCTCTGATCCATGAAAGAACCGATCCTGACTCCTCACAGGGCTGTTAATAATGAAGTACACAATATACCTCCCTTCTTTTGCCATAGAAGTTCTACATAAAGCAGTGCCAGAAGGATAAAATAATTTAAAACTCATGATTTTTTAACTGTCAGATTTGATAGCCTTTTCTCAATCTCTTTCTAGACCAGAGATTCTTAACCTAGAGCCTAGAGACCCCAAGGAGTTCATGGATAATTTTAAGGGGGTCTGTGAACTTGGATGTGAAAAAAATGACCTTATTTTCACTAACCTAACTGAAATTTAGCATTTCTTTCAATTATGAAGGAACAAACATGATTCTGAGAAGGGATCCACAGGCTTCACCAGATTGCCAAAGGGCTCATGATACAGAAAAAGGTGAAGAAACTCTGCTCTAAACCATTCTGCATTATTTGATTCTCTTGATTACCCAAATGGATATTATTTCCCTGTTGAGTTTTCATAACATTCCTCTCTCTTATATGACCATTCCTCAGTCTTCTTTGCTACATCAACTGACAACTGCCAGTCTACCCCAAAGCTTCACTATGTGCCCTGTTCTCTTTTCTCTTTACACTATCTTATTTGTTGATCTCGTCAACTTCCATTGGTTCAATTATTATCTCTATGAAGATGACATCCAAAGCTATATATTCTAGCCTTGGTCTGTCTTCTGAGTTCTAGTCCTAACCATCACCAATTACCTCTCAGACATTTCCAACTAGACATCTTATAAGCACCTCAAATTCAGCATGGCTAAAAAAAACCTTACTGTCTTTCCCCAAAAATGAACTTATACACTCTTATGAACTTCCCTATTATGGCTGAGGGCACCAACCACAAACCTTCAAGTTACCCAGGTTTGCAAATTTGATGTCACTCACCTATTTAATCAGTTTCCAAATAGTAACATTTCTCTCTCCACAACATCTCTTATCAGTCCCCTTTCTCTCCATTCACAAAACTACCACTCTCATTCAGGCCCTCATCATCTCTCACCTGATCTATTACAGCAGACTCTTATTTGATAACCCTGCCTAAAATCTTTCCCCACTCCAAATGAACCTCTTACAACCAACAAACTGATTTCCCTAAAGTGCAGGTCTCACCATGTCAATCACCAAGTGATGAACTCCAGTGATTCCTTATAACCTGAAGATCAAATATAAACTCCTCTAGCATCTGAACTCTTCATTATCTGGCCCCTCGCTATTTTCAATTTTTTTACACAACACTCTCCTCCACAAATCCCACAATTCTACCAGACTTGGCTAATTACACTGCTGCACATACAACGCTCCATCTCCCATCTCCCTACCTGTCCCCCGTGCCTGGAACATAACACGATTTCACTTCTAGTACTTAGCACAGTGCTCAACATAGTGCCTGCCACATAGCAGATGCTTAATAAATATTGATTGGCTGATTCTAGCCCTTAAAATTCTTGGTTTCCTTCAAGATTCAACTCAAACACCACCTTCTCCATGAAGCATTTCCTGACCCTATGAATTACTAGTGCTTTCTATCCACAAACTATATTCTGTATACACTTAAATAGATACACATTGTTTCCCCCTTTAGAGTGTAAGCTCTTTCACAAAAGATCAAATGGTAAGTTTAATGGTATTCTCCTGGAAGAATGGGAGATGAGAGCCATTTGTGTTGGGATGGAAAGAATGTTTGCTACTTGGGTCAATTCATTTTTATGTAGTAATGATAATGATAATGACAATGGCTATATTATATAGGACTTATTACTTGCCAGGCCCTGTTCACCTTGTGTTTTATTATATGCCTTTTGCTTTGGAGAAAAAAAAGGGAATTAAGAAAGTCAGCTTCTTGAAGACAGGGACTGTGTCACTTCTGCCTTTGTATCCTCAAAATTTAGCACAGTGCTTAGCACATAGGAGGTACTTAATTCTGATTGGCTGATTAAATATTATAGTCCTGAATATGCTTATCTATTATAATTTGTCCAGCGCTAAAATAACTGATACTAAGACCAATAGTTATGTTGAAGTATATTAGAATCTACGCTCTATGATTCAAAATCATGATGTGCTACCTAAAAACCTAATGCTACATTTGAGGAATATGACCTCCTGAAAAAGGATTTAATAGTCCCAATGTACCCTAAAAGCTGACCAAAATATACCAAGGTTGTGTACTAGTCTTACACCCCAGATTTTTACAAGGCATACTGACAAGTTGGAAGGTGCACAAAGGAAAATAAATTATAACTATATCATACTGAAGGAACTGAGGATGCTCAGCATGGATATGAGAAGACTTTGGGGAAAGGGAGCACAAGTTAACTGACTAGCCACAAATACATAGACAGAGTCACAAACATATGAATATAACATTTAAAGAGTAACATTACACTCTTCAGATCCTGGTCACATTTGGTTGTGGAGTTCAATGTTCCTATACCACAATTCAGAGAAAAGAGAAAAAATAAACACAGATACTTATAGGCATTAGCCAGTGCACTGACTCTGTGAAGAAAATGATCTTCATGACCTTCCTGTTACTACTGGAGGAAACATTATTGTATATTCTAATTTTTTTCATAGTATTTTCATAGTATTTAATAGTATTCTAATATTTTTCATAGTATTTCATAGTATTTTTTCATAGTATTTTTCATAGTATTTTTTCATAGTATTTTTCATAGTATTTTTTCATAGTATTTTTTTATAGTATTTGCAAATAAATCTCAACATAGTTATACACTGAATATTATAACATTATAATGATATGGTTCTGATAAGTCATCCTTCTAGAAGGGAACCAGGTAGAACTAGTAATTCAATCAGGAAAAGCATGGCTGAGTTTGACAATTAGCCCTTGGACCAGACAAAAATAAATAAAATAAATAGCTTTAAGGAATCAAGTCATATGCTCTAAAGGTTACTAATAAGGCTAGACCTGGAGTCTCTGACCATACTGGTTTCCTGGTCCCATAAGGGCATAAAAAAAAGACCTACCCATAAGGAGTTAGTGCCCTTCAGACCTGATGGATATCTGAAGATCATGAGAATAATTTTTTTCTTGCTGACCAGACATGTTTCTATATGGAGACTGGGGGGAGTGGACAGTTATCAGGTGCCTATCCAAGCTAAAAGTCAGAGTATCTTTTTTTGTGAATATCCTTTCTATGTTACGGCTAAGCAAACCTCTTTTTGTTAGCTTGAGTGACCAAGTGCTTCATTTCATTGCAACATTAAACCCCAGCCAGGTCTAGTATGTGCCAAAGCCAGTCTACAGCTAGATGAGTTGCCTCTGCTCTATACATTTTTGCTCTGTAATTTGTCATTTCTGTGCATCTATATTGTCATATTTTTATATTACTTTACTTATAAAGTTCCTTCCCAAAAACATCAGCTTTGGCTGATGAAGGGGAAAGGGGTATGTCCACACTTACAGCAAGAAAGCCAAAAGCAACAGAGTGCTGCTAGAGGATTGGTATAACTGTGGCAGTAACTATTCCCCTAGTTCCCATTCAATTTCAGTTCTATTTATATATCAGGCTACTTCCCTTGTTACAACATGTTACAACTTGCCCAAGGTCCCAAAGCTAAACATTTACCAAATGCCCACTACATACATGGCCCTAGGGTAGGCCTGTGGACACCAAGATAATTTCTACATAGATCCTGCTCTCAAGAAACTTAAGAGCTTGATGAGATAAAAGAAATATACCAAACAGCTATGATCCAAGAGAGGACGACATAAATGCCAGGAGGAGGTCCAGGCTATGGGCTATGGACAAAGGAGTACAGAAAGAAGTTAAAGGAGCGGAGAGTTCCTTTTAGGTGGGATGACAGCGCAGATAGGCAAAGACTTAAAGTGTGTAGGAGAGGGTTTTATTCAAGGAATTGGCCACTGGTCCAAGACTGTTTAGGTTGAAAACAAGACCAGAATAGCTTACAACTAGGAGCTGAGGCTTGTTAAAGAGGTAAATATTGAGAAATGACTGAATTTTAGAGCTAGCAGGCACCTTAGAGGTCATTTAGTCCAGTGCTCATGTGTGTTAGGTATGGAAAACTGAGGTTCAGTGAGAACTGCACAACGTGAGTTAGAAAAGAAGTCAGAAACCACATAATTCAACTCCTCAGTGAGGAAATCAATGCTCATAATAGAAGTGACTTGCCTAAGGACACGCAGTTAATAAGCAGTGGAACTAAGCCGAGGACCCCAGTCTTCTGACTCCTTCCCACTACACCCAGCTCTCTCTCTAATATACCAAGGTGTGACTTGTCCAAAGGTACACGTCTAGTTGGTAGGAGTAAATATTAGAAATGATGTCTGCTTATTCCCAGTCCAATGTTCTTTCTAGGACAAAACTAGTTGTCACCTATGATCACTGACAGCTTTCTGCCTAGGATCCTCCTTTACAGATGCTCCCTTGGCAGTTGCTCTTAACAAAGTCCTCCAAGCCTATCTGTGCTCTACCTGGATTAAGACCTGAGTTATCTTCAAGTCGGACTTTAGGCCCCAAATACTGAAGCCAAATTTACAAAAATCTTCAACGATCTGGGATGGGTCACATGCTTCCTTTGCCACAATATCCTTCTTCTCCCCCAAATCCCCACCTCTTCATCCCCTAAAAGATCTCTGTACCAGTGATGACCATTGTCCACATTCCATCTGAGCCTGAACCAGGAACACAGCAGAGATGACCAAGAAGAGGTGGAGAGTCAGGTTTGGTCTATATTCATCTCTTCTAAATGCTTACTGTTCAAGGCATCCAATGCCCCTTCTCTAAAAAGAAGGTGGGCAGAGACACAAAAGCTATAGTTATATATTGCTTTGTGTTCCATAACTGCAAAGAGCTACCACAAACAAGAAGACAGTGATACTCAGAGTTGCCATCCTACCCAGACAACTCTAGAATCAGAACCACACAACGCACCAACGCCACAACCCAAACTCACCCACCTGACACCTGCTCCTAACTCTACAGGGAAGGCCAATGACCAATCCCATGTCCAACTCAGGGTCTTGGTACCTGGTATAATGTGAATTTTATAGCCCCAAGTTTTTCTCTGCAGGGATAGGACCAGTCAGAGTTTGGGGATGACAAGACATGGTATTGAAACACAGCACCAAAATTAGTGTGCATTATATGTGGAGCCCTCGGCAGGGTACCAGAGGCAAACTCCTGGCTGAGACCATAAGAGCTAAGTTACTCACATCATTACAAAAAGTGAAAGACTCTTAGCTTGAATAACTGTAAATCAACTGTGATGGGGTAAAAACAACTTACCTGTTGGAACAAATAGGGTATGGCCCTGCTTCACAACACACTTGTAGCATTTATCCACTTTTTCACCAAAGTACACTTCACTTTGGGTGACAGATGAACTCCAGGATTCATAAAGCGCTAAATTTTCATCTGTTGGCTTTATCAAATAAAAAATCTTTTCACCCTATGAAGAGAAAATAGGATTCCTTATGAAAATAAAAAACCCACAACCTAATAAGTTGGCCTAAATTAATCCAAGTTTTTAGTAGGGAAAACAAAGTTAGATATTCTAATCTTCTCTTGTTAAGCATAGAAAAACATATTTCAAATGCTCAATCAATAGCTGCTAACCTATATGAGGTTCTTCAAAGCTACCGCAACTATTCTCAACTAGATACAACAAGAGGCAAAACCAAGACTGAGCCTCTGATCCAAGAATATCATCAATAAGTGTAGTTTTCCAGGATTTCCACAAGCAGCAGCCCTAACCACTGTCAGTGAATCTGAAGCTGACCTCAAATTCAACTACAACCCTACTGTATAGAATATATCATACATGAGGTATCCATTTATATGACTGCAGCTGCCACTAAGTCTCTACCATTCCTAACAGATGTCACTGACTTAGAGACAACGAGCTTTTGGTTTCTGTGAGCAGACTCAAGCAATAGGTCAAAAACAGGATACTACAGAACACTTAAGAGGATTCAGGAGAAAAAAAAATTTAATGGGGAATGGCTCCAAGTTTGCAATTGAGTCAATTTGCCAGAAGAAAAAAAAAAAGAGCTATTCTAATGGGAAAATATGCTCTATCCACTGAATGACATGGTCTGACCATGCTCTGGGCAATGAGGTAATGTTCAACATTATACCCAACAACAAATAGAGAATGGGGAAAAAAAAGAGTCGGCAGTTTTGATTTGGGAAGAGTAGGGTAAAAAAGACAAGTACATAGGGTATTAAAATTCTGGAATGCAAAGGATTTAAGTGGAGGTCACCAGATTGGGAATCAAGAATCCTAGGTTCTAGGGTCTAGGTCCATTAAATGTGGCAAAGGGCAAAGTACTTAACCTATCTTCCCTATTATCTCATTGATAAAATAAAGTTACACCAATCAATGCAGTCCTTTCTAGGTCTTTGAGGTGCATTTCAGATGAGTAACAAAACAAGAGAATCACAGAACCTCAGTTAGAAGGATTCATACCTGAATGACAATCTCCTCTACAATATCCTGCCTCTCACCAAAGGGGTCATCTAGTCTTTGTTTCAAGACCCATAGTGAGGATGATTCTACTACTTTGCAAGGCAGCTCATTCAATTAAGTTTTTCCTAACTCTATTTCAGGAAAATCCCAGGAATATTTTACTTCTCCTCCCTCCTCCCACAGACTCCTGGCCAACTGATGCCCCAACCAGAGACCACATCTCTCCTCTTCAAACACTCAAAACACACACACACACACACACCAAAGGGCTGGGCACATATTTCAGAGGTATTCAAAGACTTCTTTCCCAAGTGCCATTAAATCATCAATGACTACTCTTTTTTTTTTTTTTTGGTGGGGCAATTGGGGTTAAGTGACTTGCCCAGGGTCACACAGCTAGTAAGTGTCAAGTGTGTGAGGCCGGATTTGAACTCAGGACCTCCTAAACCCAGGGCCAGTTCTCTATCCACTGTGCCACTTAGCTGTCCCGACTACTCTTTTGGAATGGCCATTCCCTCAGTTCCAAATTCACCTAAATAAACTATTATCTGCCTCTCGTTTATCCATCTTGTCTACAAGGAAAGACTTTGTAAATGCTCTGCAAAATCTAGCTTTTGCAAGTCTAAGAACCTTGCTAACTTTTTTTTTTTTTTAATGAGATCCCTCTGGCAAAATCTTCTAACTGGTTTACTTGCTTCAAATGTACCCCTACTCTAATCTACCCTACCACGGATTTTCCTAAAGTACAGGTCTGACGATATTATTTCTTATTACTTCTAGGTTCAAATCTAAAGTCATCTGGTTGGCTTTTTTTTTTTTTGGCGGGGCAATGAGGGTTAATAAGTGTCGTGTCTGAGGCCAAATCTGAACTCAGGTCCTCCTGAATCCAGGGCCAGTGCTTTATCCACTGTACCACCCAGCTGCCCCCATCTAGTTGGCATTTAAAGCTCTTCACAGCTTGACCTTTTCCTATTTTTCAAGAGTTCTACATTACTTTCCTCTCCATGCACTCTAAAGTCCAGCCATTCTGGCCTACATGGTGTTCCTCACAAAGAACATCCATTTCATCTCCGCACCTTTCCAACAGCTCTCCCTAGTGCCTAGAATGTGCTCCCTCCTTACCTCTGGCTTCTGGAATACCTGGCTTCCTTCAAGGCCCAAATCAAATACCACAATCTGCAGGAGGTTTTTTCCCAGTCCCCACAGCTACTAACTTTCCCTTTTAAAGATACTTTGCAAGGGGGCAGCTAGGTGGTGAAATGAATAGAGCACTGGCCCTGGAGTCAGGAGTACCTGAGTTCAAATCCGGCCTCAGACACTTAACACTTATTAGCTGTGTAACCCTGGGCAAGTCACTTAACCCCAACTGCCTCAACCCCCAACCCAAAAAAAAACTAAAGCTACTTTCCATCTACTCTATATCATTTTTGTGTGTTGTCTCCTCCATTAAAATGTAGGCTCCTTGTGAGCAGGGACTGATTTTGCTTTTTCTTTGTATTCCTGGAACATACTAAGTGCTTGCTGATTGATTAATAACCTGTTCATAATGAAATGATACTGGCTCTTTGTAATCACCACTATATCTTCTTCTTCTTCATTATTATTATTATTATTATTATTATTATTATTATTGGGGGGGGGAGACAGGGCAATGAGGGTTAAGTGACTTGCCCAGGGTCACACAGCTAGTAAAGTGTCAAGTGTCTGAGGCTAGATTTGAACTCAGGTCCTCCTGAATCCAAGGCCAGTGCTTTATCTACTGCACCACCTAGCTGCCCTCACTATATCTTCTTAACATTCATTTCCCATCCCTTTTATATTACATTCTATAATTTTTAAAAAACTCTTAAAAAAAACCCCAACCCTTTCCTCTCTGGTCCTATAACTAAGAAACTAAGACTGAAAGCCCCCATCTAGCATAACATATAACCAGGAAAAGATAGTCTCCATGAGCTTTCAAATATCACTGATAGAGAATCGGTCATTACATCTGACGGTATTTTAAGGGGTTTTAGGTCACCTGGACCTGGCGTCAAAGTCCCTCAAAACTTTAATAATGAATGCTAGCGGGGCAGCTAGATGGCGCAGTAGATAGAGCACTGGCCCTCGAGTCAGGAAGACCTGAGTTCAAATCCGGCATCAGACACTTAACACTTACTAGCTGTGT
Source organism: Dromiciops gliroides (assembly GCF_019393635.1). Taxonomy (NCBI): domain Eukaryota; kingdom Metazoa; phylum Chordata; class Mammalia; order Microbiotheria; family Microbiotheriidae; genus Dromiciops; species Dromiciops gliroides. The sequence goes on along the minus strand of NC_057865.1, from coordinate 105,291,061 downwards.
GACACTGGGTAAGTCACTTAACCCCAATTGCCTCACTAAAAAATAAAAAAAAAAATTTAATTAAAAGAAAAAAAGAATGAATACGAGAGCTTACTACTTTAATCTGAGTAAACTAGAAAGCTAGGTCATTTGAGGGAAATGAGATGTAAAAAGAAACTGAAAAAAAGTAGAAAGTGTGAAACACCTGCTAGGGAGAATATGATAAGGAATGAATCAGAAAATAATAAAAGTAGGGGATAGTTAAGTTTAGATGACATGAACTCTTTAGTGTAGTCCATCCACAACGGGATACATCCCTGTTCCACCTAAGATGGAAAAAATGTAACCTGAAAAAAAGGGAAAAGAAGACACATAGGAAAGAACTGCTTTTTAAGGAAAGATGAGATGCTGAAATTTCTATTCCATCTGTTGGTTTATTTCCTATTTTTTCTTCTCAGTCTCAGCAAATGAAAAATAATTTATGTGGTGTTATTAAATTATTCTATTAAGTAAAGAGGAGACATACTGTTAAAGAGGACTAAAATAGCAAATTCTACTACATACAAATGTTTGCAATGTCAATGAACAACATCAAGAGTACATGCCACCCATTCTCACCCAGAGAACATGGTACCAGACTGAAGTGCCACCAAAGTCAATGTGAAAGTCTGTATAACTGTCTTGAACTCCCATTAAACAATATTTCTGAACAAATGGCTTAGGGAAGACTGAGTCGTCTGGCCAGTAATTTTCAACCCAAGAAAGTTTTCGGGCTATATCAGGAACTTCCACCAATTCTGACATCCTTTAAAAAAGAACAAAAAAATTGAAAATTCATCAACAATAACATCCCTACCCTATAAACAACTCTAAATAATTTGACCTCAAATATAACTAGATATAATTATAATAAGACTTTAAAAGGAAATACTTCAAAAATTCTCATATTGCTATAAAGCAAATCTTATAATATCACCATCTTAAAATGTTTGAAGACTAAGTATTCTTATTACTATATTCAATTTACCATTAAATTACATTTCAACCCATTACCAACCACTAAACCAAACTGTCTAAAACTACTCACTTTGTGTCTGAAAATTCAAGGCTGATCACATTTAACACCTTTGGACGGTTAGGATTCATGAAGTATTTAACATAGTTGTGAAGCTTCATTTTACTGTCTGCCTGCCTTGCCACATCAATGACATCTATTACTTTGTCACCACCTATGGAGAGAAATTATAGTCTAATTAGCATCTAAGGAAAGAATTACCAAAAAATGCTTAAAATACCTTTTAAAAACCTAAATTAATTTGTGATGAGCACTAAGTCAACTATGAAACTTAGTAGCACCAACAAGGATATTTTCTAGGTTTTGATTTTTTAAGTCAAACTAAATACTTTATTGATATTCATTAATGTTATATATAAAACTACTTTCATGTATTGTAAGATATTCCATACTGCTTGTGCTTTTGAGCTAAAAATTCCAAATCTGAAAAGCAATACACACACACACACACACACACACACACACACACACACACACACGCGCGCACACACACACACACGCATGCACACATGCACAAGAGAGGGGAAAACTGTTAGGATTTGTTTACAAAGACTGGTCAAAATAGTGTTGTGTAATAAAAAGATCAATGGATTTGGAGTCAGAGAACCTTGGTTTGAATCCTGGCTGTGACACTAGGTCACCTAAGTTCTCTGGGTTTCAGGTTCCCCATCTGCACAATGGAAGGGTTGGATTGTATGACCCTTAAGGTCCTTTCCAACTCTAGATCTATGACCTAACATTGAGTTTTTTCATCAATAAAATGAAATTGTATTAGATGGCTTCTAAAGGCTTTTTCTAGGTAAGTTCTATGATTCTAAGTTCTAGAGAGAGATCTGCCTAGGTCCCCTAGTTAATGCACTAAGATTGTACTAAGACTTTTAGAAGATGCTATATATACACGTAGCATGTGATCCTGCTGAATCATTCAAACTGAGTGCACATATGACTTTTTAAAATGTTGATAGTGTCTTTTCTTTAACAAGATCCTTAAAGAAAAGGTAACTGGATTATAAAAGGAAGTTCCTCCTCCCACTGAGAGAGGTAACTGGATTACAATAGATACTAAAATATATTATGCATTTCACAACTTCATTGGAAAACCGGGTTTGTTAAAGAGACAGAATAAGGTAGGGCTTTAGAAAGACTGACAAGAAAATCCACAAAAGACCTATTTCTTCTGCCTCAATTCTGGCCTCCACTACACAAGTATTTTATTAGGTACATATTATGGACCAGGAATTATCTATGTACATGAAAATGTACATATACATACACATACATATACCCACATAAATGTATATGTGTGCGTATATATGTATATATGTGTGTGTATATCCCAATGACCTAAATAACTGTAACTTTAATAAACCTATTTCATGTAAAAATGATCTATTCCAAATATTAGGACAATAAATTTTACTTATGCCACATCTTCCCCTGGGTATTTTAAAATTTCAGTGTAAAGTTCATACCTACATAACGTTCCACATCCATAACAGAAAAAGTTGGTGGAGGGAGCCTGAGTCCTAGGTCATCTATTTTGGGAACCATAATTGGCACATCAAATCCATGTTTCTCCAGGTATCTCTGTGTCAGCTGGCTACCATTCATCTTTACAATGATTTCATCAGCACTAAAAAAAAAAAAGTTAACAAGAGATGATTCATTTAAAATTAAAATAAATTCTAAAGATATTCTAATGTTTACATCTGAGGTTCCCTCTTCCTCCCTCCTCCACCAAGGTTCCAAATTCTCTTCCAACCCTATTTAGCCAGATTTTGACATTCCATTCCCTTTATTATCTTTCCGCAAAGCCCCCACCACCTACAGTCTTACTGCACTGATAATTATCCAGAGGGGCCAACATTTCATCTGGGAATTTGGGAACTTGTACTGCAGAAGGAAGGGATAAGAAAAGGAGGTATGGTTGTGATGAAAATAAGCCCCCCAACTGGCCAAGTGGGGAATGTGGCCCATCTTCCCACTCTTCAAATGGAAATCACATACTACATGGTGTCAGACCAGAGCCCCCATTTCGGAGACCACTTTGTTAGAGGAATGAAAATGATAAGAACTCATAGGATAATGGCCAAATAGCAAGAACTGTAGTTATATGACCCAGAAAATACAGTAGCAGACATGGTATATATAAGATATTGACACAAATTTGTTATTCTAATAAATAAGAGCCCTATTTGAATGTTAACATGCTCTTCTGTAACCTTTAAGTAAATGTACCAAGTCATGAGAATGGTGCATTATTTATATTAACATAATAAGATTTAGTATGCTTAATTTTTCTATGCTGAACTCAAACATCAAAAAAGAACATAAATATATACAAAGCAAAATACAAAAAAGACTTTATATAAATAAGTCTCCATTTCATGTTTCCTTTTTTAAGTATATAGATTTCAATTTTTAAAATTATATTTTTTTAAATTAAAATTTTTTTAATTTTAAAGGTCTCAACAATTTATTGAGCTCCTCCAAAATAGAAAAAAGTCCAATGAGGATCAGTGAAAGCCGCAGGTCGCCAATCTCTTGAAGCTGGGGAGGCTTTGGCCCCAGAGCCATTGTATACCATACAGAAAAGGCATCAAGTTCCCACAGGGTCCCCAAATTCCAGCTGAAGGGTAAAGGGAGTTGGGCAGTACGGTGGAGGTTTCCCTCCTGCTCTACCTACTACTCCTTGAGTCAGGGGAGCCACCCCCCCACCCCAGACCCCAGCCAATCATCGGACTATCTGGCCCTTCCCCTTGCCCTATCAATAGGTTCCAGCACTCAGATCCAGCCTCTCTGTGAAGAGGTGGATAGTATATTTCATGATCAGTCCTCTCGAATCATGGATGGTGATGTACTGATCAGTTCTTACAACTTTCAAAGTCGTTTGTTAAAGCTGTTACTGTATAAATTGTTCTTCTGGTTCTTCCATTTATCTCATCCTTTACCACTTTAAAGATCTTTAGGGGGTATACACATAGTAGTGGCATAAACTGCACCAAAAGGTATGTACTGTTTTGTCACTTTTTGTGCAAAATTACAAACTGCTTTTCAGAATGGTTTTGTATCCATTCACAGCCCCATCAATAGTACATAAATATCTTCCTGTATCCTCTCCAACATCTATCATTTTCCTTTTGGGGGGGCAGTGAGATGGGGTCATCTTTACTAATCAATCTAGTAAGTATGAAGTAGAACCTCAGAACTGGTTTAATTTGCATTTCTCTAGTAGTGATTTAGAGCATTTTTTAAATATGACTAGAGATAGCTTGGATTTCTTCCCTTGTGAATTGTCTGTTCACAGTTTTTGACCATTTATCAGCTGGGGAATGACTCTTATTCTTATTATTTGTTTTTGTGTTTGTTTTTTAGTGAGGCAATTGGGGTTAAGTGACTTGCCCAGAGTCACACAGCTAGTAAGTGTTAAGTGTCTGAGGCCGGATTTGAACTCCTGACTCCAGGGCTGGTGCTCTATCCACTGTACCACCTACCTGCCCCGACTCTTATTCTTATAAATCTCTTCTTTTTAAAAATTCTTATAAATTTGAAACAGTTCCTTATATATCTTAGAAATGCGACCTTTATTGGAGATACTTGACACAAAGATTTTCGCCTATTACCTGTTTTCCTTTTAATATTAATTTTATTGGATTTGTTTGTGCAAAACCTTTTTTGTATTTTATGTAACAAAAATTATCATTTTATCATCTATAATCCTCTTTATCCCTTGTTTGGTCATGAAATTTTCTTCTATCCATACCTCTGACAGAGAATTTTTTTCTGTATTTCTCTAATTTGTTTATGATGTGACCATTTATATTTAGGCCACCTATCTATTAGGAGTTTATCTTGGTACAAAGCATGAAGTCTAAATCTAATTTCTTTCATACTGCTCTGCAAGTTTCCCAACAGTTTTTGTCAAATAGTGTAATCATCTATATGATACGGGAACTAGGGATTCAAGAAAGGGCAGTGTAGAGTGGAACTGGTTCACCAAGGAGTCAAAATGGGAAGAAGAGGAGAAAAAGTGTCTAGATGGCCTGGGAAAGAACAGAAGGGGTCAAAGGATCAGAGGTCATGGTGTAGATGATGAGTAGGGCTACATAAGGAAAAATAAAGGGAGAGATGAAAAGCCAGTAGATTATGGAGAGACAAGGGGATTTCAGAATTCTTAAACATGGTACATTTGTGGGTGATGGCAAGATCAAGGGCATGACTGTCTTTGTGTGTGGCTGAAATGAAGGAAAGTATCTCATGGGAGGTAAGTAGGTTATGGAACTGAGTAGTTAGGGTATCTGAGGGGGAATCAATATGCATGCGGAGTCCACTAGTATAAGGGCAAGAGTTGAGCAGGAGAGAAAAAGTGTAAGCCTCAAACTCACTGAGGAAGGAAGGAGAATGATCTAGGGGTCTGTAGACGACAGCTAGAAGGATTCTGATTGGGTAGTATGAACCCCAAAGGAAGAGAGGTTACTGAGTGATGGAGGAAAGGCGAGTACGTGGAAGTGGCAGCGGGGAACAAGAAGTGTTCTAATTCTCCTGCCTCAATCAATGCACAGAGGACAATGAATAAAGGTGCAACCTGTACTGGAAAGGGTAGCCAGGGAGACTGTGTCATCAAGGCAAAGTCAGGTTTCAATAAAAGCTAGTGAGAAAAAAAGTTTAAAATGAAGGGGAGTTTGCTGTCTATTGGAAGAAGCATTCCAGAAGTACAATCAAAGGGTTAGGTGAAGTGTGTTGAAATTTTGGGGTGGGATGATTAAGGGGGATAGAAATAAGGGATCTGTAGGGGTAAGGAATGAGGTCTGGATGATGATCTACAAGAGTCACTGAGATGTGGTGGATATAACCAGGTATAAGAATGTTGAGTGGAAGGCCCCACTTTTGTACCCTCAAAAGACAAGCAGAGGCCTGAAATCAAAGGGAGAGTTGTTCTTTTTTGCACAGACGGTTCTCTGCATCCCAGGTGGGAGATCAGTATGACAGCAGGAGGTAGTAGATGTCTTGTACTGGTACAGATGAAGTGGTTATTTGGGGGCATAAGGAAAATGCCCAGCCTGGTCCCTAGCAGCCTTTCCTCAGAGACACACTGCACTGGGCAGGAGATGGAAGGCTCAGGTCCGGTCTGTCTTCTCACCTGAGTATGCACAAATTTAAGATTCTGAAAGGGCACCTGTTGGTTTCTCCTCCCCCTATTACAATGTTAGCATTGCAAACTAGTGCAGTGAACAAACTGCTGCACCTGAAGTCTGGGAGATCAGAGTAGGAATTCTGCCTCAGATACTTACTAGCGGTGTGGCCCTGGGCAAGTCACATAGCCTTTCTCAGCATGAGTTGCCTTATCTGTAAAATGAGAATAATAGCACCTACTTCCGAAGATTGTTGTGAGGATAAAATTATATAATATATGGAAAGCACTCTGCAAAGAGTTATAGAAATCTTAGCTATTATTACTATCATCATTATACAGTCCCAATTGCTCACGTGAATTTATCTTTCTAGGATTTTCTATACATTTGTGTTTGTCTTTAATGTTCCTGCTCACTTTAGTTTTTTCATCAGAAATATTTTAAAGAACCCTATTCAATTAAAGGTCTGCTTTTTTCCTCTGTAAAATTATGTTTAGCTTTCCTGGGCAAGTTATTCCTGGTTATAAGCTTCTATCTTTTGCCTTTTGGTGTATAGTATTTCAAGAGTTCCTCTCCTATTGGTAGAAGCTGCCAGGTCTTGTATAGTCCAGACTGTGGTTCCTTGATAAATGAATTGCTTCTTTATAGATGCTTGCAATATTTTTTCTTTGAAGTGAAAGTTCTGGATTGACTTAGACATTCCAAGAACTTTACTCTCTGGAGTTTATTCCTAGAAACAATTGGTGGGTTTTTTTCTATCTTTATTTTGACCTCTGGTTCTAATAGATTTTGGTAGTTTTTATTTGTGATTTCTTTAAATAGGGTGTTAATAACTCAACAAGAATTCATTAAGTGCTTACTATGTGCAGGCACTATGTTAAGTGCTGGGGATACAAAGAAAGTAAAAAAACTAGTTCAAAGGGGTTTTTTGGTTTATTTTTGAATCACAGTTTTCATGGAGTACAGTGATTCCTAAATTATCTCTCCACCCTATTTTCCAGGTCAATTATTTTTTATAGCATCTTACTTAAATTTCCTTCTATTTTTTCAAACTTTAAGTTTTGTTCTAGTATTTCCTGCTGTCCCATGAAGTCACTGATTTGTTATTTAATCTCCTTTTCATTCTTTCTTTGTGTTTCATGTCTTGATTTGTTTCTTCTAGGTATTCATGTAATCCTTGTAGAAGATCATCTTTCCCCCTTTGAGTTACTCTTTCTTTGAGGGAGATCTACAGATCTGCAATACTTTTTATGCTAGTTGGTTTTTTTTTAATTAATTCAGAGGAATGAATGTGGAGACATTTAATAAATAAATGTTTAAAATAAATGTGGAGACATTTAGTTCCTGAATTAGGGCCCTGAACCAGGGCCAGGCTCCATACACTGCTTAGTCTCACCCTTAAAGTCCCATGAGTTCTGTGAGAAAATAATGGGATTTGCCAATGCCCAAAGGCCCCACCTGGAGATTGATTTGGATTGACTGAATTAAGTGAGAGTGATTAAATCATACCTGCCTGGCCCTCAAGAGTACTCAGACACTCCCCCCCTACACACACAGAGAGGAAATAAACTTAAGACCACCTTCTTCAAGTCATGTGGATTTGAATCAATGGACTTGAATGCTACCAGCCAATGAGCTTGGAGCGGTGTGTGGGGACCCCAGGGAGCTTCCACTCTGACAGACACAGGATCTTCCTCTTTGTTGCTGGAAACTCGTGGTGGTGGCAGAAGACAAGAGGAGAAGAACCAGGCCAGGTTGAACTCTGATCTCTCCTCTAGGGTAAATAGGTTTCCCCATCTTTCTGAATTCTATGTGTTCTCTCTTTACTCTTTAATAAATGCTTAATGCCTAAACTGTTGCTGAAGCTTCTCATTTATAAGTAAATCCTAGCTGGGGACAGGAAAAAAGGTGGCCATACATTCGATTTTACACATCACAGTTCCTACAAAAATCTTCACTCCCCTCCTCCCACCCAACTCAACCCTATTTAGTCCTCCAGGATCTTTGAGGTCCAGAATTCTGGATCTTCAGGCCTCTCTATAGCATCTCAAGAGAGTGCTCAGCACCCAAGGGCCCTACGCCTAGAGTTATGCAAGTCTAAGTGCAGCTGTACAGTTCTATTTGTTGTCACATCCCTGGGCTTCTGTGGTCTCCTCCCAGGGGCTTGCCCACACTGGCTGCCTCTGGCAGCACAGCCTTCTTAGTAGATCACAGATATGTCCTGACCACTGTTATGGTGGGAAGGTCAGCTGGTTTGGCTGGGCTGACTCTGACTTTGCTAGCAGCAACTTTTCCTCTTGCCTACTGGCCTCTGGCTGACCTCATGTAGTTCTGGAGTGGAAAAAGTCACCTACTCTAGTTTCTCATGAAAGCTCTTGATCAAAATTACTTAGTCAGGTGTGATCATGCTGGAACTGGGCAGTCTTGACTCTGTTTAGCCAGACATCTTGTACGAGATTCTTAATCATGATAACATAACCAGGCTCTCTCAGGCTTCAGGAAACCCCAACCCATCTGACTAGCCTTAAAACACAACCAACAAATTCACATAGAATATCATCTAGAAGAAAGCTTATCGATGTTTTTGGTCTTTAGTATCACCAATGGAGCTAAGCATGATCTAATTTAGGTGCCTCTAGCATTCCTAAAGCATACACAGAAGAGTACTAAATAATGGTGGGATAAAAGACAAAAGGAGAAAAAGCAAAAGAAAGGGAAAGATGAAGGTGGTGAAGAAATGAAAAGTATGACAAAGAACAGCTCTACCCCATCCATAACTAGTTAAGGGAAGTGAAAGGAAAACACAGCATCCAAACAATCCTAGCCATTTTTTTTTCCAGAACAAAGTGCATACCTTGGGAAGACCCGAGCACGTAATTCCTTCACAAAAGTTCGTGTCCCAGCTTGTACTGGTTTGGAACCATCATCATTCTCTGTGTAGTCATGTCTATGCCAGTTCCTCCTCTTTTTCACTGGAATTTTTAAAAATAAAAATATTTTTTATAATTGAGATTCAAATAGTAAACATATATGTAATAATTATACCTTCTGATCATTCATGATTTACCATGGCCAAGCAGGTCAACCTACTAGAAATGAGCTTCTCTACTTTAGGCTGGTCTCCAGTCAAAAAAAACCCCTAAAAACTTTATTATTAAGTTCTTACCTTTTAAAACCTTTTTTTTTTTTTAGTGAGGCAATTGGGGTTAAGTGACTTGCCCAGGGTCACACAGCTAGTAATTATTAAGTGTCTGAGGCCAGATTTGAACTCAGGTACTCCTGACTCCAGGGCCGGTGTTCTCTATCCACTGCGCCACCTAGCTGCCCCTTGGTTTTTTTTTTTGGTTTGTTTTGTTTTGTTTTTCTTTTTAAAACTTTTAATAATTTGTCTGAGCTTGAGTTCCCCTACAATAGCCTTTGAGCAACAAGGATCATTGCAGGCATCAAAACAGGACTTTAACTGCAAATCTGATCGTTATGTCCTGGCACATGGCTTGGCAATTAATAAATATTTGTTGATAAAATTAAAATAAAAAATAAAAATTCTAAGAGTGAAAATCATCTTCTGTAAATCTCATTTTGTGCAAGGTGACATTAAACAGAAATTTTAAAAATATATTTCTAAGTCTGAAATGCAAATTTTGTTTGATGACATTATCCTGGGTACTTCAATTTTCTTACAACATCATTTTGAATTCTAAAATTCTAAAGCAGAATTTGAAGATGGAAAAAATGAAATTAGAACAGATGATACCTTAAACCAATAATTACCTTTAAAGATTATAAAAACTAATGTTATTTGTTATCATGGTTGTCTGGAGAGGACCAGATCATATCACATAATCACTTTTAGTATATTTTCTCCCTTTTTGGACCACCAAAGTACAACCAAAAAAAATTTACCAGAAAGAAAGGACATGGTGGTAAAGAATGGTTATCTTAAGAGTAATTAGCTCTAAAGAAAGACAGACAACATTCAAAATCACCTAAGATAACCTTACATGTTAAATGTACCAAGATTGTAACTGTTAACCCCAGTTTGGTCCAAAGAGGAAGGAGAGGTCAAACTAGAAAATCTTTAAAGAATAAATATTTTTGTTCTGACAAAAAAAGTGAAAGGGAAATTATTAATATGAAAAGATGATGCAGAAGGTAGTTTGATATGCAATTTCTTGCAAGAAGTAAAGCTTATGCAATTATAACAAAAAATAAGTATGGCTTAAATACATAATTCAGGGTTAACTAATAATGGAAGGCAGGATAAGCCTATATTATCACAGCAGAATAAAAAAAGTTGCCCAGACATAGCACTTTTGACAACATCTACAGAAAACGGCTCAATTGGCTCTGAAAAACATCTGGCTTCCCTTTTCCTGAGGCAGTTTCACTCCTACTAACAAATAGCATCTTTGGCATCCTACATTTTAGGGAGCTTCTAGCATATATTCATTTTTAATAACTAAACATGTAATAAATAGCTACTAGGCACTGGGGATACAAAGGCGAAACAGACAATTCTCACCCTCAAGTCACTTAAATCCTATGGGTAAAAAGGGAGAAATATAGCATGTATATAGATAAATATAAGGTGATCTGAGAAGAAAAAGAGTATTAAAAAGGGAGCAAGTGGGTCAAGGAAGGCTTTAATAAAAAGGTGGCATATGAGCTGAACTTTAGGAAAAAAAGAATTCTAAGAGATGTAGGTAAGGAGAAGGAATATTCCAAAGCATCTATAGCCTGTACAAAGGCAAGGACACATGAATACATTAAAAGGGTTGAGATGAATCAAGACTGGAAGGGTAAGTGGGAACCAAATTACAGAGTTCTAAAAACCACTAAGCTAGTAATTTGTATTTTATCCTACTGGCGATAAGAAGCCATTAAGCAATAATGCTTTGGTACTGGTTAAGAAATAAAACAGTGGAGCAAAAGAAGATCCCAAAGCAAATAAACACAGCAGCCTAGTGTTTGACAAACCCCCAAACCCCTGCTCTTTAGATAAGACTTCTCTATTCAACAAAAACTGTTGGGAAACTGCAAAGCGGTCTGGCTGTAGGCATAGACCAACCATAAACCAAGATAAGTTCTAAATATAAAAGGTAATAACTTAAACAAAGGAGCAAGGAATAAATTACGTTAGATCTCTAGATAAAGAGTTCATAACCAAATATGGGATAGAAAAGATTACAGAAGTTATCTCTTTGGAGGATAAAACTAGTAGAGGTAAGGCAGTGTGAAAGGTTATACATAGTTTAATAACATTTTGGGAATAATTCATAATTCCTTTCCATAATGGCTGGACCAGTGCACAGCTCCATCAACAGTACATCTATGTACCTGTTTTCCTACCCCCACTCTCACTCCCCAGCATTTGTCATTTTCCTTTTTTCTCAACTTTGCCAATCTGATAGGTGTGAGGTGGTACCTCAGAGTTGTTTTAATCTGCATTTCTCAAACTATTAGTGATTTAGAGCATTCTTTCATATGCCTATTGATAGCTTAGATCGGAAAACTTCCTGTTCATATTCTTTGACCATTTATCAATTGGGGAAATGGTTCTTATTCTTATAAATCTGAATCAGCTCCCTGTATATCTTAGAAATAAGATTTTTATCAGAGAAACTTGCTACAAATATTTTTTCCTATTTATCTGCTCATCTAAATTTAGCTGCATTCGTTTTGGTAGTGCAAAGGTCGGAGGACAGTCTGCATTTGAACTAAACAAAATGAATAGTCATGTCTATGCAAGAAAGTGAGATTAGAAATAAGAGGGATGAAAAAAAAAAGAAATAAGAGGAATGGACTGAAAGAAGGCAAAGAGGTAAAAAAAACCCAGAAGCTTTATATTCCAAAGCCTTGAGTATTCTACTAGTATTTTTTTTTTTAAAAGGCCACAATTTCTAGGAAAAAAAGCTAGGATCATTAAAGGAACTCTGAAGTTTCCTGAAGATAATCCAACCCATTCTCCTGTTTAATTTGGGGCCCAACTCATCTGCATTTTTACTGTTTATCTCGGATACATCTGATGATGGACAAGCTTTATAGGATGTCTATTCAAATTTGTATTATAATCTAGATAACAGTCATTCTTGGGGGTAGCTAAGTGGCACAGTAGATAAAGCACCAGCCCTGGGGAGGACCTGAGTTCAAATCCAGCCTCAGATACTTGATACTTATTAGCTGTGTGACCCTGGGCAAGTCACTTAAACCTCATTGCCCCGAAAAAATAATTAATTTAATTTAATTTAATTTAATTTTTTAAAAAAACAGTCATTCTTTATTGACTTAATTTTTCCTCCGTGGATACTTAAGCCAAATTATTTTGAGCTTCTACAAATATGTTTCAGGAGATATTCAGGGGCTTAATGAAATGAGTATGTTAATATATGCAGAGAAGATCACAAATTTAGAGGTGGATGGGACCACAGAGGTCATCAAATCCAATCCTCTCATTTTATTGATGAGGAAACTGAGGCTCAGAGGTTTAAATTACTTGCCTAGGGTCACATAGCTACTAAGTGTCTGACACAGGATTTGAAATTCAGTCTTGTTTCATCCAAGCCTAGCACCCTAACCACTATAGCACACTGCCTCTAAGATGAGGAAACATCACTGAGGGGGCACTGTGTTGTAGTAGGAAGAACATGGAACCTAGAATCTAAAGAACCTCAACACCCACAGGGAATCCCTCAACTTGGATTCTGCGGGACTGTGTCATAACAGTGACACAGTCTTTTGAAGAGCATACTTCTCCCTACTTTATGCTCTGCTTTGTGTTTATGACCAAAGGAGAGAATACAATTATTTCTGTCGTTACATCTTTCAAGGAATACTGAACTATTTTGATGTATGAATGGGAGGGTACACTGTTAAAAGAGAGCCTTTAAAGTACTGACTTGACCTCCTGAACCAAGTGCTTTTTAAAAAATAACCAAACAATAAGCACAATGGACATTTGTATCCTAACCCTAACCCTACATCTTTTAGTCAACTGAGTGATGGTAAAGATGTAGTTTCCTGTGGAGTATCCCTTGCAAAAACCTACCCTGTTCCTTATTAATTGTCTCAGGATGTCCTTTGTGTATGAAGATGGTTCTCATAAAAAACTTTATATACATGGGAAAGTAAACATGTGGATCAACAATTGTTGATGCTCTCTCAGTTGCCTTTTTCAGTATTAATAAGGTCTACAATTTTGTGTTAATTTATAATTAACTTTATTTTGCTTCTAAACATGAACAAATCACAGGAGAATTTCCTATATTCTTTTCAAAAAAATACAATATTGAATACAAATATCCTTTAAATACATGCATAAATGCACACATGCATAAAGATAAAAGCAGCAAGCTGAAGACAGTGGAGATGGGGCCACTAAGGAAACTCTGGAATGTCCCAGAGTTTAAAACATTCAGTATTGTCCTCTACAAAGAGAAATACCTGGAGTCATCACCATCTTTTGGGGGTTTCCTCTTATTTTAGGACTTTAAGTAGGGGCATCTTCCATGAAACTAGCAAATATCTTTCAGCAAGCATGTGCCACTGTTTTCTGCCTTATTAGATACTAATCTTCAAAAAGATCACTGTACAACTTACAAGTGAATATTGTTTTAAAGAGTAGAGGGGTCCAGCTTTGGTTGCTGTTTGGCAAATGCTCCAAAGCAGACATCGGATAGGCTAAAATGTGAATTGGTACCATGCTGTCTGAATAATACCTAACAAGAAGAAAATTCTAGGTATAATAATGATATAGAGCAACACCAAGAAAGGAACTAAAGAGGAAGTTCCCCAATGGGACAACTAAAATCTTTTAACAGTAGAGAGAGACAGTACAATCAGAAAGGACACAGAAAAAGATGATTCTCTAAAGGAAATACTGCCAGATCTTGGAAATTTCTGGACTGTTGAAAAAACAAATGGCCAGTTGCACTGATCTTTGCACATGGAATAGTGAGGAAGTTCATGTCAATTAACAAAAGATGATACATCATTATTGAAAGAAAGAACCTGGGGAAAAGGAGATCAAAAAGCTCTAGAACTGAAACCTGGAAGGACTTGCATGAACTAATGATGAGTGAGATGAGCAGAACTAGAAGAACATTATACACAGTATCATCAACATTATGTGTTGATCAACTGTAATAGACTGGATTCTTCTCACCACTACAATGGTATAAGAAAGTTCCAGGGGACTCATAATGGAAAAGGCTCTCCAAATCCAGAAAAAAAAAAAAAGAACTGTGGAATATGGATGCTGATTGAACCATACTATTTCTTTTGGTTTTGGTGCTGTTGTTTTTCTATTTTGAGGTTTTTCCTTATTGCTCTGATTCTTCTCTTATAGCATGACTGATGCAGAAATATGTTTAATGTTCTTATGTATGTGTGTGTGTGTGTGTGTGTGTGTATGCATATGTATAACCTCTATCAGATTGCCTGCTGTCTGGAGGAGAGGGGGAGGGAGAAAAATTAGAAATTAGAAATCTTATGTAAACAAATGCTGAAAGCTATCTTTACATGTAACTGGAAAATAATAAAATACTTTTATTTTAAAAGAAAAGCTCTAGAACTTTGAAAATTCCCTCTAGATCCTTAATATTTAAATTATTTTCATAAAGAATTTACTTTTTTCTATGACTTGGCTATGTTAAGAGTAAAAGAACACCATGCTGTGGATACTGACTTGTAACACTGACTATTCTAAATAGACTTTATTGTGATATTTTGCTTTTACATTCCCTCCATTTTAATCAATCAACATTGATTAAGCACATACTATGTGCCACTTACTGTGCTAAGTGATAGAGATACAACAAGAATGAACCCATCTCTACTTTACAATACTCACAATAAGCTTAAAATGGGGGAGACAAGAAGTTATGTATAAAAACACAGAGCGCAAATAAACAAATACACATACAGAGTGTAATGAAATACAAGATAGTTTGGAGGGGAGTGGGAGGATCAGGAAAGGCTTCATACAAAAAGATGGTACCTCAGCTGCATCTTAAAGGAAAAGGAGTATTCTATGAGGCAAAACTAAGGAAAGAATATAAGCTAGGTATGGGAGATAGTCAATGCGAAGCACAGAAACAGAAGTTGAATGTCATATGTGAAGAATGAAAGGATCAATTTGGCAGGATCACAGATTAGACAGGGAAGGAGGGGGATGGGAGAATATCCAATGCAGTTGAAAAGGTAGGTTGGAACCAACTTGTT
Source organism: Dromiciops gliroides (assembly GCF_019393635.1). Taxonomy (NCBI): domain Eukaryota; kingdom Metazoa; phylum Chordata; class Mammalia; order Microbiotheria; family Microbiotheriidae; genus Dromiciops; species Dromiciops gliroides. The sequence continues at coordinate 105,275,656 of NC_057865.1, read as the reverse complement.
AAAGGCTTTAAAAGCTAAACAAAGAAGTTTATATTTATTCCAGAGGCAAAAGGAAACCAATGGGTTTGGCTAGGTAGAGGATTGATGACATGGTCATATCTGTGCTAAAGGAAAACTGCTTTGGCAAGATTGTGTAGAATGAGCGGGAGTGAGGAGAGACTAGAAGCAAGGAGACCAATCATGAGGCAGTTATAATAACATAGGTGAAAGCTGAGATGGGCCTGAACTAAGGTGCTAGCTGTGCGAGTAGAGAAAAGGAGCTGGATACCAGAGATGTGAGCTACGTAAATATGGCAAAATTTGTAACTGACTAGAGAGTGTGGAGTTGAGGATAATACCAAGATTACGAACCTGAGACAAAAAGGATTCTGATGCCTTCAAGAGAAAAAGCAAACTTTGTAAAGGGGTAGGATTTGAGGAAAAAATACTGAGGTCTATTTTAGACACGTTGAATTTAAGATGTCTTTGGGATATACAGTTTGAAATGTCCAATAAGCAAATGGTGATACAGGACTGAACCTCTGGGGAGAAACATCAGCATATAGATGATAGTTAAACCCACAAGAGCTGAGGAAGTTACCAAGAGAGGGCAGAGAGAGAGAGAAGGAAGGTCCAACACAGAACTTCTTGGAAAACATCCACAATTAATGGACCAATTTAGATTGTAGGCCAGAAAAGGAGGCTGAAGTATCCAGGAGAGAGTAGTAAATAGTGTCAAGAGTAGCAGATAAGATGAAAAAGGATTAAGACTTTAGAGAAAAAAAAAACATCAAATTTGGCAATAGTCAATAATCAACAAACATTTATTAAGTGCCTACTATGTGCCAGGCACTCTGCTAAGTGCTGGAGATAAAGATTAAAAGAGACAGTTTCTGACCTCAAGGAGCTTAAAATCTAATAGGGGAAGATAACAAACAAAAGAAAGCTGAAAGGGGGGAGGGTCAGTTATCCAGCACAGGGTCAAGGTGAAAAAGTTATTGAAGTCAAAAATGAGTGCTGCCAGAGAATTCAGGTCCAAAATGAATGCAGCCTGGTAAGAAAAATGTCTGAGATCTCTCTCCTGTCCCCTCTCCTTATGTGAAGGAATTTATGGCTCCAACCTCCCATCAGAAGGTATGTACTAATAAGGTATAAGCAGCAGGGCTGATTGGATCTGGCAAGATGATGAGATTTCCCAATGAGGAGTTTACTGGGGAGCATGGTGGAAGAAGTCCAAAATGAGTGCAGCTAGGTGGAAAATAATATATCTGAGGAAATGACTGATAATTTTGAAGAAAACAGATTCAGTGCCAGATTGCAAAAAGTGAAGCTGTGAGAAGAAAAGTCGAAGCAGCAAATTTAAACAACTTTTTCAAAGAGTTCAGCAGAGAAAGGGAGAAGAGATATAGGATGACAGCCAGAGGAAATCTCTGTAGGGACTAGTGAGTGTATTTTGGATTTTTTAAAGGATGGGGAAGACTTGGGCATGTTTAAAGGCAGTAGGGAAGGAACCAGTAGATAAGGAGAGGTTGAAAATCTGAGAGAGAGGGGAAATTCATAATAAGAGAGATGAGAGGAGAACAGAACAAGGGCTAAATGGGTAAATGGGCTCAACTATGAAAGAATCACCCTTTTGTCAGAGACTGAGAAAGAAGAGGGGAGATGGGGGGATGGTTTCAAGAATTTTAAGATGAAGCAGATGGAGATGACTGAATTCAAGCTAAACAGCTTCAATTTTTTTTCAGTAAAGTAAGAGGCAAGGTCTTCAGCTGAGAGAGAATAGGAAAGGAGGCGGTATCAGAACAGGCCTCAAGAACAAAGAAAAGTTTGAGATAGCTGGGGGGAGGGGGGGATAGAGCAATTAGGTAATAAGTGGATAGAGTACTATACCTGAAGTCAGGAAGACTCATCTTTGTGAGCTCAAATACTTACTAGCTGTTTGCCTCAGTTTCCTCATCTATAAAAGGAGCTGGGAAAGGAAATGGCAAACCATTCCAGTATCTTTGTCAAGGAAATTCCAAAAACTGGGTCATAAAGAGTCGAACGTGGCTAAACAACAAAAAAAGCATGAACCTAACCCAGTGAGATCCCACATAAGGTTGGAGAACGTGAATCTGTAATATACCTAGTCAGCACAGATATGAGATGTACTCTAGTTTCATTCAGCAGAGAATAAAAGAGGCAAGTGGCGAAAGCAATCTAGGACTGACTTTTGTTGGGAAAAGCAGTAATAAGACAAGGGGACTTTTGGGTTAAGGTCGGAGAAGGAGGGAAGTAAAATCAGAATGGAGATAATGGCTTGAGATAGTACTGAGGACAGAGAGAAGAGAGTTCTTGATGAGGGCAAAGAACAGGTGCAGAAAGAGTAAAAGATAAACAGGTGTATTATAAAAGGAGATTAAGACCAGACAGGGGAATGTCAAGAGTTTCTAATGAGGGAAGTGGAACGCTTGTGAATAATGGCTAAGATCTAGTGAACAACTATCCCTAGGGTGGAGTAAAGCAGTAAGACATGGGACACTTAAGGAGTCTGAAAAAAATGGGAGATGAGGAAGTTTGAAGAAGCATCTGCATAAAGACTCCTTGTATAAGAGCAGGAGTTGGGAAGGAGAGGAATAGAGGTGCTGAACTCCTTGAGAAAGGAGGGAGAATACCTGATATACACTAAAGCTACCATCATTTTAACTTGGTAGAAAATTCTGATTGTATGGACTTAAAAAAAAAGAAAGGCTACTGAGTAAAGGAGAAAAAAGGAAAGTCTAGAAGTGACAATGGAGAGCAAGGAGTATTCAGACTTCCCCCCTCCAGAACCAGTATGTGACCTACCTGCATCCCTCTCCATCCCCTTCCAAGAAAGGCATCCCTTATAATCAAGATTTTTTAAAAAGAAAAAAAAAGGGAGAAAATTCAGTAAAATTGATCACCAAGGAGCAAAACCTCCTCTAACAATGAAGATCTGCAACTTCTCCCCAACTGATTATCTTAGAGTACTGTCTGAGAATGAGAAGTTACAAAAGCATTATGCCAAAGGCAGAACTTGACAGGTTGTCTTGATTCTCTATTTACTACAATATGATGCTGTTTTTCTATTTAATTTAACACTACTCCAAAAAGCACAAAGAGTATGAAAATTATTAACTTAGTGATTAGAGAATACATATGCTGAAAACATATTGACACTATTGCCAAGACTAACATATCAGAAAATTTTTTGTCTTTGTAGATAATCAAATTTAACCAAATTTAAGCAGTTTTACTTTTTTGTAGGCCAACTTATCTGTAATATTCCCAATAAACCCTTTAAGTAAGCAAAAAAACAATTTCTGAGCACCAAATAGGTGTCACAAAACCTCCAAAGGACAGGTGAACTGTAAAATGTTTCACAAGATAAGTGATTAAAAAATAAACCAACAGGGGCAGCTAGATGGCGCAGTGGTAAAGCACCGGCCCTGGATTCAGGAGGACCTGAGTTCAAATCCGGCCTCAGACACTTGACACTCACTAGCTGTGTGACCCTGGGCAAGTCACTTAACCCTCATTGCCCTCATTGCCCTGCAAAATAAATAAATAAATAAATGAATGAATGAATGAATGAATAAACCAACAAGGTGGTTGACAGCAGCTCAAATTCATAACTGATATCAGAGAGAGAAGAAAGAAGAACTATTATTTTAAAAGCACTACATTCTGGAGCCATTTAGTGCAGAGATAAAAATCCACTATATACCTCAGTACTTCAACTCACAAGTGTCTGGAGTGAAAGCCACTTTGAACAAAGTTGGCATGGAGATGAAGTAAGATGAGAAGTATTCTGTTTTCCTGAGCACTACATGATGGTTTAGGAGTATGCAACAGCAATGCCTTTTCAAGTATGGGTAGATTTAAAAATAAAAATGACTACAACTTAAGTTTTCCCTGTCCTCCCATTCCTTCCCTATCCAGCCAGAACACACCAACATTTTACTTTCCTTGTCTGCTTACCTACTAAGTTAACTCTGTGGTGCATTACACAGGATTGGAGTAATTCATTTCCAATCCCCCACTACTGGAAGCTAGTGGGAATGTCTGTCTTATGCTGTAATACTGTCATAGGCATATCATTTGAAGTAAATATATGACTTGAAAATAAGAATTACAGATCATCTAAGATAAGTGAAATCTAGCTAGCTCTACCAAGGCCATGATGATACTAGCACCAGGACTCCACAAAAGCTGGTCATTATGTAACAAATGGTCAACCTTTGCATCACTGGGCAAGAAGCCGTCCTGAGAGTCTGAGGCCTGATTTTAACTCAGGTCCTCCTGAATCCAGGGTTGGTGCTCTATCCATTGTGCCACCTAGTTGCCCCCAAAAGTTTTATTCTAAATCGCCTATTTAGACTGCATACATTTCCACAGAAAAGACATTATAACTAGTAGGTAAATTTCCCAGATTAACGAAATACCCATATTTAATCATTATTATCACAGGAATATTAGTCCACAGAAGCCTGGTTTTTATAACCTAGAAAAAATTGTTTATAAAATAGTCCTACCCTTTTAAAAATTTCAGTTAATATCAGCTAAATGAAGCAAAATCACAAACACTATAAAACAGAGTTTCTGAAAAACTGCAAAGGATCCTAAATTATACTCTACGTTGGTATATTCAGAAAAATACTTCAGATTCATCTTCAAATCAAACCATGAACTAAAACATATTCAAGTTCTAGCAGTCTACAATTCCCATTCTAGAGGTTTTGACTACAATGAAAAATTATAATTCTAGTCTATCTTATAGTCTAAATTCTTCTTTTTTTATAGTCTAAATTCTTAAACAAAAAAAGACATTAAATAATTCAGAAGTGTTTATCAGTACATTTTTATTGAACATGTTAGCTAAATATTTTATTTTCTGCTAAAAATCTAAAGCTGCACCCCCAAATAAAAGTTTGTTTAAAGGATTTTAGTCTGGTTACATATTCTGTAGGTTATCACAGATACTTTCAAAAGCGACCATTTTTCATTTGTAATATGATTGAATAATTGGATTGAGTAACCAGAATCTGAGCATAATTTTCACTTTGTTTTGACAATTAATAACTTTAAAACACAAACTTCCTGAACTAGAAACAATTTGATAATATATTTAGAACTTATTCCTAATTATCTTCTGCAAAACATTTTTGTAGTAGTACATGACAGTGGCATAACTGATGAGAACGGGGTATTATCACATATTCCTGCATTGAAATTAGTTTGCACAACTAGTACTTACTTAAGGAAGATCCATGGAGAACTGCACAGTTGGGACAGTGATATAGGTCAATATCAACAGCATGATGTTCTTCTACTCTAACACAGCTAAGATAGAAAGAAAAAAATAAAATTCAAAATCAAAAATAACTTAAAAAGAAAACTGCACCAAACAATATGTACTGAAAGGTTTAGTCTTATAAATATGAAACTAAAATTTCCAACAAAATTTTAGTTGTGTAAACACACACACACACACACTCTCTCTCTCACATGCTACACTGACAGAACATGCCCAATTACTTGCTATACAAACATGGAGAAAAATTTCAAAGGATCAGGAGCAACTCAACACAAATTCTACACTATCAAAAGCTAGTAGGAATGTCAGAAGTAATTCTGCCCATTTTTTTGTAAACAGTATTTTATTTTTTCCAATTACATGCAAAGATAGTTTTCAACATTCATTTGTTGTAAGATTTTGAGTTCCAAATTTGTCTCCCTCCCTCCGTGCCCACCCCCTCCCCAAGACAGCAAGCATCTGATATAGTTTATGCATGTACAATCATGGAAAACATCTTTCCACATTAGTCATGTTGTGAAAGAACCACAAAAAAACAACAAAAAAAGTGAAAATAGTATGCTTTGATCTGCATTCAGACTCCATAGTTCTTTTTCTGGATGTGAAGAGCATTTTCCATCATGAATCTTTTGGAACTGTTTTGGGAACTATATTCCTGGGAAGAGCTAAGTCATTCATAGTTGATCATCATACGGATGTTGCTGGTACTATGTACGACATTCTCCTGGTTCTGCTCACTTTACTCAGCTTCAGTTCATGTAAGTCTTTCCAGGTTTCTCTGAAATCTACCAGCTCATCATTTCTTATAGCACAATAGTATTCCATTACATTCATATACCACAACTTGTTCAGACCTTCCCCAATTGATGGGTATCCCCTAGATTTCCAATTCTTTGCCACCACAAAAAAGAGCTGCTATAATTATTTTTGTATATCTTTTCCCCTTTTTATTATTTCTTTGGGATACAAACCTAGTTGTGGTATCATTGGACCAAAGGGTATGCACAATTTTATAGCGCTTTGGGCATAGTTCCAAATCATTCTCCAGAATGGTTTGATCAGTTCACAACTCCACCAACAATGCATTGGTATGTCAATTTTCCCACATGTTCTCCAACATTTATCATTTTCCTTTTCTGTCATACTAGCCAATCTGATATGTGTGAGGTGGTATATCAGAGTTGTTTTAATTTTCATTTCTCTAATCAATAGTGATTTAGAGCAAGTAATTCTGTCTTAAGCCACAATACCTCCAAAATCACTATAATTGAAATCACTGTATAAATAAAAAATAAAATAAGTGCCCTTACCTGGGCCAGATCAATGAAATGTTGGCCCTACTATTCTCATGGCAAGAAAGATAAGCCAAAGAAACTGTGTTCTGGTGTCATGACCATGGTGAACCCATTAGTCCAGTTTTGGGGAGCTGATAAAATTTAAAATTAAAAGAAGCCAGACAGACCTTTCATACAGGCTTAAGCCAAGTTATCCTGGCATAGAAGAATACCATATGTGGCAGCTAGGTGGCGCAGTGGATAGAGCACTGGCCCTGGAGTCAGGAGTACCTGAGTTCAAATCCGGCCTCAGACACTTAACACTTACTAGCTGTGTGACCCTGGTCAAGTCAATTAACCCCAATTGCCTCACTAAAAAAAAGAAGAAGAAGAAGAATACCATAACCCTACTCATTTTCATATCATTTAATAAAGGCATGATTCATGTAAAGGTTGGCCTAGATAACCCATTCAACTCTAAGGCTCTATAATTCTGTGTCCAAGCCCAATTTTTAATCACCACTAGCAACTGAGCAACTTATTTCCTTGAGTGCATTAGTATCAGAAATAATCTGCCTTACTGATTATTAGCATCAATATAGATAACAATTAACACTTTTAATTAGGATAATTTTTAAATGCTGAAATATATAATTATATATACTAGAAAATTGCTTAACATTTTAAATCATCATAACAATGTAGTCAGAAACTAAGGTGTAGTGATGCATTGGTGGAAATAAACTTTATAGAAAAAATAAAGACTAGAGAATTTATAAATCAATGATTAATGCCAATAATTATTTTTTGTCTTCATATCTCAATACTACTACAGTACCTGGCACATAATAGACATTAATCCATAATCTATACATGATTATTGAGTTGAATATTATGTTAACAATAAGAGCTAAAACTTCACAACCTTTGACCCAGCGATTCCATTAGTAGGATTGTACCCTAACCATATTATCAAAAAGTTATTTATTTTTTAAAAATTGTTCAAAACAGTATTACTAATAAAAGACAAAAACCAGAAACATCTAACATGTCCAATAACCAGCAAAATTTTATATAAAAGAAATGGAATATTATTGTACCGTAAGAAATTACAAATGACAAGTCTAAAGAACACAAAAAAATATAGGAAGATATGAAATGATGCAGATTAAAGCAGAAACAGAACATGCAAATTGACTGCCACTAAAATAAATAGAAAAATACAGAAGAAAAAACCGTTTAGAAGAGTCCAAAGAAGCAAATAACATGTTTTTGCTACTTTCTGTTTAACTCAACTGATATTTTAAAACAAATATAAAATAAGTTTACCAATTCATGTAGTGTTTCTATACATTTGGTTTACCCTCGTAGTCCTCAAGTCAGACTCTACCTCTTTCTTTCATTAAAAAGGAGCTTTCTATTGGGTTATCAAATTGAAAATAAAAAATTTTTAATACTAAAAGAAAAGAAGTATGTCATTGCCTAATGGCAATTTTAAGATCAGGAAGAGAAATACCTAAATGAGCAATGAATTTACAATTCTGCAATTTTTTTAAAGGAGTCGAATAAATCGAAATGCAATTTCAGTTGTTCCTTTGTATAACGGAGGGTTAAATACAAAATTACTAAGAGTCCATCTTATACTTTAAAAACTGAAATCCTTATGTCCCCGTGGGACTTGGATGCTCTTTCAAAAGTGGCCAGTGTGGAAAAATACTTTACACTGTAACCAATCTAATAATAATCCTCTTAAACTTATCTAAGAAGGTTGGGCAACAGACATGTAGGCGGTGACAGGCACATATTTACAACTTTTTAACTTGACAAATCTAGCCAGAGCCCGTGCTCCACTGGCATTTCTTTCAAGAAGTTAGGATTATCTTCATACTGTAATAAGACATCAAAGTGGGATGCTAGTGGAGATGACAGTCCCTAATGATAGATACTAATCTAGCCAAGTTAGCTAATAAAGCAAGATAGCCAATGAACACTCTATGTCACACACAGCACCCCCAGCTCTTCTTAACTATTCAGCAAAACGTTTGATGTCCATTCAACAGTCAGCATCCTAAGGCCTCTCAATTTTCTAATGAGAGAAAAAAAGTATGTTTCATTATCTGTTTTCCTATACTAAGATTTGTCATTCCAATGACTGAGTTCAGCTGCCTCTCAGTATACTTTTTATTAACATTACTGGAATCATTTGGTTCTGTTTACTTCATTCTGCAATAGTTTATACAAGTATTTTTCCATGTTTCTCAGAATTCTTCATATATTATTTCTTAAAGTACACAAGTATTCCATTACATCCCTACATCACAACTTGTTCAAACATCCCCTGTTGATAGACACCAAAACTCTATTTCCAACTTTTTGCTACCACAAAAAGTGCAGATATTAACATTTTGGGATATGTGGGATCCATCCTTAGAACAGATGCCCAGCACTGAGACTAGTGCATTAAAGAGTAGATACCCTGTCATCAATTTTAGAAGATCTCGCCCCTATGCAGGGTCATGTAACTGAATATGAAGGTCATGAAAAATTTGGCAACAGTAAAAAGTTATGTATACTTACTTTATATATCTATAACCCCCAGGGTCACATAAAAATTCTCAGGTGAAAAGGGGTCACTAATGGAAAAAGTTAAAGAAGCTCTGGTCTAACACATGCTGCAATAGACTTGTAAAATATTTCTGAGGATGATGATTTTGTAAAAGTATATTAAGGGGGCAGCTAGGTGGCGCAGTGGCTAGAGCACCGGCTCTGGAGTCAGGAGTACCTGAGTTCAAACCCGGCCTCAGACACTTAATACTTATTAGCTGTGTGACCCTGGGCAAGTCACTTAACCCCAAATGCCTCACTAAAAAAACAAACAAAAAAAAAGTATATTAAGATAAGGGGGCAGCTAGGTGGCGCAGTGGATAAGGCGCTGGCCCTGGCTTCAGGAGAACCTGAGTTCAAGTCGAGCCTCAGACATTTGACACTAGCTGTGTGGCCTTGGGCAAATCACTTAATCCTCACTACCCCTCAAAAAAAAAGTATATTAAGATAAAAGATAAAATTTTGTAAAAGTATCTTAGGATAAAATTAAAATGAACACTTAAAGTCAACTCAACAACAGATAGTATGGTTCAACATGAGGATGAACATCTTCCTAAATGTCCAAAGAAATGTAATAGCAGTTATAAAACCTGTAAATCTACTCATATTGCAGCTCCTTTTTAAAAAAGAAAAAACAAGAATGCAAGGAATAAAAAGTGACACAAATTTCATAGTAAAACCAAGTGGATAGAATATTAACTTCCTAAGAGTTCATTAAAAAAAAAGTTTCCTCAAGAAATGGTAATAACTAAGATATTAAAGTATCAAAAAAGATAGTAATAACTCACATTTCTGTATCATTTTAAGGTTTATAAAGTACTTTCCTCACAACAATCGTGCAAAATAGGTGGGCAAAAGTATTATTATTTTAATTTTATAGACAAGTTACCTAAGGCACAGAGAAATTAAATGACTTTAAGGTTACACAGCTAGTAAGTGCTATAACTGGAATTTTTGAACCCAAGTCTCCTGACTCCAGTCTAGTACTCTTTCCACTACTACATTATGCTATTTATTTAACGTAAATATTTAAGATCAAATGTAGACCTTATGGAAGATTCTTAAGTCAATTTCTTCCTCAATTACTACATATTCATCAGTTAAAGCCTATCAAATATTCCTTATTTGTTTATCTAAATGTGTTTATATAAAGCTCATCTGAACCCCAATGTCCTCTAAAGTGACCATCCCTAATTTCCCATCAACAGAATTCTCCCTCAAACCTCACAAAGCACTTTGTTGTCTAGGTATGTCTTATCCAGGGATGTGCTGGAGCCAGTTCAAATAGCTTTTTATGTGACCGTTTACACCTTGGAAACCCACAATCCTTCCAAATCAGTTTGATTTATTGTTCTGTTGACTGTCTAGACTTAAGAAAGTGATGGAGAAAATGTTAATAATGCAAATTAAACTTAAAACTATGTCATGCATAGATTTTTTTCAGTCAGTTGTTAATTGTTTGATAACACATCACTGGTCTTCATCACTCTTCCAGATTTGTCTTAGCAAAACTTTGTACCTCTTAATTCTCTGCCACTTTATAATCCTACTAGGTACACAATAGCCATTTAAAAAAATAAAGTGAAATGCTTCCTTAAGAAGAATTATATTTGTTGCAGCAGCATTGTTAGAGGCAAAACCTGTTTGGAACAAAACCTCTGGCTCTGCTTCTTTATATTCTGTTGCATGTTTTTAAAAGGGGGAGCAGTCTTTTAAAAATAGTTAACACCAAATTGAGAAATAAACATATTAAAGGGATAACTGGGCAAACGAGGTTTTGAAAAGCCCATGAAAACGATGAAAAAACTAATTAAGAATTAGTACTGTTACAGTCAAAACTGTGTGGCAATAAAGGTGTACTTCTCTTTAAAATAATTCTGTAAAACTATAATTCAGTTTAAAGTAAGATTCTTTTTAAAGATTTCTGGAGCCCTTTCAAACACAAAAATCACATTTTCCCCTGACACCCCCCCCCCAAAGAGTGTGTGTGTGTGTGTGTGTGTGTGTGTGTGTGTGTGTGTGTGTGTGTGTATATGTATATATGGGGGTGGGGAGATGTTTTGAAACTGCTAACCCAAAAGGTAAAATCTTTTGATTTTCAAGGAACAGCATTTTGGCATCCTTTCTAACATGGTGACAATCTGACCTTTGTTGAGCAGCCTCTGTTTACAGAAGAACAGCTTCACTGCCATTTGGTGAGTGGGACAGTGACAACTTTAGCACTTTTCATTGTCTTAATCTTCAGATATTGTTGCTTAGCTGGCATTCTTTTGACACTTGAAGAGAACATAGTTGAATTAATGACTAACCAGAATGCCTTGGGATTTGAAAACACTTTCTACCTCCCTACCCCCACCCGCACACTGTTCCCATGTATATTCTCTTTCTTGCTGTCTAGGTAGCTAATTTTTTGAAACAGTATTATCAATAGGCTTGGTTAGCTATCTATCCTGCCTAAAAATGTGTTCTCCCTCTCCTATTCATATGCCAAAATACTATGCCATCCTCCAAGGCCCAATGCAAATGTTACCTCCCGTGAAGCTTTCTCCAATTGTCCCAGCTATAAATTATTTTTTCTTTCTTCAAACTTCTGACACTTAATTGTTGAAGTGTATTTATTACCACTTAACAATCAAAACTAAGCTTTAAATGATGTTATTATCTCAAGTCTTAGCTCAAGGACTAGAATTGTAAACTGCTTGAACTCAAATTTTATCATAATTTGTGTCTTCACCTATCATAACTATGGGTATATAGCAGTTGTAATCAATAAAATTTCACAGAATCACAGGATCTCAGGTTAGAAAGGACTTCAGAGGCCATCTCTTACAATCTAAAAACAACTTTTTCTCTTCAAATCAGACCAAGGCTTTTGTTTACTAGAAGTGGTCTTTCTGCTTTAACCTGAAGACTTCTAGTGAAAGAGAACCCATTGCACCCCACGACAATACATTCCACTTCTGGATAGCTCTGTAAGAAGCTTTTCTTTACTTCAAGCTAAAATCTTCTTCCTTGCAAATTCTACTGACTCCTAATTCTGCCCTCTCTGGCCAAGAACAAAAATCTAATTTCTCTTTCATACGACCATCCTTCAAATACCATACAATAGTTAAGTTCCCTCCAAGTCTTTACTTCTCTCCAGGCTGCAAACCCCCAGGCCCTTCAATCTTCCACATGGCAAGATCTTGGGACTCATCACCCTCATAATCAGCTGCCCTTCTCTGGCCACTCTCCGGCTTATCAACACGCTTCCCAAAATGTAGTACACGACATGACAGATACAGTCTGATTAGAGCAAAGTACAATGACAACTACAAACTCCCTTGTTCTCAACACTATTTCCCACTTAACGAAGCAAAAGATCGCATTAGCATCTGGAGCTGGTATATACAGGGCTAACTTATACTGAGCAGGTCAACTAGGGCCCATCATTCCCAATTTTAGACTTAGCAAGGTGATTTTTTAAAATCTTCTCAGCTGAAAAGTTGACTACAGAAACAAAGTGTAGACAAATGTATCTAGAACAAAAAGGGTATGGAAGTCATTGCTATGAGGGAGGCTAGAAAAGAAAGATAGTGCTGGACTGCAGAGGTCCCTGGATAACAGGATAACAAAGAACTGTATTTAGGAAGTACTGGGAAGTCATTGAAGACTTTTGAGCAAATGACTAACACAATCGGGTCTATGTAAAGAAAGATTGTTCGGACAGCAGTAGGAAGGATAGATTAGAGAGTATATCTAGTGCAGTCAGGAACACTGGTTAGTAAAGTGTCAAACAAATGTCCACTGTAACCACTACAGTTTTAAAACTTGAACCAGATGAGCAAAACAAATTATAAGCTCTCATTAAATATTCAACCAAAAGGCACTTCACCTACAGACAATATCCACAAATGTTTGATGCAAATCTTAGATTGTAACTCCCCAAATAGACTAGCAAGCTCCTTGGAAGTAGAATATTTTGTGTACTTACTCAGCACCTAGCAATAGGGATGTGCAAATAATCTACAAATAAGCCTGTATTCATCATCTATGTTAATTAAGCACTATGCTTGGAGACTGGGATACAGATACAAAATATGAAACAATTCTTCCTCTCAAGGAGCTTACAATCCATCAAAAGTGAAAACATGTACATATACAAGTACATAGAGAATATACTTCACTTTGAAAACTATATGCACCTAACAGACACTCAGAGAGACACACAACAAAACCATATAAATAACAAAATTACTAGACATGTTACCATGTCATTACCCATCTCAGGGGAGAGTAAAGGGAAAAAGGATAAACATTTATATAGTATCTACTATTTGCCAGGCACTGTGCTAAACAAATTACAAATATCTTATTTGACCAAAAATCTATAGGTAACTATTTATTGAATCAAATTTAATTTCTCATACTGTATACTGCATCAATACAAAATAAAAACAAGGTAGTTTGGGGTATTAGGTCAAATATTATACAGAAGGTGGTGCTTGAGTTGCTTCTTGAAGGAAATGAGAGATTCAATAAGGTAGGAAACAAAGTATTGTACATAAGAACTAGAGACAGCAGGGAAATAAAGAATAATGAGGTTAGGGGCAGCTAGGTAGCACAATGGATAGAGCACCAGCCCTGGATTCAGGAGGACCTGAGTTCAAATTTGGCCTCAGACACTTAACACACTAGCTGTGTGACCCTGGGCAAGTCACTTAACCCTAATTGCCTCACCAAAAATTAAAACAATACAAAACAAAAAAAGAATAATGAGGTTAAAAAAAATTAGGATGAGGTCAGGTTATAAATGTCTTTAATACCAGAAGGACCAGAATTTAGGAATTCCTTTAAGGATGACGCTGCATTCAATAAGTACAATGAACTTTAAAAAAAAAAAAAAAAGGCAAAGTAAACACAAATAGTAGGATGAAAATGGTTTTGCATCAGTCCTACAAATGTTTAAAACAAAACAGAAAATTTTCTATTTAAATCAGTAGACAAGAAGGAGCCTGTGGAATTTAGTGAGTAACATGGTCAGATATTCATTTAAGGAAGATCAATGTGGCCAGCTATGTGGAGAAGGAACTGGAATGAAGAAAGGCTTGAGGCAAGAAGACCACTCGAAGGTCACTGCAACAGCTGAGATGAGAAATAAAAGGTCCTGAACTTTGTTCAATTGCTTGTGTAAAGACTGAGAAGGCGCTGGATGTGAAAAACACTGAGACAGAAACCAAAAGATTCAGCAACCTCTAGTGAGGAGTAGAGATTATGAACATGGGAGACTGGGAGAACGGTGATGCCTTTGACAGAAATTGGACAATTGCGGGAAAGGCTGAGTTTGGGACATCTAAGTTGTTCTGAATACACTGAATTTAAGATGCCTCCTGGACATCTAGTCTGAAACATCCAAAAGGCAGCTTGTGATGCTGGACTTAATCTCAGAAGAAAGACTGGGGCTGGATATTTAGACATATGAGTCACCTCCATGGAGATGATAACTGAACCCACGTAAATAGATTAGATCACCAAGAGAGACTGTGTATATAAAAAGAAGAGGGCCCAGGAAAGAGCCTTGGCGGAACACTCAGTTAGAGGACATGATATGGGCAATGAACTATCAAAAGAAATGAAGGTACAGTCAAACAAGTAGGAGGGGAACCAGGAGATAGTGATGTCCCACACAAGAGAGGAACGGCGGGTGGAAGGGAGGGAGTCCAGGTGGAGAGGGCCCTCAACAATGTTAAATGCAGGAGAGAGGGTAAGAGGAAGGGTAAGAACTTAAAAAAAAATTTTGATTTAGCGATTAAGAAATGGTTAGTAACTCTAGAAAAAATAATTTCAATTTACTAATGAGGTCAGAAGCCAGAATGGAAAAGAGTTAAGGCGGGGGGAAAGGTACAGCCAGCAAATAAGTGACAATTTTTTCTATGACTTTGGCTGTGAAAGGGACAAGAGATATAGGATGATAGCTAAAGAGAATGGTAGGATATAGTAAAGTTTTGTTGTGTGTGGTTTTTTTTAACTATGGGGGAGATTTGGTCATATGTAAAGACAGTAGGAAAGGTACCAATTAATAGGGAGAGATCAAAGATTACAGAGAGAGGGGAAATGATTGAAGGGTATAATCTGGTAACGAAGACTGGAGAAGATGAGAATCAATATAGAGGAAAAAAGGGTCACTTCATTATTAATCAGAAAAGAGGATGAGGGATGATGTCACAAAAGCTTTCTAAAAGGAAGGGAAGAAGGAACTTATGGCAAATGTCTTCAATTTTCTCAGTAAAGAGACATGAGAAGGTAGGAAAAGGAAGAAGGTGTGATAGATTTAAGGAGAAAAGCTTTGGAATAGCTTCTGTGGGTAGTGAAATAGAGACTGGGGGCAGCTAGGTGGCGCAGTGGATAGATCACCGGCCCTGGAGTCAGGAGTACTTGAGCTCAAATCCGGCCTCACTTAACACTTACTAGCTGTGTGACCCTGGGCAAGTCACTTAACCCCAATTGCCTCACAAACAAAAACAAAAACAAAAAAACAAACAATAGAGAATCAATTAAGGAAAAACACAAGGATTCCTTCCAACTTTGAGGGCACAACTAAGATCAGATGACAAATGTGAGTGTGTCCAATCAGCATGCTCAAGTGACTTCCTCCAGTTCCAATAAGTAACATGTGAGCAGGACCTAAGAAAGTTCATAATGGAAATAATACATGATTGGAGTTTAACATGAGATGAGAAGTAATAGGACAAAAGGATGAAAACTTTGAGAGTAGAAGAGTAGAGTTGAATTTGTCAACTCTAGGGCTGACTAATTTTGGGGAGGGAGCAAAGTGAAGTGGAAGCAGAAGTGCCTAAGAAAGCACGGAGGTGTGATGGTATTGGAGATTGCAATGAAGATAAAAGAGTAAGTATAGAAGAAATGAGGCACAGGGCAAGGTGGAGTGATACAAGATTATTGTGACAGGATAGATTTCAGAAAAATATTGACTTAGTTAATGAAAATGAAATGTTATTTATCAGATCATCCTCTAGAGCAGAAAAGCACCTCAGATGTCATTAGTCCAACCCACTCCTTGTGCAAATGAGGAAACTGAGACCAATGGTCTTTACACAGGTAAAAAGCCCAAGTGGCAAGATTTGAACCTACTGTCTCTGTATCGCAAGGTGCATTTTGTAGTTCTAACTTTCCACAATTTCACAAAAATCGTCCCTAAAATTCCTTCATTTACTTCTTCAATACTTCACTAGATTATGTAATCATCTTTTTTTTTTTTCTTGTCCAATTCAACTCTTGTCTATGTCCTCCCATACAGGAATCCACCTAAAATGCTGGGAGACTTCCTCTAGATCCTCTTGACATTATATCCAGTATCAATGGAGTGAGTATATGGGTTTGAGCTATGTTCTCTCTCACACTGGCTCTTTGTTCAACTCACCTCTTTTTCAATTATACATCACTTGGATATTAACCTTTATGCAACTTCTTGAACACAAGTTACCACTGGTAACGTGCTGCAGTCTATTTATACCTACCATATTTTTCTCTATAACTCTTTGGATAACTTGCAATTTTGATTCTTTGGAAGAGTCCATGATTCACTGCTATACAGCATCATCATAAAAATATTGGTGTCGGGGCAGCTAGGTGGCGCAGTGGATAGAGCACCAGCCCTGGATTCAGGAGGACCTGAGTTCAAATCCCACCTCAGACACTTGATATTTACTAGCTGTGTGACCCTGGGCAAGTCACTTAACCCTCTTTGTCCCACAAAAAAAAAATTTTAATTAAAAATAAATAAAAATATTGGTGTCAAAAAATATAAGGGTTTTGTTTGTTTCAGGAAGAAGCATATGGTCACCAAAAATGTTGTACAAGTTCACAAATACAATGCAGTCTGCTCTCTTCTTCCTATTAAATTCTGGACCCAGATGACTGTCTATCTATAATGTCTGCCCAAGCTATATGGGTCCAAATGTCCATTAGGGCAATTCATTCAATCAAATCCTCTCAAAAATTAATCTTCAAATTCATAAGTCAGAAGAATTTACTATAAACTTAAGACTGTGGTAATCAAATTACCACTGGGTGAAGCTAATTATAAAATCACATACTTAACAATAACAAAGCAGGCGATCTCTGATATCATCATCTAATATTTACTGAGTGCCCTACATATGTAATTATACTAGAAGGTTAAACTACTAGATAGTGTGGCTTTCTATTCTTTCTGTTACAAAAGTATCACCAAAAAAAAATCAAATCAAATCAAAATACTCTAAAAGCAAAAAACCAACCTATTAATAATTAATAATTAATAAAAATTAATAAATTAATTTTTACTTTAAAATAAATTTTTATAAAAAAGACATTTTCCCTCTTCAGATTTATCCCTCCTCAAGCCCTAATCAATTCAACAGCCACTACTTTGTGATCAGATCTGCCAGAGGTATTTCAGAGATTCCAAAATAATGAGACAGAGTCCTTGCCTTTACAATGTAGTAGAGAGAAAAGTCTAACACAAATAAGATAATTAACAGATAATTCAGGATGCATAAAGTGCTAGAGTATATGGTACAGGTTTTAGAAATTCCAAGAAGATATAAACCGATATTAAGGAAGACCTTACTGAATAAGACAAGACTCTGAAATGGACCTTGACAAATAAGTGCAATTTGAAGAAAAGAATATCCATGTTGGGGTGGAGGGAAGGTAGGAAGTAGCATGAGCAAAGAACCAATAAAGAAAGAATAGATGAGCCCAACTGTAGCCTATAATATACAATAGGGAATAAACCATCAAGTCTTCCCCCAACCTTTCCCCACCTGGATCAACAGTTCCTTAAACTGTTCCTCATCAAGGATGGAAGGCTAAAGTTCTTCAATAAGGGAGAACCTGCCACCTCTCAATGGCAGCTCATGCCATTTACAGATGTTAAAAAATTGTTCATGACAAACTTAAATCTGCCTCTTTGCAACTTCCACCCACTGATCCAACTATCATAAATCTATAGCTAGAAGTGACCTCAGAGATCATCTGATCCAATCTCCTCATTTTGGAGATGAATTCAAAATTGAAGCCCAGGGAGGTTGTGACTTGTGCAAGATCACACATATAGTTGAAGGTCACAAGTGGAATTTCCCCTGTTAGTGACCATATGGGTACAGTGTTAATTACTGGATTGATATCAATGGTAGAGAGGGGCAGCTAGGTGGCGCAGTGGATAGAGCACCGGCCCTGGAGTCAGGAGGACCTGAGTTCAAATCCTGCCTCAGACACTTAACACATAACTAGCTGTGTGACCCTGGGCAAGTCACTTAACCCCAATTGCCTCACAAAAAAAGAAAAAAAAAGAAAAGTTATCAATGGTAGTGGTATGCCACAGAGCTTGGTCTTGGGGTCTTTTCTAATCAAGTATTTTTAACAACTTGGATTAAAACAGCTTAATTAGCAAATGTGCAAGTGTGACAAATCCACTTAATTCTACTACTATTCAGACCCAATTTCTTCATCTTATCTATAGGCATATGAAAAGTTTTGATGAAATATAGATAAGATATTTGTACATCACTCTCCTATCTTCTAATCTCTAGTCACACTACCATAAAGGGAAATGAGGTTAATGTGCCACACTTTGTTCTTAGGAAACCCATGCTGGCTACTAATGATTGCCTCTTTTTTCTAAGTACTCACAAACCATTCGTTTAATGATTTATTCGAGAGTTTTTCCAGAGATGTAAAGTTTACTGTCCAATAGTTTCTTGCATCCAAAATTTCATCCTCCCCCTTTTGAAAATTAGGATATTTTCATTTTTAGCCATCTGGCAACTCTTTCATTGTCCATGATTCCTTAAAGATTACCAACGATGGTTCTGCAATTACATCTGCAAATTGTTTCATTACCTTGGATGCAATTCCTCTGACTATGAAGATATGAGCTCATTTCTAGCTATTCTCTTACCATCATCAAAAACAGTTATGGTATTAAAAAGTTTCCATTCTTAGAAGAGGCAGGTTTCAGTTATCAGGAAAAATGTACTGATGGAGAACACCTCATTCCCCAATGATGTTGGATAAATGAAGTGTTACTGCATTTCTCTTACATAAGAATATAGCCATCTGTGAGACATATGACTCTTATTAGCCTAGAAACAATCACTGAGCTAACATTTCATTGGCTCAAAAATTATTCCACAGCCAAGGATTATTGAGCACTTTGGGATCTTCCTGGGGGAAAGCCAAAACTAACTAGGGATTGGAAAGGGACAAAGGGAATAACAAGTTAGAGGCAAAGCAGACCCAAATTAAAACACACACACACACACACCCCTACTCCCAACACCAAAGAACATAAAAGCTTCCTAAAAACAAGGCCAACTATTCAAGAAAACAGTGTCAGGCAACTCTGGGAGGGAAAAGAAACTCAGATCTACACAAACACATATCCACCCACCAAAACCACATTAAAAAATATAATTATTACACAAACTTGTTACCACCATGTCACTATCAGGCTCAAGAATCTTCAGTGGCTAACAATGAATCTAATTAAATTGCTCATTCAAGCCTTCAAAGAACTCCCCCTCATCATTGGCCTCACTTATTTATTCTTTATCCCTGCTTTTGTGAGCCCATCACCTCAGCCAAGCTAACTTGCAGGGCTAACACTCACTACCCCAACTTGCCAGTTCTTTTTGTCATCCAGTGAGGTGTACACATCCTTCTATAACGCCTTCGTCTCCACAATTCCAGAGACCTTCCCAGGATAAATACTTTTTATAACATCAGTGAGCAGATGGTAAAATAACCCCAAGTGTTGAAACAAGTTAAGAAAAAGGTGACCTGTGCCCTACCCATAAGCATATTCCTTTAAATCAGAGAGACTTGCAGCCTGGAGATGATACATGGTTCCAGGAAGAAGGTCGAGAAGATATTAGGAGAAAATCAGGAGCTATATCAAAAAGAGAGACAGATAAGGTGAATGGTCTGGAGAAAGTGATAAGACTGAAGAAAGCTGAGTGCACAGAAGACAAAGGAAGGTTACTTTCGGGAAGTATATAACAGGAGTCAAGGAGGAAAACAAGAAATACAAGGGGGATATAGGTAAGGATGTTTGTTCTCAGGGAAAAAGAAGTATGTTTCGTCTACTGGAACAAAACAAAAGAGGAAGCATAGTACAGCACAGAGGTGTCAAACTCCAGCAGCCAAAAATTCCCTTAAGTACTGCCTAATCAGGTTAAAATGTAATTGAGCAATGTTTAACAAAATAAATAAAAAGACAGTATAACATAGATAAAGTTAATTTGTGGTTTCCTAAGTCAATATGAAGCCTGATCTGTTTCTATTTGAGTTTGACAACACTGGTGGAGCAGATAGTCAAGCCTTGAAGCCACGACAAGTCTCTAAGACTAAAAGTTGTGGAGGAGGTGAGGAACTGCAGTGGTATAGGTTTCCTCGACCAGGAATTTCCTATGCCAGTGAAATCCCAGGTCCAGTTATTATCCTTAGCCTTATGTTACAACAAAGAGGGTCTTACAAATTAGTGAAAGGTACTTCACATCATTTCCTTATCCCTTTTTTATGGCAGGTATATACGGTACAAAATGAGTCACAAAACAGACCAGTAACTATCACAAGAAAAGGACATCAACAAGACCAAGTAGCTGCATAATGTCTAACTACTATTTTGTGAGTTGCAAAGAGTCAGCACAGCTGGAATAACAAGTCCCTAAAAACAGTGCAGTACAACAGAAATAACTGAATCTGAAGCCAGGAACCCTGGGTTTGGACCCTCGATCAGCTGCTTAGAATCTCTGTAAATTTAAGCAAGACCTCTTTGGGCCTCAGTTTTCTCATCTGCAAAAAGAGGGGTTTGGGCCAGATCATCTACAGGATCCCTTCCCATCTCTTAGTCCTGTAATTGCAAAACAAAGTCATTTGGTTCCAAATTCTAGGACGAATCCTGGGAAACAACTGTCATTCACATGTACAAAGTGAGTATTTGTTATTTTCTCTCTGCCTTGGTCAGTGTTATTTCACATTTCTACAGAGAAGCCTGGGTCATGTATAACTTTTTGTAGAGGATCACTAGATAAGGATTTAAATGTTCAAAAGAAAACTAAATGCACTGTTACCCTGTGAGGCAGTTTTTCCTGTTACCTAATGAGTAGCCATTAGCAAAAAACTAAATTTTTAAAAAGTTAACAATGGGGGCAGCTAGATAGCGCAGTGGTTAAAGCACCGGCCCTGGATTCAGGAGTACCTGAGTTCGGGTCCGGCCTCAGACACTTCACACTTACTAGCTGTGTGACCCTGGGCAAGTCACTTAACCCCCACTGCCTGCAAAAAAACAAAAAAGTTAACAATGTAGGGGACAGCTAGGTGGCACAATGGATAAAGGCCCTGGATTCAGGAGGACCTGAGTTCAAATCTGACCTTAGACACTTGGTACTAGCTGTGTGACCCTGGGCAAGTCACAACCCTTACTGCCTTGCCAAAAAAACAAACAAACAAAAAAAAACCTTAAAAAAATAAAAGTTAACAATGTAAAACATATTTAAAGGAATATCATTGACACATGAATAATATATGCATTTCATGGGGGCAGCTAGGTGGCACAGTGGATAGAGCACTGGCCCTGGAGTCAGGAGTACCTGAGTTCAAATCCGGCCTGAGACACTTGACACTCACTAGCTGTGTGACCCTGGGCAAGTCACTTAACCCTGATTGCCTCACCAAAAAAAAAAAAAATGCATTTCATTTCAAAGTAAATAATTCGAATGTGAATAAACTAATGTAATTTATAAAGGTATTCCTCAGGTTGAATCAGGTCACAAACTTAGCATGAAAGTAAAAAGGAAAGAAAAGGCTGCTTTAACTCCTAAAATTAAGAAAATTTTTATCATATTTAAACTGATTTAGTCCAGATGCACAAAGTATAACCAGAAGTCCAGGTAGATGCTGACAATACTAGGGACCTAACCATTATTATTTGTCCCTTAGCTAATTGACCTATTTCATACTAAAGGCTTTTTTTTTTTAACTATAGGTTCTATTTTCCCCCTCATACTTCCCACCTCCCACCCCCGTGTTTCCACTACTGTTATTACTGGTATGGGGAGGGGGGGAACTGATTTAATTTGAAACAAAAACAAAAATACAAGGTTTTTGGAATAAAGAAGACCTAACCTCTCAAAGAAAAAAAATTAATCTGACTTCACAGACCTGAAAGAGTCCTTAGATATCACAGAGGACAAATCCTTGCACTGTGCTCTCTAGAACGCTTGTTCCATAGGTAACAAACTTGCTTTTCATCTTTAAAATCTTTTCTTTTCCCACTCCTTCCATCATTTGGTTCTCACAAAGACCTAGCTCCCTCACGATAACAGTGTATGGGGCCTCCTTTCCTCCCTCATTTCCAGAGATGAAGAAGTTGGAATATTCTTCTCACCTCATAGGCATTTTCCAGGTTCTACCTCTACCATCACCATTTAGTAACCTCTCCTTTGAAGTTGTTTCAGGGTATCTCCAACATCAGACTATGAACCCCTTGAAAGACAGACTTTCATTTACCTTTCTTTGTATCTTTAGTGCTTGGCACAAGACCTGGTACATAGTAAGTAGGCTCTTAATAAATGATTATTAACTGACTGAAAAACTCTCATTTCATAAGTGAGAAAACTGACACCCAAAGAAGTGAAGCATTTTACCTAAAATCATTAGCCAATAACAGAGCCAGAACTGAAACTTATGTTTCCAGACTCTCAGCCCACTTAGCATTTCTACTATAAGCAAGTCCTAAAACATTTATACTGCAAACTCCTCAGAATGCTACTAGAAATCTTTATTTTAAAAAATACTTTGAAATTTTAAAATAAACACAGATCATCTCCTTTTCAAAAGGTAGAAAGCAATGTTATAAACTACTGAAAAGTTGGTCTGAATGTCCAACGGTAGCAATAATGTGAAATAATTTAATCAGATATCAAAGCCTCATACAGCAAGGAATGCAAGTCAATTCAGCAAGTATTTATGAATGTTTATTATGTAGCAGGCATTCTGCCATGGATAGATCTAATAGTTTAAATTCTACTAATGTACTCATAAACCTTACATACAGAAGGTGCTTAATAAATACTTGTTGATAAACTGTTCTGAGGATTTTTAGTTCTGTAATCATTCTAGTCAAGTGAGCAAGCCATTTATTAAGCATCTACTGTGTACCAATTATTGTGCTCAGAACTGGGGATACAAAGAAAGAAGAAAAAATAAAAGTACCTGGCCCCAAGAAGCTTACATCCTAATGGTTCAAATAATATGTAGACAACATATTTTTGTAGATACCAAACATATACAGTGTTGATAGACTCTGAGAAAAGAAGGAATTAATAGCTATATACACTCCAAAAAGCTACCTGGATTCAGTAGGCAGAATTTGAGCTAAATTTTGAAGAAAGAAAAACTAAGAGGCAAAGGTAAGGAAGTAGAGCATTTCAGGTGTAGGAGAGAGTGAGTAAAAAGCACAGATGGGATGCAGTGCTATGTTCAAGTGACTAGTGTTGCTGGAACAGAACATGTATGAGAAAACTAGAAGGCAGGAAGGGGGAAAGTTGTGAAGAACTTTAAAAACTAAAGGAGCTTACATGTAATCTGGGAGGGAATAGGGAGCCACTGAAGTTCACTCATGGTGGGGAGGGGTGGTATGAGAAACAGAGAATGGATTAGACAGGAAAGACTTGAGGCAGGATAACCAGTTAGAAGGCAACAGTACAGGCAAAAGGGCATGAGAACTTGAATTAGGGCTGCAGTTGTGCAGTGAAAAGAAGGGAAGACACACGATTACACCTGTGAAGGTAAAAGTGACAAGGTTCAGCAATGTACTGCATATTTAGAATGGCCAGAGTCAAAGATGACAATGAGGGTTAGTGCTTTAGTGACTTAAAAAGCTGCTGGTGGCCTCAACAGCCTTAGCAAAGCTGGAGGGAGGGGGAGTAGAAAGAGAAAAGATTTCTGGTTGGGGCATATTGGGTTTGAGAAGCATACAAGACATCCAATTCAGGATATCCAAAAGGCGGCTGTTAAGCTGGGGCTAGAGCCCGGAGGAAACACCAGGTATGGATATTTGGATCTTGGAATCATTGGCACAGAAACAACTGAGCTCATGGAAGCTGAAAAGATCAGCAAGCAGGATAGTATAGAGGGGGAAGAGGGCCCAAAATAGAGCCTTATATGACATTCTGGGCTAATGAGTGCAAGATCACTGAAAAACCAGCCAAGGAGACTGATGATAAAACAATAAGATAAGAGAGTAAAATCAGAAAAACCTAGCGAGGAAAGAGTATCCAGAAGATTTGTATGATGAACTGATACACAGAGAAGTGAAAAGAACCTGCAGTTCAATTTATATAATGATAACATTGTACAGTTAAACAATTTTAAAAGGTTTAAGAACTCTGATCAAATGCAATGGCTAACCAAGATGCCAGAGGACTGACAATGAACAACTAGACTCACTTCCTGACAGAGTAGTGATAGATTCAAGATGCAGAAGATACATGTTTTCGGACATGAATAATTTAGGGGTTTGTTTTCCTTGACTATGCATATTTGTTATAAGGGTTTTGTTTTTTTCTTTTCTTTTTTTAATGGGGGAGGGAAGTGGGAGGAAGAGAAAATAAATATTTGTTAATTGAAGGATAAAATAACTTTTTTGTGGGGCAATGAGGGTTAAGTGACTTGCCCAGGGTCACATAGCTAGTAAGTGTTAAGTGTCTGAGGTAGGATTTGAACTCAGGTCCTCCTGAATCCAGGGCCAGTGCTCTATCCACTGCGCCACCTAGCTGCCCCTAAAATAACTTTTTTTTAAAAAAAGAGTATCCAGGAAAAGAGGGTGATCAACAATGGCAGCAAATGCTTTAAAGAGGTCAAGAAGGATCAGAATTGAGAAGAGGCCATCGAATTTGGCAATCAAAAGATCAATGGAAAGGGCAGTTTTAGTTGAGTAATGAAGTTTGAAGCTAGAACATAAAGAGTTTAATGCAAAGTGAGAAGAGTTCTTTTCCGCCCCCCCTCCCTTGCAGGTGAACATCCTGGCGGCACAGTCGACCAAGTGCCAGACCTATAGTTGGAAAGATTCATCTTCCTCAGTTCAAATCTGTCCTCAGATACTTCCTGTGTGACCTTGGGCAAGTCACTTAACCCTGTTTGCCCCAGTTTCCTCATCTGTAAAATGATCTGGAGAAGGAAAGGGCATACTACTCCAGTAGCTTTGCCAAGAAAACCGCAAACAATCACAAATTGTTGAACATGACTGAACAACAATAAAAGTGGAGGCATCTAGTGGCGACAGCTTTCTCAAGGGATGTAGATAAAATCAGGAGGAAAGATATAGGATTTTTAGATGGGATGGTTTAATCAAAGAGTTTTTTAAAGGGGGGAAGCATGGGTAGATTTGTAGGCAGTCCTGTTTCTGATGTTCTGCCCTTGATACTTGATTAAAGTTAGAGACAAATAAATGGAAATACTTGTTAACTAAATTTATCCTTATCCCCGAAGAGGTGGTATAAGTAAGCACAGGGACTCCTCATTTACCTGCAGTATCATGAAGTGAGGTATTCCACTTAAATTAAAGAAGATGGTTGTCTGCCCCTATTAGAAAACAAACTCCTTGAGGTCAAGAACTTATCTTGATTTTCTATTAGTATCTCCTGTGCTTAGGACAGTGCTTGGCATATAGGAAGGATGTAGTTAATGCTTTTTCATTTATTAGTCATTACTAGAAATATAGACTTTTAGATAACCTTCCAAGACTTTGACCTTGCTCCTCTTTTTCCTATCTCTACATTCTGCCCCTTGTAATCTCACTGACTCCTGTGGCTTTAATTATCACCTATATGCAGATGACTCTCCAAATCTATTATCTCTAGCCCTGCACTCAAGTGGCATCTCTAATTTAATGTTAAAAACGGAATTCCTCATCTCCCCACATTAAAAAAAAATCTATGCCAACTTATCGTCCCTCTTTATTGATGGCACCACCATTGACCCAGTTATCCATGGCTTAAAACCTTGGGAGCTGACTTTGGTTCTTCCTTCATCCTACACAATCAATCAGTGGACAAGATCTATTCATTCTAATATCACTGATATCGCTTCCTCCTTTTCCTCCTATTTTCAGTGCTGCCACCCTAGGACTGGTTACCCAACTCCTCTGTCTTATAAGCTATTACCCTGTAAAAGCTTCCAACCTAATCTAACTGCACTCAACTCTGCTTCACCAATCAAATCAACAAATATTTATTAAGCACCAATTATATACCAAGGACTGAGCTAGGAACTGGGGATAAAAAGGCAAAAGTTTTTAAAAACTCTTCTCTCAAGAAGTATACATTCTACCAGGCCAAAACACATATACACATCTAAAGGTCAAATAATTTGCTTTTTAAACTATATCCACTTTTTTAACATTTAAATCTAACACAAGCAACAAATACAGCATAAATGTGACCAACTGTACCAGAAAATTACTTTTAATTGTTTAATTTTATACATACTTTAAAAGATATCTGTATACTACATGCAGCCCAAGTTCCAAAATTATACAATTAGTTTATCTCCAACCAAAGCTATAGGATAAAGATGTGTTATAATGAAGAAATAGGATATCTGAATGCACAAGATGACGTGGTTCAATTAAATATTCTACCCCTTTAAAATAAAGGGCAGATATCACTCATTAGCAGTGAGCAATGCACCTGATTTAAATAATTCAGCAACGATGTCAACTACAAGATAATATTTTGGGTCTCTTCCAACTCTAAAATTTTATTTTGTTTATTTTCTCTGTTGCCATAAGGTCATCAAACTACTTGAAAAGCAAATATTAAATTACAGACTTTAAGGAACTGTCCCCCTAAAGATCTGGAAGATATTTTTACTGGGATTGTTTATACCAAGATTTCCTACCGCGGGAGCTACTGAAGTAAACAAAACCGACCTGTCACTTAGGTATCTCCAGAATTCTGGACACATATGCTCAACTAAGATTACAGTACTTAATAGCTTTCCTTTCCTAAACCAGTGGAGGGCGCCAAAGATACTTAGTCCGGTGCGGTGTTTTTGTAAAATAGGGGGGAGGGGGGAAGGAGGAGGATGGGGGGGTATTTAAATGTCCTGCTGTCAATCAAAGGACATTTCCTACAATCACAGCCACCATATCTGCCACCACTCCAGAGCTTGATTTTGACAAGATATTCGACCCAATGCAGGCCAGGAAACCCACTTCCCCTAAGGGTCCTCCCAGGGTAGCGCCTGAACCCCCAAATAAGGACTTTGGTGGCCCATTCGCAACTAGTTTCTTTGTTTAAATGCCCGAGAATCCCTCCCACGCCGGAGTCCGGAGGCTGTGGCGCCGCCCTTTATTAGCCACACACTTTGATTACAAAACACACGAGTCGGCGGCCTGGCAGCCCCACGACTCCCACAAACGTCAAAGCCAGAAACACGGAGGCGACTCACTTCTAGTAACGACCTTTGCCACCCCCGCGACCCAGACTCCAAGTCCCGACACTAAAGTTCATTCCTGTAAATCCCCGGGGAGGTGGGGGCAGGACGAGGGTCGGTCCTAGTGTCTCTCTGTCCGTCGGCCCGAGTGAAGTCTCTTTGTAAAGTTTGGCGGGGGGGGGTGGGGGGGGGAGTGTAAATGTCCGGGACTCCGAGCCGTCCCCTCCTCCTTCTCCCCCCGCCCCCCCATCTCCAAGGCCCAGCTGTCCCACTCCCCCGGGGGGACCGGGAAGCATCCGAGTGGGTGCCAATTTCTGCCTCCCAACCTGCCGCCCCCTGGGGAGAGACCCAGAGCCGAAAACTTGCAATTAACGAGATGGAATTTTCTTCTTCTTCTTCTTCCTGTTCTTTTTTAAGTGCCGACAACCCGTGCCTTCTCATCTGTTGCTATGTTTACTTGAGCACGGCTTCCCGAGGCTGGGGCTTTCGATTGGAGGCGACAACGACGTCGCGCCCCCCGACGCAAGCAGAGGGGTGAAATGTTTCCATGAAAACACAATCATCATTTATTTTAACGGGGGGCCGGGGGGGGGGAAGCTCGAGACGTACAATTCTGGCAAACCTCGAGCCCGTCCCGAAGGCAGGGAACCCCCCCCATCCACCCCGGGCGGCGGCGGCTGCGGGGGGTGGGGGTGGGGGGCGCCTGGCAGGGCCCCTCACCCCACCCCGAGCCCCCGGGCGGCCAGCCGCTGTCCCCGGAGCCAACTCCTCCCCTCTGCCAACTTCACTCTCGGGCCCCCTTTGTTCCTGTTTGTTGTGGTGACTCTTCACCCCGGTCGCCACCTCGTCGCCGGCCGGGACCCGGCGGGCGGAGGGAGACGGGGCTCCCGGCAGCCGGCCCGGGCCGCGGCGGTCACCCCCGGCTCCCAGCGCCGGCCGTGCGGTCCCGGGACCCAGGGACCGGCACCCCACGGTCGGGGGGTGAGGGAGAGCGGCAGCAGGAGCGGGGGGGGGGGGTCCGTTTATTTACCTGCCATGGAACCAGTCCTTACAGATATCGCACTCGATCATGAAGCGGTTCACGTCGTACGGCTGCCGGCACACACAGTACACGGGCGGCGGAGGCGGCGCCGCCGAGGCCCGACCCGGGGCCGCCACGGCCACCGCGGCTGGGGCTGCTTCGGCGGCTGCTCCGGCGGCCACCGCCGCCGCCGCTCCGGCCATCTTTAAAAGACACTCTCTCACTCGCTCGCTCGCTCCCTCGCCCGCTGACTAGAGCGAGCCCAGCCGCCAGCCAGCGCCGCCTCCCGCAGCCGCGGCGGCACAGCAGCGGCGGCGGCGGCGGCGGCAGCAACAGCGGCACCAGCGGCGGCGGCACAGCAGCAGCAGCGGCGGCGACAGCCACAGCGCCGCGGCGCGCGGACAGGCGGGCGAGCCGGCGAGCGGGCGGGCGCGCGCCTCCGCTCGGCCGCCCAGCAGAATCCCCCTTCCCCCGCGCGCCCTCCTTCCGGCGCTCTTCGCGAGGACGTGCGCAAAGACGCACGTTCTGGCGTCCGGCGCGCGCTCCTGTCTTCCTTGTCTGACCGGGGCTGAGAAGCTCGGAAGGGCATGGGGTGGGGGGGAGGCGGCGAGAGTGAGACGGGGGAGGGGCGGGGCGCCTGGCGTCCAGGAGGGAGAGCGGCGATGATTATAATGGTTTTCTTTTTTCAGAAACCCAGGAGGCTACGGGAATTACGTGGGCAGGGGAGCAGGGGCAAATGGTGCTCCTTTCTTTAAAAAAAATTTTAAGTGTCGCGCGTGGGCCACCCTGAGGGGTCGGGGTGGGAATGAAAGATACCCCAGGAAACTGCGGCTTAACCTTTTGCGTGAGGGGGATGGGGGCGAGGATGGAATCTTCCATCAATTGGCGACCGCCCGACGAGCGGGCGAGATCCTACATCTCCGCCGGCTCGGGTTTTGTGCCGAGCCAGCCGAGATGGAGCTCGATTCCGTGAAAACTTTTTTCTGCGAATCCCCCCTAACACTCTTACCGAGAACCCAGAAAAAGACCATTTCTGGTGGCAGAACCAGGGCGGTGCGACCCAGAACGGATTCTTCATAGCGCTCACCAGGGCCCGGAGGGGAGGGTGATCATGAGAGCTAGCATTTGTATAGAGATTGTTAAGGTTTGCAAACCTATTCTCTCGTTTGATCCTCACCACAGCCCGGGGAGAGAAGTGGAATGATGATTCCCACCCGCCCCCCCTTATACAGATGAGGAAACTGAGGCCCAAAGAGGTTAAGTAACTCGTTCGTGCAGCTGGTTAAGCCTTTGAGGCTGGACGGGGCTTCATACCGTCTAGATGGGATCACCCCCCCCCCCCAGGGGACTGGCATATTCGATATCTTTATTGATTATCCTGAGAAAAAATAATTGCAACAATGCTTAACATTTTCAGGTAGTATGGATTAAATGAAGAGGGAGACAATACAAATTTACCATGATACCAAATTCAAAACTGATCACCCCCAGGAGCCTGGCCCATTCAATATCTTTATTGATTATCCTGAGAAAAAAAAATAATTGCAACTATTGCTCAGCATATTTTCAGGAACTATGAATTAGATGAGGTTGGAAGATAGAATTCAAAATTATAATACCAAAATCAAAATTACCAAACCTGGAAAAAAAGCAGGATGAAATCCAACCAGGCAAGTTTATAAATGGGCAAAGCAAGGAATAACAACAAATATCCATGGTAATACAAATACAGGATTAAAGAAGATTGACTTGGCAAGCTTATAGCAGAAAAAGAACTGGAAGTGCTAGATGACAAGAAAGATATGAGCACGATTGTGTAAAGAGCCAGAAGGACCCCATGTTATGTTTAGAGGTAGCTTGCTACAGCAGACAAAGCTAACACTTTAGAAGTCAGAAGAACTGGGTTCTAATGCCATCTCTACTGGCCAAATTTCTTACAAGCTGGGTCATTTAGGGAGGCCTGTCAGACTCATAGTTTTTAACATCTAAAGAATGGAGACAATATCTGTCCTACCTATTTCAAAAGATTATTGTAAGGATATATAAAATATAATACAAAGTTCTATATAATAATGTTAATAATAGCCAGTACTAGCAGTGCCTCAAGATTTCCAGAGTGCTTTTACCTGTGTCATGTCATTTGATCATATATAAGAAAGATCTGTAAGACAAGCAGGCCCCAGTAGCTGACAAGTCCCAAAAAGACCATAAGAGAAGTTTATGGGTAAGAGGACAGTAGAAGAGGAGATCACAGCCTGTTAGGTTGAGCCTGAGGACTGAGAGAACAGGAAGGTGGCTAGCCATGCCTTAAAGTCAAGAAAGGCCCGGTCATTAATTGGCCCTCCCAACTGGGAAAAGACAGGCCCCTATGGTGTGGAATCCTATTTCATGTGGAGTTGGGAATATGTAGGTATAAAAAGTATAGCCTTGGGGCAGTTAGGTGGTGCAGTGGATAAAGCACTGGCCCTGGAGTCAAGAGGACCTGAGTTCAAATGTGACCTCAGACGCTTGACACTTACTAGCTGTGTGACCCTGGGCAAGTCACTTAACCCCAATTGCCTCACAAAAAAAAAAAAATATAGCCTTTGTATTAGACTTTTTTATTTTCTGGGACTATAGACATAAAGTAGATATGGGACTGCTGCCACACCTGGTCTGTTAGATAGATGTCTGTAAGTTATGAGGCTAGAAAGGTACAAAAATGTTCTGATGGGATAAAGAACATCACTTTTCAATTGGCTTAGGTGCTCTAAGTACCCCTTAAAGTATCCTCATAGGGTCTGTATTACCAGACTTGTTTATTCACTTCAGAAAACTCAAAACAAATAAACTTAGGGTCAGAGAAAGCAAGTTGCCTCAAAATTGAAATCACAAAATGGACTGACTAGGATATTAAAAGGATTTCATTAGTACCTGATTTCATTAGTACAGGAATTCTCAGGTGAAGAAATCTCTTTACCAATCCCCTTACCTCTTCTTCGACTTACAGACCCAGAGTTACCTGAAGCATTGAAAAGCTAAATTACTTTCCCTGGGTCATACAGCCTATATGGGTCACAGTCATGAATGACTTCCTCCTGTTTTGGAAACATACTTTCTATCCACTACAGGCCACCCCTAGGATATTTAAATAACAGGGAGAAATGAAGAATCACAATAAAACTCATTAGTGTTATAAAAGAAATAATTTATTTTTATTTTTTTAATTAACAAGCATTTATTTTCTCTCTCATGCTCCCCTCCACTGAACACACAAAGAAAGGAAGGAAGGAAGAAAAGAAAAGAAAAAATCCCCTAATATATATATGCATGGTCAAGTATAACAAATTTCCACCTTGGCCATGTCTAAAAGTTATGTTTTTTATTCTGCATCTTTAGTCCATATCCAATCTGTTGTCAAAGCCGGTCAATTTTACATTCTTAACTCTTGCATAGACCCCCTTCTCTGCTCTGACAGTGTCACCACCCTGGTACAGGCCCTCATCACGTCACACTTATGCTATCACAATAGCTGCTTGTGGGTCTGCTTGCCTGTAGTCTTTCCTCCACTCTGCTGCCAAAGTGATCTTTCAAAAGTGCTGATCTGACCATGTCACTCCCCTCCTCCTCACACTCAATAAACTCCAATGAATCTTTATCATCCCCAGGATCAAATATAAAAACCTCTCTTTGACATTCAAAGCCCTTCAGAAGAAAGTCCCCACGTACTTCAAAATATTCAGAAGACCCCTTTTGGTGACAGCTAAGAATTGGAAATAGAGCAGATGTCCATCAGTTGGGGAATGACTAAACAAATTGTGTGATAGATACAGAATACAGAGAAGCATGGAAAATGTACATGAACTGATGCAGAGTAAAGCAAGCAATTAAGAAAATAATATACATAGTAACTACAACAGTGTAAATGGAAAGAATTACATACCTCCAAATCAAAAACAAATTTAACAAAATTAGATCAAACAGGATTCAAGGGAAGAGATATGAAATTACACTCCCAACCTAAGGCCTTCATGGAGGTGGGAGGTCCTCAGGTGTTACAAAATGCACAAGGTTTGGAACTTTTTCAATATGTTGATCAGTTATGCTGATTTTTTCCCTCTGAAAAATACTAATTGTCATATGGTATCAGTTGTGCTGATTTTTTTTCTCTCTCTAAAAAATATTATTTGTGACATGATATAACTCTTGGGCATGGGGAGGGAAAGGAATATTTGGAATACAAGGAATACTTGTAAGAAACAAAAAATATTAAAAAAACAGAAAATATCAATAAAAATTTATTTTTCAAAAAAAAGCCCTTACTTACCTTTCACCCCACCCCAACTTTCCAATCTCCTTACACCTTACACCCCCTCCCCAATGTACTTTTCCATCTAGTAACAGTGGCCTCCTTGCTGTTTCTCAAACAAGACAATTCACCTTCCAACTCTGAGCATTTTTATGGGTTTTCCCCCAAATTGTCTCCCCATTAAATTGTGGGAAGAAGAGAAGCTCTTGGCCACCAGGTGATAAACTTTCTTTGCCTTGGTGATTTATCTGGGCTTTGATCCATACCACTGATGAAGTCACAGCGCTAAAGTAATTTAAAATATATATTTTATAGACATGTAATCCATTACAAAATATTCTATTTAAATACTTAAAGTTTTCAACAGTTTCACACATTTTCATGCATCCCTGGGAGAAATCCTAATACTTGTCTGCTGTTCTAGAATAATCAAGTCCCTGTCTCCACACTGCCAACGACCTCCTCACATCAGAAGCTTTTCCTTATTCCAACTGTTCTCATGGCCTAAAATTTCTTTATTTTAAAAAAATATATCTAGCATTTACTTATCTGTGTACTTGTTTTCTCCCAATAGAAGGTAAGCTCCTTGAGGGCAGGGGCTGTTTTATCTTTGTCTTTGCATTCCCAGCATCTAGCATAGAACACAGCACATAGTTACTTGACAAATGTTTATTGAATTGTCAAAAAAAAAAACCCAACTATTTATCCAATATTGTCAATTACCCTTTCCATCACCTTGCTCTCAAATTTCAGGTCATTTCTTTTTTTCTTTTTTCACGGGGCAATGGGAATTAAGTGACTTGCCCAGGGTCACCCAGCTAGTGTCAAGTGTCTGAGGCCAGATTTGAACTCAGGTCCTCCTGAATCCAGGGCCAGTGCTTTATCCACTGTACCACCTAGCTGCCCCCCAAGTCATTTCTAATTCACTCCCACATCTAATCTGCAATCAAGTACTGCCAATTCTCTCCCCAAGATGTTTTTTAGATCTCCTTCATTCCAATTCCAAAACCAGTCTCTTGATCCACACTCATCTTTCATACTTGAAGGTCCTAGAATATTTTAATTTTTTAAATCTTCTCTAACTTTATGATATCAAAAGGAACAAGTAGACTCACCTTCAAACCCCAACAGCATTTATGAGGAATTTAGACCCACGTGTAGCAGCATGGAAAGACCAGCTTATTTGGGCTAGTCTTTGGAACATACTCAGATATTTCACTACCTGGTTTCAGTCCAAATAACCACATGGAAACTTGGTGAGCCAAGTTCTGTTTCTTTTGTGTTTATTCTTAGCTAATCTTAGGCAAATAAGAATTCCTAGATGGAAGTGCCCAGGTGACTGTGTGAGGTCAGGAGATCCCAAGGTCGATTCAAAGTTCTTATCAATGACCAGAGGTAATGATGGATAGAGGAGGTGCCTGCAGACAACATGGACAAATAATCACTAAAGAATGGCAACAGTTTCAGTGAATGAGTTCCCTTGTGGTGAAGTACCAATTAATTACTAATTGCACCACTCCTCAGAGTCTCATAGAGACACACAGGAGAACTTCCTTACAATTCTACAAAGTAAAAAAGGATTTCCAGGGTCAGTAGTCAGGATATATATCCTTTGGCTAAACATATTCTGTACTCATGTACCTCATTATCATTGTACTGGAAGCTTTAGTCCACTCTCCCCAGGGACTTTGAGTGAGCCCCCAATTTGGGGAACATGTTTTATACTAACTTCTTACTATGTTCTTGTTCAAGCATGTCCAACTCTTCATGACCCCATGGACCATAGCATACCAATACTGTCCACAAGGTTTCCTTGGCAAGGATACTGAAATGGTTTGCCATTTCCTTCTCCAGCAGATTAAGGAAAACAGAGGTTAAGTGACTTGCCCGGGGTCACACAGCTAGTAAGTAATGTGATGCTGGATTTTAACTCAGGTCTTCCTGATTCTAAGACCAGCACTCTATCCACTGAGCCATCTAACTGCCTCAGTCTACTGAGCCACCCATCTGCCAGCTGTCTCTGCTCTACCTTTCTCAATAAACTTTTCAGTGCCCTTGGCTACCCTGTAAGTCTCTAAGTTGAAGGTCGGTATCAGTCAGAAGTAGTATAGGGAACTTTTGCATCAAAGAGTACCCTAAACTGATTAAATTCCAGGTGCAGCACTTAAAAAATTGAATATTATAGATAGGCTATATAATAGAACAGCATCCATCCTGTCCATGTGGTATTAGTAAGCTATTAGTACTACAGAGCTCGGCTATAATAGAACAACTAGTAGACTGTGTGACATTGGAAGAGTACTGCTCATATAATGTTGTAGGGTCGGGGATCTCTTCTGCCTGGGCTAATGGGAATCCCTAGTTGGCTATGCCAGATTCCAATTTGCCTTTCTGTGGAGATGCAATTAACTTTGGCTTGATTAGGATTCAAGGCCAGGCATCACATAGGTCATCGAATACTGGCTGAACAGCTACTTGCTGAATTTTTATAGTAATTATAATAGCATATATTAAATGTAATAATGTATCTGAAGTGATTTATAAACTTTAAAGCTATATCTGTCTATATAACTATATATAGTTATATACAGCTTCATATTAAATACTAGATAAATTATATATACAATTATATTATAAATATATAATGCTACATGTAGCTTTATATGTGTAAAGGTATACAGTGTGTGTATATGTATATGTGTTACATGTGTATGTGTATATATGTATATATGTGTATATATACACACATCTTTAAAGTTTGCAGAGCACTCTAGATATGCTATTTCATTGGGTGTTCCCAACAGCTATGTAAAGTAGGAGCTATTTTTATTCCTATTTTATAGATGAGGATACTTGCCTAGACTCACACAGCCAGGGTCTGAGGCAGGATTTGAACTCAAGTCTTCAGGTCTGGTGCTCTCTCCAGTGCACCATCTAGTTCTCATGGAGTCTATGCAATATCCATGTAGTTCTCTCTGTGTGGCAAGAACCAAAGCTGATCAGAGTTCACATTATGTATTGAATCCTCCCCACTTCAGGATCAAAAACACAAGAGGACTATACCAGCACAGATGTAGTTAGGATATGTAAAACTATATACCATGCTATCAGGAAGTTCAGGAAGGAAAAGAAGTCAGAAATGTTAGAGGCAGAAAGAAGCAGGGTCAAAACCAGAGATTCCTAACACAGTCTGTGAGGCAGGAGGTCGCTAACCAAAAGACAAGATCCAGATTTCAGGCAGGAAGAAAATTCAGTGCCAAAGACACAAGCGAGCAGGCAAGGTACATGATAGTTCTTTCTGGTGCTCAAAAGCCATAATGGAACTTCTAAGTTCAGACTGGCTGAACCCAATTGGCTCCTTTCTCCAGATTGTCCAAATTCCTATCATATGTGAATTTCTTTTCCTGTCACTATCCCCATTCCTTCCTGCGGAATGTACAGGCCCATGGGCTAGTTCATACCCGCGTCTGCTGGGATATGTCATTGTCAAAACCAACCCCAATTTAGTAACCTCCATGGATTTTACAAGTTGTCAGACACATGGTTGACAGGATCCTAGGTTTAGAATTTTAAGGGACCTTAGAGGTCACTTAGTCCATCCTCCTCCTTGTACCATTGAGGAAACTGAGGCCTAGTGAAGTGATTTGTCCGAGGAGACACAGACAGCAAATGACAAAGGAGCTGAACCCAATTTCTGACTCCAAATCCACCACTCTTTCCATTTATCACCCTGCCTCCCTCTGCTAAGTTACATTTGCTTTTCTGTTGTTCTATAAATGTCTTTAGTCAGAGACTTCAGTTTTTCCTTTTCTGTCAGAGACTCTTGACTTTTAATAGAGCCATACCACAAGCAGTATAATAATAGAATTCAATCCATGCATTTCTGTGATGGTGACTATCTTATCCCAGCTAGCCCTGGCTATAAGCAAATAGAATATATGGCTACCTATGTGCTAAAAAGCCCACCTGCCAAAAATATTTTTAACACGAGTATGTAAAGGAGCCTACAATCGGCAGCATTAGGGTCATTCATATGAGTTAAGGTTCTCTCCTCTCCTTCCCTCTCCTCCCCTCCCCTCTCCTCTCCTTTCCTCTCCTCTCCTTCCTCCCTCCCCCCACCTTTCTCTCTGTCCATTCTATGTTAAAATGCAAATGTATAGGTTGGGAAGGGTGACATATTAACCCATTAGCACTCACCAACACATTAGCATGGATTGCCTGGTAATAATATCGATTTATAATTGTGACAGCACTTTATACTTTTCAAAGCTTTATCACCTGATCCTCACAGCCCTATCAGATTATCTAGCTGTTACTTAACAACACATGAAATGGTCTAAAATTACATAGCAAGAGGACTAATAAGTCTTTCTGGGTGGGGGGGATAAGTACCTAGTCTAGAACATGGGCATAGCCCAAAGAGGGAAAGTGAGAGACAGGGGAAGTGGAGATGAATCATAAGAAAATGTTGTCTACTTTCTTTCTTTTTTTTTGGGGGGGGGGTGGCCATGGGGGTTAAGTGACTTGCCCAGGGTCACACAGCTAGTAAGTGTCAAGTGTCTGCCCCAGGAGGTTACATTGTATCAAAGTAGACAACATTTGGGGGAGCTAGGTGGCACAGTGGATAAAGCACCAGCCCTGGATTCAGGAGGACCTGAGTTCAAATCCGGCCTCAGACACTTGACACTAGCTGTGTGACCCTGGGCAAGTTACTTAAACCTCATTGCCCCCCCAACACACACACACACAAAAAAGGGGGGGGGAATGTAACCTCCTGGAGGGCAAAGACTAACTTTTTGTCTTTGTACCCCCACACCCAGCCCAGTACTTGGCACATGTTGTTTTATTGTTCAGTAGTTTCAGTCATCTCTGACTCTTCATGACCCCATTTGGGGTTTTCCTGGCAAAGATACTGGAGTGTTTTGATATTTCCTTCTCTGGATCATTTTACAGATGAAGAAGCTGAGGCAAACAGGGTTAAGTGACTTGCCCAGGGTCATACAGCTAGTAAGTGTCTGAGGTCAGATTTGAACTCAGGTCTTCCTGACTGCAGGCCACGTGCTCTATCCACCTCATGACATAGCTACTTGGCACATAAAAGGTACTAAATCAGTATTTATAGGTGTTGTTGGTTTTGTTTGATTGATTGATTGATTGACAATTTTGTCTAGGGCTGGGCCATTCTCATTTCTTTATTTCTATCCCCAGAGGGCAAATCATGACCTGATTAACTAAGGTTAGAATAATCAATACTATAAGAGAGAATAATAATTCACTTTCCTTTAGTGCTTGAAGGCTTATTTTCAAAGTGCTTTCTCCACAGTAGCCATACAAACCACATAGTAAAATAATATTCTTCAATACTTCAAGGAACTATGATTTTATATGGTGAATATATCTACTAATGAAAAGCACAGTCTTTCCATAACTTGGGAGATCATCTTTAAGAGTTGCTATAGACCAAACTTCATATCCCTGCAGCCTCTTGACTAAGCTGGTTTTTAGATGATAAAAATGTATTCAGTCACTAGGGCTCACAGGCATATAGGTTCACCTTGGTTGGACCTGCAAGACTTTGCACTCCAGTGACCTAGCTCTTAATGATTCATGGGCATCTCTATTCCACGATGGAGTTGGACTTAAGTGGATAATATCAGCTAACCTTTATTTAGTTCTTTGCATTTAGTATTGCCTTTGGTCTCTACAATTGCCCTATGAAGAAGATAGTCCATATCATTATATCTACATTTTACAGATAAAGAAATTCAGTCCAGAAAGGTTGACCTGCCCAAGGTCATCTAGCTAATAAGTGGCAGAATAGATGCTATCCAGGATAGATCAAGATTGTTCGACACCAAATCCAGTGTTCTTTCCACTATACCACAGTTACTTATGGAGCATTAGATAGAGCATTAGGCTTGGATTCATGAAGACCCAAGCTTGAATATGGTCACAATTACTTGCTATATGTCATTTATCTTCTCTCACTCTGTTTACTCATCTGAGTAATGGGAATAATAATACTACCTACATCCTGTATCAGTTGTGAGACTTAAATGAGTATATAATACTAAGTAAAATGAGTGTGTAAACATGCAAAATGTTTTGCAAACCTTAAAGTGCTATATTAATGCTAGCTATTGGAGGACTGTGTTAATACTGAAAACTTTTTTTATTAAAAAGCATTTCTAACGATGAGCAGGAGGAGTTCAGAGAAACCTGGAGGGTCTTGCATGGGCAGATGATGAGTGAGATGAGCAGAACCAGGAGAACATTGTACACAGTATCATCAACATTGTGTGTTGATCAACTGTGATAGACTAGATTCTTCTCACCAATCCAACAGTACAAGAAAATTCCAAAGGACTCATGATGGAAAAGGCTCTCCGGGGCAGCTAGGTGGCGAAGTGGATAGCGCACCAGCCCTGGAGTCAGGAGTACCTGGGTTCAAATCCGGCCTCAGACACTTAACACTTACTAGCTGTGTGACCCTGGGCAAGTCACTTAACCCCAATTGCCTCACTTAAAAAAAAAAAAAAGGAAAAGGCTCTCCAAATCCAGAAAAAAAAGAAAAGGAACTGTGGAATATGGGCGCTGATTGGACCATACTATTTCTTTTGTTTTGGGTGCTGTTGTTTTTCTTTTTTGAGGTTTTTCCTTCTTGCTCTGATTCTTCTTGTATAACATGACTAATGCAGAAATATGTTTAATGTTATATATCAGATTACCTGCTGTCTAGGGGAGGGGGGGAGGGAGGGAAAGGAGGGAGAAAAGTTTGAAATTGGAAATCTTATCTAAACAAAGGTTGAAAACTTAAATAAATATTTTAAAAGCATTTCTAAAATACTGAGATATACATGTATATTTCATATATACATATGAGGCAAGGAAAATAGAAATAATGTACATAAATGGCACTAGAAAAGTACTCAAGATTGTCAAGTGGCTCAGGGATGCCATCTATCCAGAGTTCATTCCAATGAGGCAGATTCTAACACATCCATGCCTGCCCATCCTATGTGACTCTTGTCCAATTCCTCCCAGAAGTTCGCCATAGGTGATCCACCTAACATGCTCAAAGCCTTCCTCACTTTCTCCCAACATCACTAGGGCACCCTATGGAATTCTCCGGCAGGCCACAATTCCTTGATGACTATCCTTTCACTCCTCTCCTTCAGAGTTCCTTGTTGGATATACCTACCCACACCTACCACGTACCTTTCCATTGGGAAGGTAAGGGGATCAAAATGTTTTCTTGAATCAGACCTAAAAGGAGATATACTTGGTGGTTTCCTATTTACGATCCTAGAAATCTGATGAATCTTCAAAACCAGTGCTACTTTTCTTTGCTGATAAAAATACCTTTTCAAATATACCCATCTTCTGAAGATCATAGCATTATATGGCATTACTTGTTTTATTTATTTATTTGAGGGGTGGGGCAATGAGGGTCAAATGACTTGCCCAGGGTCACACAGCTAGTAAGTGTCAAGTGTCTGAGGTCAAATTTGAACTCGGGTCCTCCTGAATCCAGAGTCAGTGCTTTATCTACTGCAACACCTAGCTGCCCCTATGACATTACTTGTCAAGCTAGTCCTTTATAGAAAAAAAGCACCTTTCAGCAACAACTCCATAATAACAAATGCCTAGTATTTGCATATTGCCTTGCACTTTGCCAAATGCTTTCATGTACATTATCTATGAAACTACTGTGTCTCAAACACGAATAGAATAATCAAATGATACAAGAGCAGAGCACTAGACTACAGGTTTCCAAACACTAGGATGAGATACTTTGGTGCATCAGGATTGTCTTTTTTAATGCTGTATTATTCTGCATTTATTTACTCTCCTTTGCTAAAATTTAACCAAGAAAATGAAATAGATAGTGATAATCATTATGCCCCAGTTCAGAGTGGGTATAATGGGTGCAACACAGTTAATGTTCAAAAAGGGTAATTTCCTATGTTAGATAGATCAACTGGATGATCTTCAAAGCTGACTCTAAAGAATTAAATAGTAAAACAATAATTGTTGGAAGGAAACAAAGATTTATTAAGTACCTACTACGTGCCAGGCACTGTGCTAAGTACTTTACAGATATTGTCTCATTTGATCTTCACAATAACCTTAGGAGGTAGGTGTTATTATCCCCATTTGACAGTTGAAGAAACTGAGGTTGACTTTCCCAGGTCACCCAGCTTAACCCCAGGGCCAGCATCTTATCCACTCTGCTACCAAGCTACAGGGACTTTAGTGTGACTCTTTCATACCTAGACAAATCCAACAAAAACATGAACAAGAAAGAAATTATGAAACAATGTAATTTTGGGGAAATTATCTATGATTACTTATGATTACTGAATGAGAATCATAAGAAGTATACATGTTTTCAATTTTTCATAGAAACTTTATAAAAATTGACCATATGTTAGGATATAAAAAACTCATAATGCATAAAGGTAAACTCTTTAAACAAATTACTTATTGACCAAAATGTAATAAAAATTATAATTAATAAGGGAAATTTAAAGAAAAGATTCAGATTTAAATGGAGACAAAATGATAAAGAATAAGTGGTTCAAGGGGGCGACTAGGTGGCACAGTGGATAAAGCACTGGCCCTGGATTCAGGAGTTCCTGAGTTCAAATCCAGCCTCAGACACTTGATACTTACTGGCTGTGTGACCCTGGGCAAGTCACTTAACCCCCATTGCCCCGCAAAAAAAAAAAAAAAAAGAATAAGTGATTCAAAGAACAAAGTTAACACTAACAAAATTGATTGTTCTCTCTCCTTTCCCCTTAAAGTGTGAATAGTTTGATTTACCAAATCAAATAGTAAAAATACAATTAAGAAATTTAGAAGGAAAATCTATGTCAACTGGGTATTTTGAGTTATTTCATTTATGTTTGATGTTTTGCTTTACACAATGCTAAGCATCTAATCAAAACAATTCAATTTAATGAACGTTTTTAAAGCATCTACTATGTGTGAGACATTGTTCTAGGTGCTGGAAATAATGTTGAAAATTAACTTGTTGTTGAACATTATCAGACATTAAAATAAATAAGGTTGAGATTTATTAATGAGGGCCAGATAAGGGAGAGCAATAAAAGTACCAG
The DNA here is from genome assembly GCF_019393635.1 of Dromiciops gliroides. Lineage (NCBI taxonomy): Eukaryota > Metazoa > Chordata > Mammalia > Microbiotheria > Microbiotheriidae > Dromiciops > Dromiciops gliroides. The sequence continues at coordinate 105,233,571 of NC_057865.1, read as the reverse complement.
TGTGCTAAATTCATGAGGGGGAAAAAACAATATTGCCATAGATGAGTTCCTGAAAGGTCCTTTATAAATTATTTTTTCCATTGACTAACATACTCATCTCTATTTATTTCTGATTGATTCCAAAGAGAAGTAGCTCTTAATGGTCATTAAGGAAACACTTACAAATTCTGAGAGCACAATATTTCAAGGACTCAACTTCATTGAACATTTATTGGGTGTCTACAACATATAAAGGTCCTATATGGGGCACCAAGCACTGTGCTATGCACTCGTGAATCTAAGTAACAATCATGGAAGAATGTAAATAATATATTTCTTTCTTTCTTCAGGAAGTTTAGATTTTGATATCTTTCTCTTCTTTCAATAATTACAACACTGGGGCAGCTAGGTGGCATAGTGGATAGAGCACTGGCCCTAGAGCCAGGAGGACCTGAGTTCAAACCTGGCCTCAGACACTTGACACTTACTAGTTGTGTGACCCTGGGCAAGTCACTTAACCCCAATAGCCTCACAAAAAAACCAAAAGCAATAATTATAGGACTTCTTTTCAGCCATTCATTTTGACAGAATGATATTGCTGCCTTTTATTGTCTTTAACCACTTTCTGTTTGTCTTTTCTTCTCAAGAAGATTTTCTATTTGGCTCTCCAACTTTTCTATGACTTTTTTTTTAACTTCTTTTGGAAAGTCAGAGGACCTGTGTTAAAATCTGTTCTCTTCCACTTAACATCTATCTGACTTTAGGCAAGTCACTTAACCTCTCTTGGCCTAAATTTTCTCATCTATAAAATGAGGGGATTAAACAAGATGAACTCTGAAATTCCTTCCAGCTGCAAATCTATGATCCTATAAGCCTATACTTTGTAAGTACCTAAGTTAGTATATATTAGGGACTTAATAAATACTTGTTGAATTGAATTAAATTGGTTTTCTTTGAATCTAGGGTCCAGTTCAAATAACAGAGGAATAAAAACCCAATTTTGTTGTTACTAATTGAATAGCCATTATAAACAATATAATTAGAAGAGATTTGGACCCAAAGAAACTTCAAATAGTTATGCCAAACAGGCTAGTCTGTGAGATATTGTCATTATAACAGTAGAAGTATCCCCATCGAATGTTTTATGTGTGTGCAAGAGTTTTAGACAGGACATAGATAGAGAAGAGAAAAGGTAAAATGGACAGAAGAGAGCAAGGACTGGACCAGAGTTTAAAGTGGAGAGTAATTCTGAAGAGATTGGAAAGAGCTAAAGTGGAAAATTCTAAGATGATAAACCTAATAGGCTTGGGAGAGTTGAAGAACAAAGATAAAAGATAAAATAAGAGATGTTGGAGGCAGATTAAGCAAGTACCAGAAGATTACTGCTGGCGAGAGCAAATATGTATTGCCACCTAGATGTTGTTGCCTGAAAAAAATTCAAAGAAATCCAAAATTATTAAATCAGATAGGTTTCACTTTTGGTCGGCTAAGATTGAAGCATCTTAGAACATCATTCTAGATTTTCAGTGTTCATGTAAATCAATGAAAGAACTCTGCTTTCAGCTTTCTTGGAATCCTTATTTCCTATTTAAAGTTAAGAGGCCATCTTACCTGTGGTTAACTAATACTTTACATTTGTGTAACAAATTCAGGGGGTTCCAGTCTCAGGTTCAGTACAGGGAAAGAGAACAATATTCCAATGCAGGCCAAGCAATCATCTAAAATCAAACCATTAAATATTTAATTAAACTATTTTAACAAAGTAAAACTAACAGGAAAATCCATGCTATAGAATCATTCCTAACGCATCATATGCCAATGAAAAATACTTCCTCCTCCTCTCCCCACTCTCCACTCCCAGTTCAGTGGATGGAAAGAAAACCAAGGCCCGAGAATGAAGGAAGGGAACTCGTTTGCTAAAAACACCAGAGGGAAGGCTGCCATGAGGCGCTGCTAGAACAGCTCTCCAGGAAACAAAGTCCTTGAGTTCTCAGCTGTCACTGGACAATATCCTACCTCTGCCGTTGTCAGTCACAGTCAGCTCAGCCTCCTAGCTGTTGCATGCCTCGGGTTTGCTTCTGCCATTGTTGAACATAGCGAGATCCACCTGCTGCGCCAAAAGCTCTACCTCTAAAGCTACTGTGCCAACTGAAAACCACCATTACATTACACCCTCTCCAGAACTACTGCTTGCCTCAGGCTTCTTTGCAGTATTCCACTTCTTTCCCATATATCTGGGGGCTATTGGCACTTTAATTTTAGAATGAGTTCTTTAGAGACTACCAAGGTCTCTAGGCCTAGGGACTAATCATCAAGGTCTTTAATCTGTCTTTTTCACAGCTTCACAGCTCTGCTTAGGTAAGCCCCGAAAGGGATCTGAGAAAGCTGCTGCCAGACAATTCACCTCCCAGTTCCAACAAGGTGACTCAAAAGAATTCCTCATGAAGTTGTAAGACACTTCCTTGCTTCTTTCTGGGAAGGGTCTCCTATTTGAGTTAGGATATATAACTTTCCTTTGCCTGTCTTACTCCTCAGAAGCAGGCAATAGGACACCCCACACTCTCTGAGCTTCCCACTGTCTTTTTCTGAGGCTGAGAATAAACACAAGTGCCCATTTTTGCTGATCCTTTTGATTCCCATGATGTTCTGCCATGCAAATGTTCTTGAGGCTTTATTTAGTCTTAAGGAGGCACCAAAAGATTGGGCAGGGAGGAGGTTACAAAGAGTGAAGTCTTGGTGGGCATTCCTGCTTTCAAAGCAAAGTCTTCCTCTCCCTTCCACTTGTATTTTACCTTACAGTTTACCAAGTGATAGATGATCTAGAATAGATGATCTCATTTGGTCCTCACAAGCAGAGCAATGGTTAGCAGTCTGGTACCAGGAACGAGCTTGGGGAAGATCTGAGACAGACCTTGGGACACAAGGCCCCATAGAGGAGAGAAAGAAATACTGTAACACATTTATTGGGGAGGCTACCACCAGAGTCAGGAACCAGAAATTGGCTCGACTGAGACAGAATTTACCTGGCATGGGAAAAGGACTCAACCAGAGTATACTAAACTCCATCTTCATTTTGCCATGTGTGACTTTCACTTACTTTATATTCATGTTATAGTCTCTAGTCTGTGCTTCAAGGTATGTTGGGTGGGTAGCTGACATCACTAACCCTAAGTGTCTCCTATGAAAGTTTTGGCATGGCCCTAGGTCTAGTAGCATGATGACATCAGGGTGCACTGTGACTAGCTATCCCAGTCTGGGGTACTGATAACAGGAAGGGCACAGCCTATGATGACCCTGGGACCCTGGGCAACAGTTGTCTCTCTCAACTGTAGAATATGGTACGTCTCAGAGGAGATATGCAATAGCAATAGAATAATGAGGGATAGTACCTGGGGGCCTGGGCAAGAAAGGAGTAATTGCATGAAAGATATAAGGGGTCATTATATAGGACAGAGGACTATTAGGAACTGGGATATGTGGGTTGGAAGATTATTGAAGGAGAACCTGTCAGTTCTTCCTGTCAGAAAGGAAGAATACCCAGACAGTCAACTTCTAAATTCTGGTTCCCTGGTATCCCTGCTCTGCTTAGGGCTCCACTCACAACAACTCTATCTGCAAACCATGACAGAGTCAGAAGGGAACTTCAAGATTTTCTAATGCAAAATATTCATTTTAGTAACGAGAAAACTGAAGTTTAGTGGTTTGCCCAAAGTCACACAGCTAATAATGTCAGTCACCAGTAGATGATTGGAGATCTAGTCCCAGATTTCAGGTAAGAGAACAAATTGGAGATTTTCAATTTGGTCAATATCAACATGGCTGCAACCATCAGAATGTATGGTGTCATTAAGGGAAAGAGTGTAGAGAGAAAATCAATATCTGAGGAGCTAGGTTTAGAAAATTCCCATTGTTAGAGGGTAGAAAAAGAAAGAGGAACTAGCTAAGGAAATGGGCAAAGAGCCATCAGAGGACTGGGTGGAGATGAAGTGTGCTGGAGCTTCTTGGAAGCCAAGAGAAGAGTCTCAAAATAGAGGAAAAGGCCAATAGTGTCATAGACTTCAGAAAGTTCAGTGAGAATGAAAGAAGAGAAATAGCTATTGAGTTTGGCAAACCCTAATAGAAAAACAATGTTAAAATAGTGTCACTATTTGGAAGACAAATAAGAAATAAGCGAAAGTATCCCAAGCATCTTCTAAACTTAAACAAAGCTTTCTTAACATTTTCCTTTGAGCCTTCAGTCATCAAGGATCTGAAACATTTGAAAGGCTAAACAAAAACCCCAATTTGAAAATCAAGAAGAGTATTCCAGATCTCAGCGTGAAATAAGCCAAAATAGGCAATTTAATTTTCACATCTTCTGGAAAAATATTGAGTCATATTTCCTACCCACATCCTACAAAAATAACAGAAATCCTATGATTCAAAATTCAATTCCATTGCTGTCTGAAACTAACATTCAAATCATTCAGGAAAACTAGGAGAAAACTCCCAGTCAGTGGTAGAATTTCACATTCCAGGTTCCCAAGTCAAATGTTACTAAGTTATTTTTCTGGAAGCCCAAATATCCCTACCTATGACTGCCCTGGATTATATATGTGGTGAATAGGTCTATCCCTAAGTGTATGAACTGTTGTGCAAACAACACAAAATTAGCAATGCAATTCATTACAACATAGCCAAGAGAGTACAGCTAACAGTCATTTTTATTATTAATTATTATTATCAGAGGATTGGGGAGAGTACCTCCTAGGTCACTCTACTTGGCAAGCCATCTTTCCACTGCAAAGATGAAACCTCCTGCCTGCAGGGTGAGAGGACAGGAATGTTTGACTTTTCTGCCAAGTGAAGTCACCTGTTTTGGAAGCTGTGGTTTGTAGTGGCTGCTGGGAGTAAAAGCAAATATCAGTAGAGGGGAGGAGAGAGGCATCCAATGTTGCTGAGAAAGAGAATTCTACTGTACCTTGTGCTATTGAAAAAGATGTAACCTACTGCCATCCTCAGACATCCTTGTCTTTATATTAAAAAATCCATTATAATATATCCTGACAGCGTTATGTAGTGTAGAAAACCCCTATTTGTTTAAAGATTTTCATAGAAGCTTTATATACAATTTTTTTTGGTGAGGCAACTGGGGTTAAGTGACTTGCCATGGGTCACACAGCTAGCAGGTATCAAGTGTCTAAAGCCGGATTTGAACTCAGGTCCTCCTGAATCCAGGGTCAGTGCTCTATCCACTGTACCACCTAGCTACCCCTTTATATACAATTTCAAAGCTAAGAAGCCCCCAAAATGTCCAACAATAGGGAAGTGGTCAAATAAATGATGGTACTTTGTATGAATGCCATAGAATATAAAATTTTTGCACAGTAAGAAATGATGAATACAAGTGAAATGGGAATGGATGACATCACAACTAGTACATTTGCTACCCAGATGAGCTTGAGACTATACCTTGGACCCCTGACCTGCTACTTTGCTTTGTGATCTTTCCCTGAGATCTTTATGATCTTCTTCCAAACTTGTTAGCAATCTCATGAGGCCAAGAGATCAGGAGCTCCCAGTTCCCCTCAATCAGTGCTGGTCACATTGCTTAGGGAGCTTCTTGTAGCTACTACAATGTTTCTCATGGAAGAACATGATTACTACTAGGATAACAAGCCCAACCTATACCTCGTATTGACAGAGGATGTGGACCTTGAGAAAATTATTTGGATAGTGCAGAGACAAAGTAGATTTTAAATTAATATTAGTCCCACAAAAATATTTCATGTTTTGATGTTTTTAAGTACCGATTCCCCAGGACAACGTAATAAGAGTTATGGATTACTGTATCATTTTTTAAAGTCTTTGCCAGTATTCACTTATCAATCTTTTGTGTTTTAAGGATATCTTTACCTTGCACATTGAATACCTTTAGAATCCTTTTTGGGAAGATGTTATACTTGAGCCAAACAAAAATTTTAAATAGGGGCACAAAGAACCAGAGAGTGCAAGAAGGAGCCTGACCCTTCTCTTTAGAGACAAGACTTCCCCATGACTGAACTCAGTCCATGTGACTCCAGAGCTAGGGCTCCTTTTGGGAAAGGGCGTTCTAGTTGCCCTGGGGCAGCTCTGGTCTGTTGTTACATAAAGAATTCATAGAAATTTGGGAAGATTTGCATGAACTGAATGAAAGTGAAATAAGTAGAACCAATAGAACAATATATAAAATGACTACAACAATTTGAAAAGAATCTTAAAAAGAAGTCAAATGCTGAGTAAATGAAAAACCACTACTGATCCAGGAGAACAGATAATGAAACATACCATCTTCCTTTTGGTCTAGTAGCAGGGGGACTGTGAGGACAGAAAGTCACATGCATTGTTAGACATGGTCATTGCATTAGTTGCCTTGGCTTTATTGTTGTTGTTGTTTGTTTTTAATTATAAAAGTATTTTATTATTTTCTAGTTACATGTGGAGATAGTTTTCAACATTTGTTTTTATAAGATTTCTAGTTTCAAATTTTTCCCCTCCCTCCCCCTCCCCAAGACAGCAAGTAATCTGATATAGGTTATATATGTACAATAACATTAAACATAATTCTGCATTAGTCATGTTAGAAGAATCAGAGCAAAAAGGAAAAACCTCCAAAAAGAAAAACAACAGCACCAAAAACAAAAGAAATAGTATGGTTCAATCTGCATCCATATTCCTATTGTTGTTGTTGTTGTTTTCTTGCAAGGGAGGGCAATGAACAGAAACAGAAAAATTTATACAATAACAACAGCATTGTAAAGAAAAATGCAATGACCAGCCATGGTTTCATGATTCCAGAGAATCGATGATGGAGCATGCTATGTCAGGGCAGCTAGGTGATACAGTGGATAGATCACCAGGTGTGGGATCAGGAAAACTAACTCATCTTCCTGAGTTCAAATCTGACCTCAAAACACTGACTGTGTGATCCTGGGCAAGTCACTTAATCCTGTTTGTCTCAGTTTCCTCATCTGTGAAAGGAGCTGAAGAAGGAAATGGCAAGCCACTCTAGTGTCTTCGACAAGAAAACCTTCAAATGGGGTCATGAAGAGCTGGACAAGACTGAACAACAAATCTGCCCCATGGCAGAGAAGGCGTGACATTGCTGCTTAAATTCTTATAGAACATTTAAATTTTAAAGAGAAACTTTAACCTTATTTTATTAAAAAAAAACCCAAACCTATAACCCCATTTTATTTTAAAAAAACACCTAAAACCTATAACCATCCTGTTATAATAATTATTTCACTTTAAGCTTAAGGGACAATATAAAGGCCCCTAAAGTCCCTTCTCTTTGGTTTTAGGGTATTTATTTTCAACAAACATATGACTGCAGTGACAGTTGCTCTGAGCTCCCAGTTAGGCAAATTCCAAATATTAAGATAGAAGTTGAGCTTGCTGCCTAACTTTACCTTCATATCTCTATCTAGTAATCACCTGATCTCTTTGTGGTTGGGGCAAAAATTCAGTTTACTGGAAATGCTTAGGAAATGAAACAGCAGTTTATATTATAGTGGCCATGGATAGACAGGCATTAGGAAGGGAAGTTGGGGAAAGAGCTGACCTTTTCTTGGGACTTCCCTTGGCCTCAGACTTCTTGTAAAAGATGCCTGTAGAGCTGATGACCCTCCTGATATTTTACTTCTCTGCCAAAGCTCAGTTATCCCTTTGCTCCTTGGGAGTGTGCCAATCTTGCTCCAGCCTCTCTAACTCCTCAGAATCTCTCCCTCTAGGTCTCAGATGTTGTTGTTCAGTAGTTCCAATCATGTTTGTGACCCCAGTGGAATTTTCTTGGCAGAGATACTGGAGTGGTTTGTCATTTCTTTCTCCAGCTCATTTTACAGATGAGGAAACTGAGGCAAACAGGGTTAAATGACTTGCCCAGAGTCACACAGTAAGTGTTTGAGGCCAGATTTGATTCAGGAAGATAAGTCTATCCATTCTATCTACCATACCACCTAGCTGCCCTAGTTCTCAAAGAGTTTCTTCCTCTTACAAAAAGTTTTAGAGCATGACTCAGTCTCTCACACAATGGCTTTGATCAATTCAAGGAGGTGTATAGGTCCTGTTTACACTCTCTTCTGATTGTTAGATCTATCAAAAGGTGTTCTTACCTAACAAAGAAAATTACTTTTAAATGGGCAAAATAATCATGGTACCCCATGCTTAAAGAGAGACAACATTTCTTATGTCCTCCTTGTTTCAAACCCTTTGTATCTTTTATAGGCAAAGTATATTCCCTAGTATTTTATATCATTCAATATTAACAAACAATTAAGCATCTACTAGTTGTAGGACACTTTGCTAAGCCCAAGAAATAAAGATAAAAATGGAACATCCTCTGCCCTCAAGAAGCTTAAATGCTATTGGTGGAGACAATGATTGTTTATAAAAGTATATGCAGGGGCAACTAGGAGGCGCAGTGGATAAAGCACCAGCCCTGGATTCAGGAGGACCTGAGTTCAAATCCAGCTTCAGACACTGGACACTAGTTGTGTGACTCTGGGCAAGTCACTTAACCCTCACTGCCCCGCCCCCCCCAAAAAAAAGTATATACAGAACAAATACCAAAAAAATTTAGGGAAGGAAAGCACTAGCTGTTGTGGGTGATCAGGAAAGACTTCATGAGGAAGTAGTAAAAGGAGTAAGAGATTCTATGTGGCAAAAGTGAGGAGGAGAGCACACCAGACATAGGAAAGGACCAGTGAAAAGGCTGTTGGCACTTAATGAATGTTGGTCGGTTATTCTCACTATCTCTTCACAGATCTTACATATCGGCTCCTTGGGCATCATATTTTTATTCTATCATTTCCAGCATAAAAGGTATCTATTTTGCAGAGATTTCAAGATGTCCAAAATGTTCCGTACCTTGTGGGATGACAGACAAAAATATGTGTGAGAGTCATGGCCTGGATGCCTCCAGAGAAGGGTCCCAAAAAGGATCTTTAAGATCTTTGTCCACTTGTTCTAGGGGGTGTGTGTAAATATAAGTTGGGTCCCAATATTCTGGAATTGAAGATTAAGTACTTTGTGATTTTTACTTCCAGGCCTAGTCAATGATTGGTACATGTTGTTCAGGCTCATTATTTAGATTATGGTCTTCTTGGGCAGGGAAGTAATAGCTACCTCTCTTAGATGAAATGATCTGGTCTATTGTGTTCATGGCTCACAGATTGGTGTTTATGCCCCTCACGATCCACATCTTAGTTTTCCTTTCAGGTTTATTCTTTCTTCCTTAATGTTCAAGAAGAACATCTTTCAGGCTTTCCATGAATCATTAAAGGACTGAAGCCAAAGTTCTTACAATTTACAAGAATAACCAATCTTCCTGGACTTAAGCTGTTGTCTTACTTTCCCTGAGGGCCTGGAACATGTTTTTAAAACAAAAGGAAAGGAAAGGGAAAAGAAACCCAAAACAAACCAAAACCCAAACCAACAAAACCAAATTGTCTGGTTCAGAACCTGTTCTAATTTCTTCCAGGTAACAGGGGGGTTGGGGGGTGGGGGGAAGACAGCTATTAGCCTGTGTGTTGGCCTGAAGTTTCTCCTTGTAAGCTGTACTGGGTCATTACTATGAGGGATGTATGGGATGCTCAGGGAAGACTAGAACCTCTGGTGTGAGGCCTTGCTGACCCCTTTTTGGGGCTGTTCATCCACTTTTACTGTCCACCTGTCACCCAACTCTCATCTGTAGCTCCAAGAAGCTGTTAGCATGCTCGGCAGGCCACACCTTGGTAAAACTATCTCGGCAGACAGCTAAACCGGTTTGAGGATAACTGACAGGCCCCAAACTCACTGGTGAGTTAGGGCGATGTCAACCCCAAGCATAAGAAGATTTCCCCCCAGAAGGATGAGCAGATGAGAACAATTGTTCCAACAGCCTTGAAGGCCACTAAAGCAGGTGCTTTGGAGCACTTAGAACTCGGTCAGACATCGAAGAGTTAAGTGACTTGCCCAGGGTCACACGGCTAGTGAGTGTCAAGTGTCTGAGGTCAAATTTGAACTCAGGTCCTCCTGAATCCAGGGCCTGTGCTTTATCCACTGCGCCACCTAGCTGCTGCCTGTAGCATAACTTTTTGCATTGTTTTCCTGCTTCTTCCAGATAGTAGCCATGAGAGTAGCTTTTGCAGTGTTTTATTACTTTGTTTGCCTTTCTTTAGAACTTCTGGAGATTTCCTAGCTTCATTACATTATTGGGAAGCAAATGTAGGCAAAGGGACACTTCGCTGGCTCTGCTATTTTATCTGTATGGGTTACTCCCTGCCTTGGTACAGATTAAACTCTCTCCAAACCTCACTTTGGGCAATTCTTGTCCGTGGTTTCCAATAAATCTTCCATAAATTTTCTGTTCAATAAACTGGAGGTCTTTCTCTTATTCCTTCAATATTTCAAGGGTATCAGGATACCTACCACTTAGGTTATCCATCTATATCTCTCTATATGACCAATGAGTCTACTTTTCCAGTCAGACGTTCTTGTTCTTGGGGATGTTCCTGATTCCGCTTATCGCCCAAAAGCTACCATTGGTTGTCAACACTACACCCAACATGCACCTTCTAATGGCCCACTGGATTATATGCAATTTGAATTCTTCAGGGATGGTGGTGGTCCATGATTGATTTATAGCCATATTGTAACATCACTAGGAAACTATTGATTTTAAAGAGATGCACTTTTGTGACAATGAGGCATTGAGGATTATTATAATACCTAACCTTCTCCATTGACCTCCACCGTGTGTGCTACAGCTATCACAGCCAGAAGACTGTTGTAATACTTCTGTCCTGGGTCCACCTTAATCTCCATAACAGCAAAGGTCAGCATGCCCTCCCCTAACAGAACTGTACTCACAGCTGGACTCATAACTGATATATGTGGAGGTGGAACGAAATTTCCATACCTTGTAATGTGGAAATTTTTCAATATGCTAGAAGTTCATCCCATCGCTTTGCTGAGAAGGGAAGGGGGGGGGGACTTGAAAAGCTTTACTAGGTTCTATAAGAACACTAAGATAGATCACCTGTGATTTAGTATAATAGATTTCCCTCGGAGCTATTTGGAAATCACCTTTCTTTCCTCCAGGCCTCACTTAAGTTTACCCTAAGCGGGCTATCTTTACTGAGGGATAAATGTGCAGGTGATTCTTCTATAACATATTAAATTAGTAAAAAAAAAATTCAATTATAATTTACATCCCTGAAGATACCTCCCAACTCCAACTCAACAGTTTTTGCTCCTGGGAGAGGGAAGAGGGAAAAAGGAAGAAAGAGCAGTTGTGAGTTTGTTGGTGTTTAAATGCAGTGTCAAATCACAAATTGGCAAAAGAAGAGAAGGCAAACAAAACTAGTTGAGATGTTATCGGAAAGTTTATGATTCTCCCTATACATTTGTCTATGAGTCTGTAAATACTGTGAGACAAAGGGCCCCATTGATCTTTCCTTGCACAGATTCCATTAGCCATTCATAGTCTGGCTCGAAGGGAGGCTTGCACAAAGCCCGCTGGACAAATGCTAGGATGAGCTTAGTCACTTAAAAGCTTCCTGTCAGTCTACATTTTCAGAGACAGACAATGCCAACGCAAAAGAATACATTGCTTTTCCTAGAATTCAATGACCTTTTTCCCTGATCATTAACGACGCTTCCCTATGAATGAAGTTACTAATACGTTGTTATTTTAACACAGCAATATTCGATTATTTGAGGATGCTACTTATGTTTTTATTATAGTCTTCTATCCTAACAATTCATATTTATGTAATGTTTTAAAATTTACAAAGTGGGGGCAGCTAGGTGGCATAGTGGATAAAGCACTGGCCCTGGATTCAGGAAGACCTGAGTTCAAATTTGACCTCAGACACTTGACACTTACTAGCTGTGTGACCCTGGGCAAGTCATTTAACCCTCATTGCCCTGCAAAAAAAAAAAAAAATTTTTTTTAAATTGCAAGGTAACTCACATACATTTGATTCTCAAAACAACCCAGTATGGGAAGGTGCTGTTATTATCCCGATTTTACAGAAGAGAAAGCTGAGTTTCAGAGAATCTGATCTACTAACACTAATACAGCTAGTATCTGACACAGGATTCAGACCCACATGTTTCTGACTCAGAGTCCAGTACTGTCTCCACTAATCATGTTGTCATTATGCTCTATGTTTCCTTGCCGTTAGGTCTTGAATGCCTCAGGACACTTCTTATATAAAAGAATATTTCTTCTTCCTTACCTACAGTTCCAGAGTAACATTTCTAAATGTTTATTTCATTTGTTTTGTTTTTTTGGTTTTTGTTGTTGCTTTTTTGCAGGGCAATGAGGGTTAAGTGATTTGCTCAGTCACACAGCTACCAAGTGTCAAAAGTGTCTGAGGCCAGATTTAAACTCAGGTGCTCCTGAATCCAGGGCCAGTGCTTTATCCACTTCGCCATCTAGCTTTCCCCCTCATTTGATATTTACAATCATTTTCTAATTCTTCCCACAGTGCCTTGTAGTGTATAACTGTTTCCATATGCTGAAAGTTCATTCCATCACTTTGTCGAGAAGTTAAAAACAAACCAACCAACCTGTAAAGCTTTACTAGGCTCTATAGGAACACTAAGATTACTTTCAATTTGGTATATTATATTTCCTTCAGAGGTATTTGTAAATCACTTTTCCTTCTTTCAGGCCTCACTTAAGTTTACCCTAATCAGGCTATCTTTACCAACGAATAAATGTTTAGGTGATTTTTCTATTAAAAAATTAGATTATTAGAAATTCAATTATGATTTCCATCTGTGAAGAGCCATGTTCATGGTTGGGGAAAATGTCATGTTCTCTTTGGGATTATATCCCCCAGAATCCCCTAGTGATAACACCATAAAGTGCCATACAAGATTAGCAGGTAAGATTCTGAAGACAGCCAAGGGGTTAGTTATAAAATGAAGGAGCAAGAAGACTAGAAAAGAAATGGCCACAGATCTAGGGGGCAATCTTTTAACTGTATCTTTGTTGTTGTTGTTGTTTAGCTAACTAGTCAGGTATGACTCTTTATGAACCTATTTGGGGTTTTCTTCTTTTTTTTCCAGGGTTTTTTTGTTTTGTTTTGTTTTTTGTGGGGCAATGAGGGTTAAGTGACTTGTCCAGGGTCACACAGCTAGTAAGCTAGTGAGTATCAGGTGTCTGAGGCCAGATTTGAACTCAGGCCCTCCTGAATCCAGGGCCAGTGCTTTATCCACTGAGCCACCTAGCTGCCCCTGGGGTTTTCTTCTTAAAGATACTGGAGGGGTTTTCCATTTCCTTCTCTAGCTCCTTTTACAGATGAGGAAACTGAGGCAAACAGGGTTAAGTGACTTGCCCAGGGTCACACAAGTAGTAACTGTCTGAGGTCACATTTGAATTCAGGTCTTTCCAAGGCCGGCACTGTGTCACTGTTAATATGAATATATGGATCACCTGCATTTGATGGTGGTACCTTATTATCCAAAAGTATTTTCTATGAAATCCTGGGTTAATAGGAACAAAATGTCCTTCAACTGAACTCCAAACTGAACCCAGATAGCTAGCAGATAAAAGACCCTACCTGTTTTCTTTTCCCTCAGGATAGTAAGTTCCTATCTTATGTTGACATCTGGGTGTCCTCATCCTTGCCAAACTTTTTTTTTTTTCTTTTTTGGAATCCTGTAATCTTATCATGATGCTTCGGTATTTCCTCCATACTTTAACTGAAATTGTTAAACTGCCTTTGCTTCTGTATCATAGTATTGAAACTGTAATCATTGGACAAAAAAAAAAAACATATATACCCTCAGAAATGAGGAGTCTCTGAGCTTCCCTCTTAGGAGGAAAGTCTCCACACGATCATGTGTTATATATTTCTTCTTGGAACAAAATATTAAATTGATATTATGCTTTTCTTCAGTTTGTCTCTGATCAGTTTCATAGGAGGACAGGTATGGATATCATGTTCTCTGATCTGGTTTTGTAGGCGATATTATAAGATATTATAATTTCTCTGATCTGTTTATTAATTTTGTAGGAGAGATTAAAGATTATTTCTCTGATCTGTTTGTAGGAAACAGGCAGATGCAAAAGCTATATTTTAATATTCGGCCCACCTAGCCATTCAACTTTCAATGGTACTCAATGGGTAAGTTACTCACCTTTTATTGCTCTCTTAGATTGCACATCATACTGATTTGGCAATGTAGGAGCAGGAATAAGCTAGACTCTTGACTAATCATAAAAGTTATGTGCCCAAGGTCATATCAGGTAGTGTCAAAGATGCAATTGGACCCAAGCCCTCTGCCCTCAGGACTCATGTTCTTTCCACTGCACTGTTGCTGTCTCACAGTCCTAGAAAGAGGGAGAAGGTTTGGGGAGAAGCAGGTGATCGAACATTTGCTGTTGATTATCATTTGCTTATTACTTATCTTATATTTAAATTTTAATTAAGTGGGTTTTTGCATTACTATAATACTGTGTATATCATTCTTTTGGGGGGGCAGGGCAATGAGGGCTAAGTGACTTGCCCAGGGTCACACAGCTAGTAAGTGTCAAGTATCTGAGGTCAAATTTGAACTCAGGTCCTCCTGAATCCAGGGCTGGTGCTTTATCCACTTCGACACGTAGCTGCCCCTGTGTATGTAATTCTTGACAGTCAAGATTCAGAAGGAAAAGGTGGGGGGAAGCTAAGCAGTAGACTATAAACACAAAGAGGTCCTAGATATTTACAAATAACATCCAAGGGATGCCAAATATAGGCTATGGATGCTACTCTATGGTAAACTTTATTATTCTGATTTCAGATAAGTTTAGATTCTTACCTTTAGATGCATGTTTTATTTCAACTCCCTAGCGGGTCACAAGGTCACAAGGCCACAAGCAGTCAGAATACAATTTCCTTCTAATGTCATAACCATAGACTTGATCTCCTTGCTCTTGATTTGATCTCATTGAGCAAGCAGAGCAATAAATGCCTAGTTTCTAATCTCTGCTGGAATGGCCAGTGTTGTCTACTTTACTCTTAGTCTTCTGAGGCCTAACAGGAGAGGAAGGACCTACATGATAGCATGGAGATAAAAAGGTCAACAAGATTAAATTCACAAGTAAAAAAAACCCTGGATCTTTCTTCCTTCTCATGTGAAAATGGCATTGCTTCAGAGAGGCAGAGATGCATTTTGTTTTTATGTTTGAGAGTTGGAATATGTTGCTGGTCCTTGGAGTGGTGTGGAGGTGGAAATCATTTTATACAGGACCATAGAATCATAGAATTCTGGTTGCAAAGGACCTTAGAGGTCACCCAGTCCAACCTCTTCATTTTACAGATAATGAAACTGAAGCCCTGACACAACGCTAATAAGTGACAGATGAGGAATTTGAACCCAGGTCCACAGCCAACACTCTGCCTCTGAAATATATTTTTTTAAATCTTCCCATTATATAGGTTTAAGAAATCACTTGAGGGAGGTAAAAACATACAAACGTCTTGAAAATTTTATTCATCTGAAGTAAGTCATAATCTAAAACATTCCCATTTTTCTAATTTTTCTTTAAAAAATAAAAGTAAATAAATGCCACTAATGTCTTTCGGGTTTGCATCACAATCAAATCTCATTTCCTTCTCCCTCTCTCCCTTATAAAACAGAAACATCCTGCCTTGTAATACAGAAAAACAAAACAAATGGGGAAGGGGAAGAAAAAATGCTCCCTGTGCCCTAATTTCCCCCCCAATTCTTTTCTGCACCTTTACTTCTCTAGTGAGATCCCACCCAACTTGAATTTGCCCTGGCAAATGGGGATGAAAAGGGTCAAGATTGAGAATTTCAATAGTTCCTCTAGGTATGGCAGGCAATTGAGGAAGTATTGGACACTGTGATTAAGTGTGCACAGGTGGTGAAGCATTAAGGAACTATGCTTAAAGAATGGCAGTGCAGGGGTGGCTAGGTGGCGCAGTGGATAGAGCACCGGCCCTGGAGTCAGGAGTACCTGAGTTCAAATCCAGCCTCAGACACCTAACACTTACTAGCTGTGTGACCCTGGGCAAGTCACTTAACCCCAATTGCCTCACTAAAAAAAAAAAAAAAGAATGGCAGTGCATAAGAAATGACAAAAGGAATGGGCCCAGAAAAACCTGGGGAGAGTTGTATGAACTGATACAGAGTAACATGAATAGAAGCAGGAAGACCATCTGCACAATAACAGCACCATTGTGAGCATTTTATGTGGACAGAAGACACAGTCATCTTCCTTAGTTCAAATCTGTCCTCAGACACTTACTAGCTGTGTGACCCTGGGCAGGTCACTTAACCCTGTTTACCTCAGTTTCCTCATCTACAAAATGAGCTGGAGAAGAAAATGGCAAACCACGCCAGTATCTTTGCCAAGAAAACTACAAAGGGGGTCGCAAAGAGTCGGACACAACTGAAACAACCCAACAGCAACAATAAATTACAACAGGTATATCACCTCATTCCATGATTCTGTTTGACCTACATTCATTCACATGTGATGAGGCTTTTTAACTGTCATCTCCAATTTCACTCCCCAGCTCCTTAGTCTGAAGCAAGAGGATTTAACCCTTTTAGTGTCATGGGCCCCTTTGGCAGGCAGGTGAAGCTTCTGGACCCCTCCTCAGAATGTTGTTGTTGCTGTTGTTGCTATTCTTGTTGTTGTTGCTGTTATGGTTGTTGTTGTTCTTCTTCTTCTCTTCCTCCTCTTCCTCCTCCTCTCATTTCACTAATGCCCAACTCTTTGTAACCCCTCATTTGGGGGTTTCTTGGCAAAGATACTGGGGTGGTTTGCCATTTCCTTCTCCAGCTCATTTTACAGATGAGGAAACTGAGGCAAACAGGGTTAAGTGACTTGCCCAGGGTCACACAGCTGGTGAGTATCTGAGGTCAGATTAGAACACAGAAAGATAATTCTTCCTGACTCCAAGGTAGCACTCCACCCACTGGGCCACCCCTCTGCCCAATTTTTTTTTTAATGTGTAAAATATAGAAGATTATGAAGGATACTAATCATAGTGAAATGTGGTTATTAAAGTATTTTAAAGACACCTTCACAGACCCCAGAATAAGCACCCCTAAGTTTCTAACCTGTTGCACTCTGGTGCCAGCACAGGAATTGTGGCCGGTGAAAGGAAGAAAGAGGATGGGGGGCTGGTGGAATGTAGGAGGATGGTCTGACAGTATATTGCATCCAGAGAAAGCCCTGGGAGCAGCAGCATAGTGGGAGAGGTGGCAGGAATCAGGAAGTCGTCCAGACCTAAAATACATTCAGACACTAGATGTAAGAACAAGGTAGGGAGTTGTAACCTAGCAGACAACCAGGAACCAGGAAAAAGCAAATGAAAGGGAATGATTAAGTGGGTTGACGGTAGACAGGAACCAAAAAAAAAATACCAAAAAAACAGGCAAGAGAACAGATCATTCAGTCTGGAGGCCATCTGTTTGAATCCCTTCATTTTCTAGATGAGCACCTGAGGCCCAAAGGAGGTAACTGATCTGCCCGAGATCACAAAGGGAGGGATTCGAACCTAGGTCTTCTGACTCCAGATCCCCTATTTAGGGAATAACCCTTGTGAAGAGGAGATCCAACAACTGCTTCTGCAGCCACAGTGACTGAAGACAAGGAAAAGAAAGCTCTTACCACTGAAATCTTTGACACTTTCAAATGATTCAGCATAAGAAAGGAGTGTGTGTGGTTTTATTAGTGGAAGTAGCTTTCAAGAAGATGCATCACCGGGGGCAGCTAGGTGTCACAGTGGATGAAGCACCGGCCCTGAAGTCCGGAGGACCTGAGTTCAAATCCAGCCTCAGACACTTAACACTTACTAGCTGTGTGACCCTGGGCAAGTCACTTAACCCCAATTGCCTCACTTTAAAAAAAAAAAAAAGAAGAAGATGCATCACCACCGGCTTTGTCACCATACGCTAAGGCCCCTTTCGCTTGCAGCTCCTAGATGTATTGTTAACTACCCCATTAAATGGGACCTACTTGGAGAGCTTGGAACTGTCTTGCTTTTCCACTTGTAACCCCAGAGCTTAGCATAGTGACTTCAACATAGTAACTTACTTTTTCATTCATTCATTCATTCATCCATCCATCCATTCATTCATCCATCCACTCATTCATTCATTCATCCATCCATCCATTCATTCATCTATCCATTCATTCATTCATTCATTCATTCATTCATTCATTCATTCATTCATACCATGCTGCCTCAGGTGTCAGTTATGGGCACTTTTCCTGACCCAACCCAAGGCTCCAACCACAGGGATAGTTTTCTTCAGACTTACACTGGTCACTGAAAGGAAGTAGCTGCACTTTAGCCAGAGGGTTTGCATTGCTAGAAAATGAAGTTGGATCCAGCCATGTGGTCACTAAGGCTTAGTTCCCCAAGGTGACACCCTCCTCCCTGTCAGCCCCACCTAGGTTCGTTTGGAAAGTGAGTTCCTTTCAGCCACCTGTTACCCTTATGGGATTGCTTTCTCCTTCCTGGGTCCCTTGCCTAGCAACTCCATCTAACCAGGCTTCCTTTTCAGCACATAGTATGGTCGGCGATCCTTCTGCACCCTCTTCTTCTAAAGACCTCATCATGTGACAGATAGAGAGTCCCTGACCTGGAGTGGGGAAGACTTGGTTTTATGTCCTCCCTCTGATACTTAACTATCTATGTGACTATGGACTACTCACTCAACCTCTCTGAGGATCATGTCTGTCATCTGTAAAATGGAGATATCTAAAGAATGGATCAAATGAGATAATAAATGGATCAAATGAAAAGTACTCTGCTAACTTTAAAGCTCTCTATAGATGTCAGTTATTAGTATTGGTATTAGCATTATTAATTGATCTCCTTTCTTCTCAAGACCCTTTCTGCCTGAAGAAATATCCCTCTTGGGGACAGCTAGGTGGTGCAATAGATAAAGCACCCGCCCTGGATTCAGGAGTACCTGAATTCAAATCCCACCTCAGATACTTGACACTTACTAGCTGTGTGACCCTGGGCAAGTCACTTAACCCTCATTGCCTTACAAAAAAAAAAAAGAAAAAGAAATATCCCTTAGCGCCTTCTCCCCTGTCAGGGTCCCCTGACCTCTGACACTGGCATGCCTGAGATAATAGGAGAGAGCTCAAAAAGTATTATCAAGGCCTCAGCTGTCAGTGATCTTGTGGCACAGATTTATCACTGGCTAAATCTTTTAGTGGGCTCTGTGCCAGACATCTTGGGTAGCTCCCAGCATGGTCCAACACACAAGACATTTCCCAGGGAGGCATAGGGAGAGCCACACCAGGCACACCAGGCCCCTAGAGCCACATCGACTCACAAGGAAGAGATCTTACCTTGCTGTCTTGCCCTGCCTTTCCATATAAACAGCTCTTCAATAGCAGTCATCATAATAGTTCACATGTACCTACTCTTTAAGGTTTTCAAAGTTCATTTGTCAAAAGATTCCCGGGCATGTCCATGAGCACACAGCCAGTTAAGGGTCAGAGTTGAGAAATCAAACTTCTGTCTCCTGACTCTGATTCTGGGTCTCTTTTCATTCTTCCATGATCCTTCAAAAGAGAAGCCAAAGGAGCAGCTAGGTGGCACAGTGGATAAAGCACTGGCCTTGGATTTAGGAGGACCTGAGTTCAAATCCAGCCTCAGACACTTGACACTTACTAGCTGTGTGACCTTGGGCAAGTCACTTAACCCTCATTGCCCCACCAAAAAAATTAAAAAAAAAAAAAGAGAAGGCAGAAGTTTTGGTTCCCCCTAACCTTTTCTTTCCCACCTACAGGCATCCTTGAAGAGGTACAAAGGCTGGTTTGAGCACATTCCCCCATAGTTACTACCCTCCAGTTGCCCCTAGAGCTCATCTACCCTGGCTTTATTAGTGTGAAAAACACTTGGTGAGGAAACCTATTCTTCCCTCACATGGAGACCTCCAATCCCTCTCCCCCACAGTACTTTTTAGGTCATTCCTCATCTTCTGATTTTACTTTGTTCTCCTTCCAAACTTGACCCAAGTCCATTCAACTCTACACTGTCTTCTGCTCTCAAATTCCTCACCCTGTTGTCCAATGACCACTCATACCTTGCCAAACCTCAGGCTGGATTACTGCTTCCACCTGCCTCCTCTGCCTCTACTAACAAGCTGCTAATTGGAGCTGGAGGAAGTGTTGAGTGGATTCTAAATGATCTTTGATTACTCATTCTTCCTCAACCCACATATCCAATCAGTTGCTAGATCTTGCCATTTCTACCTCCTTCTCTTGCATCTGTCCCTTTCTCTCTATTCACATAGCCATCACTTCAATTTAAGTGTTCTAGATGATTGCAAAACTCTCCCAATTGGTCTCTCTGCCTTAAGTCTCTTCCCAACTTCAACATGGCTGCTGCGCTGATTTCCATGTCACTTTCATATTCAGCAAACTCCAAAGGTTCTCTGGTACTAGTAGGAGAAAATATTACCACCTCTATGTAGCTTCTAAAGCCCTTCACCACCTGCCCCCAGTCTATCTTTCCAGCCTCACTATCCCTTCCTCTTCCTCTTCCACTTTGTGATTCAGATTCACTTTCCTTCCGTTCTTTAAACATGGCAATACGCATCTCCCATCTACATGTCTGGAATGCATGCCTACTTCACCTCTGCCTCAAAGAATCCCTTTCTTCCTTCAAGACACATTTCAAGCACCAGCTTCTTCTATATGATGCTTTCCTTGATTGCCCAACTGCTAGTGCCCTCCCTCCCAGACTACCTTATATGATCAATGTATTTTCTTCTTTAATCATAAAAATGTTTTATTTTCTAGTTACATGTCAAGATGGTTTTCAACATTTGTTTTTATGAGATTTTGAGTTCCAAATTTTTCTCCCTCCCTCCCCAAGACAGAAAGCAATCTGATATAGGTTATATGAGTACAATCAATGTATTTTCTTTTTATTTACTCTGTGTGTAATTATATATGCCCTTGTCTCCCCTGTTAGAGTGTAGGCTCTTTGCAAGTAGAAATGGTTTCATTCTTTGTTTTTGTATCCCCAGAACCTAGGAGAGTACCTGGCACATAGTAGGCTCTTTTTTTATTTTTTTAGTGAGGCAATTGGGGTTAAGTGACTTGCCCAGGGTCACACAGCTAGTAAGTGTTAAGTGTCTGAGGCCGGATTTGAACTCAGGTCCTCCTGACTCCAGGGCCGGTGCTCTATCCACTGTGCCACCTAGCTGCCCCACATAGTAGGTTCTTAATAAGTGTTTGATTGATTTATTAAAACACACCCATCATCAAGCCTTCCCTATCTCATTTGCCTGTACCAAGGCTCTCAGTATAAATTCTCTCCTCCCTTTCAACTGAATGTGCTCCAGGCACCAGAATTTGTAGTTACTATGGCTTTGTATCCAAGTCTTCCAATGTTAAGTCTAAAGTCCATTCAAAAGTGGCTTATCTAAAGTCCTTCCTTGCATTTAACAACTTTGTTTACAGAGAAACAAGTTGGAAGAAAAGCAATTCATACTAAATTGGAGAAATAAAGCTCACAGGACTTTTGGACCCATCTGGCTCCTTGAGGTCCTAAAACTCAGGTGCCGAGCCCAGGGATACTTTTCAAAGTAACTCCATTTTATTGAGCCAGGTATCTTGGTAAATCTGAGAAGTCAGGTGTGGTAGCCAAGTGTGACGTGCCAGAGTTCTGGAAAGAGGCCCAGTCACCCTACCCTAGTTACAGCTTTGCCTGGGTGTTATCGTTATCATCATTAAAGAATTTATTGAACGACAATGGGTGGGTAAGGCATCATGCCGGGATGCAATAAGACGAAGACTCTGACCTCAATTTAATCCCACCCAGCACATTTCATGAAGTGTCAGCTGTGTGCAAGGCACCACACTAACAGGTACTCTTGAGGAGTTTGCATCTTACTGGAGAGATACAACACGTAAAGAGACAAATCTATGTGGAATCATCAGAGGAAGGCAGAGCTGAGAAAGTTGGGTGGAAGAGGATAGGGTTCCCCTAGGATGGAGTAGATGGGTTGAACTGGGAGGGAAGCTAAAGATCATAAGAAGTAGTAATGAGGGAATGCATTCTCAGCACGGGAGTGTGACACAGACGGCCACGTTTGGAAAACAACAACTAAACCAGTTTGACTAGACACTCATACGTATAAAGGGGAGCGATATGAAATAAGCCTGGTGAGGTAGGCGGGAGCCAGGCGGTGAAGGGCTTCAAATGCCAAGCTGAGCAGCTTGGAATTTATTCTAGAGACAATGGGGAGCTGACATAGTCAAGGAACAAGCCAGAAATCAGAGGCACGGGGCATCAGTCAAAGGCCCGAACCTGCTCCAGGGAGCAAAGTCAGCCCGACAGGCAGACTGACAGTCGGCACCAACTGGATTGTAAACTACTTTACTACAGGTGATGCAACATATTGACCTTTTGTATCTCACTCAGCACCAGACCTGGTGCTTTGCAAAGCACTTAAGGCATACTTGAATGAGCCCTAAATTAGGTGTGATGAAATCTTGACTTCAGTTTCCATTCCATATGGTACCAACCAACTCTACACCATGGATCATTTCCCTATTACAGTCACGAGAAGGAGCACCATTCAAAGCAAAGGAGTGTAAATCACACCTAAATGGGATGAGGAAGTAAAACTATGTTGATGTCATTTGGAATTAGGAAGAAAGGGATTATTTAAAGTAATCTGGGAAATAGTTACTTTCTAGTTTAGTATGACACCAAAACCCTTGCCTCTACTGAGAAAAGAGAAGTTGATCACTTTGGATTCTCCATTCATTTATTGGGGTAGGGCAGAACTACCCTGATTTAAGTTGACCCTTTCCACATCTTTGGACTGCTAAGTGGCACGGTGGATAGAGAGCTAGGCCTGGAGGCAGGAAGGCTCATTTTTCCTGATTTCAAATCTGACCTCAGAAACTCATTAGCTGTGTGCCCCTGGGCAAGTCACTTAACCCTATTTGCCTCAGTTTCCTCATCTGTAAAATGGGATGGAGAAGGAAATGGCAAACCACTCCATTGTCTTTGCCAAGAGAACCCCAAATGGGGTCATGAAGATAGGTACACAACTGGACAAAAAAGAAAGGGAGAATGAACTTGTGTTATATTGATCAATAATGACTAGACCAGCCTTTGTGTGGCAATGAACAGGAAGAATGAAGACACAGAAGGATGGGGGAAGTTGAAGGGGCAACACTAATTCGGTAGTTGGCTTCTGTTCCTCTTAGGAAGTATTTGTTATAACCTCTCTTTGTTGCCCTCTCTTTGGCAATAGCATCCGGAATCCTGTACTGTTTGTCCCTTTGAAGTTCTGCCCAGTGTGTTTCTGACTGTACCCTACTTCCTGGGAGCAGGAAAATCTATATCCGGGGAACAGTTGGTCATGATAATAAAGTCAGGATCAGGGCATCCTGCATCCCTGAGAACATACTCTTGGACATTCTAACCCAGGATTAGCAGTCTGGTGAGGCTTTTGGACCCCTTTCCAGAATAATGTCTTTAAATACATAAAGTAAAATACATAGATGTACAAAGGAAACCAATTACATTGAAATAATGTTATCCAAAAAGATTTCTTTTAAACATAAGTTTACGGAAGTCAGGTTAAGAATGCTGCTTCAAAGGCAGGTAAGTGGCACAATGGATAGAGCAGCAGCTCTATAGTTAGGAGGACCTGAGTTCAAATCCAGTCTCAGACACTAGTTGTGTGACCCTGGGTAAGTCACTTAACCCTGATTACCTGCAAAAAGAAAAAAGAATGCTGCTCCAACTTTAAAGGCAAGGTCATATAATATAGTTGGGCACTACTGACATCTTGGTCTTTGCTTATGTAATGTTCCTAGCCTGGAACGCCTTCTTGTTCTTTTCATCTATCCCAATCCTAACCATGCTTCAAGGCCCAGTTCAGATTCTGCCTCCTCCTTTAACCCTTCCCTGACCACTCTAGCCCTCACTTCCTTTCTCTCTGTTCCTCTCACCTTTGATTTGGTACTACACAGTCTGGGACTTAATTATACACTCTGCTATTATTTAGCGCGTATTAGTCACCTCTCCCCAACTTGGCTACTATAAACTCCTTTCTGGCAGGGACCACATCTGATAATCCTATAGTTTCCACTGAAGCATGATAGGTCCAAGTTAACCAAGAAGAAGTGAGTTAGGACAGGCTTAAAAATGGGTGTGTTTCCACACTGAGGAAGCTAAGGTAGCCAAGCTGGTAGAACAGCAAACAGTAATTGTGGGCAATAGTGTTGAGGATTGTACCCGCCTTTCTCCTACTCCAAGGTTGCCAGAAAGAAATGATTGTTGAGTTGAAATGGACTGAACTGTAGGCAGCAAACACAAGTGAGGAGGGCCAAGACCTCTGGCATGGTGCTCATTAGGATGCGCTCTTCCATGCTACCGTTGAGACAGCATGATGGTATAATGGAAAGACGGTATAATGGCTTAGGTGACCTGAGTTTGATTCCCAGCTTCCATACTCAACCAGCTAGGAGACCACGGATAGGCTTGTCAGGAGGAAAGCCCATCACAAACACAAAAGTGGCATATAAACATGAGTTGCTATGATGACTGCTATACTTTGATTTAAGGGCAGCTAGGTGGCACAGTAGATAGAGGGCTAGCCCTGGAGTCAGGATCTGAGTTGAAATCTGACCTCAGACACTTACGAGCTGGGTGACCCTGGGCAAGTCACCTGTTGGCTTCAGTTTCCCCATCTGTAAAATGATCTTGAGAAGGACATAGCAAACCATTCTAGTGTCTTTGCCAAAAAAGACCCCTCCGGATTTAAATATAGTTGTTTGTCTCATCATCAGACTGCGAAATTCTTGAGAGTAGGGGCTAGTTTTTGCCTTTCTTTCCATCCTCGGTGCTTTACTTGAGGTCCTCAATATAGTGCTTTCAAAACAATGCTTATTGACATATTTGGGGCTGGTCAGGATTTGAAAAGAGGGTGATAGTTGTCCTGGGTGCTTCCTTCAGTGGAGGCTTGGGCAGGAACTCTCCAGTTAGGAAAAAAGACCAGGGTCAGTTAGTCGGTGCAGTGGATGGAGCACCAGCCCTGGAGTCAGGAGGATCTGAGTTCAAATCCAACCTCAGACACTTGACACTTACTAGCTGTGTGACCCTGGGCAAGTCACTTAACCCCAATTGCCTCGCAAAAGAGAGAGAGAGAGAGCATAGGGAGGCATTGCCATTCTAAAAATGAGAAGTTTTGAAGGAAAAAAGGTAGGGAGGGGGTGTTACAGTAGTAATTATGTCTTCTGAAGGTTGTCATATGGAAGAGGAATTAAATCTATTTTGTTTGACTCTAAAGGGTAGAACTAGAGAGCAATATACATGCGTGGATGGAAAAACTTTATGAGAATTTGTTTTTGTTGTTCAACTGTTTTTCAGTTTGTGTCCTATTCTTCATGAATCCTTTTGGAGTCTTCTTGGCAAAGATATTGGAGTGGTTTACCATTTCCTTCTCCACTTCATTTTACTGATGAGGAAACTGAGGCCAATGGAGTTAAGTGACTTACCCAGGGTCACACAGCTAGTAAGTGTCAGGACAGATTTGAATTTATGAAGAGGACTCTTCCTGACTCCAGGTCCAGCACTGTATCTTCTAAGCCACCTACCTGCCCTTATGAGAATTAGAGGGGCCTTAAAATAGAGATTTGTCTTGGACCCTCAGGCCAATAGAATTTAAGCTTCTTAAGGACAGTTTTTCATTATGTGCCTGGCTGGCTTGGATTGGTTTGGAAGATATCAAAGTCCCCATCACTGGAAGTCTTCAAAAGGAGATGACCATCTTTGTACAGGATGAACATTTGTTGGGAATGCAGGAGATCAGATAGATGCGTTCCTCAGTTTCTTCCAACTCCAAGACTTAGTAATTCTTCCATCCCCTGACTCTTTGTTTACATGTTAATAAGAGGGGAGATGGCAAAAAAAGCAACTTTGTTCAAATCCC
The DNA here is from genome assembly GCF_019393635.1 of Dromiciops gliroides. Lineage (NCBI taxonomy): Eukaryota > Metazoa > Chordata > Mammalia > Microbiotheria > Microbiotheriidae > Dromiciops > Dromiciops gliroides. Next base: position 105,207,630 of record NC_057865.1, on the reverse strand, counting down.
CCTGGTGCTCCCTGGCCCTCTTATCCACGTGGATTTCTTAGATCCTGAATGCTTATCTGCCCTTTGACCAACCACATTTTCTTGCTCTCTAGAATCTTTATCTTTCTGGTTCCTTCCTGCCTGCCTGGTTTGACTATTGATTTTAGCATGCCCTGTAACTCTTGACTACCTGTCTTCTTTTCTTTTCTTTCTTTTTTTTTGGGGGGGGGCAGGGCAATGAGGGTTAAGTGACTTGCCCAAGGTCACACAGCTAGTGTCAAGTGTCTGAGGCTGGATTTGAACTCAGGTCCTCCTGAATCGAAGGCCAGTGCTTTATCCACTGCGCCACTTAGCTGCCCCCATACCTGTCTTATTTTCAACCCATTGCCTTTCCCTTGTTTCTAGTTACTTGGGTGGACCTCAACTCTAGATTCCTCCCCTAGTTCTAAGTCCTTGACTCTTCTGGGACCAACAGCTTCTGGAGATGTTGCCGGGCTTGCCCTATATCCTGGTCTCCCAGACTTCCTGTGACTCTACTGGTCTTGGCTACATGCCCCAAACCAATTGCACCCAGCCCCTGGGGCTCACAATAGCCTATGTCCTTACACAAAAGGCTGTGATTAGAGGTCATCGGTTGAGCCCTACTGCTCCTCCATTGAGCCTCCTAATGGAGCCTGGGGGCCTAACTGCATTTGGGTCACCTTAACTTTGGATACCCATCAGGGAGTGCTGGAGCCAACCCCTACTTTAGATTGCTAAATTTTTAGTATGAACATTTACAGGAATAAGCAAAACTACAAATCAAGGCTTGAGTTATTGCTTTGTGGCTTATCTAGACTTAATATAGTGATGGCAAAAATGTTAATAATACAGATTAAACTTAATGATATGTCCTGAAAATGTTGTTGCTGTTTCTCTCTTTTCTTTTTTTTTTCCAAGAATCAGTTGTTAAATATTTACTTGCATACTCTTGCTGCTAAATGTCCCTCTGTCACTTCAGAAACCCCATCTGTGGCACCTAAATCCCAAAAGCTTCTTCTGTCGTGTCCTGGGTCACAAAAACAGAGGTTGAGAGGGACCTCAGAGGTCATCTAACATAACTCTCTCCTGAAGAAGGACCTCCTCTACAATATCGATCAATCAATTTATTTATTTTGTGGGGCAATGAGGGTTACGTGACTTGCCCAGGGTCACACAGCTAGTAAGTGTCAAGTGTCTGAGGTCTGATTTGAACTCAGGTCTTCCTGAATCCAGGGCTGGTGCTCTATCCACTGCTCCACCTAGCTGCCCTGCAGTAAGCTTTTTATTAAGTGCCTACTATCTGCCAGGAACAAGGCAAGGCACTGGGGATATAAAGCCAACCTGCTCCCCCCACCAAGTAACCCCTGTTCTTGAGGAGCTTGCACCATAATGTGGAAGAAATCTAAGTACATACAAAAGCACATATGGGGGCAGCTAGATGGCACAGCGGTAAAGCACTGGTCCTGGATTCAGGAGTACCTGAGTTCAAATCCAGCTTCAGATACTTGACACTTACTAGCTGTGTGACCCTGGGCAAGTCACTTAATCCTCATTGCCCTGCAAAAAAAAAGCACATATGTATGTATACACACACACACACACACACACACACAACTATGTACAAATATATATGTATATACTTATATAGACACACATGTGTCTATATAGTAAATATAAGGCAATTCTTTTTTTAAAGTAATAATCATTTTTATTTATAGTCCTGGGTGCCAATTTTTATCCTTCTTTCCCTCTCTCCCCTCTCCCTTCCCTGAGATGGTAAGCAATCAGATATGGGTTATACATGTACGATTATGTAAAACATTACCATATTAGTCATTTTGTAAAAGAAAACTTGAATAAAAGAAAAAAATGAAAGAAAGTGAAAAATCGCATGTTTCAGTCTGTGTTCCATCAATATCAGTTCTTTCTTTGGAGGTGCAGAGTATGTTTCATCAATAGTCCCTTGAGATTGTCTTGGATAATTGCATTGTTGAGAATAGTTAAGTCATTCACAGTTCTTCATCAAACAATATATATATATATTTTTTTAGTGAGGCAATTGGGGTTAAGTGACTTGCCCAGGTTCATCAAACAATATTGCTGTCTCTGTGCACAACGTTCTCCTGATTCTGTTCACTTCACTATACATTTGTTCATACAAATCTCTCCAGGCCTTTCTGAAATCATCCTGCTTGTTATTTCTTATAGCCAATACTATTCCAACACAGTCATATACCACAATTAAATACAAGGCAATTCTTTTTTTTTTTTTTTGTGAGGCAATTGGGGTTAAGTGACTTGCCCAGGGTCACACAGCTAGTAAGTGTCAAGGGTCTGAGGCTCGATTTGAACTCAGGTCCTCCTGAATCCAGGGCCGCTGCTCTACCTAGCTGCCCCAATACAAGGCAATTCAAAAGCAGGATATACTCCTCAAGTGGAGATCCAGCCCTTGTTTAAAGACCTCCTCTGGTTGGGGCTGGAAGAGGGTGGGGAAGGGGAGCCTTCCTGAACTATCTCCAAGCCCAGGTCAGGCCTTTGAATCGCTCTTACTGTTAGGAAGTGATTCCTTATAAGAAACCTAAATTTGTTTCTTTACAACTTCCTTGAATTGCTGGAGTTTTACTCCCCAGGGCGAAGTAGAATAATTCTAATCCCTTTTCCATGTGACAGCCCTTCAGATGCATGAAGACAGCTATTATGTCCCCTTTAAGTCATCTTTCTTCAGGGGAAGAGGTAAAACATTTAAAAACTGGATTGCTAAAGTACAGGCACTAATAAATGTGAGCTTTAATACATGCTGGGGAACAAATTTGCTCTTTGGAAAACATCTTTGAAACTATAATTGATGTCACTGGGAAAATGATTCAAAGTAGAAATATTCATTTTAAATGTAATTTCCAAAGAAGGCATCTAAAGCAGAAAGCTAACTCGAATGGTTAAAAAAAAAAAGGAAAAAAAAAACCACTTTCAAAATACCAGCTCCTTTGAAGTGTTATCAACACAATGTTGTGAGTCCTAGAAGCCTGGATTTCTGAAGCCCCAAGACCAAACTTATACCATGGTACCTTGAGCTCTGGGAGTCCTCCAGATCCCCATGACTGAAAGTTTCCCCCAGATAAAGAAAAAGCCTGTTTCCATACCTGGAGAGTACCAGAAATCTGCCTCTTCTGAGCTTTACTTATTGCTCTGAGTTCCAGAAATTTATGCTCATTGGTTTCTCCAATTTCTGATATCTTCCCTTCTTCTTTTCCTTTCAAAAAATTTACTAAATTTTCCAAAGTTAACAAATATAAACTCTTCTATATTCGAAGAGGAACAGAAGAATAGAATTGAATATTAAACCATAAATCTATTACATGCGGCTTGTGTGTTTTTGCACATATATTTAAGGGGGGATTTAGATTTCCTCCTCCCCAGATCAGCTGACATCTTAGATATCAACAGATGATGAGGTATTCATATATTAATAAGGTGATAACACCTAGTGATCCTTTTATAAAGTGTGCATAATTTTCTCTTGAGTGAATCAGGAGGGGCAATCCTATGGACTGACAAGATGGTCATGCCACCTAATTGATTCTTTTTTGGGCGGGGGGGGGGGGGGTGAGGCAATTGGGGTTAAGTGACTTGCCCAGAGTCACACAGCTAGTAAGTGTCAAGTGTCTGAGGTTGGATTTGAACTCAGGTCTTCTGGAATCCAGGGCCGCTGCTCTATCCACTGTGCCACCTAGCTGTCCCCTAACTGATTCTTAAAAGAAACAGTTCACAAGTTTGGAGCCATCAAAGAGAGAACTAATAATCAGAAAAGAACCCAGCATTTCTTCACCTCTTGGTGAAAACGTAGGAATATGGGGAAAGGATTTTTTTTTATACACTTCCCCCTCCCACCACACACACATAGATACACAAAGTCTTCAGTTATGGCATCTAGCAGCGGAGCTACTCTCCTGAGAGGAGAAATCCTATTTAGAAGTTGGAGAATTGGTTCAAGAGGGTTTGAAGCCTAGCAAGAGAGCAGAGACAAGTTCTGGACAGATATGCATTCACAGAAGCACTTCAGAGAACAGGACCTCTGGCAGCAAAAAAGAGAGCCAGCTATGAACTCAAAAAAGAGTTAGCCCTGGCAGCTGAGAGTTGAGTGGTGGAGAGGTATAGACACTAGCAGCCCACCTGAGCGGTCCATCCAGCAACGATACTACACCCATGGGGAGAGTTTTATGAAAACTCCACAGGAGAGAAAGGACTCTGAAGCCCCCGCAGTATTAGAGAAATGAAAAGCCTTTTGGTCACATGTGTCTCCTACCTATATGCCTCCCTATTGTTGTATTCTGAGTTTGTTCCTACTTGTCCTATTGATACTCTGTGAATTAGTAAGACAGTGCACCCCAGGTTTCTCAGGGGAAATGTTTTATGCCTTTTATTCTGAGTAAATACATTTGCTAAGTGCTAATTATGTTTATCCTGAAGCATACCAGCAAGGGCTCACAAGCCATAGTTCTAGAAGTTCATACATATAGGATACATGATAAAAACTAGAAGTAACAGCTGCCCTCTGAGAACTCAATCTGTGAATGCTGAATTAAGGGGGGGTAGACAAGAAGGGAATACTATACATACTTGCATACATGTATATTATATGTATATAATTTAATAGGACAGTATACATAAGTATATACACACATCCATATATCAATAATATATGTTTGTATATCTATGTCTATCACCTATCTATATCTATCTATCTATCTATCTATCTATCTATCTATCTATCTATCTATCTATCTATCTATCTATCCATCCATCTATCTCTTAACAGGACAATACCAAGACTGCCCTGCTTGTCTGTGTCCCATTCTGAATTACCTTCTGCTCTCTTTTGTTAATATTTCATTGATGTTCTTCCCCCCCTTACTTGAGTATTACTATCGCAACCCTCCCACTGAGTCTCACACAACTCCCCCCCAAAAAAAAACCCCTTATAATAAATAGAGTCAAGCAAAACAACTTCCTATATCAGCCATGTTTGGAAATTGATGTCTTTTGCATCTCTAGTCCATGACCTCTCTGTCAAGAAGTGGGATATAGGCTTCATCATCAGTCCTCCAGGGTCAGTCTTTCATTTTTCTTGGTTTCTTGAGTCTGGCTTCCTTTTCTGAAGATCAGGGCTTCCTGGGTTCCCTGAATTTCCTCAGAGATACTGAAACTTGCCCTGTTTTTTACCGATAATTTTTTGTAAATAATATCATTTTGGGGCAGCTAGATGGCGCAGTGGATAAAGCATTGGCCTTGGATTCAGGAGGACCTGAGTTCAAATCCAGACTCAGACACTTGACACTTAACTAGCTGTGTGACCCTGGGCAAGTCACTTAACCCTCATCGCCCTGCAAAAAAAAAAATATATATATATATATATATAATTTTAATGGCTTTTATGTTTCTCACAAGAACACAATATACAACGATGTAGAGTCTAATGCTCATCCTTTAGTCCCTCAGCCAGCACTGGGGACTCTCAGGTGCTTCTGGGCCCCAACCGGCTCTGCTCTGGCTGATCTGCTAGGACTCAGAGGCCAGAGGAACCCTTAATCCCTATAAACAACATCTCCTGGTTGGGAGGCCAAGGGAAGGAGCAACAAAGGCAGATTGCTAGGGCAATACAAGCAAGGGAGCAGGTGAAAGCTGAAAGGAGGGTTGGATAGCAAAGCTTCAATAGAGGCAGACGGGATGAGATCCTCTGCCTGTTCTGGCCTCTAGCTTCCTCCTCTTCCTATCGTTTTCTCCTACTGAGTATTGCCCACTCCCTACTGTCTCTTTCTCAAACAAAAATACCTTGGGAGGGATCAAGCATCCAGCTCAAAATGCCATAGTAAGAATGTGACAAGTGGTGCTGGCTGGGTGAGAGGGCAGGTGCCTGAATGAAGAGCAACTTTGTAGCATTACCATTTTTCTATGGGGTATTCCTACTGGGATACCTTTTGGTCCACTCCTCGCCTCAAGTTGGCTAGGGACAGCCTGGAGCTCAGAGAGGGATGGGAAAGCAACAGAAGGGGGCAACATCGGGACAAGACATGGCCAGGCTTTTCAAAACTGGAACAAAGACTTGTCCAGGGAAACGGGTGATTGGGGGGGGGGGGTGAGAGGAGAAGGAGGAGCCTTTCCTATTCTTGGTGAAAAGAGGCCTAACTGGAGAGTCCTTTCAAAGATCCTTGTTTCTGGGGCAGCTAGGTGGTGCAGTGGATAAAGTACCAGCCCTGGATTCAGGAGTACCTGAGTTCAAATCTGGCATCAGACACTTGACACTTACTAGCTGTGTGACCCTGGGCAAGTCACTTAACCCTCATTGCCCCGCAAAGAAACAAAAAAACAACAAAGATCCTTGTTTCCACTTGTGCCCTGGAAAAGGGACCTCCAAGTCCCCTGAGGTCCAGCCTATTTTTTTCTATGGAATAATCTGGCAATGCCCAGGTTTTGCCCAAATTGCCCAGGTTTGGGAGACCTAATTAAGGGCTGATTTCCAAGATTCTAGCAATGAAGTTGATTATGATCCCCAGTGCTTAGGACAGTGCCTAGCACATAGTAAGTGCTTAATAAATGTTTATTGAATTAAGGCCCTTAGTAAAGTGCCTAGCACTAAATAATTGCTATTTATTGTTATTGTTATTATCTCACAGAAAAAGAGGATTGTATATGAAGCTATGACTCTCTATTATGTGCATCTGTTATATATCTCTAGTATGTATTAGGACTTTTAGTATATTTAAACTTTTTAACTAGATGGCTTCTAAGGATCCATCCAACTCAGATATCCTGAAATTCTGTAATTCTTTTTTTTTTTTTTTTTTTTGCGGGGCAGTGGGGGTTAAGTGACTTGCCCAGGGTCACACAGCTAGTAAGTGTCAAGTGTCTGAGGCCAGATTTGAACTCAGGTACTCCTGAATCCAGGGCCGGTGCTTTATCCACTGCGCCACCTAGCCGCCCCCAAAATTCTGTAATTCTACAAAAAGAACGACACTTGACTCAGCGTCCTAGTGCCTAGAGAATCAACCTTGGAGGAGAAAGACCTAAGTTCAAATGCTGCTTCTGACACATATTGATTATGTTATTATGAATAAATCATTTCCCTTTTAGTGTCCTAGACTAAGAGGTATCAAACACACTACCTGGGAGCCCCCAGGGGCCCCTTGCAGGACCCAGATTAAAAGGTAATAAGGAAATATTTACTAAAAACAAATGCAAATACAATAGAACACAGATAATGTTAATATTTGGTTTGCTAAGTCATTACGAATTCTGCAAGAACACTCCTGTACAGTTTAGTCATTCTAGATTTGTACATGAGTACACAGTGATATACACTACCCTCAACAATTATTTTAACCAGTGGTGTGCTGGAAACAGCTCAAACTGGCTTGAGAAAGCTGATTATTAAATTTTCAATGTGAACATTTACATCTCAGAAACTGACAAATGCTACAAATCAGGACTTGATCTGCTAGACCTAAGAAGACAATGGAGAAAATGTTAATAATGTCAATTAAAATTAAAAGCTTGTCATGCATGCATTCTTGGGGGAGAGCTTGGTTTTTTGTTTTGTTTTGCTTTTTTTTAGTGAGGCAATTGGGGTTAAGTGACTTGCCCAGGGTCACACAGCTAGTAAGTGTTAAGTGTCTGAGGCCAGACTTGAACTCAGGTACTCCTGACTCCAGGGCCGGTGCTCTATGCACTGTGCCACCTAGCTACCCGAGAGCTTGTTTTTAAGCATTTGCCAACACAGCCTTGGTCCATGAGTAAAGTACCAAGCCAATGACAATCTCCACTGGTAGAGAAGATTCCTTAGCAGGAGTTTCCCATGCCAGTGAAATCATGATCTCTGATCAAAAAAAAAAAGTCATGATACTTTCCATCATATATTTAGAGTCAGAAGGGATCTTAGCAGTAAGTTAGCAAACATTTATTAAACATCTACTATGTATATACACACACACACACATTTGTGTCTAATGATAGCCGTCTCGGGAGGGGAAGAGAAAAAATAAATAAATTTACATAATAACTATTATACATTTAAAAGGAATAGCAAGTTGTACATAATAGATTTGCAGTTTCATGTACCATCATCTTTTTTTATTATATTGTGTTATAGAAATGCTACTTTTAGTCCATAAATTACAAATAAAATAATTTTTAAAATCTACTATGTTCCATATGGAAATATGTTATGCATGATTGCACATATATAACCTATATCAAATTGCTTACCATTTCAGGGATGAGGGAAGTAAGAGAAGCAAGGGGGAAATTGGATCTCAACTTTTTAAAAAGAGAAATGTTAAAAATTATCTTTACATGTAACTGGAAAGGGGAAGCTAGGTGGCACAGTAGATAAAGCACCGGCCCTGGACTCAGGGGGACCTGAGTTCAAATCCAGCCTTGGACACTTGACACTTACTAGCTGTGTGACCTTGGGCAAGTCACTTGACCCTCATTGCCCTGCAAAAAAAAAAACCCACAAAAACCCCATGTAACTGGGAAAAATAAAATACCATTTTTTTAAAAGAAGTCTACTGTGAGGGAGGATAGGGAGAAAGGAAGAGACTTTGGAACACAAGGTTTTAAAAATCAATGTTACAATTTGTTTTTCCATGTAAGGTGGGGAAAAATTCTAAACAAATAAACAAACAAACAAACAAATAAATAAGTAAATGAATGAATGAATAAATGGATAGATAGATAGATAGATAGATAGATAGATAGATAGATAGATAGATAGATAGATAGATAGATATAGATATAGATGAGTCTACTGTGTTCCAGATATTGCTCTGGGTGCTAGAAATACAAAGACAACAATTTTTTAAAATTAAATTCCTTTAACTTCAAGAAGTCAGTAGATGGGACACCATAACTTTGTTCAAAGAAACAAGAAAAGCATTCAATTAAAATAGCTTCGGTTTCTACAAAGTATTAGTTTACAAAGTTTTTCCTCATGGCAACCCAATGAGGTTGCCCAAGTATTACTAAATATGTCTTACCAGTAGGAAAATTGATGCATAGAGCCACTCAGTGACTTATCCAAGGTGACTCAGCCAGTAAATGGCAGAGCTAGGAATTAAATAGGGCAACTAGGTGGCACAATGGATAGAGTGCATCCCTGGAGAAATGAAGACCTGAGTTCAAATCCTACCTCAGACACTTATTAGCGATGTGACCCATGGCAAGTCACTTAACCCTGTCTGCCTCAGTTTCCTCATCTGTAAAATGAACTGGAGAAGGAAATGGCAACCTCTTTGCCAAGAATGGGGTCATGGAGAGTCCTGGTCACGACAAAACAAAACCAATAACAGTACTTAAACACTTACCTTCTGGCTTTAGTCCCAATGGTTGCTTCTTATCATACTGATGCTATCCTCAGTAGCAATGAGTAGCAAACACTTTATTTGGGTTAAGTATATATAAAGGAAAGAGAATCCAACAGTGACTAATGTAGTTTGGTTATAGAGTTTATATATTTCACTGAAGAGCCCTTCATGAAAGGAACAGATTTAGTCTTATCTGATGAGCTTAATCTTTCTTTAGGGATTCACATGTAGGAAAGACCCATTCACTTAGAGGCAATCCACTTAATGAAGAAGGCACAGATGTGTTTTCCTAAATGTCAACAGAAGAGGAGAGAAGGAAGAGAGAAATAACAGTTTGTGCCCTGAGTCCTGGTGCCATTCATGAAATAGGCATAGAGGGTCCTGTCAGCCCAGACACTGCACAGTATGGGTCCTCTGCCCAGGTATTGTTAGTAAAGCTGGAGGAAGGGGTGAATTTCATATACAAGACCTCCTTCCTATTCATGAACCCAACGCAAGGGGGGAACTTCATCTACTAAAGCGCTAAAGCCACCCCATCTACAGCGGGTCCAATTAAGAAGACTGGTACAGAAGGGCCCTTACTTATAAAGAAGATTGAACATGACATTGTAATTGCCAACTGCCCTGAAGATGGTAATGAGGCAGGAAAAAAGAGCCCCCTCCCTCCTACTAAAGAGATTAAATGTGATACAGTATTATTCACTGTCAACATCGGTGGTCTTGGTGAAGGAAACCTAGTGTGAACTTTGCTTCCTAATGAGACAGAACATATCTTGATGTTAAATGGAATCTTGATGTTGAAAATTATATGGAAAAAACTTTCATAGGCTAGTGGTTGAATGGGCTGTGGTATGAACTGTTATACATCTACTATTATAATAATAACAGATCTAATAATCTAGTCTAACATCTGTTATAATAATAATAGTTAACATTTATATAGCATTTATTATGTCCCAGGTACAGGGCTAAGCACTTTACAATTATTATCTCATTTGACCATCACAACAACTCTGGGAGGTAGGGACTACTATTTATCCCCATTTTATGGGGTACAGTGGACAAAGCCTGGGTCTGGAGATAGGAAGACTCATCTTCCTGAGTTCAAATCTGGCCTCACACACTAATTAGCTGTGCATTTTCCTCAGTCTCCTGATCTGTAAAATGATTTAGACAAGGAAATGGCAAACCATTCCAGGATCTTTGTCAAGAAAACCCCAAAGGGGATCACAAAAAAGTTGGACATGACTGAACCACAACAACCAAGACTAGAAAGATGGGAGAGGGCTAGGTTATAAAGGCTTTGAATGCCAAACAAAGCATTTTGTATTTGATCCTGGATGCAATAGGGAGCCACTGCAGTTTATTGAAAGGGAGGGGAGGGGGGGTGACATGATCAGACCTGCATTTTAGGAAAATCACTTCAGCAGCTGTATGGATGGATTAGAGTTGGGAGACCCTGGACAAGTCATTTCATCTTTGGCTGCCTTAGTTTCCTCATTTGTAAAATGGGCATAATAATTCTAGCACCTACTCCACAGGGCTATTGTGAAGATTAAAAATTATAATATTGGGGGCGGCTAGGTGGCACAGTGGATAAAGCACCGGCCCTGGATTCAGGAGGACCTGAGTTCAAATCTGGCCTCAGTCACTTGACACTTACTAGCTGTGTGACTCTGGGCAAGTCACTTAACCCCCATTGGCCCACCAAAAAAAAAAATGATAATATTTGTAAAGTGCTTAGCACAATGCCTGTTACATAGTAGGTGCTTAATAAATGCTTATTCCTCCCTTTCCCTGCTTTCTACATTCCAGCTTCCTCCTGTTCCTCACACAGGATCCTACATTTCCCATCTCTGTACCATTCCTTGAAGCCCAAAAGACTATGTTACAGAGAACTTACAGAAGACAGGCACCCACACTGAAGACAAAAGAAGTGATACAAGGACACTCTCAAGGTTTCTCTCAAGAACTTTGGAGTCAGTTGTGAAACATGGGGGATACTGGCAAAGAACCACCCAGCACAGTGTGCCCGAATCAAAGAAGGTGCTGTGCTCTATGAACAAAGCAGAATTTCATTAGCTCAAAAGACACACGAAATGCACAACTTTAGAGACATCTCCACTCTAATTTTTCATATGGACTGTTTGTGCCTGACCTGTTGTAGAGCCTTTTGAGCTCGTATTGGTCTGATCACCATCTATTTTGACCCTAACATAGCAATGTCACTTTGGTCCTCTTTGAGCAAGAAGGACAACAACCAACCAACCACACCTTGGCTTCTATTCAATTTTTATTATTGTCTGCCTCTCTGATTACTCCCTTCTTACCTCCTTTTTTTTTTTTTTTAAAGTGAGGCAATTGAAGTTAAGTGACTTGCCCAGGGTCACACAGCTAGTAAGTATTAAGTGTCTGAGGCCAGATTTGAACTCAGGCACTCCTGACTCCAGGGCCGGTGCTCTATCCACCACGCCACCTAGCTGCCCCCTTCCTACCTCCTTTTATTGCTCCTCATTGTCCTCTCACCCTTACCTTTAATATTAGGGTCCCCTAAGGTTCTCTCTTTGGCCCGCTTTTCTCCCTGCACTCTCTTGGAGATATCTTCTCTTCACATGGAGTCAGTTATCACTTCTTTGCAAATAACTTCCAAGTCTCTATTTCCATCTCCAACCTTTCCCTAGAGCTCTGGTTCACATTTCCAAAGACCTGACAGATGCATCTACTTAGATCCCATCCTGAACACATCAAACTCAACATGTTTAAAACTGGACTCATCACCCCACCCAACCATCCTGCCCCTACTCTATGTCTGTTTATGACACTGTCTTGCCAGTCTCCCAAGCTGCTCACATTGCATTGTGGGGATGGCTGTCTTCAGAGACAAGCAGTTGCTTTGAGGTGAAGAGGTCTCCCAGCTGCCCAGATCATAAGAGAATATCAGGATGTTCTCCTAACACCAGCACTCAGGGCGGGGGAGGGCTGGTGCTGCTGGTTTCTGGAGTGTATCAGAGGACAGAAAGACCAATGAGTTTGTCCCTTGGGGGTGTGCAAGCAATAGGACTGAGTCAGTGAAATGCTCCATCAGTGGGGAGGGTGTCAGTGCATGTTGGGAATGAGTGAGGTTGTTTGTTCAGGTGTAGATCTCTGAGCAATTTGAGATAGTGTTTGGGACTTTCAGGTGTGGATCCCTGGAGGGTTGGGGGTGGGGGTGGAGGGGAGAATGTGAAAAGTGTGCATGCTTGGGCCAGGTAGAGACTGGCACACTGATGGTGCTGTGAGCCCTGAGTGTGAAAGTGCCCTGGGCCCCAGTGCCCAACCCCATGGAGCAATATCAGCATCAGAGAGACTGTGATGACAAAGCTTTGGCAGATGTGATATCTGATTGGCACGGTTCTTATTTTCAAATAGCAATTGCATGGGAAAGAGAACACCCAGCAGCTGGGACTGGGGTAGGGAAGGGATCACAAACAAACATAGAGCTTGGTAAGTGAAGAGGCTTGAGCACATGTGTAAGAGTTCATTGAAACAGTTAACCTTAGTTTCATTTTTGCCTCTTCATTCACTCCATAGTCAATCAGCTGCCAAGTCATTTTGATTCTAGTTCTGCCATTCTGGTAGTTCTAGCTCTAGCTGTCCTGGTGGATGATGAGGCTGTGCAACTTGGGAGACCTTACCCCTTCATGCGAGACTGAAACTTCAAGACTCAAGAGCAATGGTCCTTCACCCAAAAGAATGAATGAATGGGGGGCAGCTAGGTGGTGCAGTGGATAAAGCACTGGCCCTGGATTCAGGAGGACCTGAGTTCAAATCCGGCCTCAGACACTTGACACTTGCTAGCTGTGTGATCCTGGGCAAGTCACTTAACCCCCATTGACCCACAAAAGAAAAGAAAGAATGAATGAATGAATTTTTCAAAGCATTTATTAAGCACTTAGTGTATGCAAAACACATCCCCATTGCCCTAGGGATGCAAATAGAAAAATTAGACAGTCTGTGATCATGAGGCACTCACATTCTAATAGGAGGAGACAATATACATAGAATGTTTCAGCTGCAAGTCAGGCGAATAGGCCCCATGGTCCATAGAGCACAGCCACAAAGCCAAAAGTGATGCAACATTTTAAATGTCATTTTCACTGGTGAAATCGCATCTATTTCTGATGTTGAACCATTTGATGGCACCAAAGACTTGGGTGGTGACAACTTTCTTTTCCGTGTCTTTGATAGCTGTGGTTGCAGGCCCAGCAGCTTCCAGATCACATCTCCACTGGGATTCTTCACGGGATGATGGCTGTGGAAGGAGTCAGGAGAGGAAGGGAGGGAGTGCTGCTGCTGCTGCTGCTGCTGCTGCTGCTGCTGGTGCTCTTGGGCTTAGCTGCTCCTCAGTGGCGGCTGCTCAGCAGATGGTGTCTGTGGTGAGGAGCCAAGTAGGCCTCTTCTACATGGTGACCGCTCTCCACAATGATGGCTTTGGGGTCCAGGTTGGAAACAGAGCCAGTGGTGTGTGAGGTACTGCTTTCCCCAAGACTCTTGAGTTTATAGTCCTTGGCTACCTCCATCAAGGACTATCAGAAGGTGATGATGGATGACATGTATAGTTCATTCATGATGTCTCCGGGCCCTACTTAGGCTTCAGTCCTGACTCATCCCTGCAGGACTTTCTCTCTACTCTGTCATTGTAACTGGAAGCTCACTCCACCCCTGGCCTACTTCTCACACTGGAAGTCCCATTAGCCTCTGCAGCCTCTCCTTCCAATTAGCTGGTTCCTCTCAGACCCTCCATTGTAAGGAGAAGGCCTGGGCCAACCATGTTGTCATTCCTTTCCAGGCCACACTCCTGACTCAATTCCATAGGACTTTGTCGACCATGCCCCTCTGCTGGTTACCATCATCTTCCCACTTCCCCAACTTCTTCAGTTGCCTTTTATGTGTTGTCTTCTCACATTAGAACATAAGTTCCTTAAGGTCAAGGACTATCTTTCTCTCTGCTTATATTTGTATTCCCAGTGCTTACCGCAGTGGCCGGCACATAATCAGTGTTTAATAAATGCTTGTTGATTGACTGATTGATCACCAAGAGAAGTATGATTAACCAACAGATGGTGGCCCACCCAATAGACAATGCCTTTATCCTCCCAATAACCTTCCCACCTTTGGCCTTCCTTTCCCCTGCTGCCCAAATACTCAAACTCCATCCTTTTGAGCCTTTCAGTTCCATTTCTCAGTGCATTTACCCTCTAACCACTACCATTGGGAAAATCCTCTTTTCCAACCCATAAACCTTCCCAATCCTCCAGATGACCTCATGGCTTCAGCTGGCAGAGAGTGGGCTCTTTCTTCTAAGGGAGCAGCTGGTGACCCAAAGTACTGCTTTCCCCTTTTCAGTAGTGGGTAAAGTGGGTGGCTGAGGAAGAGTAGGCACGGATGGGTTGTGATTTTCATTGCAGATCTTATTACATTATCTTACACACACACACACACACACACACACACACACACACCCTTCCCACTACACCCTCCTTTTTCAAACTTCTCTATTACTACTGAGGGCACCAGGATTCTTCCTTGAGAGCAGAGACAGTGCTGGACTATCATCATATCCCTAGAGCCCCACACATAGTAGGCACTTATCTATGTTTGTTTAGTTAACTGAATGACCTGGGACTCATGGGACTTTGTGAGAGCCTTATTACATCTGCTGCCAATCTCTAAAGCCAACTCCCCACCCCACCCTGTGTTTCTCCAAATCTACCCCTAGGCCCTAGGCCTGATAGCAGAGAAGTAACATAATTAAAGTGCTATTTAAAGATTAGTCTGGTGGTATGCAGGATGGATTAGAGAGAGGAGAGACTGGAGTCAGGGAGGCTGGCTAGGGAACTATTGCAAAGATCGAGGTGGGAGGTGCTGAAGGTCTGAGCTAGAGCAAACTGGTAGAAGAGAAGTGGGTAGATAGGAGAGACATTGCAAAGACATAAACAAAAGGAATATAGTGGAATGCAGATGAGAAAGGAAAGAGCTGAGTCAAAAATAATTCCAAGGTTTCCAGCCAGACTGTCTGGGAGAATGACCAGCCCTATATTTAGTACAACTCATAACAATTTAGAAATATCTTCTATAACATCTCAGATAGGTGGACATCTGGCCTCTACATGAATACTTCTAGTAACAGGGGACTCACTACCTCACAAATCTGCTCTTTCCATTTTTGGGGACAGTTCTAAGTATCAGAAAGTTCTTCCTTACATTGGGGTAAAATCTGCCTCCCTATAATTCCCAACCATTGGTCTTCCTCTCTGGAATCATGTGGAGTAATTATAATCCTTCTTCCTGACCCTTCAAATATCAGGTGACTTTTCTGTTCCCCCTTCTCACTCCACCCTCCAAGACTTCTTTTTCTAGGTCAAGGATTCCCTTTTCTATCCCATGTTCTCACACCGACAGTGAGATATGGCAAAAGGAGCACAGAATTTATCATCAGAGAGCCTGGGATTGAGTCCTGACTGATGCTTTTACTGACAGCATTAGTTTAGACACATCACTGAACTTCTCAGAGAATAAATTTCCTTATCTTTAAAACGGGGATAATAGGGATCATTCTACTCACACTACCTCCCTCCTGGGGTTGGTGTAAGAAAAATGCTTTGTAAATAACAGAGCCTGCTTACACTTGTGATCTTAAGATAATACTTCTGTTTGTGGACATTTCTCTTGCAAGGTAGCAACCAGAACTGAAGTCAACACAACTAGCATTGATAGAGCCAGGTGTTCATGAATGCCTATGACAACATGCCAGATGTTGCTTGACCCTGCTAAGTACAGTGGGATTTTCACTTCCCATGCTTGACACCATACTCAATTGAATTAGCCTTTTTTTTAGTTGTTGTGGTTCAGTCGTGTCTGGGTCTTCATGACCCCATGTGGGGTTTCCTTGGCAAAGACACTGGAGCAGTTTGCCATTTCCTTCTCTGGCTCCTTTTCACAGATGAGGAAACTGAGGCAAACAGGGTTAAATGACTTGTGCAGAGTCACATAGCTATAAAGTGGCTGAGCCTGGATTTAAACTCAGGCCTTCCTAACTTCCACCTGGTGCTCTGTCCATTGTGCCACCTAGTTATTAGTTTTGTTTTGTTTTTAGTAACCAAGTCAAACTGTTGGCTAATAATTACTTTGCAGTCAAGAGGAACAAAAATGATGTAAACCTTGGGGTGGAAGATGACTACTACATCTTACAATTCGTGAAAAGAAGAAAAGGAAAAGCCGGGCATACTTTGACACACCCTAGATTTTGGAAGAAGAATTTCACAGATTTCAGAGAAAGGCTAAGTAAGATACCAAGTATGCAAATTTCCCAAGGGGCATCAGCTCAGGAGGGAGAGAGAGTTCTGAATAATCAATTCTGCTGAGGAAGGAAACAAGCATTCATTAAGCTCCTATGTTAAACACTTCACAAATATGAACACCTTTCATCCTTGAAATAACTCCAGAAGAAGGTAGTTGCTATTGTCCTTCTTTAACAATCGAGGAAGCTAAAGCAGACAGAGGTTAAGTGACTTACCCAGGGTCACACAGCTATTACATAGATGAGGCTGGATTTGAGGTCTTCCAGGCTCCAGCCTGAGCATTCTAGTCATTGCACAACCTAGATGCTCTAAGAGATAAAAAGGGAATGTTTTCTCAAAAGACCAACAGGGATGTACAGAGAATTCATCAATCAGGAGAATGTAATGGGTACATGTGAATAAAGTTCAAAACCTAGCAAGGTTTACTGGCCACACGTACATTACAAAAGGTCAAGAATTAAGTCAGGAAAAGACAAGGACCTTGCCCTATGGGCTTAGTTTTGTTCCAATGGTCTTTCTGCTTCCCACTCATTTCCATGACATTGTGAGTTGTAAAAGTGAAAAACTGGAGGGCTCCAAAATCCAACAGTAGCTTCTAACTGGGGGAGGAAGGGGGAGTCCCTGGATAAATTTCAAGGGGTCCATGAACTTGGATGGGGAAAAAATTATATCTTTACTTTCACTGACCTTTAACTGAAATTTGGTATTTCCTTCGGTTATTTAAAAATATCATTCTGGGGGCAGCTAGGTGGCCCAGTGGATAGAGCACGGGCCCTGGAGTCAGGAGGACCTGAGTTCAAATCTGGCCTCAGACACTTAACACTTACTAGCTGTGTGACCCTGGGGAAGTCACTTAATCCCAATTGCCTCACCAAATATATATATATATATATATGTGTGTGTGTGTGTGTATGTGTGTATACATAGAGAGAGACAGAGAGAGAAAGAGAGAGAAGAGGTTCATAGACTTCCCCAGACTGCCAAAGGGGTCCATGATGCACCTTCCAAAGGTTAAGAAACCCCATAAGGGGCAATGGAAGTTGAGAGCATTTTAACATGCAGAGATTAAGCCACAAGTAATATGGGTTCTCTGACTCTAGATCCAAATGAGGTTATGACAGAGAGGCAAACCCTGGTGACTCCCAAATAACGGAGAGAAAAACAGACTTAAGCCTTAAGCACTAGTTAACTGCAAAATGAGGGTGACAATAACACTTACCTCAGAGAGCTGTTGTGAAGATCCAGTGGGATAATACTGGTAATAGCACAAGGCCTGGCATACAAGAGGTGCTCAATAAATGCTTATCCTTCCCAGTCACCTGCAGTGATTTTGACTCTGTATTCTGGCTAAGGACCCTAGTTAAAGCCAGAAGCTACGAACATAGAATTTCTCTATAATTTCTTGCCCCATGCAGTGGTACCCAGAAGTGACCAGCAGTGACCAACAATACCCAGCAAAGATTATAGACTATACTGACAAGCCTTAGCAGAGCCTAAGTGTCTCACAGAGACTGCATACCACGGGAAGGTAGCAGAAAGCAGGCCCAGCAGAAACAGGGCAATGACCAGAAGACAATGGCAGCACTTTCCACATGTGTGTCTTGGCCACAAACATTTGGGGCACTGTGTGCTGCCCCAAAATGTGTGCCTCATCATGCATATTCCAAGTCTATACACATACCTCACATGTATTTCCCAACACATGTTCCCCACATTTGTTCCCTTTTCCTCTACTTAAGGCATGTGTACACAAACTATTGTAAAAGGATAAGATAAAGTTGAAATAAACAATTTTTTTCTTTTTATTTAAGACTCGGGTACATGCAGAGACCCCATCAGCTAGCTCTTATGGCTTCTTTCCATGTAGAGCTACTTTTGGAAAAACCAAGGAGACGTAAAGGAAGTGTCTTAGAGAGACTGTGAATCATCTGGATGTAGTCTAAGTCATTTTGACTGGCTAACTACATATGGTGAATGAGAGGTTATATAACCAGCTACAGAGACATTTAAAAGTCCTTAGTCAACTTCCATTAGCTCTCTTCACCTCATTGTTTTCAGCTTCATTCTAGTGTTTTCACAACATCTGGTGAGGGGGGCAGCTAGGTGGCGCAGTGGATAGAGCACCGGTCCTGGATTCAGGAGGACCTAAATTCAAATCCGGCCTCAGACACTTGACACTAGCTGTGTGACCCTGGGCAAGTCACTTAACCCCAATTGCCCTGCAAAAAAAAAAAATCACAACATCTGGTGAGAGACCATGCTGTAAGGGGAAGGGTCATGAGGAATCCTTCTTTCTCCCTAAGGCCATATGGCCCTGAGATATGGGCCTGGATCCTTGGCCTTTTCATTTGATCTTTTCTCTATGATCAGGAGACTAAGCCACATGAATCAGGTTTGGTTTTGCAGCCGGCCCTGAATTGATGTCCTGAGGAACAAAGAACAACCTTCAGGACTCAGGATCAGAGAAGGGACTCAATCAGCAGTCATGGTGAACTGGCTATGAACCTGGAAGGACCCACATTTTATAGGAACTGTATAGGGAGGTAATAGTCCCACTATCCTCTGCCTCAGCGAGATCACAACTTTGTGCCATAGTTTAGGAAGTATAATGATAAGCTTAAGAGAGGTTCCAGAGGAGAGTGACCAAGATGGTGAAAGGTCTTGGAATATGAAAACTGAAAAAGAGAAGGCTTAGAAAGGGCATGATAAGTGGATAGAGCACCGGCCCTGGAGTCAGGAGTACCTGAGTTCAAATCTGGCCTCAGACACTTTACACACTTACTAGCTGTGTGACCCTGGGCAAGTCACTTAACCCCAATTGCCTCACCAAAAAAAAAAGGGGGGCATGATAGTTGTCTTCAAATCCTTAAAATTCATGCTGCCACATGGATGAGGGCTTAAATTTATTCTGCTTGGCCCCGCAAGGCAGAACTGGGAGCAATTGATGGACAATAATTACAAAGATATAACTTTAGCTTTAGATGAGGAAAAACTTCTTAATAATTAGAACTATACAAAAGTAGAATGGACTTCCTTGGGAGGCACGTCATTAAAGGAATTCAAGTAAAGGTTGGGTGGCCTCTTTTCAAGTGTATAGTAGGGCAGCTAGGTGACACAGTGGATAAAACACCGGTCCTGGATTCAGGAGGACCTGAGTTCAAATCTGGCCTCAGACACTTGACACTTACTAGCTGTGTGACCCTGGGTAAGTCACTTAACCCTCATTGTCCAGGAAAAAAAAAAAGTCATCTAGTTCAAGTGGATAGTAGAAAGGGTTCTTGCTCATTGATGAGTCAGACTAGATGACCTTTGAGGTCTCTTTCACCTCTGGGATTCTGGAATTTTGTGCTTTTCCTCCTGTCTAAAAATACTTAATTTTTTTAACCTAAGTGCAAGACTTTAAATATATCCCTATTAAATTTCATAGTTTCAGCGCACCGTTCCAGATTTTTAAGTTATTTTAAAATGTAGATTCTGTCTTTCAATTCATTTGCTACCATTCCTACCTTTGTGCCATCTGCAAATATGTTAAGCATCTTTTCATCCAAGTCACTGATAACAATTTTCAAGAGGATAGTGTCACAGACACAGAGCCCTTTAACATTCTGCTAGAGTCCTCTCTCCAGAGTGACATGGATCCATTAATCAACAGTCTTTGGAAACAGATGTTGGGCAGAAACAAATACACTCCACTGTCCTGTCATCCAGCCTACATTTCCCCATCTCGTCAACAAGGATATTATGAAAGACCGTCTGAGTCAGCAGCAGTGGCACCAACCCTGAGAGGCTGGAGGGAGAGCAAATAACCATTGGAAAAGGGTGTAATTAACCCCGTGTTTTTAGGGCAGAGAGGATCAACAATGCATGCTAGTGTTCCTAAATTAACAAGGTGCAGAGGTAAGCAGGAAAGAGAGAAGTGAGTCAAGATTCCTCAGGTGACTTTTCTTCAGTGGCTAGCTAGTTTTCATCTTCATCTTCTTCATCTCAGCTCTCCTCTTATGCTGCTATCACCTTGGATCAATGGTCACTCACCCACTGGAAAACCTTCCATGGTTCTCTACTGCAGTTAGTATCAAATACAAAATCCTCAATCTGGCACAGAAGAGCCACAATCTGGAGACAATCAGCCAGTAAATAAACATTCATTAAGCTCTTAGCATGTACCAAGCACAGTGCTTGGCACAGGACAAGGCAAGAAACAGTCTCTGCCCTCTACAACCTCATGTTCAGATGAGGGAGACACCATGTAAATAACTAGGAACATATCAGATAGAGAGAGAGAGAAGATGATAGTGGGGTTGGGAGGGCTGAGAAGGAGCCACTGTGAAAGACCTCCAGTAGAAGTTGGGATTTGAGCTGCACCTTGAAGGAAGTCAGGGAAACTGAGGCAGAAGCAGGGAAAGGGCAGAAACCTACCTCTCAATGCAATTCAGCTAACATTTATTAATCATGTGCAAAGGGCAGCTAGGTGGTAGAGTGAATAAAGCAGCAGACCTGGACTAAGGAAGACTCATCTCCCTAAGTTCAAATCCAGTCTCAGACATTTACTAGTTGTGTGACCCTAGGCAAGTCACTTAACCCTCTTTGCCTCAATTTCCTCATCTGTAAAAGGAGTTGAAGAAGCAAATGGCAAACCACTCCAATATCTCTGCTAAGAAAACCCCAGATGGGGTCACAGAGAGTCAGAGACAACTAAACAACAATATGCCTGATATTTGAGAGACAGTCTAATAGACATAATAGCTACTATTTAGCTAAATTCTCCATATTCTCTTCCTGTATTGTTATATTATCAGAACACTGAGTATCTGAACAATATTATCTCAGCTCCCAACAGAAATACTTTCTCTAACCTATGATTTAGTGTTATGTTCACCGGCTTTATAAAGGGGGTTGATATAAGAATCCCCTGTTTGAACAGTATTTCTGGATCTTTTGCAAAATTTGTAATTGAAAATATTGACCAGTATGTCACCTAGTATCCCTTATTCAAGGATCCATGGGACAAATTACTGCTTGAGTTTAGTTCTAGGAAGAAGTTTTTCTCTGCAGATCCATACATATGTTTTCTTCTGTCAGAAGAAGAAAACAATGAAACAGAACATACTTCCTCGAAACTTAAAATTTAGTCAATGCCTTAGTGTATTTATCAGCTCATTTTTGGTGCCTCATAACATCTCCAGGAATGTGCTTAGAACAGTTCATCCCTGCTCCAAAGCTGATTGTTAAGTTTTCACTGTGAGCATTTGCAACTCAGTAAATGCTATAAAGCAGGGCTTAGTTTATTGTTTTGTTGCTTTTCTAGACTTAAGAAAGTGATAGAGAAAATATTAATGTAAATTAAACTTAAAAGTGTGCCGTGCATACTATTTTTTAAAGTCAGTTGTGAAACTTTTCCCTCCCCTACACACCACTGAGTCTACCCCCCTGTACTCTACTCATATATTTTCTGTTCTATTTTTATTCCTAAATGTCCTATTTTGCACTATGCTTAATTTTATAATCACAAATATTTTTGTAAGAAGAAAAGAATGAGAGAAGAAGAAAAAGAAAGAAAGCTACTTCTGGGCCCAGAAGAGTCAAGATATTTCAAAGTAGGAGAGACCTGGATGGATAGGAGATAAAGGAGGAGCAATTGGTAATGAAGAAGAAGTAAGTTCTGGGTGCAATGCTGACATAAGAAAGCTACCCTGTATGGGGCAGCTAGGTGGTGCAGTGGATAAAGCACTGGCCTTGGATTCAGGAGGACCTCAGTTCAAATCCAGCCTCAGACACTTGACACTTAACTACCTGTGTGACCCTGGGCAAGTCACTTAACCCTCATTGCCCTGCCCCCAAAAAAGCCACCCTGTAGTTTGTGGTTTTAGATGATTTTCTGAGATCATTGCCAATTTATCCTACTTGTATCTTGATTGTACCTGGTTATTTGCATGTTTTCCCCACCCTACCCCCATTAGAGTGTTAGGACCTTGAGGGTATTCCTTTGAATCCCCAGTGCTTAACTTGGCACATATTTTTGTTCAGTTGTGTCCAACTCTAGGTGACTCTATAGACTTTTGTCCATGGGGTTTTCTTGGAAAAGATTCTGGAGTAGTCTGCCATTTCCTTCTCCCATGTGCCCCCATTTTACAGATGAGGAACTGAGACAAATAAGGGTGACTTGCCCAGAGTTACACAGCTAGCAAGCATCTGAGGCCAGATTTGAACTTCCCAGATCCAGGCCCAGTGCTCTATCCACTGAACCACCTAATTGTTTGTTGACTTGACTTTTTCTAGGCTCCTTCAAAACCCAAAATGACTGATGAAATTTCAACAAGGAAGCAACGCACCTGACATAGTCTATACCTGGCCCTGCCAGTGACTAAATATGTGACCAGAGACAAGCTGCTAAACATATCTAGGCCTCAGTTTCTTCATCTGAAAAATGAGGATGTTGAAATAGATGATTTCTGATGTTCCCTCCAACACTGATTTTCTACAATGGTATAATATTCCATAAACACCCTCCAAAAAAAATAATGACTACTAGTTAAAATCCTTGCAAACTTGCACAAGCATCTGGATAGCTAAAAATACTCTTCTGAACATTTGTTCAGGATAATTTCAGTCCTTCCTACCTTTCTGAGCCTGAGCTCAGGAACATTCTGTGCATTGATTGCTCTAGATATCTCTCTGATGACACTGAGAACAAGGGCTCATTTCTCAAGATCTGAAAGCACCAATCACTAGACTACACAAATATGAAGTGGGCAGTTTTATTCCCCTAGAATGGTACTGAGACTCTTCCAAGGATGCTCTCCCATAGTGCAAGTACAAAGGCTGTATCTAGCTTCTCTTTCTGCTTGGTTATCACACTGGTGATAAGAGAGCTTTCAGTGACCTACAAATAGTACACACTGAAACATCTGATTTAAAAATACATATATTGCTTACACCTCCCATCTCTCTGCTAATGGATAGATTGTCAAGGAAACAAACATTTATTAAGCACTTACTATGTGTAACACACTGTCCTAAAAACTTTACAAATATTATCTCGTTTGATCCTCAACAGCAACCCTGGGAGGTAGGTGGGTACTATTATTATTCCCCCACTTTTATAGCTGAAGAAATTGAAGATAGGGGTTAAATGATTTACCCATGGGGCAGCTAGGTGGCGCAGTGGATAGAGCACCAGCCCTGGAGTCAGGAGGACCTGAGTTCAAATCTGACCTCACACCCCTGACACTTACTAGCTGTGTGACCCTGGGCAAGTCACTTAACCCCAATTGCCTCACCAAAAAAAAAAAAAGATTTACCCAGAATCACACAACTGGTAAGTATTTAAGGCCATATTTGAACTCAGTCCTTCCTGAATCCAGGATAAACAATCAGTTGTACCAACAGGCTGCCTCTCAACTTCTTCAACTCTATCCCTTAGAATCCCTAGCTTCCTTCTAGGATCAGCTCTTCTCACAACCAAGCAAGGCCTATCTTGATCTCCCCCTCCCCACAACTTCTTCCTCTACCCCCAGTGGCTAATGCCTGCCCCACCAAATTACCTAGTATTTGTTTTGCAGATATTTTGCATGTGACTGAGAGGCAGCCTGGCCTAGGAGAATGGGAGGTCTGGATTCAAATGTCACCTCTGACATAAACTGACTAAGCAACTTTGGGCCTCCCACACCCACACCCCCCAATTTCCTAAACTAGTCATTGCTATCTGCATAAGTAGAGGTAGTTTCATTCCTGATTTCCCTATAACAGAGACCAAATCTCTAGATCTAGACCAAAAAACTTTGTTTGTATTTATTTTTCTGTGAAGGTGATGTTTCCCCTTGAAGGCAAAAACTGTTTCCTTTTCATCTTTGTTATCCCCCGTGCCTAGCAAAATGTAGGGCCAGTTTACTAAAGGACTTGGATGAATGACCACAGCCCCTCATTCTACTTCCATAATTTCCTGTTTCATTTATTTTCAGGGCCCCACTTCTGGAGTGTAGGGTCAGATTGGACAAGGCACCCTGATGCTTAACATAGTGTCTGGCATGTAGTAAAGGGTTTTTTGTTTGGTTTGGTTTTGGTCTTGTTACATTTTGAGTTCTTATTTGTCTCCCTCTTTCCCAACCTCGAATTAGAAAAGGACCCAGGGGTGTGTGTGTGTGTGTGTGTGTGTGTGTGTGTGTGTGTGTGTGCCCCCGCGCGAGCGCGTGTACACATATTTACACACATAGATACATATATGTATGTATACATCCATCCATTGTATGTATACATCCATCCATATATCAGTTCTTTCTCTGGATAGCATTTTCCTTTATAAATCCTTCATAGTTGATTTCAACGATCACATTATTCAGAGTAGCTTAGTCAATCACAGTCACTTTGCTGTTACTGTATAAAACGGTGCACTTTGTTTTATATCATGTAAGTCTGTCCCCCCCTAAAACCGACCGGCTCATCATCTCTGACAGCACAACAGTATTCCATATCCGCTAAGTGTCTTGCTCCTGGGCTGCAGTCCTTTGTTGGTTTACAAGTTGGTGGGGTGGGGGAGGTTGGTTGGTTTTTGCAAGCAGTATTTAGGGACCAAAGGCAAAAAACAAAACAAAAACAAAAAACATCTCGTCCTCTGCAAAACAAATCTGTTTCCTGCTAGAACCGGTGTCTAGGGCCCCTGCATTTGAATTCTCTTTCTAAGGCCCCCTGGCAGTGGGGGGGCCTTCCCACCACCTTTGATGAAGAGTAGGAGGGGTGGGGGCTGTAAGTTCCCATCCACCCCACCCCCAGCTCCGAGGCTCCTCTGGGAATCGCCCGGATCCCATTCATTGCAACTTTTAAGAAATCCGGAGACCTTCGGAGCTTGTGCAGCTGCGATGGAGCCAACTTCCCCACCCCCATCCCTCATTTGTGAAGTGAGAAACTGGGCGAGCTGCGGATTTTCTCGCTTGGACTGGGAGGTGGGGAGCTCTGCAGGATGCCCTAGCGCTCCCTCCTCCAGCCTTCCTTAGGATACCAGCAGCCCGGCAGGCGGGGAGCCCGGGAGCAGGCAGACCGCAACGTGCAGCACGTGCGCTGCCCGGTGATTGGCAGCCGCGGTCCTCCTCTGCGCCTCCCCAAGGCAGTCTCTTTCCTTGGGGAAAGCGCTGGGTTAAAGGTGCCGCCTGGCTTTGAAGGAGCGGGAGGGGGAGGGGGGAAGCCGAGAGCTGCGCCGAGCCTGGAAGGAGCAGGGGGAAGAGGGTCGGGAGATGCCATCTGCCGGGATGCCCACCGCTCGCCCGGCGCCTGGTGATCGCGGGGGCTGGCTCTCTCCTCCTCACCTGCTCTGCCCGGAGCAGCGGCGCTGCCCGGCCCGAGCTCAGCCTCTTGCGTATCAGAGGCAGAAAGAAGGGGAACAATGACAGATCGCTGAGGAGGGAGGAGGGGGTGGTGAGGGATGAGCTGGTTTGTGGAGTTTGACAAGGAGCACTCCTTTAATTACACCAACGTCCTGATGCTTCCCCCTCTCTCCGCCGTAGCTAAAAATAAGCTGGATGTGAGGCAACTGTTAAAAAAAAAAGGCAGAAGAAAAAGGTTCTCCGTAGGAGTGAAGTGATAGAAACCACTTAATTGAGTTGTTGTCTGTGACCCGAAATATTTAATCACCTTTGCCCTCATCTGGATCAACTACGAATCAGGAAATAGCCTAAAGCCTAGCCCCAGAATGGCGGGGGGGGGGGGGTGGGGGGGTGGGGGGGAGAAATATAAGTTTACGTGTAGATAATATGAAAATTCTTGTGAGCACTGGCCAAAGAGCAGACTTGGAGCTTAAGCAAATTGCCCCGGCTGAGTCCTGCAACAAGGATGCTCTAGGTGGAAGAACAATCGGAGTGGGTGGGGCCTAATCAGAGAAAGCGCTTCCCGGAGGGAGAAGTGCTTTGAGTGGGTTTAGTGTCTGTGGAGGATTGGAAGGAGGAGAGATTTGGGTCAGGGACGGCAGATTAGGGTGGGAGATGTATAAATGGAAAGGAAAGCACATCGTAGACGGGGGGGATCAAAATAATGAATTGGACATGGGGGGAGCAGGGATGGTGGAGGAGAGAGAGGAGTCACAAACGATTCTGTTCGCAAACCTCAGATGGTGCCCATGCCTTCCCAGTGGGGCAGTGCAGTCATTTAGTTCAGCAACAATCTCTGAGCCAATGAAATAGGAACTCGAAGATTGTTCTTGGACCAATGGGGATCCTAAATGGTATGCATCATTACCCAAGAGAGATGGCTGTGGGAAACCAGCCAGGGAGCCTTCATCACAGAAACCCAGAATGTGTGTGCCAAGGATTTAAAACGACAACAAAAAACACTCAAAGAAAACACCCAACAGGGCAAAGGGACTATTGCAGATACAAAGATGTCTTAACAAAAGTAGATGGTCTAAGGAAAAACAGGGGAGTCTACAAAGTATGACTGGCTAGATATGAACAAGATTTTGGGGGGTTGGGAGGACTAGAGGGATATTTCACTGATGTAAGCAAGCTCCCTCCACGGGTGCAGATCAGCTACTTCTCTCTAACTTCAAAGTCCTTAGACAATTACCTGGGACTCAAGGATCTGAAATGATTTGCCCTTGGTCATAGCCACAGTGTGTCAGATGGGGTTTGAACCTAGTTTTCCTTACTCAAAGACCAGCGGGCTCACTATTACATTATCCTGAAGCTCAAACTAGAAATTGGGAAGGTTAAAAAAAACACCTTAAGGGGCTACTTGCAAAGGACTCCCAAACCAATAGGAAGATGTTAAAATGTGTAAGAGGAGGGGCTGCTAGGTGGCTCAGCGGATAGAGCACAGGCCCTGGAGTCAGGAGGACCTGAGTTCAAATCCAGCCTCAGACACTTAACACTTACTAGCTGTGTGACTCTGGGCAAGTCACTTAACCCCAAATGCCTCACCAGAAAAACAAAATAAAAAACAAAAAATGTGTAAGAGGGAAGAAGCCAAGTAGATAAACATCAAAATACAAAGAATTGAAAAGAAGATGGAAAAAGAAAAGACTGAACTTATTAAACCTCCATAGTCAAGCAAAACAAATTCCCACATGGGCCACATCCAAAAATGTCTCAATCAGCATCCTTTGTCCATTATCTTTCTATAAAGAGATGGGTAGCATACTTCTCCATCAATTCTTTGTGTTTTGTTTTTGTTTTTGTTTTGCAGGGCTGTGGGGGTTCATACAAGTTTTCCTCTGAAGTGATCACTTTTGTCATAAAGGGATGTTTCCAAAGACAGTCTTCCTTGTCATAAACATAATTATCAGAGGTATGAATAACATCAAAGGCTGAGACCAAGGTTCCAGATTCTGCCTTTGCCTTGCTTCCATAATGCGCTTCTTTCCTCATCTTCAGGAACAATGAATCTTGATTTCCTCTCCCTGTAATTTATACAGAAAATATTTCTTCATCTTGTCTCTTATGTTTATTCTCTCTGCCCATCAAAGTACCTCCTTGGGTACCTCCTTTATCCCCAGGTGACTAGGGTGGGCAAAATCTGTAAGTACTGCCCTCTCCTCAGCTAGTTTTTTTTTGTAGGCAATTGTTTGCGTGTTGTCTCCCCCATTAGATTTTGGACTCCTTGAAGTCGAGGACTTTATTTCAATTTTCTTTGTATCACTAGCACTTAGCACAAGGCCTGGCACACAGTTGGCACTTAATAAATGCTTATTGACTGAGTAAGTAACCCTTGACAGCGGGATACCTCGACTTCTTTAATGACCACTGTCCCTTAATTTCACTGAAAGTCAGCCTTGGTACAGAGGGCATTGGGGCAATGTGCTATACCCAGGCTGCCTTTCCTTCAATTCAATTCAACGAGTTTTTATTACTTATGGGGAAATAGGGGTGGGGGGTTGAGATAGAGGTTGGGGTCCTTAGGAATTCCTCTTTAAAGAATTACACCCCCCCCCACCAAAAAAAAAGAATTACACCCTCTTGCACACAAATCCAATAGAATAAGATAATAGTTTATTTAGGGGCTAGGGAAGGGAAACCAAGAGAGAAATCCTTGGACTTCTCATGGGAAGAAGGCATAGCACAGAGGCATGGCTCTGAGATACCTATCTCCTAGAGCAGGAGACAGCAGATACTTTTATAGAGGACTGTTGGGGGTGATCATCTGACTGTGGAAAGTTCCCTTATTGAGGGAGGACCATCCCCCACTGGTGGTGGCTGGGGGAGCTGGGTGAGGGGTGGCTGGGAATCTCTCAAGCAGCCACACCTAATCTTATCTCCCCAGGGGTGGGGGAGACTGGAATGAAGGGTGGTGGTCCGGGAGCTTAGTCCCGATCCGGTGCCATTTATCTCTTTAGGTGTGTCTGTCCTTTGGTTTAGTTTCTCAAGGAGAAGTTTCCTTGATCTCACCAGACAACTTCTGGGGTGGCTTGGGCCCATAAAAACTTGGAAAGACAGAATGAATAATAATGCTTGCCCTAAACGGGCTTACATTTCTCTCTAGCAACCTGGGCTGCTAGGCAGTGCAGTGGAGTTAGGTAGACGAGTCCAAATCTGAGATAGCTGCTTAACCGCCCCCCCCCCCCCCCCCCCCCGCAAGTTATGAATGCTGTGTGACCCTGGGTGAATCACTTAACCTCCATCTCCCTCAAGTTCCTCAGCTTTCAAGTGGGGATTGTAATAGTGCCTACTTTATAAATACTATCAAGTGAGATAGTATTTATAAAGCACTTAGCAAAGTGCCTAGACACTTAGTAGGTGCTTAACAAAGACTTGTTTTCTTCCTTCTGGAGAGTAAAAACATTTACACAGTTAGATTTCTCTAAGGAAGAGTGTTAACAACTAGAGAAGGGACTCCTAACCAAAAGTCTATGAATTTATTTTAAGGGATCCATGAACTTGGATGGAGAAAACATTATCTCTTTATTTCAGTATAATTGGATACCTTTATAATCCTATATATATTTTTACTTTAGGCATCGATAAGGGGTACACAGGCTTTGACCAGACTGCTAAGGTGGCCCATGACACAAAAGAACTTAAAAACCCCTGGACTAGAGAGACCAGAAATGGCTTCCTAAAGAATGTGGCATGTTGAGCCATGAAGGAAATCAAGGATTCCAAGACAAATAATTGGGAAAGGCCAACCCCTTTACGTGTTCCTTTGATCCCATCCTTTTCCATCTTCTTTTGCATCAGATTGCCCCATCATCAAAGCTTCCCTCTTATCTTTAGTCTCCCCCTATTCATTGGTTCCTTCCCTGCTGCCTACAAACACACCTAAGTCTTCCCATTCTTAACAAAAACACAAAACAAAACAAAACAAAACAAAAAGACCTCACTAAATCCCTACTCCTGTATCTTACCTCCTTTTATCAGCCAAACTCCATGAAAAAGCTGCCTACACTCATTGCCTTCGGTTCCCTTCTCTTCTCTCCATTCACACGCCCACACACTAATTCAAACCTTTTTTTATCTATCAAGATTATTGTAAGAAATCCTTAATTGGTCTTTATGCCTCTAGGCTTTCCATATTCCAATCCATCCTCCACTTGGCTACCAAAATGATTTTCCTAAAGCACAGATTTGACTTAATCCCCTATTCCAGTGGTTCCCAGTGATGGTGGGAGAGAGGAAGTATTTCCTGGCAGCTAGGTATCACAGTGGATAGAACACTGAGCTTGGAGTAAGAATAGACTTGAGTTCAAGTACAGCCTCAGACACATGAGTTTTGTGACCTTGCTTCATTTGACCTCTGCTTCAGTTTCCTCAACTGTAAAAAGGGGATGATAATAGCACCTACTTTCCAGGGTAGCTGTAAAGATAACAAATATATAATATATGTAAAGCACTCAGCACAGGGCCAGGCACAAATCAGACCCTTAACAACTACTTGTTTCCTTCTTTTCTTCCTTCCCTTCTTATTACCCTCTCTCACTTCCCTCAATGCCCTCCTCAGCAGTGACCTCAAGGTATATCAGGATCTTTGCCCATAGCAACTTGAGTCTCAGATTCTCTCTCTCGCTACCAAGTTAATCTTTTTTAAAAAATTAATTTGAGGACTCATTTCATGTTATTTGCCTTGGTCAGAAGCACTAAAATTTCTAGTTATGGCTTTGACCACGCATAAGGACTGGCAGATTGTCAGTATGCCTTTCTGTCATAAGAAGGGTTCCAGAGGACAATTACAAGCCAGTGAGTCTCACTTTCATATCTGGCATGCACTTGGAATTCCCTGATAAAGGGAAAGATCTCAGGCACTTGGGCAAACAATCCCATGGGGGGAAAGCAATAGTTTCCATAAAGATTAATGATGCCTCAAAAGTCTGTGGATTAAAAAAAAAAGTCTATTGAGATGAGCAGCTAGGTGGCACAGTGGATAAAGCACAGGCCCTGGATTCAGGAGGACCTGAGTTCAAATGTGACCTCAGACACTTGACACTTACTAGCTGTGTGACCCTGGGCAAGTCACTTAACCCTCACTGCCCCGCAAAAAACAAATTAACAAAGGCATGAATAAACAAACAAATAAGTGAATAAATAAATAAATGCGTGAGTAAGCAAATAAATAAATAAAAGTATTGAGTTCTGAGATGAGATTAAGCATTATGAAGGTATAATAATCTGTGGATATGATCTACTTAGATTTTGAAATTCCCTAAAAGGTCTATTCCAATGCCTCATCATGGCACAGAAACGAACCTGGGTGACATAAGGTTATATAACCAGAACATTAGCTGTGAAACGTTCTACCATACCAGAAGTTTCAAGTCTAGTCCCAGCAATGGGCAGAATCTACTCTCCAAATACTGCACACCTAAAATGGGGAGGTTTGCCTCCAATAAGATGAATAGCAGTGGGGCAGCTAGGTGGTGCAGTGGAGCAGTGGATAAAGCGCCGGCCCTTGATTCAGAAGGACCTGAGTTCAAATGCGGCTTCAGACATTTGACAATAGCTGTGTGACTTTGGGCAAGTCACTTAACCCTCATTGCCCTGCAAAAAAAAAAAAAAAAGACAAATAGTAAGTAATAAATTTTCGGCTATGGAAACCCATGACATTTTTTTTTTAAATTCAAAATGGCTCCCAGGGGCAGCTAGATGGCGCAGTGGATAAAACACTGGCCCTGGATTCAGGAGGACCTAAATTCAAATCCAGCCTCCGACACTTAACACTTAATAGCTGTGTGACCCTGGGCAAGTCACTTAACCCCAATTGCCTCACCAAAAAAAAAAAAAAATTAAAAATGGCTCCCAGTCCTATGCAGCCTCCTCCCCGCCCCCACACTCCCTTTTATAGGAGGTAGTGATAGTAGAATAGCCTAAAAAGGAGAAAAGGGTCTTAAGAAGTTCTTTTGGTATGCTAATGTAAGATCTTTATCCAGTTAACTGAATGATTGATGTGCCAAGTAGATAGGTAGCTCACTCCTGTGTGGAGGAGTTGAAGGAAGGGGGGGATTCTGTGAAGTAGAGGCCAGGTCCACTGGAATTCTGGAGCTGGGGGACCACTACCAGTACAAAGTCCTAGAGGTAGATGGAATATCAGCTTAGAGGAAAGAGCTGGCAAGGCTTTTTGGACTCCTCATAACTAAAAAAATAAAAAACCAAAAGAGGATCATTGGTGTTAAATTTAACTGATATATAGACAGAAATATATTTGAATTGGTTTTCTTTGATGAGGCCAGGGGAGACAGGAAAACTGCCCCCCAGCATGTCCTCTAAGGAAGCAAAACAAGGTAAGAGCAGAGAGAAGAGCAATCAAGAAAACAATTCTACTCCAGGTTCCCAAGTGCCTAGGCCTGGCCCTGGTTAAAAGCTGCTTATCAACTCCCATCATAATTTCCTGTTTCCCAGTCAGTTTAAGGACTGGGGCAGGAGGGACATCTGTTTCTGTTTATTCTTTCTCTTTATCTTAATGGATTTCCCCTCTTACCCATCTTTCCATAGCAGCCTCTCTTCTCTCTGTGTCCGGAGAAGGGGACAGAGATCTTGCCTCCATCTCTGGAGGGTTGAGGGATAAGAGGAAGACTATAGGCAAAGGTTATATCCTGGGTCATAATAACTGGACGAGGAGCCTTGATGCCTAACTAAAGAAAGGAAATTAGATCAAAGCTAGAAGTCAAAGAGAAGACTCCTCCTGAATATAAACAACATTTCAACCCTCTTATAAATAGAATCACAGGGTTTACATGGGAAACTTTTTTTTTTTTTAGTGAGGCAATTGGGGTTAAGTGAGTTGCCCAGGGTCACACAGCTAGTAAGTGTTAAGTGTCTGAGGCCGGATTTGAACTCAGGTACTCCTGACTCCAGGGCCGGTGCTCTATCCACTGCGCCATCTAGCTGCCCCACATGGGAAACTTTTAAACCCTAGTTTTGATTTTCAATTCAATGGTTTTCAATCCTAGAGTACCATCTTCTTATTTTATAGATGAAGGGGCCTAGAAAAATGAATTAACCTCCTTGAGGTCACACAGCAAGTCCCAGAACCAGTGTTCCAGCCCCATCTTCCAACTCCAAACCCGGTGCTTTTTCTATTATATTACCAAGTAGGGGTAGTCCCCAATTTATAAACTTGGGCATGCTCCAAAAGTTATTTGTAAGGTTGTTTGGAATTCCAAATGGTATTTTTCCCCATTAGAAACAACGTTAGCAATGGTGGTTAGGTTTCCAGCCAATCCTCAAAAGTCTCTTTAACCCCCCACATCCTTGAAATATAGTTCTGTGCTCTTAGTGGCACTCCCATGGATAAGACTTTCTATGAGAAAATAGATTCACGGGGACATTGAGATTTCAAGGAATGCATAGAATTCCCCTTCCCTTCATTAGGATCATGAATCCTTTAGTTCCATTCAGTAAAGGTTTATGAAGTGCCTACTGACAGCAGAGCACTGTGCTAGGCTCTAAGTGTGATACAACATTCAAGTGTATTGGAGCTAGCTTTCTCAGGAAAGCTGATTGTTAAATGTTCAGTGTGAGGATTGACACTATGTTCGTTAATCAGTAGAAGCTACAAATCAGGGCTTGAGCTACTGTTTTGTTGATTGTCTAGACTTTTTTAAAGTAGTGGAGAAAACATTTATAAAGCAGATTAAACCTAGAAGTGTGTCCTGGGCACATTCTTTCTTTATTTCTTTTTTTGTTTTGTTTTGTGAGGCAATTGGGGTTAAGTGACTTGCCTAGGGTCACACAGCTAGTAAGCTGCAAATGTCAGGTCGGATTTGAACTCAGGTACTCCTGACTCCAGGGCCGGTGCTCTATCCACTGCGCCACCTAGCTGCCCTACATTATTTCTTTCTAAGAGATGGTTGTTAAACATTTACTAGCACACTCTTGGACACAGTGATGAATGTGGTCTTTTGCCTCAGGGAATTTACAATGAAAATAAACAGGATGACAAAACAAACTTCTAAGAATAATACCAAACTCTAAAGCTTTTCCCTACCTTCTGGACAATGGGGAGTGGGGGCCTCTTGATTCCACGGCCCTGGTAGCATCTCTTATAGCCTAAAGCAGATATTCTAGCAGATTAGATTAAGGGTAAATCCTGGGGAGAAAGTGTGGAGAAAGAGGAGGGAGAGGAAGGGGGAAATCTAGGCTGTAAAACAATATGAAGTGCTGGATATTTCTGTCTGGGACTGTTCTCTGGTGCTTTTCTTCTTTTCCATGAACACCAGGCCTTTCTACGGCCAACACCTATTGCATCCAGAAAGGGTTTCTTCCCTCCTGTCCTGCCTTAGAAGCAAACAGTCTCATGACTTCTCCCCTAATTGCCTCTCTCAGTAGTAATCTCTTTTGAAGTTTGCAAGGGATTTCCACTGTTAGCAACACCAGGGATACAGACAGGGGCTAAAACATCCCCGCTCCTAAACCACTTACAGATCTCTATCTCCATGTTTTGATGCCTCTTGGGTACACAAATAGTTAAAGTAATTCATTTCTATCTCAGGGGAAAATGAGACTGGCTGTCTCAAACATTTTGTCAGAAAAACTGGGTTAGGGATTAAGGCTCTGGAATGAGTAATGGGATGGGTTCCCGGTAGGCAGGTAGGATTAGGAGAGGGAGCCAGGGTTGGGAGGTGCTCCCAAACAAAACGAGGGTGGGGTTAGGGAAAGATAGCAGGTGTTGAGGGGGGGGAATCAAAGCCACAGTGGGGCTCTCTTTTCTCCTCCCTCTCCTTGCCAATGCCAATCAGATGCTACCCCGAACCAGCCCTGGATGAAAGTCAGAAGGGATGGAGGAAGAAGAGGACAGAGAAGAGGTGCTCCCAGATAGAATCTATAGCAGCAGAGTGGAAAGAGTATCGAAGAGGAGAAGGACCAAGGGATTTGTATTTCATTTAATAAAAAGATAAATTTGCACAAGAAGGGATCTTTTAAAATGTTAGAACCGGAAGGGCATTTAAAAATCTTGTCCAAGCCCTTCATCGCACAGATGAAGAAACCAAGCTCCTGAAGGATTATGCGACACCTAAGGTCACTGAGCTTCGTAGCAGAGTCAGAGCTAAAAGCCAGGTCCCCAGTCTCTCCGGGTATTGCTCTTACCAGCATGCAGAAGAAAAGCTATTTATAATTAAAGGCAACATAATGCATTATAACCTGAAGGAGTGAAAAGGAAAGCTGAGAAGGAAGATGACTGTCTTGCCCAATGGGGAAGGTGTTACCAAATACTGCCAAGGAAGAATGAAATACTGGTGGGGGAGGGGGAAATGGAAAAGGTTCTACAGCTACCAGCAGGCACGGGGCTACTACTATGCCCAGGAGGCCCCAGAACTGGTCACCCTCTTAACCCCTTCCACTCTAAGAGGTTTTCTACTCCACTTCTCTTAGAGGGAGTTTCCCCATAGAAACATATTTCAGATTTTTTCCAAAATGTAAATCAATGAAGAAATGTGATTTTCTTTATAGAAATCTAATTTAGGGACAGCTAGGTGGTGCAGGGGATAAAGCACCGGCCCTGGATTCAGGAGGACCTGAGTTCAAATCAGGTCTCAGACACTTGACACTAGCTGTGTGACCCTGGGCAAGTCACTTAACCCTCATTGCCCCGCCCCGCCCCCCCCCATAGAAATCTAATTTATAAGCTAACTTTTGGGAACTGTATTCCATAAAGTGCAGCACACTTGAATGACCATAACCTGGGACACAAATTATATGACAGTTGAAAAACTATGGTACAGAGATGGGTATGGTGAAAAAGAGCCAGATGTGGTAGAGTCAGGGGAGCTGGGTACGAATGTTGACGTTGGCTTTTCTCTGTGACCTCGGGCAGCTCACCTAACATCTCTGGGCATGCCCATCATCTTAAAATAAGGAATTTGGCCTAGCTTTTCTCTAATGTTCCTTTTGCTTTAAATCTATGATTCGGGATCCTATATTCCCAATTGATTTAACCTCTCTGGACTTCAGTTTCCCCACGTGGGGATTGAATTACATAATATCTACGGTCCTTTCCAGCCCTGAAAACATCAGGGAATATGTACTGTACAGAGGAACATCTGCTGCGGGCTCTAACACAAATGTCTTCCCCTGGGAGAGAAAAAGGGGGTTTGCTCTTGAATATTTGATGTTGCTCTGGAGTCTTGCCCTTTAAAGAAAAAAAAAAAACAAGGAAAAGAATTCCTTTCTAATGTGTTTCAAAGGTCCCACAGCCACTTTCCTTACAAAAATCCTGTGAAATGGCAAATCAGAGGAGAGATTAATACAAGTATCATTAGTGTCCCCATTTTAATGTTGAGGAAACTGAGGTTTAATGGAAGGAAACAAGCCTTTATTAAGGATCCACAATTCAACAGGCCCTGTGCCAAACACTTTACAACTGTCATCTCACTGGGTCCTTACAACAACCCTTCGAGGTAGGTGCTATTATTATCCCCATTCGACAAGTTTGAGGAAGCTGAGGCAAACAGGTTAAGTGACTTTCCCAGGGTCACAAAGCTAGTAAGTGTCTGAGGCTGGATTTGAACTGAGATCTTCCTGACTCCAGCTGAATGTTCTATTCCCTGCACCAGCTAGCCTCCTGTTAACAACTCACCCACAGTCACGTGGCTGATAGATATCAAAGCTGGGACTTGAACCCAGGTCTCTGAGCCTAAATCCAGTGGTGTTTTTCCCCCAATACACTGAATTGCTTCTCTGGTCTTCCTCATACTGTTTTTTTTATCTGTATACTTATCTGTGTACATGTCAGGTTGTTTCTCCCCACCGCCCCCCAGTCTCCTTCCCCCCATCCCAGCCCCACCTCCAATCCAAAGTAAACTTCCTAAAGGCAAGAACAGAGTTTTTCTCTCTTTAAAAAAAAAAATCCCAAACCCCAAGCTCACTTCACAAGTTTTTGTTGTTGTTTAGTCCTTTAATTGCTTTGGAATAAGGATTTCCTAAGAGAGAAAGTTCTACTAATGCAAATCAATTGTTCACGTTGCGGGGGAGGGGGCAAGGTTAAGTGACTTGCCTAGGGTCACACAGCTAGTAATAGTAATAGTAATAGTAATAGTAATAGTAATAGTAATAGTAATAGTAATAGTAATAGTAATAGTAATAGTAATAGTAATAGTAATAGTAATAGTAATAGTAATAGTAATAGTAATAGTAATAGTAATAGTAATAGTAACAGTAGACAAGTGTCTGAGGCCGCATTTGAACTCAAGTCCTCCTGAATCCAAGGCCAGTGGTGCTTTATCCACTGCCCCACCTAGCTGCCCCGATTTTGCCTCTTTTTGTATCCCCTGGCCTTAGCACAGCTCCAGGTACATAGTAAATGTTATGATTGACTTAGTAGGCGCTTAATAAATTGTTGTTGAATTGAACTGAATTGTACTGCAGTAACCATCTTAATGTTCTGACCTCAATTTAAATTCATCTTTGTCTCCTAGATAAAGTTTGCTGTTCTGATTCACTGACCTGTTGTTTTAAAGGAACACACCCTTTTCATCTGGTCTCTCAGGCTCTGGTTTACTGCTACTTAGCATTCATTACACTTTGGATAAACTTTCTCCTGCTCCTGTTTCAAAAGGTTCCTCATTCCTTCGGCTCCTTAGTCAGGGAAAAACCTTCATCTTGTTGCTCTTTGCAGAGTTTGAAGAGCTATATTGTGGGAACTTGGGCCAGGCCAGGTAGAACAGGAAAACAGGATCCCAGGTTCTCAAGTTTAAGAGATGTCTGGGTTCCTGTTCTCCCCTTCTCCCCTTTACCAGCTAAAGTTATATCTCTCAGTTCCACTGATGCTTGAGGAAAGAGTCGCCTGACTACTTATCTAGGCCCAGCCTGTTCAGAGATGAAGGCCTAAAATACTCTCCAAGTAACCCCTCCCACTCCCAAGTGACTTCTGTCTTCTTTGATCCCTGCACTCAGAAATGATTTTCCAATGAGTCTGTTTGCTGTGGGCAGAGAGGCTAATTTTTTGGCCATTTTCTCTTCAAGCTTCTTCCTTGCTGAAATCCCATTGCTCCTTCTTCTTCTTTTTTTTTTTTAGGGAGGCAATTGGGGTCAAGTGACTTGCCCAGGGTCACACAGCTAGTAAGTGTTAAGTGTCTGAGGCCGGATTTGAACTCAGGTACTCCTGCCTCCAGGGCCAGTGCTCTATCCACTGCGCCACCTAGCTGCCCCAGCCCATTGCTCCTTCTTAACTCAATGGCTTCCCTTCTCTATTTGGACTTTCCCCCATTCTTTTCTTTCTTTAACCCCTCTTATCTGCTTTGTAGATTTCCATTTCCCATCTCTACCCTGGATGCCAGAACCTCAAATCTCTTGCCCACTCATTTCATAGAAGGAAAGTGAAGAGTTCATAGCTAGAGGGGAACTTAGAGATGATCTAGTTCGAACTCTTCATTTTACAAATAAAGAAACTGAGGCCCAGAGAGGTAAAGTGATTGTTCAGTATCACAGTAGAACCAGGACTCAAACCCAGGTCTTTGGAGTCCAAGTCCAATGTTCTTTTCACTATCGAACCCTATTTGCCAGTTACTTTCTTGACTACTATATATATATAAGTAAATCAATCCATGTTTATGTTAAATTTATATTACTGTACCGGCCCAAATGTACTGGACCTAAAAATACATTTATTTGAAAGAACATATATACACATATATGTATATGTGTGTTTATATACACACATGCATATTCAAAATTGACCAAATCACTGTACAGAAATATATATATTGTGAAATATAGATTAGAATGTTAGCTCCTCAAGAGCAGGGACTATTTTGTATCTACCTAGCTCAGTGTACTTAATAAATGCTGGTTAATTGATTGGTACATTGATTTGCTTTTTGGACTGAGGAATGTGGGTAGAAGAGCTGTCTCTGCTGGGGGCCAGAGTGAGGGGACTTGGGATATGTGGTAACAATGGAGGGAAACAGATACTGGAGGAAAATTCACAACTCAACAACCTAGTGAAGGGAAAAGAGGCCATTAGGGATCAACTTCAATGTCCAAATTCAACCCTTTTTACCCCTAACTCTGGGAGGCTTAGAGATGGGACAGAAAAAGGACAATTAGGGAACAACTATAGGCTTCACTCAAGGTTTTGTTCAAACCAGATTTGGGGGGGAAGGCATTGACTAGATATGAACTGATACAATTCAGAAGATGATTTCTCTCTCTAGAAAAAAAGAAAAGAAAAGAAAAAAGGAATATACACCATTCGTGTGCATCTGGGGAAAGGTGCAATTCATCACAAACATAGGTTCCGCTCATGCAGTGGTAGGGGGTGACTGGGACCAGAAACAGTTTGGCTACTGGAGCTATGGACGACCAACATTCTTTGGCTTAAAAGCTTCCTTGAATGTGTTACCTTACACTTGCCCACACTGAAACTCACTGGCATATTTACGCAGCCATTGTTAGTACACCCTCCAGTATTTCCCCATCACTTTGGCATTTCAGTACCAGGAAGAGTTTAGCTCCAGTAATACTGTACACTCACTCAACCAGATTACCTAGGAAAATGTTTTAAAACTTAAAAAAAAGAGTTCAAAAGTAAAAGATTTTAATGCTAATATTTCTCCATCCACAGAAGTGCCCATTCATCACTCCCCCCACCCTTTTTCCCCTCAATCTCTAAACCACCTTCCTATTAAGGTTGTTGTTTTTTAATCCCCCAATGAAGCCAAAGGAATTATTTTTTGTATATGTGGCTTTTGGGGACTAACTCTGTCAAAGTCTTTCAAGGTTTCTCTTTTTTTCCTTCCAATGCTTTAGACTTCCCAGGGGGTACTCTGGAGTAATGCTTAACTCCTCTGGGAACTGTCTGGGTTGAAGAGAGTCCTGAGCCCCATTTCAGCACACCGCCTCCAGTCTCTGCTCTTCCTTCTCTTTCCTAAGTCACATTTCATAAAAAGTGGAGGATCTCCAAACCACATTTTGGGTGCCAGGAAGCCTTCAAACTAAAATAATGGTCAAATGTTCTTCCTGGGGTTCACTGAACTCTTGAAATCTTGAGCATTGGGTGTGGGCTGCAAATTGCAGGGATCAGATCAAGTTACAAGGAAAACATTTAGTGGGGACTGGAATGTGCCTCAAAACAAAAGGGGAAAGTTGATCATTAAACACTTCAGGTGCTTAATAGGGCTATTCCCATTGGCTACTGTCTGGACAACTGGTCCAGACTGGTATTAAGAGCTACATTTTTTCAACACTATTAGACTAAATTTGTATTCTGCCCACAAGTCCTGTACTTGACCTAAAGTTCCCTTCTGACATTGGCCATGTTGCTTAAGCTATATTAGACGTTTCAATTTGAGATTTTCCTCTCCCCTCACCACAACTTAAATTTACAGTTTGATATACAAGTGTGTCTCACCTTAAGAAAATCACAAATAATAATTATACTAATAGCTGGCATTTGTATACCACTTTAAGATTTGCAAAGTGCTTAACATACATTACCTCATTTGACTCTCACAACAAACTTGAGATAGGTACTATTCTTATTCCCATCTACAGACATCATAATTTATAAACCACATTAATAAAATCTTTTTATTTTATAAAAATAACTCACAAGGTTCCCTTAATTGAGCTTGATATTTAAGGGAATACATGGAACATAAGTGTTGATGGTAGATCTTTCACCATAGAGTTGAAAAAGGCTGTTAGAGGTCACCTAGTCTAGCATCATACAAGATGTATGGAATCCCTCCATATCTGT
This sequence comes from Dromiciops gliroides, assembly GCF_019393635.1. Lineage (NCBI taxonomy): Eukaryota > Metazoa > Chordata > Mammalia > Microbiotheria > Microbiotheriidae > Dromiciops > Dromiciops gliroides. The sequence continues at coordinate 105,166,829 of NC_057865.1, read as the reverse complement.
TGCAAATGATCATCCAGCTTCTGCTTGAACACTTCTAGTAATGGGGATCACACTATTTGAAGAAGTGGCCTATTATATTTTCAGATAGTTCTAATTGTGAAATTCATTCCTATGATGGATTTGAATGTGTTTTTCTGTGAATTTCACTCACTGGTTCTAGCTTTGCTATATGGAACTACAAGGAATAAGTTGAAAGCCTCACCAATGAGGTTTTCAAAACTTTGAAGACTCTTGCCTTATCTTTGATAAGTCTCAGACTCATAGAATCTCCAATTTAGAAGGAAACAGATGAGGTCACCTAGGCCAAGCTATACAGAACAGGAATCTGCCCCCCACCCCATAATATCTCCAGCAAGTGTTTATCCAACATCTACTTCGAGACCTCCAGTGAGAGGGAATTCACCAACCCCAAAGACGGCTGATTCTACTTTTCAACAGCTGTGATTGCTAGAAATTTTGTTGTATTGAGCAGAAGCCTTTCTCTCTTTAGTTTTCACCCATGTTCCTAGTTACCGTCCCTGGACCAAGTGAAACAAAGCTAATCATTCCTCTATGTGGTGGCTTTTCAAATACTTAAAGAGAGCTATCATATTCTCTTTAAGTCTTCCATTCTCCAGGCTACACAGACTCAATTTCTTCCACTGATTCCCATATGGCAAATTTCCCAGACTTCTCACCATCTAAGTTGGCCTCCTCTGAACATGCCCCAGTTTTCTGTTTATTGTCCTTCCCACATGGCACTCAATACTCCAGATATAATCTGATCAGGACTGCCAAAAGCATCAATGTAATCTTAGGCTATGTTGAAAAGGCTGTCACAGACCCTGCTCTAGATGCCAGGTATCTATGTAGCCTATGGTAACATTGATTCTTATTGCAACATTGCTGACCCCTATGAACTTGAGGTCCCCTATAAAGACTTTTTCAGATGATCTGTTGCCTAACCATGCCTTCTCCATTCTATACTAGTACAGATAATTTTTTGGAACTGCCCTTAGGCATGGTGGAACACACCTGTCATTTCTGCTACTGGAGAGTCTGAGGTTAATGAATCCCTTGAGTTTGGGAGTTGTGAGCTCCAGAGAGGTAAAGCTGATCAGATGTTCTCACTAAGGCCACCATTAATATGGTAAAACCTTGGGGCAGCTAGGTGGCGCAGTGGATAAAGCACCAGCCCTGGATTCAGGAGGACCAGAGTTCAAATCTGGCCTCAGACACTTGACACTTACTAGCTGTGTGACCCTGGGCAAGTCACTTAACTCCAATTGCCTCACAAAAAAAAGAAAGAATATGTTAAAACCTCAGAAAGGGTTGGGGGGGCACCAGGCTATGTAAGGAGAGGTGAACTGGCTATAGGTGAATTTGGACCTATTAGTGGCCCTTGCATATGAAGCTTGAGTTAAGGAGAAGCAGGAGAAAGACAAAGAAACAAAGACTGAGATGGAGAGAGAGAGAATGACTTTTGGGGGACTTGGGGTGGGGAATATCAGTGTTTTGTCTAGGATTTCAAGAAATGGAGATAGAGTCTTTAACCTTAAGATATATAACAAATATAGTTTATTTACAATGTATAAACTTATTGTAGTCAAGAGTTACAGAAGGTATGTCTCCCATCCATCTTCCATCACCCACAGGGCCTCATTTAGTTCCAGTCCCTGGAGGAACAAGCATACAGGACAGATTAACTCTGACTAGATCTACAGGGTAGGTTAGAGTGACCCAGGGTGATTGAGGAATGTAATGTTCTATAATCAAACAAAACACTAAAATATTGGTGTAGTTCCAAGATGTGTCAGTTCAAGGTAGGGAAGTTGCTGTGTTTGTACAAACATACTAATCACATGTAGAATGAGGAGAAAGGGATATTTACATTGTGCAATATCTTTAATGCTATGTGGATGCCACTCTATGGGGGAAAAGTCATCATATTGCATAAAGTGCGTTGATTCTGGAGCTAGAGGACCCGGTTTCAAATCCCACCATACTCACCTGTGTGCCCCTAGGCAAGTTACTTAACCATACTTGCAAATTCACTAGCCACATTCGGCTGCTGCTATTACCATGTCCCCTTCCCTCTCTATGAAGGAAGAGGCTGAGCCCCCCATCAGCCTGCATGAATTCCTTTCCATTTGTACCTATTAAATTTCATCTAGACTGTGCCATATTTTAGCATGTTGACATCCTAATTCCATCATTCAACAGGGTAGCTATGCTGCCAAGCTTCATGTCTTCAGATATACCATATCTAAAGCATTCCTCTAAAGCCTTCAAAAACCCAAATGAGGTAAGTCTAGGTGGACTTGCTTTGGGTAAACTTCTCATAACTCCCTGGGATCGCTGATTTCCCTTCTATCCATTTAGCAAACTTAGTCCGGAAATCTTCCAGAAATCAGCATAGAATTCACTAGTCTATGGTTTGTAGAATATTTCTGCCCCTTTTGAAAATGGAAACAGTTACTCATCTCCAATACTTTGCTATATTTCCAATTGTCTATAACTACTAAAAAAAAATTCCCAGCAGTAGCTCATCTCTCACATCTGCAAATACCTCCAGAAGCCTATGGTGCAATTCATCTAAGACAGGATATTTTAAGTCATCTAGAGCTGTTAATGGGCTTAAAAAACACACAAAAAACTTCTATTCATACCTATCTTCAGCTTTAATTTCCTCTTAGTCATATCTGGTTTTACCTTTTCCAATCTAAAGAGAATTCTTCTTAAAGCATATTATGATGATTCCATTCACATAGGAAAACCTGTAGGTAGCTGAGTTCATAAACATTGTTTTCCACCCTCTTTCTGGTTTGTAGGATTTATTTTGTTGTGAGAGTTGCTGAATGAACCCTCTACCATTATTCTTCCTATGGTTACTCTGCCATGGTATCCAGAGATGCAATTGTATCTGGACACTTTTCTCCTTCCATTTTTAGATTTCAAAGTTTTTTAATGGCCAACTACCTGATAGGGGGCAGGGGAAGTTAGGTGAGGGAACAGAGAGCCTCAAAACTTACATGTGCGGGCAGCTAGGTGGCTCAGTGGATAAAGCACCGGCCCTGGATTCAGGAGGACCTGAGTTCAAATCCGACCTCAGACACTTGACACTTACTAGCTGTGTGACCCCGGGCAAGTCACTTAACTCTTATTGCCCCACAAAAAAGAAAAACAAAAACCACTTACATGTGAACAGTACCCACTTCCTGGCAGAGAAGTGACGGGCTCAGGGTAATGGAAGTCAAGTGTATTTTTTGGATGTGGCCAATGTGAGAATTTGTTTTGCTTGACAATGCTTATTTTTTGCAAGAGGTTTGTTTTTCTTTTTTCTTTTTCTTTCCAATGGGGGAAAGGTGGTTGGGAGAGAAAATAGATTTTTGTTCATTTAATAAAATGTAATTTAATTTAAAAAAATAAAGTTCTAGCAGATTATGCCTACCACCAGTCACAGCATATAACTCATAGCATTTAAAAGGATAATGTTCATGAAATGGGTGTGTTGTTGTTGCTCATTCATTTCAGTTGTGTCCAATTCTTTGTGACCCTATTTCTTGGCAAAGATACCAAAATGGTTTGCCATTTACTTCAGTTCATTTTACAGATGAGGAACTGAGGCAATCAAGGTTAAGTGACTTGTCCAAGGTCACACAGCTAGTATGTGTCTGAAGCTAGATTTGAACTCAAGTCTTCCTGATTCTGGATCTGGTGCTCTATCCACTATACCACCTAGTATAGGACAGCCCATCAAGAACAGAATCATATGCAAAGTTCTACTAGAGAACTTTTTCTTGGACCCCATCCTCCTCCAAAGATAGAGCCCTGGAATATCATAGTCTTCCTTCCCCTTCACTTCTCCTGAGATATCCCATTCTCACAGTGTGTCTTCAGCAGCACACACTGTGTCAACATATTTTGGGGAGTGGGGCAGGGCAATGAGGGTTAAGTTACTTGCCTAGGGTCACACAGCTATTAAATGTCAAGTGTCTGAAGTTAGATTTGAACTCAGGTCCTCCTGAATCTAGGGCCGGTACTCTATCCACTGCGCCCCTTATATCAACATTTTAAATGCAAAACCTGGTTTCTGCAAAGTATGAAAATCTCCGGCACAAATCAAACCCAGATGGGGAATTAAAAGCCTAGTTTCATTAGTCACTTTGGTTCAGTCCGGGTTGACACATCAAGGAGAAGCATGAGACCAAGCTGAAGAGAGATGGAGAGAGGAGAGAAGGAATGTGGGTCAAGATGGCACCTGGAAGTGGGGAGGGATGTAATCCGAGGCTTCCAAGAAGCACCACATACCAAATGGAGTCATGATTTGGAACAGGAAGCACACAAATTCCGTTCAGTTCCCCAGGGAACTGAACAACCAGGCCCTCTGAAATGGCTCCTAGTTCCTAGCCCGGGATACACATTACCCTCAGGATATTGAGACTGAAAAGTCTGTGTCATAAGAAGCCACATCACAAGAAGCATCTTCATTCAGGGACCAGTCATTAGAATCCTTTCTTTGATCCACAGCTCTCCTCTCATTGCTCCTCACAGCCCTGCTGCTTCTCTCTGTGGTTCCTTGTGTCTTGGGAGCAGCGTGGCTTTGCCTACAGTCCTCTGGCAGATGTCACTAGTCCTCCCTGGCTGTTCCAAAAGGTTTCACCTGCACTCCCATAGTTTCTTTGTAGCTCTCAGTCATGGCCCCAGGAATCCCATGGTAAAGACCTTTCCAGAAGCTGCCAAAGAGCCGGGAGAAGGAATGGACAGAACACTTTGGAATCATTGCTTCCAGCTTGTTGGGGCTTTGGGGAAGGTGAAAGAATCTCCTACCCAAGGGGAAGGAGGAGTTTGACACCTACAAAAGCCTCTAAGAAGGAGGAGTGTACCACTAGGAAGAATATGGGGAGGTCTTTATCAACTGGGCATTGGATCAACAAAGTATAGTCTATGACTGCCATGGAATACTATTATGCCCTAAGTAACGGCCAAAAGGATAGTTTCAGAGAAACTTCCGAAGATTTGTATGGCCTCATTCAGAGTGAAGTGAGCAGAACCGAGAGAACAAACTATATAATAATATTGTAAAGATAAACTTTCAAAGACTTAAGAATTCTGATAAATGCAATGTCTGTCCCTGCTTCCTGAGGATTAGTGATGAAGCCTGCTACCCACCTCCTGACAAAAAGCTGATGATGGACTCAGGATATAGTTTTTCCCCTCATGTTTTCATTCTTTATTTTAGCTTCTCAAATTTTTCTTTTTTTTTTCTTTTTAGCATTTTTATTTAGAGTTTTGAATTCCAAATCCTTTCCCTCCCTCCTTTTTCCCTTTCCCCCTCCCTTGAGGCAGCAAACAATAAGATATAGGTTATACATGTGCAATTATGTAAAAAATTTCATATTAATCATTTTGTATAAGAAGACTCAAATAAAAGAAAAAATGAAAGTAAGAAATAGCATATTTCAGGCTGTCAATGAAACATACATTTTTAGACATCAATGAGGGAACTTGTTTTATTTACTTGTTAGAGGGCTCTGTAAAAAATAAATTCAGGTAGAAGAGAAAGTAAATGATTATTAGCTGAAAAAAATTAAATTAAAAATAAGAGTATGGGGGCAGCTAGGTGGTGCAGTGGATAGAGCACAGGCCCTGATTCAGGAGTACCTGAGTTCAAATCTGGCCTCAGACACTTAACACTTACTAGCTGTGTGACCCTGGGCAAGTCACTTAACCCCAATTGCCTCCCTAAAAAAAAATAAAATAAAATAAGAGTATATGGAAGGTCAAGCCAGCTAGGAGGTGCAGTGGTTAGAGCACTGAGCTTGGGGTCAAGAAGACTCATCTTTCTGAATTCAAATCTGACCTCAGATACTTATTAGCTGTGTAACCCTTGGCAAGTCACTTAATCATGTTTGCTTCAGTTCCTCATCTGTAAAATGAGCTGGAGAATGAAATGGCAAACAATTCCAGTATCCTTGCCAAGAAAACCCTATTATGAAACAACTAAGCAACAAAAATAAGAGGTCATGGGCAGCTAGCTGGTGCAGTGGATAAAACACTGGCCCTGGATTCAGGAGGACCTGAGTTCAAATCCAGCCTCAGATACTTGACATGTACTAGCTGTGTGACCCTGGGCAAGTCACTTAACCCTCATTGCCCTGAAAAAAAAAAAGGAAAAGGAAAAGCACCAAGAAAAATAGGAGGTCACCAGTTTCTATTCTCAGGATTCCTGAGCAGAAGCAGTGTGAATGAAGCATACATAATCCATAGTCTCAGTGGTACAGGAACTACTAAAATCCATTCAGGCTCAGAGCAAGACTGATGACCTTCATTTACCCCTCCCCTTTACCTCTCTCTCCCAAGGGAACAAGTGCCGCCCCCCTTTGGGGAGGCATTTACCTTTGTATATTTAAAAGTTTATTTCTTTTTTTAGTGAATTAAATTTATTTTTAAAATTAAAAACATTTTTAAATTAAAAAAATTAATTTTGAACTTAAATACAAAATGAGAAAAGAAAAAAATGTTGCCACGTACACAGCAGAACATAGGAGAGGATTCAATATAAAACAATAAATTTCCATTTCAAGAAAACCTATATAATAAATACTATACATTGTTGTCAAATCTGCCCAGCTTTTCTTTGATTCCTTGTTGGTTTTCTTTTGTTCTCTGAACTGTTTACTTTGTTATTTTTCACCCTTCCTTCCCTTCCTCACCCTAAAGAAGGCTGCAGTTAAGTGTGGATATAGATAGATAGATAGATAGATAGATAGATAGATAGATAGATAGATAGATAGATAGATAGATGATAGATAGATAGATAGATAGATGATAGATAGATAGATAGATGATAGATAGATGATAGATGATAGATAGATAGGTAGATAGATGATAGATAGATAGATAGATAGATAGATAGATAAATGATAGATAGATAGATAGATGATAGATAGGTGATAGATAGATAGATGATAGATAGATAGATAGATAGATAGATAGATAGATGATAGATAGATAGATAGATAGATAGATAGATGATAGATAGATGATAGATAGATAGGTAGATAGATGATAGATAGATAGATAGATAGATAGATAGATAGATAGATAGATAGATAGATAGATAGATAGATAGATAGATAGATGATAGATAGATAGATGATAGATGATAGATAGGTAGATAGATAGATAGATAGATAGATAGATGATAGATAGATGATAGATAGATAGATGATAGATAGATAGATAGATGATAGATAGATGATTGATAGATAGATAGATAGATAGATGATAGATAGATAGATAGATAATGGATGGATGGATAGATGGATGACAGATAGCTGATAGATCGATAGATGATAGATAGACAGATATAGAGATAGGGATTATATATACATATATGCATTCACATAGATATCTATCCACATACACATATATACACACATACACCCATATACATATATGTAAGATCATACTGTGCTTATTTCCACTCATCATCTGTTTCTCTGAAGGTGGATGGCACCTTCCTTCACAGGTCCAAGTATTTTCATGCCTTTCCAAGTCAAACAATTCATCATCTCCTACACCACAGCAATATTCCAACCCAATCACATCTGATCTGAGAGACTGTCTATGAACGTTTTTTCCCTCAGTTTTCTGCATTCCTTCTATTCTTAGCTACACAGGTTTTATTTATACAAGAAAATTTTAATTTAAAATAATCAGAATTATCCATTTTACACTTCAACAACGCTCTCACCTATAAACCTATAGCTTAACATCTGATACTGCTGAAACTATTTTCTTTACCTCTTTTTTTCCTGGTTTCTTTGAAGCTCCTGACCTTTTGTTCTTTAAAAAAAACCCATTGTTATTATTTTAAACCATTAAATATGATAAAGCTGTTGATCAACTGAATTGCTAATGTGTGCGCGCGCAGGCTATTGCTTGAGTGCTGCATTGGTGGTGGGAGTGGGAGTGAGCAGTTATTGGAAATGACCCAGAAAGGCAGAGATTTAAAACTACTGTATTTGCCAGTCAAATTTCTATAGAGCCAGAGACTTTGGGCCAAAGGAAAGAATTATTGATTTATTTGAACAATTTCCCACATTCCCCAGGGTAACTCCAGACATCAAGACAAGTCAATGACAACCCAGGAAGCTAACTGGCAGACAGTGAGGCAGCCATCTGCCATTACCTGTGGCCAGGTTTGAAAGGAAACCACTCTTGCTGAGAGGAGGGGAAGTAGAGGTGGTGGCTAGAGAGAAAGCCACACCCCAAGGGAAGAGTAACTCCACCCATAAAAAGGGGTGGGTAGGTGGGTGGGGAAGAAGACAATGACGACAGTTCTTGGTGCCTTCTTGCCAGCCCAGCCTCAAGGCAGACTGTGACACCTACATCTCAGGCTCAGTGCCCAGCAAAGGACTCTGCTCTGGGCTGGACCTCGTACCAACTCTGAAAGTCTCTCAACTTCCCAAGCACACCTCACCATTAGGAGCATCTCTTGGGTAGCCCTAAATGAACTTGGGCATCATTCCACTCTGCTGGAAAATTTCATAACATCTCACTCTCATGCCCCAGTCAGCTCTCCTGATCTTTCACACAGGGGACTGGCAGAGTTAATTCCAAATGCCTTCCTGTGGTATCATCCTTGGTAGGCAGTAGCATGGCGTGGGCAGAGAAAGCTAGAGCACAAGTCATTGAGAAGAGAAAGTTTCACAATCCTGACTACTTTTACTTTTAAAATAAGTTATCTTACAAACAGTCCAGGCTTTTTTTTTTGTTGTTGTTGTTCGTTTTTGGTTTTTTTTGTTTTGTTTTGTTTTTGCAGGAAGATGAGGGTTAAGTGACTTGCCCAGCTCAATATACAGCTAGTGTATATTGAGTGTCTGAGGCCAAATTTGAACTCAGGTCCTCTTGAATCCAGGGCCAGTGCTTTATCCACTGTGCCACCTAGCTGTCCCTTGGTTTTTTGTTGTTTGTTTTTTAATAATGTAATTTTGTGTAATCATGTTTTGTTTAGTACATAACTATATATTTTTTCCTTTTGAAGGACTTTCATTATAGAGATCCAGACTATATTCCAATCAATAGTATATTTTCTCATCAGAATGTCCATTTAAGCACATCTGAACAGAACATAATTTTTAAACGGGGATATGATATTATTTCCTCTCATCTCTTTCTTTTTCCCTAAATGAAGGCCTTATCTTAATAGAAGTTCAGAATCAAAGTCCATTTAGTTAGAATAGATCAGGATGCTCAGTGTTCACCATTATGATGATCGACTTATATGAAGCTAGAACACAGTGGCTCACCAGCCCTGAATGAAGGCTACATCCGCCCCCTCAGAATGATAGTGTATCCTGAGGGGTTTGGTGATGTTTCCCTACTACCATCTGATTGAGCCCCCACCACAGTGCTCCTTCTACTGTTAAGTCCCAATGATTTAACAGACTTCTATTTAACCACATAGAATCAATTAGTTGGTTTTTTTGGCAGGGCAATGAGGGTTAAGTGACTTGCCCAAGGTCACACAGCTAGTGCGTGTCAAGTGTCTGAGGCCGAATTTGAACTCAGGTCCTCAGGAATCCAGGGCTGGCACTTTATCCACTGCACCACCTAGCTGCCCCCAGAATAAATTAGATATTATTATTATTATTATTATTATTATTATTATTATTATTATTATTTTTAGTGAGGCAATTGGAGTTAAGTGACATGCCCATGGTCATACAGCTAGTAAGTGTTAAGTGTCTGAGGCCGGATTTGAACTCAGGTACTCCTGAATCCAAGGCCAGTGCTCTATCCACTGAGACACCTAGCTGCCCCAAATCAATTAGTTTTTACAGTGATAACGTAGTAAATACAAAATAAAAAACATTTCCCTATAACAGCTAGGGGGCAGCTCAGTGGTGTAGTAGAAACAGGAAGACCTGGGTTCAAATGTGACCTCAGATATATAGTAGCTGTGTGATCCTGGGCAAGTCATTTAACCCTGTTTGCCTCAGTTTCCTCATCCATAAAATGAGCTGGAGAGGGGCAGCTAGGTGGCTCAGTGGATAGAACACCAGCCCTGGATTCAGGAATACCTGAGTTCAAATCTGGCCTCAGACCCTTGACACTTACTAGCTGTGTGACCCTGGGCAAGTCACTTAACCCCAATTGCCTCACACACACAAAAAAAAGAGCCAGAGAAGGAAATGGCAAACCACTCTAGTGTCTGCCAAGAAAACCCCAAATGGGATCATGAAGAGTTGGACATGAGTGACATGACCGAACAACAACAACCAACCTCTTAGCTCAGTTCCTCCATAGCATGGGTCCCACCAAGTTCACGTGCAGAAGCAGCATCAACTACTGGATGAGTCCTCATCTCAGCTACAGTCAGGTTAGACCCTGAAGGTCACTCCAGAAGATCTCTGTTTGCTCCTCAGGACACTGATGCAGCTCTCAACACAAACCTGGACTCTGGAACATCAGCGTATTGGGGCACCCTGCTGACCTTTCAAAACTTCACAAGATCGGAAGGGAGTTGGACAAGTGCAGGGTCCAAAACCAAAGCCCTCTTCTCAGCCAAAGTCTCTGCTCTTGCAGCACTCCCTCTCACTGGACACCATCTACCAAAAAGTCCAACGGCTGCTAGATGGTGCAGTGGGTAGAGCACCCACCAGGCCTGGAGTTAGGAATATCTGAGTTCAAATATAGCCTCAGAGACTTACTGGCTTTTGAGCCTGGGCAAGTCACTGAATCCCTGTTTGCCTCAGTTTCCTCATCTGTAAAACAAGGCTGTTAACAGCACTCACCTCCCAGGGTTGTTGTGAGGATCAAATGAGATAATAATTGTAAAGTACTTAGTACCATGCTTGCCACATGGTAAGTGCTGTATAAATGTTATTATTATTATTATTATTATTTTGTTGGGGTTTTTTAGTGAGGCAATTGGGGTTAAGTGACTTGCCCAGGGTCACACAGCTAGTAAGTGTCAAGTGTCTCAGGCCGGATTTGAACTCAGGTCCTCCTGACTCCAGGGCCGGTGCTCTATCCACTGCACCACCTAGCTGCCCCCGATTCTATTATTATTTATTGCTGTTATTGTTATTAAGGAGTCGAACCACCACGGCTGAAGAGAGTTGGCCTGAAGACGGCAGGTCAAGACTGACTCAGGCCTTTTTGAAGACACCCGCAGTTCTGGCTACATATTCAGTTGAAAAGTTCTTTCCTTATTCTGTGGTTAGCCAACTGGCTGTCCAAGGCACTTCCCATAGGTGTCGTTAGGGCTGTCCACCTGGAGAGATGCCAGCAGAGGCACTCTGTGCAAGAGCCCGATCCTGTTACACACAACATCCCAGAGTGGGAAGGGACTTTGGAGGAGGAATGTGCTCCGAGGCATCTCTGACATGGTTGTCCAACCTCCGTGAGAAGAGAGGGCTCCATTGATGAGGAGCTAACTCGAACCCCAGATCAACTCACTCCACTCTCTAACATCTCGTTAGTTATTAGAGATTTTTTTCCTTCCACACATTGCTCCTTAGAGACCAACTAGAAGCAAATGTATCTTTTCACATGACAGACTTTCAAATACTTAAAGCCAGTATCATGTCATCCCTCCCCACCTCAGTCTTCTTTTTTCCAGGCTAAATTTCCCCATCATCTTCACCCCCTCCTCTTATGGTATGATCCATGGATGGTTCTTGTCACCATCAACTTACCTTCCTCTGTACTTGCTCCAATGTATTAAATCCTTTCAAAACAGATGATCCAGAAGTGAACACACAACAGTGGGAGAAACATTCTTTTGGGCTTAAAGATTTTCTTCCAGTCCTTTGATCGTGGGATAGGAAGGCATACCAGATAGCCACGCCTAGAATGCTCTCCCCCCTCCTCTCCACCTCCTCCTGTCCTTGAAGTTCCAACTAAAATCTTACTTTCTACAGAAAGCCTCCTTTCCTAACCTCTCTTAATTCTAGTGCCTTCCCTCTGTTCATTATTTCCTATTTATCCTGTACATAGCTTATTTGTACCTATTTGTTTGCTTGTTTTCTCTCCAATTTGAGAGTTCCCTAAAGGCAAGGACTATCTTTCACCTTTTTTTTTTTTCAATTTTTTTTTTTTTGGTGAGGCAATTGGGGTTAAGTGACTTACCCAGGGTCACACAGCTAGTGTTAAGTGTCTGAGGTCGGATTTGAACTCAGGTCCTCCTGACTCCAGGGCCGGTCCTCTATCCACCGCACCACCTAGCTGCCCCTTTTGCCTCTTTTTTACCCCCCCCCCCAGCTCTCAGCACAGTGCCTGACAACACAATAAGCATTGAATAAATGCTTATTGAATGACTGTAAGGTGGAGGTCACAATGCCAGTATTACCTGGACCTCATATAGGTTCTTGTGAAGTTCAAATAAGAGATAATGTATGGAAAGCCCTTTGCAGACCTTAAAGGGCATATACTTAGTTGCTGCTATTTTTATAAACCACCCAGAATCTCAATCAGTGTCCTTTGGAGCAAGGCCTCCTGGAACAAAGTACTGCTAAACATCAGCTAAATCATAATGCCTTGAGGGACAGAGGCATCTATGACAGATGCATCCCTCTAGCTCAGCAGTCCTCAAACTTTTTGGTCTTCAGAACTCTTTACAATCTTAAAAATTGTTCAGGACCCCAAAGAGCTTTTGTTTATATGGGTTATATCGGTCAAAGTTTACTGCATTAGAAATTAAAACAGAAAATTTTAAAATGTATTTATTAATTGATACTAAATAACAATAATAAACCCATGATATGTTAACATTAATATACTTTTATGAAAAATCTATCTCCCCCCAAATTAGTGAGAAGAGTAGCAATGTTCTACATATTTTTCAAATGTCTTTAAAGTCTGACTTAATAGAAAACAGCTAGATTCTCATATGTGCTTCTGCATTCATTCTGTTATGATATGTTGCTTTGATTGAAGAATATGAAGAAAGTTCAGTCTCATACTGATGGGCAGTTAGAAAAGAGAGGAGCATATTAATAGGCAAATAATGTCTTGGTATTATTATTAAAATCGTTTTGATCTTGTGTACCCTGAAAGGGTCTTGGGGCATATGTTGAAAACCCGTGTTCTAGACCCACAGTTAGTACTCCATGTCCATGGAGAGTGAATGAATGAAAAGGTCAGTACTTGCCTTGAGAAGCCCAGGTCTTTAATATCCCCTCCCCCTCCCTCCTCATGTCACCTAACACCTTTCCAAGGATCCTAGGAGGTGGTAGTCTAATTGGATGGTTATCCCCTGAAGCTAGACTGTGTTCAGTCAAATGGTCTCCTTCCGCTTGGCTTTGAAGTACACAGGGTACCTTGCTAAGGAAAGGCATAATTCTTTCTCAGCCTGAGAAATATTCTCAGGTCACCTTAGTTGCCTTCCTCTAAGCAATGAGAAACCATGTCAAGGACTTCCTCCTCAGCTTCTGATCTGCCCATCCCCCTCCCTCCCCCTCGCCCGGCCCCATCCCCCCAACACAGGAAAATCCTATTTAGACACCAGTACCACGCTAGAGTTGCCCAAACAGGCCACGTGTGTGTCTTAATCATTAACTTCAAGGTTGCATTAAATCCTTCCACTAGCCTGGTGCAGGGAGTGTGATAAGTGGTAGTCTTCGATTTATGTGTTTAAAATAAACAGGGCCCCTCAGCTTCTAAGGCCTCTTTAGAAGTGGCTTTTTTTCTTCTTTTCCTTTAAATTCCTGGCTAGAGTCCTGCCTCTCATCCCCAAAATATCTCCCTACTGATCCCTGGATACCCACTCTTGGGAATTCAGTCCTCTCCCTTAAGAGTTACCATCTCCCACCAGTCTTTCTTTAAAATGCTGGTTGTTACCTCTTCTCCCAGGAGAGGGGGAGGGTAGAGCAAGAAGAGGAGGGAAGGGATGAACTGAAAAAGGAGAAAATCGGGCAGTCATCTAGACTTTAGGAAGCACACACAGCAAGGAATCAGGTTGCTGAACTTTGAATATCTGTATTTCTTTTTTAAAAAAAATCTCTATTTCCAAATATTGCCAGGGCCTTCCTGTACCTCTTTGATACTTAGCATATTCACTGAAGCAGGGGCTCTTAACCTGGGGTCCATGAACTTTAAAAAAAAAAGTGACAGTATTTCAATATACTGTAGCTGGTTCCCTTTGTGATTCTCTATTTAAAAAGATCATTTGAAGAAAGGGTCTGTGACTTTTCCCAGATTGCCAAAGGGTCCAAAAAAAAAAAGAAAAAAAAAAGGCTAAGACTCCCTGACTTCAAGCATTTTTAGCTGAAATACTGGGGGACCTGTGGTTCACTTGAGTTTGCTTGCATTATTGCCATTTTGCCCACCTATTTGTTCTGGGCAGGTCTGTTTGCTTGAACAAAGTTGTCCAAATATATAGGTAGGCTGAGAATTTATTCTTCCCCTTCAGTTGGGTTGAGGTGGTTTCTATGAGGATGGAGGCCTAGTGAGGGATATGGTGGTATATTTTCCAGAGCACCTGGTGGGGAGACAGAAGATCACGGTTTTGGTTCCCAGGGATCACAGTGTTATAGATTAAGAGCTGGAAGGGACTTAACAGATCATCTAATCCATCCCTTTCATTTTACAAACTGAGGTACAGAGGACTTGTCCTTTTTTTTTTTTTTTGGTGGGGCAATGAGGGTTAAGTGACTTGCCCAGGGTCACACAGCTAATAAGTGTCAAGTGTCTGAGGCCGGATTTGAACTCAGGTCCTCTTGAATCCAGGGCTGGTGCTTTATCTACTGTGCCACCTAGCTGCTCCTGAGGACTTGTCTTAAGGTTTCACAGCAAGTCCATGGCAGAAGTCTACTCAGACCCAGGCCTCCCAGTTCCCAGGCTGGTACTTTTTCAGCTACATTGTATTTTCATATAACAGAAAGATCCTCAAATCCTAGCCGCTTAATATTGTGTTGTTCTTCAGTTGTTTTTGAGTTGTTTCTGACATTTGGGGGGTTTTCAGAAGGGATACTGGAGTAGTTTGCATTAATGAGAAGAGTTTACTTTATCATAGTTGATCAATGTACAATGTTGCTGTTACTGTGTACAGTATTCTCCTGAAATTACCTTATTTTGGTATTTTTTTTCATGTATTTACATATACATGGATAACTAGGTGGCAAAGTGGATAGAGCACTAGACTTGGAGTCAGGGAGACTCATCTTCCTGAGTTCAAATTCAGCCTCAGATACTTACTAGCTGTATGACCCTGGGTAAGTCATTTAACCCTGTTTGCGTCAGTTTCCTCATCTATAAAATGAGATAAAAAAGGAAATCACAAGATGCTCCAATGTCTTTGCCAAGCAAATCTCAAAATGGCATCATGGAAAGTCAGGCACAACTGAACAACAAAAAACAACATATAAATATGTGTATGTATCTTGTCTCCCCTAATACAATCTAAATTTCTTCTTCTTCTTTTTTTTTACTGAGGCAATTGGGGTTAAGTGACTTGCCAAGGGTCACACAGCTAGTAAGTGTCAAGTGTCTGAGGCCGGATTTGAACTCAGGTACTCCTGACTCCAGGGCCAATCTAAATTTCTTGAGGGCAGGTACTGTTATTGTAAATCCAGCATCAAACATGCTGCTTAGATTATAGTAGGTACTTAATAAATGCCTTATGTGTATTTAGTCAAGTGCAACTCTATGATCCTGTGGACCATAGCACATTAATACTGCCCGTAGGGTTTTCGTGGTAAAGATTCTGGAATGGTTTGCATTTTCCTTCTCCAGTGCATTAAAGCAAACAGGTTAAGTGACTTGCCCAGGGTCACACAGTCAGTAAGAGGCTGAAGCAGGATTTGAACTCATGTCCTCATGAGTTTGGCGCCAGCACTTTAACCACTGCACCACCTAGCTGCCCTTTTCAAAAATCTTAAAGTGCTAAATAAATGCTTGCTACTATACTACTACTATCAGCTCCCTTCAGGGCTCAGCTCCTATGCCACCTCCTTCAAGAAGCCTTCCTGGATTTCCCCAGTTGTTGACTTCCCCTAGGATATCAACTCCTTGAGAATAGGCACTGTCTTTTCTATTTGCTAGGCAAATATCAGGTGCTTAATAAATATCTGCTGATGGACTGATCACATACATAACAGACCATGCAGTCTTGTTGCTCACCCAAGCCCTTCATCTTCCCCTCAACTCCCAGACACATTCTCCATGTGCCTATAATGACAATATAGGTTTGAACACTTCAAGGTTTTCCAAGTGCATCACATATATTATCTGGGACTCTAATATCCCTTCCAGCTTGAAATTATGACCCTATAATTTCAGTTTACTACAATCCTATGCTAGTCTGTTCCCATTTTATTTTATCTTATTTTATTTTATTTTTTGGCAGGGCAATGAGGGTTAAGTGACTTGCCCAGGGTCACACAGCTAGTAAGTGTCAAGTGTCTAAGGCCAGATTTGAACTCAGGTCCTCCTGAATCCAGGGTTGGTGCTTTACATTCCCATTTTACAGATGAGGAAACTGAGGCTCAGAAAGATCACCGACTTGCCTAGAGTCACTTAGCTAGGTATGCAAAACAAGATTCTAACCTGTGACTTCCAGTGTAAAGAAAAAGCAAACTTCTATTCCATCCCACTCCCTAAAATTAACCTCTGTAATATTAGAAATATTTCTATGATCTATTAGACTTGATTTAATAGCTGCTAAATACCAGACAGCCTCACTAATAGGCTAGCCCCAAAGAGTCTTGTTTTTAAAAAATTAAGTTAATATATAAAAATCCAGCCTTTAAAAAGTAGAGAATTTGTTATTTGCATTACAAGAGCCTTCCTTTGAATAGTGAAATCCACTAGTGCACTAGAAATATGATTCAGTTTCTAAAAATTCTAGTTACATGCAATTTCTCATAAACATGATTACATAAAATGAATTCCCCACCACCCCCAAAAGGGCTGGGACTGATACCTGGAGGCCCCAAGCCCAGTCTTGCTATCGCTTTGATTAGGATCAGGCAGCCTAGCTCATTCATTCATTTCCAAGGGTCAGTTTTTGCACCTTCTGCATCCCCTCCAGTCTCTCCCCCTTCCTCCCCCAGAGCAGCTGGTTGAGTTGTCTGATAATGTGGAAGAGATCGGAGGGGAAGCAGTCTCCTCAAAAGCAGGAGGTGTGGCCAGCTAAAAATATCAAAGCATGAGGCTGGAAACTGTCACTCAGCAGGCAGGCTGGGGGATTGGGTTAGGAATCTTCTTTCTCTTGAATTGAATTCTCTCTCCCCATTATTCCCCCCTCAGAGAATTCCAGGTCAGTTTGTTCATTCTGAACACGTTTTCATTCTCATCACCAGGCAGCCGGCCTCGAGTTGGGGCTGGGGAAGAAATATCAGCAGGATAAGAGGGTCTAAGGGAAAGAGCACGAGGCTGGGGCTCAGAAAACCTCAGCTTTTGTAAGCTTGTACCTGCTGTGAGAACCTGGGGAAGTCACTAACCCCCTCTGGGCTTCCATTTCCTGCAAGACTGGAATGAAAATCCCTGCTCTATTCACTTCCCGAAAGACATGCCACAAAGCACAAGCTCTATCAGGTTCTACCATGATGAAAGAGCTTCAGTTGTGGGATATGGGAGGCAATGGAAAAGGCACTGAGAACTTGGGTTCAAATCCTGCATGATATGTATAACATGATTTTATCTATCTATATCTATATCTATCTATCTATCTATCTATCTATCTATCTATCTATCTATCTATCTATCTATCTATCTATCTATCTATCTATCTATCTACCTACCTATCTATCTATCATCTATCTATCTATATATCTCCCATATCTGATTACTTGCTCTCTTGGTGGTGGAAGAGAAAAATTTGAAACTCAAAATCTTACAAAAATAAATGGTGAAAATAATCTTTACATGTAATTGGAAAATAAAATAAAACACTACCTCAAATCCTTCATGAAATACTTTACTCTCTGTGTGACCTTGGGCATGTCACCTTCCTTTAACATCTTCATCTGTAACATAAGCAGGAGAGGTGGTGGTAATGTGGCATTCTACATGACCTCTCAGATCTTTTCTAGATTTCAGATCTACAATCAGCGACAGACTGTAGTCTGTTATCCAAGGACCAGACCAATTAAGTCTGGAGAAGTTCATCATCAGCTGTTTGGCCACCAGGTAATGAATTTTATCACTCACCATGATTCAGACAAATGAAGAAAGCGTGATGGATTTGGAATCTGAAGTCCTAGGTACAAATGTGATCCTGCCAATTACTAGCTATGTGACTTTGGACAAATCAAATAGCTTTCCTGTGCTCCATCTCCTTACCTGTAAAAGGGGACATCGGACTAGCTGACATTTGAGTTCTCCTCCACCTCTAAATCTATGATCTATGATCCCTATAAAAAGACAGTATATGCTAAAGAAGAGGTACAAGAAGGTATATAGCAGGGGGCAGCTAGGTGGCGCAGCGGATAAAGCACTGGCCCTGGATTCGGGAGGACCTGAGTTCAAATCTGGCCTCAGACACTTGACACTTACCAGCTGTGTGACCCTGGGCAAGTCACTTAACCCTCATTGCCCTGCACAAAAAATATATATATATATATCCTTTTCCAGAGGCGAGGATACATTATATTGTTGTTTAGTTATTTTTTCAGTCGTGTCCAACTCTTTGTGATCCCATTTGGGGTTTTCTTGGCAAAGATACTAGAATGGCTTGCCATTTCCTTCTCCAGCTTTTTTTTTTTTTTTTTTTTAGTGAGGCAATTGGGGTTAAGTGACTTGCCCAGGGTCACAGAGCTAGTAAGTGTTAAGTGTCTGAGGCCAGATTTGAACTCAGGTACTCCAGGGCCGGTGCTCTATCCACTGTGCCACCTAGCTGCCCCTCCAGCTTATTTTACAGAAGAGGAAACTAAGGCAAATGGGGTTAAGTGACTTGCCCAGTCTCACATAGCTAGTAAGTGTCTGAGGCCAGATTAGAACTCAGGAAAAGGAGTTTTCCTGACTCCAGGCCCAACACTCTATCCAATGTGTTCCAAATGGAACATAACATATGTATAATTGGTTCATTTTTAGTGTATACAGGTATGGAAAATCACATATGAATAATTGGTTAGTTTTGCTGAACTGATTCCCCCTCCTTTTCTTTCTTTTTCAGCCTTAGCTATAAGGGATAGAGTAGGGAGAATAACTGTGAAATAAAGTTCATATAAAAAAAAGACATCAATATAAATTTTTAAAAATAAGGCTATTAAGGTAAAGGGCAGATTGCAATTCATGTTATTGGAAGAAGTAGCTCCACTAAGGTATCCCAGAAATATTGAAATCAGTCTTTATGTTACAGTTTAGTTAAGGAGAAAATAATAACAATTCACATTCTGTAGTGATCTAAGGTTTACAAAATCACTTTCCTCGGGTGCAACTATTACTTTCCTCGTTTTAAAGATGAAGAAAATGAGTTTCAGAGAGGTAAAATTAACATGTCCAAGGTCACCCAGCCAGTGAACTGGAGCTGAGATTAACTATATAAATATGCATATATTACTGTATAAATATGTGTATATATAAATATCTGTACACATATGTATAATACACATACACATATATGTCACAGGAACATCTACCCCACTCAGACTAGGCTATTTTTTCCTTAAATGCTATTGAAACTCCAGGTGCACAGGACGAAGGCTCTAACCAATAATATAATTTACCTTCCAGGTGCCCTAAGCACAAATATCAGCCTGAGAGGAGGAGGTAAGAGCTTTTCTTTCAGACTTGACTCACACCTCTGACCTGACACTAGCATGGTAAGCACAAAGATTGGAAAGCTGTACCCTATTGAATCAATGCTGTATCCTTATCAAATATGTTTTGGTTTTTTTTTTGGCAGGGCAATGAGGGTTAAGTGACTTGCCCAGGGTCACACAGCTAGTTAAGTGTCAAGTGTCTGAGGCTGGATTTGAACTCAGGTTCTCCTGAATCCAAGGCCATTGCTTTATCCACTGCGCCACCTAGTTGCCCCTCAAATATGCTTTTTATGATATGGTTAAGTAAAACACTTAAAAAAAAAAAACCTGTTGGGGGGGCAGTTACATGGTGCAGTGGTTAAAGCACCAGCCCTGGATTCAGGAGAACCTGAGTTCAAATCCAGCCTCAGACACTTGACACTTACTAGCTGTGTGACCCTGGGTAAGTCGCTTAACCCCCATTGCCTGCCAAAAACAAAACAAAACAAAACAAAACAAAACACCCTGTTAGATGGTCTATGATTATCTCTTCATTCCAGTCCCTGAATCACAAGACTGGCTCGAGCCAGGCCTAGCCCACAAAAATATACAATATCCTCCAGTCCAGGCCCTCTTACCCAGGTGTCCACACCCACCCACGGGGTCCCTGGATAGATTCCAAAGGAGTCTATGAACTTGGATGGGAAAAATAAAATTACATCTTTATTTTCACTACCCTCTAACAAAAATTTATTATTTCCTTCAATTATTAAAAAACATTATTCTGAGAAGGGGTCCATAGTCTTCAGCGGATTGCCCAAGGGAACCATGACCAAAAAAAAAAGGTCAAGATCTCTCACTCTAGACAAACAAGGTTTGATTATAAGCATGGAAGTACTTGGCCCAGCACCAAACCAATGACTCTAAGATGGCTCAAGCATCTAAGTGAAAGAGGGGTCTTTGGAGGAGGAGAGAGAATCAGGAAGTAGAAGACTGATGAAGTAGAGAAAAGGGGGGAGTGGTCATTGCAGATTATAGTTAATCTATTTGGGACTAAAACTACTGAGAGCTGCTTCCTTGAAAGGGGTCGTGAGAAAAAGAATAAGAAACAGGTTGCAGCTGACCTCCCTCCCCCCTGGAAAGGCATTTCCAGAAAATGTCACCCGACTCTCACAATTTCAGAGAGTCCCTTGACTGGTGTAAAAAGTTGTAGCAGCCCCTTTTCCATACCCCGAAAATGTGGGACCTTGTAGTTTTAAGATCATAATTCTATGATTCAGTTTCTCGCACTGACTAGTTCAGCAAGTAGCCACCTCCCTTCTGCAACAACCCTGGTACCGGGTTCTCTGTTCTTAGGTCTCCTGCATGAGCTGAAGTTAGGGTTATTATTGGCTCGGCTCCATTCCAACCACCCACTGCCTCCTTGAAGAGTTAATATTTAGTAGGGCAACAATTCTCAAACTTTGTTGTCTCAGTTGCACTCTTAAAAATGACTGAGGACCACAAAGAGCTTTTGTTTATGTGGGTTACATCTAGTCGTCCTTATTGCATTATTAGACATTAAAAAACCCATTAATTCATTAAAGAAATAATAAATGTATTGTGTGTTCACATAGACATTTTAATAAAATATAATTATATTTTCCAAAACAAAAAATTTTGTGAGAGAATGGCATTGTTTTACACATTTTTGCAAATCTCTCTAATGTCTGGCTTAATGGAAGACAGCTGGATTTTCATATCTGCTCTGCATTCAATCTGTTGTTTGGGTTGAAGTATAGGGAGAACATCCAGCCTCACACAGATATGTAATTGGAAAAGGGAGGAGTAGTTTAACAGGCAAATAATGTCTTGGTTTTATCATAAAAACATTTTTGGGGGCAGCTAGGTGGTGCAGTGGATAAAGCACTGGCCCTGGATCAGGAGGACCTGAGTTCAAGTCTGGCCTCTGACACTTGACACTAGCTGTGTGACCCTGGGCAAGTCACTTAACCCCCATTGCCCCAGAAAAAAAAATACACACACGCAAAAAAAGATTAAAAATATTTTTGACCTCATGGACCCAATGAAAGTGTCTCAGAGACTTGTAGGGATCTGTGAACCACAGTTTGAGAACCACTGAGGTATAGGAGCCATCTTCTTTCTGACATGGACCTTAAGGGATATAAGAATGAATGGATTTAGAGCTGAAAGAGGTCTTAGAAATGAACTTACAGGCCACTGGACTAGTAGAATTAGCTGAGGACTTGGTGTCAGAAGAGGGAGAGGAGAAGGAAGGAAGGAAGGGAGGGAGGGAGGAAATAACCATTTATTAAGAACCTACTATGTGCCAGGGACTAAGCATTTTACATATATTATCTCATTTGATTCTCACAACCACCCTAGGAGGTAAGTGCTATTATTATTCTCTTTTTACAGATGATGCAACTGAGGCAGTCAGAGCTTAAATGACTTGCTCAGGGTTATATAGTTGGTAAATTTCTGAGGCTGGATTTGAACTGACTCCAAGCCCAGCATTTTATCCCCTACACCTCCAGATAAAGAAGCTGAGGCCCAGAGATAGGAAGTAATTTGCCCAGGATCATACAGGTTGTGAAGTAGTAAAACCAGTATTCAAACATAGACCTTCTGTCTCGTACCAAGCTATCTTTAAATTGGCCTTACCCTCCACTGTCTCGGTTTTATGAGGCAATTTACCTCATAAGCTTCCAGCATCCTTTCCCATAAGGCTTTACAAATGAATTTATTCTAAACCAGTGTTACTCATGGCCACCGCTCCTCTTTGACTGACATCTAAATCAAGTGTTTGCTGATTAAGGTCTTTTTGAGGCTCTTTTGCTCTCTTTGTTATAGCAATTGATTCATATTGGTTGAACTTCTGTACAAAATTATTGTCATTGGTGCCTCTGTTATTTCATCCATCTATGTCCATCATCAATCTGGGTCAGATTGGAATTATTTAAATTTTAATCTTTGCTTTCACAAGTCAGTGGTCTGATCATACACAAACATCTGAGGGATTCAGAAATTACCCTCACATCAGTAATATGTTATTCCCTGTCTGTTAAAATATAACCAATTTCAATTTTTATGATGTTATTCAGCATTTCTCATGTCCAATGTTTTCTGATTTCTTCTCACAAAGTATTCATGACTTCATGCAGCATGAAGCTTCTGTGTAACCTACAAGTTTCTGCCCTTTCTCATGTTTCATTCCCGATGTATATTTTCTAATGTATTTTTCATGATTTTCACCTATTCCCATCTTTGCAAGGAAGTTAGGGTGTAAAAGTATATGTTTATCTTAGAAGATCTTATCAAGTTCTGCATATTATTTCTTTACCTCTTTATCCTCTATAACAGATGGTGGTCTTTTTTCCCTTTTTTTCTCTTTCTTATCTGTAAAAATATCTTTTTAATATATAGTATGGTTCTCTGGGAGGGGAAAGAGGAGGGAAATCATAGTGATGTTTCAAAAAAATATCAGTTTAGGGGGCAGCTAGGTGGTGCAGTGGATAAAGCCCCGGCCCTGGATTCAGGAGGACCTGAGTTCAAATCTGGCTTCAGACATTTGACACTAGCTGTGTGACCTTGGGCAGGTCACTTAACCCTCATTGCCCCACACACACATACCCCCAAAAGGAAAAAATATCAGTTTAATAAGAACTTACGCAAATGCTTGATAATTGGGGGAGAGGGGGAAAAAACCTGGGAAGACTTGTATGAACTGATGCAGAGTGAGGTGAGCAAAACTAGAACAACTTATATGGTAACAACTGCATTGCCAAGACAAACAGCTTTGAAAACTTAAGGACTCTGACCAACCATAATTCCAGAGCACCAATGATAAAGGAAACTACTCACCTACTGAGAGAGAGGTCTTGGTCTCAAGGTGCAGACATGAGATTTTTTTGGATGTGGTCAATGCAGAAATTTGTTTTGTTTGACTAAGAATGCTAATTAAAAGAATTTTGCTTTTCTTTCCTTTTTCCAATGAGGGAAGAAGAGAGGAAGAGAAAATAGACTTGTTAACTGAAAAATATTTAATTTTTTAAAAAGATGTGGAAGGGGGTTGTATAAGACTGACAACTATTTTTATTTCCACATATTTCATGGGAACAGTCCCAAAAAGGTCCTAATTGCTCTATTACTTCATTACTAAAATCCCCAAATAAGTTACTGAAGATGTATATTTAGGGTATGGGCTTTTCCCACAAAAGAGTCCTATTTCTAGCATTTCATTTTTCAGCCATCCCAGGGTAATTCCCTATTATCCCCATTGGATGAAATCCAAAGTCCTCCCTGTTATTTAAGGACTTACATAAACTGCTCTCATCTCCCATCTTCCCTACACACTGACACCTCTCCATTCACTCGAGTCAGGATGGTGTCTTTACTCTCACTCCTCTTCCCACTCTCTTCAAGGCCTTCCTGCCTCAATGTCTTTACCACCGATCATCTCCTGCTATCTTTTCTTCTTTAGTGAGAGTAATGAGATGAAAATGAATGAGTTGAAAATTATTCCAAATTACTCTGTGCTGAAACTGATGGATAAGCTGACAAAGAGTCTGGAGGAAGTGCATGATAATGAACCCCAAATCACAGGATCATAGATTTAGAACTAAAAGGAATCACAGAACCACCTAGTCCAATCATCTCATTTGAAGATGTGGAAACTGAGGGGCAGAGAAGTGGGGTTTGCTCAAGGTCACCCAAGAAATGACTTACTTAAGATCACCCAACTAAGCAGCAGAGCTAAGCCAGAATTTTCTGACTCCAGATCCAGTACTCTATCCTCTGCGTCATGCAACCCTTTTTTGTTCATCCTGCCTGAAATCAGTGTTGGCCGTCCAGGAACCTCATGAAATAAGATAAACACCTTATTTCCATCATGGGAATCTCAGGGTAATGCTTTGAAAATGAATTATTAAGGGTAAATCAGTTAAATGTGGTTATTTGATATCTGCCTTACTGTAGTTAAAAATTATACCTTTTATATTGAGGTCAGATTTTATTGCTTTTGGCTAAAGGCCTCTGGAAGATTTACACAACACAGAACAAGTTCCACATAAGCTGCAGAGTAAGTGACAGTTTTAAAGCGAGTGAGAGCTGCAGCAAGAGAGTAAATAGGAAAGTTGGTAAAATTTGAGGGGAAATTTCACAAACAGGGTCATCACACCAATACATCACTATAGGATTCCAAACAACTTAATATCTGATTTGGAAATAACCCGTCTAATAAAAAGGAGTGAGACAAAATTTGACATAGATATATGTATCAGAAATTTGCCGATACTGAAGGTAAAAGAATACCAATTAGAATTACCCCTGAAAGAAGATGGCATTTTGAGACCTCAAATTATACTATAGCTGGTAATCATCAAAACTCTTGATACTAATTAAAAACATAGAAAAGTAGATCAATGGAATTGACTAGATAAGGAAAAATCAAAAACAACTGAACAAAATAACCCAGTGTTCTACAAAGCTGAGAACATAATCTACTTGGGAAAGAACATCCTATTTGACAAGAACTTCTGGGAAAACTGGAAAGCAGTCTGGCAGAAATTCAATTTGGACATCACATACCACAATAAGCTTAAAATGTTTTCACACTCCGAATGTTAAAGGTCACACCATAAAAAAAAAAAAATGAAAAGAGGGCCAGATGAATACCTTTCATAGCTATGGCTGGGGTGGGGAAAGTTCTTATCCAAACAAAGAACAGAGATGATCATAAAAGACAAAATGGATAATTTTGATTACATGAAATTGAACAGTCTTTACATTAAGAAAATCAATGCAACTAGGATAAACTAGGGAAACTATTGATCAGGAAAAAAAAATCTTAGCATCAAATGTTAAAGGAGATGTTATCCACAATGTTTAAAGGAGAACTGAAAATATATATAAGAACCATTCACCAGTGGGTGATTGGTCCAAATCACCAACAATAAAGAAAAGTAAATCAAAACAACTCTGAAATTTCATTTTGCAACTAGAAAATTGGCAAAAATAGCAAAAGATGGGAAAAGTTAACACTTTAGGATTTGTGCAGATAGGTCAACTAACCAATGCACTGTTGTTGGAACTGTTAAGCATATGAAGTTAAAGATAGAAAAGTCCTATAGAAATTTAAAAATTTGTAGCATTAAAGAATCAGAGACAAAACAGATGCATTGTTTGGGAAATGGTTAAAACAAATTGTGGTACATGAGTGTAATAAACTTTATGCATGAAAAATATAATGGAATATTACTGTGCCATAAGAAATGGTGACTATAAAGAATACAGAAAAGTATGGGAAGACAACATGAACTGACAAAATGAAATAAATAGAACCACAAAAATAGTATACAAATGACTAAAGCAATGCAAGTCAGAAGAACAAACACAACCTGAATGGTACATAATCATAATAATAAGTTTGGCCTTGGAAGAAGACATAAGAAAATGCAACTCTTCCAGTTTTTGTTTGTTTCTTTGTTTTGCAGAGGTGGGGGTCTGTGGGTATAGAACACTTCGTATACTATCAGACTTGCTTGATGTTTTAATAAACTGCTTTTCTCCCCCTCTTTTAAAATTTCTTATTATAGGGCATAGGTTTGGGGGTCAGGCAGGAGGAAAGAATATATATATATATATATATATATTTACCCTTAGCTGCCCCAAATTTCTTTTCTTTTTTTTTTTTTTGCAGGGAAACAATCTTTACATGTAATTGAAAAATAAAATGAAGTACTACCAGACCAAAAAAAATAAAAGAAAGAATTACTTCTAAGAAACCCCTATTGGGGGGCAGGTAGGTGGCACAGTGGATAAAGCACTGGCCCTGGATTCAGGAGTACCTGAGTTCAAATCCGGCCTCAGACGCTTGACACTTACTAGCCGTGTGACCCTGGGCAAGTCACTTAACCCCCATTGCCCTGCCAAATTAAAAAAAAAAAAAGAAAGAAACCTCTATTGGGGCAATTTAGACTCATTGTGCAGAATAAAAGTAATAAAAAAAATGGAAGCCTGTAGAGCACAGATAAAACTTAGCTGCCCTACAAGAGTCCAGCAGTATTTGCCTTTGATCACAATGGAAGCAAAGTGGGGAAGAGGCCAGTCATAAAGGCATTTCTCAATTTGGGAAAATCAATCAAATAAAGCCATTGACTAAAATAATGTTTAATTATCCTAGGCCATCTCTAGAAATGTGAGCCTAACACAGACAACCTTTCTAATTTAGTATTCTGATCTAAGATAGATTAGCATCTGTTTGTGAATTTGCTGGCAAGTCTACAATATTTTCTGTATTTTCTGCCAGTTCTTTCTGTTTGCCAACACCTGCCTTATCACCCCAACTTGACCTGAATTCTCAGTCAGGCCCCTCCCCACTCCCAAGCCTTTCTACCTTATATACCTACTTTCCCAAATAACTATTTTCAGTCTGTGCTGGATCCCAGTTAGCTCTCAAGGCCTTTAGAAGTAACCTTTCCAAAAGACTCAACCCTGCGTGGGGGTGGAGGGTGGAGAGGAAAAATGAATGAAGATCTCTAAACAGACACAAAAACCTGGCCTTGCTCTCGGCAGGATCATTTTCCAGCTCATTATTTTCTATTTTAACTGGGTCACTGACTGGTCCCTTTGAACCTTTTATTCATTGTTCTCAACTACCCAACAATCATCATCTGTGGAAAGATTTTGTCTTTAATGGGGCTCTTTATAAGAGGATGGATGCAGGATGGCTGGAGTAGGATGCTCCTGTTGGCCAACGGAAACCGTCTCTCAGTAGAGTCTGTTTGAGTTGCCTTCCCTATAGTAAGAGCCTCCCAAAATAACTAGACTACATTCTCTAAGTTTAGAGAGTCAGAAGAACCTTGGTTCATGACCTATCTCTGACACACACTAGGTGTGAGACCTTGGGCAAGTCATAATCTCTCTCAGGAACTTCGATAACTCTCCAAGAGTTCCTGACTCAGTATTTTAGCTGCCACACTCATTTTACCCTCATCACTGGGATTGGGTTGAATTTTTGTCCAGGTTTGGGACAGATCCTACCACTATAGGGGCAGCTAAGTGGCGCAGTGGATAGAGCACCGGCCCTGGAGTAAGGAGGACCTGAGTTCAAATTTGGCCTCAGACATTTGACACTTACTAGCTGTGTGACCCTGGGCAAGTCACTTAACCCCAATTGCCTCACAAAAGAAAAGAAAAAAAAAAGGTCCTACCACTATGATTTGGCCTATGGAGCCCCAGCCCACTCTCATTCCATCCCTTACCTATACCCCCCAATTGATGATATTAAATGTGTTATATATACTTTTTATATTGTGTAATTTCTTTTTTTGATCAGATCTTTGATTTTATTGGCATCATCTGTGTGGTGAGAAAATTCCCTCTACTAATATAGAAACTCCCTATACCAATGTAGGTTGGTACATGCTTTACAACTTACAGTCTTAGTGAGTTACTGAGAGCACTGAGACTTTATGTAACTTGCAACAGCCACTTTATGTCAGGAGTGAGACTTAAACTGAGGTCTGACTCCAAGACTCCAAGGCTAGCTTTTTGGGGGGGGGCGGGGCAATTGGGGTTAAGTGACTTGCCCAGGGTCACACAGCTAGTAAGTATTAAGTGTCTGAGGCCGGATTTGAACTCAGGTCCTCCTGAATCCAGGGCCGGTGCTCTATCCACTGCGCCACCTAGCTGCCCCCTCCAAGGATAGCTTTTGATCCCTACACCATGATGCCTCTTGTTATGTGATATAAAATTAAAATTACTAATGTAGACTTTTTGCATTTGGATTCCAATTCTTTGCCTAACTTGCTCAGTGGCATTGGGCCTTAGTTGTATTCGTGCATTTGCACAACAAATGTTTATCCCTCATGATTCACCTGCTAGGTGATTCACCTCTAAGGGTGGGGATGACTGAATAATGAGTCTTTAAAGTTTTCTTCATACAGGAGATGGTTAGCTCTCAAAATTATTTTCCTATGTCAGATTTTTTTTCATAGCATCTAGTGCAGACTAGCGAGTAGTTAGCTTGGTTTCTTTCGATGGTTATATAGACTTCCCTCCCTAAAATTAAGGCAGACATTTCACTAATGGGAGCTAGTAGTCACAAGAAAGTCCAGCAGAAAGCATGTAAATAGTGTGGGACAACCCACGCCACTCTTGGGAGAAACATTTCAATGTACATGCTCTACCGACAGTAGGTTAGGAATGTGGGCTAGACATATGAAAGACACTAAGTAACAAAGACTTTTTTTTATAACTAGGAGCCTGAGGAAATGGGGTTTATATCTGAATGTTTCTAACTATAGCCTTTAGTTGACCAGACATTCAATGTGATTCAATAGAATTGGAAACATGGAAACAAATAAAACTACCTCATACAAACCTTGGTGCTATCCTTCCCACCTACCCCCCACTAGAAATTTGGAACCTAGAACCATCTGCCTTGGTACCATGCTGGGTTCTGATTTTGTGTGCCATTACTATGTTATTTGGACAGCTAGGTGGCAGGCACAGTGGATAGAGTGCCAAGCCTAGAGTCAGGAAGACTCATCTTCTTTCTGTTTTTTTTTTGGTGGGGCAATGAGGGTTAAGTGACTTGCCCAGGGTCACACAGCTAGTAAGTATCAAGTGTCTGAGGCTGGATTTGAACTCAGGTACTCCTGAATCCAGGGCTGGTGCTTTATCCACTGTGCCACCTAGCTGCCCCAGGAAGACTCATCTTACTGAGTTCAAATCTGACCTCACACACTATCTAGCTGTGTGCCCTATGGCAAGTCACTTAACTCTATTGCCTCAGTTTCTTCATCTGTAAAATGAGCTAGAGAAGGAAATGGCAAACCACTCCAGTATCTTTGCTGAGAAAACCCCAAATGAGGTCACAGAGAATTTGACACAACTGAAACAACCGAACATTATGTTATTTGATTTGATGTCTTTTGTTTTAAACTAGGATGTCTTCTGGCTGGCTCATGAAGTAAATAGTCTGCTGGGGGCTCTTGGTTTTTGAGTGAATACTGAACTGAAATGCTTTGAACATGGAATGTCTTTTCTGGGTTCACACGTGAAGGGGTACCCCAAAAGTTATACTAGTTATTTCACTACAGTTATCCCTTCCACAACCAGACTTTCCCCATGATGGTCATCAAAAGAAATTAAATGGGAATTTGGGGGGAGTTTTGTGAAAGTTGCAGAAGACACACAAAAGCCAGCATATAACACAGAAAAAGTTTAGAAACTCAGAAATGCATAAAATATATGTATAGTATTGCATTCAACCCAGATTTTACAATAAGGTACTGTAAACACCCCATAAAAGAAAAAGAAAAAAATCAGACTTCTCTGGTTTGAAGGGAGGGCCAAAAAAATTGTCTGTGGATTTTCTAGATCATGAGGGGGACTGTGCCTCTGGATGTGAGACAGAAGAATCAGCACTGGAAACTCCTATTAAATTAACCCTTAAGTCCTCATCTCAACAAGGATCCTTTAATTCAGAGACGTTGGGCCTTCTTCACAAGCTGGTAGGAAGTGGCCTGACCATTTTCATGCTAATGACTAGGTCCCTTATTCTGAACACTCACATTAACCAAGATAGTGACTCACCCTCCAACCAAAATCCCAAGGAGCCAAATTCAGCTTCTCCACAATCATTCCTCAGACGCACTAACACATCCCGCACCATGCACTTACACTCTTTGTACTTTCCCTGGACAGCTCGCTACCCTTTGGGTACAAATCTACTGATACCACTTGAGGAGCTGGCTCACTGAAACCTCACAACTCTGGCATGTGGTGCAGCCAACTCAAAAAGCCCCTGATCATTTCCGCTTAAAAACAGGGTTGGAGTTTTATTGTTTTGTTGGTTGCCCAGGCTTAAGGAAAAGATAGGTAAAATGTTAATAATGCAGATTACAAGTGTGTCCTGCATACAATGCCCTCGGTCCCTACTCCCCAGGACCTGTTGTGAAATGTTTACCCACAGCACACTGCAGCAATAAATCCACCTTACTGTTTTATAACTCCAGGGAAATGAACATAGCAAACATCCGGTGTTCAGGTGAGGATTCCTGCTTAGGGCTACTTGTATTTCCCCCAGTCTCCAATTTTAACATACTTATTGGATTCCCCTAGTGGCATATAAGCGCCTTGAAGGCAAGGGATTATTTCATTAATCAACCAGCTAGAGTTACTTAAGTAAAGCAAGAGTGACCATGTCACTCTCTCCTCCTCATTCAATCTGGAGTTGTTCCCAATCTCCAATTTGTGCATCCTCGCACGTGACTTGAGATTTTTTTTTTTTTAAATAGTTGTCCACTATTTCTGGAACTCTCTCCCTTATCATCTCCACCTCCTGGCTTCCTTCAAGTCTCAGCTAAAGTCTTCCCTGCTTTAGAAAGCCCTTCCAGAGGCAGCTAGGTGGCGCAGTGGATAAAGCATCAGCCCTGAATTCAGAAGGACCTGAGTTCAAATCGGGCCTCAGACACTCAGCACTTATTAACTGTGTGACCCTGGGCAAGTCACTTTAACCCTCATTGTCCCGCAAAAAAAAAAAAATGACTTTCCAGATACCTCTTAATTCTACCACCTTCCCTCTGAATTGATCTTCAGTTTGGCCGGGATATCTAGTTTGTACAGAATTGTTTGCCTGTTGTCTCCCCTGTTGGACTGGGAGCTCCCTGAGAGCAGGGACTCTGTGTGTGGTTTTTCTGTTTGTCTTTGCCTTTCTTTTTCTTTTCTTTTCTTTCTTTCTTTTTTTTTGGCGGGGCAATGAGGGTTAAGTGATTTGCCCAAGGTCATACAGCTAGTAAGTGTCAAGTGTCTGAGGCCAGATTTGAACTCAGGTCCTCCTGAATCCAGGGCTGGTGCTTTATCCACTCTGCCACCTAGTTGCCCGTCTTTGCCTTTCTTTGTATCCCCTGAACTTAGTGAAGTGATTGGTACATAATAGGCAACTAATAAATGCTTTCTGACTTAGCTGCTTACTACACGGCAAGCGCGGTGCCGAGACAAGGGATACATAGACAGAAGTGGAATGGGCCACGCCCTTCAGGAGCTTCCATTATAATGGGAGAGACCACACACACTCTCTCTTTCTCCACATATATAATATATACATATACATGTAAATGCACATACATGTATATATACATACAAACACATATGTACATACCTCTATTTATTTCCATGTTAATAAACATATATTTATATATTCACATACAAAGTAAATACCAAAGAAATACAAGGTAGTTTGAGGAGTGAGAGCTCAGTCGTAGCCTGAGAAATCAGTGAAGGCTTCATGGAGGAGGTGTCATTTGAGCTGAGATTCCACAAGAAAGAGACGGAGAGCTTTCCAGGTGTTGAGGACACAACCAGTGTAAAAATTTCTCAGGTGAAAAGGGGTTGTGAGTGGAAAAAGTTTAAGAAGCCCTGGCCTAGAAGGCTTCTACGAACCCTTCCAGCATGAAAGCTAAGATCCTATTATCCTGTGAGCTTATGGGGGGTTTAATATTAAGAAGTTTCAGTTTAAAAGATGAAGAAGCAGGGCAGCTAGGTGGCACAGTGGATAGAGCACTGGCCCTGGATTCAGGAGGACCTGAGTTCAAATCCAGCCTCAGACGCTTAACAATTACTAGCTGTGTGACCCTAGGCAAGTCACTTAACCCCAATTGCCTCACCAAAAAAAAAAAAAAAGATGAAGAAGCCCTGACCTAGAAGATGATTTAGCAAAGGAAACTGAGAAGGTGATAGGCAGGAGCAGAGCCAAGAGATCAATGCCATCAATACTCAAGAGAGGCAGGCAGGAGTATAAAAGAAGAAAGGTGGTCATCAGCATCATGTGCTGCAGGGAATCAGGAAATTAGGAGAGGTTATTAGACTTAGCAATTAAGAGATCATTGTCCCACCTGGCCTAAGAGATTTCTGAGAGGACAAAACAAGGCAAAGAATATGAAAATGCTTTGACCTCTTTAGTGCACCAAGCAAAGAACGGGAAGCTAAAGGAAAGCCCATTAACTAGGAAATGGCTGAACAAGTTGTGGTATAGTAATGCCATGAGATATTGTGCCATAAGAAATGACATAAGAGACGGGTTCAGAGACGCTTGGGAAGACTTGTATAAACTGATACAGAGGGGAGTGAGCAGATAATTTATTCAGTAACAACACTATTGTAAAGACAATCAATTTCTTTCTTTTCTTTTTTTTTTCGGGGCAGTGGGGGTTAAGTGACTTGCCCAGGGTCACACAGCTAATAAGTGTTAAGTGTCTGAGGCCGGATTTGAACTCAGGTCCTCCTGAATCCAGGGCCAGTGCTTTATCCACTGCGCCACCTAAATTCCCCTGTTTTTCTTTTTCTTGGGGTATGTGTGGGGGTGGGGAATGAGGGAACCTAGGAGGTGTGTTGAAGAAAAAAGGAAAGAAAAAATAAGAGGCTCATGATTTTTTGTTTGTTTGTTGGTGTTTTGGTGTTTTTTTGTTTTTTTAGGCAATGGGGGTTAAGTGACTTGCCCATGGTCACACAGCTAGTGTCAAATGTCTGAGGCCGGATTTGAACTCAGGTACTCCTGAATCCTGGGCCAGTGCTTTAACCACTGCGCCACCTAGCTGCCCCCCATGATTTGTTTTTAATGCACAAAAGAGAAGGAAGACCAAAAGGAATAACAGCCAGGACACATTTTAAAGTAATATGTTGTATTCATTATAGACTTAAAACTAAAAGCAAGCTGCACATAATAAAGATTCACAATTTCATTTCAAAGCCCCCCTTCTATTCTACTCTGTATGCAAAAGTGTTCATTTTAGTTGGCTAACAAGCCAACTAAACTTAACAAAGTTCTGAATAAGAAAAATGGGGGGACCCATAAATGCCATAGATCACACCCCATTAAACAGTAAATTCCATGGAAATATTGTATGTTGTGGCTCAGAAATTGCCTGTGATGCAGAAATATACTCACTACGAGATCTGACCTGAGTACAAATGCAAAGGCTTTGTCTCTCACTTCTTGTTTCCTGCCACTGATGATACTACCAGACATTCTTGATCTTGGCACACCCAAAGAACAGGGTGTGTTATGCTGCAGAGCAACAAAAGATGCATTCCCTCCTCTAGAACTCTGAATGGGAACATTTACTCTGGTGTGAACATGCCACATCACCTTAGGCAAATCAATGAACTTGTGTTGGTTTCTGTAAAGCACCATGGGAAGATGCTGATTAACGCTATAGGAAGCCATTGGTAGAGAAGCTGGCTTAGCTTAAGGCCCTTTGGGGACACAAGCATTTATAGGGACGTGCCAAAAAGCAGGGGTAAGAGAGAAGAGATGTTTCTGAGGGTTTTGCAGGTTTCACTCCAGTGGATCCAAGGAAATCAGCTCTTCATATGTGGCAAAGAGGAAATGAGCCTTGTCCTGAAGGCACGGAGCAAAAGAAAGAGCAGGGGAGAGCTGGACAAGGGTCAGAGCCTTGGAGAGCTGAGAGTGCATTGGAATCATGGACTCTAGCTGACATGGAACTGGGCCAAGATACATTAACTAGAAGCATCATTTTAAACTGTTCACTATGGGATTGGGCTCACTGTAAATAGTGACTGGAGCACAACAGGGAAGAGCTAGTCAAGCTTATGCCCGAGGATAAGGGAAATGGATCTCTTTGGGGCACTGTTGGTGGGACTAGAAGAAAAGGCTGATACGGAGTCAAGAGACAGATGAATCCAGAGACCCCAAAATGCCCCGGAAAGGAGAGCTCCAGGGGCCTTAGTGTAGCAATAATGATAACTGGATCTTTCTAATGCTTTAGGTTTTGCAAAGCATTGAGCCCTCATTTGATCTTCTTTTTTATTTTTTTTGGTGAGGCAATTGGGGTTAAGTGACTTGCCCAGGGTCACACAGCTAGTAAGTGTCAAGTGTCTGAGGTCAGATTTGAACTCAGGTCCTCCGGACTCCAGGACTGGTGCTCTATCCACTGCACCACCTAGCCGACCCCCTTGTTTAATCTTCACAGAAGTCCTATGGGATAGGTATCTCAGATATTATATCCATTTTACAGATGAGAAAATTGAGGCTTGGAGAGATTTAGTGGTTTGTTTTTTTTGTTGGTTTTTTTTTGGTGAGGCAATTGGGGTTAAGTGACTTGCCCAGGGTCACACAGCTAGTAAGTGTCAAGTGTCTGAGGCCAGATTTGAACTCAGGTACTCCTGACTCCAGGGCCGGTGCTCTATCCACTGCGCCATCTAGCTGCCCCAAGGTTTAGTGGTTTGATCATGGTTATAAAATGAAGAATTGAGACCTGGATTTTCCTGATTCCCAGTTCAGCATGTTTTCCATTTTACTAAGAATACAGAGAAGAGAAGAGAGGTGGAAATGGTGAGAGAGGGGCAGCTAGGTGGCGCAGTGGATAAAGCACCGGTCCTGGATTCAGGAGGACCTGAATTAAAATCCGGTCTCAGACACTTGACACTTACTAGCTGTGTGACCCTGGGCAAGACACTTAACCCCAATTGCCTCACCGAAAAAACAAAAAAAAAGAAAATGGTGAGAGAGCTGATGAAGACACACAAAATGTGACAGGAAGAGTCAGATCAAGGAAGAAAGTAAACTTAAAATCTAGACCTGACCTTCCCAACAGGGCAGATGGGTCGATCTGTTCCCTAGTTTCCACCCAAACTTCAGTATTTTCCTTGTTTTCCAGACCCACCCAGGATGCCCTTCTGGGAAGAGCAAAGGGCCTTTCACCAAGTCTCAGGGGGGACCTGCTCCAAGACTGACTCAGAGCGAACAGTCCTGCCTCCTGCATCATCAGCTTCCCCTTTGCCCACATCCCTGCAGGCAGCCGCAGTGTCAGCACTATGACCAATCCCGGGGAGGGCGCTGAACTGAGATGCCTCGGTGAGCAAGCTGTGGGGAGGCCTGACTCACCCTGTCCTCAGCCTCTTACATCACTGCTGGAGCCGACTGAAGGAATGATGAGTCACTGGGAGCTGGGGATTCTATTCCTAGCTCTGCCAAGGGCACGGGTGTTCTGGCAGACCCCTTGGCACCTTCCCCGGTGCGCTCCTTTCCCAGTCTGCCAGGATACAAGTGCTGACATGTAAGGGTGCCTTGAGCTTCTTAGACATAAACCTTCTAGCTCCTACTGTCCAGCCTGCTTCTCTTAGTAGCTCTTAGAAATCACTGATCAGAAGCTCCAATTGAAATCATCTTTCTTTCATCCTACCAACGGACTAGTAATAAAAATAATAACTAACATTTATATCCACTCCAGTATCTTGGCCAAGAAAATCTGAAATGGGGTCATGAAGAGTTGGATGTGACTGAGCAACAAAAGCAAACATTTATATAGTACACACTATGTGCCAAGCACTTTATAATTATTAACTCATTACATTCTCCCAACAACCCTGTGCTGTCATTGTACAATAGGTAGGTGCTATTATTATCCTCATTTTACAGATGAGGAAACTGAGGCAAACAGAGGTTAAGTAACTTGCCCAGGGTCACACAGCTAGTAAGTATCTGAGGCTAAATTTGAACTCACGTCTTCCTGACTCTAGGCCAGGGCTCTATCCATTGTGCAACCTAGCTGCAGTGGAGAAAAACTATTCCAGGAAAAGGAAGGGCTTGTGGAATTACTCAAATGAATCACCTGATGCTTTATTTTAGCCCCAAAGACCCAAGTAGTGTCTAAGTTTAAATTCTGGACCCCACAAGCAAGACTCAGATAAATACCTACAGACCCACATAATTACACAGGACAGAATTTATGAGCCACTTATTTAACTCCCATACATGTTGCGACAATCTGATTGCTCTTGGGGTCTGAAGAAGCCGTGTCCCACAAAACACAGAAGCGCACTGAGACGGAGCTATCCCTAGACAACAGAAATCTCAAGAAGAAAGTGGTTGCGGGTTCTTACAAATGGCAGGGGTCTTGACATCAGGGAATAGACAGTGGGTGAGTCCAGAACGCCCAACAGTCAGCCTACTTTATATTGACTCTGGATCTGTTTTGTGTGTACAGGAAGACTGGTTTTTCACTAGCTAAACGACAGCAGGCTTTGCTGCTGCTGGGTATATATTATCAAAGTAGGAACGTGAGCTAGGTAGACAGAGCACACTGACCTTGGCTCCTTGGGTGACCTTTTGTTCTAGTTCAAATGAGTTTGCAACTAAATTGGAGAGGCTCTCAGGTATATATGAGTGGCTAACCCTAAGATATCTGTAATAGAAGGCTTTTGATCTCCAGCCCAGACACAGGACTAAAAGAAAGTATCTAATCTTAGCCTGTGGCCACTCTGATTTCTGTTAGCTGGGGATGGAGGAGATGACAAAGAGGGGTCAGCCTGCCCTGTGCTAGGGCACTCTGCCCTATCCCACAGATGGACCAGTGAGGAGCAGCCATGGTAAGAGCAGCATGATCGTCACCTGGCCTAGGATTGAGGTATCCCTCCACACACAGGGGCCCCTCAGCATGACCCCTGAGCATGTTCACTGCGCCCATTTGATGATGGGCATATTTGTGGAAGTGTGTCCTGCACACTTGTGGGGAGGGGAGAGATAGGGTAATATGCCATTGCAAATCTCCATGAAATGCCTTTGTCTTGAATTAATCTTGTCCTCTGGCTGACTAGAGAAAAAGTAGACCTATTGGTGAAGGCATCGAAGCTATTCGTTTGATGTGTTGGGGGCCAATAGAATACCTAACTTAGCCCTCTGATAGCTAGTACTGGGATCGCATGTTATGTGGCACTGGTGATACACGTGCTTGTTATTGCATGAGAATGGGAGCTCCTTGAAGACAGGGATCATCTCACCTTGTATACCCCACAGAGTGCTTAACAGGTGCTTGCCAATTGCCACACAAATGTGATGTGTTTGAGTAGGGAGGGCTGGCATAAAATGAAGGTTATTCTAACAGGTATAAGGCAGACAAGATGGGGAGAGAAACTGGAGGAAAGGAGGCTCCTATAAGAAACTATGACCATAATCCAGATAAGAGGTGATGCTGCCAGTACTAAAGTGGTGGCCAGATTGGTAGAAAGAGGTGAATTAAATAAAAACCAAAGAAAAGAATCAGCAGAACCTGATCATGTAGTGGGAAGCAAATGAATAAAAAATGTCTTTTTAAGGTTATGAATGGAGGGGGTGGCCCTTCATGGTACCACGAACACCACAGTGGGGGTAAAGAGACAGCCATGGCAAAAGCAGGGAAGTAGGACAGGAATGCAGCGTTCAGGAAGCAGCAAGGAGGTAGGGTTGCCTAGAGCTGTAAATGTAAGGGTGGGTCAGGGCCAGGATATGGAATTTTAAATGCCCTCTGTCTACCCAGAGCCAGTGAAAATGTTTGAGAAGGGTGGGGAGGCTGGTGCTTTATGAAGATTGTTTTGGCAGACGTGTGAAAGATGAATTGGAGACAAGGGAGAGACTGGAATCAGGGAAAGAAGCAATGAGATAACACGATTGTTTATCTAGCAAGGGGCAGCTAGGTGGTGCAGTGGGTAGAGCATTGGGCCTGGAGTCAGGAAGACTCCTATTCATGAGTTAAAATCTGGCCTCTGATACTTTCTAGCTGTGTGACCCCAGAAATTTCCTCATCTTTAAAATGAACTGCAGTAGGAAATGGCAAACCCCTCCAATATCTTTTTTTTTTTTTTTTGGTGAGGCAATTGGGGTTAAGTGACTTGCTTAGGGTCACACAGCTAGTAAGTGTTAAGTGTCTCGGCCCGGATTTGAACTCAGGTACTCCTGACTCCAGGGCCGGTGCTCTATCCACTGCACCATCTAGCTGCCCCACCCCTCCAATATCTTTGACAAGAAAACCCCAAAG
Source organism: Dromiciops gliroides (assembly GCF_019393635.1). Classification (NCBI taxonomy): domain Eukaryota; kingdom Metazoa; phylum Chordata; class Mammalia; order Microbiotheria; family Microbiotheriidae; genus Dromiciops; species Dromiciops gliroides. The sequence continues at coordinate 105,128,332 of NC_057865.1, read as the reverse complement.
GGGGTCAGGTTTAGTCAGACATGACTAAACAACAACATCTAAGGAAATCTCATAGACTCAACAAGAAAATCAAGCTCTCTTAATAACTGAGTTTTCTCAATAAGTTACACTTTAGCAAAGTACTGCAGTATAAAACAAACCTATAAAAATATCAGAGTATCTTGATTAGCAAAAATCACAAAATTGATAAGAAAAATAGTCTATAATACTGATAAAATGTATCAAACACTTGACCATAAAGCAACAAATGCACACCAAAGGCAACTTTTAAAAGATTTTAAAAGAAATAGAACTAGATGAGTACAATATCAGGAATAGCTAGGTTGAACTTATATGGTGAAAATATCAAAAATTTTCAAATTAATTTATAGACAATATCAATACCAATGTAATGTCAATGAACCACTTTTTAGAATTGAATACAATATCAACATGTATATGGAAAAACAAATGAGCAAGATTTTGGCAACTATGAATAAATTTGAAAGGCAATATGTCTAAACCAGATGTCAAAATATAACACAATTCTAGAAATGAGAAATTATAAAAATAAGAGCTGACAAGGGCTTTAGAAATTTGTCCAAGACTTTATTTTACAGATGAGGAAACTGAGGCCCAGAGAAGCTTTAGTGGCCTGCCCAAGGTTACACTGACTATCACAAGGAGATCTCTATTCAAAGCCAGGTCTTAAATCCAAATCCACTGTTCCTTCCCCTATGCTACTGTCTCTTCATATCTCACCCCACATACAAATTCCAATTAGGCAATGTGAAACAACTATCACAACTAGAAAATATCTTTTTTTTTCTGGTATCTCAATTGTAGATTCAAAATTCTATCAAAGGGGCAACTAGGTGGCACAGTGGATAGAGCACCAGCCCTGGATTCAGGAGGACCTGAGTTCAAATCTGACTCAGACACTTGACACTTACTAGTTGTTTGACCCTGGGCAAGTCACTTAATCCCAACTGCCTCACCAAAAAAAAAAAATCTATCAAAAAGAATTATTGTATACAAAGTAAATGAATCTTGTTTCATAAGTGTTTTGAATAATAAAAATTTTAAAAGATGTTCCACAATTTAAAACAATGAAGGCAAAAAAGAAAGGAAACAGATAAAATAGATCTGGTAAAAATGCAAAATTCAGAATCTACAAGGAACTGATACAAATTTCCAAGAGTAATATTCATTCCCCAGTGGATAAATGGTCAAAAGATATAATGGGGTATTTTGAAGAAAGCAGTACAAATTATTAATGATTACTTGAAAAAATGCTCCAACTAATAAGCAGAAAAAGGTAAATTAAAAACAATTTCAAGGTATCACCTTACAACCTGAAAACCAACAATTTTTAAAATGACAAAATTCAATATTGGTAGGACTCATGGGGGAACTGTTAACCTATTGCATTTCTGGTAACATTATAATCAGTATAGTCTTTTTAATGTGCAATCTGGCAACATATAATTAGCTATAATTTTCCACATACCCACTTAAATACCCAACAAATCCAGTATTATCCTAAGATTGTTATTAATAGGGGGAAAAACAAAATATTTATAACTGCTTTTTGTTATAACAAAAAAAAAACCTTACAAACCACCTAAATGTTTAATGATTGGGAAATAAATGAGTAAATTGTGTAGAAGACCAATTATTGCTCTGTAAAAATGACAAATACAGAAATTGAAACATAGTTTGGACCTTAAAGCTTTATTGAAGATTTTCTCCTCCATTCATTTTATTTGAATGTTTATATTTGTGGAGAACATTTGTAAATTACAATAAAAGATTATTTAAAACATAGATAATGGAAAGCTCCATTTACAGATTGCAAATCAGTGATAGGAAGCTGATCTGCTCCCTAAGGAGCTATAGAAAGGCAACAGAAGGTTCTGGACTTGCCTTTGGAAGAAATCTAGCTAGAGACCATGAGGCAGACCTCAAAGAGATAAGATCCTCCTATGACAGAAGCTAAAGGTGTAAAAAATGTTTAAAAGCTTTCAAATGTAGCAGTGAAGGAGAATTATGTTCACTGAATTCTGACAAGAAACAGTCACTGGTGACTTTGGGGCAGTTCACAGTAGAGTTCAGAGAATGGATAACATGCTGTTTTCAAAGGTTTAAAGAGCCATACTAGAGATTAGATATCCTGTGTGACCGCAGGGAACAGAATGAAAACTACTAAGTAAAAATTATAAAAAAGCCAATTTGGGCCCAGCAGAATGAAAAACTAACAACTGAACTGTGAGATGACAGCCTTATGTTGATCTTGAAGTTCCACAGTAAACTCCCTACTCACTGGCAGCAATTATACAAAACCAAATGATCTATCGGATCCTTGTAGACAAAATTCTTATATTAGGTGAATGGCTGGGTTAATGATTTCTAAGGTTCCCTCCAACTCTCAATTCTATGATTCTAAGCCAGACTCACAGGATCAAAGAGCAAGTAGTTGATGAGGAAATGGAAGTAAGTAGGTACAGACTGCCCATATGAAAGCCATTTGTTCTTGAAAAGTAAAGGATAAATGAGATGCTAGTAATGGATTCTGGGAGCAAATGAAGGTTTTTTGGGGGACTGAAGAAATGTTGCTAAAAGGCTAAAGCAATAGATTATCAATCAATCAATCAAGCACTAAATAAGACTAGAGAGATTCCCTCCATCCCCTTAGAGGCTTGAGGAAAGGCTGATAATATAAAAACAGCAGTTTTGAAGATGGGTAGATAGCTAAGGGAGTTGGCCCCAGATACTCTCAGGCTGGAAGACATCAGCTGTAATTAAGGGTAGAGAGAAGAAAATGGGAGTTTAAAAAGAGGGAAAATAGTAAGAGCAAATAGACAAAAGGTTTCTATAAAGCCAAAATGAACAGGGTAATAATAAAAACAATGTGGCAATGTACTGAACCCTTCTGCCAAAAAAAAAAAAAAAAAAGTATGACAGGGTCTTTGAAACTTTGTCTCCCTCTGCTGAGCGATTAGGCATAATACAGTGACCTGTCTTCAGGGCTGATTAGAAATGAAAAAGTTTTTTTGTGTACACTCCAATTTTCAGGGTTTTGTTTAGAAATGAAGTCTTTCAATATACACTTGATTCCTTGATAGATACAACAGAAATAACTTCATTCTGACTAAGAATAGAAAGCAAGGCATAAAACAGGGAGAGATTCCAAAAGGGCGCTTGCCACTGTCATGGAGGGTATCCTTCCTTCAAAGGATACAATGAAAACAAAGCAATACTCCAATTAACAGATAACATGTTAATTTTTCCAATCTCTAGAATACTAAAGCACCTTCTCAATGACATCCAAGACCCCTCTGAAGAGATCAGTAAGAGGTAATACCAAGAGAAGGGCAGCTAGGTGGCGCAGTGGATAAAGCACCAGCCCTGGATTCAGGAGTACCTGAGTTCAAATCCGGCCTCAGACACTTGACACTTACTAGCTGTGTGACCTTGGGCAAGTCACTTAACCCTCACTGCCCAGTAAAAAGCAAAAAAACAACAACAAAAACCAACCAACAAACAAGAGGTAATACCAAGAGCTATTTCCCAATAAATGAGTAACTAAAACATAAGCATAAAATTTTCCAAATTGCAAATGATAAATAACTACATGAAAACAAGTCCCAAATCACTAGTTCTAAGAGAAAAAATATAATTTAAAACTACTCATGTTTCATATCACACCGTTATGAAACTTATAAAGATGAAAAACTGGGGACAGTCAATGTTGGAGTAGAAGTGCTTCTGTGAAAAGTAATATACCATTGGGCAGCTAGGTGGCACAGTGGATAGAGCACCGGCCCTGGAATCAGGAGTACCTGAGTTCAAATCCGGCCTCAGACACTTGACACTTACTAGCTGTGTGACCCTGGGCAAGTCACTTAACCCTCATTGCACCATTAATGGAACTGTGAAGTGGTTTAATCATTCTGATTTGTTTGGAATTATGCAAGAAAAGTGATTAAACCAATCACACCCTTCAACTTGCTTTGGGGTATATACCCCAAGGAAGACAGACCAAAGCAGGGATTCAACATATACCAAAATATTTATAGCAGCCATCTTGTGACATTTAAGAACATGGAAAACAAAGGGAATTCCTATTTATAAATGGCCACCTTCCCCTACCCCCCAAATCAAAACAAAAAACAAACTATGGCATGTGATGAATGAAATATTCTGTGCAGTTAAGAAATGATGACTATGAAGAATTCAGAGAAATATGGCAAGATTTGGATGAAATTATGCAGAAATAAGGAGAATGAAGAGAAGATATACCTTTTACTACAATCACCAAAAGGAAGTTGAGTTCTGAGTAAGAGGAAAATCAATGAAGGTCTTTAGAGAAGGAATGAGTCCTTACTTATGGCAGAGAGGTGGGCACAAGGATAGAATGTTCATCAGTAAGTCTCTCATCAAGGATGCCTTTTTTTTTTTTGTTATAGGGAAAGGTTCAATATGGAGAAGTGGGGGATGGGAAATAACGGAAGTAAAGACAAAGAACAACAAAGAACTTTTAAAAAATTAGCCTATTGGGGGCAGCTAGGTGGCACAGTGGATAAAGCACTGGCCCTGGATTCAGGAGGACCTGAGTTCAAATCTGGCCAGACACTTGATACTTACTAGCTGTGTGACCCTGGGCACTTGCACTTAACCCTCACTGTCCCACAGAAATGAAAAAAAAAAATTAGCCTATTAGTCTATAAAGAAAAAAAAAAGATTTGTCTGTGAGCCAAGCTATTACATGTAGTTGGATAGGCAGTCTCTGAGTTAGTTCACCAGCACATGTCTTAGACTATGAGATAAGCTCAAAATTCAAAAGAAAGAAGAGTGGGATAGATTGGAAAATAATGATGGATTTTCTACAATCCCAAGATGCTCCTTTCCATGTAGACAAAAAGTTATATACCAATATTCTTCCCAAGATATTAATATGGTTGTGAATCATGAAGCATTCTTAGAATAATAAACATTTTATGTAACCCAAAGGACAATGTAGATGCATAGCAAGAACAGGCTGTAACATATGCAATTTCTAAACAAGTTTTCTTAAACATTATCAGCCAGGAAATGTGTGAAGAAGGAGGTAGGTCATTCATATACCAAAAGGGAGGGAGATAACCTCAAGTCTAGATCACTGAAGTCTAAATAATGATCTAGACAGTTACTTTTTAAAACTGCTTTATTTTCTTTTTTAAATGCAATATTCAGAAGGAAAAAAAAGTTAAAAGCAGGCTATAAAATTCCCAAGTCACAGAACACCTACCTACCTTCTAGAACCTGATTTAGTGTTAATCAAGTATTCTAAGAGAAAGGAATATGGGAAAAAGGCTAAAATAAAAGGGAATAAGATCTCTTATTAAAAGTTCCCCAAGGTGAGCATATCTTGATCAGAATGTGAAGTAAAATCCAGATGGAGGAGAAACTTCCAGTTATTAAAGTAATCCCTTGCTGTCCTTTTGATCATGGGAACAGGCAGAAGAAAAAGGATCAAAAAGGTGTTTTTAAAAGGCCAAAGTACAAATGGAAACCCCAATGAGAAACCAAATAATTTTAAGCACCAGTTAAGGTAACTATCTTAGGCAAACTAGGTAAAATAACTAAAACCTCTTAGCAGATAAAAGCAGCTGGAGAGCAATCTCACAAAAAAGGCAGGCCAAGCACTAGTCTAAAAGAACCTTCTACATCTAGCAGCCAGGAGACTCCCTGCCCCTCACCCCCAAAAAATGTGAGAGCAAGTTGAAAAACATAAGTCTAGTGTTCATCTGGAGGGTCTGAGCCTGAAGGAGGTATGGAAACACAGGGTTAGAAAGCAGGAAAAAGGGGGCAGCTAGGTGGCACAGTGAATAGAGCACCGGCCCTGGAATCAGGAGGACCTGAGTTTAAATCCGGCCTCAGACACTTAACAGTTACTAGCTGTGTGACCCTGGGCAAGTCACTTAACCCCAATTGCCTCACCAAAAATAAATAAATAAATATTAAAAAAAAAAAAAAGAAAGCAGGAAAAAGGACACTGCCTTCCTCTAAAACTATTGGGAAGCTAAGAGGAAAGAAGAAGAGGGATGTGTGTTGAGGGGAGGGAAACTGATGAACTCAGAGAAGAGTCTTCATTTTCTCAGGGAATAAACACAAATACCAATTTCATTTCTTATAAAAAATTTATTCATGTGACCTCATTTTTCAACATTATCAGAATGTTCCCCTATCTGATCCTTTGAAGAAACCAAAGTTGCTTCAGATTTTTAAAAATAAAAAAATTAGGAGTTTTGTTTCAATAATTTTGCTGTATAGCAAAGGATGAAGGCATTTTATATTTGGCCTCTATTATGCTACATTTCCTTAAGGGATATAAACTAGGAAGTAAAAGGTATATACATACATACACGTATATTTGTACATGTATATATACACATACGTATGTTTATAAATCTATACACATACCCATGTATATATGCATGTGTACACACACGTGTGCATGCGTGTGTACACATACATAAACACGTTCTTTAAAACATCTCCCATTTTAGATTGTATATGTTGAAATAAGTTATTTCATATCATGATGAAAAACTCTTAATGACACATGTGGATCAGAAGTACACAGAATAAGGGATAAAGTGAGTCCTGAAATAATATAGATTATTCAGGGGGAAAAAAAAACCCCTCTCTACATTAAATGCAGAAAGAAGATTAAACTGAGCTTGGTCTACTACCTGTAATTAAATTCAAAGTATTCAATTTATCTAAACTTAGCTGAAAATAGGCCCAATATTAGACAAAGCAGAGAGGGAGGGCTCTCAAACAACATAACAGAAATGAGGCCATCACTTGTCTTTAGTAAGTGGAGAAGCCATGAATCTTTCCAGTACCGCAGGATTAGAGAGCCATCACTGGCCAACATTCAATATCTGGGGAAATCTTAAGGCACTAATAATATTCTAATTCTTACAGATCACACAATGAAATGCTAACATATGTAAATTTAAAAAAATTTACATACTTAAAAAAAAATACAAAAACCATGACCCGTATAATGGGTATAGTATTGCTTGCCTTCTCAGTGGGGGAGAGGCTGGAGGGAAAGAGAGAATTTGGAACTGAAAATTTTTTAAAATATATGTCAGTATATTTTTCTCTTCCCATGACTTCCAGCCCTTGTTAGCTCACTAAGAAGGTTTCCCTTTTTGTCAGCAATAAACAAAGTGATTAGAAATCTGGTTGATAGAAGTGATTCTCCAAGTCCATAAATATAACATGTTACAGAAAATAAGGAGGCTGAAAATTGCTCCCTAACCAATCCAATAATCATAAATACCTCAAAAATTGCACTTTCCCCCCAGCTAGTTAGTTTACATACTCTAACCCCCCCCCCACACACACAATGACCTTAATGCTGGTGACTAGCATAGAATCCATGTTCTTGAAGATGGTTTTCATTTTTCTACAAAACAGTTGCCTCTCAGACCTTACCACTTTTCTAACCTTATTTCTCAGTTGTCACATGCTCCCTCCCACCACTAAGTCCCGACCTCCTTTCCAATTCTGATTCTTTGCTGAGATGGTGCAGGGAACTTACCTGGAACAGAGATCAATCTCCCAATATAGGGCTAAGGATTCTAACTAATTTACATTCGTTATTAAAGTCCCCTGGCAGCAAATTTGGGCCACTACATACTTCAGTCGCTAGTTATATTTTGGAATGTCCAAGATAATTAATGTATCTTTTATAAGTCCTTGAAAAGGAAGGCTAATCTGTACTTCCAGGAGTTAAAGTAATGCTTAATGAAGCCAAGTGGATTGAAAGGGTGGCCATAAGAATTAATTAAAGCTAGAAAGCTGGTTAAGTTATTAAGCAAGTTGTATCATTTCCTCTAAGAACTGAAATGCCAGAAGAATTTTTCAACCAAGGAAGGCTTAAAACAGTTCCCAAGTCCAACTCATGTACTTGATCAGAACAGAATGCTTCCAGAATCACTTATTCCTTCAGTTCACTGCCACTATGGACAAACAGCATGGCTGAAGCAGCTCACTGAAATAAAGTCGGGGCTCCTCATCTTCACTTCACCTTCTCAATCTGAAAGCTCAAGGTTTAGTGTTGTTTGCTGGAGAACAGACGCAACAATCAAGGTGGCAGGTATAAACTTGAACAGGGTCCAGAAGAGCACGAGAGTGAAAATGGCCCATCCTGCGGCTGTTGAGGCCAGTCTGTCCATTCTTGTAGTGTAACAGTTGCTCTGCCCTGTGGCTGCTCCGAGTCTGTTTCTCCAGTGGCTGATAGTGCTGAATGCTGGATTTGGCTTAATTCAAGTTTTATGTTAAGTCATTTTGGATGATTTCCCTTTCCCCCAATAACAACAACAACGATGATGATAGCTACCATTTACATAGTGCTTTAAGATTCAAAAAGCACCTTACATAATAAATAATCCTCACAACAATCCTGGGAGGTAAAGGCAGGCAGACAGAGGTTATGTGATGAGCCTGGGGTCATACAGCTCGAGTCTGAGGCAGGAATAGAACTCAGGTCTTCTTGATTCCAAGTCCAGCAGTCTAACCCACCAACCACCTAACTTCCTCCAAATATGGTTACTTAAAAGAAATTAAAATAAAATAACGGTCCAGTTTGTGTCCTGTTGTTTTATCTACAACAGCCTCTCTCCCAGGGGCAATGGTTATCCACTCAACATGTGTTTTATCTTCTTTGCACAAGAGATCTTATTTCTCTTACTATTAATGGTGAGATGAACAGAACTGTACAACTTGTCTGTGAAAAGAAAAGAGTATCAGAAAAGCACACTTTTAACTGATTTCTTTTAGAATATTACAGAAAACCCCAACTGGGTAGATGCAGTCACTTCTCAACTGGTACTATCTCCATTGTATAGATGAAAATACTGAGGCAGAAAAACAAAATCATTTGCCCATAGGGCAGATGATTGATGGAATTAGGATTAAGTAGAGGATTTTTAAATTATTGGTCCTGTTTCTTTCCCACCATGAGCACTAGAAGGTTGACACAAGGTGACATTTCCAGTGCCATGGATGTTGAGGCTTATATAGCCTTGCTAGAATTAGGCCATTAAAATGTGCCAACTTCGGGGCAGCTAGGTGGTGCAGTGGATAAAGCACTGGCCCTTGGGTCAGGGTGACCTGAGTTCAAATCCAGCCTCAGACACTTGACACTTACTAGCTGTGTGACCCTGGACAAGTCACTTAACCCTCATTGTCCCACAAAAAAAAATTTTTTTTAAAGTGTGCCAACTTCTAGACACTGACAGGTACTATAGGGAAGTTAAATGTCTTCTTTGACAGCATGCAAACAGAGTGGCATTTCTCTATCCACTGTCATTGCCCACCACCATCCTTATCCTAATGTTTTAATCCTAGTATTAGCTTCAGTATGCTTCTAATGTAGACCATAAACAGAGCCTTGAGCATCCAGGTCTTTCTGCTGAGGCTCTCAGACAAGTAATGGCTTGTTGCTACCTATATGTAGAATAAGTAGACAATGAGTATGAGAATTTAGGGACAACTGACTTTCACCAGGGAATAATCCTGAGTAAATTAATAATCAAGGATGCTAATTTGTCTTGTATTATTGGTTTTCCTGGAATCAGACATACAACAACACTGAATGGACTATAAAATGTAGGCTAATTTAGGCCTATTTTTCCCCTGAAAAAAAGAGGTACCTAATGGACTAATATGGTACTTTTCACAAATGAGTCTTTAGGAAAAAAAAATTCAGTTGTCTTTCCTTGCCTGAATGTTTTTAAAATACAGTCTCTTAAGATAAAACAGAATTTTTAAAAATTGGTAAAGAATATATACACTTACCATTAAAATGAAGAAATAGAAAACCCACATCCAGCCTAGGTTTTCTTGAATCAAAGACACTAAAAACTGAACATAAAAGAATAGATTAAATATGGCAATATTTTACATATTTGCACATGTATGAGCTATATCTGATTGCTCACCGCTTCAGGGAGGGGAAAGGAGGGATAGAATTTTGAACTCAAAATTTTAAATAAAAATGTTTATTAAAAAAAAGAGTTATATAAACTTTGGGGAAAAAATAGATTACAATATGATTGTATATCCGTTAATAAAATTGAATGGCTAAAACAGAGAATCAAACGCAACTATTTGAAAGGATTAAAAGGTGGAGATGCTCTCTATTAATGCCCACTTTTGAGAGCCTAGTAATTTACTCCATACATAAAAGCCTTTTCTAAACCCAACTGTCTCCTATCAAGTATGACAGGCAACAATTAGTAGAAGTAGATTTTAGAAAATTTTAGAAATTAAAAAATTATGGGGCAGCTAGGTGGCTCAGTGGATAGAGCACCGGCCCTGGAGTCGGGAGGACCTGAGTTCAAATCCGGTCTCAGACACTTGACACTTACTAGCTGTGTGACCCTGGGCAAGTCACTTAACCCCAATTGCCTCACTAAAAAAAAAAAAAAATTATTAGGCTTAACTTTTGATCCACTTCACCATTTAGGAGGACAAAGGTGAATATTTTCAGGCAACTTTTCCCCCCTCTTAAAATACATTACAAATGTTTTTATAAACACTTTTCCTAGACTTGTAAGTAGATCTCTCATTTTTAAAAAAAGTTTTACTTTATATTTAAATTTAAGTTGCAAATTCTCTCCCTTCATCCACCCCCTACTTTATCCATTGAGAAGGCAAGAAATGATATCCATTCTATATAAAAAGTTATATAAATTATAATTCTGTATTAGCCATGTTCCAGTGGGAAAAAAAAAAAAGAACAAGAAAAATAAAGGAAAAAAATGCTTCAATGTGCACTGCGTCCATCAGTTCTCTATCTGGAGGTGGAAAGTATTTGTCATTCTAAGTACTTTAGAGTTGTGTTGGGTAATTGTATTAATCAGTTACTAAGTCTTTCACAGTTGATCATTTTTACAATATTGCTATTATTGTGTAAATTTATCTCCTCATTCTGCTCATTTCACTTTGCATCGGTTCATATAAGTCTTTCCAAATTTCTCTGAAATTTCATCATTTCTTACAACACTATAGTATTCTACTAAATTCACATACAATAACTTGTTCAGGTATTCCCCAATTTATGGGCATCCCCTCAGTTTCCAATTCATTGCCACTATACTTTTTTTTTTTTTGCTGTTGCTATACATTTTGTAGTGGCAAAGAATGAGAATTTATGGAGATTTCCATCAGTTGGAGAATGGCTGAACAAGTTGTGGTATATGAATGTTATGGAATACTACTGTGCTGTAAGAAATGATGAGCAGGTGGATTTCAGAAAAACCTGGAAAGACTTACATGATGAACTGATGTTGAGTAAAGTGAGCAGAATCAGGAGAACATTATACACAGTAACAGAAAGGACTTGGCTCTTTTCAGCAATGCAATGATCCAAGACAATTCCAAAAGGCTCATGATGGAAAATGCTCTCTACAGCCAGAAAAAGAACTATGGAGTCTTAATGCAAAGTAAAATATACTATTGTCACTTTATCTGTTGTTATTTTTTCTTTCTTGTGGTTTTTCTCTTTTGTTTTGATTCTTCTTTTACAACATGACTAATATGAAAATGTGAGATGATTGTACATATATAACCTATACCTAATTGCTTGCCATCTTGGGGAGGAGGGAAGGGAAAAAAATTTGGAACTCAAAATCTTACAAAAATGAGTGTTGAAAACAATCTTTACAGGTAATTGGGAAAAAAATTTTTTAAAAAGAGCTGCTATAAATATTTTTATGCATATGGGTCCTTTTTCTTAGGGCAGAGAATTAGTACTGGTATTCAAAGAATATGTACAGGCTTCTCACTTTTCAAATTCAATACTTGAAATAAGGATTTCACTACCATCTTATAAACAGAGTGTCTTCAAAGTCTCAGTGGAGTCTTAAGCTTTAAATAACTTCAGAATTCTGAGAGAAGTTCTGTGACAAAAAGGACACAAGGCTTTCCTAGTGATAATATGCAGGCTGTGTAAATATTATCTGAAAAAGAGAAGGTGGATGGATACCCAAAGCTCAGTCAGCCAGGGCTGAGATTAAAAAAGGTCAGTCCCCAATTCCATGAGTCATGCCCCCTCTAGTGTCACAGCAATATGTTCCCAAGAGGAGCTCTTCCAGCCCCTGCTTTGAAAAGGCTTATGGTCCCCCATAAAGATTTCATTTGAAACGTTAAGTTTCTGGGCTAACTGCATATAGGCAGTTCTGTGCATGTGTGTATTGGCATGTCCTCCCTGTCCCTGTGCCCCTTCTCCTCCTTTCCCTCAGTGAAGCTGGCTTATCCCTTTCTGACTCTCCCACCACGTGGGTTGCTGCACCACCATTCCACTTCTCCTCTCTTGCTTCTGGCATTTGCCTCTGTAAAGAATTATTATTTGAGGTTTTTATGCTGTTGCCATGGCACTGGCACCTCATGTCATCACCACTCGCCAACGCCTACATGGGCCTGGCAAAATTATAATGATTGGAAGCCTAGTGAGGGCAGTCATGTGACTGTCAGAGCGGCCATCCCATTGGCTGGGGCTGTATGGGGTTTTTCTGGGATTGGGGGAGGAGAATTGGGCATTCTAGCTGGACGCTGGAAGGTGACAGGAGTTCTGCTGTGTATTCTCAGCCGATTCCTGGGCAGTGGTATTTTTTCAGGTTGTATAATTCTCCTTTCCCCATTTTATTTCCTTTCTCTTGATCCTACTGATCCTGTTTGTGTTTTTTTTTTTAAGTTCGTTCTTGTTAAAATAAATCCTGTTCTGTTTTGAGGGAGGCTGCCAGTCTCCTTCCTTGCCCCAATATTGCGGCGAGCCGCTTAGCTAACACTCCCCAATTAAAAATTGGTCCCCACACCTCCTTTCTACTTCCCACCCAATGCTTCTATTATCCTTTTAATTCAAACCACTGTGCCACTTCCCTTCTGTGCCACCTCTACCTGATCCCTCATGCCCATCTCTCTCACCTCCCATCAACTGTCACTTGGTACTGTCTTTTACTTTGCCCTGTGTGATCTCCATTGTATTTGCAGGAAAAAAAATCCCTTTTATCCTATACTCCCTTCTCTCATTCTTCCCTCCTCTTCCCTATATTCACGACTCCTAAATGAAACACAAAATCTTCCCCCAAAGACAACATACCTCAAAATACTTTCTCTCTCACAGAGGTCTCACTTCCTCCAACTCTTTAGAATTTCCAATGCCATGCCATTATCGAACCACCATGATCTCTCAACTGCTTGTCATTTAATTGCCATTATCTGTTTCTCAGTAGGTAGACACCATCTATCTATAATATTCCTTCAAATAAAGGATACTGATATCTACCTCTCTTTTGGCCCCATTTCTACTTTCTTTGATGACTTTGGCATTGGCTTACACTCTGAGTTGAGGGTACTGATAGGACATCAAGGTGGAAATGACCAACAAAAGTTAAAGATAGGAGACTAAAGCTCAAGAGGGAAATGGATATATAGAGTTGGGTATCATCTGCATAAAGATAATAGTTGAATCTATGAGAATAAATGAGATCAGCAAGGGAGAAAGCACAGGAAGGAAAGAAGACTAAGAACAGTGCCTTGGGGAATGCCACCTGTGATTAGGGGATCAGAAAAAGAAATGGTTACATAGACAAAAAGAAAATCAGAAAGGAGGAGTGTCAGAATACCAGGAGGAGCCAAGGGAGGAAAAAATGACCAACATTTTAAAAAACCAGTGAGACCAAGGAGAATAAAGATTAAGAAAAGAGATCAGGTGGATTAGTTTGCATTTTTAGAACTGGTCACTGTGCTGATGGCTTTTGCAAAAAGGCTTTTGTTACAAAGAGGGAAGTTCAATGGGAGAAAAGGGGTACCGGTTGTAGGGGAGAGGGTTGAGGAAATAATTATGTTTGTTAAAGTAAAGGGCAAGGGGGCAGCTAGGTGGCGCAGTGGATGGAGCACCGGCCCTGGATTCAGGAGGACCTGAGTTCAAATCCGGCCTCGGACACTTAACACTTACTGGCTGTGTGACCCTGGGCAGGTCACTTAACCCCAATTGCCCCACACACACACAAAAAAATAAAGGGCAAGGACTTTTTAATTTAATTTAATTTAATTTTGCAAGGCAATGAGGGTTAAGTGACTTGCCCAGGGTCACACAGCTAGTGTCAAGTGTCTGAGGCTGGATTCGAACTCAGGTCCTCCTGAATCCAGGGCCGGTGCTCTATCCACTGTGCCACCCAGCTGCCCCAAGGGCAAGGACTTTTAAACAAGAAAAGCTCATCAGACTTAGTAGTGAAGAGATTACTGTTAACTTTTGTTAGCGTTGTTTCAACAGGGCTGTGAGGCTGGAAGCAAGACTGAGCACTTGTGAATGAGCACTGGTAAAGAAATGGAGACAACCAAAGACAATTTCAAGGAGTTTGGCAGTGAAAGGAAGAAAAATATAATATGTGGGCTCAAAAGGATGGTATGGAAGGGGTGAACTTGTCTGTAGGTAGCAGGGAAGAGGCTGATAGGCAGAGAAAGAAAGGGAATGACTGATGGGAGCAAGATCCTGAAGGAGACAGGAAAAGTTGAGGTCAAAGGCACAAACAAAGCACTTCAAGAAAGAGGAGAGTCTCATTCTCAGAGGCTAGGAAAAAAAAGAGAATAATGGGCTCTGGAAGGCTCCTATGAGAGGGGAAAGGAGAACAGAATGAGGGATATATCTAAATGGCACCGTTATGACAGAAGATGGTAGGGAGAAGGATTTCCCCATAAGTCACAAGTTTTTGACACCCATGAAGAAAAAAGTTGAAAAATCCAGGATACTATGGGAACACCAAATACTGTAACCCTATATACTGCAAGGGAAAGATGACTTCTTCCATCTTCAGAGAAATATTCAATATGCTGAGACATTACAATTTTCTTTTGATAATCTCACCTGGCCCATGGCTGCTCCAATACTCCCGGTTCCATCAACGATTCCTGTAACTGTGGCCAAAGCTTCACTGCTCCCTTGTACCAGCTCCTGGTGACCCAAATCCGCAGAAATAGCAGCACTAATCATATTGGAGGGTCCTCCAATGAAAAACCCTGAAAACGTGAACAAGATAGTTTCTGGTAAGTTACAGCCAGTAGGGAAGCAGCATTTCCACAGGACCTACTATGTGCCAGGCACTGTGCTAAGAGCTTTATAAATACCATTGTATTTGATTTCCACAACTCTGAAAGGGAGGCACTGTTCAGGGTAACCCCATAAATCTCAAAATACCATCCTCATCTTCTAACAGGAAGGCATTCTAAACTAGATGCAAAAGATGCCAAGAAGGCAAGAACAGCAGAGCCTTCATCTCCAGCTTCTTCCCCCCAAGTATTTTATTTTCCCCAAACTGATAAATCCAATTGAATAAATACTTATTAAGGCCCTATGTACACATCACTTTACTGCAGATACTAAAGGAGATACAATATGGAGGAATAAATGAAAAAATATTCATTAAGCATGACTGTACACAAAGTGCTGTGAGAAGTACTGGAAAGACAAACACCAAAGTGGAAACGGTCTTGCTATCAAGTTCATATTTGAATAAGGCAGACAATACACATACGGGCTATCAATTGCAAATCAGATGGGAGAAGTCCTATGGTCCTCAGGTTACAGTGACAAAAGAGAGGGTAATGCATCTTCTTCAATGTCATTTCCGCTGATAAAACCATATCCAGTTCTCACACTGAACTGTTGGAAGTGCCAAAGACTTGGAAGTGAGAACTTTCATTTTTAGATCTTCAGCAGCTGTGGCTACTAAGGAGGCAGAAATTGTAGCCCTGCCTGCTGATGGCATTGTTGGTGGAAAGCATGGTGGGCCCCTTCTTCACAGGTTGAGGCTGTGGATGGAAAGGTCCAGGGTCTGGGATATTTCCATCAGGATCTGAGTGGGAGTAGAGGTAGCGTCTTCTGTCTCTCCAGATTATCTTGCTTTTTTCAGCTAAGCTGTATGACTGCTTACCCCTTACCCCAGAGGTAGCAGTTAAATATAAGAAAAATGTGGTCTTTGGACTCATGAAATGTATATGTGGTGGGAGAGTATTAAAAGGGGTGGGGATGAGGTGAGACAAGCAGAATGAATATTATGTCATGTACACAAATACAAAGAAAGTAATAACACAAAGTAGAGGGTGAAGTGAATACAATAGACTGTGAGAATTTGAGAAGGCTACATTAAAGCAGTAGCATTTGAGCTGGGCCTTGAAGAAGAGACCAGAAGCGGGGGAAGGGCACTGTAGGCACTGGCAATGGCATAAGCAAAAAGCATGGACTAGATCAAAGATTCTTAAACTGTGGGTTGAGACCTGATTTGGGTGGTGTAACTGAATGTGGGGGGTCATGATAAATTTGGCAGCAGTAAAAGGTTATGTGTCCCTGTTTTATGTACCTTTATGCCCGGGGTCACACGAAAACTTCTCAGGCAAAAAGGGGTTGTGAGAAGAAAAAGTTTAAGAGGCCTGGCCTAGAAGTCTTCTAAGCTCCCCTCCAGCACACTAAAGCTAAGATCCTATTTTCCTGTTCCTGTGAGCTTATGAGAAGGTAAGAAAACAAGCAATATGTTTGGGGAACAGCAAATCCAAAAACCTGGCTGGAAAACTGTCAAAGATAAAATAAGTAGGGTCAGATAATGCTGGAAAAGGAGTTGGAGCCCATTGTGAAAAGCCTTGAAGTAAGAAGTATCTGGATCCTGAATTCCCCTCTTTTAGAGTACATGAAACCCAAACATATAAAGAGACCCCACAGTTTCCATAAACTATAACACCACTCATTACCTAAGCCACTGGCAATGTGTCATAAGGAGGGCAAGGTGACTGGGGCAGTGACATAGGGTGTCAAAATTCCAAGGGCATTGGGAAGTTCCCTCTAGGAACACAGAAAAGATTGGGCTTAGCACCAAATTAAGAATTAGTCAGAACAGGAAGCTTTCAGATCTTCCTGGGTGGCTTCCTCGCTCAGTCTGCTAAACCCCTAGGTAGTTCTCCCACGCCAGCAAAGCAACCCCACTGTTAATTGACTGGCCCAAGATTTCTTTCTATTTTCCCACCTGAATTTGCCTTAAAAAGTTGATTTCAGGGCACTTTTCATGTAGCTTACTGCCATCATATTTTGTAAAAACACACAAATGTTAGTCACACCTCTGAGGATTCATTAAAGAACAAGAAATTCTACTGGTTTGTCCAATACAGGTCACACCTTATTACCAAAAACACAAACATAAACCCATAAAAAAATCTAATTACAAAAACTTTTGTAACTAAAATGCTTCCAAGCCCACCATTAACTGACCTATTTTAAGCAATAATCAACACGAGAAAATGACAGTAAAGTGAAATAATTTGGACAGCTCTTTGGGGTGTGCTTCAACAGGATCTGATCTACGCCATTAGGATATGCAAGAGCTCCTGAAATGCATTTATTAATAGCACCCTGTGACTGCTTCCCTAACAACCCTCTCTCTTTTTCATATGAAACATATGCTAGTTTCTTCTTGGCTTCATCAGAAAGGGGACCATCTAAAGAGGGAAACATGCATTCCATAGAGAAAAAGGAATAAGCAAGCCCAGGGAGAGGCTGTTTCTCCGGGAGTTGGTGGCATGCATACAACTGCTCTCAGGGAAAGAGACCATTAGCTGTACCTGGAAGGCTGCATCTGTGGCAGGGGCAGAATAAGCGTTTGTGCGAGGGTTTTGGGGAATGGGGCACGTGCTTGTCAGGTGGCCATTTATCTTAAGAAATCCTCATGCAGTTTGTAGACTGGAATAAGTTAGTTTAGATGTTGGATGAAGACCATTGTGTGTTCCCTTGCTGATTGTCACATCAGTCCTACAAGCCCAGAATTCACATTTCTGCACATGGTTGCTATTGTTCATCTATTTATTCTGTCTTATTCTGAAGTAAGAAGAGATTGGGCACAACTGTAGGATGGAGATGACTGAACTTTAACAGATTTGCTTTTAGATATCAGTTATAGACAGTACCTATTCTAATCATAACTTTGTTACTTCAGAGCAAATAAGGATTTTTGAGCTGGAAAAATACCTTCATTTTACAGATGAAGAAATAAGGGATCAGAGAGATTAAGGAATTTGTTCAAGGTCGCAGTGCTAACTAAATGGATTATTAAAATTTAAGATGCACCAGAACTTTATAAGAATTTCACATCAAGAGGTGAATGAATCAAGGTCAATGGGAAGTGTATCTGCTAACATGAGTACTCGAATGAGAGAGGCAGTATGGTCTGGGCCATGGACCTCACTGACTACCCTCAGAGCCACCGCATGGTGAGGCCACCAAGAGAGAATTTACCGTTGTCTGTTCCACAGAGGGGAACTCTAAGAACCAAGAACAGCAAGTGCAAAGGGAAGAGGGCCTAGCCTAACCTAAGCTTGGAAGCTCTATCTAGGCTGCTTGTCTTCCTGGGTCTCAAGTTTGTTTCTCTATGTATCAATGGGCTATTAGAGAAAAAACGATGGATCTGGAGTCAGAGGACCTGGGTTCACATGCTGGTTCTGCCACTTTACTAGCTGGCTATCTTTGGAAAAGTTAATTCCCCTGTCTGGGTCTTAGTTTCTCCATCTCTAAGAGGCTGGATGGTCTTTCAGGCATATTCCAGCTCTAACTCTTACGAGTGCCTTTGAATAAACTTCCCTAGGAGATTCAATGGACTCCTCTGAAAGAGGTTTGACTGCACAGCCCTTCTACCTCTACTGATCCAGTATTTTAACATGGAAGAACTGGTTGTTGGGGCCGAAGAGATGGGAGCTATGAGGGGAAATCGCGACTCTGTCTTAGAGTTTGTGACAGGAGAGGAAAGTTGGGAACTGTTTGACACGTGCCCCAGATTTGGAGAGAACAGAGTTCAAACGGTCAAAAGAAGAATAAATATTATCCTATGGCCTAAGATTCTAAAATGAAAGTCATGCCAGGAGGGCTGGAAAGCTGGTAAAGAAATCTAAGGACATTAAGGAAATGTGCAAGAAATAGGAGAGCTGCTCTGTTCAGAGACCTTGATGTGGCTGCAGAGAATTTGAACTCAGGTTCTCCTGAATCCAGGGCTGGTGCTTTATCTACTGTGCCACCTAGCTGCTCCCCGCCCTCCTCCATTTAGATTTTTAAAACACATACATAAGACTGAAGAAAGAGCAGAAAAAAACAAACCTGGATTTAAAACAACAAAAGTCAAAACTACCAAGACACAGAATAATCTGGGTCTTATGTACAAAGGCATTTACTCATAGAGTTTGAATGCACCCCAAGTCATGCCTCACAGCTCCACATCTCCTTCAGCCACCCAAACTCACCATCTGCTGGCTACTCCTTGCATATACTCCCCTCCTCCACTTTCCAATTCTCTAGAATAAAATTTTCTTCCCATGGCACTTCTCTCCCTATTTATGATTTTCTTCCATTAGAATGTGAGCTCCTTGAGGGCAAGGAATATGTCTCTCTCTCTCTCTCTCTCTTTTAAAAAAATTGTATTTCTAACACAAGTGCCTGGAGGATAATCCACAATTAAATGTTTTTTCATTAAATCATTTGAGATAAAGGGTTACTTTAAATTTTCTCAAAGATTTTTTTCTGACATTCTCTGGCACTGTCTCCATAAAGGTGGAACTGCTTAGAAAGCTTTTGTGTGTTTGGTTTTTTTCGCCAGTAGTTTCCATCCCCCTCTCTCCACCTCCTGTTTAGAGGGCAATGACTTCCCTTCAAGTCCCCAGCAGGTTATTTCCTTTTATTTAGGCCACAGCAGGACTGGTTTCTCCTCTGAAACATAAACATCTGGGGCAGCAATAACTGACCTAGGAAAAGTTTTCAAATCAAGAAACTTCTAACTCAGAGATTAGTCTGATATCACTAGGAATCTTGTGTCTTATATGGACAAATCACCATACATTTGCAGAAACACAATCTGGATGAGTACACATCTTTCTTTTCATGTAAATCAACAGCTACCATTAAATAAAACTTGTAACATATTCCAAATTGACAAATGAGAAGGTATGTCTATCTACTATTGACATCACAACAAGTTTGATCAAGCACACCATACCTGTAACAGCCATTAGAAGTGCATTAATAGTCTTATTGTTTGGAGATCCTGCAAAAAATAATGTTCTGTTAACACCTTGGCTTTTAAGAGTTCCATCTTCCACAGCTCAATGGCACTAAGATCTAACACTGTGTGAAGCTCACAAACACAGACACTGCAAATGGATAAGATGCTGCCTCGCCTCCTTCTGCCTCTCCTGCCCCCCACTTTCTGGCTGGGAGATTTCTGCCTCTTGTTGGAAGTCCTAAGCAACAAGACTTCTCCCACCTCAACATTATCTTCAACCACATATACCACACCTACTAATTACATCTCTCCTCTTTGGAAACCTTGGGCCCTTTTATTGTTTTATTGGCTGCAATGCTGACTCTCTGGAGCCTGTCCTTAAACAAAGCATGTATGTTAGCAAGAAAGCTCTTTTAAAAAAATCCACAAAGCAGATGAGATGCTAGTTTCCTCCAAGACAAAAACAAAACTACATGATGATGGTTTTTCCAGACATTTACAATCAGCTGCAAAGGCACTATATTATCCCTGTGTAGCCTACTTCAAGGAAAATTCCCCCCAAACTGGCCTCAGACTAGAGGCTAGTACCTTTTCTTCAAAGTCCAGAAAAGCACTTTTTTGTGCAAGGTATATACTCACGGCTATATCCAACCAGGGACCCAATTGCCAGAAGCAGACTCACAGCTAGCACCGGTGCTCTCTTCTGTAGCATGTCAGAGATGAAGCCTTGTAACGTTCCACCTTCAAGTACAGAAAATATATACATTTTAGAAAAATTCTCAACTTTATTCAATTGTGTCTTATCTGACTAGTCTATATCTCTCATTCTTCTCTTTAAGTCTCATCATTAGAATCATTCAGAACCTATCTAAAAACTAAGCCTTATCTTCTTGGAAAGCTTTCCTCCTAAGTGACAACTTTTATGAAAATTTCCTGGGATGTTTAGTTCCCGTGAAAACTAGTGATGATGGACACTATTATCAACACAAAAAGCAATGTCCTAGTTGCTATCCTTCTAAAGAAAATGCATATGCTTCCTGAATATTATTTTTCACTCAGTTCAACAAAAATCCACCAAGAAAGGAGTATAAATGCAGTAATTATGGCTGGGTTTGATCATAGGATGCATGGCAAGCCAGCTGAAGTGACCCCCGCACCCATCGAATTCAACTTTTACAAACACCTTCAAGTTCTGGAAGCCATAAATTCATCTGATTATTTCCTTGTGGGCAGCTAAGGTTGAAACACTACTTTAAATCCCAGGGAAGCAGCAAAACTAACCCTTCAGCTTGTGGCCTAAGATTCTGTGTAAGTCGTTGAAATGGAGCAGGACACAACTTGAGTGGTTTCCTTCTATGTGCTCAAAGTACTTTCTGACTTGATCACAATTCTAGGTTTAAACATATAAGGGGCACTCACGATCTGCATTAGTTGTATCAGTAGTCATCTATTAAAAATGTTTCAACTGGTATGAGGAAAGACCCTTGCCTGCTGATTATGGGCTGTTTTTACTTCTACCTGAGCCCAGTACTCCCACCCCAATAAAACAAGATGCTTAGAATGAAGCCCCTCTGGAACATTCAGGAAGTTCCCTACTGTTATTATTTCATTCCTGCTCCTATCATTTGTAACTAGGCCATTACTTTGCCTTTTTCTGAGGAATCTGGAAAAAAATCCTAACTTCAATCTAAAGAAACAATGCATTAACAACTATAGTGCTCTGAAACATCATTGGATAGGAGGGAGATGGCCACTACATTCGGAAGAACGGTATAAAACTTAAAAAAAAAAAAAACTTAACAAGGCAAGACAGAGGGAAAGTATAATCAACAAGGGACCAGCAAAGAGTCTCAAAAAACAAGCCATAAGGATCCTTTCATTCTGCTGTTCCTTTCTCAGAGACTACACACACACACACACACACACACACACACACACACACACACACACACACACGCACACACACGCGCACACACACGCACACACATGCACACACGCCCTGGAAGGATTGTGACTATTTTCTTGAAGTGGGAAGATATTCTAGAAGACAAGGCATGAAACAAAACATTGCATTTTAAATGTTGTCCAGAACATTTTTTTCAAACATAGTACAAGAAGTTAAAGGCATTTCCCAAGCATACCTATAATTCCTCCAACATCATACCAAATGGAGAGCTTGTCAGCTTCAGCCTCTTTCCATTTAAAGTTGTTGCTCAGATAAAAGGGCAGCCAGAAGAAGAAGGAATAATTCACTAACTTCAAGCAGGCATAGGCCAGAGAATACTAGAAAAAAATAGTCAGTAATCAATAAGGAATAAAATACAAAAAGGCAACAGTAGTTTTTAATATGGTGGTGTTAAGGGAATCTGGCTCCAACAGTACTAGAAATTAAATGCTTTTACACATCCTTGTTTGCCTATCCCACCACTCTCCAACATCCCTTTTCTTCTCCAGCTTCTAGAAAAGCATGAGAATGTGATGTGTCATTAGCACAGGATATATACACAAACTTATTTTATATTTGGTCTCCCTCGTTATTTCCTTCAGGCTTCTAGGAAGAGCACACACACACACATCAGTGGCTGAAGCCTTTGGGGAATGGCACACTTATGTCTATACTTTGATTCAGAAAGATTAGCCAGACAAACACAAATAGTATGTACTCCACAGCAAGCATGTGCCCCAGATAAATGCATCTAGTAAACCTCAAGGATTCTATTATTTTTGAGTGACTATTTCCTAAAAAGCTTAGGATATTATAACTAAATGATGCAGTTCATAAGTCAATCACCAGAAGCATTAACTATTAAAAATAGTTCTATACAATAATTTCTAAAAAGCTTACAACACAAATAGTCAACAAGTTGCCAATCCTTCAAAATGAGTATAAAATTTCTGTCACATGTCTCTCATTTTGATTAAAAAAAGTCGTGACTGCCTTAAAACTGGGCTAGAGCTAGGATTTCAATGTCCATTATAGCAGCCACCAGAAAAAAACTAACACTTAGTAACCAAGGCAAAGGTAGGAGAAGCAGGAAGACTAAGTTCTTTCAGAGTATGTCTGTCAGGGGCAGCTAGGTGGCACAGTGCATAAAGCACCAGCCCTGAATTCAGGAGTCCCTGAGTTCAAATCCGGCCTCAGACACTTGACACTTACTAGCTGTGTGACCCTGGGCAAGTCACTTAACCCCCTTTGCCCGGCAAAAACAAAAAACAAAAAACAGAGTATGTCTGTCTTATGTCGGCTTTTTTGCTGGAACAGCCAGTTATTGTCATTAGAGGATAAGGCTGTCTTCCACTCCACCCCTCCCACCCCCCACCCCCCACCCCCAATCCCTTGCCTCTGCCAAGCCCAAGTCATCTTCATTATTTTATCCAGAGAAGCCATCACAAACACAATGCATAGAGGTTAACTGGGCTCCGTTTACATCCTTATACCTGTAGCCACTGAAACAAAAGTTTGTCAAGTACAAATAATATAGAAGGGTTTGCTATTTAGTCATGAGCAAATTAAATCATTTTCTGAATTTAAATTACATGAATGAGTGAACTGATAGGAAATAATACTTAGAAGTTTTAGCATAAGATGGCAAACAAAGACAAGAACTCTCCCAGAGAGTTCCCAAATTCCCCTCCAAACAACTTTAAAATAATGCCTCAAAACACATTACAGAAACAAACAAACAAAAAAGGATGGGGGATCCTGGTCACAGTTCTAGGGAGAAAGAGTCACTTCTGGTCACTCACATATGAGAGCACTGGCCAGAAAAGTTACCACACCTCTCTTTAAGTCATACCACTTTGGAAGAACTGAAAACTTAGAGGTCCCTAGAATTAGCTCTGAAAACAACCTCACAAAAAACCCTGAAACTTAGCACAGTACCCCCTCCAAACCAGGAGTAGAGCCCAACTTTAACATAAAGTTAGACTCACATGAGCTGATGCAAAGTGAAATGTACTGCACACAAAATAACAGCAATATTGTAAGATGATCTGCTGTGAATGACTTAGTTATTTTCAGCAATACAATTATCCAAGACAACTCTGAAGGACTTATGAAAAATGCAGTCTACCTACAGAGAAAGAACTGATGGTATCTGAATTCAAATTGAAGCATAATTTTTTGTTAGTTCTTTTTTCTAAAGTTTTTTGGTCTGTTTTCTTTCATGACCTGACTAATGTGGAAATGTTTTGCAAGACTACACATGTATAACACTTGAGCTCTTAAGGGGTGGGGTAGGGAGGGAGGTTGGAAGAGAATTTGGAACAAAAAGTTTTTAAAATCAATGTTAAAATTTGTTTTTACATGTAATTTGGGAAAAATAAAATTCTAAATGAATGGAGGAAAAAAAAAGAAGCTCATGATCTGTTCCATAGTAAGCTCTATGTCTTGTTTTAACTAACTGTATAGAATTTTTCCATCATTGGCAGCAAAGTATATAATCAATCTGATTTCTATATTGAGAATCTGGTGATGTCTATATGTAAAGTTGCCTTTTGGATTGTTGAAAAAGAGTGTTTTTTATGAACAATGAGTTATCTTGACAAAAACAAACAAACAAAAACTCATAATGTTAAAAGTCACCAAAAGGGCTAGAAAAATGAGCAAAACCCAAAAAGAACCTGACCATAAAAAATTACTATGGTAAAAGGGAAGATCAAAACACAAACTCAGAAGAGGATGACAGTGTCAAACTGGCTACAGGCAAAGCCTCAAAGAAAAATCTGAATTGCTCTCAGGCCCAAAAGAATTCCTGGAAGAACTCAAAAGGATTTTAAAAATCAAATAAGATAACACAAAGTTTAAAAAAAAATCAATGTAAACATTTGTTAAGTGTCTGCTATATGCAAGGTGTGGTATTCCAATCATCTGCTTTCTTTGCTCCTAGTCCCCTGCACTGAGGGTGATTGAAGAAAATCATGAAATCATACTAATCGTAGGCAGCCAATAGAATGCTGGGCCTGGAGACAGGAAGATCCAAGTTAAATTATAGCCTTAGACACTAACTAGTAATCTGACCTTGGATAAATCACTCCTTGCATATAGTAGGCATTGGTTTAGATATGTTTTGGAACATATTGGTAAAACATTATTTAAGCTGTTATCTATTTTAAATATGGATAAAAAAGAATGACTCTCAGTAACTAAAAAAAAAAACAAATAAGAAAAAGAGGAAAATTGGGAAATGAGTGATGCAAGAAAATCACGAACAGAGTCAACTGCTTGGTAAAGGAAGCACAAAAAATAGAAAAAGATACATAAAAATTCACTGAAGAAAACAACTTTAAAAGTAGAATTGGGGGGCAGCTAGGTGGCACAGTGGATAGAGCACCGGCCCTGGATTCAGGGGGACCTGAGTTCAGATCAGACCTCAGACACTTAATGCACTTGCTAGCTGTGTGACCCTGGGTAGGTCACTTGACCCCAATCGCCTCACCAAAATGAAAACAAAAAACAAAAAACCACCAAAAAAAACCCACAAACAAATAAAAAAAGTAGAATGGGGGGGGGAGCAGCTAGGTGGTGCACTGGATAAAGCACCAGCCCTGGATTCAGGAGGACCTGAGTTCAAATCTGACCTCAGACACTTAACACTTACTAGCTGTGTGACCCTGGGCAAATCACTTAACCCTCTTGCCTCGCCCCCCCCCCCCCATAAAAATTGGACAGATAGAAAAGGAAAAACAAAAGATCAATGAAGAAAACAATTCCTTAAAAATCAGAATTGGGCAAATGGAAACTATTGGCTCCAAAGGACATCAAGAAACAATAAAACAAAATCAAAAGAAAGAAAATAAAAAATGTGAAATATCCAGGAGAAAGCATTTCTTTATTTAGCATGTTTTGTTTTGTTTTTTGGAGAAGGGAAGGGAGGCAATAAAGGTTAATCAGGATCACACAGTTAGTGTCTGAGGCCAGATTTAAACTCAGGTCTTCCTGACACCAGAGCCAGGGTTCTATCATCCACTGTGCCACCTAACTGCCTCCAGGAGAAATAATTTAAGAACTATTGGACCACCTGAAAGCCATGATTTAAAAAAGAGCCTAGATATCATATTTTAAGAAATTATCAAAGAAAACTCCCGTGATATCCTAAAACCACAAGGTAAAATAGAAATTGAAAGAATCTATCAGTCATCTCTGGAAAAAGATTACAAAATGAAAACTCTCAGGAATATTACAGCCAAATTCCACAGCTCTCAGGTCAAGGAGAAAAATACTATAAGCAGCCAGAAAGAAACAATTCAAATACCATGGGGCGGTCAGGATAATACAGAATTTAGCAGCTTCTACATTAAAGGATCAGAGAGCTTGGAATATGATATTCCAGAAGGCAAAGGAGCTAAGATTTCAACTGTGAATCACCTACCAGCAAAAAAGTATAATCCTTTTGGGG
Organism: Dromiciops gliroides; assembly: GCF_019393635.1. NCBI lineage: Eukaryota > Metazoa > Chordata > Mammalia > Microbiotheria > Microbiotheriidae > Dromiciops > Dromiciops gliroides. Next base: position 105,101,862 of record NC_057865.1, on the reverse strand, counting down.
GGAAAATGGATATTTAAGGAAATAGAGGACTTTCAAGCACTCCTGATGAAAAGACCAAAGCTGAACATAAAATTTGATTCTCAAATACAAAATTCAAGAGAAGCATAAAAGGGTAGAGAGGTAAGAGAAATCAAGGGATTCAATAAGGTTAAACTATTTACATTCCTATATGGAAAGATGACCCTTACAACTCTTAAGAACTTTATCCCTATTAGGGTAGTAAGAAGGACTATACACAGACAGAAGGCAGAAGTATGAGTTGACTATAATGGGAAAAAAACAAACCCAAATGAAGGGGTGAGAAAAAGGGGGTAGGGAGAAAGGGGAAGGGAGTTAGAATGGGGTAGATTACCTCAGATAAATGAGAACTTTTATAGTAGAGGGGAAATGGGAGGGTGGAAGATAAGGAGATGTGGTGAGCAATGCTTGAGTCTTTCTCTCATCATAACTGGCTCAAAGAAGGAATGACATACACACTCAATTGGGTAAAGAAATCTATCTTACCCTACAGGGAACTAGGAGGGGAGAGGAATAAAAGAAGCAGGGGAAGGGCTAATAGAAGGAAGGGAGGTTTAGGGAAGGCAGTAGTCAGAAGCAAAATGCTTGTGAGGAGGGACAGGATGACAGGAGAGAAAAAAATTGGGAAAACAGGAAGAAAATAAGACAGTTAAAAATGGACCCACCCATAAAACAGAAGCAAATAGCAGAGTGAATTAAAAACCAGGATCCTACCATATATTGTTTACAAGAAAAACACTTAAAGCAGACACACACAGAGTAAAGATAAGAGGTTAGAGCAAAATCTATTATGCTTCCGCTGAAGTAAAAAAATCAGGGGTACTAGTCATGATCTCAGACAAAGCAAAAACAAACACAGATCTAATTAAAAGACATAAGCAAGGAAGCTTCATCTTGAATTAGAAATTGAGAGGATGCCCATCAATTGAGGAATGGCTAAACAATCTGTGGTATTTCATTGTGATGGAATACTATTATGTTATCAAAAAACGATGAGAAGGGACAGCTAGGTGGCATGGTGGATAGAGCACCGGCCCTGGATTCAGGAGGACCTAAGTTCAAATCCAGCCTCAGACACTTGACACTTACCAGCTGTGTGACCCTAGGCAAGTCACTTAACCCTCATTGCCCCCCCCCCCAAAAAAGGATGAGAAGGATGCTTTTACAAAAACCTGAGGGGCAGCTAGGTGGCGCAGTGAATAGAGCACTGGCCCTGGAGTCAGGAGGACCTGAGTTCAAATCCAGCCTCAGACACTTAACACTTACTAGTGGTGTGACCCTGTGCAAGCCACCTAACCCTAATTGCCTCACCCCCCCAAAAAAAAACAAGGGGAAAAAAAAACCCTGAAGACTTATGGGAACTGATGCAAAATGAACTAAGCAGAACCAAAAGAACAACATATATAGAAACAGCAATACTGTACAATGACCAACTGTGAATGACTTAACCAGCAAAAACAAAGATCCAAGACAATTCTGAAGAACCTGTGATGAAAAGTGCTATCAATCTCCAGAGAAAGAACAGATAGAATATAAATGTAGATTAAAATATACTGTTATTTTACTTTATGTTTTCTTTCACAACATGACTAAGAAATATGAAAATGTTTTACATGACTACACATATATAACCTTTATCAAATTGCTTGCCTTCTCAATGATGTGGGAGGGAATGGAGGGAAGAGGATTTAGAACTTACAATTGTAAAAAGTGAAGGTTAGGGGGCAGCTAGGTGGCGCAGTGGATAAAGCACCGGACTTGAATTCAGAAGTTCCTGAGTTCAAATCCGGCCTCAGACACTTAACACTTACTAGCTGTATGACCCTGGGCAAGTCACTTAACCCCCATTGCCTTGACAAAAAAAAAAAAAAAGTGAAGGTTAAAATTTATTTTTGTTTGTAATGGGGAAAAATAAAATATTTTAAAAGTTTTAGCATAACAGTTAAATAACTCCAGCTAAACAATACCTAAGAGTATGTGGGTTGGGAAACTAACCTAAAAAAAAAATCTCTATCCTCCATCTCCTTTCTATTTTATTTCTATTATTATCATTGCTAATAACATAACAATAATAATAGCTATTTACATATGTAGCCCTTTAAGGTTTGCAAAGATAATACATATATTATCACATTTAACTGCCATTAGGCAATTATGTAAATTTATGTTTTAGGCACAAATTCATACTTAACCATCTGAGTGAAAATATTTCTTACCACTGTCTGACGAAGAAGGTAAATAATAATGGAGTTAATTAATAAGTGTGGTTGAGGCCGCTGCAATCTGGTTTTTTGTAAACGTTGGGCCTGCTTGGAAACCTGCAATACTACTTTATATTTACAAAGTATTCTATTCTAAAGAGCTCAAGTGCTTTCTCATCCACACTAAAATTCAAAAGAAAATAACCTAACATAATATGTAAGAGAAATGTGGTATTACGTTTATTCCACAGAGCAGGTAGGAATTAAAAAGCACAGACCTACAGCAGGCCACAAAGAAAGTTAATAGGTCGGGTTGGAAACATAACCTGGATCTCTTACTTCCACTGTAGTACTTGAAATTCCACGAGTCAGGAAAAGTTTTCCTAACTCCTTTCTATAAAGGCTGTAACACTTGAATGCATTACAAAAAACCCACTGTGTAATCTCTCATTTTAAATTTTAATTAGAAGAGGCAAAAAAACCTTCCCATCTTTCTGGGGTAACAGTAAAGAGAAGAGAAGCATTCAAAGTTGTTTTGATGTCAGGCAATGCTAACCTTCAGGGTAAACACAAAATGACAGACATAGAAGAAGTCGTCCTTACCAGGATAACTCCAGGAAGGCAACAAGCCTGGTAAAAGCTGATTGCCTTGGGCTGATGAACTGTACTGACTTCTTGGATTGAATAATTAGGCTCATAATCCTCGCTGTCAGGATTGTTAATCAATGGTCTACAAGGGTCATCTTCAGAACCTTCTTCTTCCTCAATCCCTGGAAGACCTGAAATGTATAAAGATATGGCCCAAAGCACAAAGTTATATATGGACTATGATCTTTCTCCTTAACGCACATACCCCATTAAGCTACTAATCTACTAAATAATTTTTTTTTTAATGGGAAGACTTGGATAAAGTGAGTTAGAATGAAAAAAGCAGAACCAAGGGAAGGATATATACATTAACTACACCTGTTAAATACAATAATAATAATAAATAAGTCCATATTACATACATTGTAAAAAGGACAAAGCAGGTTCTATGAAATAGACACATTTTAAAGGATGGAGTGAATAACTGGTAAACAGCTAAAGTCTACAGACACATGTATGACCATTTTCACTCTTGAGTTTGGAGTCTTTTCATCTTGCATGTTTACTGTTCTTATTTTCTGTTCTTATGCCCTTTATTATATAATTCAAAAGCCTTTGCTTGTCAATGTAAGATAAAATTAAATTTAATTTCTAAAAAGACAAAACATTTATTGGATAAGCAGTGTATGCTTCTTATTCTAATTTCTTTTAGATTGCTGTGACTGAATAAATGTTAAACAATATGACATGGATGAGTTATTCCTATTCCCTGAAGCTAACATTTAATAATATAATATCCTAATAAAACATTTAATTTTTAAAAAGAGATGTAAATAGATGGTTTAGCCACTGGGATTTCATGAACCCTATACCAAGGGAGTGCTTTGCCACTCCCAGGGAGCAATGAAGTAAGGATAATATAGTTTAATTAGACTATTTTGAGGAACACTCAATTTTCTAGTTCAGGATTTTCCTTTTTTTGTTGGTTGCTGTGGTCCTAAAACAGCTAAATGATACAACAGCTGGAAAATCCCATTTGGCATTCAGAACCCTTTAGAAACTAGGCCCTTGCTACCCCTGAATATTCTCATACAGTACTCCCTGCCCTCCACATACTCCATAATCCAGTGACATTGGCCTCCTTTCCTTACTGTTCCTTGCAGGACACTCCATCTCCTGACCCTGTGCCTTTTCACTGGTTGTCCCTGATGCCTTGAATGTGCTCTTTCCTCACATATAACTCCTAACTTCAGTCTCAGTTAAAATCCCACTTTTTTTGGGGGGGGGGGGCAGGGCAATGAGGGTTAAGTGACTTGCCCAGGGTCACACAGCTAGTAAGTGTCAAGTGTCTCAGGTCGGATTTGAACTCAGGTCCTCCTGAATCCAGGGCCAATGTTTTATCCACTGTACTACCTAGCTGCCCAAAATCCTACCTTCTACAGGAAATTTCTATAGAAAGCTTCCCCGGTCTCCTTACTGCAAGGGCCTTCCCTCTGAGATACTTCTCTCTAAGTTTTTTGTTGTTGTTGTTGTTTTGTTTTGTTTTTGGCGGGGCAATGGGGAGTTAAGTGACTTGCCCAGGGTCACACAGCTAGTAAATGTCAAGTGTCTGATGCCGGATTTGAACTCAGGTCCTCCTGAATCCAGGGCCGGTGCTTTATCCACTGTGCCACCTAGCTGCCCCCTCCCTCTGAGATTCTTTCTAGTTTACCCTGTTTGTGTGTATATCTCAGATGTACATAGCTGTCTGCATGCTATCTACTCCACTAGAATGTAAGCTTATTCAAAGCAAGAACTGGTCTTGCCTTTCTTTGTACTTCCAGTGCTCATCTCCACCAGGCAACATGATAGATGATTAATAAATGCTTGCTGATTACCTAATTGAGCCCAATGCAATGGAAAGAGCACTGGCTTCAGAGCCAAAGGACTCAGGTTTGAGTCTCCATTCTGCTCCTGATTTCCTGTATGATCCAGAAAACCACTTAACCTCTCGGGCCCTGGACAGAAGCAGACAACATTCAAGGTCCCTTCCAGCTCTAAACCCTATGATCCTATGACTGGTAAGCAAAAAAACCCCCCAAAAACCCAAACCAAAAACCCCTGAAACCCCCAAACTTATGCCTTTAAGATACTGGGAATTCCCCATCTTGAAAGAAATAGAGCTGAGGTTCATATTAATGGGTCTTTTCTGGAGAATGTTCAGCAGTTACCAGTACCAACATTCCTATTTGGAAGTGAGTTGTGAATCAAATTGCTTCCTAGGGACAAACATTTTAGGCACTTCTATTTTCTGGTTAGACTTTAAGCTGTTTCTGTGGTCCGTATAAAAAGTCCTAACAGGTAAACTGGAAGTTCTAACTGGAGGGATATGGAAAAAACGGTTTACTTCCCTACTGCTATCTTAAAAATTTGCAAAGCATAAATCAGGATCACCTTTCAGTCCCTCTGTGTACCAGTGGTGTCTTTCGGTTGTTTCACCACCACCAAAAGAGGTAGTGTCACAATCTTTACAGCCAACAAAAACTTAGTGCCCAAGCAGAACAGATTTCATAATTTTTCCCTTTTAGAATGAGTACTTAAAATCCCTGCCCTGGACTTCCCCTAACAGTGAGGAACTCTGAACAAACCAGACTACTTCTCCTTACCAATTTCTTCTGGAGATATCAAAAGCCCAAAGAAGATAACTATTCCACCAGCAAACTGTACTGATGCTGTTAACAAGAAGGCATACTAGAGACAAAAAAGAAAAACATTTTCTTATGAATAAGTTATTTTTTAAGCAAATACACTGTATTCAAAATTATGTTAGCTCCTCTGGGAAACTAAAAAAATATAAATTCCTGCCCTCAACCCCACATTATAATTGGATGAAACAAGAACTATATACATGAAAGAGGACACAATCAATTGCTAGATTTCAACCTGATATCCATGAACTTGTTTTTAAAAATATTTTGATAATTGTATTTCAATATGATTTGGTTTCTTTCTAATCATATATGTAATGTTATATGCATTAAAAATATTATTCTGAGAAGGGGTCCAGAGGCTTCAAGTCTAGACTGTCCAAGGGATCTGTGACACACAAAAACAAGGCCAGATTATGTAACATATACAATGATTACATTGAAAGGCAAAGGATTGGGGACAGCTAGGTGGTACAGTGGATAAAGCACCAGCCCTGGATTCATGAGGACCTGAGTTCAAATCCAGCCTCAGACACTTGACACTTACTAGCTGTGTGGTCCTGGGCAAGTCACTTAACCCTCACTGCCCCCTCCCCCCAAAGTCAAAGGATTGAAAGATGATTGCTAGTTAATGTAACAAGAATAGGTTTTATGAAAGATCTATGACTCAAAATAGAGCTAGGCTCTGCAGTCTAAAGCAGAAGTAGACAAATCAATACAAAGGAACAAAGGCATATATGAAGAACACAACGTAAGGGAGAAAGAGACAGTGGGGAGACCAAACTGGGTTTAATGGAGAGAACTTATGTTGGGGAATACTGGAGTATAAAGTTGACTAAGAAAGATGGCACTTTATGACAGAAGTCTAAGCAGGCCAGGAAGAAGAGTCCTGGACTTAGATTAAGAGATTAAGGAGCCATTACCTGAATTTAAATTTATTAAGGGAGAAGAATGCTATGGTGAAATGTATCAGAAAGTAAAATGGAAATGTGAAAGGACTTAGTGTAAAGGACTTTGAGTCAGGTTATCTGAAGTGTCTTTTTTTTTACTTTTGAAGGGCAATGAGAGTTAAGTGACTTGCCCAGGGTCACACAGCTATTAAGTGTCAAGTGTCTGAGGCTGGATTTGAACTCAGATCCTCCTGAATTCAGGGGCAGTGCTTTATCCACTGCATCACCTAGCTGCCCCTGAGCCAGGTTATCTATAGGCAAACCCCACCTCAAGTACTCATCAGCTCCTTGAGCATTAACAAGCCACAATCCATCAGTCTCAAATTTCTCATCTGCAAAAGAGGAATGCTTCTACTTGCACCAGCCACCTCACAGGGCTACTGTAAGGTAGGTGATCTGCAGATCTTTAAACACTACGCAAAATACTTATGATTATTAATTTGCCAGTTCTTTAGTGGTGAAAAGGTGATTTGGTGAAGGACAGATTAGAAGCCAAAAGATGAATTAGGAAGCCGTTACACTCACCCTGAAATAAAGTGATAAAACAAGAAATAGTGCTGCCATCCATTCTCCAATGGAGAAATGGTGAAAGTATATGAATGGGGGACAGCTAGGTGGCGCAGTGGATAGAGCACTGGCCCTGGAGTCAGGAGGACCTGAGTTCAAATCCGGCCTCAGACACTTAACACTTACTAGCTGTGTGACCTTGGGCAAGTCACTTAACCCCAATTGCCTCACTAAAAAAAAAAAAAAGTACATGAATGGGCGGTTTTCAAAGGAACAAATCCAAGCTATCATTACCAATATTAAAAAATGTTCCAAATCACTATTAGAGAAATGCAAAGTAAAGCAGCTGAGCTTCTATTTCATGTGCATAAGACTGGCAAAGATGACAAAGAAGGAAAATGACAACTGGGAGAGTCTGCAGAAAAACAGACACACTAATGCACTGGTGACAGAGCTGTGAGGTAGTCTAGCAATTCTGGTAAGTAATTTGGAACTATGCTCTAAAAGTTTCTAAAGTGTAAATTTTTCCAACTATTTGTTCTGCTGGAGATAATCCCGCTGTTTAACTAAAATGGTTAATAATAATAATAAATAATAAAATAAATAAAATAATAAAAATAATAAATAATAAAATACTTCCATATTTGTGAATGGGGTCCAAGTGAATTCAAGAATCTTGATGATGTGGCTAATCATCCTTCAGTAAAAAAAAACCCTATCTATCTGTATTTTCTTTTCAATCATTTTGCATCTTGCCGGAGCTGCTGGTGAACTGGCTGCTACTTCTTCCCTGACTCTCTGTGAAGTCAGGAATGCTTTTACTAAGACTTCCTAACAAGTACAACTTCTCCTTTAACTATTCATATTTTATTCCTATCACTATGGCCTCCTACATACCATGTATGTGTTCACAACTGCTTTGATTTAATATCAGGTAATTTTTATAACTAGTTTAATTTTTACAGTTCCACAATAATCTAGTTCAGTAAGCAAAGGAACAAAGAAAATAACTGCAGCTAAATACAATAAAAATCTCTCTTTTTTTATACTGTCTCTGTCACTTGTGTGTACACAATTGACTATATTCTGCTTCCCCCATTACACCGTGAGCTCCTTGAGAGCAGGGACTCTTTTTGGCTTTTCTCTGCAACCACAGCATTTAGCCTAGTGCCTGATCCACAGTAGGTGCTTAATGTTTATTGACTGATTTCCACTGACGCAGAGATAACACTACTAGACCTAAATACCTCAAGATATCAAAGGAATAAGAGTCTCTAGATATAAAAACATTTATAGCAACTCTTTTCAGAAGAGCCAAAAAATTAGAAATTAAGGGTCTGTCTTCCTATTAGGGAACGACTAAACAAATTATGGTATGTGAATGTAATGCAATATTATCGCACCATAAGAACTGGCAAACTAGAAATGGAAAATTTCAGAGAAAACCAGGAAGATCTATATGAACCGATGCAAAGTAAAATGAGAACCAGAAGAATTATAACATTATTTTTTAAAAAGCAACTTTGAAAGTCTTTAGAACTATGATCGATACAATGACAAACCATGGTTATAGAAGATCAAAAATGAAACATGCCACTCACCACATGCCAGAGAAGTGACAGACTCAAAAAGTTGAATGACACATACATTTTTAGACAGAGTCAATTAGGGAATTTGCTTTACTTGACTATGCATAATTGCCACAAGGGTTTTCACTTTCTTTCTTTTTTTGTTTAATGGAAGGAGGTGAAAAAAATGCTTGTCAACTTTTAATATTTTTTAAAATAGTGATGACGGACATTATTAAGAAAAAACTGACAAGTCTTTGTTATTAATTGAAACTGGTGGAAAAGGAGAGGAATGCATTAAATATGACTCCAAAATACTGAACCCAAGTGATTGAAATGAGGAAGTGACTAGATGAAGGAGGAAGATTCATTTTTAGATATGGAAGGAACAGTTGGACATCCAAGTAAAGATTTCATAAATATGGGATATGAATTTAAAATGTAGATTTCATGACAGAGAATGACAGCTGAAGGAAGTTACAGAAGAGATATGCTTACAAGGAAGTAGATACAGAAGAGATCAAGGATCAATGCTTGGAGGAAATGAATTCCTAAAGAGCATAAGAAAAAAGACAGTCAATGAAGGAGGAAAAGAAATTATCACAGAGATTGAAGAAAAACTGAGTTAATAATCAAATGTGGAGTTTCTAGATGTTTGAGTTTTCTACATGAACCATTTAGGGCAGTCTAGATATGATGGGGGCGGGGGGGAAGTCCAAAAGAAAAGTCTAATTTGAAGACAGATTTTTTTCATTGTGTCTACTGCAGAAAGAATAATTAAATGGCAGAAAATATCATGCTCATTTACAAGTTGATCAATTTCTAATGTAGAACCTAGCAGAGTTAAAGTTTTAAATAGATGTCCAAATATTCCTACAAAGAATAGAAGCTGAACCAAATACAATATTCTAACTTTTCCCTGGAAGTCCCTTCAATAAAAGCAAGTAATACCCACCTCATACCCATACTGCAGGACTGAAGATGCTAGGCATGCTCCCAAAATGTTGCCCACTGAGGCACAAGCACTCCAGAGCCCAAAAATAACTCCACGTCTAAGAAAGAGAGATTAGGATTAGAAGGGGATCCTAGGAGATTATTAAATGCACATTAGTAAATATCACAATGATTTCCCTCACCATAAATTTAATTTTATAGTTTAAAAAATATAATGTATTACACATAATACATTCCAATTATGTTGCCATAAAATTGTTAATTTTACTATCTTTAAATCAATACAACTATGTAATGCTCATGTATGTTAAATAACACATATTTATTTATGGGATTTTTAAATATGGAAAGTAGTAATATACCCCTTCATGAACCACTAAATTTAGAATGTATGTGTCAGTCTTTCCCTCCTCCTCTAATTGGGTGAAATACAAGGGAAACTAATGTTTTATTTTTGTTTAAGCAATTTTTTGTAAACGATGTTTCCTTTGTTGGTCTGGGCCACACAATTCCTTGAGGGTACTCAGTTAGCTAGAAAACATCTGACACCTGCTAGCATCCCCTAGCAGTGAAACTGAAGGGATGTATCAGCATTCCTCCCTAGATTTATAAAAGCCAAGTTCCACTCATCCACACTAAAAAAACCCCAACAAAAACAAAAACAGAAAACCAAATTGTTCTAAGAAAATGACTACTGACAAAGCAGTTTTGTTATAAGTGGTTGGTTTGAATCACAACTAGTAGTAGTTCACTCTATTATCACAAAAGTTAATATTCAACTAAAAATCAACATGGTAACAGTAATGTTTGTTCTTTCTCAACCATAACGATAATTACAAAGCAAGTCCTATTTTTACCTCTATTTTCACGTTCTAACAATGGAGTTTTTAAGATAGGAAAAAGAGTTAACACATCTGCTGAAAGCCTATACTTGCATTAAGCCACTATGTTCACAAGCTAAAAATACAGTCCCCTATCCAGAAAGTGCTTAAATTACATGTTATAAGACACGTAAAAACAGCTTACACATGACAAAATCGGATGCAGAAATGTTACATTTTTTAAACCTCAAAGTTTGAATGACTTTTATAACTTCTGAATGAAATTCACTAGCAAGCAATGAGAAAAACCAAAACCAAATTCTAATTTGGGTTAATCAAACCAGGGTACTTAAAAGGACAATAAGATAATTTAGTATGTTTCCCCTAGACAAAATAACAGGCACTATCTTTTTTTTTTGTGGGGCAATGGGGGTTAAGTGACTTGCCCAGGGTCACACAGCTAGTAAGTGTCAAGTGTCTGAGGCCAGATTTGAACTCAGGAACTCCTGAATCCAGGGCCGGTGCTTTATCCACTGCGCCACCTAGCTGCCCCAGGCACTATCTTTTTAATGGGTTTAAAGAATTTTCTACTTTATTCAAACCCTAAATATGATCCATGTATTAAGTTATGCACATTCACCAATCTAAGTGTAAGTATCTTGTTTATCTGTGAATACACTTTCACCAGAAAAGTAGGGTATGTGACTTTATAGATACCTAAGGGTAAAAGATGAGGAAGCCATAGTAGTTCAGTTTTTACGAGTCTGAATAATATAATTTACTTTATAAAATACTTTAATAGATAATTAAAAGAGAAAAAAGTAACACACCCACCCAGCTTTCCCAAACCAGTTGCCCATAACTGCAACAACACATGGCCAACCAGTGGATTGTAGCAAGCCATTCAAAATCCACAAGGAACAGTAGAACCCTTTGTTATAGAAGTGAAGCCATTCTGTAAGGGTGCCAAAGCAAAATACCTTAGAAGAGAAAACAAAAAGGACAGCAGAATTATGACATCACCAAATGATAATTTAAAAACAACCCAAATTAAATCTCACATTTTCTACTTGGTACGTCTCATATTGCTAAGCAAGATGGCCCTCTGGGTATCACTCCTACTGAGGTGACACTTAAAGGACATGGGACCAATGCTCAGATGTTCCCATAAGGTCAGCTATAATGGGCATAAACACAACTTATAACTGACTGTAGAGAAATTAAATCAAGTCAAACATCGTAAAACTCAAAAAGGTGAAAAATCATTATATACCTTCTCTGTGCCCTGCAGTCAGCTTTCTTCAAGTCTCCTCATGTTTTGTTTCCATCTTCCTAACTTATTCCAACCTGTTTCATATCATTCAAATGTAGCTATATACACCCTGATTCTCATACTCACCTGTAGGAAGCTGCCCTGGAAGATGTTCTAAGTCATCAGCTAAAAGAAACATCCTGAACAATCAGGAGTCAACCTTATAAACAAGAGTGAAATATCATAGCATTTCCACTTAAACTTTCAATTGAAAATTGCTGTGATGTGACTAAAATTCTAGCCGTACTGTCTAAAACTCTAATGAGTGGTCACCAATAAATTAGAAGCTTTAGCAAGAGTTTAGACTTTTAAACATTTATTAAGGAGCATAAGAATTTGGTGAAGAGAGAAAGAGGCCTAGATGCCTACATCTATCTATCTCAGGGAGCCAGTATTTCTAGCTCCACTCCCCACGAGGTCCTGGCAAAAGAAAGAGAGAGTGAGAGAGCAAGAGTGAGCGAGCGAGCGGGAGAGAGAGAGCCTCACCCCTTCTTCATCCCACAAGCCTCTTGTGAAACCAGGAATATCCCATCCATACACACACACACAGCTCCAAGCTAATTGGCTGGTAGCTTTGATCGACAGTACCCACAAGCAAATGTTACTTCCTGACACCAAGAAACTGACCTTCCAAGCCACATGGCTTGCCCTCAGACGCCTTCTCCTCATGGCGGAGCTTTCCTACAGTAACTCTCCAGCAGGTGGCAACACTCCAATTGTCACACAATAAAAGTCCCAAATTCTTATCAAACAAATTAAAATTTACTAATAATACAGATACTATACATGATTGGAAAAGAAGATGAGCAAAATGAGGGAAAACCAGTGGAAAAACCTCTAGGCTCTACTAGTATATCTTCTATTTCAAGAGAAATTAAGGATGGTTCCCAGCACCCATTCACACTAGGTGGATCCATTGTGAAGGATGAGAGGACAAAGACAAAAAAGCCACAGAACAGACAGGCATGAGTGGGTTTCAATCTTAGTGATGGGAGGGAACATCCACATACATACATAAGAGCACAATTCTGTTTGAATATAATCATACAGTTTAATTTAATACTGGTTAGCTTACGAAATGTGATATTTGAAGCCTAATAAATTTGTTTTAAAGATGCCTCATTTTTTCTTTCTGTTCTGAGTCTTCTCTCACAACATGACTAATGTGGAAATATGTTTAACATGATTGTGATGTATAAGCTACATCAGATTGCTTGCTGACTTTGGGAGAAAAATTTGGAACGATTTTTGAAAACTATCTTTACATGTACTTGGGAAAAAATACTATTAAAATTTTTTTAAGAGATGCCTCAAATGTAGCCATTATGTTTAGTTTATTTCTCCTATTTTCAAAACACACAAATTAGGGGCAGCTAGGTGGCGCAGTGGATAGAGCACCGGCCCTGGAGTCAAGAGAACCTGAGTTCAAATCCGGCCTCAGATACTAACACTTACTAGCTGTGTGACCCTGGGCAAGTCACTTAACCCCAATTGCCTCACTAAAAAAACAAAAACAAAACACACAAATTTCTTTAAAAGCTTTTTTCTCTTTAGTACTTGTTTCTTGTTAGGAAAATGTAATGCACCTCTTCTAATGTACTTTAGAAATTGTTTGGGTGGTTGAAGCAAGTGAAGGTGTTTGAAAAATAATAAGTATACTGGTAATAAAAAAGTAGAATGAATTTGGTTGAAAGTATCAGAAGAGGGGCAGCTAGGTGGTGCAGTGGATAAAGCACTGGTCCTGGATTCAGGAGGACCTGAGTTCAAATCTGGCCTCAGACACTTGATACTTACTAGCTGTGTAACCCTGGGCAAGTCACTTAACCCCAATTGCCTCACCAAAAAAAAAAAAAAAAAAAAGGATAGAGACTCTTAAAAAAAAAACCAGTATCAGAAGAAACTGACGGGGTTGTTTTTTCTAGAATTACCCAAGCAAAGTAAACAGATCACAACCAATCCTTAGGATGTAATTCTGTCTCATTTCGCTTCATTTTTTGAAATATATATAACTTTGTATATTCATATGATTATGAATATTTAAAACCTCTGTTTTAAATGAGAAAGTACAGTAAAACCTCACCTATCCATGAGCCCAGCCGAGGAGAAGGAAGTAAATAAAGGATCTCAGCCACCACAGTAAATGTCATAAAATGGGCAGACTTCATTCACAGGAAAGGCCCAACGACCCTTACCCTGGCACAGAGCCTCTTTATTCTTACTTTATATACAGTTCTGGCCAGCTTAATTAACTGGTTTCTTTTTTTTTTTTTTTTTTTTTGGTGAGGCAATGAGGGTTAAGTGACTTGCCCAGGGTCACACAGCCAGTAAGTGTTAAGTGTCTGAGGCCGGATTTGAACTCAGGTCCTCCTGACTCCAGGGCCGGTGTTCTATCCACTGCGCCACCTAGCTGCCCCAATTAACTGGTTTCTAAGACCCTCTATTACAGACCTGAAGCAACAAACTACTGCTGGCAAGGGGATGCAGCTAGAGAGGAGAGAGGTAAGGTCACCAGCATAAGGAAGTAACAACTGACACATTCACAGCAAGACTAGATTGGGGTCTGTTTAAATAAAACAGCCCTCTGGGGGTAAAAAATCTGTAACCAAAATATGTTTTTATAAAAGGATGTATATGGCAGAGACTAAAGAAACTATTAGATGATGAACTAACTCTGACTTGAAAAGCATTTATTCAAACACTAGATTTTTCCAACTTACCACTACTGCAGAGGAGCACATGCCAAAAGACAGAACCCATCGCATATTAAACCGATCCCCAATTATACCACTGATGAAAAGACCCTAAAAAAGGAAATATTTATTTAGAAGCTTTGAACAAGAGTAAAGCTAAGACTAAATAGTAACAAGACACTAAGTGCTCCAAAAGCAAACAGATTCAGCAAATGATGCACTAAAATCATTTTAAATTCCTCTCAAGGATAGACTGCCCAGGTCAGCTTCACAAAATCTTGGTAAACTGAAGTCAGAAGGAGGCCAATTCAGATGAATGTAAGGGACTCTATATGACAATTAAAACTGTTCATAGGGGGCAGCTGGGTGGCGCAGTGGATAAAGCACCAGCCCTGGATTCAGGAGTACCTGAGTTCAAATCCAGCCTCAGACACTTGACACTTACTAGCTGTGTGACCCTGGACAAGTCACTTAACCCCCATTGCCCCACAAAAACAAAACAAAAAAAACTGTTCATAAATAGAATACATTCTCCATCACTGTATGACAATCTATTAGTTGTGTTGGAAAAGGGATTCCTACTTTACCTAAGAATTTGACCGGAATGACTCTTAAAATTCCTTTCAACTCTAAGTCTATATTTTGCTCTTCCAAGAAAAGACACTATAGAAACTGTTCATATTAACAAAAACATTTAGAGATTGATCTAAAATTTTCATTCAACATTTCCCATGACCTGGCCAAACAAAACTAAATGTGGATCTCCTTGACATCTTAGCAAATCACACATAATTGTAGAAATAAGGAAGCCCCAAAAAGTGAAGGAAGCCATTGCCTTCCATACACATAGTTCATTATCAATGCTAATGGCAACACTAAATAGTTTTTCAAAATCCCACAAATAGGTTCATCAAGTGCCTCTGAGAAATGTTATGGTCCACTGAGGATCCCAACCGGCCATGATGAGAAAAACTGCCTTACTATACAAAGAATTCTTTGTCATGCACTAAGAAAGAAAATGGAGAGGACAGTAAGTAACATTGACAAATGGAAAACTGTTCAACTCCAAAACACCAAACTTCACTTCTTCCCTCCATTTCCCTAATACTAGGGATTCTAAAACTTACCACAGCATAAGAGAAGAGAAAAATGGTGTCCAGTGTCCCTAGGAAAAGGGTTGCTTCCTCAGCATTTGGGAATAAATGGCTGCTGTCCCAAAGCTACAATAATAATCATGACAACAACATTAATAATCTATACAGTGCTTTATATTTTACAGTGTTTTCACAACTATCTCATTCTATTATCACCAGACCATTGCCAAGAAGATATGGAAAGTATCACTCATATTTTATAGTTTAAAAAGTAGAAATTAAGTGACTTGGTCAGCAACAAACAGCTGCTGACCCAATGTTTCCCATATTTGCCTATGTCACTGTCATCGTCATCATCACCAGTGAGCATTCAGGGTTAAAGATTTTTACTATTTATATTCATAAAAAATTTCTATTTATAAAATATTTAATACCAACAATAAATAAGTATTTATTTTATTTAAGGCTAAAACCTCTTTAAAGTGACCTGCCAGGGTCACACAGCTGGTAAGTGTCTGAGGTCACATTTGAACTAGGGTTTTTCCAGTTTCCTTAGACTTCACTCCTCTCCACACACTCAATGACCCGGCTGACGCTGGTCTACTTGGAGTTCCTCAAATACCACCCTCCAGCTTCCCATTGCAATGGCCATCCCTGGGGCATAAAATGCTTTGCTTCTTCATGTCTGCCTCTCAGCTTCCTTCCAGATTCAGTCCAAATCCAGTCCAGTTCTCTACCTTCTGAAACAGGCCTTTCTTGACTCCCCTAGCTATCAGTACCTTTCCCTTCCCCATTACCTCCCGTCTATTCTGTATATATTTTACATGTACTTGCTCTTTCCCCTATTAGAATGTCTATTACTGGGGCAGCTAGGTGGCACAGTGGATAGAGCACTGGCCCTGGATTCAGGAGGGCCTGAGTTCAAATCCAGCCTCAGACACTTAACATTTACTAGCTGTGTGACCGTGGGCAAGTCACTTAACCCCAATTGCCTCACCCCAAAACAAAAACAAAACAAAACAAAACAAACAAACAAAAAGAATATCTATTACTCAAGAGCACAGGCTGGTTTGGGGTTTTTTCGCCCTTCTTTGCACCTCCAGTACTTAGTGCGGTTACTGACCCACAGAACGCAATTACTGACTAGACATTTTATGTGAACAATTAAATGACATAAGAGGAAATATACTTTCTAAATTCTAAATGGAAAAAATCAATCACAGAATATGAGAGTTATAAGGAGTCTCAGAGGTCATCCAGTTTAACTTGATTCCCTACATCTCAGATCCTTACAAGTGGTTGAGGAAATCCCTATGCTCTGAAGCAAACCAATCATTCCATTTCTGGACAGCCCTGACAGTTAGGAAGTTGGTCCTTTTATCAAGCTGAAAAATGTCTCTACAATTTTCACCCATATGTACTTGGCCTTCTAGTAAATAAAACAAGTCTAATACCTTCTATACAACATCCATATAATAACCTTTCAAATACATGAAGCAATCATCATGCTCTGCCTCCCCTGCAAAGTCCTCTCTTCTACAGACAGAACAGCTCCTGTTCCTTCAAATGACTCTCAAAATAATATTATTTTAAATTTCTTCATCATGCCAGTTGCTCCTCCCTGGAATGACTCCAACTTGTCATTATTCATTTTTAAAATGTTGTATCCAGAACTGCATATAATATTCCAGACATGATTTGACCAGGGAAAATTAGAGGAGACCTACAACCTCCCTCATTCTGGACATTAGGTCTCTATTAAGGAAGGCTTGGGTCACATTAGCTTTTTTCAATTGTCACTTTACACTGCTGACATATCAAATTTAGTAAACTCCCCAGTCCCAGCTCCTTTTTATATAACCTAGTCCCATTTCTCCCATTCTGTACGCATAAAATTGATCTTCTAACCTAATTATTAAGACTTTACTATGAAATGTTATCTTATTAGATCTAGCCCATTGGCCTAACCTGCTGAAATCCTCCTGCAGCCTTTCTGTTGTCCAATGCTAACCCTCCAAGCTTGGTGTCATCTGCCAATCTGATAGGTATGGCATCTAGTTCCTTGACAGGAGAGCTTGCTTCATTCTTTGTTGGACTTAATAAATGCTTGATTAATAAATGACTGATCTGAGTCCATATTAAAATGTTCAACAAACAAGGTCAGTGACAGAACCTTTAGCTAACCACCTGCCACCCAAAACCTCTCTTCCCACAAAGTTAACATTTGCAGTCACTGTATTTAAAAATACATTTTGAAATTTGTATAAACTGGCTACTTCTCTGATTTAGGAAATCTTTTATCTACCTTGTCTTTTTTAAAAACTTTCTTCTCACCTGGAACTCATCTCCCCTCCTAGTCTTCTGAAATAGTACTCCTAAGATCTCAGTTCTTGTTCTGCCTTTGAACTTAGATAGTGACGTGACCTTAGATAACACATCGATTTTATGTTTATGAGCCTGTTTTTTCATGTGTAAACTGAGAGATTTAGAGCAGATAACCCCAGAAAGTCCTCCCAGAGCTAAATTCTGTGATTCTTCTGAATATTCATCTTTTCCTACAAGTATTCCTGAGTTGTTTATAAGCAGAATTTTCATAAATTAAACTATTTTCTCCTCAATTTCCATTAAGATTTTGGAAATATTATCTTCTGGGGGGAAAAAATTAGGTCTTGGGACTTAAAAAAAATCCTGCAAGAATTCAACAAATCTTTTAAAATCACACATATTTAAGAGAATTTTTAAAATCAGCAGGATTCAATAAACTAAATAGCATACCAAAAACAGATGTAACTAGAAAACAGACTGATTTATTGCACGGCTTATTTTATAGTCAAAATTCCTATAGCACTGTACTAGAGCCTATAGCTCCTACTAGAAAAGAAGTCAGGAATGGGGTAGAGACAGTGAAATGATTTGGCTTTGAATCCTGGCTCTGCCAGTGCAATCTTGACCTTGGTCAAGTCACCTTTCTTCTGTGAGCTTCAGTCTCCTTATCTGTAAAAGGGGTGGGCAGAGAGGCTCTAAAGTCACTTCTAGTTCCAATTCTATAAACCCTATGCAAGGGAAAAAGAAGCCTTGTCTTGCTAGAGGTGTAACTGAAGGCCCTTTGATCATTATGTCTTCAAAGATAACTGCTGTACAACACATCATTTCCCTTTAATTACATCTTTCATTTAGTGATTCCCAAATGCTATGCACTTAAAGTGACTGTAAAATGGTTCTGTCTTTTTAAAGGAAGTGCAAATGGAGACAGCCAGAGTCAAGGCCTCATATAAAGTTTCTGTAAGGCTGTGGCTTTTTTTTTCTTTTCTGTTTCTCACAGGGCGATGAACAGATTCCTTGCAAAAGCTGCTTTCACAACAACCGGCAGCTTCTGACAAGGAGGAAGGGAGGGCTGAACAGCTGTTTTTTTGTTCTGTTTTGTTTTTTGATGCAGTATTAGAACAACGCCTCAGGCAGAACACCACTTCAGGATTTGTTTGCCTACCAAACAGGTAAAAAAGGCAAGACCAAAGCAAAACCTCAAGAGAATAAGATAATAGAAGCAAGACAACACAAAGAAGGCAGATTATACAATGAAGCAGGAACTGGTCTGAGTGTGCATGTTAAATCGTTTAATGTACAAGTTACAGATACAATGATGCTAAAACATTGTGAGTGTAGGAAACATGTTAAATGTGGGTGTATTATCTATCCCTTGTACATGAAATGCTCTGCTTCTTCACTTCTGCCTCCTTCAAAATTCAACTCAAAGTTCACCTTCTCCATACCTATATCTATGTCTACATAAATAGATATGAACACTCCAAACTAGGTCAAATTAGGGATGGGCATGTGAAAAGAAATATATCTCTACCTACAGCAACATCTAAGGGCAGCTGTGAAGCATATGTGTGAAAGTCTCATATGTTGAGGTAACAGGTATATATGAAAAGTCAGCTGCCCCCATAATTGTCTATTAGTTTATCTATTAGCCCAATCTAGTTAAGTTTGAAGAGGCTTGCCATCAGATGGACCACAAAGTGACACATTTTAAGGCCAGAGCACCCCCTAAAGACTGGTGACTTAACTTTTAGAAAGGTTCAAGTCTGTGTTGGTGGAGGAAATACACCAACAAACCCACAAATGCTTAAAGTATTTGAAGAGAAAGTATTAATCATCTGTATTTATCCTTTATTCATTTACTGTTTTTCTTATGGCTTGGCCATGTCAAAAGGAATGGGGCTTCGGGGGCAGCTAGGTGGCACAGTGGATAGAGCACCAGCCCTGGAGTCAGGAGTACCTGAGTTCAAATCTGGACTCAGACACTTAACACTTACTAGCTGTGTGATCCTGGGCAAGTCACTTAATCCGAATTGCCTCACTAAAAAAAAAAAGTGCTTAAAAAAAAAAGGAATGGGGCTTGTATGGGTAAGATACTATGTCTGTGTATTTCTTTTTTTTTTTGCAGGGTAATGGGGGTTAAGTGACTTGCCCAGGGTCACACAGCTAGTAAATGTCAAGTGTCTGAGGCTGGATTTGAACTCAGGTCCTCCTGAATCCAGGGCTGGTGCTTTATCCACTGTGCCACCTAGCTGCCCCTATTTCTTATTTATTGTACAGAACCTGGAGACAATGCCATAGACAAACAACAAAGACGTATAAGAAGTACTCTCTGAGGATGACATTCTGATGATTTTCCAAATATTTAATATCATGTGCAGACAAGAGAAAAGTTGGGGTTATCTAATTTCACGGATATTTTTTGGTCCAAGAACTTCTTTCAATTTGTATAATTAATTTCTTCTCCCCTTCAAAAGCAGGAAGGAGTGGATTAAAAGGCCAAAGCTGTAGACAGCTTTGAGAACAAAAGTACAAGTGAGAGAGACACTTGATGTACCTATACATGACCCATTTAGGTGCCAGGAGAAAGATAAATGAGGCAGAGGGAAAACTGAAGTAGCACCAGTTCAATCTGAGGGCATGCAGATGAATGATCATGAGTTCCTTCATGAGTTCCAAGTATTTAGTTCACACATAATTCATTTAGATGACAGAGTTCTTGACCTTGGATTTTGAAAGGAACAAAAATCACATCTTTCTTTTGATATAATTGAGTTTTCCTTTGCAATTCTATACATTTTGTTTTGTGTACTTTAAAAAATCCTCTTTAGGAGTTCAAAGGTTGTCAATGGTTTGTACACGAGACAAAAAAGTTAAGAACGCCAATTCAGACCTCTGGAATTAGCCTTGTTCTACAAAATAGCTCTGTCTTAACAGTATTTAAATGAAAAATGTCTGGAATAATCTGTCTATAAGTTCAACAAGAGTTAGTGTGATTTCTTTGAGGGAAAAATGTTAATGGTACCTTTGTAATGGAACTAGAAGTATGCAGGAAGGAAGCACTCTCACTTTACTTTGCACTAGTCAGAACATGTCTGAAACAGCATATTCAGTTCTGGATACTATTAAGAAGGACCCCCACCAATGGAGCATGTTCTGAAGAGAGTGACTAGGATGACAAAAGGTCTGGAAGTCACATCCCATGAATCAGAATCACTGAAGTTTAGAATTGGAAGAGACCTCAGCAACCATCTAGTCCATTGAGGGTAATTAATTGAGGAAAGAAAAATGAGTTCAGTTTGGGGAGGGGGAGAGGAAAGGAGCAGGCTGTAGGATTAAAACTGTCATCAAAATATTTGAAGAAACCAAACACAAAATTGGAAAGAGACATCCTGTGCAGTTCTAAAGGAAGAGGTTGTGACCGAATGGAAGTACAACTTGAAGGCTCTCCCATTTCGCTATTAATGCTACCCAAATGTGGAAAGGCCTGCTTCAGGAAGAAGGAAGGTTTGTGTCACTTAAAGTGTTCAGAGCCTGGCTGGCTGCTTGCCTCCCTATTTATGATGCTATGTAGGGATCTGCTGCATCAGATGAGAAACTAGACTCCTAAAGCCCCCTCCAACTTTAAGAGTCCATGATTCTAAATAGGCCGTTCAAAAAGCCAATTGGAGCACTGTACAGAACTGTACAAAAGAACCAATCTGAGGGGGCAGCTAGGTGGTGCAGTGGATAAAGCACCAGCCCTGGAGTCAGGAGGACTTGAGTTCAAATCCAGCCTAAAACACTTGACACTTACTAGCTGTGTGGCATTGGGCAAGTCACTTAACCCTCATTGCCCTGCACAAAAAAAACCCAAAATAAAATAAACAATCTGAAATCCAGCTTACTGTCCCCATCATTTCCTAAATGCTCCCAATATATACATATATATCTTAAATTTAAATGGTTATACATAGAGTTCATGTGATAAATTAAAATAATCTCAATACATAACTCTGTAAATATATCCATAATATCAGTTTTGAATTATCTCACCCAAAAGGACTGAAAATGAATGACAAAATGCATATCCAAACAAGTATTTCCAAAAAGATATGGGAGTCTCTTCAGAGTGGGCTCAAGGAAGGAATAACAGTCACACCCAGTTGGGAGGAGTAATCTATTTAACCCTACAGGAAAGTAGGAGGGGAAGGGGGGGGGGGACGGGATGGACGGACAGTCAGAAGTAAAACATTTTTGAGGAAGCATAAGTTAAAAGAAGATAGAAAAATAGAGTAAATGTCATTGGAAGGGAATAGGATGGAGGGAAATAGTTATGATGATTGATTATAATAGCAAAACATATGGTAAAAAGATATGGGAGTGTTACTCTAGCTGGATATGCAACGAATGCTTATGGAGATCTTCCGCATCTCCATCAACAATGCACATGCACAGAATTAGACATCAGAGGAGATACAAAGAAGTGTAACACTAGGTTAGTGCCCTCCAAAGATTTAGGAGGCAAGATACATACATGAAAGATCAGGGAAGAATTAAATTGCAGAATGCTAAATGTCTTGGTACTCATGATAAATGCCTAAGAATTCAAAGAAGAAAAAGGTAAATGGGATCTGGAAAAGACTACATGGAAGAGGCTGCTTGATCCTCCTTGAAGGATGGGAAGGAATCAAACAAGTACAGGACAAGAGACACATTCCAAGAGAACAATAGGGGTGTGTTCTCAAAGGAATAAATAAGCATACTGTTTGTGGAACAGTCTGGCTAAAGTCAAGTGTACATTTTTTTAGAGCACTAAAATTAATCTGTTCATTAAGGTGGGACCAGATTAAGTCTTGAAAAGCAGCCAGAGGAGTTTGAGACAAAGAGAATCAAATGAGGGTTCTGAACAGGGAAGTATTATATAAGCAACATTTAATAAAATGGAGACACAGATATGCAGTCCCCTCTGGCACAAAGTTCTCCTTACCTCTGCAGGCTCCAGGTTCACGGCAGTTTTGTTTAAGTATGTTGGAGTCCATTGGCTAGAAATGCTGACTTTCACATTGCTAAAGGTTTTTCTTGAAGCATGAAGAAGTGAATAACTACAGATAAAGAAAACAGAGGTAAATGCACAGGGAGAAAGGGAATAGCAAGCAATAAAATCACATACATATGCCCATCTGGTTCCATTTTACCTTAAAGTTTTCATGTAAGGTTTTCTATGGAGAAATAGATTTGCCTTAGAACAGGGTCAGCAGTAGGAGGCAATTCCTCTGCTAAGCAACAAGGCAAATAACTAGTCTACTGTATTTCATTCATTAGCCCATATTGACATACATACCTCAAGATTGGCTCCAGTTTTAAAGTAATGTCTTCCCATAATCATATTTTGATTTTGCATTTAGTAAAATGGGATTACTTAATGAAACTTAATTTCAGGCAAATAAAAATTATGACTTCTATTCTTCAGAAGTAGTTACCAAAATGATTGAAATACTGGCATTCAGGCAACATACCCTTGACACTACTGGATCAATCAATCAACAATTATTTATTAAATTTCTACCATGCTGGGTCCTGGGAAAATAAGTATAAAGAATGAAATCATCTACAAAATATACAGCAAGACACATATAGATATATAGCATGAATATAAAGATCATACATAAACATAAACAAAGTAATTAAATAAAAGGTAGTTTAGGAAGGAGGGCACCAGCAATTTTGGAGGGGGGGACGCCTTCATGGACAACAAGATGGTACCTGAACTACATCTGAAAGGAAAAGAGGGATTCTAGAAGGTAGGGCATTCTAGGTATAGGGTCAGGCTGTACAAGGACACAGGAAGAGGGTGTTATATGTGAGGTACATGGGATCTGTTGGCATGGGTCCCTGTAGCGCTATAGAACGCTAGAATGCTAACACGGAAGTATCTCAGTTACAGTCACTGACCCTTTTAGAGATTTCTCACTGGCAAACACCAAAGCATTATCTTGTGGAAATTTATTTTGATTTGGGGACCCTACCTTTGGGCTGAGATTAGAAAGCCTTAGGCCCTCAGGGTCTCTTCTGTGTGGGAGGGGCTAGTGCCCCTCCCCCTCTACTTCAGCTGAGCCCAAAGAGCCCTGTGGGCTGTACAAGACCCCAGGTCAGACAGCTGGGGGAAAATGCCCCCAGCTCCCTCCAACCTGAGCGGAGCTATCTGAAAGATCCCAGATAGCCTGTGCTGAGGCACGTGAGGCTGAGCATTAACACCCGCCCCCCCCCCCCCCCCCCCCCCCCCCCCCCCCCCCCCCCCCCGCCAGCCACAGCCCTGACTGGCAGATTAGCTTGGTCTGTGGGGGCGCAGGAAGCCCCAAGATTTGAGTGTAGAGAAGAAAAGGTATAGATAGACCTGGGAATTAGACTGGGGGGGCGGGGCTGACAAGAGGATTGGAGACCTGCGGACAAGACTCAGAGGTCAAGCGGTGGCTGTTGAGATTAGAAAGGTTGGAGCACGGCAGACTAGAGACGGGGCTACAAGGAGCAGGAGAAGATGAGAAGGACTAGGAGCAGGGAAAAGAGAGGCCGAAGGGCAGACTGATGGGCAGACTGACGGAGCAGACAGACAGAAGGTAGGTGAGAGAGAAACACAGGGGTTCAGCAGAGGCAGTAAGGAGAGGAAAGTTAGAAGCAGGGGGATTTACAAAGTGAAAGGGGCTTGGAGTTAGAATAAAGGACCTGAATACCCTGAGGCGAGAGGTGGCTAAGGCCCTTATTGTATTCAAGAAGTTCGAAGCTCAGCAGGTGGGAAAGAGACACAGTGGAAAGAGACCACAGGAAAGCAGTCAGGTTGTACATTTTATTTCCCAGTATTCTTAATTTTAAATAGTATCTCATAAATAAACTCTGCTTTGATTATTTAGATAAGAGGCTTATTAATCTTTAGCTTATCAATTTGGGAATGGAGGAGTGTGGTGGAACTTTATAAACAACCCACATTAAATTAATAGCAGTCAGATAGCCAAACAGTCAAGAGTCCCAGAATTAGTACCCCAGTCAGCTTTAGTGCCTCAAATTGGCCAGTAAGTCAAAATATTTCCACAATCTTAAGAGGAATCCTTGGAAAGATTTGTTCAATAGCAGCTACCAGAACACCAGACACAATAAGAATTAAAGAAATGAGCTCTCCCAGTCTCCACTATTCCTAAGCACCAGATTCTCATAAGCAAACAGGAATATCCCTTAAATTAAAAGTCTTGGCAATCACTGCACTGAGCAGATCCAATTTAATTCAACTCAACATCTTTAGGCATACCTACTGTGTACAAAGAATCATGCTGGCAGATACAAAGTTTAAATATAATAAGATCTTTACCTTCATGGAATTTATAAACTATTAAGGGGAGAGGATGGCCACAAATAATTATGATACAAAATAATACATTAGTATTTAACAGAAGTACTGTGTGTAGGGAGGAAATTCACTGGTGAGGTGGGGGTTTACATTCTGAAAAGAAATCATATGAACAAAGAAAAAACAAGTAGGAAAAGAAAGGGTATGCATAGCAGTGGCATCAAACTCAAATAGATGTGGGTCCTGTGCTGTGCTTCTCAATGACATTTTAATCTGGTTCAGACCCTCAGGAGTTTTGTGTGCCATGAGTCTGACACCTTTGGCATACAGGATTGAACTTACTGCATTGTTTGGTTGAGTATGAAATGTGGAGGGGAGAAGCGTGAGATAAGGCCAAAAAGGTGATCTAACACCAGATTTGGAGAGGCATTAATGCTAAGCTAAGGAATATGAACTTTATTCAGTAAGCAATAGGATGCCACCAAGAAGTTTTGAAGAGGGCTATGACAATGAACTGATCTAAGCAAAAGGAAGACAAGTCTGGCAGCTGGTGAAAGATGAGGAGAAAATAGAGAGAAGAGAGTGGGAGAGAACAGATACAGTAAGACTTATTATGGAACTATTGCAATAATATAAGCAGGTCATGATAAAGACCTATAAAGGTTAATGAAAACCAATGGTGAGAATGGATATAAGAGATAGTGGAAGGTGGAAAAAACAGGATTTTATAACTATATTAGACATGAGGGAAAGGAAAGCAGTAAAGATTACATTAAAGTTTGGAATGTGGGAGAATGGGGAACTAGTGCAACAATGAAAGAAGCAGCAATGTAGAAAAAAGAGGTCTAGTGAGAAAATAAATAGCTCAAAATGTTAAATCTGATGCAGTAATGGGATATCCAGGTAGAAATATATCCTATATTCAGCTGGAGTTGTGGTTTGGAATCTGGAAAAGAGGACAGAGCTAGAGATATAGATTAGGGAGTTATCTGTATAGAAACAATAATTCAAAGACTGAGATTGAACCAAAAGTAAATTAGGAGAATGAATTTCAACAATATACCAACCTGAAGAAAGTGAGAAGGAATACAACAACATGATGTTGAGTGAATCTGGATAGCCAAGACCCACTTTGTAAAGTATTAGGCCCAGCCATGCTTTCTTCCTGTCCTTTTCACCTCAGCCTTGATCTTAATGCTTAGAAGGCAAATGATTTAGATCATCTTTCCTGTCTGTCAAGACAAAAAAAAAAATTATTAGAACGCAATTAATTTATAAAGGATATTTCAACAGATCAACCAAAAATGTATGCAGATAAATTTGCTTATATCATGTTTATATAATGACCTATCAAAATCCTATTAGTCATTTCCTTACTAAGATAATGAAGAAATTACCAAAATACAGATATTGTCAAATATACTATAAGACTCATAACAAGGGAATTTTCAGACCAAAGAATTATAGCATCTTTCAAGTTTCAATTCACAACTTCTACCTTACTTGTTTTTGCCTGGTTACAGGTGAACAAGTAAATATATAAAAACCTTAAAGGCTATAAACTCAGGGCATTCTTTTAAAAAATATTTTGATGAGCAGACATCATAAATTTGGAAGCATGGGAGAGATGCCAAAGGACTAGAACTGGATGAATATTGTTCTGATCTTCCAAGAAAAAAAATCTAAAACATATTATTAAAGGGATTGCTTATAAACATCAAAAAGGGAAGAGGTGATCACTAAGAGCTAACATAGTTTTGATGGAGAAGGCTAAAAAGGGTTAAACAGATAAACTGAGTCTTGAGTCCTTATCAACAGTACCTAAAAGGGGTAACAGAGAAACTAAGGTTTGTGTTCTTACTGTAACCAAGAGGGTTCAAGTCCCTACCAACCAATATTATCAACAGAAGCTTAGCGAAGGTAACTAGGGACCGTTAACCATTAATAGCCATTAATATTCCTAGATGTCAGGAAACCTAGAAACCAGATCTAAAATAAAAAGATACCCAAAACACAAAGACCCTCTGGGTCTGACAAGTTTAAGCACGTCTTTAGGAACACGCGTAGAAAAGGCCATATTTGTCTTTAGGTTCACCTTATGACGTGTAAACCCCAAAAACACACCAAGGAAAAAGGTTCCTACCTTGGAGGTTGTCTTAGGACTCCAGGAAGTACATTAGGATAGGACCTCCCACGAACCTCCCACAAGGAAATTAAGATAATGAGGAGAAAATCTACCTTTTCTTTCTATGAATATAACTATTCTTCTTCCCCCTAATTGAGACATCTATCTCCATAGTGCTCTCCCTGTGGTCATCAGTCTTTCAATAAAACTTGGGAAATGGAGTCAGAGTCTTGTCATTCTTTGGGATACCTCACCATCAATCTGATCAATTAATCCCATCCCCCACATCATTTCCAACCAGAGCAGGTCATACTAGACCAATTTAATTTCTTTGTTTCACGTAGCTGGTAGATCAGAAGAATGCTGTAAACAGTAAACTTCAATTTCATCAAGGTAATGTGACAAGATCTTTCATGTTAACTTTGGAGATGAGATGGATGAATAGCTTGGTGGATTCAGAAGTGGTTGAAAGACTGAACCTAAAAAACAGTGCCTGATGTCAATGGACAGAGAGATTCTTACTAGAGGAACCCAAGAATTGGTCCTAGTCCCTGTGCTATTGAAAAGTTTTCCAAATAATTTGGGGAAAAACATAGATGGGATATTTGTTAAACATGCAAAGAGAAAAGTGAGAGGGAAAATACAGAGTGGGCCAAAAGTCATGATGTTTTAACAACTTTTTAAAAATTATTTTTTATTTATTTTTTTTACCATTTATAAGATTTAATTTTTCACACATAATGTAAATTCATTTCCCATATGTATATGAAGCCATGGTATTGTAAATTAAAAACAAAAAATGAAAGTTATTAAATATTGAAACACTTTTGTGACTTTTGGCCCATTCTGTATATTGCACAACAGTCAGAATTTTAAAAGCTCACTAGAGCAGTGTGGTATAGGATGGGAGTCGGGGAGCTAGAGTGCCGCACCTGGAGCCAAGAGGACTCATCTTCCTGAGTTCAAATGTGGCCTCAGACACTTTCTAGTTATGTGACCCTGAGCAAGTCATTTTACCCTGTTTACCCCACTTTCCTCATATGTAAAATGAGCAGGAGAAGGGAATGGTGAACCAGTCCAGTATCTTTGCCAAGAAAACCCTAAATAGGGTCATGAAGAGTTGAACTGAATAACAGAGAAGTAACAAAATAACAACCCACCCCCTGGGTTTGAATCTTGCCTCAGGCAATATTTATATTAAGTCACTTAACATATCTGAAGTTTATTCATTTGTATAATGGAAATGTTAATATCTATAGTAAATATCTCAGTGTAGTGAGGAGTAAATGAGATAAAAAATAACACAATACATAAATGACAACTATCTCTACAAAGTAGAAAATGGGTCAAATCTAGTAAGATTACACTTAATAGAGAGAAATGTAAAATTCTATACTTCCGTTCAAAAAAACTAACTGAGGAATTGGATGATTTTGCTTCTGCTTTTTGAGGAACCTCTTGCTTCTGAAATTCTTGTGGGAAGATATGGTGAAGTCCCAGCAGAGCAGCCAGAAAAAAGCACAACCTTGGTTCTAGCAGCAGCAAGGTCAGAGTCTTATGGCAGAAAGCTGCTCAGCATCACCTCCAACTGGCTCCTGATCAGCTGAACAGGAAGAAAAGAAAGGGATGGAAAATCTACGGAAAGCTAGCTGTGGGATCATCAGTTCCTCAGTGGATCTGAATGAAAATTGGCAATACAATCAGGTCTCCAAGAGACACTGGAGAAGAACCAGCCGGGGTGGCTTAGATTGACTCTGGACCTTACCATGCCACCATGGATTTGGGAAATTCGAAAGGTGCAGATATAAAAAACTTATTATTCAGGAAGAAAAAAATGAACTATATAAATATCAGGCCAGGAGGAAAGGGCTAAACAGATTTTGTGCCAAAGAAGGGAGTGGTCTGCAAGCTTAATCAGAGTCCCAGGGAAGCCTCCAAAGCAAATGTAATCAGGCAGCACAAACAAAGGCATCCTTTCCAAAAGGAGAAGTCCCACTACACTGGGTCCCCTCGGACCACATATGAAATGCCTGAGTTCTGCTCTAGGAACATATTTTAGGGAGGGTGATGCTGTTGTTTGCTGTTGTTCAGGCGAGTCTGACTGACTCTTTATGACCCCATGGACCACACTGTCCACAGGGGTTTTCTTGGCAAAGATACTGGAGTAGTTTGCCATGTCCTTCTCCAGTGGATTAAGGCAAACAGAGGTTAAATAATTTGCCCCAGGTCACAAGTAAGTGTCAGTCCAGATTTGAACTCAGATCTTCCTGACTGCAGTTCCAATGTTCTATCCACTGAGCCACCCAGTCTCCCAGAAAGGGTAATAAAAAGCTCCAACTCCTCCAGAGGAAGGTACTCAGAAAGTTTATGACAGAACAGGAAGTCACATCAAGCCATATTATACAAAGGATCCACAGATGATGTGTAGCCTTAAAAAGAGAAAAGGAGGGGGCAGTTAGGTGGTGCAGTAGATAAAGCATGGGCCCTGGATTCAGAAGGACCTGAATTCAAATCTGGCCTCAGACACTTGACACTAGCTGTGTGACCCTGGGTAAGTCACTTAACCCCAATTGCCCCGCAAAAAAAAAAAAAAAAAAAGAAAAAAGAAAAAGAAAAGAAAAGGGTTTGGGAGACTGAGAAGGAGATGGCAGGGAGGGGGTGAAGAGAAAGACAGAGAGGGATATGTGGGCTATCTTCAAGTATCTGAAGAACTGTCACATGGAAGAGGGATTAGTCCCACAGAACAAAACTAAGAAATGTGGGTTTACAGTGGTACCACTGCTAGGTCTGTATCCCAAAGAGATCATAGAAGAGGGAAAAGAACCCACATGGACAAAAATATTTATAGCAGCTCTCTTTGTGGTGGCAAAGAATTGGAAATCGAGGGAATGCCCATCAATTGGAGAAAGGCTAAAACAAGTTGTGGTATATGAATGTAATGGAATACTATTGTGCTGTAAGAAACTATGAGCAGGAGGAAGAATAGGTACCATGGAGTAAGGTATAAAAAGACTTGAAAGGTAGGAGGGGGGTAGGTTATGAATGCCAAACACAGCAGTTTGTATTTGTTCCTGGAGGTAATAGGAAGCCACTGGAGTTTAATGATTTAGGGAGTTGGTGGTAGGGGTTTGTAACATGATCAGACCTTCATTTAAAGAAAATCACTTTAGGGGGCAGCTAGGTGGCGCAGTGGATAGAGCACCGGCCCTGGAGTCAGGAGTACCTGAGTTCAAATCCGACCTCAGACAGCTAATACTTACTAGCTGTGTGACCCTGGGTAAGTCACTTAACCCCAATTACCTCACCAAAAAAAAAATCACTTTAGCTGGTTAAAGGGAAAATGGATTGGAGAGAGAGACTCTAAACAGGCAGACCCACCAGCAGGTTAGTACAGTAATTCAAGCATGAGATAATAAGAACCTACACTAGAGTGGTGGCAGTGTCAGAGAAAGAGGACTGTATTCAAGAGATGCTGTCATTTTACGGATGAAAAAACTGAGGCAAACAGAAGTTAAGTGACTTACCTAAGGTCACAGAGCTAGTAAGTGTCAGAGGCTGAATCTGAATTCAAATCTTTCTGACTCCAGGCTCTATCTACTACCTTTAAGAGGCAGCAGTGAGGAGGGGCTGCTTTCCAGGGATGAGAGTCAGCCTGAGCCAAGGCACAGAACAAAATGTTACAAAGTAACCAGTCTGACTGGAATGGAAAAGTACACAAAGAAGAACTTGAAATGAGCCTGGAAAGGCAGATTGTGAGCCAGGTTGGAAACAGTTTTAAGAACCAAACAGAATTTCATATTTTATCCTGGAAGTAAGGGAGCTAGCCACTGGAGTTTCCTGAGCAACGGAATGACTTGGTCAGACCTGTGCTTTGGTAATAAATGTCAATAGCGTGAATGATAAATCTGAGAGGGGAGAGAGGATAGGCAGGAGAGATTAATAAGGAGGCTACTGATGATCCAATCTAGGAGGGTAGTTTGTGAAGTAGTGGGAGAAAAGACTGAAGGTCTCTACCTTCAGAACTTGGCAAATTGTAGATATACAAACATGCCATTTTTCAAATGGATAACTCTACCTAGATCAAGCTTTTTATTACAATAGATGTGAAGTTTATCAATTAAAAATTTCCCCATCCAATCTGGAGTTCTAGAAACCAGATTGTTCCTCCCAATTTGGTTTAAATGCATGCCAAAACCCTTAAGATGGAAACTTTCTAAACTCTAAGTCACAGAGAATTCGCATGTGTGTGCACATACACATATGGGTGTGTGCATTCAAATGTATGTATACACACACGTACAAACTAGAACATTTACAAATAATGAACAAAACCATATCCTAACAGATGCAGAACTATGTAAACCTTTGGTCTGTAGTGAAATTAATGTTTAAACTTAATTTTCTTTATCATCTTTTCCCTTAAAAAACATAAAAGTGATATAGGAAAGAGTCATGTCCTACCTAAAAGACCTAAGAACCCCTTAAAGCCACCTAAATGTATGTGGATGTTGGTATGGTAAGATAGCAGATCCTCCAAGAAGGCCAAAATCTGGCTTGAGATCATATGATTTTAGAGTTCAAAGGGACCTCTTAGAGATCTAAGTCCATCTAATTAAGTCCAACCTGAATTCAGGTCTTCTGATTCTAGTTCCAGTCCCTGTTCTCAATTCAGAATACCAGTACCTGGGGTCAAAAGACTTGGGTTCAAATCTTAGTTCTAGTCTGCTCTTAAGAGGCATCAAACCAAGATCAAGAGGTCATCTAATCCAAGTCCATTTTACAGATAAGGAAACAGAAGCCATAGCCTTTGAGTTAAGAGAACATGGAAGGACCAAATTCTCTTCTAAACTACCAAATATTCTACTAATAGTATCGCGGCTAGGATTAGACTCCAAAACCAGGGCACTTTTCCACTGTTTATGTTTCTTAATGACCTCACAGGGTAGTGAGGGAAATCCTTGTTAGGCTAATATGTATACAATGCTTTCAGATTTGCAAAGAGCTGAGCATGTCATATCATCTTTGTCCTCACCACAACCCTGGAAAGTAGTTATTACTGTTTTCTCCATTTGACAGATGACGAAAGTAAAGGCGACAGAGGTTAACTCACTTGAAGTTATCTGAGGCAGATTTTGAACTCAAGTCTGACTCCAAATGAACAGCACAGCCTAGCATCTCATCAGGATACACGTTTATCCTCATCATTGTAATTTTATATCCTACCACCAAAAAGCAGCCCACCACTCTTGAAACCTTCCCATCCTACCCGAAAGAGCATCATCATCCTTTACAACTTTTCCCCTTTCTTTTGCTAAATCGGAGACCCAGTAACAAACCTAAACCTAAACCCTCCCTCTCTATTGTTTGGAGTCAATTCTTAGCTAGGGGCAGGGGAGGTAGGTTACTTGGGGCAGTTGCGGGATGCATCCCAGCCCCACCCCTTCCCCGTCTGAGTGGGCCCAGGTCTTTCTCGCCGAGATCCAGCCTTCCAACCCCCGAGTCCCCCTGCCCAGGCCACTGTCCTCTACGCCACAGGGTCCTTTTCGTCATCACCCTGCCAGCCCCCACACCCCCCGCGCCGGGCCCCCAAACCCCGCACCTCCCGACCCGGTCTACGATCCTCGTTGCCACCGCTTCTTACTCGTCCCCAGCCCACCAGCCCTCGGACCCACCCCTACTCTGCCAGCCTCCCATCCTTCCAGCCCTCCGCGCCCCCGACCCTTCCCACCTTCCTCGCAGCCAGCTCGGTCTTTCTCGTCCCCACCCTGCCAGCCCCCGGGCCCACCCCCATTCTGCCAGTCCCTGCGCCCCGCCTTCCCCCACGCCCCTGGCTCGGCCCAGTCAGCGATCCCCGCGAGCAGGGCTCAGCCCCAGCACGGACCGCGTCCCCGCTACAGGAAGGGGCTCGTGAGCCCGGGAATGGAGAAGGGGCGCGAGCTCACCACGGGGGGCCGCCAGCCCGGCCGCGGTTCTCAGGGCATCCCCTCGTCCCCTCCGTGCAGCCGAGCTGCATCCCTCCCCCGCGACGCCGAGCCGCGCCTAGCCATCGCCACCCGCTCGGGCCCTCTTACCCAACACCCATAGTTAACAGCTGGTGCTGGTGCTGCCGCTGCCGCCGCCGCTGCCCCCGCATCGCTCCTCCCGGCCGCCCAGCGCTCAGCTCCGCCACCTCACCTCAGTCACCCGAGTTTCCGGACGGTCACGTGACGGGTGGGCCTTTCCGAGACCGAGCAAAGAGCCCCTGGCTCTCGGCTTGGTTTCCGTGGTGCATTCTGGGAGTTGTAGTCCCGCCCTCATCTGTCTCACCTGCACCTCAAGGACACGTACCTTTTTTTCTTTTAAAAAAGGTTTTCAGTGAACAGGTAGGTCTTTTTTTTTCTGCTTCCCGCAATTTAAAAGCAAAACAAAACCTTTGCAACAAATTATGCATAGTCAAAGCAAGACAAATCTTCATATTACCCATGCCCAAAGATGTTATAGTTGTTTTTTTTTATAATGTTATGTTTCACTTTTTTATATAGAGCCTTAAGGTTCACAGCAGCTAGGTGGAACAGTGGATCGAGCACTGGCCCTGAAATTGGGAGGACCTGAGTTCAAATTTCATCTCAAACACTTGTGACCCTGAGCAAGTCATTTAACCACAATTGCCTTAAACATCCAGGGCCATCTCCAGTCGTTCTGATGTATATCTTGTCACTGGACCCAGATGGTTCTGGAGGAGAGAGTGAGGTTGGTGACCTTGCAAAGCCTTCCCTCACTTAAATCCAATTCATTTTAAGTTATGACATCACCCCATGTCATGGTGCTCTTTAAGAAAGAAAGACAAACAATAACAACAATAAGGTCCACAAAGTTCTTTACAAATATGATCTCATTTGATCCTCACAAGAAACCTGGGTTATAGGTGGTGGTATTACTCTATTTTACAGATGAGTAAACCGAGGCAAAGGTTAAATGACTTAGCTAGGGTTACACAACTACTAAGTTTCTGAGGCTAGATTTAAACTTAGATCTTCCAGACTCCAGGCTCAGCCACTTAGCAAAACAAATTATCACATTATCCATGTCCAAAAATGTATGAGTCATTCTATGCCTGGAATCCAATTCTCTTTCAGGAGGAACATGGCATAGTTCATCATCAATAGAGATTGATTGGGGCAGCTAGGTGGCACAGTGGATAGAGCACCGGCCCTGGAGTCAGGAGTACCTGAGTTCAAATCCAGCCTCAGACACTTAACACTTACTAGCTGTGTGACCCTGGGCAAGTCACTTAACCCCAATTGCCTCACTAAAAAAAATTTTTTTTAAATAAAAATAAATGAATAGTGATTGATCATTGGGTTGGTCTGTGTAATTAATTAACTCATTTAAAGTTGTTTTTACTTTGCTGTTGTTATTTGTATAATTTTTTTCTGCCTCTGTGCACTTCACTTTGCAGAAGTTCCTACAAGTCTTCCCAGGTTTCTCTGAATCTATGCAGCTATATTCCATTACATGCATTCATATGCCATAATTTGTGTTCCGCGTTTTCCCAATTGATGGACACCTCTTTAGTTTTCAGTTCTTTGCCACTACAAAAAAAAAAAAGATTGTATAAATAT
This sequence comes from Dromiciops gliroides, assembly GCF_019393635.1. NCBI lineage: Eukaryota > Metazoa > Chordata > Mammalia > Microbiotheria > Microbiotheriidae > Dromiciops > Dromiciops gliroides. Next base: position 105,067,106 of record NC_057865.1, on the reverse strand, counting down.
TTTTGTACAATTAGGCTCTTTTCCTCTTTCTTTGGGGTATGGACCTAGTAAAGGTATTGCTGATTCAAAGAATATACACAGGGCAGCTAGGTGGCACCAGCCCTAGATTCAGGAGGACCTGAATTCAAATCTGACCTCAGACACTTGACACTTACTAGCTGTGTGACCCTGGGCAAGTCACTTAACCCTCATTACCCCACCAAAAAACAAACAAAATAACAACAAAAAACCCCACAAAGAGTATACATGATTTAGTGATGGGGGGGGGGGCGGCGGCATGTCTTGCAGAGTTTTTAGAACTGGAAGTCAGTATATAGACAAGAAAAACTAATTCTGGGGAAGGAAAATGACTTGCCCCAAACCATACCGGTGGAGAACTTACTGTGTGTCTTCCAAGAATTACTTCCAAGAAGTAATTCCACATTTCTAAAATTAGAGGATTGGAATCTCTTAAGATCTTTTCCAGCTATAAATTCTTTGATTCTGTTTCAATTAGTAATGTAGTGACTGGCAAAAAAACAAACCAACAAACCAAACAGATGTTTTCAGTATGGGTTCACCTGAAAGTATGGGTGTTGAGGGAGAGAGAGAATTGTCATAGTTGTAAGGGAATATTACCCAAGGAATAGAGACTTAGAGAACAAATCATCATCCGCCCTTACACATCCCACCCCTTGCAAAAAAATGGAAAAGAAATACCATCTGGGAAAATGTAGCAAAGTGTTGCAAAACTGATCACTATTCACAGCTTAGGAGATAGATGTGTCCCTATGGTAACAAGGCTTTGTTGATCTTGTCTGGAAGGAATTGTTCATGAATAATTAAATAGGAAAAAAAAAGCTTTCCCTTTCCTCCCTTCCCCCAGTTCTTGTCCTTGTTTTTAAAAATTAATGTACAAATCATATGTAAAAGAATTTATTTCATACACAGTCTTTTCTGTTCGTACTTGCTAAATTCATAATCTTAAAAAATTAATATGCTGTCCTCTCATTATTTACCATCCCACCCTTTCATAGAGCAAATGGCTTTGTGGCAGTTATCCTCCACCCCACCCCCCATTTAAGGATTATAATCACCTCTTTAGGTCCTATGATCTATTTCTCTCATTATTAAAAAAAAAAAGCCTAAGCAATGGCAGAAAGATTTACTCACTAAAACACTACATTAAAATCTAAGTAGCTCTCAAGGGAGAGACTCCTTTCCTTTCCTGAGTCATAGTTATAATAATAGCCCACATTTATATAGCAGTGAGGTGGGTAGTGCAATCCTTATTAAGCCCATTTTATAGGTAAGGGAACTGAGGATCAAGCAGTTAAGAGACTTGTCCAAGTACTGGGGCTTGAAGCCAAATTCTGACTCCAAGACCATTGCTTCTTCCACAGCTATCCCATTAATAGCTAAAATCATCTCACTGTGTTGTAGGACAAAAACAAAATGAAAAGAGGATGGAACTGGATCATCTCTAAGATCCTGTCCAGGTCTAACAATCTATGATGCTATGATTCCTATGAGATGGTGGCCAAATTTAGATCAGCCTAATAGAATCATGTTTTCACCCTTCCCCCTCACTACATTGATTTCCTGTAACTCTTCCAACTTTGGGATATGTGGAGTCACTGTTTTAAAAGCTTGAGTTTTCACAGTTCCAATGAACTCATAATGAAGCATACTATCCACCTGTAGATAGAAAGCTGATACCTTCAGAATGCAGATTAAAGCATATTTAATTTATTTATGTATTTGTTTGTTTGTTTATTTTGGATATGGAATTGTTAAATACATACATACACATATATATGTACATATATATATATATATAATTTTAAAGAAAAAAACCAAATGCAATAACCAAAAAATAAAAGCATAGGTTTTTAACCTCTAAGCCTTTATCCTACAGTAGTACAAACTCCTCAAATATCCCTGACAATGACTCCCAAGTGTTTCTCACAATTTCAGGGACCTAAAGAACTAAGAAGAAAAGGGAATGGGGTGTAGATCAAGGCTGTGTCCTGAAAGGGAATTTTTACTTTCCAATGGAGGATGAACATAATTAACAAGAGGCAACCTAAACTGGAAAGAGCACTTTTTTCTTTCTTTCTTTTTTTTTTTCAGGGCAATGAGGGTTAAGTGATTTGCCCAGGGTCACACAGGTAGTAAGTGTCAAGTGTCTGAGATCAAATTGGAACTCAGGTCCTCCTGAATCCAAGGGCCTGTGCCTTTTCCTTTTCCACTGCACCACCTAGCTGCCTCAGCACTTTCTTAAAAGTCCAAAGACTTGGTCCTACCTCAAGCTCAGCAATTTACTATCCCTGTAAATTCAGGGAAGTCTGTGGATCTCAATTTATTCAACTGCAAAATGGAGACAATAATTCCTGACCTTCCTACCTTACATTTGGGAAGAACAAGTGAGATGATGTAGGAAAAAGCTTCATAAAAGTCATGGAAGTGGCAGCTAGGTGGCGCAGTGGATAGAGCACCAGCCCTGGATTCAGGGAGTCCTGAGTTCAAATCCAGCCTCAGACACTTGACATTTACTAACTGTGTGACCCTAGGCAAGTCGCTTAACCCAATTGCCTCAAAAAAAAAAAAAAGGAAAGAAAGAAAGAAAGAAAAAATCATGGAAGCCCAGCACAATGAAAAATGTTAATATCTTTCTTCTACCTCAACTCCCCAACTTAAATAGTCATACCACAATATATTTGAGGAATAAATCAAAGACTCCAGTTCTACATTGTTTTTGGCATCCTCCTCTTCCTCTTCCTCCACCAAAACAGATAAAATCTCAAATCAGTAGTACCCTTGAGCAGAGCTATAACTAAGGAAGCCCCCTCCCCTCCCCGCCAAGCACTAGAATAGGCCAGGCAGTTGCTGCTGGGGAGTGCATAGGGAGCTGCCCCTTGGTAGCTTCCTATTATAGCTAATTATTCTTGTCTGAAAGAAGAAAGCAGGGATTAGTGGTTAGAAAACCAGCCTCCCAGCCAGTAATACCTCCATTCAAGTCCTATTTGACACATGCTGCTTGTGTGACTCTGCACAAGTCACTTCTCAGGGTTAATTGTAGAGAAGATGCCGATCTGCATTGTTAAGTGTTTCCTCATTTGGGAGTTTCAGACACTCCTACTCACAAGTAGGGTCCCATATTCTTACTTTCTTATTAAGTAGTGACATTGGACAAGTCATTTAACCTCTAAGTGCTGAGGATATTTCTCTAAGACTATCAGTTACAGGGGAGGTACTAATCTACCTTGGGAGAAGAAATTTCCTCACCTGGGAGTGCCCTATTCCAAATGAAATCCAGGTCCTGTCTCAGTTCTTAATAAATAGATGCTGAAAAACTGCAAGTGCTTTTAGCAGAATTTGCTCCAACTTGGCACCCCGTGTAAAAACCTTTATACAAGAGACACATCCCTGGAAAATTATACATAAATTATTTTAAAAAGACAAATCCTGGGCAGCTAGGTAGCGCAGTGGATAGAGCACTGGCCCTGGAGTCAGGAGTACCTGGGTTCAAATCCGGCCTCAGACACTTAACACTTACTAGCTGTGTGACCCTGGGCAAGTCACTTAACCCCAATTGCCTCACTAAAAAATAATAATAATAAAAAAAGACAAATCCTATGTTATATGGTCAGTGATGTTTGCCATTTGAAGGAATCCCCATGTGAATCCTTGTATCAAGTGAGTAATCACCCCCAGAATAAGCCTATTTTTTTTTTACTGTATTTTCACTTTCCTTCCTTCCTTCTGTCATGGGAAAACAGGTGATGGGGGTTCTTAGGTATACCTCTGTAAAGAATTCCGAATCTCAGCACACAGTCCAATTAGAATAAAATGGTCTTGGGTAGAGCACCAGCCCTGGAGTCAGGAGTACCTGAGTTCAAATCCAGCCTCAGACACTTAACACTTACTAGCTGTGTGACCCTGGACAAGTCACTTAACCCCAATTGCCTCACTAAAAAAAAAAAAGAATAAAATGGTCTTTTATTTGGGTGCTGGAGAAAGTGACCAAGAGGGAAATGGAAGACTGCCTCAAGGGGAAGAGATGACTTAGAGACATCTTTCTCCCAGAATGGAAGGGAGGCCAAAGCTTTTATAGAAGATAGATAGGATGACCACTTGACAATAGAAAATTCTTTTTGGGGATGGGGTGGGGAGAGATTCATGAGAGTCAGGGAGATTTTTCTTTTGTAATGATAGTTCTGACTATTGGTGTTATCTATCTCCTAGCTCAGGTAATAGCTGTGCCTAACTGACTTTCCTGATATAGAATTCAATCTCCCCCTACTTCTTAGGTGTGTTCCTCCTGATATCTAGTTGGCCAATTTAAACTTTAATAGTCCCTTAATTCCTCGATATATCCCAAGCCCCATGTCACTTCTTTCCTCCCTCCCTTCTTCCTTCCTTCTTTTCTTCTTTCTTTCTTCAGCTCAGAGAACTCTCTGATCTGAGGATACTGAAATGTTGTGGTTTGTACATGGTAATGGGACTAGTATGTGTTAGAGGCAGACCTTGAAACCAGGTCTTGGCTGATTCCAAAACCAGCATTCTATTTAGTGCACCACAGGACCTCTCTTACATATACTTGTTTGTTTAGTAGGTGTATCCATATTCTTGTTACCCCCACAGAAAAGGTGGACCTAGCCCTCCAGCCTTTGTGAAGCCTAAAGTAGAATCCAACCCAGATTATAGAATATTTAAAAAAAATAATCAACTTCCCCCAAAGCCAGCATCCACCATGATGAATTAATCAATTCTGAGCTCCTAATGGTCCCTGGATAATTAACCTTGTCTCCTTCCTTGTGGTTATTTAGAAGTGAAGTAGGGGGCAGCTAGGTGGCAGAGTGGATAGAGCACTGGCCCTGGAGTCAGGAGTACCTGAGTTCAAACCCGGCCTCAGACACTTAACACTTACTAGCTGTGTGACCCTGGGCAAGTCACTTAACCCCAATTGCCTCACTAAAAAAAAAAAAAAAGAAGTGAAGCAGGAATTGTTCAGTTCTCCCCTTGCCAGCTTTTTCAGGGTGGGGAGGACCAACCCTCCCCTCCAGACAAATAAACCCTTTGCCAGCTCAGCTCAGCTCAGCTCAGGTGTTCATTTTTTCCTGACATCCACTCCTCTTCCTCAATTAATCCTCCCATATAATTTTGTCTTTACAAATCTGACCCAATCACTTAAAACCTTCCCACAGACATCTCAATATCTAGTGCCTATGTTGATTATTTCCCACTGTCACTAAAAAAGGACGGGTGGGAAACATTGATGGAAAGAAGGAAAGAAACAAGTGGCAGCTTTGTAGGTTCTGGGGAGAGTTATTGGCTATTTTTTTTTTGTCTCCAGTTTTCACACAGTGGACAAAGAAGTGTTTAGTGGGAAAGCTGCTGTCACTCAGCATTGTCTGGCCAATTTAGGATTTGGCTCCAGGCTAGAGGGGAGGGGGGGTTGGTTGGGAGGGAGGGGATTGAGTTTTCCTTTCACTTTCTGTAGCCGCCAAACCTAACACCTGGGGGACAGAACTACAGTTCCCACCAAGCAGTGAGACAGGAGGTAGAAGGGGGGGACTAAGAGCTAGGAAAGAAAACAAAAGAAAAATCATTACCTGCTGGCACAGGTGAGAAAAAACAGGTAAGCAACAGGTGACCCAGAAAATGAAGGAGGCAGAAGATAGAATGGAGGAGAAGGAAGTAGAGGTAGGGGTAGACAATTACATTGCTTGCTGGGTGAGAGTTGACGGGTTTGGGGCGGGGGTGTTGGGGGTTTTGGTTTTTTTTTTTTTCTTGGTGGAGGAAGGTGAGAGAGGTTTGTTGGAAACCCTAGGTTTCGGTTCATGTTCCAGTGGCAGAAGGGCGGAAGTGATTCTTTGGCTTTTAAATGGAGAAAAGGAAAAGGTGGATGGATTATATGGCTTATCTTTTAGAAGGATGGTTTAGCTGTAGGTAAAAAGGAGTGTTAGGTTGATTTCAGACCTTCCTGAAAAGAGATGTGAAGGGTTACCTCATTAAATGGCACAAATATTTATCAAGTACTAGCTGCTGGGGTGATAAGAATTTTAGATAAGATACAATCTTTTTTCTCGAAGATCTCAATCTGGTAGGGGGTTAAGACTCTAAGAAAGCTATAACCTACAATAGGAAGGGATGAGGAACTATGATTTTGCTGGGTTAGGGGACCTGCTGGTAAGGAAGTTTCTGTGCCAAGCAGTCTGCTTTGCAATTTACAGATTAAATGTATTGCCTAGAGAATCAAGAGATTAAGTGATTTGCACAGGGTCAAACTGACTATATGTCAGAAGTAGGACTTGAACCCAGGTCTTCCTAGTTCTCTTATACTGCACAATATTTCATGCCTTTGCTCATTAGAGAATTACAAGACAAAGCATCATGTGCAGTCTGTGTGGGGACTTTATTAGCAAGTGAGGGAATTAGGGAAGGCTTGAAAGAAAAGGCAGAAGAGAACATTGTACACAGTATCAACAACATTTTGTGATGATCAACTGTGATAGACTTAACTCTTCTCAGCAATACAGTGATCCAAGACAATGCCAAAAGACTTATGGTGGAAAATGCTCTCCACATTCAGAAAAAGAACTATGTAAAATGCAAACTGAAGCTTACTATCTTCACCTTTGTTGTTGCTTTTTTTGTCATTGTTCTTGTTTATTCTTTCTTGCACTTTTTTCCTTTTGTTCTAATTAGTGTGGAAATATGTTTAACATGATAGTAATATATAACCTAAAAGAAAGAAAGGAAGGAAGGAAGAAAAGGCAGCATTTTAATTGGAGCTTCTAAAAGTAGAAATTCAGGGAATTCAACTTGGATTTCAAATTCCTAATAGATGCCCATAAAAGCAATGACTGAATTTGTATTTGTGACCTAGGCAACTGTCACATAGTTGGTGTTTAATAAATGCTTGTTGAGGGGCAGCTAGGTGGTGCAGTTCATAAAGCACTGGCCCTGGATTCAGGAGGACTTGAGTTCAAATTCGACCTCAGACACTTGACACTTACTAGATGTGTGACCCTGGGCAAGTCACTTAACCCTCATTGCCTCGAAAAAAAAATTAAAAAAATTTTTAAATGCTTGTTGAAGTTGAAAGTTGCCTTAACTTTCTTGGATACCTTGTCGCTACTGATTCGTTGAATTTACTGTTCATTCAGACTTATAAATCTTTTTTTCAGGTAACTACTATCTGTTCATATTTCCCCCATCTTGTACGTATAAATTTAAATTTTTAAACCTAAGTGCAAAGCTTCCAATTTATCATCCAATTTTGTTGTCCCTTGTATTATGATAGTCATCAGTTTTGAAAAGATTTGGGGGTTCTCCATTAAATCCATGCCACAGGAAGACAACAGACCTCTTAATTGTTCTTATCAGGTTAACAAACTGCTGCCTCTGTAGCCCTTAAACAAACATCACCTACCACTACCAGTCATCTCTTCTCCCAATGACCCTTACTGAATGACCTTTCACTCTATCTTGCCCAACCTGAGTCATCTAAAGCCAGCTCTCTTTTGCATCAATGGAGAGGTTGGAAGAAATCAGGATGCATAAGTTATTGAAAGACTGGATGTAGATTCCAGTTCCCAAGGAATAACCTACATTCCCTAAATCAACCAACCATTTGGTTAAGTGTGGAACCACTGTGAAATCAACCTTTTTATAGTGAACAAATAATAAGCACAGTGGGATCTTGTACTCTCAATACCTGTTAGTCAGTTTTGTGATTGTTAAAAATGTGAATTGCAGTTATATATATTTGTAAGTTTGCCTATTCCCAAGGGGCAGCTAGGTGGTGCAGTGGATAAAGCACTGGCCCTGGAGTCAGGAGGACCTGGATTCAAATTTGACCTCAGACACTTGACACTTACTAGCTGTGTGACCCTGGGCAAGTCACTTAACCCTCATTGCCCCACTAAAAACAGAACAAAACCAGTTTGCCTATTCCCTTTCTTATACCTTCATCAAGCTTCCCTCAATCTATTTATAGATGATTCTTTTTTTTTTTTTTTCCATGGAAATGTAGATTTAATTTTTTCTTATATCTTTCAGTCCCTTCTTTCCACTGAAAATCCTATGGATGAAACACAATTAGGTAAAAGGAGAAAAGGTTTGCTCTTACCCCATTCCACCGCGTCCTCCTCCTCCTCCTCCCCGCCCACCTCTGCTCATGCCTCCACGATCAAATCCCCCTCTTCCCCTGCCCCGGTTATCAGGGCCACTCATGCTCCGGTTTTTCTCCAGGTCCGGAAAAGCCTCCAGACTCCTGCCCATATACACCCATGCTACTGGGATGGTCCTGCCGGAACGCACTCTGCTGCCCGTAGCTGCTGCTCTGTTGGCTATATTGACTTGGAGCCTGGCTGTAGGATCCAGTTTGGGGGGGATAACTAGTGGGGGGCTGCTGCCCATAGCTGCTCTGTTGACCATAGCTACTCTGCTGTCCATAGCTGCTCTGCTGCCCATAGGTATTCTGCTGGGAGTAACTGCTCTGATCGTAACTAGTCGGCTGGGTAGAGGAATAGCTGGTTGGAGGATAGGACGGAGTTGCGGTGACTGGTTGCATGGGATAGCTGCCGGGCACCTGTGGGTAACTGTAGTTGCTCTGTCCGTACCCTAGGCTGGGCTGGCTGTAGCCTGCTGTACTAGATTGAGGCTGACTAGTCTCAGCGGGCTTGCTACCATCCTGGGGTCTTGCAGGCGCCGCAGTTGCTGGCTGCTGACCGTAGGTGGGGTAAGCAGGCTGGGTGCCATATGCAGACTGGGCTGCATATGATGCCTGGGTAGTCGTAACTGTAGCGGTGGTGGTATCGTAGGCCCCTGTCCCATATCCTTGGACAGGCTGACTGTAAGCTTGAGGTGCAGTTGGTGTAGTATAACCAGTTGGAGGCTGTCCATAAGAGGTGGCATATGCAGTCTGCCCGTATGTTGCAGTTGTTTGAGCCTGTGTATAGCTGACATCAGTAGGTTGTCCATAGGTTCCATAACTTTGTTGCCCATATGCCTGGGTGGTCTGTGCATATCCTTGAGCTGGCTGGGCTGCATAAGCACTGTAGCCCTGCTGGGCTGCAGCTTGACTGTAGGTACTATAGTCCATGGACGCCATTTTCTCTCCTTCCTCCTCCTCGTTCTCTCAACGTCCGTCTCTGTCTCCCTCGATCGCTTATAGATGATTCTTTTAAGAATTTTTTTCAAACATGAGAAATTAGTCTGGTGGTGTTTAATATTTTCTCGTTTTCTTTAGGGAGGCGTAATAATAAACAAACTTTTAGTGATCTGCCCTTTTTCAAAGACTTTGAAAATCTATTCCTCAATGTACTCATTATCTCTTCCCATATGGACTTCTGTGTATACTTGGTCCAGCTGCTTTTCTCATCTTTGTTTACCTTCAGGCTTTCTACTTCTTCCTACAGCACAATGGGAACTGTGGGGATAGAATCCAAATATTGTAATTCCATTATCATTGATGGACAAAAGTTGATGATAGAAATCTTTACAAGGCTTTTAAAAAAAAAATCTGTTCATTGTCCTTCCAATTTTATCCTTAAATACCCTGGGGATGTTTTTTGTCTTGCTGGTTGTCATTCAGCTTCCTTAAATTGTTTTTCTCTCCACTGCTTTTACTGTTTTAAGAGGCACTACTGATCATAACCTCCCATCATCCTCTTCTCTTACATTTTACATATCATTTTATTTTCCAAACTGGTGTTGCCCTTGGCCTCTAGATATCCCTGCTTGCAAATCAGGTGTTTGCTGGCATGGATGATTTGTTGTCTTCATTATAGAAATTGATTTACTCTGGTATGTGGGAATTGGTTTATGCTGATTTTACTATAACTAGAGTTTGTCAATGGTGTTAACTACAGAGGGCACAGAATATATTCAGTGGCCCTATGCTAGACACAGAAGGGAAAGTCTTTGTCTTAGAGGCATCCCTAAAATCAGATCACATGTATAATAATCATGAGACTATGGAGGGTCATCTCCCCTCCAACAGCATGTTTCAATATCTAAATGGATCCCATAATCTATATTTCTCCTTTTTGTCTCCCTTAACTCACCTTGAGCCCTAAGAACCATGCAGTTTTCCAGTTTCATCAGGGCTCCAGAAGAGACCTTTGACTATTTGTTCAAGATCATCCTCATTGGGGACTCGAATGTGGGAAAGACATGTGTGGTGCAACACTTTAAATCTGGATTCTATACAGACACACAGCAAAACACAATTGGAGTAGACTTCACTGTGCGCTCTCTTGAGGTGGATGGGAAAAAAGTGAAGGTAAGAGACCGAAAAATCAAAAGAGAGACCCAGTGAGATTGATACTACCTTTGTTAACGAGAGTGTATCAAAGTTCTAAACTTCCACGTCTTTTATTCTCAGACACACGAAAGGTACTGGGTGGCTTCTCATGAATTGTCTGCTATACTTTCCAGTTGTGTTGAGAGGAACCACCATTCCCCCCAGTCACCCAGGTGACATTAGACCCCACCTCAGCTCTTATCTCTGCCCCCTCCCCATGCTTCAAATACAATCAACTGTCAAGTTTTGCAATTTTTACTTCAGCATCTCTCATATCTGTCACTTTCTCTCCAATCACATCGTTATTACTTAGTTAAGGCTTTCCTCAACACTTACATAGACTCCTGTAATAACCTCCTAATTGCTCTCCCTGTTTCCATTCTCTCTCATCTCTAATCTATCCTCTACACAGCTGCCAAATTAATATTCCTAAAACAAAAGTAAGCCTGTGCTATTCCCTGCTCGAGAACCTTCAGTGGCTCACTACTGCTTTTAATTTTTAAAAAAATTCTGGACCTAACAAATGCCAAGTAAAATAGACATTTCTATATACATAGTAGAACAGGAAAGAAGATTGTATAAGAAACTGCAAATCTCTATTTTGTACTGTTTGTTTTTCTTTTAAAATAAAATCAATTTAACATGTAACTTTCAAAACTGTCCTGCTCATATGTGATTCGTACTGGTCTTCTCTGTGTTCTTCTCTGTGTATTTGCCTGCCCCCCACCCCCTTAAACCCTTGAATGACTCTATTTTCTTTCTTTTCCTTTTCTTCCTTTTTGTTTTTGGCTTCTCTATCTTCTCTCTTTTCCCCTCCTGCAGCCCCTATTGGGGGAAAAAGAAAACATTTTAACACCAACATTGAGGGGGGGCAGGGCAATGAGGGTTAAGTGACTTGCCCAGGGTCACACAGCTAATAAGTGTCAAGTGTCTGAGGCTGGATTTGAACTCTGGTCCTCCTGAATCCAGGGCCGGTGCTTTGTCTACTGTGCCACCTCGATGCCCCAAGAAAACATTTTAAAGAGATGTTCCTCCTTAAACAATACAATTTTCCACATCGGCCACATCTAAAAATATGTCTTATTCTGCATCTTAAACCCATCGCCTCTGTGTCTGGAAGTGAATAACATGCCTTATCACTGTTCCCCTGGAATTTTGGTTGGTCATTGCATTCAAATGACTTCTTAAGTCTTTCAAAATTGTTTTTGTAGAAATTGTTCTCCCCTTTCTGCTCACTTCTCTTGAATAGTCCTGAACTCTGTATGAATCAATACTAAGTGATGTTGTGGAAACAGAATTGTCAAGATTTGGAAGCTGATTTGATGAGGAGAATGAATGATAGTAAGAAATCCAGGATAGCTCCTAGGTTGTGAACCAAGATGATTGGGAGGAAGGTGATGCTCTTGACAAAAATGGGGTAGTTCAGAAAAGGGTTGAGAAATAGAATGAGTTTTATTTTGAACGTGTTGAATTTGCGATGCCTGTACAATGGCCAGTTTGAAATGTTTGGTAGGCATTTAGTGATGTGTGACTGCTCAGGAAAGACAAGTAGTAATCTTCATAGAGATGATAATTGAATCCATGGGAACTGATGAGATCACCAAGTAGTTTGTTGTTGTTGTTGTTTGTCCTTCATTCTTGTGAGAAAAATCACTTCAATAACTTCTGGAACTCACAAAGGCTCATTTATTGTCATTCTTGCGAGAACGAGCCACCCCTTGTCCTCTTGTGGAGTGACCACCAAAATGGAGGCTCTCAGGCCTTTTATCTCCTAGCCCCTAATGCCAATAGCCCCTCCCCTTTTTCGCCATTATTCCGATGACTCAAGGGTTACAATCTACAAGGGAGAACTAGCTAATCAGAACGCAGTATTTCTTAGCCAGTGTGGGAGGTGATACAGGGACAATTCTTCAATTCCTCCCTTATATGGACACAGCTCAGGAGCAGATCTAATTGTGTCCAGCCTAGGGTTTCCCTGAATCATGTGATTTTGTTTGCTACAGGGGGTGGGGGGGGTGGGGGGGAGAAGCAGACCTTTTTCCTCAAACAGGTCCAGATTGAGAGGAGACCAATCCCCATTTCCTCACAATTCTCAAAGATGACCAATGACATCAGTTCAGTTATGTCTTGACTTACAAGTGAATTGGATTTAAGTGACTCAGAGCTGTGTAAAGTTACCAGCCTAGTTCTCTCCTCTAGAGCCATCTGGGTCCAGTGGCAAGATATAGATCAGGACAACTAGAAATGGCCCTAGATGCAGTGGAAGATGTTAGCTTTTGGGGGGCAGCTAGGTGGCGCAGTGGATAGAGCACCGGCCCTGGAGTCAGGAGTGCCTGAGTTCAAATCTGGCCTCAGACACTTAACACTTACTAGCTGTGTGACCTTGGGCAAGTCACTTAACCCCAATTGCCTCACTAAAAAAAAAAAAAGATGTTAGCTTTTTTAAGCTAAGGTCTTTCCCAGGCTTCAGTTTGTCTGTAGTAACACAAAATAGTAGAGAGGGAGAAAAGAGCCCAGCACAAAGCCATCATCACCATCACTGACCTGGATGAAGAGTCGTCAAAGAAAGCTGAGAAGAATAGGTCAGATAGCAAGGTAAAAAAAACCTAGAGAGGACAGAGGAAAACCTTTGAGAGGAGAAGAGGGTGATCACCAGTGTCAAAGGCTGCAGAGAGGTCAAGAAGGATGAGGACTGAGAAAAGGCTATTAGATTCAGCAAGTAACATTATACTAGTAACTTTCTCTGCCTCCAAACCCAAGTCAAAATAACTAACTCTCCAGACACTGAGCTCCAGCGTGATTTATGCTAGATGGCAGACACCAAAGGAAGATTCTCAAGAAATAGAGGATTGGAGGTTTGGGGGAGGTACTAGAGTATAGTGATAAACCCACTGATTCTGAGTCAAAGGACCTGTATTCACATGCTAGTTCTGATCTTTGCTACATAAATGATTTTTTTTTTTGGCAAGTGATCTCATACTTCTGGGCCTTAGCTTTTTTATTTGTAAAATGAAAGGGTGACACCCAATGTCATCTAAAGGCCTCTGGAAGCTTTAAATGAACGCTTCTATTGTGTGATACTTGGCATAGAGTAACTTATGTTTCACCAAGCAGTTCTTCCTAATATGGACCCCACAATTTACCTGCTTTCAGTTAAGTGGAGTTTCTGTTGTTCAGCAGTCTGAAGAACAACTGCTCAAAGCCACACACCCCCTCTCTTCCCAACAAAAATCCTTTACTAGAGACCCTAATTAAGTTTCTCTTTAGCTTTCTCTTTCCAGGGCATTCATTCCAATTCTTGGAGGTTGGTTAAATCACTAAGCATGACTTCCCAAAGGCTTAGACCCATAGATTGAGGCCCCAGGAAAACATCTGAAACCCATTTTTTAAAAAGTATTTTTAATAACTAATGGTAACATATTTAGATAGCTCCTTAAGATCAACAATCTAGAATTGTAAGTAGCCTTAGAGGTCATTTAGTTCAATCCCGTTATTTTGCAGAAAGGAAACTTGAAGCAAGGGAGGTTAAGTGATTTGACTAGGGACCCAGGGTCCTCTAACTCTAGATTCAGTTTGCAAAGTAAACTGTTGTGTTTCTGTGTGTGTGTGTGTGTGTGTGTTTCTTTACAACTATTCAAAGAGGTGGGTAATGTAAATACTGTTATTCTCATGTTGTAGGTGGGGGAGTTGAAATTCTAAGAGGTTAAATGACTTCCCTTGGTCAAACTGGTGGTAAGTATCTGAGGCAAGAATCACACCCAGGTCACCTAATTCTAAATCCAATGCTCTCTAGAAGAATGGCACTCTGCATAGATAAAAAGGATTGCTCACTGGAAGGAAACCCGAGAAGTATAGAATGAAGTTCTAAATGACATGGCATAAAAAAATTAAATTATATGGCATAGCCTATAAATGCTAGAGAAGTTCAGAGAAGGGGAAAATTTTGTCTGTTCTGGAAGGTTTCTTTGATTTGGATTGGGCCCTGAAAGGTAGAAGCTGGGATTGGGAAAAGCAGATGGGCGAAGGCAGGGGAACAAGGCCCAGATAGGAATAATGATGCTGTTTTCCTGGGAATGCCTAAATAAAGCAGAAGGTATGTGTTGGAGAAAATAAATGTGTTGGATAAGTAAGGATGAAATCATTTTGTGGAAGAAGTTAAAAGCTAGGTTTGGGGGTGGGGAGTTAGATATGTCTCAAAAAGAAATAAGAGGTCATTGAAGGTTTTTGATAAGTAATGTGAGTGACTGATTGATGTAAGAAACCTATAACGAAGACTCATCTGGCAGCCATGTGCAGGTTGGCCTAAAATGGGGAAAATTCAAAATCAGGGAAACTAGTTAGGCTGCTAAAGGGCTAGACTAGAAAATGGGATAGGTGAAACCAGGGGTAATAATAAAAAATAATAATGATCATTGATATTTAATCATAGGCTCCCTAAAGGGGGAAAAACTTGTACATTACACATTTTAAAGTTTAATTTGAATCATTAACATTTTCTCCATTGCTTTCCTAAGTTTAGAGAATCAACAAAAACAATAAACCAAGTCCTGATTTGTAGCATTTGCTGATTTCTGAGGTGGAAATGCTCGCATTGAAAAATCCAACAATTGGCTCCCTGGTTGGAGCTGGTCCCACCATACTCCTACTAGAAACCTCCTGAAGTTATTATGATTTCCAAATTCTCAAAAGAGAATGCAGTTGAAGGGCTCAGGAGACCCAGCTCAGGGAACCTGAAGGGCTCCTAGATGCAGCCATACCTCCTAGTAGTATTCATGTTGAAAAATTTTACAATCACCTCTGAGAAGCACAGTCACAAAAACAGTGGTTCCAACTTATTCCTGGTTACAAGAGACATTTTGAGTGAGCAGCTAGATGGCACAGCAGATAGAATGCTGGGTTTTCAATCAAGAAAACTCATCTTCCTGAGTTCAAATCTGGTCTCACACACTAACTCACTCTGTGAGCCTGGGCAAGTCACTTAACATTCTTTGCCTCAGTTTCCTCATCTGTAAAATGAGCTGGAGAAGGAAACATCAAACCACTCCAGTATCTCTGCCAAGAAAACTAGAGATGGGGTCACAAAGACTCAAAAATGACTCAACAACAACAACAGTCTTTGATGACGCATTTGTAAGATAGTTTTAGGCAGAGGAATAAAGATAACTCCAAGTTTTTGAGTATGGGTGAGTAGTAGGATCATTGACATAGACCGGGATTTCTGAGGGGGAAAAGCTATAATACTTAAGATTTTTGTAAGTGCTCCAAGGTTCTCATTTGATCCTCACAAGAACCCTAGGGAGTAGGTCCTTTTATTATCCCCATTATATGGAACAGAAAACAAGCCATTGGCTTGACATGAAAGTAAAAATTGTATCTAGATGGTTAGCAAAATGGCACTAGGGCTTGGAAGAATTGGCATGAGCATAGATCTAGATTTGGGAATCATCAATAAAAAGAGTTGTTGTTGAGTTGTTTTAGTCATGTTCAACTCTTCATGACCCCATTTGGGGTTTTTTTTGTGTCTCCTTTGGAGTGGTTTGCCATTTCCTTCTCCAGCTCATTTTACAGATGAAGAAACTGAGGCAAACAGGGTTAAGAAACTTGCCCAGGGTCACACAGCTAGTAAATGTCTGAGGCTGGATTTGAACTCAGGAAGATAATTCTTCCTGATTTCAAGCCCATTGCTCGATCCACCGCACCACTTGGCTGCCCATATATATATATTTTATTAATGCATTTTGATTTTGAGTATTAAATCCCCTTTCAATTAAGCCCCCCTGCCAAATAACAACAAAAAACAACAGTTAAGCAAAACTAACTGATAGTGACCTCATCTAACAGAGTGTACAATCTTTCTTTTTTTTTTTTTTTTTTTTTGTGGGGCAATGAGGGTTAAGTGACTTGCCCAGGGTCACACAGCTAGTAAGTGTTAAGTGTCTGAGGCTGGATTTGAACTCAGGTCCTCCTGAATCCAGGGCCAGTGCTTTATCCACTGTGCCACCTAGCTGCCCCCTACAATATTTCTCACTCAAGGTCCACCATCTTTTTCCAAAGTGGAAGGTAGTACTTTCCAACATCGGTCATCTATAACCAATATTGATCATGGCATTTGGTAGCATTGTCATTTTTATTATATTGACCCAGCCTGATCACTGCATTTGATTTGAGTTTTATTCCAGTTGTTGCCATTTATGTACATATATATATTTGCCATTAATATTTTTGTAATAATTTGTATATATTCATATATATGTGTGTGTGTATAAATAATCTTCCTGATCCTTTCCTCTACAGCAGTTCAAAGGAGTCTTCTCATGTATATCCCATTTCTTCATATCTATTGTTACCTTAAAGCAGTGGTGTCAAACTCATATAGAAATTAATCCCTGTGGGCTGCACACTGACTTAGAAAACCAACAATAAACATTATCTATGTTGTATTGCATTTATATTATTTTTTGTTAGACATTTCCCAAGTACATTTTTTGGGGAGCGGGGCAATGAGGGTTAAGTGACTTGCCCAGGGTCACACAGCTAGTAAGTGTCAAGTGTGTGAGGTCAGATTTGAACTCAGGTCCTCCTGACTCCAGGGCCGGTGCTCTATCCACTGCGCCACCTAGCTGCCCCCTCCCAATTACATTTTAATCTAGTCTAGGAATACTTGGGACTTTTGTGAGTTGTACACTTCTGCTAAGGGACAGTAATTTTCCATTACATTCATATATCACCATTTGTTCAGCCATTTCACAATTGAAGAGCACCTATTATGCTTCCCATCTTTCGCTACTTCAAAAAGTATTTCTGTGGGTACTGTGGACCTTTTGTCACAGTCTCCTTGGGGTACACAGTTTATATTTCTGATAGCACTTCTTTAGTTTTCCACGGAGGGGAGTGTAAAGAAAAAAGAACAAAGAGGTAAGAACTAGCCTCTGGGAACATCCACAGTTAGGAGGTAAGAGGAAAAAGGATTTGGGCCAGAAAACAGAAGGAACAACTAGAAAGGTAATTGGAGAACCAAGACGAGGTAACATTGTGGAAGCCAAAGCTAGGAGAGAATTTCAGTAAGAAAGGGGGTGGTAGACAGCATCAAATGTACAGGGGAATTCAGGAACAAAAGGCTTTGAGATTTAGCAAGAGTCCTTACCGTAGCATTTTAGAACTCAAGGGAACCTAAAAGATTCTCTAACCTTACAGGTGAAAAAACTTAGGCCCAGAAAAATTAAGTGGCTTGTTCAAAGTCACATAGCTGGGGGCAGCTAGGTAGTGCAGTGGATAGAGCACCGGCCCTGGATTCAGGAGGACCTGAGTTCAAATCCGACCTCAGACACTTGACACTTACTAGCCGTGTGACCCTGGGCAAGTCATTTAACCCCAATTGCCTCACCAGGGGGAAAAAAAGTCACATAGCTAGTTACTAGTAGAGTAGGGACTAAAACCCAGGTCTGCTGACTCCCAGGCTAATGTCTCTTCTGCTGTATCATGCTACCTCCTCCTACATTGGTGTCAGTGGAAAGATGGATGGAAGGAAGAAAAGAAGGAAAGGGAAAAAGAAAGGAGAAAGGGAGGAAGGAAGGAAAAGGGGGAAGGAGAAAGGAGGGAGGGAGGGATGTAGAAAGGGAGGGAATGAGGAAGAAAGGAAGGAAAGAAGGAAGAAAGGAAGAAAGGGGGAGGAATGAAGGAAGGAAAAGAGAAAGGAAGGGAGGGAGGAAAAAAGGGAGGGAGAAAAGAAGGAAGGAAAGTATTTATTAAGTCCCTAGTATGCGTCAAACACTATGTTAAGAACTTCACCAATATTATTTGATTCTCACAACAACACTGGGAGGAAGGTGTTACTATTATCCCCATTTTTCAGAGAACCATTTTAGCAGAAGCCAGATTTTAGAGAGTTGTGGAAGGGGTAGGTAAAGAAAACATGACTATTATAAGTGTAAACCAGTTATTAAGCAATTTGGCAAAGAAAAGGACACTGGCTCTGGGCTCAGAAGAGCCAAGAGACCTCAGTAAAATTCTGCCTCTAATGCTTACTGCCTATATGACTTTAAAAGGCAGTATGGTTAGAGTATTGGCCTCAAACCCAGGAAGACCTGGGTTAAAATTCTAATTTGAGGGGCAGCTAGGTGGCGCAGTGGATAGAGCACTGGCCCTGGAGTCAGGAGTACCTGGGTTCAAATTCGGCCTCAGACACTTAACACTAGCTGTGTGACCCTGGTCAAGTCACTTAACCCCAATTGCCTCACTAAAACAAAATAAAATAAAATAAAATTCTAATTTGATACATACTGGCTATATGACCCTGGGCAAATCACTCAACTTACTCAGTGCCCCAGACAATTTTCTGAGAGTATAAATTGCAGAGAAGGTGCTTATTTGTACTGGTTAGAGAGTTCCTTCCTGGCTACCCCCTGCAAAGCTAAAATCACAAATCTGGTCACCAGTATGCATTTATTAAGTGCTTACTAGGTACTAGGCACAGTGTTAAACCCTAAGGATACAGATAACATTTTTTTAAAGTAATACAATTTTGGGGCAGCTAGGTAGTGCAGTGGATAGAGCACCGGCCCTGGAGTCAGGAGTACCTGAGTTCAAATCCAGCCTCAGACACTTAACACTTACTAGCTGTGTGACCCTGGGCAAGTCACTTAACCCCAATTGCCTCACTTAAAAAAAAAAGTAATACAATTTTTAAAAAGTACATTAAACAGGGGGCAGCTAGGTGGCGCAGTGGATAAAGCACTGGCCTTGGATTCAGGAGGACCTGAGTTCAAATCCAGACTCAGACACTTGACACTTACTAGCTGTGTGACCCTGGACAAGTCACTTAACACTCATTGTCCTGCCCCCCCCCAAAAAAAGTACATTAAACAACTAAAAAAATGTGTTCTTAGAGATCTGAAGGGGATTCTGATGAGTGAGATCAGCAAAAGCTTGACAGAGGCAATGGCAATTGAATTGGGCTTTGGGGGATGGGTGTATAGCAGGACAAACATTCAAGGTATGACTGTGTGAGTACAGAGTTGCCCAATTTGATTGGCAGATAGGAATGTAGAGAGAAATAATATTAGATTAGACAGAAGAGAGATAGAGATAGAATATTTATTAAATGTTTACTTTGTATTTGTATTAGGCAATGTGCTAAGATTAATATAAAAATGGAAAGGTGAATTGATGCTGGATTGAATGCTAGGCTGTGGAATTTGAATTTTAGTCCTTTGATACTATGGAGCCGTTGAAAGTTCTTGACTCAGGGAATAGATAGAAGGAAGAAGGATTGTCCTGCCTGTATGCATGTACAGGACATACAGAATGGATTGAGGGAAAAAGAAAATAGAGATAGTTTATGAAAGTAGGCTGTTGTGGTATGCCGGAGGGAAATGTGGATCTGTATAAAGAGTGGTGGCAGTGAAGACAGAGCAATGGAAATGGACAGGAGAGATGTTGGTTGTGGACCAAGGACACAACCTTTTTTGTGTCTCCTTTGGTAGTCTGATGAAACCTATGGACTTCTTTTGAGAATAGTGTTCTTAGATGTAAAAAAACAAAATACACAAAAAGAAGGCAATTATGGTTAAGTCAAGGTGTAATTTTT
Organism: Dromiciops gliroides; assembly: GCF_019393635.1. Taxonomy (NCBI): domain Eukaryota; kingdom Metazoa; phylum Chordata; class Mammalia; order Microbiotheria; family Microbiotheriidae; genus Dromiciops; species Dromiciops gliroides. Next base: position 105,047,223 of record NC_057865.1, on the reverse strand, counting down.
TTTCCATCCATGTTAATGGACCCCCTAAAAACTACTAACAGACCTGGGGAGGGAGTCTGGGGATTTTGGGTTAAGAACCTCTGTTCTAGATGATTTCAAACAATTAAGGGGAATGAAAGATCTCCATTCATTTGCAGCATTAATTCTTTTTAATTCTTTGTCTTTCTCCCTTCTCACCCTCAAAGTTATATAAGGAATCATTCAATCACCCTGAACTTTTATTGTTTCTTCTCTTGGCTAAGAAGAATACTTATCCTGCCACTCTGTGGCTAAACAACGTATCTAAATCACTTTAGCACTCTAGAAAGATGAATTGTTGCTGTTGTTGGGTTTATTGCAGTTGTGTCTGATTCTTCATGACCCCTTTTGGGGTTTTCTTGGCAAATATACTGGAGTGGTTTGCCATTTCCTTCTCCAGTCTATTTTACAAATGAGGAAACTGAGGCAAACAGGGTTAAGTGAATTGTCCAGGTTCACATAACCGTTAAGTGTCTGAGACCAGATTTGAACTCATAAAGATGAGTCTTCCTGACTCCAGACCTGGCACTCTATCCACTATATCTCATAGCTGTCCCAAAAAGTTGAATTAGTCTTTAGTACTGATAATCATTTAGGTGTACTCAAGTGATCTACATTTACCAGATCTTGTGGGAGCCCAATCTACACCCCTTTTTTTATCACCTAAATACACTTCTTATTTTGCCAGTGACTTCTCTATTTTGATAGGGTCTCTACTTCCTTCTCTAGTTTACTGAGGACTTGAAAATCTGTTCTTAGGATCTTAGTATGCTTATCTTAGATCAAAGGTTTTTAACCTTTAAAAATTTTTTTTACATTTATGTCAAGGATCTCTTCAGCAATCTTGTGAAGCCTTCTCAATACAAAAAACATTTATTAATTAATCACTATGTGCCAGCACTAAAGACTAGGGATACAAAGAAAGGCAAATTGAGGCCCAGAAAAGAGAAGCAATTTATCTGACAAGGACAAATGTCAGACTACAATTCCAGGTGTCCTGCCTTGTCCTGTCTCCACTCCTTCCACTGTATTACCAAGCTTCTCATGCAACTAATCAGGCTTAAATCTTAGTCGGTCAAACTTACTGTTTTGATAAGGCAATACAGAACTCCTTTCAAACCACAAAGTATGATTTCCTAGATAAGGGCTGGTTAAATTTGCTGTATGATTTTCATGCTTGGATAGTGAAACAATCTGGTGTGATTGACTATAAAAAAGGTTATTAAGGGGCAGCTAGGTGGTGCAGTGGATAAAGCGCCGGCCCTGGATTCAGGAGTACCTGAGTTCAAATCCAGCCTCAGACACTTGACACTTACTAGCTGTGTGACCCTGGGCAAGTCACTTAACCCCCATTGCCCCGCAAAAAAAAAAAACAACCCAAACCAAAAAAGGTTATTAGTGGGTAGAGCATTTTCTACCATGGCAAGTCACTAGTTTATTTTTATCCTTTTCTTCCTCCAGGACCATTAAAATTTTTTAAAATAATATTTTATTGTTTTTCCAATTACATATTGAAACAGTTTAAAACACTTTTTAAAAGTTTTGAGTTCCAAATTCTATCCCTCCTTCCTCCCTTCCTTCCACTAATATAGGTTATACATGTGCAATCATGTAAAACATTTCCATATCAGTCATTTTGTACAGTGACTTGAATAATTTTTTAAAAGAATGAAAGGAAGAAAAAAAAAGAAAGTGAAAAATAGTATACTTCAGTCTATTCAGATAATACCAGTTCTTTCTCTGGAGGTGGATAGCATGTCTCATCATAAGTCCTTTGGGATTATCGTCTTAGATCTTTGTATTGCTGAGAATAGCTAAGGCATTCACAGTTCTTTATCATTCAATAATGTTTTTACTGTGTACAACATTCTCCTGGTTCTGCTTACTTCATTTTGTATCTATTCATTTCTTTCCAGGTTTTTCTGAAATCATCCTGGAAAGTCAATAGTTGTTTTTTTAAAAAAATGATAATTTAAAGTGGGTGGTAGTTTTTTAATCCATACTCACATTTTTGCACTGTCTGTACCTCAGCTACATAATCTCTCCATTCTTTTTTTTTTTTTTTTGGCAGGGCAATTGGGGTTAAGTGACTTGCCCAGGGTCACACAGCCAGTAAGTGTTAAGGGTCTGAGGCCGGATTTGAACTCAGGTACTCCTGAATCCAGGGCCAGTGCTCTATCCACTGCGCCATCTAGCTGCCCCAATCCCTCCATTCTTAAAGCTTCTCAATCCATTAATTCATTCATTCAGTTGTTTATTCCACAAACATTATTTACAGAGGGCCTACAAGAGGCAAAGCATCCTGATTAGTGCTGTGAAGGCTTCAGAGATGTGGAAGACATAAAGAGAGAGCCTGGCATAGTTGATAGATGTAAGACTTGTAATCGTGAAGACCTGGGTTCACAACCCATAGGTGTCACTAGTCATGTGACCACAGATAAATCACTCTGAGCCTCAGTTTCCTCAGTTATAAAACAGAAATAATAATATCTCCTTTTAAGGTCCCGGGTAAGATTCAAATGACAATATATAGAAAGTACTATTATATTAGACTGTTGTGGTAGTGGTGGTGATGATCCTTCTGCCCTCACATAATTTACAGTCTGATAGGGGGCAGCTAGGTGGCGCAGTGGATAAAGCACTGGCCCTGGATTCAGGAGTACCTGAGTTCAAATCCGGCCTTAGACACTTAACACTTACTAGCTGTGTGACCCTGGGCAAGTCACTTAACGCCCATTGCCTGCAAAAAAAAAAAAATTACAGTCTGATAATATCAAAGGATCATTGATATAGAACTGTAGGAATTTCAGAGGTCATCTAGTCAGATCCCTTTATTTATTTATTTATTTAGTTTTGTTTTGTTTTTGCAGGGCAATGGGGGTTAAGTGACTTGCCCAGGGTCATACAGCTAGTAAGTGTTAAGTGTCTGAGGCCGGATTTGAACTCAGGTACTCCTGAATCCAGAGCCGGTGCTTTAACCACTGCGCCATCTAGCTGCCCCCCAGATCCCTTTATTTTTACAGATAAGAAAACTGAGGCCTAAAGGATTAAATGAGGAGTACCAGGTCATAAAGTTAGTAAGCATTAAAAGTAGGATTTGAACTTGGGTCCCATGAGCCCAAGTTTAACAATTCTTCTACTGTGCCATAATCCTTCTAGTAGTTGTGTGTAATGAAATAGGAGTAGTCGGATGGGTGGCCCATTAACAAATCCTGTTACAGGGGCAACTGGGGGTACAGTGGATAAAGCACCGGCCCTGGATTCAGGAAGACCTGAGTTCAAATCTAACCTTAGACACTTGACGCTTACTAGCTGTGTGACCCTGGGCAAGTCACTTAACCCTCATTGCCCTGCCCCCCCCCAAAAAAAATCCTGTTACAAATAAATTTTAAGTGAGTGTTCAAATTCTTTTGTCACACTGGAATCCAGTGTCAACTTCAATAAGTCTTCCATAGTCCTAAAGAAGAGCTATGTGAAAGTACCTTTCCCCATTTTTTGTAGAAGTGGGGACCATACATGCAAGATGTCAGACCTCTGAAATATTAGTTTCTCTGAACTGCTTTTTTATTCTTGGTTATAAGGCATGGCTCTCTAGGGTATGGGGAAGAGGCAGTGTGAGGGGCTGGGAATGTGGGGGTCCATGTGGTCTAGCAGTGGATATAGTAGAATATGAAAATCCCAATAATATTTTTTTAAGTGAGTCAGTGCTTGGAGATGTTTCATTTGGAGGTCTTGGACTATAGGAGGATTTGTTCTAGCTGCCTTTGTTCTGTAGTAATGCTGGGTTGCCTTAGCTCTTCTCTTTTCCTTACCTGGACAGATGCAGGTATGGGACACTGCTGGCCAGGAGCGATTCCGGACAATCACCCAGAGCTACTACAGAAGTGCGAATGCTGCTATCATTGCCTATGACCTGACAAGGCGATCCACATTTGAATCTGTTCCTCACTGGATCCATGAAATAGAAAAATACGGGGCAGCAAATCTGGTCATAATGCTTATTGGTACAGTATTTTAAAGGCATTTAACATCATCATCCCCTATTAGTTATTTGGTTTTTAACAGGTTAAGTTTCATGAAGCATCAAGAGAGGCACATCACATTAAACCAGTTACCCACCAGTGTACTTATGGTTTTTTGGCGTAATAGGAAGAGCTCATCGACATAAAATATTGAATCTATTTATAGATGACTCAAAATTATCTAAGCTTAATTCTGCAGGAAACAAGTTAGCCCATTACCATAAAGCTTAAAAAAGGAATGAGGACCCTTTCTAAATATAAAGGGTCACTAGCCTAGAAGGAAAAAATAGGAAGCAACTGGTCTTTGGGTATTTTTTAAGTGAAATACAAAATGTTCATGCATTGGATACTCTTTTTTTTCCTTTTTCAGATTAACAGGGAACATAGATAAAAATGGCAAACATATATTTTAATTCCATACTATGCGTGACCCAATGAAGGAGAGAGAGAGAGAGAGAGAGAGAGAGAGAGAGAGAGAGAAGATTCAAGAAGTAAAGAATAAAGGACAAAAAGAAGGGAGGTCAAAGAGAAAGAGAAAGCAAGAAGAAAAGGAAAGGAGAAGAAAAAAGAATAAAGGGACAGAAAGTGGGGATAAGAGGGATAGGTACAGACAGTGAAGGAAATGCAGAGAAAGATTTCATAGTCTTAAATGTGAATATATTGCTGTAGTAAACTGCTATTGATGCACAGTGCTAGAGCCTTCAGAATAAATTACTACTGCTTATAAATAACTAATTACTTAATCATTCATTGTTAATAGACCTTAAATTATTCTAATTCTTTAGCGTTTAGAGGCTCTGTTCTGGATGAGATGGTCACAGTTTCTCACCAGAAGGAAAATTATGATCTGGATTGAAATAGAAAGACCAGAGCTATTTTGCCAGTTTTCCCCACTGGGTTAAATTCAAGTTCCCCAAATCCCGAGCAATTTATAATTCATTATTGAGAGCTCTCCTCCAGTCATACTTTCCCCACTAATCGTTCCCTGATAACTAGCTCCCACAGATAATTTTCCTTCTTGAATTATGTACTTATTGCCCACATCTTCTACCCTAGTCAGTACTATATACATTGAACTTGGTTATGGCCCTGTGGTCCAAATAGCCAAATTTTAGTCATAGGAACTCATAAAAGGAGAAAGAAATAGCATTCTGGGTATAATCTGGTTACTTTTGTCTCTAAGCATTAACTATATCATTTCTTGTTTCACTCTAATCCTACACACATCTTTGATTACGGTTTCCTTTTCCGGTTCTAATCTTATGTAAAGACTTGATTACAATGTTACTTTGTAACAACTCATTTCCCTTAGAGTTGAAACCCTTTCCCTGGGCCCATACATAGAGACTGAGGACAGCTTGTTTTGAAAAGCCTATGCATGTCATTTCTTACAAATGTGGTTATGGGCACTTTAAAAAATCATTACTGTGGTCACCATCTTTCACAACTTGCCGCTAAAGCAATTCCCCACAAATGTAAATTTCTGTCTCTTTCAGAACTCTTGCAGAAACTGGGAGAAAATAAATAAATTAATTTAAAAATATACACACACACACATATATAATTCAGTTTCTTCAATGGTAGTGTGAACCTCTGCAGCTCTCTATTTCCATTGAAAAAAGTTGGACTCTCAGCCACTTCATTGTTTTAGGGAAAGCACCTTCTCCCTTAATTTTTCATCCAATGGTCACAATGTAACTAACAACTTATACAACTTGTCTTCTGATACAGTCCTTCTGAAGAGTTGTAAAAAAAAAAAATCTCAGTATATACCAGGCAGGGACAAAACATTTATTTTTATTTTATTTTATTTATTTATTTATTTATTTTGCGGGACAATGAGGGTTAAGTGACTTGCCTAGGGCCACACAGCTAGTAAGTGCCAGGTGTTTGAAGCCAAATTTGAAATCAGGTCCTCCTGAATCCAGGGCCAGTGCTTTATCCACTGTGCCACCTAGCTGCCCCTGACTAAACATTTATTAAGCACCTGCTACGTGCCAGAGGCTACGCCAAGCTAAAGAAATACAAAGAAAGGCAAAAGATAGTCCTAGCTCTCAAGGAGCTCAGAGTCCAATGAGGGGAGACAATATGAAAACAAATATGTACATATTACATATAGATATGTATAGGGTAAATTGTAGACAGAGGGAACTTGCATTAAGGAGGATCAGGAAAGGCTTATCGTAGAAGATGAGATTTTTTGTTTTGTTTTTGTTTTTTGTGGGGCAATGGGGGTTAAGTGACTTGCCCAGGGTCATGCAGCTAGTAGGTGTCAAGTGTCTGAGGCTGGATTTGAACTCGGGTCCTTCTGACTCCAGGGCCGGTGCTTTACCACTGCGCCACCTAGCTGCCCCAGAAGATGAGATTTTAACTGGGGCTTGGAGGAAGCCAGGAGGCCAAGCTAAGGATGAAAAGTATTCTAGTCATAGGGGACAGAAACTCCACAACTCCCAACCCCAGCCACAAGTCTAGAGTAAGGAAAGAGAAGAAGTAAGGGCAAAAACCAGGGAGTTGTTTGGATTTGCTCAAGAGTAGGATGTGGAATTTAATAATTCCAACTCTATTAACTCTAGTCTTTATCTAGGTAGTTTGATAGGTATGATAAAGGCCTCAGTTTCTTCATTTGTAAAATGAGGGGGTTGGACTTGAGGACGTTGAAGGTCCCTTCCAGCCTTAAATCTATCATTTTATGATCACCTCTTTGGTCCAGACCACATCTGGACTACCAGGATCAGTTCTGGGCACCATATTTTAAAGAATAGCACAAAAAATTTAAAAACGAAAGAATAGCACAAATGATGCATATAGTAGACAAAGAAGAAAAAAATTGTATACAAAGAGTGTGGCCCTGTATGTTGGCACACTCTGGGATGATGAATATTAATATTACCATTGGTCCTGAGGGGAAAGGCCAAGGGTAAATCTGGCCTAAGTGAGTAGTAGATAAAGAATCTGAGTCAGGAAAATTTGCTTTCAAGTCCTAATACTGGCTGTGTGATCTTGGGCAAATCACTTAAGTATCCTAGGCTAGAAGTGTCTAAGGCTAGAAATGACAAAGCAGATGCCATACTGGTAGGAGCTTCCTCACAGCAAATTTCTTTCACCTATGAAGTCACAGGCCCAGCCCCAAACTGACATGGTAGAAGAAGTCATTCCAAGGAAGGCAATGAGGTCTGGAGGTGACCGCAGACCAAGCCACACAAGGACTGGCTGAAGGAACTAGTGGTATTTCATCTGGAGAAAAGACTCAGAAGTGATATGAAAGGAAACTTCAAATATTTAAAGAACTGTTTTGGGGAAAGGGAGTAAGTAGATTTGTTCTACTAGTCCCCAGAGGATGGAACCAGAAGCAATGGTCAGAAGTTCCAGATGGGCAGATTAAGCCTCAGAATAAAGAAAAACAAATTGGAGGTATCCTAAAGTGCAGTGGCAGCGAGATGGTACAGAGGGTAGAGCATTGGACTTAGAATCAGAATGACCCAGCTTCATGAGTTTAAATCAGGCCTCTGATACTTACTAGCTGTGTGAGCCTGGGCAAGTTACTTAATCCTGTTTGCCTCAGTTCCTCATCTATAAAATGAGCTGGAGAAGGAAATGGCAAACCACTCCTGTATCTTTGCCAAGAAAATCCCAACTCATGAAGAGCTGACACAACTAAAATGACTGAACAACAGAAAGTGCAGTTAGCTTCCTGAAGAGGGAATGGATGTCTCTTCGACAGAAATCTTCAAGGGAGGGCTGGATGGCCACTTCTCAGAGGTGTTGTAGGGTGGGATTTCTCTAATCTCAAATTATACTAGATAAACTCAGGGATCCCTTCCAACCCCGAGATTCTATGGTGGGAATGAAAAATGCCGCCCCCCCCCCCCTCCCCAAATTAGGTAATCTACTTCTCTCCTCCCTCAGCATTGATACACAAAAGTATACTGGCTTTTTAAGAGTCTTAAAAAAAAAAAAAGTACTGACAGTTGTCTAGATTCCGTTTTGATTCTGCATAACTTCCTATAAAGTTTCCATATTTCTCTGTAATCTTCATATCTAATTTCTTATGGAGTGATAATATTGCATTTTATTGACATACTGTGATGTTTATGATATTACTTTATTTTCAATAGACTTGTCTTTTTTCTAGCCTACGGAACATTTTGTTGAGATAAAGCATTATTTTAAAAATATGTCATTCTTAAAAATCAGGCTACACAACTCCGTGTCCTGTTGCTTTGTCTTTAATTCCAGGGAACAAGGCTGACCTATGGGATAAACGTCATGTTCTTTTCGAAGATGCTTGCACTCTGGCAGAGAAACATGGCCTTCTTGCAGTTTTGGAGACTTCTGCTAAAGAGTCCAAGAATATTGATGAAGTGTTCATGCTAATGGCAAGGGAGCTGATTGCCCGGAATGACCTGACCTTTTATGGGGAGAGTCCACAGAACAACCTCCTCTTGGATTCTAGTCCAATTCTTATTGCTCCAAGTCCAAGTTCAAAGAACCACTGCAATTGTTAAAAGGAGGAAGAACAGGGGCAGCTAGGTGGCACAGTGGATAGAGTACCGGCCCTGGATTCAGGAGGACCTGAGTTCAAATTCGGCCTCAGATACTTGACATTTACTAGCTGTGTGACCCTGGGCAAGTCACTTAACCCCAATTGCCTCACTGAAAAAAAAAAAAGGAGGAAGAACAAAGTGGGAGGTAGAGTGTGCTGTTGGAGGGGCAATCTCGGGAACCCAAATGAGTCAGAAATCTGGTTAACCAATTATTAGATTTTAGACCTTGGAGTGGATATTCTTTTCTTCTCTTTATGTTGCCCAGGCTTCCTTCCACAAGCATTGTTGCTACTTTTGTCCTCAACAAAGAGAAACCTCTTGAACTGAAGGAAGTTCCATTTAACTCAAGTATTTTATTACATGTGTACTATGTGGCAGGCATGGTGCTAAGTGCTGGGAATACTAAGACAAAAATGAAATAGGTTCTGCCTTCAAGAAGTTTACATTCTATTAAGAAAGGATTCCTTTAAAGGCAATATATAAGAGAAACCTTAAAGGAAATTAGGGATTCTAAGGGGCAAAGATAAGAAGGGAGTGTTTCCAAGAAACAAGCCACCCTTTTTCGTTAGTCTTACTATTAAAATGAGGTTCAGTGTTGGGGGCAGGAAGGATGGATAATGGTTCCCCCTTCATTAGCCCTGGCCAAACCCTGAATCTGGCTTTTGGCTGAAGAAAAGGAAGAGCCTACAGGTTGGGAGAAAAGTAGAGCAGAATATTAAGAAAAAGGAAAGGATGGGAAGCACACTCTAAAGTGGCTTGTATCTACTCACAAATTGGGTTTTGTTTTGTTTTCTTTTTTATTTTGTAGAGGAGTGTGGGGGATTTATGTATAGTATAATTAAAGACATCAAAGAATAGCAGAACCTTGCATCTATAACTTTCCTTTCTGCCTTTGAGTTTTTGAGGGTTGGCATATTCCCCGCAGTAGGATATTTGGGTCAAAGAGTATGAACATTAAAAAAACAAAAACCTACCCACAATTCCTTAGCACATCTTTTTTTTTTTACATTTAATTTTAATTTTATTTTTCCTCAATTATATATAAACAAAAATTTTTAACATTTAAAAAAATTTGAGTTCCATATTCTCTCCCTCCCTCCTTCTTTTACTCTCTCCTTGAGAAGGCAATCTGATATAGATTTTATCTATCTATCTATCTACATATACATATATAGTCATTTTAGCACATTTTTAATAAGACTTAAAATATTTTAGTGAAGAAATGTTCACTGTTGGTTTTTTTTCCTCATGCTGCTTGGGTGGCATATTTTGGTTTGATATCTTCTAGAAAACAGAGGAGAAACATAATAGAAAACAAAAGAATGTTGTTTTCTCTAAATTTTCAATGGTTTATCTCCAGCCTATCAAATTCCAGGTATTCTGAGCTGATGCAGCATTGGCTGGGGTAGGGTTGTTCCCAAACCCATGACTAATGTTCTTGACCCTTTAGAAACCAGTACTGGTTGAAGGCCTAATATTTACACATACATAAAAGGAGAGGGCAGAGTTTCAGATAATTTCCTTTTACAGATATATAATCTGAACAAGACTGAAATTAGCACACACTGGCCCTTTCAGTAAATTCACTTCCTAGTTTAGAGGCGAACGTTCCCAAGCACAGTTATAGTACAAGAAACCGCTAAGGGGCAGGGAAGTATAACATAAATACATCACAAATCTTACAGCTACCTGTCCATCTGTCCTCTATTTCCCATTGGCTTCCTACTGCATCAGCATACCTATGGAGAGTATAGAACACCTAAGAAAGAGAAGACCATTACAGTGGAAAGAATATATGATGAAGGACTTGGTTCTGAATCACATTTTTGCTATTCACTGTTTAGGTGACCTTGGGCAAGTCAACCTTCTGAAGCCACAGATTACTTATCTGCAAAATGCGGGAGTTGGACTACCTACCATCATCAAGGTCCCTTTTAGCTCTAAATCTTATCAGAGGCTAAATTAGTGTCATGGATAGAACTCTAGACCAGGAATCAGGAAGACCAGAGTTCAAATATGAATGAATGAATGAATGGATGGATCATCATGGATGAATGAATGAATGAAAAAAGTATTTATTAAGAATTATGGGGGGGGGCAGCTAGGTGGCGAAGTGGATAGAGCACCGACCCTGGAGTCAGCAGTACTTGAGTTCAAATCTGGCCTCAGACACTTAACACTTACTAGCTGTGTGACCCTGGGCAAGTCACTTAACCTCAATTGCCTCACTTAAAAAAAAATTATGGGGGGTCAGCTAGGTGGCACAGTGGATAAATCATAGGCCTTGGATTCAGGAGTACCTGAGTTCAAATCCAGCCTCAGACACTTGACACTTACTAGCTGTGTGACCCTGGGCAAGTCACTTAATCCCCATTGCCCCACCAAAAAAAAGAAAAAAAAATTATGTTCCAGGCACTATGGTAGGCACTAATGATACATGTACAAAAGTAAGATAGTCTTTGCCCTCAAGGAGCTTACATTCTTTTTTTTTTTTTTTTTAGTGAGGCAATTGGGGTTAAGTGACTTGCCCAGGGTCATACAGCTAGTAAGTGTTAAGTGTCTGAGGCCGGATTTGAAATCAGGTACTCCTGACTCCAGGGCCGGTGCTCTATCCACTGCGCCACCTAGCTGCCCCTAGGAGCTTACATTCTAATAGAAAAAACAAAACAAAACAACCCCATACATAGAGAACAGTGGGGTTTAAGTCACTGGGATAATAAGTAGAGTTTCATGGTAATTGATCAATGAGACCTTTCCAGGAATGGTGATATTCATTTGATTATTTGTTCACAGAGCGAGAGATAGAAACCTAGATATGAACTCACTAATCAGGAGTATAGGATCCAGGGGTGAGAGATAGAGGCAGAGGGTGGAATACAACATTATGGGAAGAAGTTGGCCTAAGTATAAATCTTAGCTCTGAAATTTCATAGCTGTATGATCACAAGAAAATCACTTAATTTCTCTGAATCTCAGTTTCCTTAAAGTGGTGATAATAACTGTAGCCACCTGCCTTCCAGAATTGTGAGGCTGAAATGAAAAAAAATCTGTATGAACTCTGAATTGCTATATAAATGCCAGTCCTTATAATTATAAGTGCAAGTGTCAGGATTTGGTCTGTGCTTTAAGAAGGCAGAGGATGAAGATGTGCTGAATTGTTTAAATTTCCCAGAGACATTAAAAAACAAAAAACAGAACAGGCTCTAATCTGGAATAGCTAAGGAGGAATCCTTTGCTAGAGTAGGATAATAATAAGCAAGATGAAGTAGGAAGCCTCTCTAACTAGGGTTAGAAATAAACCTACAAGAATTCTACTGGCCAAGAGACATTCCATGGTGATGCACATTTATTTCAAGTATTTTCTGCTCCCAGGAAAGGAGGGGGCAGGGAGAATCATAACTCCTTAAACATGACTAATGGAAACTTTTTTTTAAGAAGTGCCAACCCAGGTAGTCTACAAGGGAACCAAACAACGAAGTTAGCTTAACCTGTGAATTTTTCCAGGGGTGGAGGAAACTTCCTTTTAAGCCGAAGTTGTTGTGGTGGTTATTGGTTGTTTTTTTTTTTAATTCAATCATAGAATTTTAGAATTGGAATGGACCTCAGTGGTCACATAGTCTAAACCATACAGGAAAAAGAATCTACTTTATAACTCTATACGTGATACAGTGGAAAGAATAGTGGTTCTTAAGTTAAAGTACCTAGGTTTGAATGTCACCTCTGGTTCTTACTTCCTGTGTGACCTCGGGTAAGTCACTAAGCATCTCCGAGCCACAGTTTCATCATCTAAAAAATGAATTGGATTGTTGATCTTCCATCTAAGCTGTATATAACTGGAATTGGGGGAAAGAGTGTTGAGTAAATCATTCAAATCACCCTGCCCCATTTAAAGTAAGTGTCAAGGTACTAACACCCAGCGGGGCAGCTAGGTGGCGCAGTGGATAGAGCACCGGCCCTGGAGTCAGGAGGACCTGAGTTCAAATCCAGCCTCAGACACTTAACACTTACTAGCTGTGTGACCTTAGGCAAGTCACTTAACCCCAATTGCCTCACCAAAAAAAAAAAATCAACCAATCACAGACTTTATATCAAGTGTAAAACAGTCTTTTATCAACTGTAATGATTGTCCAAGAAATGTGTTGGGATCGTCTGAGAAAAGCTGGTCATACCTCATGAGTTGTTTATAAAATATTGATGCATTCCTGGCCTGAGAGATTCAAGGAGGGGTGTGCTGGGGCCAGCACCAGTCTCATTGAGAAAGCCACTTTGTACACAGTCTTCCCCATTTGAGTGTAAACTGCTCAAGGGTACAGTGTTTTTACTTTCTTTGTTTCCCCAGTGCTTAGCACAATGTCTGACATACATAGTATTAACATAAGCTGCTTCACTGACCAACTAATTAGATGGCATCTGAATTCCCTTTAGCTCTAGAACTATAACCTTATACTCAACAAGTGGTCACCTTGCCTTCCAAATAATCAAATGAATATTGCCATTCTTGGAGAGGGCATGTTGATCAATTATTCCAAGACTCTACTCACTGTCCCAGTGACTTAAACCCCACTGCCCTGTATGTATTGTTTTTTTGTTTGTTTTTTTTGGGTTTTTTTAGTGAGGCAACTGGGGTGAAGTGACTTGCCCAGGGTCACACAGCTAGTAAGTGTTAAGTGTCTGAGGCCGGATTTGAACTCAGGTACTCCTGACTCCAGGGCCGGTGCTCTATCCACTGTGCAACCTAGCTGCCCCTGTTTTTTATCTATTAGAATGTAAACTTCTTGAGGATAAGGTCTGTCTTGCTTTTGTGTTTGTATCATTAGTGCCTATCATAGTGTCTAGAACATAGTCCCTAATAAATACTTTTCCACTTCGTTAATCAATCAATCAATTCATTCATTCATTCATTCATTCATATTTGAACTCTGGTCTTCCTGATTCTAGGTCTAGAACTCCATCCATGACACTAAGTTGACTCTAATAAGATTTAGAGCTGAAAGGAACCTTGATGATGCTAGATAGTCCAACTCCCTCATTTTACAGATGAGTATAAACTGGGGGTCCAGAAGGTTGACTTGCCCAAGGTCATCTAGACAATGACTAGCAAAAATGTGATTCAAAACCAAGTCCTTCTATTCTAAATCTTATGTTCTTTCCACTACAATTCTACCACTTTTATGAACTCCAGAGTTTACAGAAAACTACAGAGCTTCCCTGATCTATGCCCTGGATCCTAGTGATACTAGTGCAGGCTCCCAGGATCTGACATCTCCAGACATCATGTCTGGGCCAGCTGTTCTGCTGAAAGGCATAGAAAACATATGGGAGAGTAAGTAGCCAAAGGACACAAAGAGAAAAGATGAGGTAGGAAATTTGGCTGTAATGGGATTACCTCAATAAAGCAGAGATGGAAAATTTCCTTAAAGCCAAACCACTAAGGCAAAAAGAATTGTTAGGTATGGTAAATGAGCAGACAAGTTGATGGAAGGAAGAAAATGGGTTAGAGAAAGTGAATGAGGGGCAGCTAGGTGGTGCAGTGGATAGAGCACCGGCCCTGGAGTCAGGAGTACCTGAGTTCAAAGCCTGCCTCAGACACTTGATACTTACTAGCTGTGTGACCCTGGGCAAGTCACTTAACCCCAATTGCCTCACTAAAAAAAAAAAAAAAGATAAAAGAAAGTGAATGGGGAGGAGGTGGTGGTAAGAGAGAGTGGGTGAATAATAGAGATGATGAAAGGCTATTGGAATAACCACAAGGTGGGCAAATAATTATTCCTTTTGACTGGCCTTGAGTTATGACACATTAGCCTGCCCCAGGCCCATTTGTTTCATCACTTATGGATATTAGCCACATACCTCAAAGCCTAACCTGCAGTTGAGAGAAACATTCCTTTAAACAAGTAATGCCTGTGAGAAGCAAGGTGGGCTCTGTTCAAAGGCAATTAGTAGTTAGGAGCTTAATAGAGCCTAAGATCCTGTTGGAATGATAGGTCCATAACAGGATCTGGTAAACAAATATTTTGGTCGACTGCATGATTAAAAAAAAAAAAGTCTTCTCCACAAATGGTCGTTCACATGGGTAAATGGAGCTCTTGGCTTTTGTACAACAAACAGAACTATTTTCTAAATGGTTTGGCTGCATGCTGGAGTGTCAAACCAGCAAAGACAAGCCTCATTTTTACAAAATAGATTGGGTCAGGAGATTGGGATGCTGCTGGGCAAAGAGGGAGAAAGGGACTCTTGTACAGTGTTTGCTTCCCCACATCTTGCTGCATAGCCACAAAAGGGGAGCAATTGATCACAATCCTAAGAGACTGCTTTAGGGGCTCCAGGGAGTAAATAGAAGGCTTGCTATGTGTGGTGTCCCAGAATCACAGACTCGGGTCTTACCAAATACTAGGTTCAATGTTGAACGTTTCTCACAAATCACTCTTGTGTGTCTTGTCCCTCCCTCCTTTCCACCCCACCCCACTCCAATATTTCTCTCTGGGGATTTTGGACCAGATCCATATCTGGGTCTTTACGCGTGTAAATAACACTCAGCGAGCAGTCATCCTAATGATCTAGAACAGCCACAGGGCAGCCTTTATTTTAATTCCACAGACAATAAAACAGGATTCACAGGCGCCCCTAAACAATCAAGATACATTCTCCATCTCTCTCTTTTTTTGGGGGGGCGGGGTTCTCCATCTCTCTTAACCCTTTTACATCATGGATCTGTTTGGCAAATGTGAATGGACCCCTTCTCAAAATAATGTGCTTAAATACATAAAATATATAGGATAACAAAGAAAACCAAAGATTAGTAAAAATAAAGATACCACTTTTATTCTATCCAAGTTCATAGACCCCCACCCTGAAATCTATCCAGGAACTTTTAAGAATCCCTGATTGGGGCAGCTAGGTGGCGTAGTGGATAGAGCACCAGCCCTGGATTCAGGAGTACCTGAGTTCAAATCTGGCCTCAGACGCTTGACACTTACTAGCTGTGTGACCCTGGGCAAGTCACTTAACCCCAATTGCCTCACCAAAAAAAAAGAATCCCTGATCTACTTTTTGGGGCAGCTAGGTGGTACAGTGGATAGAGCACTGAGCCTGGAGTCAGAAAGAACAAAGTTTAAATCAGGACTCAGACACTTAATAGCTGTGTGATCTTAGACAAGTCATTTTCTTTCTTTAAATTTTTTTTTTTTTGCGTGGGGCAATTGGGGTTAAGTGACTTGCCCAGGGCCACACAGCTAGTAAGTGTCAAGTGTCTGAGGCCAGATTTGAACTCAGGTCCTCCTGAATCCAGGGCCAGTGCTTTATCCACTGAGCCACCTAGCTACCCCCTGAACAAGTCATTTTCAACCCCTTCCTGCATAAACCTGGAGAAGGAAATGGCGAACCTCTCCTGTATATTTGCCAAGAAAAACCCCATGGACAGTTTGTCTATGGGATCATGATGAGTTGGACATGACTGAACAATGATCTACTTGTGTTAGCAAAGAAATGAAAATAAAATTAAAGCCCATCAGTTGGGGAAAGGCAAAACAATTGTGATATGTGAGCATAGACTATTGTTTTGTTTTGTTTTTTTTACTTTAATGTATGAGGTATTTTATTTTTTCCATTACATGTAAAGATAGTTCTCAACTTTTGTTTATACATGCTTTACAATTTCAGATTTTTCTCCCTCCCTCCCCTCCCTCCTCCCTCCCCTAGACAGCAGGTAATCTGATATAGGTTACATCTATATATCTCTATACATATATATATATATATATACACACACACACATATATATATATATACACATAATAACATTAATCCTATTTCTGCATTAATCCTGTTACAAGAGAAAGAATCAGAGCAGTGATGCAAAACCTCAAAATAGAGAAGAAAAAAACAACAGCACCCAAAACAAAAGAAATAATATGGTTCAATCAGCATGCATAGACTATTGTTAAATTTGTTTTTTGTGGGGCAATGAGGGTTAAGTGACTTGCCCAGAGTCACACAGCTTGTAAGTGTCAAGCATCTAAGGCTGGATTTGAACTCAGGTCCTCCTGAGTCCAGGGCTGGTGCTTTATCCACTGTGCCACCTGGCTGCCCCCAGAATATTATATTGGAAGAAACAATAATTACAACAAATGTAGAGAAGCATGGCAAGACTTACAGGAACTTATGAAGAATGAAATAAGCAAAGCAAAGAAAACAAGAAACACAATGGAAAGAATGAGAACCACTAAACAAACAATCAAAAGCGAATCTGGCAAAATTACAAAGAATAAACATGTTCCTGAAGAAGAGATATGAGAAGACACCTCCTCTTTCCCTTTACTTCTACAAGTGTGGAATATCACATATATTGTCAGATTAAAAAAAAATACTGATTATTTTTTATTGTCTTTGTTTTTTTCTTTCTTTAAAACATATTCTTTGTCACATGGGATGGCTTTCTGGAAGACAGTCCAGGGAATGCTATAGGAAAAAACTTAGGTGATATAAAAACAAAAGATATCAATAAAAATTATTATTTTTTGTGTGAAAAATCATCATCATCATTATTTTGGTGAGGCAATTGGGGTTAAGTGACTTGCCCAGGGTCACACAGTGTCAAGTGTCTGAGACTGGATTTGAACTCAGGTCCTCCTGAATCCAGGACCGGTGCTCTATCCACTGTGCCACCTAGCTGCCCCCTGAAAAATTATTTTTTTAAAAAGAACCCCTGCTCTAGCAATTTCCATCTTCCCACCAGGGCCCTGTTGTTGTCTGTCTTGTGTTTTGGAAAAGGACCAATGACATCAGGAAGGTGATGTCTTGATTTGCAAGTTAATTGGATTGAAGTGAGGCAGGGCTGTGCAAAGTCACTGGCCTCACTCTTTCCTCCAGAACCATCTGGGTCTGCTGGTAAGCTATAGATCAAGATGACTGGAGCTGGCCCTGGATGCAGTAGACCTTAGCTTTCTTAAATCAAGTTCTTTCCCAGATCTCAGTTTGTCTGAGGCAGGCATTACTAGGGCCCTATACAATCTTCTAGATCCATAATGCATTTAGTGCTATACTTTAGGTTCCAAGAGAGGGAACATTTCTGTGAATCCATCTATCCCTCTAAAGCCCTATACAGTCTGCCAGAGTTTTAGTTCCCTAAGAATTTGGGGTTCTCCTAAAAGGGAACTTTGTATATACTGCTGGGTCCGTATCATCCTCATAGTAGTCAAAGGCAAAGTTCAGATTTGCTCCTCTGCATCATTACAAATGAGAGGCCATTTAATTAATCAGTCTATCGATCCAGCACTTATTAAGCATCTATGCTGTAACAGACATTGTGGTGGGCAATGGATTTAGTAATCCAAAGAATGGAACAATTCTTACTCAAAAAGAGTTTATATTCTAATAGGGGAGACAATGAAGATGGATGGATAGTAGACAAATATACACATATGATATACATGCATAAATATATAGATATATGAAATATAACTATACATGCATGTAGATACATATGCAGAGCTGTAATATACACATTTATATAAAGATATAGATATCCACGTGTGTATACATACATACATGGGGTCACAATGTAGTTGTGCATATCTGTACACATGTATATGTATAAAACACACATAGTACTTTTGTATGGTTGCATCTTTATGTGTATCTATATATGTGCATACATACATATGGATATATACATGAATACATGAATATCATATAATTATTCTTGCTACTGAATTCCTTACAAACTAACTTTAGGATCTCATAGACACTTACATTTAATGAAATTCAAAACCAAATTTGTTTTTTTCCAGAGAACTTTGCATCCTAAAGTACATTAAAAAGCAATATTACAACAAGCAGCCATACTGTCTTAAACAGATATTCTTCCTGACTGGGTATAATTCCTTTCATATATCCTGTATGCTCCACTGTCTTATCAGTCCCTGAAAAGTGTAGTAGACTGCATAAGATGTCATATTCAGTCCATCTGTGAGGCTTAGCTGCTGGCAGAAGGGCTGAGCCATCAGACCATATACAAACACAGACACAGACACACATGTGATGATATAATAACATAATAAACAATACAATAAATAGCAATTTGTGTACATGTTTTATCTCCCTACTAGATCTGAGAGCAGAGATACCACTTGACTCTTCCTCTCTTCTAAAGTACCTAGCATATCCACAGGAGACACTTAATAAAGGTTTATTAGATGAATAAATAAAGGGTTGGTAAAACCCAAATATGGTGCTATTTGAAGCATTATTCCCAAATTGAATTAAGCCAAATTTAGAAAGGCAACTGTTAGGTTTTATCTCCCCTGGTTGGCTAGTATAATTACATGGACATAGCTTTGCAAAAACATCCTTGTACTAGGCTTTGGGGCCTAGAAGCCAAAGGAACCCAGAAATCACTTTATCCAAACTAGAACAACAGCAGCCAGAAGCCTTCTTTACCTCAAGATTATTCTAAAACCTTTAGGTTTTTCACATTGCAGGAGAGACTACTGAGGATGCATATAATAGTGCGGTTCTCTATAGTACCTACTTTAACCAGACCATCTAAACTTGGAAGGAATACTTACTTGCTGCTTAGGGCAGCTAGGTGGCACAGTGCATGGAGCAACAGTTTGGAATCAGAAAGACTCATCTCCCTGAATTCAAATCATTATCCACTTGTAGCTGTGTGACACTGGGCAAATTACTTAACCCTGTTTGTCTCAGTTTCTTGTCTGTAAAATGAGCTGGAGAAGGAAACGGCAAACCACTCCAATATCTACTAAGAAAACCCCGAATGGGGTCACAAAGGGTCAGACTCGATTTAAAAAACTCATCAACAACAAAATATCTGCTATTCAACGTGCTGAGGATTAATCACACATGCTACTTTTGCTGGTCTGGGGAAAATAGGTAAAAAATGGAGAGAGGAAGTTGAGTCAATTTTGAAAAGCATTGGTACCAAGGAAGGAAAGAGCCCTGTCTCTGTCATCAGAACACCTAAGTAATCTGGGATGATATTTATAAATGAGGAAAATATCTGTAAAGTTCTTCACACAGAGCTTGGCATATAGTAGGTGCTTATTAAATGCTTGTTCCCTTCCCTATGGCAAGTTACAACCTCTCTGGGCCTCTGCTCACCTATGAAACGAGTGGGAGTTGGATTAGATCCAAAGTACTTTGCAGCTCCAAAAATCTATGATCCTATAAAAAAAGATTCTTTTTAGCAGCTTGTCTTTTCTCTTCATAGGCACAGACTGGTCAGGTTGCTCTGACTTGCAGAGGGTTAAAGATTCATTCATTCAGCATAGGGCAGAATAAAAGGCCACTTTCAGAAATGGTGAGGGGGAAGGCAAGGCAAAAAAAAAATTCTTATGCCTTTGCTGATGATCATTTAATTCCAACAACTTCAGTCACAGTTTAGGTCATTTCCCAAAATAACTTGGTATCTTTCTCTAAGGGCCCTTTTTCCTCTGGGGAAATGGTCAAGATGGCTAGTGCGATTGCGCACACAGTTCTGAAGGTTGGGGAAGGAGACAAGACTGAAATAGGCAACAGCAAATTCATGAACTGTGCTGTTTTCGTATCTCTTGTCAAAATGTAGTTTGCTGAACCTGACTCCCTGGTGTGAAACATGTGCCTTGTAAAATTTAAACCTGTTTATTCTCCGCACACACCCTTAACTGATAGGCCAATGATAATGCTGATGTTTTAACCTTAAGCCACAAAAGCCCATAATAAAGTAAGCTCAAGGCTGCTGAGCACAGAGCTGATGATTCCAAAGGTCAAATTTCATCCACCCAAAGTAAACACCTAGAAAAGTACCTAGTCAAATCCAAAGAAAAACTGTCATTCTTGTCTCCTATAATCAGGGTTATAACCTGAAACACAGGGCTTAAGTTTTCTGGGTTTTTTTCCTCTTTTATACACACTGGCTGATCCATTTAGCTCTTGAAGTTGGAAAGACATAATAAATTTGACCGTGGGAGGCTGATACAGATTTTTATTAATAAATTAATAAATAAAATACAAATATAATAAAACAAATAGATTTATAAGCTATAAATAAAATATAAATAAATCCATTAACAAAACACAAATAAATAAAGTGGGTTTTTATTCATTTATAATGCTCTCTCTACATTCAAACGGGCTACAGATTGTATTTACAACTGATGTATATCTGTGTGTGTTGTGGCAGGGAGGAGCTTAGATTAAAAGAGACATGTCCTTAGGTATCTCCCTTGCTGAGAGTCAGAGTTTGGGGTTCTCAAGCTCCCAAATCCCTTAATCACATTCATGCAATAGATGCAAAATAAGATTTGGGGATGCCAGAAGCTTAATAAAATATTGAAAGTGAAAATTTTCTGATTTCTGGATGGTGATGAGAACTAAGAAATAATTGAAAAAAGAATAAGGTCTGTTTCACAGTCCTCAAATCAACCCCGCCCCCTCCATCCCCCATTAATTACACTGGATCCGGGAGAACAGAAGCCCTTACTCTATTAATGACATGTTTCTACAGCACTATAAGGCTGGCAAAATGCTTACTTTGCAGCAGCCTTTTAGGGCAGGAAGGTTGTGGGATAAGGCTAGGGGGAAGAGCTATAATTTTTTTGGGGGGGGTAAGGCAGTTGGGGTTAAGTGACTTGCCCAGGGTCACACAGGGCAGGGCTATAATTTAATCAATATAGGGAATTCCTTGAGTGGGAAACTCCCTCTATCCATGCCCCTTCTCTGCAATTTATGATCTTAGTTGCCTAGAGAGCAGTTCTGAACTGTTTGGTTTCAAAACCCCTTTACCTCCTTAAAAATTATTGAGGACCCCCCCCAAGGAGTTTTTCTTTATGTGAGATATATATATATATATATATATGTATATCATATTAGAAATTAAAATGTCATTAGTGCCCAGTTCCTCCTGATGCTGATACCTTACAGCACCCTTTCCTCCTCTTCCCATGGGCTCAGCCATTCCCCCTTACCTGAGTCATGGATTCCACACATATTATGATTCTGTGATTCTGAAGATCAGGCATGGGCCTTTCACCTGCAATACCTGAACTGCTTTGCCTGAGAATGATGCTAGAAAAAAAAGAAAAAGAAGAAAAAAAACCAGATCAAGAAGGATCTATAACGAGCTTCCTCAGTGGGCCATTTAAGAAAGAGAGAGAGCTTGTTAGAAGCAAGGCTTCTAATGACTTTAGAGGAAATGGGAAGAGATTCTTCCAACAAGCCTCAAACTCCAGGGCAGTAATCCAGATCAAGCTGATAACTGATGACATTGGCCAGTCTGACCTCATTCAAAAGTCTATATCTGTCCTACTATTTCCTCTTTCTTTTAAAAATTGTATTGCTCTAAAAAAAAAAAGGGGGCAGCTAGGTGGCGCAGTGGATAGAGCACCGGCCTTGGAGTCAGGAGTACCTGAGTTCAAATCCAGCCTCAGACACTTAACACTTACTAGCTGTGTGACCCTGGGCAAGTCACTTAACCCCAATTGCCTCACTAAAAAAAAAAAAAAAATTTGTATTGCTGGGGCAGCTAGGTGGCGCAGTGGATAGAGCACCGGCCCTGGAGTCAGGAGGACTTGAGTTCAAAGCTGGCCTCAGACACTTAATACTTACTAGCTGTGTGACCCTGGGCAAGTCACTTAACCCCAATTGCCTCACTAAAAAAAAAAAAAAAATTTTAAATTGTATTACTAGGAGCAGCTAGGTGATGCAGTAGATAAAGCACCAGCCCTGGATTCAGGAGGACCTGAGTTCAAATCTGACTCAGACACTTGACACTTACTAGCTGTGTGACCCTGGGCAAGTGGCTTAACCCTCATTGCCCCACCAAATTGTATTGCTATCCTTTAGTTTTTAGATTACTTTAATTTCCAATAGAATGTAAACTGCTTAAGAGTAGAAGTGGTTTCATTTCTTTTGTATTTTTGTCTTTGGCACCCAGCTCAATAAATAAATGCTTGGTTATTGATTAATTCCAAATATGCCTCTTTCTCTCCCTTTCCCAGAGAGTCATTCTTTGTTAAAAAAAGAAAAAAGGAAAAGCAACTTAGCACAACCAATATATGAACTGACAGTATATACAGTGTTTTACACTCATAGTCCCCCACTTCTGCAAAGAGGGGGGAAGGTACATTTTGTTTTGTTTTTATCTTTTCCTTTTTTTTGCACATATGCTAGAAAACTTTGTTGTATATGGAGTAAGTTAGTTGGATAGATCTGTAGCAAATATAGTCTCCCTCCCCCTTGTCTCCTCTCCCCTTCTCTTCCTTCCCCTCTCCTCCTCTCTCCTCCCCCCTTAACCATTGACCTTGAAGGCCAATTGATTGTCATACAGTTTGAGTTTCTTTTCAGCTATTTGATGTTTATTGGTCTTAACATTCACAATGAAAACAGGGTGTTGACACATCTTCAATCTTCATCAGAGTAGACCTGATGGCCAAGGGAAACTTGAAGAGAGTATACTGATCAGGCTTGATCCTCCCAGGGGCATTTTTCCAAGGTCACTTAGAATGTCTTTGAAGATGAAGTATCTGGGTCAGATAGGGTTGAGAGAGGGTCTGGTTGTCTTCTGGCTGTGGCTGGTATACAAGAATGGTACATACTTCAACACCTTCTTCTTGACCTTCAAGACTTTTGACTTGGCTTCTGTCTTGGTGAGGGAACAACCACTTCCTTCTTTGCCTCTGGTACCATCTTGCGGGAGAGAAAGGGAGGCTGATTTTTTTAGCTCTTTAGAGCCAGTTTAGTCATTATAAATCTACAGCATTCAGTTTCAATTTGGGTTGTTTTCCTTGCCCCACAGTTTTGTTTTTGCAGGGCAGTGGGGGATTAAGTGACTTGCCCAGGGTCACACAGCTAGTGTCAAGTGTCTGAGGTCTGATTTGAATTCAGGTCCTCCACAATCCAGGGCTAGTGCTTTATCCACTGTGCCACCTAGCTGCCCCCGCCCCACAGTTTTAATCCATGCAGACTTGAGTTCTGAAAATTCTGCTGACTCTAGTCTCCCAAGAGAGGATTCTTCCTAGTCCATTCAATCAACCTGACTAGCATGGTGCCCTTTAAATTCTCTCTACTATCAGTCAGTCAACAAGTACTCATGAAGTGTGTACCCAATGCCAAGCACTATGATAAACACTGGGGATATAAATAAAGGCAAAAACAACTCCTGTCCTCAAGGAGCTCACGTTTTAATGGAGGAAAGATGCAAACAACCATGCACAAATAAGATCTATATAGGGCAAATTGAGGAGAAGCAACAGAAAGAAGGCACTGAGGAGATGGGAAAGGTTTGCTGCCAAAGATGGGGCTTCAACTTGAAAAAAATAAAGAAGCCAGGAGGCAGAGGTAAGGAGGGAGAGAATTCCAGGTATGGGGGTGTTGTTTGTCCTTTTTTTTTTTTGCGGGGCAATGAGGGTTAAGTGACTTGCCCAGGGTCACACAGCTAATAAGTGTCAAGAGTCTGAGGCTGGATTTGAACTCAGGTCCTCCTGAATATAGGGCCAGTACTTTATCCTGTGCTACCTAGCTGCCCCTTGTCCTTTGTTTTAGTTTGTTTTTGGTGAGGCATTTGGGGTTAAGAGACTTGCCCAGGGTCACATAGCCAGTAAGTGTTAAGTGTCTGAGGCCGGATTTGAACTCAGGTCCTCCTGACTCCAGAGCCAGTACTCTATCCACTGTGCCACCTAGCTGCCCCTGTCCTTGGTTTCCAAAGAAGACCAATCACTGGGGCAATGTTTTGACTTGCCCATGAGTTGAATGTAAGTGAGGCAGAGTTGTACAAAGTCATTAGCCTGACTCTCTCTTCCAGAATCATCGAAGTCCGGTGGTAAGATAAAAATCAGGCCAGCTGGCAATGGCCCAGGATGCAGTGGATGACCTTCGGTTTTTGATGGTATGGGGTATAGCCAGTGAAAATACATGAAGTGGGGAAATGAGACATCTTGGTGTGAGGAACAGCTAGAAAGTCAATGTTACTGAAAGGGAAAGGGGAAGGGAAGGAAATACCACTGTGTGACAAGTGCTATGCTAACAGCTTTTTACAAATATTATCTTACTTGATTATTTTTCAAGGGGTGGGATAGACAGTAGGGAAGCAGACAGAGGTTGAAGATTAGTGAGTGAGTGGGCTAACAGACTGGGGAATCTACTAGAAAAGACTGGATGGAGTGGGATCAAGGGAGCACATACTGGGGTTTGCCTTGGCAAAGACAATAGTCACTTCTATGTGACACAGTGAAGGAGAAGATGATGTGGGAAGATATCAAATAGCTTCATTTTTTTTTTATAGTGAAATATGAGGAAAAGTTCCTAGCTGGGGGTGTGTGGCGTAGCTAGGAAGCTTGAGGGGAGATGAAAAGGTCTGGAATAAACAATGCAGTGAGTGAATTGACCAAGGAAGTTGTATAGGATTGCTGGAGTGAGGGCTCAATTGCTATTTCGTGACATAAATATGTAGTGGACCCAATCAGCAAGTTTTATGATTTTTTTCCAATTCCATTCAGCAGCAGTACATGAATAGGAGAGAAGGCACTGAATTGTGAGAATAAACCAAGGTTGGGGATTGGCAAAGCATGTTTGAAGGTAGGAAAAAGGGACAAAGAAATGAAGAGTTGAATTGGTTCACCTAAGGGGTTGAGATAGGGAAGGGAGGAAAGTCTATCTAGTGAAGGAACTAAGAGGTAGAGGTATTGGAGAAGTGAGGGAGGAAGGAAGGAAATGGGCATTTAAGTGCCTACTATGTGCCAGGCATTATGCTAAGTGCTTTACAAATATCATATGATTTGATCCTTACAACAACCCTGCGATACCCAGTAAGTTATTATCATTATTTTACAGTTGTAGAAACTGAGGCAGATTTGCTCAGGATCACACAGCTAGTGTCTGAGGCTGAATTTGAGCTCAGCTCTTTCTGACTCCAGGCCCAGTGTTTGCTCCACCTAGCTGCCTCTATTGTAGGTCACAGTGTGGGCAAAGAACAGGGTTAATGGTAGTAAGTCAGAAGACAGAATAATAAAGATATATTATAAAGATAACAATAAAAAAGATTCTGATCAGATAAAGATATTTACTGTGCCCTCAGGACAGAACAAACGTGTAGGTTTTGTTTTTGGTTTTTTATCTGTTCCAATTCACATGCTGTTCAGGTGACTCTGGGCTTTCTGGAATTTCCATGATGAATTCTAGACCTATCTCAAACACCACAGCTTTTGCCAACGCTAACTAAGCAGTACCAGAAAAGGAATTGACTGGACAGGAAGGGATGGATGGGACCTGTTAAATGAAGATGCAAAAGATTAAATTCCAAAAGAGTAGGCAAAACTGGTGGGACAGAGAAAGATCTAACAGGCAAAAAAATCTAAAAGTCATCTATGGCAGGAAGAGTTGGATTGATACCATAGCTCTTGGAGATCAGAGAATGAGAGATCAGTGCAAGAGACACTGAGGTGATCTCTGATCCTAGGTAGAAGATATGTTCCCTCTTTCATACTCCCTGTTGCAAATGCATAACCCCATTAAATCCTGCCATGAGAATTAGACAAGCTTTTGGTTTGCGAATTGGCAGTCTTCTGAAAATCAGATAAAGACTGTATACTATATACTACACTACTATAGTAGAGGGATGAGAGAGGGGTCCCAAATCAATCAGCTTGGGAGGCTAACAAAACAGGCAGAGAGTGGGACAGGAGATTTAGTCTGGCTGGTCATGGTTTTTTGGACAGTCTTGCTTTTTGTATTTATCCAGCCTATATGGGTATGGCTTGCCACCCTTTCTCTCTAGGCTCTCTCTCTGGGATGGATTGCTCACCTGAAGCTATGCCCATTTTAGCAGATATCAAGGAAGCTATAGCATACTCCTCACAGCTGTAGCTCTTGAGCTTCCAAGTGTGTACTTTCCGATTTCAATAATAGATGAATTATAGATAAATTGAAAAAAGATCCTAGAGGAGATAGGAGACTCTGGGATTAAGGGCAATTCCAGTTTAAGGGATTTGTGCTTCGTAGGCAAAGTCTGAAAGCTTTACTTTTCATCCACCCTCAATAAAAGCATGAACATAATTTAACCTCTTAAAAGAATAATAGCTTTCTTAGAGATTTTGCAGTAGCAGAACAAAAAGAGACACAGTTGGAGGTACTATATGATTGTCACTTTAATAGTGATAACAATAGAATTTTTTTTTTTTTTAGTGAGGCAATTGGGGTTAAGTGACTTGCCCTGGGTCACACAGCTAGTAAGTGTTAAGTGTCTCAGGCCAGACTTGAACTCAGGTACTCCTGACTCCAGGGCCGGTGCTCTATCCACTGCGCCACCTAGCTGCCCCAACAATAGAATTTTAAAAAACTTAAATGGCTACAAAGACATTTATTATGTTATCAGAATTAATGGGTCCTTTGTATCACATTGAATGGAAAGAATACTTTAAGGGGCAGTGAAGTATCATAGATGGAGTATAGCACTGATGTCAAACTCAAATAGAAACAAGGGCCACTAAACGGTGCATAAGGATCCCTGCTGCCTCAAACACATAACTTAACCGTCACTTAACTGTGTTTGCCTCAGTTTCCTCTTTAACATTATATATATTTCATTGCATTTTACTTTGTTTTGTTAAATATTTTCTAATTACATTTTAATCTGGCTCAGGCAGCCCTGTTTGACACCTTTAGAGTACAGGATCTAAAGTCAGAAAGACAGTTCAAATCCTATCTCAGGCACTTAATTAGATGCACAAATCACTTAAATTCTCTTAGCCTGTTTTCTCATCTTTAAGACAGGGATTAAAACAATAGTTGTAGCATCACCCTCAAAGGGCTGTTCATGTGGCCAAATGTGATATTCACAAAGTGCTTGGCAAAGGAAATAATGCTATCTAAATGTGTATCATCATCATTATTATATTTAAAGTATCCTTTATTGCGCTCTACCTAAATCTATTAAAGACCTACTATGTGCCAGACATTGTGCTAAGTGCTAGAACTTTATGAAAGTTATTATAAGGATGAATGAATGCATGAATGAAAATCAGCTAGGATGACACCTTTAACTCTCAAACATGAAACATTTATCAAACAGAATAGAAAGCAAGGATAATCACAACCTGATTGCCTACCCATATGCCTGGGTTATATTTTCCCAGAAAAGTACAGAAGATCTATGGGAAAGCAAGGACACATACTTCCCGCTCAAATCACTCTGACTTGGTGGTAAGGCAAGATTATGCTCTTTTTGCAATAGCAGTTTCCCTAAACCTGTTTGGGGGTCGGGGGAAGGGGCATAGCTAGGTGATGCAGTGGATAAAGCACTGGGCTTGTGAATCAGGCAGAATCAATCAGCTTGGTATGCCAACAAAACAGGCTGAGTGGAATAGGGAATACCCCAGATGAGATTTGGTCTGGCTGGTTATCTTCCTGCATTGAAATTCAGGCTCAGACACTTCTTACCTGTGTGACCCAGGGCAAGTCACTTAAATGTATTTGCCTCAGTTTCCTCATCTGTAAAATGAGCTGGAGAAGGAAATGGCAAAGCACTCCAGTATCTCTGCCAAGAAAACCCCAAATTGGGGAATGAAGAGTCAGACGTGACTGAAAAACGACTCAACAACAACAAAAAAACAACCCTGGTTTGCACAGGTATTCAGGTCTGATCTCTTGGCTGGACTCATAAGGGTTTTCCCTTCTCAAGGCACAGTTAGCAGCAAA
This sequence comes from Dromiciops gliroides, assembly GCF_019393635.1. Taxonomy (NCBI): domain Eukaryota; kingdom Metazoa; phylum Chordata; class Mammalia; order Microbiotheria; family Microbiotheriidae; genus Dromiciops; species Dromiciops gliroides. Next base: position 105,018,953 of record NC_057865.1, on the reverse strand, counting down.
GAGCAAGGCATCCAAGTCTCTCCTTTCCTCAAGCAGCTTTGTTAAAACCACTAAGGTTTCTCTTCTTCCCCACCCCGCAATCAGCTTCCCGTAACAAAATTTTTTTTTGTTTAGTTGTTGCAATAACTCTGGAAGCAGTACTTAAATTGATATTATCATAACAGGAAAGAGTCATCTATCCTATAACACTCCTCACCATCCCTGTAACTTTTCTTCTTCTTCTTCTTCTTTTTTGTGGGGCAATGAGGGTTAAATGACTTGCCCAGGGTCACACAGCTAGTGTCAAGTGTCTGAGGTCGAATTTGAATTCAGGTGCTCCTGAATCCAGGGCCAGTGCTTTATCCACTGTGCCACCTAGCTGCCCCATCCCTGTAACTTTTCAAACCAAAACAACCTTCACTGGTGGCCATTTCCTAATTTTGGTCCAAGCTCATTCAGTTCAATAATCATTTTTCAAGTGTTGATTGGGTACCTCTGCTGGGGAATATGATACATACACAAATAAATGTGAAACAAAAACCAAACCAAAATATACAAGAAAATCACAAACAAGTACTTCATTTCCAGAGTCCAGACACTGACATTTATTTTTACAGTAAATTTTTTTTTACCTCTCAGAAAAAGTTAAGTACCCAAGAGCCTTCTTTTTTAAAAAATGTTTTATTGATACCTCTTGCCTTTACATCACAGTCATTTTTCTATCACCCACCCCCCAAAGCCCTTCCTTGTGATAAAGAAAAAACAATTAAGCAAATACAATTCATACAATAGTCTTTCCTTGAAATCCCCAACCTATCTTGAAGAATGAAGTATATTTCATTATTTCTTGATCAGCACCTTCATTAATTTTTCCATTACTTAGAGTTCATTTTTCTTAATCTTTTCATTTACATTATGATAATCATTGAGCCTATTGCTTCTTATGGTTTTGCTTATTTTACTTCATCAAGTGGTTCATGTGATTCTTTTCATGTTTCTCTGAATTCCTCATATTCACTATTTCTTATTGTGGAATAATATTCCATTGAATTAATATGCTATAGTTGTTCCAGCCATTTCCCAATTGATGGGCATCATATTTTGTTTCCAGTTCTTTGCTACTTACCACAAAGAAGGCTGATCTAAATATTTTGGATCTTTGTTACTGTCTTTCACTTCCTTGGAGTATATGACCAGCAATGTGATTGCTGGGTTGAAGGGTATGAATAGTTTAATCACTTTTCTTGGGTAAGGTTAGGACTTATTGAATCAATTACTCCCAACCCACTTAAAGTAAGTAATAAGAAACACTGATACTTTAGCCAGGTGAGAATACCTCTTAATCAAATACTTTAGACTAAGTGTGAAAAATTTTTGAAAGCCATTGGATGAACTGGGAAGAGATACTATGCAGCAAGTGGGTTTAAATTTGCTGAAGAAAATTAATCACACCCTGTGGGTCAACTAGAAAAATATCAAAAAAATTCCAGAATCAAGAGAGAGTCAAAGGAACAGCCATGAATGACTAGTTTCAGCCAAAGCCCCAAGAAGGAGTCAATTGAGTGGGAGGAGAGCTCCGTGGCCTCAGCCTTTGGCCAGAATGATGTGAAGAAAGGACCCTCTATGCCATGCTATTGTAAACTTACAGAAGCAGTCTGACATTTCCAACACTCAGCCCTCATTGGCCAGTGTCAACGCCACCTAGCTGCTTCCCTAGATTTCAATTTGGATTTGAACTCAGGAGTTCAACTCCAAATTGAAATCTAGAATGTAAAGACCACTTCACAAGTCCACTAACAGGGTATATCAAGGTGCCTATATTCCCGTAGCCTTTTTCAATGTCCTTTCTGCTAAAAAATAAACTATAAACTATACCTTAAATTTAAAACAACAACAACAAACTGGCTGCTCTTTCTCTCTGCATCTAGATCTTCCCACCTCCAATTTCCTTCTCTCAGGGTCCTGGTCCCTGCACCATTAAGTGCTGAAAGTTGCTCTACTGAGGTTACAGACAGTGGAATAATCCAAGATAGAGATTTTAGATTTTACTGGTCCACATATAGTTCATGTTGGGAAACATTGATAAAAATAAAAGTGTTATATGAGGGTTATGGAGGGAAGATCATTTCAGATTAGGGCATGACAGAAATCAGGGACGGCTTCATGAGAAAGGTAAAATTTGGTCTGTATCTTCTAGAATGAGTAGGACCTTGAATCTCCCCGACTTCCTGGTAAATGTCCCATCTCATAATTTCTTACGGAACATTAATATTCCATTACATTTCTACGCCATAAGCTATTTAACCATTCACCAATACGAAAACACCCTCTTAGTTTCTAGTGTGCCTGTTTTATGATGAGTAAAATTTCAGGATACATCTTAGGTGCAAGAAAACCTTTAAGTAAAGGCAGAGAAGTGGGAGAGTTCAAGAGATGTTCAGAAAATCAGGAGTATTTAAATTTAAAGTATGAAGTATGTAGATGGCATTAGTATAAAATGAGATTGGAAAAGTAACATGATGTCAGATTATGGATGGCTTTGGATACCAAACTAAGGATTTTAGACAGTATCATATAAAGGAAATAGAGTCTTGAGCCAAAGAAGGTCAAAATCAGATCTCTGAACAATACATTAATTTGGCAGTAGCACAGAGATGGTTGAGAGAGGAAGGAGACTGGAGAATTTCAGACAAGGCCAATGTGTGAAGTAGTTCTATTTTGGAGAATCATGTGTGGAGGGGCATCATTTCCCCCACAAAGGTAGTGCTGGATCCAGACAAAGGTGAAAACTTACAAATTATTCGAATAGAGAGAGGAGTGAAAAGTAAATTTTAGTGAGTCTTCCATAACAAAGGAGGCAGCACAGAAAGGACATAGGACCTAGGTTTGAATTTTGGCTCTGCCACTTACAAATTATGTGAATTCACACTCACTTAACCTCCCTGGGCCTCAGTTTCTTCATTTGTATAAGGAGTATAAGTACTTATCTAAAATTTTTAAAGAGGTAGGATGCAAAAATACACATACACACACACACACACACATATATATAAAATGAGGGCAGCTAGGTGGTACAGTGGATAAAGCACTGACCCTGGATTCTGGAGGACCTGAGTTCAAATCTGGCCTCAGACACCTGACACTTACTAGCTGTGTGACCCTGGGCAAGACACTTAACCCTCACTGCCCCATCCCCTCAAAAATAAAGAGATAGTGTGGCCAGGTGTGGTGGCACATGCCTGTAGTCCCAGCTACTGGAGAAACTGAGGCTGGTAGATCTCTTGCACTCCAGATTTATGAGTAGTATTGGGTTGGCCTATTGGGTGTCCGTACCAAGAGCAGCATCAACATGGTGAATCTTTGGGATGGGAGGGAGGTGGGGACTGGTTTGTCTAAGGAGGGGAGAACTAGCCCAGGTGGGAAGCAACTCACTGATGTGTCAGAGCTCATTGATGATAAGTATAATCAGGCTATTAAGTAGCACCTGTACTGGTCTGAGTGAGATGGGGAGAACCAGTCTTAATAAATAATTTGATAGATGAACAAATAAATAAATAGATGGATGAATGGAGGAATAAACAAGTGAATAAACGAATAAATAAAAATAAAGACATGGTATGGTCAGGTGAGTAGAGAACTGCATTTGGATTGAAAACTGGATTCTAATCCTGCTTCTGATTCTAGCTTTATGACTCTGGGTAAATCACTGAACCTAAGCCCCCGTTTCCTCATCTGGAAAATGGAGATATTTTCCTTACCTACCTTACTGAATTGTCTTGAGGCTCAAAGGAGACAATGTGTGTAGAGCACATTGCAAATCTTAAAAATCTATCTAAATGCTGGTTGTTAGCGCTATTGCTGAACAAAGACTTCAGGCCAATCTTTGTGAGTCTAAGGAACAGAGTTGTAAATCGGGATGAACTCTCTCATAGCAGTTACAGTCATCACATCAACTTTACAAAACCAGAGTATGGCAAAGTGGAGAGGCCTGGTGTTAACAAGACCTGAGTTTGAAGCCTGGTCTCAAACACAAAATAGCTATGTGAACCTGAGAGTTCTCAGACTCAGTTTCCTTATTTGTAAAATATGAGTAATAATAGCATCTACCTTATAGGATTGTTGGGGGAATCAAAAGACATAACATACATAGAGCTGTTGGTAAACTTTAAGGACTATCTAAATGTTACTTATTATTGTTATAGTGTTTTAATAAAATGAACTCTGGGGTATCTGACCTTCATAGGAATTTCAAGAATTTCAGGGGGTTCTGGGTTATATGTGTAAGTTAGAAGGAGCAAGGATACACAATATGGGTGTGTTTTGTAACTAAGAGTTACACTGCAGTCCAAAATGGCCTTTTGATGTTCCTCATACAAAGAACTCATATACTACCCCTTCAAAATGACCAAGTAGAAGACTTCCAGGGTAGAGCCAAAATGGTGGAGGAAAGGCAGTGAACTCTCAAACCCATGACACAATCACTTCAAAAACCATCTAAATAACGCCATAGGATAATTCCTGGAGCAGCAAAACTCACAGAAGAATGTGCTGAAATCATCTTCTAACCAAGAACGGCTTGGAAGGTCAGAAGGAGGGAGCTGCTGTGCTGAGACAGGAGTGGAGCCCAACCCCACAGTCACCCTGGCACAGATCCAGTCCCAGGAAGGCCTCACCAGAGAAGGAGACCCCCAGAGCCTCTGAATCAGCTGAAGCACTAGTGTCATTTGGAACTAAGCTCATAGTCTGGTGAGAGGGCTGAGCCCTTGGCAGAGAGGAGATTACAGGGGTCTATGCTGGTGCTGAGGCAAAACTTGGGTTTTTCACCCCTGCTGGGAACCAGAAGGTAGGCTTGAGTAGCAGTGGCCCAGGTCGGGGAGGGGCACAGCCTTGTTGGAGCTGATAACCACAACACACAAAGCTGGTTGATTAGCAAGTTGGTCTGGGGTCATCTACGGACCAGGGAACAGGCAAGTGAAGAACCTCCTTAAATCATACCACCTGGGACTTCTGAAGCTTAGGATACTGCAGCCTGGAAACAGTGCCCCACTTTACGGAGCTAAAAGTCAAGTAAAAGAAAGGCAAGATGACCAGACAGAGAAAGGTGAGGACCATAGAAAGTTTCTTCAATGACAAGGAAGATTGAGGTGCACCCTCAGAGAAAGATGTCAACATCAGGGCCCTTATATCTAAAGCTTCCAAGAAAAATATGAATTGGTCTCAGGCCATAGAGGTGCTCAAAAAGGACTTTGAAGATAAAGTTAGAGAAGTAGAGGAAAAAATGGAAAGAGAAATGAGGGTGATGCAGGAAAGACATGAGAAAAATGTCAACAGTTTGAAAAGTCAAATTGGCCAAATGGAAAAGGCGGTACATAAGCTCTCTGATGAAAATAATTGCCTAAGAACGAGGATTGAACAAATGGAAGCCAGTGACTTTATGAGAAACCAAGATACAATAAAGCAAATCCAAATGAATAAAAAAAGAGGGCAATGTGAACTATCTTCTTGGAAAAACTGCTGACCTGGAAAATAGGTCCAGAAAAGATAATTTGAAAATTATTGGTCTACCAAAATGACCAAGTAGAGCCCACATTAGATGTTATAACCTTCTCACTCATCCCCAGCTGGACTTGGTAAAAACAAGAGACTGGATAACTAGGTCCTGAAGTCATAATTGTGAGGTAAGGGAGTTTGTTGCCTAAAAAAACTGAGGTCATTCAATACAACCAATTCAACAAGCATTTATTAAGTGGCTATTAAGGGCCAGGTACTGCTCTGAACATGTGGGTTCAATGGAGATAGACTACCATTAAAGTAGACTTAGGTAATAGATGTGGCAGCCACAAGACTGACCTTGTCACATTGGCATCTGGTTGATATCAGGAATACGTCAGCCGCCTGAATTCATCACAGTTGACAATGGGGAAAGGTCCTGGGGCAGCAGAGCACAGGCACCTGGCAGGAAGTAAAGCCATGCCCAATATATAATTAGAGTCAATGGAACCCGCTATTACAGTGGAGAAGAGCCCAAGAGAGTTCAGTATAGCTGGAATAATTGTGTCATTGATCACCACCATCACTGACCTAGAGACAGACGTATTTACCCATATTAAGGACTCACTGACATTTGGGATCAATTTGGATTTTGCAGAAAACCAACAGTCATTCCTGAGCTGAGGCACCTCTGCAGGACTTTATCCTTGAGAGAATTCCACTACTAGTGCCTGGGAATCCCTTTATCAACTTGGCCCTTTCAAAGCCCTTGGGTGTTAATGCCTGTCATAAGAAGGTTGTAAGTTCACAAGTGTCTTTGTTAATCACTGAATTAAAGCCCTCAGGTATTGATATTTGCCATAAGAAACTTGGAAACCTGCAAACAAACCCAATTCCAACTGGGCCAGAATCATAGGATCCCAGATTTAGAGCTTAAAGGGGACTATGAAGTTATCTGGTCCAGCTCCCTCATTTTCTAGAATATAAAACTGAAGCCCAAGAGAAGTTTAGAGACTTGCCTAAAATCACAAGGGAGGGGCAACTAGGTGGCGCAGTGGATAAAGCACCAGCCCTGGATCCTGGAGGACCTGAGTTCAAATCTGACCTCAGACACCTGACACTTACTAGCTGTGTGACCCTGGGCAAGTCACTTAACCCTCATTGCCCACCCCACCCCCCAAATCACATGGGAAATAACTAGGGGAAGCAGGATTTGAATACGGGTCTTGAGTCTAAATCCAACTCTCCATTTCACCACACTGCCAGGATCCTGGAACTTCCTATTTTCTCCACAATAAATGGAAGGTACCACTATAGAGAGATATTGAGACAGTGAATAGAGAGAGTCTCAAGAGTCAGGAAGGCTTGGTTCCAGGGTTGCCTCTGACATCCTGACTGTAACCCCAACAAGACACTTAAACTCTCAGTGCTTTAGTAAACTAAGACCATAGATCACAGGGAAGGTATTGATGTGCACTGGTAGAGGGAATTTCCTCCTTTGGAAGTTACCTCAGACAATAATATATTGGTTCAGTCCCCATCACTACACAAAGAGGATAATATCTTCTTACCCTTGATAATAGAGACAAGATGTACTCAGGCTATGCTTGGAGCCTGCCGGCAAATTGTTAACTTTTCAGTGTAAGCATTTAGACCTCGGAAATGGGCAAATCAAGGCTTGATTTCTGGTTTATTGATTGTCTAGAGCAGTGGTGTGAAACTCAAATAGAAATAGGCCTGCTAATCCATGCATAAGGATCCCTTTGGGCAGCATATTGACTTAGTTTTAAAATGTCATTTTATCTATATTTTATTACATTCTTACTTATTTCATTTAATATTTCCCAATTACGTTTTAATCTGGTTCAGGCTACACTTGAGTGTTAATAGCAGTATGAGGTCTTCAGGCCATGGGTTTGACACCTCTGGTCTAGACTAAAGTGATGGAGAAAATAAATAATTCAGATTAAATTTAAAAGTATGTCTGAGTACATTTCCCCCTCAAAAAAAAAAATAAACACCAAAAACCCCTCAGTTATTAAATATTTACCAGTATATCATTAGAGATACCTTTGGGTTACATTCTTAGATAAAGGACTATTTAGCTTCAACTGAGGCAAGTTCTCATTAGTGTCCATCACCTGACCAACTCAGGCAAAATTCATTCTTTTCCAACTAAGCAGAGACAAAGGTTGGTCTTTTTTGAATATGAGTTGAAGAGAAATAAGGTGTGTGTTGGGCAGGGGCTGGGGAAGAGATGGTTAGAATGGGTACAAGGAATGGTTAGAAAAAAGGTACAACTGGGTAGCTATGACCACCACCCAGTCAGAACATTGAATTTCCCCTAAAACCAATTGAGCTAAATTAGGTGTAGCTCTATAAGCTCTTACTAGAGGGCAGATCTACCTAGCATTTTGCATCCCACAAAAGCCTCTTCTCTTTGGTGAAGACCTTGCCTAATCCATTCCATTAGCCCATTGTAGATGGACTGCTTGAATTGGATAATGGCTCCAGTGTAGATAATCAGATTCTTATGAGGGAGGGAAAGGTCTATGAGGTTCAGGTGGTCAAGAGACCTAAGGGAATCTAAAGGAGGGTTAGACTGAATCCAGGAGTTGAGCCTTTCTTGCCTACTAATGCCTTACATTTGGAGGCCACTGGGAGAATCTGACAGCTGGAGGCTGGGATAGCCAGACTGAACTATCCAAAAGCTCAGGATAAGGGACAAAGACCAATGAGGATGGCAATGCCAAGGGTTACAGAAGGTAACATTAGAAATGCCAGGACCATGCTGACAATAACCAGGCTGACTTATAAGGTTCTAGAAATAATTAAAAGAAAGGATTGCAGATAGAAAAGATAGACATTGATGGAAATGCCATCATCAATGGCCATTTGCTATTTATCCTCAACTGTTTACATTGTATACTACATGTAAACTAGCTATTGGTCCTACTATATGCACCTCTAATATGGATGTCATTCACAGAGATTCTTAATATGCTCTACTATACAAATGCTGCTGAGACTATATGCATTATGTTGCACATTGCATGAGTTATAACCATTTTATTGGTCTACACAGTATGAAATTTACAGCTAGGTAGCACTCTGGAGAGTCAGAAGACCTAAGTTCACAGCCAGTGTCAGATAGTTGAATGACCCTGGGTAAGTCAACTTAACCTGTCTGCCCTGGTGTCCTTATCGTAAAATGGGGATGTGATAGCACTTACTCCCCAGGGTTGTGAGGATCAAATATTTATAAAACCATATAGTAGGTGCTTAATGTTTATTCTCTTCCCTCCCATGTGTGCTGTTTCTACTTATGTTCTCTGTTGGCAGCACATAATCCTACTGTAGTACCTTCAAGTATACTGTTTATTTAGGTTAACTGCCTATTACTTTGTGACATCCTGGTAAATGCTGGTTATGATGCATTTTTCAGTTGTACTTGTGTTATCCTGTATAATTGGGGGGGGGGGGCTGGTTTTGGGAGAGATGAAGGAGGCTTGAGGAAGGTGGGAACCACAAACGTGTAACAGGTATTGCTGTCCTGGCATAGATTCTGATTGGATGGAGGTATATGCAGCATTCCTGATGGGAGGATAGAATGTGGGAAGATGCAGAGGACACCAAGGGAGGCCAAAATGGAGTCAGAGCCAGGATATTGACATTGTAATCTAACTACTGCTACCTGTGAGAGGATCAGGGTTTATCCATCTCTAGGGCCCCCACATGATCTAAAGAACACAAATATCACTGTATCCTTGCTGTGTCAGGGCTAAGTAAACCTTTAATTGTCCACTGACTTAAGAATATCTCATTTCATCCCCATATCGAATCTCAATAGGGTGATAGTGTTAGGCCAGGCCCTAAAACCACCATGAACAGGAGGCTTTTTGTCTTAGGCACTAAATGTATTGGGTGCAAAGCCTGCCAGCCTCAGCTCCAATTCTGCAAGACTTCATTCAGTGCTTTGCAGACCCAGCCTTTCAGACTCTGAGGCTCCTGGGTTGAATCAGTGGCCAAATCCCTACCAACCTTTGCTCTCACCTAAGTTGTGGCAGTGTGCTGATAGAGCCATTTGTTGAGTGTAGAATGTCTTCCTAGTCTAGCTTAACATGTCACAATTTCAGACACTCTCGGTGGAAGTGGAGCCTGGCAGAGACCAAGTAGAACCTACTTCTACCTACATTCTCTCAGTATAGATTGTAGTTCAGAAAATGGATGACCTGAATAAAGCTTTATTTCTATTTTTTGTCATCTGCCTTGCACTTACATCACATTGGTTAGTGGTTGTGCAGGAGAAAATGGGACTTTATCAGCAGTGCCTGTAGGAATCTGATTTGGGCAATGGGGGCACTAGAGATGGACATAATATGGCGCTTTAAAAGTTGAAACTCGAGGGGCAGCTAGGTGGCACAGTGGGTAAAGCACCGGCCCTGCATTCAGGAGTACCTGAGTTCAAATATGGCCTCAGACACTTGACACTTACTAGCTGTGTGACCCTGGGCAAGTCACTTAACCCCCATTGCCCTGCAAAAAAAAAAAAGTCAAAACTCCCCAAGCCCTCTTATTCTGTAGTAGTCTTGTCTAAAAACCCTCCATGAGATCATCCTCTCCTTTTACTATCTTGGTGGGGTACCAACATATCATTCAGTTGTCCATTTTTTTTTTGTTTTTCTCCTCGTTATTTGCTGAGATGAGGTTTTTTGTATTTATGTGTTATCAGGGGGAACATGCTGCAATCAACCTGTACCTACCATATGACATGCCCATAAATAACCTTGGGAAGAATGTGATATTTTCAAGTCATAAAGACATACTATAGGAGTTCAGGAGGGAGAATACAATCTGGCAAAGAAGGCAAAATTTGAACTGGGCATCTTAAGTAGGCAGAAATAGAGGACAGGTAGAGAAGGAGACCTCCCAGAACTTCTCGTCCTTAGCCACTACAGTTTGGAAATGAATCTGATCCATGTTATTAAGGCAAAAGTCCTATGTGGTTGTCCTTAAAAGGGATTGCTGTGACACCTGTGTCAAGACCTATCCAACCTTATAGGGAATGTGGAGTCATTATGAATAATTTCTCACCTAGTCAATAAGATAAGGGTTGGGTTGACACTTTCCTTTGTAGAGAACTGGTTTATACCTTAGTTTAGATATCTTAAGGAGAGAGGAAGACAAGGAAAGATTATATCTTTTCCTTCTGGCCTCCTTTACTAGAAAGCAGCAAGGTGGTACAGTGGAGAGTGCTGGGCCTGAAATCTGGAAGACCTGAGGTTCAAATCTAGCCATAGATCCTTAGTAGTTACCTGTGTGACCTTGGACAAGTCAGTTAACCACCATCTGCCTGTTTTCCAATCTGTAAAACGGGGACAATGATAGCACCTACCTCCCAGAGCTGTTTTGAGGACACAAAGAGATAATATTCGTACTGGCCTTTGCAAACATTAAAGCGCCACATGCTATTTTAATTTTTATTATTATTAGTCATAACAACAGTAGCTGCCAAGCTGGTAGATGGCTTTGGAGAAGGAAAAACTGTTTCATTGCAGTCAGCAGAAATCAGAATGACCATGGAAAAGTAGTTTTCAGAATCAGAACTTAAGCATCCATTTAATCTTAAAAAGTCCTAAATATAATTTAATTACTCACTTCAACTTCACTAACAATAGCATTTTCCCCATAAGCCCAGAAATGCCTAACTGACCGCTAGAGGACGTTTTTTCTAGGCCTAACTAACCAGCTCCTTCTGTCCTACAGCACCTTTCTTTGGTTGCAAAAAGGCAATGCGGTGTAGTGGGATGCATACAGGACTTGAGAGTCACAAGACCTACATTCAAATCCTACCTGACATTTAATGGCCAAGTGACCAAGAGCAAGTCACTCAGCTTTTCTGAGTCTATTTCCTCATCTGTAAGAATGGTTACCTGATTTCCTATCAAATGAAGAAAGTGCCCTGTAAACTTTAAAAGCACAATGTAAACATGAAGACCTTACAGAAAGTAGTAGTAAGAGTTTGAACCACAACATCCTGTCAATGGGATCGCCTTAGCTCCTCACCTCGATTCAGAAGTGGGATGGGAATCCCAGAATGACTTGATGCCAAATTCTAGCAGCTGAAAGGCAGATCTATTTCTGCCTGAAAGGGGAATAAATTCCTTCTGGCTACATAAAATTCAGCAACATGCTGCATGGCTGGGCAAGAATGAGCTATTAATATGGCCGCCACAACAAACCTATTTGCTAGATATGGGGGCACTCTTAACAGCATAAATTTTTCTACACATGTTAAAGCTGAGTTACATTCTCACAAACATGCAATTTAAAAAGTTACCTGAATTCCTTCAATATGAGTGAAGGAACACGGGAATGGAGTTTATTTATTAAAATAGAATATATGCATATACAGAGAAGCACAAAGCAAAAGGGTTGATCTACCAGAAAATACATTACGAAAGTATAGCATGTGGTTGGTGACCCTCCTGAAAGTTAGTTAAGGACGTGAAACCATGCTCATGCCACAAGCACACTCTAGCATAAGATGGGTAATGCCCTCTGGCAAGGAGACGCTGTGGCCTAGGCCTTGTTTTCCAAAAGGACATGGCCTCTACTTACACAGTGATCATCTTGCAACTCTTTTCAACCTGGAATAGTTTGGTGGTCTCAGCTGGCAGGGTTCTTAAAAGTGTTTTCGTTCTCTCTATTTATATTTCATATACTTTCCTCAGAAGGCCAAATAAATTGTGAAAGGTGGCATTTTCCTCAATGAAACCACATCAACAGGAATATGATTAATTGATGAGGGATCAAAGACTCAATGGCAATAAGGGAACAAATGGGTATACACTGAAATCTGTACACTTCAAACTGATTCATTAAAGAAAAAACAGACTACTTGTTTATTTTTTTTTCTGTTGTTTATTTGGGAAAAGTGCTTCTTACAAAAAGGCAGCTGCAAAATACAGAGACCTCTGCAACAATTACTTGTTTTATCTTAAAGTGAAAGGATGGGTAGGTCCAAGGAACCAGAGCAGTAGGTGGACAGATCATGGGACCTCCATGAATTACTTCAGGAAAAAGAGCAACAAATGACAAAGCTAAAATTCCTCCTTAAGGAATCTGGTAACAACATACTTGAGCTCTTCTCATGGATTAGTCCCCTTAAGGAAGGCTTAGTACTGCAAACTGATGTTGTTATACTATGCTACCGGCACAGCTCAGGGGTGGAACAAGGCAAACACCCACCAAAAAAACAAAAACAAAAAAAACCACCCAAAAAACCCCCAAAACCTCTCAAATGAGAACAAAGATTTTTTCCCCAAAGTGCCTTATTTGGAGAGGCTCAAGATTGTATACAATACTAAATAAAGTGAGCCATGTGACTGAGTCCCAAACTGTGCTGTTATTCTGGATAACCAGATGGTGCCACTCTATGGCTAACCCCATTTCTCTATTTATATAGACAGAGAGAGCGAGCACTGCTATATTTGTGACTACCAAATATCAAGTTACCTCTGTGTCCTTTAGGATCAGTATCTGCCACAGACTGGGCTGAGACCACTAAACCAATGTTCCCATCTGACTGGAGGCTAGATTTCATGCACCTATACCAGGATGAAATACACCAATATAGGGATGAAAGCTTTCTTTCACACACATACACACACATACATACACAACCACACCCAGAGCCACCCAAGTCTCCCAGCCCTTGAGAGCCAATTCTGCAATTTATTTGATAAACTTCTCTCCTTTCACATACAAACAGTTTTCCTTTCACGCTAAACACACTAAAACCTGAACACATTCGCACCTGGTTCTGGTTACCCAGTAGTAAGTTATGTGCAAGTAAACAAGAGACCAAAACCACAATTGAACAAGTGCGTGTGGTGGAATTACAGGGTGGGGAACAGCTGAAAAACAGCCAAATATAGAGATTTGACCAGAAATCTGAAGTAACCAGTCTTAAGTCAGGTAGTGACAAAAGACTACTTGGCCAATTTAGATTCCTTCCTCTATCCCACCGCCCCTATTCCTGTCCCTATCCCCAGCTCCCCTCCCCCAGAATGGCCATTGCTCATGTTTGTATCTAGGCTCTTCAATGAGTGTGGAAGTTCTGTAAACACTAACCTGGAACTGTGTGAATCCCGTTGAAAACAGAGATGATGCAACAAACCCTAAGCTAACTGTCTGACAGTTAAATTCATTTTACAAAAACTAACTTTAAGATTTATTTCTTGTTATTTTTTTTAACAGAGAAAACAACACACTCCTGGGGGAGAAGAAGGCAGGGAATTGGGAAGGAAAGGGAGACAGACCCTGGGGGGGTAAAAATTATTACAACAGCACCTGGAATTGATAGGCCTGCCTAGGAGAGAAACACAGGCACTGCCACAACACCACAGGAAATAGCTACTGTCTGAGGCTGAGCAGACAAGTCCAAACTCCAATGAAAGGTGCTATAGATCCAAGTCGTAATAATCTTCCAGCTCATCATGAAACAAGTCCCACTCGTCTTCAGAGTCCGTCAGGTCGTCGTCCCCACCTGCTGCCAAAAGCATAAGCAACATCTCGCCCAGCTCAAAGGTTACAACCTCATCTTCATCATTATCAAAGGGGTTGCTGCTCTCCCTCTCCTCAATAAGCTCCCAGAAGCGGTTCCTTCTTTGGGCCTGTAAGAGATATGGTGGACATGGTAGGGACGGCACTGCTGATAAATGTCCTCTAATCTATTTGTGAGGCAAAGTTCCCAACATGCCAATGGGCATGTGGAAGCAGACTTCTGATATGGGGCTTCCATAATAAATGCTCCCTTCTAGCTGCTTGTTGCCTAGAATGCTAGGGAATAATTACTATACTCTTTTTCATATCCCTTCCTTTCTCTAATAGAGCAGATATGGTCTACCTAGGCTCCTACACAGTAGTAATCTTTCTCTTTCCTTCTCTGGTTCCAATATAAAACCTTTTGAAGATGAATACTGACAGAAAAAGATTTACCCGGTATCGGTTTGATGTTCCCACTTTTTGTCTCTGAGGCTCCTCTCTACGGCCATCAGGGTACGCGTGCTTGTAAAAACAGTTCCCTCCAAATGGGCAGCTTCCACGTCCTTCATCGAAATACCTGCATGGCTTGTTGCTGGAAAACAACAAAATTGTACAACTTTTCTCACAGAAATCTAACTCAGTCCTTTAATCTATCATTTAATTTATTAAACCTGTAATAAGACAGAATGTGATGAGTATGGACATTATATGGGAGAAATGCTACAAATAAGCATTCTCTTTTTAAATTTTTTCCTTCATGGGTCAGCTGCTTTCTTTTTTTTCTTTTTTTTTTCCAGAATTTTATTTTCCAAATTACATGTAAAAGCAAATTTTGACACCAATTTGTTTAAGTATTCTTTTCACAATGATATTATTTAGTGATTTTAGCTCCTTAGAACCAGGGCAGAAAAAAATCTAATTACATCACAGGATGTCAGAAATGAAAGGGATTAACAGTCTAAATTCTCTTACCATCACTTCTAACACATACCTATTAAAAACAAATGCAGTCTCACAAAAACAAAACACACCCCTACCCCTCAACTCGATCGTACAGTTGGGCAAACCAGTACTATTAGGAGGATTGTCCTATGGCAAGGAGCCTAAGCACTATGTTACAACATAGCCTGAGAGACAGGAATTAGGCCAAGGGTGGAAAAGTATACTAGAGAGAGGAAAGCTAAGGAGGGAGACTAAAGCTGTGTGAGGCCATGAAAAGGCACCACTCTTTCCAAGAGTGCCCAGGGGCACTTGAGAAGAGGTTCTAGGGTTCCTACCTCATTGCTTCCTTGTACTTCTGAATGAGTTTCTGCTTCTCTTCTTTTTCTTCCACCCAGTACTCACTTGGAATGACAAAGTTTGATGTGATGCGGCATTCTGGGCAGGACCTAGGAAAACAAGGCACAGGTTACAATGTAAATGTAAAATTCTGGGGCAGCTAGGTGGTGCAGTGGATAAAGCACTAGCCCTGGCCTCAGGAGGACCTGAGTCTGGCCTCAGGCACTAGACACTTACTAGCTGTGTGACCCTGGGCAAGTCACTTAACCCTCATTGTCTCACACCGGACCCCCAAGAAAAATTCTTATGAACCTTTTTTCTTAGGAGACATCCAGGTGGGCCACATGCAGATTTAAAGCATCACTGGAAGAGACACATGGGAAACTCTTCTAGGAGATAAGATATTGAGTTTAAGGAATTCTATTCTGTGTCTGGCCAGTGCATTTCAAAATAACTTAGGAAAAAAAGGGCATTTCAAATAGATTTCTTTCTCTTTCATTTAATTGAATTTATTTCTTGTATCTTTATGGACTTTGCAGTGTTTTTTTTCCCAATAATGAGAATATCTAAAAGATGGTAGATTGTTATGTAGTGATAGACCCATTAGAGGAGAAATGTTAGGGAACACAAGGATTGGAACTATTGGATTCACTTTGCCTTACCAGGCTATCAATTAAATATAATAAAATCTACTCAGTATATAAATACCCCATTGAATGCTACAAAAAGCTCCCACATCCAAATAAGAATGCATCTTGCCAACAAAGATGTCAGTTGAAATATGAAGAAAAAATTTCCATTAAAATATTAAGTTTTACAATGCTTTATTTAAGTGAAGTCTTGATCACTCTGTTTTAAGTTAGCACAAGTTGAGTTTACTACACCTGACTGGTTGAGATCAGAAAAGAACCTTACTTTATAATCTTGCTCTCAAACTGCTTAGCACTTCTCCATTTGCGGATGCATTTTAGACAGTAGGTGTGGCTGCAGTTGGAGAGAATTCCAAAGCGGCGCTCACTAGGGTTGGCTTTTTCATAGACTACCTCCATGCAGATCCCGCACACCATGTCCTTACTGCGCTGGACAGCAAATGAAAGTTCCATGTCCTTTTCATGAGCCTCAATGCAAGACTAGAAGAAAGGATAAGGGAGAAAAACCTAGCAATTCATTCAACTAATACTTATTAACCATTTGCAATGCATTGAACTAGAGGTAACAGAAAAGTGAGACATAAGAGTTTATGATCTAACTGGGGTTAGATCTTTCATATACAGATAATCAACTCTAGTTTATTCTTGAGTATATACACCAATGGGAAATAATAGTGAGAATAATGCCCAAACCACATATGCTTGTATTTTAAAATGTGTTTTTATTTTTCACATTTGAACAAAGGTAAAACTGATATTCTGAGAATGGACACAGACACAAAAATCTCTATTATATTATGAAGATTTGGTTCCAGAAGTTGGAACCTACCCAATTTCCCCATTCTTCCTCTGTACCCCTTGTTCTCCACAGAAAGACAACATCTCTCAAAATGAGAGTCTAACAAAAAAACTGTAGGTAGGATGAAATATTTAATTTTATTTAAAAGGTTAAAACATTATGGATTCACAAAATGAAGAAAGAAACGATCATGTTGTCAAGCAGATTAAAAGTGAGGGTTCCATTAATGTATTAAGTCTCCTTGCCGACTTACTTTTATATGTTGTGATCTCTGGGCAGCATCCACTGGGTGCAAGACCTGCAAACCACACATGTCACAGGCATCCCCATGAAGATAAACACAATTCTCCCCATAACGGCATTCTCCTACTGCTGCGTAGGGGCAAAGCTGCTTCTTCATTTCCACATTGGTTTGCTGTTTCTCTAATTCTTCCTCGATCACCATGCCCTGCAGGGGTGCTTCAGTGCAGGAAGGGGCTGCTGGGAAACATTTTAAAAATAGTTAAGTTCATGTTTGAATCTTATACATTTTGGGCCTTGAAGGTTAAAATAATATGTTAAAAAAAAAAAAGTAATGTACATCTTCCTGGCTAAAGGGCAGGAATACAAAATAACTTTTACTTTTAAAATCCGTAGCATTTTTTCCAATTCATTTTATTTTTTAACCCCAGAAATAAATGAAAAATATACTTCTAATACTGTTTTCTCAGCAGGGTAAGACAATATAAGTTTCTAATTCATCACTGATTTATCCAGTCTATAATCCAGCACAGATACCCAATTGCAAGAGGGATGTCACAACTCCTATAGCTAACAAACTATGTACCTAACAGTTTTAATTTTATCCTTTGAAATACTTACCACGTCCACAGTAGGGTTGCCCAGGAACAAACTCAATGGCATTTACCCAGTCTTCCCCACCTGCTCCTGCAGCTGCAAAATTTGAATTTTCTGATCCAGCTTCACCAGTACTGGCTTCAGCAAGTGGTTCGACCAGTGTTGGGAGGCTTGAAGAGGCTGGCAGGTCGGTTTTTGCAGCTAGATTGGCAGCAGTCACTTCTTCTCGTTTCAATGGCTTGGTATGTTCATATCTAACAAATTTTTTAAAAAAGTTGCTGATCATTGTGTGGTTGGAGTCAACATGTAGATAAACAGGACACTGGCTTTAAATTCATTATTGGAAAAATTCAGCTCTAATCAGGGAGAGCCAATTTCCATTTGTTTGAATTATGAAAGCATCCCACTGAATTTGATTGTGAAATATATTCAACAATGCTGATGTGAATGAAGTATCTTGCCTGCTCCCACAAGCTAAAACTCTCCAGACTAGAGAGCTGGCATATGTTTTCAATCTGTGCAAAAAGATGCCAGCATGTACTTACCTTCTTTTATATCTGGCTACCTCAATCCCTATTTCTAACCTAATCTCCCCTTTTCCCTTGCTTGTGCTTAGGAGAAAGGATCTCACACTGCCCTATCCTTTTTGGGGAGAAATATGTAATCATTATCCATAAGTCTCCCCCACCCCCAGGGGCAATGGGGGTTAAATGACTTGCCCAGGATCACACAGCTGGTAAATGTCAAGTGTCTGAGGCTAGATTTGAACTCAGGTACTCCTGAATCCAGGGCCGGTGCTTTATCTATCCATGAGTCTTTTTGAAGAGGAAGGATTTAAATAGTGGTTCAACAGAGGTACTGCAGAAACCCAATATAATTTCTCTTTAGAAATGATGAGTGCCATGAAGTATGAGAAAAATAATGGAGTTTGGGGGGACCAAGAGCCCCCCCCCCCACTTGAGGGAACCTTGCCTGATCTCTTAAGACCAGCCCAAAGTCAGTAAAGTTGGAGCTCAGACTCTGAATAGAGACAATGAGATTAGAATCACACCTACCTAAAAGCCCAGAGAGTCTGTCTTTCATAGACCCTGAATAGTAGGGTACGGCTCATTTTGATATGGACCACCCTCAAGTCATGCCAATCAATGGACTTGAATGTTACTGGCCAATTAGCTTGGGTCAAGGTGCAGTGACCCACCTCTACTGGAGGGAAGATAAAATCCTTGGGGAAAGGGGGGTGGGGGCGCCGAGTTCACGCTCTCTCTCTTGGTCTTGGATGCTGAAGGGGACAGCCACACTACTCTCTGGGATGGGACGCTGAAGGGAGCAGCTACCCGTCACACCTGGGTCTCCTCTCTGTCCTGGGTAATGTAGGGCTTCTGAACTTTTGGAGCCATGCGCTATTTTTACTAATATTTAATATGATTTAATAAATGCCTAATGCCAAAGACTAGTGCTATAGCCTTTAATTTATAAATAGCAATATATTAGAAACACCCGCTAAGTTCCCTATAACTTAGGACAGAGATAGGCACCCCCAAAATACTTCAAACGACATAAAAGCAAACATAAAACAAGTTTGAAATAACTGACTTAGAACAAATCACAAAATCACTTTAGGATCCTAGGCAAGTAAATAATATAAAATGGCTTGTTCTGAAGATAAATGAATGCAATGGATTACTGAAGAGTAAGACAATTCAGAGAAGCATGGGAAGCAGAACCCCACCCCCATGACTAAACGGACCTCAATGACCTCCAAATGGACTACTATATACTTAAAATGTCAGTAAAATCTGAGAAACATCAAGCTATGAGTTGTTAGAAAGCTGCTTGGGAAGTACAATATTAGACAGATAATAACAGCAAGAAAAAATGACCTTCTAGAAGTCACAAAGTTTTGTGTTTCCTAGTCAGGAATATTTTGCAACTGACTTGTAGCAATAATAAAGGGGTGAAAGGACAATGAGACAGATATAGAAGGGCTCTTTCTTGCTCCACAAGTGCTTTTTAAAAAATACTATTAAAGAAAAAGCAACTGGGAAGATAAGATGATGATCTCATCTTATAAAATGAAAAGCTTTGGATAAAATACCATCTTCTCTCAACCTTAGCTTTAACATTCTTTGCTTCTAAATAGTGCCAAGAAACTTCTGGCCAAGTCAAGTCTATGATAGTAAGAACACTCATTAAAGAAAGCCAACAGCTGTGAGACACATGGGCTCTAGCAAATCACCGAAGTCTCAGAATTGGGCCCCTTTCTCATCTTTACATTTCCTCCTGTTGTCTAACCAACTAGTTTGCAAACAAGGTATTATTTAATGAGTTGCTGCTAACCTCCAAGAAAACAATTTAGCAGAAGGTTAGACTCATTCATATTAAGTTTTGGCATAAGATCTGGGTGTTAGACCAAACTGCTAAGGGTTAGAGAGCAAGTTATTTCTATCTTAGACTACTTTTTTTGAAAATAAGAACTAGCTGTGTATTTTTAACCCTGCTTGGACGTTTGAATTTAACTGTTTTAATAAAAAATTCAACTCTTGCAAAACAGGAGAAAAAGACTTACCTCTACCTCAAGTAAGCAATTCTAAAGGCAAAGAGCTTTAATGACTACCTGGCCACTGCTGAAACACCATTGCCATCTGGTGGCAGAAACCTCTAATTAATCGTAAAAGGTAACATTTTATGCGAAAGAGAAATAAACAGAACCAAGAAAACAATGAACACAACAATGTACAGAGTGGGCCAAAAGTCACGGTGGGGGTCTGATGTTTTAATAACTTTTTGAAAAATATTTTTCTTTATTTTTCTCCATTTATGAGATTTTATTTTTCACTTGAAATGTAAATTCATTTCCTATATATGTACACATGATGCTATGGTACTCTAAATTAAAACCAAAAAACAAAGGAGTTATTAAATAAATATTCGTGACCTTTGGCCTACACTGTATATGGAAAGAACAGAACAGCTGAAAATGAATGCTGTAAGATTTTAATGACCAAACTTGATCCATAAGTAAAGCTATGAGAATGAAGCAGCTTTCCTTTTTTGCCTACCTAAATAAAGTGTGGGGGACTGAATGCAATTTCAAACTTTTTTGACATGTTGGTTCGTTTGGCTGAACTTTATATGATAAAGTAGGATTCTTGATACTGGGATTCAAATCCTGGCACAATTATCTGGCCCCCTACCTACCTTTCCAGCCTTATCTCATATAATACTATGAAGTCTTCTATTCCATGATCTTGTTTCCATTATGTTCTTGCCACCACCTTTGACTGGAAGTGGCCTCTCCTTACCCTTTTAGCCCTTTCCTCCATCCCTGACCTTATCCCATGCCATGTTCCCCACTCCCCACCCAACCAATGATCTCTCACATCTCAAATTTTTCCTATACTTTGTGTAGACTTCTCCGGAGAATTTTTTATCAGTCATTTATATGTATGTCTTCCTCCCAATTTTATTTTAAGTTCCTGAGGGCAAGGTCTATATTCAAATCTGTTTTTCAAGGAAAATGTTTTGCATATAGGAGGTACTCAAAATTTAAAAATAAGTCATGTCCAACTCTGCATGATCCCCTTTAGGATTTTCTTGGCAAAGAGAATGGGAGTAGTTTGTCATTCCCTTCTCCAGCTCATTTTACAGATGAAGGAATAGACAAACTAGGTTAACTTGCCCAGGGTCTTCCTGATTTCTGGCCCAGCACTCTATCCACTGTGCCACCTAGCTGCCTCTGTTAGAAAGGCACTATTATTTCCAGCCTAAGAGAGGCTGCATTAACTTGTAACTGGCTGAAGCAATATTCAAAGTCCAGTATTTCCCAGTGAGGAAACTCCTTCTACCAATTCAGATACAAAGTGGCTTATAATATCAGGATTGACTGGGACAGAGATTAAGTGATTTGCCCAGGATTTACACAGTAGATCGAGTCAAAGACTCTATATAACCTGACTCCAAGTCTTCCTGAATGAGGCCAGTTCTTTATTAACTAGGCCACAGAGCTTCTTACAAAGAAAAATGTTATTAAAAAAGGGTTTTAGCAAATAATACAATAGAAGAAACAGATTACACACACTATATATGAGAGAATAGACAAAAGAATAGAAAGGGGCAAAGGGGACTTCAGTTGTTTTAGTAACTGTGAAAGTTCATTTTTAAGTGTTAATGATGCCAAATTATGTATAACTTTTTTAAAGTATGCAACAAAATTGCTTAAAATAAGTTTAAAGCCTTAGGAAGGATACAGAGGGAACCCCATGTCTAACTAGGAAAGAAACTATTTTTAACTAGGGGTAAAGCAAGTCAAAGATATAGTTGATCATTTTCCTGTGCTGACACACCCTAAACAAAGTTATTGTCTTCCCAGAAATTCAAGGTAACAAACCTTGTAAACTTACTTAAGAAAAAAATTTAAATGTTAAGTCACTAAAAAGAATGGAAAAGATAAAATCACTTTCAAGACCAAGGTATCTTTTTTAAAATGGGATTTTCTGTAATAAACAAAGAACAGGACACAAAATATGTACCTAGAAAATGGTTTAAATTGTAGTATAGAATGCCACTATACAGCAAGAGTAATGAAAGGTGGGAGGAAGTCTGAGAACCATGGAAGACTTTTAAGAAAATGGAGTGTAGGGGCAGCTAGGTGGTGCAGTGGATAGAGCAGGAGGACCTGAGTTCAAATCCAGCCTCAGACACTTGACACTTACTAGCTGTGTGACCCTGGGCAAGTCAGTTAACCCTCATTGCCCCCCCCCCAAAGGAGTGTAAAGAGAGCAGAAGCCACAGAATAAAACTAACAACACAAAGCTAACATTGAAAGGTAACAAAATTCTGGCCCAACATGAAAGCAAATGTAAGATCGTACTACAAAAGTTAATGGACACAGTTCTCCTTTCTGTTAAAAACTAATAAGGATGGGGGCAGCTAGGTGGTACAGTGGATAAAGCACTGGTCTTGGAATCAGGAAGACCTGAGTTCAAATGTGGCCTCAGACACTTGACACTTACTAGCTGTGTGGCCCTGGGCAAGTCACTTAACCCTCATTGCCCCAGAAAAACCAAATAAAAAACCAAAACCAAAACCAAAAACCCCCAAACTAATAAGGTGATTCTGAAAAATGTATTTGTGGGGGGGAGTCTGGATGTTCATTGTAAAGTATCTGTTGGGTCAAAACAAAATGTATCAATAAATTTCAAAAAGAAAATAAAATACTGCCTGGTTTAAAGTTATACTCCTTTCTTCTCATGTAGACTTCAAGACAAAAGTTAAATTACTGATTATTTTCTTTCTATTTTGGATCAAGATAGGTAAGTATCTGTAGGCTCAGGGAGACTTGGATCAGTCATTATAATCATATTTATAAGTAATATGTTCAAAAATCTATGTCTTTATTAAAAATTGGGATTATACCTGTGATTTCCTTGGTATACGAAGCTCCTGCTGAGGAATTTCATCTATCAAAGCATGTCAGCACCTTACAGTCGTGGAATCACCCAGAGCACTCAAAGGTTACCTGGCTAATCTGTCGGAGGTAGGACCTGAACCCAGACCTTCCTGGCTTTGAGGTCAGTTCTCTATCCACAACACCACATTACCTCTAATTGATTAAATGCATAACCACAAAAATCAATGTTTTTTCTTCCCCTTTCTCCCAAAACCAAAAAATGAATAGCAGGCCCTTACCTGCAGCGGTCTCCATAAGCACAGCACCCTCGCTGATAATATCTGCACACCATGGCAGACTGACTAGTGGACAGGTCATGGGAGTAGCGGCAGTTGTTTCCTTCCTTGCAAACCCCATGCATGAAATACCTGTAAGATGGACAAAAATGACCTCATAATGTAAAAATACCAAAATGAAACATTATTTTACTTAAGTGACTCATCAATTTCCCATCATACTGATATTAAACACACAACACCATGTTGGAGTGAAGTGTGGCTACACTGAACAAAGCCCCTCTATGTTCATTTTATTACTACTTTTCCAACTACAGAAACATTCTCTCTCAAGGCATCATCAGCATCAAGGAACAAATAGGTTTTGCAATGCAGATTAATCTCACCATTTGTTGGATGAATTGACATATGTTCACCAATACACTGAGGATAGTACTAAGAGATAAAAGTTCTAACTCCAACAGCACAGAAGAGGGTTGACTTTTTATTCTCTACAGTAGCCAATTTTGGCTGCATTGTCTTTGTTTTTTTTTTTTTAGTGAGGCAATTGGGGTTAAGTGACTTGCCCAGGGTCACACAGCTAGTGTTAAGTGTCTGAGGCCGGATTTGAACGCAGGTCCTCCTGACTCCAGGTCAGGTGCTCTATCCACTGCGCCACCTAGCTGCCCCTCTGGCTGCACTGTCTTTATAAAGTGAGGGAAAAAACTCAAGACACAACACAGACATCCTTCACTTTAAGGAATTTAAGAATTAAAAACACATGTAGCAAAACAAACAAAAAACACATGTAGTAAAATATCCAGTCAAAATAAGAAGGAAAAGCTGATGTTAATTAATAATGACTAATTAAAACCAAACAAAATTAATGCAGCTAAGAGAAAATGTGAAGGGGGTGGGGGGGTGGCACTTGATCTGTGCCAAATCTTAGATCAGAGTGTAATACTGAAGGTATGTAGGGAATTGACACAAACATACAAAAGACCAAGAGTCATTGTCAATAAATAAATGGATATGGACAAAGAATTTTCAGAAGAAATCAAATGGCCCAAATCACTAAAAGACAAATTAAAACAACTGAGGTTTCACCTCATTGTCACGGGACCCAGAGCACCCCAGAAGTTCTCTGGGGGCACATCAAAGAATCTTCTCCTTGAGAAACTAAACCAGAGGACAGATAGGCCTAGAGAGATAAGCGGAAGCAGATCGGACTGAACTAGCTTAGCGACATCCACCCTTCATTCTGGTCTCCCTTACCCCTAGGGAGATTAGTTTGGGTGTGGTTGCTGCCTTTGGGTCCGGAAGAGAGATCCGTAGCCACCCCTCACCCAATTCCTCCAGTCACCACCAGTGGGGGATGGCCCTCCCTCACTAAAGGAACTTTCCACAGTCAAATGGTCACCCCCCTCCCCAGTCATCTATAAAAGTACCTGCCAGTCTCCTGCTTGAGGAGATTGGTACCTTAGAGGCACGTGCTTTGTGCCATACCTCTCTCTCCATGAGAAGTCCAAGGATTTCTTTCATGGTTTCCCTTCCCCTCCCTCCTAAATAAATTACCATCTTATTCTAACTGCTTTTGTGTGCAAAAGGGTGTAATTCTTTTTTTTTCAGTTTCCTATGTTTTTTTAATTTATTTTTATTTTACATATAAGGTATTTTATTTTTTCCGTTACATGTAAAGATAGTTCTCAACTTTTGTTTATACAAGCTTTACAATTTCAGATTTTTCTCCCTTCCTCTCCTCTCCCCTAGACAGCAGGTAATCTGATATAGGTTATATCTATATAGATATAGATATATCTATACACACATATATCTATACACATAATAACATTAATCCTATTTCTGCATTAGTCTTATTACAAGAGAAAAAAATCAGAGCAATGATGAAAAACCTCAAAGTAGAAAAAAAAAACAGGAGTGTAATTCTTTAAAGAATTCCTAAGAACCCCAACCCCTAACCCAAACCCCATACCCAATTTCCCCCCATGACATCGTGTACATAAAACTGGCACAAAAAAACCCCAAAACCCAGAAACAATCTTTATTGGAGCTGTGGGAAGACAAGAACAGCAATACATGTAGTTTGTGTTGCTTTGAATCAGTCTACCCTTTCTAGAAAAAAATTTGGAACTAAGTGAGAAAGTTGCCAAAATGTTGAGGCAAACAGGGTAATTGATTTGTCTAGGGGGTCCCCCAGCTACTAAATGTCTGAGGCAAGATTTGAATTCAAGCTTTCCTGACTCCAGGTCCAGCATTGTTTCCAATTCTGTCCCTCTATGAATTGTGATGTTTAAAATTAAATGTATGGTGGTCTATTTTCTGTCCCAAGTGTAGGGAAAACCAGCTAGGGTTTACTTATAAATTAGAAGCTTTAGCACCAGTTTTGGGGCATTAGGCATTTATTAAAGTATATCAGATGTTAGTAAAGAGAGAACATGTGCCTCTGAAAGATAGGAAGGCCTACAGATGAGAGAAAAATGGGAACTCTAGAGAGCTGCCTCTATACTCACCTCGTTCCTGAGCCAGAGAGATTGAGTCTCTGTGTAAACTCCCAGAGGGCAGTAGCAGAGCCCGCCCATAAACAATTGTTCAAAGCTCATTGGCTAGAATCACTCAAATTTATTGGTTCATGCTGATGTCAGAGCCCAGAACAGGTCTTCTGGCGGGAACAAAGCTTTCAGGTAAGCATGGTTTAAACCCCTATTATTGGGGGTTGCTAGGTGGTGCAGTGGATAAAGCACTGGCCCTGGATTCAGGAGGACCTGAGTTTAAATCCGAGCTCAGACACTTGACACTTGATACTTAACTAGCTGTGTGACCCTGGGCAAGTCACTTAACCCTTACTGCCCCAACCCCAAAAAAACCATTATTAGTAATTTTCTCACAGAATGAAGTGGACTATTACTCCCCCATAAAATATGAGGAATTCAGAATGGGAAGAATGCTCTGAAACGCTACATAGGGAAGAAAGCAGAGCCAAAGGATCGATAAACACAATGGTTAACTACACCACTAAGTGAGGACAACTTGGAGTAACTGCACTGAACAATCTTGGTTCCAGAGAAGAGGATATAACACACACCATTCCTCATGGGAGAGAGGGAACTACTTAGCATGAAACGCTACTATGTTGTTAAGACTCGGTTGCTTGCTCAGTTTGCTTTACTCACACTACTTTTTCTGGTTAAAAGGGAAGGTTCAGTTGGGAGGCAAAGGAGAGTGTGTATATATGTTGGGAATGACTATGTTAAAGAAACAAAAGACAAAAATAAAAGGAATTGGGGAGGGGAGGAATCACCAGAGCTGTCAGAAGGTGAGTACCCATAAAACTCCAGGATTTTAGGACTGGTATCTTCAAGGGAAGGAGAGGAAGGGCAATGGTGGCAGAGAGCAGGGAATGCCTGCTTAGAGCTAATTGCACTGGCTCTCTCAATATCTGAACACTGGACAAACACTAAAAAATGCTACTATTCTTATTTTGTTCAAGAAAAAACAAATCAAGAAAGCTTGCTGTGACAATTACAGTCTCTCTCTGCTCTTCCTTTCTGGCAAAATCTTGCCCAAATTCTTCTGTATCGGGTCATTTCCTTTTAATGTGCACGCATACTACTGAGTCAAATAAAAATGCAGTTATATAATTTCTGCACCAAAATCCTATGCTAATCTGCAGATACAGATTTAAAGAACAGACAAACCTAAATCAAGTTAGAAAATATATAGTTTTCAAAATACCGATTCAATTGCATTTCACTCTATCATATCAATAGTTTTACTCTTGGTTGACAGCTAACGGCCTCAGTATTGGAAAGAATTTTTAAAAAGTCATCTAGTCTAATATGTTTCACAATCCATATCATTATTTATTAATTATAATAGGTTACTAAAGGTAGAAAGTGTGTTTTGCATCTCTCTCACTACATAGCACAATAAACACATTCCCCATACAATAGAATAACCCATTGTAGCACTGATTTTTATCCTGGGGGCAGTGAGAAATTAGACAACTTTTGAGCCACATAGTAAAAAGCTGATTATATTCCTGGATTCATTCGATGCTAAAAGTGAATGGAAGAAGATGAAGGTAAAAAAATCTACGACATGAATAAGATCTTAATCAACTCACAGGAATGTTTGGAAAGGCAGTGAATGGGAAGGATACAAGTTTGCAAGGTAGGAAACAGGATCAGATCTTACACTGAACACTAATGACTTTTAGTACCACAATTCTGTGATTCCATAACTGACTGAATATGAAGGGCAAACAAAGGTTAGAGGATAGACAAAGTTGACTCTAAGGTTTTGACTATGGTGTCACTGGCATAAAAAAATGTTGGGAGAAGCAAGATAGCAAATTTAGTTTTCAACTTACCAAGTAGGAAGTAACAGTGGTATAGAAGAATGAAGGGGGTGGGGGTTGGGGGGGCGGCAGACAGCAGGAGGATGAATGAAGGCCAAGTGGAAGTGTCTAGCATACAACTGGAACTTAAATGTCAAAAGTAAAAACTGGGGCATCTAGGTGGCCCAGTGGATAGAGCACTGGCCCCGGAGTCAGGAGGACCTGAGTTCAAATCCAGCCTCAAACACTTGATACTTACCAGCTGTGTGACCCTGGGCAAGTCACTTAACCCCAATTGCCTCACCAAAAAATAGTAAAAACCTAAGATAAAGATTTTCAGTCAACTGAAGCCATGATGCTAAAAGATGAAGGTTATAGCAAAGTACAAAAATAGAACAAAGAGCCAAGAGCTGAACTGTGGCCTCTGTAGTTAAAGGCAATATAAAAGCCAAAAAAGAGAAAAATAGGAAAATCAAGGCAGTTGGAGAGGTATCCAGCTGGCTCCTGCATATGGAATCAAAAAACCTAGTTTCAAATGGTGACTACAAGGACAGCTAGGTGGTGCAGTGGATAAAGCAGGGGCTCTGAATTCAGGAGGACCTGAGTTAAAATCTGATCTCAGACACTTGACACTTACTAGCTGTGTGATGCTAGGCAGGTCACTTAACCTTCATTGCCCCGTTCCCCCCACCCCAAAAAAGGTGACTCTGATACCTGTACAACTTAGGGCAAATCACTTAGCCTCTCTTGGTATGGTTTAATCTAAGCTCTGACAGTTCCTTAATTGCAAAGCAATTAAGCTTTATAATCTTAGAGCCTCAAGGTTACCAGCTCACCTTCCCTGTCCTACTCTCCAAGATGCCACCAAAGAGGTAAAGATGGTGGTGAAAGAAGTTGCCTAATCAAGGGATGGTACATTATCAGGGAATTATTGCTAACAACTTAGCATGTAAAAAGTCTTCCTTACTCTGCCTTTGCCATCGATTTCCAGCCTTATTTCACATTATTCCCCTTCAAGGACTCTACATTCTAGAAAAATTAATTGACTAGTTCTTCCCCAAACTCAAAATCCTGTCTCCCGCAAAACATACTGGCTGTCCTCCATCCCTTTTCGCATCACTCTCAGAATGCCAAACTTTCATCAAGGCTCAATTCAGCAACCATCTCCTCCTTCCAGATCTCCACCTGTTAGTGTTCTCGCTCTTCTCAAATTATCTTGTATAAATGTATCTGGATACAAAGTGTAACAGCGCTTCCCCACACCCAGCAAAAGCTGCTTGAAGGTAAAGAATGTTTTGTATGTTTGGTTTCTGTATTGCTATGGTCTTAACGTTTATTGAAGGCCATAAGACTTAGGAGAATGGATTTTCCTGACTGCAATTTAGATGAAGTGGGAGGGATAAAAATTTGGAATTTGCAGGGAACTTTGGTGAGGAAATAGTAGCAATAGTTATTATCTCATTCTATGAATCTGACATTAAAAAAAAAAACAAACACCAAACAAATTAAAAAACCAAAGCATGGTGAACTCCAGAAAGTGCTATGGATAAGATAACTACAGAAACAGGTTAGCACCAGCAAGCTAAAAATCACTAGTTAAACCCCAAGTCCTCATTTTAAACATGAAGAAGCTGAGACCTAGAAGCTACTTGTCTAAATGGCAAAACCCCAGCTTCTACTACACTTCACTCCTCTCATCTTTCTTCTCCACAATGCCACCTCTTTGGCGAGTGCTTTTTTACGTCACTTATTAAAAAGTATTAAGGGTTTCAGAAAGGACAGATTTAGAAGGAAGACACAGTGATTCAAAAAGGGTAGAGGGAAATCAATGTCCAAGTAGGAAGGCTGACTGGCACTACACAACAAATAAAGTTTTTCCTCTGGAGCAATTCTAAACATGTCGAAGGATCATTCCATTCTCTATAGCAGTGGTTGGTTCTCAAGGATCCCTGAAAGTCAAAACTGTTTTCATGATACTAAGATGTTTTAATTCCGACACAGTAAACATCAATAGGTATAAACCACACAAACAAAAACTCTTTGGGGAATACAATAATTCTGCAGACTATGAAGGGGTCCCAAGGCCAAAAAGTTCGAAAACCACTGCCTTGAACTGTGAGGACAGATGTCTAGGTGTTAGCAGGTAAGTGGAATCCTCTTACTGACTTACAGATAGCTGACTTTCTTCTAAGGAATCTATAGAGTGGTCAAAGGTAGACCTTTGGGAGTCATATTGTCTACCTTGAATATATATCTAAAATAACGTATTCATTCAAAAAAGATCTACTTAACCCCCACTGTGGTCAAAAGTATTGAGATAACAAGAGACAAATGAAATTATAAAACATCCATAGCCCTCAAGAAACTTAAAATCTCTAAATAAATAACTATAAGCTACAAATTGTCATAAATGCACAAACATTTCGGTGCTGTGACAGCTGCAAAAAGTGAAAGATTATTTCAGATTGGGGTGGCAGAAACACAGTGTTGGTGGGGCTTCATGAAGAAGGCTTGGGAGAAGATGTGGAAGAGGAAGTTGAAGAGCAGACAAAACTGGAGATTTGAAGAAGAGGCCAGAAGAACCGCCAACATGGTTTAAAGGAAAGTGTAGAAAATACGCTGGTTCAGAAAGTTGGTGAGACCTGGGATTCTCTCTCTCTCTCTCTCTCTCTGGTAGGGCCTTTCTAGCCATAACAGAAGCAATTGCTATTTACCCTCATACTCAGAGTCATTAAGAGGCCAAACAATGGCCAAAGAAGCTTGGACTGATTACCTATGGTTGGCCAATCTATGAGAGTCAAAGAAATTTGGGGTTAAGGTAAGTCCTTAAAAAAATCTAGGCCCTAAACCTCCAGACATCTTGTGAGGTTTAAGCAGTCGAAACTTTTACATATTACATATCACTTTTGTCAGAGCACCCAGGAATTTGCATGTCATCCTTGCTCAGGGGCCATGCTAATCTTTATATAGTTCCAATTTTAGTACTTGTGCTGCTGAAGTGAGCGTGGTATTATTCTCTGTGTGGACAGGAGTGACCAACCAGAGATACAGATGACCAACTGTCATGACTGTTTTAGAAAGGTCTCCATTTGGTAAAAAGTTAGACTAGATCTTTTGGGTTATTTACAACTTGAGTTAGTCACAGTTAATAGGTGACTATAGAGACACTCTTCCTTATTTATAGAAAGGAAGCAACTCACTCTGCATGACTCTAGGAGTCACTGGGAGGCAGTGAGGGAAGTGAACAAGTTATATAACCATATGGTGTTGTCAATCATTAGGTCAGAAAATGAGGGAATCAAATCTCAGAATAAGAAGTCTATTGTATACCATCAAGGACCTTGCTAAGGCAGAACAGAAACATATCAGAATATATTCCCTACATTGGTGGCATTTCATTCCTTCAAAAATAGTTATTAAATGACTATGAGGGAAAGGCCCATGTATAATTATCTTTATCTCTCAACAGAAGTAACTACAAGGGAATAAATAAAGTGTCCTGAAAGGAGCACAACCAAAATGCTAAATTAAATACACCAGAAAAGATGTCTGGTCAGAAGTATTCTTTCTGCCATGAAAGAAGTGACATTTGAGCTGAATGTTTTAAAGTGGGCAAGATTTCTGATAAGCAGTGGCTGGGTGGAAGAGAATAGAATATTTCAGGCCAGGGAAACAGACAAAACATGCCAAGGCATAATCTGGGGAAGGTGAACTGAATTTGGCTAAAATGCAGGGTTTCCACACCTCAGAGATAAGTTACACTCTTTATTTAACTGAGGTCTTGCATAAAACTGTTCCATCTCAAATATTCTAATAGGAGTTACTGGCCTCATCTCTCACCTGGCTGTACTACTCTGGGACTTCTCACCATGTTTCTCCCCTTTCAGGTGCCTTCCCCACTTCCTCCTGGCTTTTCAGCCTTTCTTGTTATCTTCACTCTTTGAGGTTTTGTGCTTGTATCCCCAGTCCTTACCACAATGACTTAAACAATGTCAATAAACATTTATGAAGCACAGACAATGTGCCAAGGCACTGTGCACAGGGCTTAAAATGTGACTTTCCTGTCATGTAGAGAATATAGCAAAGTGTCAATTAAAAAGGAAGGGAAGTTGCTTCTATTCTAATATGAGGAATGTTATTTATACTTTCCTATGATCACGTAGCTAATGTGTCAGAGATGGATCTTCAATCAGGTTTCCCCAAATTCCCAAAGCAGAGCCTCAATCATACACCAAGATGCCTCAATTATTTGTCGAGATCACCCAGGTCACCACCATGCTTCCAGTTACCTAAAACAGGGCTTGTTAAACTTTTCCCACTTTAACCACTTTTCACCCAAGAAATTTATGTACACACACACACACACACACACACACACACACACACACACACACACACACACACACGGCATCCTCAACTTTTTCCAATTTTGTTCGCTTTCCTTATAGTATCAGTTTCTAACAGCTAGGTGGTGCAGTGGACAGAGCAATGACAGAGCAAGTCAGGAAGACCTGAGTTCAAATCCAGTCTCAGATACTTGACACTTACTAGCTGTGTGACCCTGGGCAAATCACTTAACCCTGACTGCCTCAAATCTGGGGTCATCTCCAGTTGTCCTGATGTATATCTTGCTACTGGACACAGATGGCTCCCTCCAATGGGGAGAGTGAGGCTGGTGACTGTGAGAAAATAATTATTAATGATGAATTTCCTGGAGACCTAGTTTTAGCCCATTCTCCCCCCACCCCTCCCCACTAGAAAGTCCAGTTCTTGGACTTTAGCTAATCTATTTGGGACCAGCCCAGGTGAACAAAAGAAATGGAGATAAAACTCTTTTGACAAATTAAACTGAACAGATGGGATTAAACCACACCTACAAGACTTTGCCTTGAGCAACTTGGGGGAAGAGTCTTTTTTCACACTTCTCCCAGATGTCATGATAGAGCTCATTTTAATTTGGACCCCACTCAAGTCAACCAATGGAATTTAAAGATGCTAACCAATTAGCTTTAATCAATGTATAATGACCAGCCTCTATCAAAAAGGATAAAACGCCTCAACCACACAAGGGTAGCTATCTTGGCGATCTTGGTGTGCTAAGACCAGCTCCCTTCGCTCGGAATGCTGTCAATTGGCGTGCACTCTCCTCTTAGGTCAGTGTAGATTTTGTAGGGCTTCTGAACTATTTGGGACCTCATGCTATCTCTCTGAGAGACCGCATGGGTCTTCTGGGGTTCTTCTTGGGAAAGGCTGGGTGCTAACTGCCACACAGTCAATTCTTTACTGGTATATATGTTAATTAATAATAAATGATTGCCAAAACGGATTCAGTAGCCGTTAATTTATAAGTAGCAATCATTTTTGAAATGCAGTAGCAACAAATAATTTGCATAGTTCTCCCTCACATAAATCCAATTAACTTCAAGTCATGACATTACCTCCCCATACTATACCATGGTCCTTTTCAAGAATGAAGGACAAGGGGGCAGCTAGGTGGTGCAGGATAAAGCACCAGCTCTGGATTCAGGAGTACCTGAGTTCAAATCCGGCCTCAGATACTTGACACTTACTAGCTGTGTGACTCTGGGCAAGTCACTTAACCCCCATTGCCCTGAAAAAAAAAAGAAAAGAAAAAAAAAGAATGAAGGACAAACAACAGTTTCTGGGTACCTCATTTGAATGGCCCTGGGTACCCCAGAGGTTTTAGGGGTAAATCAAAAGAACCTTCTCCTTGAGAAACTAAACCAAACACAGACTTACCTAAAGAGTTAAGTGGCACCGGATCGGGACTGAGCTAGCTCCAGTACTACCACCCTTCATTCCAGTCTCCCCCACCCCTGGGGAGACAAGATTAGGTGTGGCTGCCCCTCATCCAACTTCCCCCAGCCACCACCAGTCAGGGAGGGTCTTCCCCCAATAAAGGAACATTCCAGTCAGATGATCATCCCATCAGACCACCACCATCTTGTCCTCTATAAAAGAATTTCCCTGTCTCCTGTTGAGGAGATAGGTATCTCGGAGCCACACCTCTGTGCCATGCCTTCTCCCCATGAGAAGTCCAAGGATTTCTCTTGGTTTCCTTTCCCTAGCACCTAATTAAACTATTATTTTATTCTAATTGGGTTTGTGTGCAAATCTTTAAAGAGGAATTCCTAAGAACCCCTACTCCAAACCCCAAAACACTAACACCTGTCAATTCTACACGCATATCATCTATCCCAACTATCCTCTTTGTTTTGAGATGGGCATCACCCTAATTCAGGCCCTTCACATCCATACTACTGCAATTGTCTCCTAGTTCTATGCCTTTGAGTGGGTGCTATTATTACCATTTTACAGAAGAAGAAACTGAAGCAGTCACAGGGTCACACAATTATTAAGTGTCTGAGGCTGGATTTGAACTTGGGTCTTCCTGACTTCAGGCCCAGCTCTCCATTCTTTGTGCCACCTAAGCATCTTTGTGCTTAGTTTCCTTGCACCTATGATTTCTCCCTTCTATAAAATATCTTCCACCTAGCTGTTGATATTCTTTGTGCCACCTAAGCATCTTTGTGCTTAGTTTCCTTGCACCTATGATTTCTCCCTTCTATAAAATATCTTCCACCTAGCTGTTGATATTCTAAAAACACAAATCTGTCCCCATCACTCTTCTATTCAAGAAGCTTCAGTAGGCACCCATTGCCTTTAGGCTCAAATACAAAGTTCTGGTTGGCATTGCAAGTCTTCAATCTGGCCACAGAACTTGTCCTTCTAGGCTGATTACACTTCCCAACCAAACTGGCCAAACTACTGGTTCTGGGAACTCCACATAATGACAGGATCACTTGACTCTCAGAGCCTCCTGGGCTCCCCTGAGGCCTTTCCAAGTACTTTCCCCCTCTAATCACTGTGCATTTTTTATATGCTGTATTTACTTAGTTGTAAAAAATATTGGATTCACCTAATATAAGCTTTTGGCTGTCAGGAGCAATGCAGGTTGGATTTGTATCTTAGGCACCTAGCACGTTGCCTGACACACTGGAGGCATTTAATAAATATTTGCTGATTGAGTTATGAGATTATAATTATGTAAAAGGGCATATAAAAAGATGGGGGCATGCACATATACAATATACACACGAATGTACAAAATATAAATATAAAACCTGCAAGAAAAACTAAAGGCCTAGAATAAACTGAGACTTACATAGAAATAATCTTATAGTTGCATTCAGAACAAAGAAATGAAGAAGGTGATTAGGGTAGAAGATTGTTAATCAGAAGATGGTGAAATTATAGAACTTCTCAGTTCCTATTTTCATTTTAGCAAGGAGACTAGACTTCACACTGGAAACAGACAATGTAAACAGGGCTATATCTGAAGACAGGTGAGGAAAGAGGAAAATACTAGCTACTTTAAATGTGTTCTAGTCTTCAGACCCTTGATTTTTCTTTGATTTCTGGTAGCTATTCCTACTAAAATAACTTACAAAAATAATCTCAGAAATACTGACTTTTGCATAATTGGGACTTCATGCTAAAAATGGAGGGAAAAAAGGAGGATCCCAGAAAGTACAGGGTCAGTATGACTATGATCTCTAAAATATTTTAAAAACAAATCATTTAGGGAACAGTTTGTAAGCATTCAGAAACTAATATAGTGATTACTTGCCAACATATGTTTTTCAGGCCAAGATAATCACACGTTTACTGAATTGCCTTCTCTTCCTTTTCTAATAAGGTCACTAGCTTGATAGACAAATGGGATATTGTATACACAATTTATCTGTTGCAGCCAAGATTTTAAGAGTCTTTCATAACAGCCTGATTGATAAAAAAACATTAAACCTTGCAGGATAACTCCGGGTAAGCATTTCATTAATGGCTGTGTTGGTCTAGTCAACAAAGTGAGATGGATGTAGATATACATTTATCAATTATCTAAATTATACAAAATTGAGCTAACATACAAGATGACAGATTGAAACTTAATGACCTTAACAAGCTAGCAAAATACTGCTCATGAAACAGGTATGATCGGGGGTGACGGAATGAAATAAAACTGTAGCAACCCAATGGTAAATAATCAAATTGAGAAAAGAGGGGACATCTAAAAAAACCACTGTGATAACATCAAGATGACATTAAACAAGGATAAATGGAAAGCTCTCTCTATTATATCTGGTTGTGTGATTTTAATGACCAAACTTGGATAGAAGAAGACCTGAGGGGCAGCTAGGTGGCACAGTGGATAGAGCACCTGAGTTCAAATCCAGCTTCAGACACTTGACACTTACTAGCTGTGTGACCCTGGGCAAGTCACAGAAGACAATGATGACGACCTGAAAAAATGTGACTTCCTCCCTTCACTACAGAGCGGGGAAAGCTGATTGCATATATCAGATTGTTTATGTGTTACTTAGTTTTACTAAATTACTTTTCATCTCCTCTTTGTTATAGGAGATGGTTTGCTGGGCAGGGAAGGGTAAATATAATTTTGGAAGTATAATTTGGTATCAAAATAAGATAATTTTCTAATTAAGTCATTTAAAAACCCCATCTCGGGGCAGCTAGGTGGGGCAGTGGATAGAGCACCAACCCTGGAGTCAGGAGTACCTGAGTTCAAATCCGGCCTCACACACTTAACACTTACTAGCTGTGTGACCCTGGGCAAGTCACTTAACCCCAATTGCCTCACTAAAAACAAAACAAAACCAAACCCATCTCTATGTTTAAGTATATTTTTAAAAAGCCATACTGGGGAGTTTGCTTTTCAAAAACAGATTATATGCATTGATTACTTTACTCTGCTTGCTTCCTCCCCCAGGCTGTGTCAAGAAAGACAAAATGATTGCACCACAAAAGAGAAAAAGGTAGAGGGAAGCATCAGAAGAAAGGAGGTACACTAGTTACTGATGGCTAGAGCAAAGGAACCTAGCTTGATAGGCCAGCTCCCTCTCTCCCCCGCTCCAAAGGAGCATCTACCCTATTTGGATGTACTTCTCTCTGCTTGTCAAGTGTCCCTTCTTTCAGCCCATATGTCCTGCTTGGCTAAAGAGCAGGCTATAAGAGTATCCCTGTTATAGACATTAATTCCAATATAAAGATTCTGTCTGTGATTCCAAAGCAGGTGAGCAACCATTGTAATTTAATTACTTTTAAAAAGTGTACAGAAATGGCAATTACATTTCTCTGATTTCATGTATGTGCTGTGTATTTAAGAAAAAAGATTTGGGGGAGTTTTAGTTGGCTGCACGTTAAATGAGTCAACAGTATAACTGGGCTGCTAAAGTTAACATAACCTTAGGCGGCATTTAAAAAATACAGTATCCAGATCATGGAAAGTAATAGTCCCACTGTACTCTGTGCTACTCAGACTACACAGTGGACTTCTGTGTTCATTTCTGAGTGCCACGTCGTAACACATCCACTTAAAAACTGTAGAGCATGGCCAGAGAATAATTTAGGTGTGAAGTTTGAAGGCACCATAGATGGTGAGTCTAGAAAAAGCCTACAGAAAGATATAATAGATCAAAAATCTGAAGGGAAGTTACAAAAAAAGGAAGTCTCCCAGTTCTGTCTTGCTCCAGAATGCAAAATGAGGAAAAAATCAGTATAAAGTTACAAAAAGGCAGATACTGGCTTAACAAGATAAGTTTTTCCACAATGAAATGAGTTCAAGTTATAGTGGACACTTGAAGAAACTGGCTAATCATATAACCTGGATTAAGGTTAAAAAAAAAAAAGTTAAGTATTGTACAAGACACTGTTAGGGACTAGAAGAGCTAAAAAGCTAAGATGATCCCTAGCTCCAGGAATACAGCAGCCAAATAATAACAAAGAGAACATGGGAGCCTGAAGACGACAATTCAGATTGTAGCTCTTCCACTTAGTAGCTGTAGATCCTGGGAAAGGTCACAACCTCTTGGATTCTTAGTTTCCTCCATTGTGAAATACTTAATGCTACCCATCTCACAGAGTTGTTTCAAAGATCACTGGAGGATATATAGTAATTAATAGCTTTTTAAGACATGAAGTGCTATAAAATATAGCAACAAAATATACAAGTAACTACGACCTAAGTGTCTAATAAGTACAAAGTAACAGTTAAGGGGGAGAAATTATGTACCTAGGGATGATCAGGAAAGACTTCATGGAATAACGTTTAAGTTGAGAAATTTTTGTTGTTCAGTTGTGTCTGACTCTTCACTACCCCTTTGTTTTGGCAAAGATACTAGAGTGGTTTGCCATTTCCTTCTCCAGCCCATTTGACAGATAAGGAAACTGAGGCAAACAGGGTTAAGTGACTTGCTCAGAGTCACACAGCTAGTCTGAGGCCACATTTGAACTCAGGAGTCTTCCTGACTCTAAGCCTGACACTCTATTCACTGCACCACCACAGGTTTGGGAGGCAGCAAGTACATAAAAGAGAAAATTCGGAGTGCAAGAGCAAAAAGGGTCACAGAATCATACATTTAGATCTAAATCCACTTAGTCCAACTCCCTCATTTTACAGATGAAGAAACATGTGCAAAGACATTAAGAGACTTGCAAAGGGTCGAACAAGCAGTGAAGATTTTAAGTCAGGCTCCTGATTCTAAATTCAGTCCTCTATTCAATATTCTACATTGCCTCTTTAAACATGAGTTGAGGGGCAGCTAGGTGGCGCAGTGGATAAAGCACCGGCCCTGGATTCAGGAGTACCTGAGTTCAAATCCAGCCTCAGACACTTGACACTTACTAGCTGTGTGACCCTGGGCGAGTCACTTAACCCCCATTGCCCCACCAAAACAAAACAAAAAAAAACATGAGTTGGACCCAAACCATGGAAGGCCTTGAATATCAGTCCTGCACTCTTTCATGGGCAAACAGATGCAATGAATATTTGGGGGCACAGTTCAGGTTTAGAGCACTTTTACCAGGCAGTACTGTGTAGAAGTGACTAAAACTCAAGAGATCTATGCAAGATCACTGGTTAGGCAAGAGATAATTCAGACCTGTATTAAAGATATTTTGGAAGAGTATCTGGAAGAAGAGATAAGCTGGTTGCCAAATGCTTCCACATCTTTGCTCAAATGGGACCCCATGTCTACAATACACTCCTCCATCTTCATTTTGTTGTTCAAAGCACAGCTTAGGTGCCACCTCTTACAAGAGGCCTTTCTGATTCGTCCAGATATTTCTCTCTTGGAATTATTTTGTAGATATTTTTTACTCATATACATTTGTACATTTTGTATTTCCCAAACAAAATGTCAACTCCTTAGGGGCAGGGGACATTTTTGTCTTCATATGCTCTGCACCTGGCAGAATATCTTACAAGTAAGACCTCAATAAATCCCCTTGTTAAATTTAACTGGGGGAGATGGGGAAAAGGATTAGAGGATTAAGAAAGGAAGAAATACAGAAGTAATTCTTGTACTTCATGGTTAAAGGTTGGATTAGATAACCTGTAAGATCCTTACAAACTTGATGAATCTCTGGATTTTTGGACATCATAATTTTATGCTGTATCCTTGATTTTATTTACTTTTTCTTGATTATTTCACTATTATTAATAATGAATTCTTGGGGAGGGGGGAGCAGCTAAGTAGCAGTGGATAAAGCACCGGCCCTGGATTCAGGACAACCTGAGTTCAAATCCAGCCTCAGACACTTGGCACTTACTAGTTGTGTGACCCTGGCCAAGTCACTTAACCCTCATTGCCCCACAAAAAAAAAAAAAAAAGACTTCTATGAATACGACTGTGATCTTTATCTCCAGGACTAACTGCTCCCCTAAGCATGAGTCTCACATTTCCAATTGCCTGCTGTACATCTCTTGGATCAAATCTAAACGTGCCCAAAGCTGAATTTATTGCCCCTTCCCCCAAACCTGTCCATCTCCCTAACATCATTATTTCCACACCAGCATTTTCCATGGTCATCCACGCATAAAAACATCAGAATATTTGCTTCTTTCCCCTCTCCTTATATCCATTCAGTTGCCAAACTCAGTTCTGTCCATTCCAACATTTCTTAAATGTCTTCTCCCTTTCGTTCCTATTTTTCTGGTTTAGTCTCTCAGTATCTTTAGAGACTACTGCAATAGTCTTAATTCAGTTTCCCAATCTTCAGGTTCAGAATTCTGATTACAATACTTCCTAGGTCAAGAAAGTATCCATCTGGCCTAATACGAATGCCTCCCTTTCATGTACTCATTTAACAATAATCCATCACTAAATCCTTGAGGATTGAACCTATTCCTTGTTCTACCTGTACATCCCCAGCACTTTGCACAGAGTAGGTACTTAATAAATATTTGAAGTGAATCTCTTGGAAACTTGAACATTGTGGCCAGATGGAACCCATCAGAAGCTTGTGAAAGTTTCATGGATTCAGGCAGCATGCTTTATAGGCATTAATTACAATTCCCTAGAGATACAGGAATACGTCTATTTGTTGATTAATTTAATGTTTAACTATGAAATCTTTTATACTGTAACTTAATTCTTGCTGGCACAAACGTCTTTGCCACTAGATACTGGTTCCCTCATGGCACAGTGCTTGTTCTACTTCCTTGTATTCTCCATTGTGCCTAGCATACACTCAGATATTTGCTTTTGTTTTAGTTAATACTTAGTTCTAACAGATTTTTTAATTAGGGAGGTTTTAAAAAAACACACACAAAACCAATTCCAAATAGTTTTCAGGTTAAAAAACTGAGTAACAGATCAAAGCACATGGACACTATATCTACAAAGTCTTTTCCATCTTAGTAGCTTTATTTTAGTGGAGATAGAGCAGAGGTAAACTGAAACTGCTCAATAATATAAGGGTATCCAGATGAAATCGAAACATTATAAATATACAGCAATTATTTATGGGCCAGTTCTAAATGAAATGACCTTTAAAGAAAGAGAATTTAAGATGACAGCTATTTCTAAAAAGTTTCTGATGAAACAGTAAAATTATGGTGTACTGATTAGATTGATGAAGAAATAAGATTTATTTTATTTGCTACAAATATCATTCGGCAGAAGACTTACTTGAATATTGCAAAAATCACACTAGTAAATTTGCAGAGTATAAACTCTGCCTTGAGCAAGTCATTTGAATTTCTCAGACTCCCATCTCAATCAGTTACCGTCTTGTCATTTTGACCTTCATAACACCTCTCCTAAATGCTCCTTCCTCCCATCTAAGATATAAGATCCTGATCCAGGCCCTCAAAACTTCACACTATTGCAATAGTCTTCTGTTTGGTGTCCCTAACTCAAGTCTCTCCCATCTTTTGACCTTCTTAAAGTATAAGTCTGACCATGTCACCTTAATTCAACAAATTTCAGTGGCTCCCCATCACTTAAAAAGTTCAAAGCCCTTCATTACCTGGAACCCTTCTAGTTTTCCAGTCTTCTTATATATACTTTTTCTTCCCCTCACATACTCTCTAGTGACACTGGTCTTTCTTTCTTTTTTTTTTTTTTAACTGTTCCTGACTCAAAACACTCTCTCTCAACTCTAGGTATTTTCTGTCTTCTCCCCTCCCCGCCCCCTAATGTCTAAAACTCTTGTCCTTTTCATCTCCACTTCCTGGCATTCCTAATTTTTTAGTCCCAGCTAAAATCCTTCTACCAGAAACCTTTAATCCCCTTTAAAGTTACTGCCTTTTCCCTGTTGATTATCTCTAATTTATCTGGTATATGTCTTGTTTGTACAAAGTTGTTAGAATGCTGTCTTCCCCCATTAGACTGTTTCTTGAGAGCACCTTTCTTTGTATTACCAGTGATGAACACAGTGCTTGGCACATAGTAAGTGCTTAATAAATTCTTGCTGAATGACTTCCGTTTGCTTGTGGGCCTCTGAGGAATGCATCTGAAATACTATATAAATATGAGTTATGATTAAGCCTTTAATTGTTTAAACCCCACCCATCTTTTCCTCAGGGATGCTAAAGAATAGTAAAACCCTAAGGTCTCCACCTGATTCTCAAACAAAAGGGATGGAAATATTAACAGCTTTGGGTGGATGCCCTCGATGCACGATGCAGAACCATGAAATGTTCAACATTATGTTGCAGAAGAGAAACATCATGAGAAATAACAATAGAATATCAGACATAGTGAAAATAAGTACCCTCCAATAAAAAGGTTGAACAAGTTTTGTGTTTTTGGACAGAAAGTAGTAGCTTTAGCCAGCTTCTAGAACGCATTATACCTTTTGTGAGGAAGGCAGCATTGGACAAATGCCTAGATCTGTGGATGATATGTGGTAAAGAAACATGTACACTGTAGCCTCATTGTAACACCAACTGTATAACACATAGGACCACCCTGTACCCTTTCCAAAAGGGTTTAGTTACAAGGAGTACTGGAAGAAGCTATTTATAACTTAGACTTACCTATAATGTCATTCTACATCATGGACTGCATTACAGAGTCTGGTTTAATTCCAACAGACATGATTTTTATTAAGATGCCTAGTCATCCCTGTTCCCTTCCCTGCCCTCCAACTTGCTAGTTTGTTTTGTTTTTTAAAAATGACAGTCAAGTAATTTTTAACAAATCCGACAATGAGTCCTTACTTTTAGGTACCTCATTTCTCTATTCGAGGAAAGGCTGATCCATATATAAGAAATGACAGTTGCCTTTGGAAATGGAGACTATTGAAAATGACTGGAAATGATTATATTTGGAAGACAATTCCCATTTTCATGGTAAATTCATCATAATTCTTATTAGGCACTTTGTTACATAAGATCAAAGTTGTTCCTGTGGGGATAAAAAAAACCTGCATGTCAGACTCACGTTTTCATTGGTGTAGCAAAGTTCTGGTGAGCAAACTCCAGCCAAAAATGTATGTCAACCACAAACTATTATGGAGCTGGAGCTTAAGAGTTGTCTTCCAGCCTTGAAGATAAGTATATTCTAAGGCTAATTCTCTATTTACCCACTTGATCTGTCTCCTTCGGCTTAATTTAAGAGCCAAATGCTAGGATTAGAGCAGTATAATCTTTTACAAAACACAGTGCAGGTCAGGTCTACTAAGGTTCTGAACTATAAAAATTCCTCACTGTTCTGAACACAAAAGGATTCCCCACACCGGATTAGTAACAACCCTTAAGCTAGGCTCAAAGACTAATTCTGATCCCTTATGCGGCTGAAGGAAAATCAAGAATTCATAGAATGACTGATCAGAGAAAATCAGTAAAGCTTAAGAGAATAATTTTGTTTTGCATGGATGATGCTGAACACAAATTAAAAGACAGAAAGCAACTAGGTCCTCTACATGGGTAACTGCACATATCTTTAAAGGATATTAGATGTGGAAGGGGTCACAAGACTGGAAATTTATTTTGAAGATTAAGACTTCTGGGATAAAGATAACTTGACTTTCCCCAAGTTCACAAGAATACAATTCTTTTTCTGCAGCAATTCTGGTATAAGTAAT
Organism: Dromiciops gliroides; assembly: GCF_019393635.1. NCBI lineage: Eukaryota > Metazoa > Chordata > Mammalia > Microbiotheria > Microbiotheriidae > Dromiciops > Dromiciops gliroides. The sequence goes on along the minus strand of NC_057865.1, from coordinate 104,975,941 downwards.
GGAAAGGTTGGCCAATAGAGGGGTCCAAGGAGGATAATAAAAATAGATGTTTCTAAAAATCAAGTTGATGGTAAATTCTGACTGTTAGGCTAAATTAGGATTAGCTCCCATAATTATGTATTATTGCTAACAGTAGCTAACGTTAATATAATAGAAGTTTACAAAGTATTTTTACATATTCTCTCATTTGACTCTTACCCTGATGAGAAAACTGAAGCTGAGAGAGCTTAAACACCTTTTCCCAGAATCACACAGGTAATAAGTATCTGAAGCACATCTTTGTAACTTTAAGTCCAGGAGTCAGTCTATGTACTGGTAGTATTGTTGGGCAAAAATCTAAAATTATACAACTATTCAAGGATTTTTATTTCAAGCAATTGTAGAGGGAAGAGCATGAGTTAGAATAGATGACTCGTGTACCCAGGAGACTAATGAAAAACTTTAAGAATAAGGTATTTAACAACAACTTTTTATTCCACCATCTTGGTAAAAAAGAGACTCAAACACCACCCAAAATTCTAGACTGTCCACAGTGATAGCTGAGTATAGCAAAAACAGATCAAACCCAAACCCACGGTTTCACGAAAAGGATTTTTGAAATCCCTATTTTGTGTGGATTTTCCACTTCAATCTAGCCTTCTTCCTATGTCTGAAATGGAAAATATACCCAAGTTGTGTTTTATATTTCAGTCCCTTTACTGAAGGAAAGGTCTTTTGAATGAAATTGTGCATGTCTTTGATTACTTAAAATACCAGCATTAAAAACAGAAGACCTGAAATCAATACTGAAAATAATAACTTCATGCCTACGACACAAAAAAATGAGTAGCACTTAAAAAACAACAGATAAACATCCTAAAATTATCTCAGATAGCAAATAAAGTCTCCTTATTCACTCAGTCGGACCATTTTTTTAAAATTCAGCAATAAAAGTTTAAATGCTAACTAAGTATTTTAAAGTGACTAAGACTCATGCCGAGATTAAAATGTTTTTCTCTGAAAACGATCCTTAATAGTTCACTGCGTACAATACCAAGTGGGCTAAGTAAGACACAGCAGAAATCCCTGTTTATCCTAGAGCAAAGCTGATTTATGGGGAGCGCAGTAATCATCTGAACACCAAGGTTTTGTTGCTTCCAGAAGTGGAGAGGTAGATTCCGGACCGGAAAGGCGAGTTGCGTCCTCAAGATAAGTTAGGGGAGGACAGCTTTCTGGGCCTCGAATTTGGTTCTAGACAAAGCCCAGAATCGTCAAGTCGGATAAATGGGGAGAGGAAAAATACAAAAACGACTTCTCACAGCGGGGGAGATAAATAACAGCCTTTGTAACTGGTTGTAGCCGGTCAGTCCCGAGGAGAGAAGGCCGGAGAGTCCAGGGCAACCTCGCCGGGGCCCTCTTCGGGGACTCCACGGGCTCAAGAAAAGACCTTGAGAGCCAAAGGAAGAACGACACCCCCCCAACCCCCACTTTCTCCCTGGGAAACCCGGGAGATAAGATTTGGGGGACAAATTCACGCATGACACGAGCAGGGATAAAGGGGGGCTCACTCCACTCCTTACTGCTCGAATGGCGATTTCCCCCCAATTTCATGGCCTGCTATGCCTTAAAGGAAAAAAAAAAGGGGGGGGGAGAGAGGCTGGGCGGGGGCACCCAGCTAGGACACCCAGAAATAAAGCGGTGAAGCCGCCAGGAAGGAGCCCCCAAGTCTGGGGGCGCCCCGGTTGGGGAGGAGCAGGCCGCGGGGTGCGGGGGCTGCGGCGCCCCCGGGCGGGGGTCATGGAAACGCCGGCTTTCTCTCTCTTCCCCGCCCCCCCCCCATCTTCCCTCAGCTTGAGCCGCTTTACCTGCAGGTGACCTGTTTGGTCCAGCCACCGCTGCTGCCTCCCCCTCCTCCTCCCGCCGCCGGGGACTGGGAAGCGACTGTGGGGGTGAGGGTGGGGGAGGCCGCTGCCACCGCCGCCGCCGCTGCCGCTCCTGATGTTGTGGCTGTTGTTCCGGGAGCTGCAGCCTCCGCCATTACTGTTTATCCCACACAGCAATGGCACCGGAACTTCCGGGATCACATACTTCCGGTCAGGCGGCAGGGGGAGGAGGGAGGAGAAGAGGGAGGAGAGCCCGGGCTTGCCTCTCCCTCCTCCTCCTCCCCACCACCTCCCCAAATTGCGTTGCGTCGCGTTGCGCCACCCCTCTTCCCCCCGACCATGTCCACCCCTCTATCCCGCGTCCTGCGCTGAACAAAAGGGGGGACTCGGTCCCGGAGCTCCCTCTGCCCGCCCACCCGGTTCCTCTGGCTCCTCTCTGATTGGTGGAGCGCACTTTCTACCGGCAACAAGGAGGAGCTAGTAACCGGGACTGTGTACAGGTGTGCTCCGTCTCCAATCACCGTCATCACCGTATCCTCATGGAGAGCATCGTCAGCATCAGCCTGGCAACCGAACATTTGAACGCCGCCTCCTCCGCCGGGTCTCTCCAGTCTACTTTGTTTTACAAAGTTGGCCCCTAGTCTTCTCCCCCCCCACCCCCCACCCCCGTAAGCTTCTCAAGGAAAGGCGCTGCTATTTGCCTGGCTTTGTACCCTGGCCCTGGTACATAGTAGGAGCTTAATAAATGTTTATTGATGGGCTGACTGGTCGCTCGCTATCCATGAATACGTACTCATCTATATAAAGAGAAATGCGTATCTAGATACACATATCTAGATCTAGATGAATGTCTATTCATGCTCACATACATGATGTTTGCATTAGCTAAGGGATCTGTGGTCGATAAAAGCTTTGGCCCAAATTATGTAGCATGTCTGCCCAATATTCTTAAGCCTCTCTTAAGATGGCTTTATTCTAATCATTCAATTAGCAAGCATTTATTAAGTGGCTTACTATGTGCCAGGCACTAGGGTTACCAAGAAAGGCAAAAGACAGTCCCTGTTTTCAAGGAGTTTACAATCCAATTTGGGAGATGACAGGCAGACACCTATGTACAAACAAGACATATGGGATAAATTGGGGATACCTGTTATCTACTCCCAGGAAGGTATACCTGTAATCTGCTCCAATCTTCCAATCACCTGTCATCTGTCCATGGAAGCTCAGGCTGTTCTGGTCATTGAGGTCAAAACTCGACAGTATTATAACATAACTGAAGGCCTGAATGAAAAATTCAAGTCAGTCTCATGAGCTAGGATGATTTTCCTTTCAGGCTGCACGCTGAACTTCCTCTACCATGACTCAGCTCTTCATCCTGAAGCCTCACTCCAACCCTGGAAGTGACACATTGGAAAAACTCTACACCCCTGTGGCCTCTCCCTCACCTTGGATGACTTCTTCCAGAACTTCCATATAAAGAGAGCACTCAGGCTAGCTATATTCCAGACTTTCTCTATCATACCTCCACAAAGGGTAGGGTTTGCCTTCCTTTTACCTTTTCCAGGTGCCTTTTTTGTTTAGTCTTCTCTAATTCAAATGTAAGCTCCTTGAGTGAAGGAATACATCTTCAGCTTCCTTATTTCTAAGCTATGGGAAGTTGAACTAGATGGTCCCTATGACTCTTTCCAGCTGTAAGAATCTATGAAGCTATGGTAGAAAATAAGTAGAAAACGTCATTGCAATCCTACTTTCACTTATAGTTTAGCTAAGGAGAGAAGATCAATGTAACCTGAAACACCTAGGAAGAAATTGTAAAGGAAAATTTAATTGTCAGTTAATAAAAGTGTGTTACAAGTTATGGTGGTCCCTGTCCAGAGTTTCCAGCCTGGGTATAAGCAATTCCCTAAAGACAGTAACATTAACACCAAGATTGTCTTGGCTATATGGTTATAATCATAACCTGGTATTTTGTTTTCTTGTTCAGAAGGAATTAGCCTAATTTAAGGAAAGATACCTTAGACCAATTCTTAACATGGGATCCCTAGAGCCCTAAGAAATCTATAGGTTGATTTTAGGGATTCATTAAATTGCATGAAAAAAATTATACTTTTATTTTTACTAGCCTTTAACTTAAATTTAACATTTCTTTCAGTTATGAATTCAACAACAACAACAACCCATGATTCTGAGAAGAGGTCCATAGGCTTCACTAGTCAGCCAAAGAGATCCAGGATACAGAAAAGGTTAAGAACTCCTCCCCTAGATTGTATCACCATCCAGGTCAATCAATCAACTGTTAACCTGGAAATTAATGAAACAATCAGTATAGGAGAAACAAGGTCTGTAATCGGGGTAGAGGAGCTATAACTTGAAGTATGGCAAAGAATGCTAGGAATACTCAAAGATGGGAACTGAGGACAGGATTTATCTGGGGTAACAGAAAAAAAGGGAACTATGAGACTGCCCTTGAGTGAAGTACAGAAGCTACTTAACTCTAAATAGAAACTACTTAATGTAAGTGGACCCTTTTAGATAATAATCCTGGGAGTAAGGTGGGGAATCTTTGGGAGGGGATAGTTTGTTTGGGGGAGATTCATAAAACAAGCTAGAGTCTGTAATTGACAAAGATCGGTTAGCCCCAGACAATTCATTGGCCTTGAATGGGGAGTAAGTAGGGATCAGTCAGTTCTCAGGAAATTGTCTTTATCACAAACAACCAGAATTTATTGTCTATTTGTGCCTGGTACTGAGCTAGACCGGGAAGGTACAAAGACAACAGCAGAACAGTCCTTTACATTGAGGAGCTTGCAATATTCCTATGGGAGAAATGTACATAAGTAAGTATATACAACATTATATGTTGTAAATATAATATTGTAGAAAAGGCACTAGCAGCTGGGTGGGGAATCAGAAGTCTTCTTGTAGTACTTGAGTTGAGTCTTGAAGGAAGCTAAATACTCTACTAAATCAGTGCTTCTTAAACTTTTTCAACTCGTGACCCCTTTTTGCCCAAGAAAATATTATGTGACCCCGGGTATAGTGGTATATAAAATAGGTAGACATTACCTTTTACTGTTACCAAATTTTTCGCAATCCCCACATTCAGTTATGCACAGTTTAAGAAGCTTTGTACTAGATGAAGGTGAGGAGAGAATATATGCCAGGCATGGGGAAACAGCTAATTATCTAATGTGGGGAACAGTAACTTTGACTATTGTGGAAATACTTCCACATGGTATGGAAGAAGGGAAATAGTGCACAGTAAGTCTGGAAAAGGTAGGGTGGGGCTTAGGTCGCAAAGGAACAGATGATTTTATATTTGATCCTAAGGACAGTAGGGGACTTGAATAGGAGAATTACATGGTCAGATCTACACTTTGGGGAGAATCATTTTTGCAGCCTCTTGAGGAGGTGGCTAAGGGAGGTGTGATAGCACCAGCATCTATCAGGGTTCCCTTTTGGGAAGGGACGCCTAATGGCTCGGGCTAGATTTTTCCTAAAAGGCAACAAAGCTGGACTTGATTGGCCAGGGGAGATAGGTCAAGGCTCAAACCATGCCTTCTTTGACCCAGCTTCCTAGGAGCCTCTTGGCTTCCTGGTCACCTAAAGGCCTAAAAAGGCCCACCCAAGTGGGATCTGCACTCTCCGGATTTGGTGGATGCCCTAAGACCTCACACTCCATCTAGATGACCAGATCAGTTTCCCAGTGGAGACAAAAGGGAGACTTTTTCTATACAAGTGCTATGCATTCTTTCTAAGTTAAGGCTAAGTGAACTTCTTTTTGTTAAATGTTTAATGATTTGCAAATGCATCACTGTGTTCCAAAACCTTACCCTTTAACAATGCTGGCCTAAGTCAGGCCCACATCTAGCAGGGAGAGACTAGAGGCAAGGAGAACAATTGAGAAGCTATTGCAATAGTCCCAGCAGGAAAGACCTAAGCTAGAGTAGCTATGTGAAAAAAAGGGAAGGGGAAGCATACAAGAGATGTTGTGAAGTTATAAACAACAAGATTTAGAAACTAGATATGTGAGATGAGGGAAAGTAAAGAGTACAGGATGACACAGAAATTTCAAACCTGCATAACTAAAAGTATCTACAGAAATAAGGAAGCTCAGAAGAAAGGTGGGTTTTATTTGTTTTGTTTTGTTTTGTTTTGTGGGGCAATGACTTCCCCAGGTTCACACAGCTAGTAAGTGTCAAGTATCTGAGGGCTGATTTGAACTCAGGTCCTCCTGAATCCAGGGCCCCTGCACCACCTAACTGCCCCAGGCTTTTTTTGTTTGGTTTGTTTTGTGGTTTGTTTGGTTTTTTTGTGGAGAAAGGTGGGTTTTTAGAGGAAAGATAATGAGTTTATTTTATAAATGTTGAGCTTGAGATGCCTATGCGACAACCAGTTACAAACAATATGGAATTCATGATGGAAGCTCAAGAGGCTATTATAATATGAATAATATACTATAAATTGGAATATAATAATCTAAGGCTAGATATAGAGATCTGAAAGTCAGCAACATAGACATGATAACTAAACCCATGGGAGTCGATGAGGTACTAAAGAGTATAAGGGGTAGCTAGGTGATATGGTGGTCCTGAAGTTGGGAGGACCTGAGTACAAATCTCACCTCAAACACTATCTGTGTGACCCTGGACAAGTCACTTAACCTCAATTGCCTGAAACATCGGAGGCTGTCTCCAGTCATCCTGATATGTATCTTGCCACTGGACCCAGATGACTCTGGAGAACACAGTGAGGCTGGTAACTTTGCACATCCCTGCCTCACTTAAATCCAATTCAGTGCAAGTCATGACATCAACCCAATGTCATGGTCCTCTTCGAGAATGAAGGACAAACAAACAAGAGTATAAGGAGAGAAGAGAAGAGGGCCCAAGAGAGTATGGTCATCCAGCAAAGTAAACTGAGGAGTGGTAAGGACAAGTAGGAGAAGAACCAAGAGAAAGCAGTGTCTTAAAAACCCAGATTGGAGAGAGCGTCCAGGAGGAATTGATAGTCCACAGTGTCAAATGCTGCAGAGGGGTCAAGAAGGATAATGAATGAGAAGAGCATCAGACTTGGTATTTAAGAGATCATTGAAGAGTAGAAGAAATTCAAACAAGAAGGACTGTGTTGGCATTTGAGTAGATACTTGAAAGATAGGTCATAAAATCATAGATCCAGAGCTGGAAGACTTCAGAGGCCACCTTTCCAACCATCTCTTTTTAGAGACCAGGAAACTGGGAGGTTAAGGCACCTTGAGCAAATCACTCACTCAAGGCCACACAGACATTTAAGTACCAGTGCCAGGGCTCCATTCACTGTATGTATGTATATATGTACATATGTATAGTGTAATGATTGGAATGATGCTACCTACTGGAGACTTGCTGTGGGAAAGCTCCGCCATGAGGAAAATGCCTCAGAGGGCAAGGCCATGTGGCTTTTCCTTGGCGTCAGGAAATGATGTTTGCTCATGGGTGCTGTCTATCAAGGCTACCAGCCAATCAACTTGAGGAGCCTCCTATTTTCTGGGAGGAGACAGAAAGGAGGAAAGAGAGCCTGCATGGAGAGCTCTCGCTCTTTTGGGTTCCTGATTTGATGGTGGTGGTGGCTGCGGCAGAGGACTTCACAGGAAATTTGAGAAAAGATAGGAATGCCAGGCTGTTGGAATTCTGTTCTCAATCTTTTTCTTTCTATTTTTCAATAAACCCTTAAAAACCTAAACTCGTTTTATCAGTGATTTTAGTCAGTTTCCCCCAAAACTGGGGGAACAGATTAGAATCCACATTTAGAATCTTAAATTACACAATAGTCATACAAAACAAATTCTTATGGTGATTTTTAAAAATTTACTATAATTTTTGCCTAAATTTTATATAAAATCTCTGCATTGAGATTTGTCATCTTAGCCCAATTTAGGTATTAAAATTATGTTTGTCTCATAGAAAGGGCTTGGTAGAGTGCTTCCTTTCTAAGTTTTTGAGAATGATTAGTATAAGAAATAACAAAAGGGATCATATGAACTGATGCTGACCAAAGTGAGCAGAAACAGGAGAACCATTTATACAATAACAACATCATAGTAAAGATGAACAACTTTGAAAGACAAGATGTGATCCACACAATAACCCACCGTGATTTCAGGATACTGAGAATGAAGAATGTTACCCACAACCTTGCAGAGAGGGAATGGATTCAATAAGCAGAAAGAGAAATTATTTTTGGATATAGCCAGTGTAGGAATTTGTTTTGCTTGACTGTGCATATTTATTACAAGGGATTCGTTCTTTTCTTTTTTTCCCCCCAGTATGGGAGAAAGTTGGGAAGGAGAGAAGAATAAGCTAGCATTTATATTGTACCTACTATGTGCTAGGCACTGTGCTAAGTGGTATACAAATATCTCATTTGATCAAATAATTGCTTGATAATTTAGAAATAATTAAGAAAATAATTGCTTCTTAATTGAAAAAATTAAAATTTAATTAAAAAAAGAGAGCACCTTGCCTTATTCCATCAGTGACTGGTGAATACACTATCATTAACTCTGACCTGAAAAGCAATCCCTTCATGGATTTGAATTAATTTCTTTGGGTCGTATCTGAAGGAGGTTGGCAATCAGTTCTTCAGCTCTGTTGGAGAAAAAGAGACCCAGGAGAAATGCCATGTTCAGGAATAGAGTGGATGGAACAGACTGAAGCTAAGCCTTGTATTTTATCTCTCAGGAACTAGGGCAAGGACAGAGGGTCTAGTGGCAGGAAAACCACAGCTATCTTTGTCTATTCTTCTCCCTCCATGAAGAAATTGTACTCTCAGGCCTCTTTGGCTGGTCTTCCAACGACAGCTTCATCAGCAGGCCCTTCCTAAATCTGGTTACATGGGACACACATTATTCTTATTAGCATCAGAAGGCTTTCTAAACCTAGATTTCATTGATTCAGAGATCTTTTTCAAACTGATACCTGGAATTCTGGGGAGAAGCTAGCTTTGGTCAGGTGTGGGGAGCAAAGTGGGAAGTAATTGGCTATGGGTGAGCAAACCAATGCTGACAAAACAGAAAAATAGAATTAAAATATCTTCTCAAAGATTGCCATGGAGCTTCAAAGTAACTCTGAGAGGAAAGGGAACAGGGGTTAAAAGGATACATGCCTCCAATATCAAACCTATTGAGAGGAAAAACAACCACCACCTCAACAAACCTAACCCCCAAAAAGGACAATGCTGGAAACATAGAGGAAAATATAAGCCTAGTTTCCTAAATGAGTTAATCTAATAAAATGAAACTGAGTGACAGATAAGATAAGAAAAACCCTCACAACCTATAGTTTACAAGGAACACATTTTAAAGGCAAAGATATACATAAAATAAAAATCAAATGTTTAAACAAAATTTATTATGTATCAAGTATATCCAAAAAAAGCAGAAGTTGCAATCATGCTATTAGAAAAAGCAAAAACAAAAACTCACAATATACAAAGATCAACAATGAAATTACCTATACCTAAAGAGATCATAGCAACAAACCAATATGATATTAAATATATATGCTCCAAATGGCATAACATCTAAATTCATAAAGGAAAAATTAACTGAATTACAAAAAGACAAGGATAGTAACATAATAATAGTAGGAGACTTTGGTATTCCTTTCTCAAAGTTGAACAAATCTAACAGAAAGAAAAACAAAAGGGAAAATTGATAGAATAAATTGCTAGTGTAAAATTGAAGGTTGATTTTAATTCTATTTTTAAGACTTGCTGACATAGGTTTAATACTTTCCCATGCAGTGTGAGTCTAAAATCCTTAGCCTTATAACCTCACCCTTGCTATATAAACTAGAGCAATTTGCCTAAAGGTCAAGCTTTTGTTTTATAATTACCTGTACCTTTTACTCAGGTAGCCTCTAGTCATTTGAATTGCAATTCTGTTACTTTCATTTGTATCTCCACAGTGGTATAGTCTGTCTTTGTCAGGGAGAGCTAGGTGGCACAGTAAATAGAGCACTGGCCTTGGAGTCAGGAAGACAAAGACAAAAGTTAAAATCTATTCTCGGACACTTGACACTTACTAGCTTTGTGACCCTGGGCAAGTCACTTAACCATGATTGCTTCAAACATCCAGGGCCATCTCTGGTCATCCTGGTATATATGTTGCCACTGGACCAAGATGGCTCTGGAGGAGAGATTGAAGCTGGTGACTTTGCACAGTCCTCCCTCACCACTTAAATCCAATTCACTGCAAGTCACGACATTCCTCCCCATATCATGGTCCTCTTCGAGAAGGACAAACAACAGTCTGCCTTTGTAATTTCACCTATTACCCATTTTACTCAAATGCAAGTTGGTTCATCAAAGCATAGCAGGCCACTGCCAAGTCTGCAGACTAATCCTATCACTTGAGGATTACTCCCATCTTCCCACCTAGGAAGTAATGGGGAGGAGCTGAGGTGACTTTAAACCACCTTCTCATTAAAATGTCTACCAATTGAGATTTTCTTACTTTTGCCAGGGAAGGTCCAAATGACTCTGTCAGGTCAAATCAGAAGGAAGACATATCTAGATTTAAAAGACCCTGTCACCCCTCACTCTGGGTTTTTGGTCAATGAGAGAGATCACTGACTCAATTTATTGGTTACTGGTGGCCTAACTAATAAATTGATCATCCCATTGTCTCTCAGTTTACCTTAATTTTAAAACATGACACTAGAGAGATATGAGCTAAAAGGTGTATAGTAAATGGAACAACTAAAGAATAGACATATTTCAAAGAACTCCATGGCACTTACCAAAAATTAAGCATGTATTGGGACACAAAGAAAATGCAAATAAATATAAAAAGGCAGAAGTACTAAATATATCGTATATGAGCTGGTGTATTATGAAGTGGGCAGAACCAGGAGAACTTTGTGCACAGTGACCGCAATATTGTTTGATGAAGACCTGTGAATGACAGCTATTCTCAGCAATACAATGATCCAAGACAATCCCAAAGGACTAATGATGAAGCATACCATCTACTTACAAAGATAGAACTGATATTGATTGAACAGAGACTGAAGCGTGCTATTTTTTTTATGTTTTCTTTTTTCCTTTTTTTGTAATTATGTAAAACATTACCATATTAGTAATTTTGTACAAGAAAACTTGAGTAAGAAAAAAATGAAAGAAAAAGTGAAAATAGCATGCTTCAGTCTGTGTTCGGTCGATATCAGTTCTTTCTTTGGAGGTTGATAGTAGGCTTCATCATTAGTCCTTTGGGATTGTTGTATTGTTGAGAATAGTCAAGTCATTCACAGTTCTTCATCAAACAATACTGCTGTCACTCTGCACAAAGTTTTCCTGGTTCTACTCATTTCACTATACATCAGTTTATATAAGTCTTTCCAGGTTTTTCTGAAATCATCCTGCTTGTCATTTCTTATAGCACAATAATATTCCATTACCACCATATACCATAGCTTGTTCAGCCATTCGCCAAATGATGGGCATTCCTTTGATTTCCAATTCTTAGCCACCACAAAAAGAATTGCTATAAGTATTTTTGTACAAATAGGTCCTTTTCTCTTTTTTGGGATGACATTTTTTTGGGATATACATTTTAAAAAATTAGAAATGTAAAAAATCATGCCAAAATTAGCACATTAGAGGAGAAATAATTAATCTTAAATAAGACCCACTGAGAGCATATCCATAAAGACAGATCATTAGGCACTGCAGTTGGAGTCAAGATACCTGATTTCCTGACATTTCTCTCCCTTGGATATCCTCCTATCTCTCTGACTGTCCCATTCCCAGTCTCTTTTACTGTTTTCATCATTCATACCATACTCCCTGTTTGAAGATGTATCACAATGTTCTTAGACTCTTTGGAGTCTTTATTCTTTTTTCCTTTGACAACTTTATTTTTATTTTTTATGGGGCAATGACGGTTAAGTGACTTGCCTAGGGCCACACAGCTAGTAAGTGTCAAGTGTCTGAGGCCCGATTTGAACTCAGGTCCTCCTGAATCCAGGGCCAGTGCTTTATCCACTGCACCACCTAGCTGCCCCTGGCAACTTCATTTCTATGCAGATGACTCCCAGATTTACATCTTCAGCCATAGTCTCCTCCCAAAATTCAGTCTCATATTAGCAACTACTGATTGGATATTTCAAACTGATTGTCCCATAAATGTCTCAGACTCCCCATGTCCAAAACATAGAATTCATTAATTTTCCCCCTAAACCCTTCCCTCTTCCTAACTTCTCAGTTTCTGTTGAGGCCACTATCATTCGTACAAAAACACAGGTCTGATCATGTCACTCCCCAACAACAAATTCCAGCTTTATTCTATCTTTCCAGCTTTATTCTATTTTCCTTCACTCGTATTCAGATCCAGTCAAACTGGTCTTCTTGCTATTCTTTACACTCCATCTCTTGTCCCCATGCCATGGGAATGGCTTTCTCTTATTCCTGAAATATGTTCTCTTCTCTTGCTCTCTACTTAACCTCCCTCTGCCCATTTCCTCATCTGTAAGGTGGGGATAATAATAGCACCTACCACTGAGGGTTGTTGGGAGGCTAAAATGAGTTAATATTTATAAAGCTCTTTTCAGACCTTAAATGCTAGCTATTACTTAACAAATGCTTGTTGATTTATTAAAGTGCTGGCTCTGATTCTCATTTTCCTTATCTTTAAAACGGGGTTAAATAATATTTGCACTACCTACTTCACAGGGTCATTTTAAAGAGAACATAGAAAGTGCCACATCCATTTGTCGTTAAGTTGTTAAAGTGCTTTGTGGGTGAGAGCGGGATATAGATTAGAAAGGGAGCTGGGAGAGGGGAAGTGAGTAGAAGAGAAAGGGTCATTTCTATTCATGCCATTGCCAGCCTTCCAGTTAATTAGATTTATATCCATGCAGTCATTTTTCACTCTTTCTTCTAACTCATCTCCCATATCCTATCAGCACCTTCACAACATTTCTTATTTCTGTCCCTTTCTCTATAAACTTTATTTAAGTCAGATTCTCATAACCTCTGACCTGTACAATAGCAATGGCTACACAGTTGGTCTCTCTCCACTCCTTTTTCTCTCCAAACCATTCTAGACAGCAGCTGAATTGCTATTATTAAAAAAAACACAGGTCTATGTTACCTCTCTCCATTCAAAATTGGTCAGTAGCTCTTTATCATCTTTAGGATAAAATGCAAAATCATTTGTCCAACATTAAAAGTCCTTTACGATCTGGTTCCTACCTACCTTTCTAGTCTTTTTTTCCTGTTATTCCATTTACACACTATCTGACCCAGTCCCATTGGCCTGATAGTTCCTTGTGCAGGACATCCCTTGTCCTACCTCCTTGTCTTTGCACACGTGGTTCATTGTGTGTCTTGAATGTTCTTCTCATGTCCACTCTGAATCATAAAATCTGCCTGCCTTCATTCAAAGCACAACTCAGTGTTACCTCCTACAGGAGGACTTTACCCATCTCCATTAGTGCTTTCTCTCTCTCAATTACTTTGCACATGCTTTGTATTTAAAGTCTCAAGTCTCTCCCTACTCCAATCAGCTGCCAAAGTGATTTTTCTTTTTTTCTTTTCTTTCTTTCTTTTTTTTTTGTGGGGCAATGAGGGTTAAGTGACTTGCCCAGGATCACATAGCTAGTACCCGTCAAGTGTTTGGGGCTGGATTTGAACTCAGGTCTTCCTGAATCCAGGACTGGTGCTTTATGCACCGCACCACCTAGCTGCCCCTAAAGTGATTTTTAAAAAAAAATTTTTAGTGAGGCAAATTGGGGTTAAGTGACTTGCCCAGGGTCACACCGCTAGTAAGCGTTAAGTGTCTGAGGTCAGATTTGAACTCAGATACTCCTGATTCCAGGGCCGGTACTCTATCCACTGCGCCACCTAGCTGCCCCTAAAGTGATTTTTCTAAAGAGCAAATCTGACCATGTCACTTCCCTACTCAGTAAATTCCAGTGCCTCCCTAATGCCTTCAGGATCAAATACAAAAATGCACCAGCCTTTAGTAACCTATTGCCTTCCTCCCTTTTCAGTCTTGATACACCTTATTCCCAGGCACATACTCCTCAGTTCAATGACACTAGTCTCCTGACTGTTCCATAAATAAGACTGAGAAAAATGACTATTAATAACCAATTATGGGGGAGATTCAGGCTTTTTCCCTGTCCTATTTGCTTGTTCCTCTCTGCCAAAAATTTACCTGATCTACACAATCTTATCTAGGTGAATTACTGCCCATTGTGTTCTACTCAGGTTTGGAAAGGATAAATTCTTTGATTTGATTGCCCAAGGCTTGATGGAGGAGGCTAAAAGGGTTAACAGATAACCTTTCAATAGTAGCTATCAATCGTAAAACCTAAGACCCAAGCTCTGATTTAGATCTGAACTCTAATAAGAGGGATCCAGACCCCAGTTCTGAAAGGGATTAATGGGTAACTTAAGACTTGGGCCCTCATCAAAGTCAGAGCCTAGGTTCTTGTTAACTGGTACCTTGAGGTCTGGCTCCTATTAATTAGCCCCCATTAATCACCGTTCACAACAAAAACATAAAGAGACAGGTCATAAAGACCCTAACTGCAACAAAACCAGAAAGAGACAGATCACAGAGACCCTAACTAATAAATGTTAATACCCAGAAACTAGGCCTGGGAATGAAAAACATAGGGACACTCTGACCTTGGCAAGTTGAGGTAACATGAGCAGAAAAGGCCAAATTTGTTCCCAGTTCATGTAATGACGGGTAAACCCCAAAAACACACCTCCAGGGGAAAAGGTACCCACCTCAGGGGTTGGCTTAAGTCCCCAGGAACTCTAAATTGGGATAAACCCTCCCCTGTACCTCCTTAAAGTGGAGATTATTAGAATGAGGCTGATAATCAATTTATCCATACTATAAATATAACTGTCTTTTCTTTCTCTATTTGAGAGATACCTTTCCATTTTTCTGGTTCTCTCCCTATGGTCAACAGTCTTTCAATAAAACTTAATCACTGAGTCTTGTAATTCTTTTGGGATGATTCACGATCAATTTGATCACCTTAATTCCATCCCACATCAGGCTGAGAAATTTAGAAGTAAATGACATAAAGTTACATTCCCCAGCCTTTCATTAATCCGCACTTCCAAGAGCATATAAACTGTGAACCCATCACCATGATTCATCTTTAATCCAAGAGAAAGAGACAGCCAAATGACCATTCCTTTTATTAATAAAATACTGGCACTATTAATAAAATGATTAATTACCCTGAAGCTATGTCTTTCAAACTTTTTAAATGTCACAAAACACTCCATCTCTCAGCTCCTGGCATTTTCTCTGGCCGCCCCCCCCATGCCTGCCTCTCTACTCATCTAAGCTTACTGTCTTCCCTGTCTTCCTTTAAGTCCCAACTAAAATCTGATCTCCTACAAGCAGCCTTTCCCAACTTCTCTTCTTTCTAATGCCATCTCTCTCTTTACCATTTCTTGTTTGTCTATAGCTTGTTTGTACACATTTGTTTGCTTTTGTGTCCTCCATTAGATTGTGAGCTCTTTGAGGGCAAGGAATGCATATGTCTCTTTTCATATGCCTAGCACTGTGCCTGACACACAGTGGATGTTTACTAAATGCTTATTGACTGACTGAATCGCACTTCTATACATGTATCTGTATCTATGTATCCATATAGATAGATATAGACATTCGGCATATGCCATAGAGAAATAGAAGCTTGTTGAATTCAGGAACTCTTCTTAGGTGAGGGAGTCTTCAGTATTATAGATACTTAATATAGTTTGACTGAATTGCGTGAACTAATGAGATGCTAATCCCCTATTCTGTCTCATAGTTTTCTATCTACAGTTCAAAACATATAGGGAATGAAACTATGTAAGTGACTTTTCAGAATAAAAGACTTCTTTATTCAAGCAACTGAAAATGAAATAGTTCTCCACTGATCCTTTCCTTTACCAGCCCCAACTTCTAGGTGGGAATAGTGGGATTATAATGCTAGAAAAGCAGGGGGCATGGAAGTGGAGGATTAACAGTCACCACCATTTGTGGACCTTACACATCTGTTTGGCTCCAGTTCTCTTCTACTTCAGGCAAACTATACTTTTTTTTTCAGGGCAATGAGGGTTAAGTGACTTGCCCAGGGTCACACAGCTAGTAAGTGTCAAGTGTCTGAGGCCACATTTGAACTCAGGTCCTCCTGAATCCAGGGCCGGTGCACCATCTAGCTGCCCCCAAACTATACTTTTAAAAGGCAATAGCACTGGGGTTGGTTTAGGAGTTCCTGGGGAACTCCTTTCCTTATTTGAGAGATACCTTTCTACTTTTCTGGTTATCTCCCTATGGTCCCTCATGGTATTGCAATAAAACTTGGGAAACTCGAGTCACTGAGTCATGATCAATTTGACCCTTAATTCCATCCCACTTCATCAGGAAGCTAGCCATACAAAAATAAAAGTGGAAAACTTCCTGTCCTTGAGGAGCTTACAATCTAGTTAGAGGAAATAACATATACATATATAGATATTTCCCAAATAGATACCAGATAATAATTTTTTTTTTTTGGAGGGGGTGGGAAGGTACTTGTTGTGGAGAATCTGGAAAAGGGCTTCATGTGAAAATAGAAAGGGGCTTGACTTAAAAGAAACCAGGCATTCTTTTTTTTTTTTTTTTTTTGGTGAGGCAGTTGGGGTTAAGTGACTTGCCCAGGCTCACACAGCTAGGAAGTGTTAAGTGTCTGAGGCTGGATTTGAACTCAGGTCCTCCTGACTTCAGGGCCGGTGCTCTATCCACTGCAGCACCTAGCTGCCCCGAAACCAGGCATTCTAAGAATTTCTAAGGTTAAAAATCAAGATGTCTAAACAGTGTGTTGGCTTTCTTCTTTGCTTAAATCCTACTATTGGGGAAGATTTGATTCAATTTAACAAGCATTTATTAAGCTCTTATTATGTGAAAGGCCTTTATGTATTAGGATCTGGGGATTCACATTGAAAACCTTAACAGGCCCTGCCCTAAAGGAGCTAATGCTCTATTGGAGGAAAACAGCACACATTTAACTAAATAATTTCAGACTCTTGATTGACTTATGGATCCCCCCCAAACAAACTATCCCCTCCCAAAGATTCCCCACCTTATACCCTGGGCTTTAGGTTATGATGTAAAAGGATCTCTTTACATTAAGTGATTTCTATTTAGAGTTAAGTAGCTTCTATAATTAACTCTAGTTAAGTCTTATAGTTCCTTTTATTAAAGGTTTATTTACATTAAGCAGTTAAGTAGTTTCTATACTGTGCTCAAGCACAGTCTCATAGTTCCCTTTGTTCTGTCACCCCATATAAACCCTGTCCTCAGTTCCCATCTTTGGGTATTCCTAGCATCTTGCTTTTTGATACCCTGAATTATAGCTCTTCTGCACCATTCAAGACCCTATTTCTCTTATATTGGTTGTTTCATTAATTTTCAGGTTAACAAAATGCAAAGTATGTACCAAGTAATTTCTAGAGGGAGACACTTCCTGACAGAAAGGAGATAGACTGCAGATGAAGAATTAAGATACATATTATTAAATGTGGCCAAAGTGGACATTTGTTTTGTTTGATTTGACATACAGTACTCTTTACAAGGATTTTAGTTTTCTTTTTCCTCTTTTTGATGGGGGGAGAAGGAAAGGGAGAAGAGGAAGAGAGAAAAGAAATGCTTGTGATTTTGTTTTTTTTTTTAGTGAGGTAATTGGGGTTAAGTGACTTGCCTAGGGTCACACAGCTAGTAAGTGTTAAGTGAGGCCGGATCTGAACTCAGGTCCTCCTGACTCCAGGGCAGGTGCTCTATCCAGTGTGCCACCTAGCTGCCCTGAAATGCTTGTGAATTAAAAAGAATAATAAGCTTTAAAGAAGTTTCAACAGAGTGAGAAAGTTAATTCAGGAAATCAGTAAAAGCTTCTGAGAAGAAATTTTTCTTAACTGTGCTTTGAAGGAAGCTAGGAATTCTAGGAGTCGGAGGTCTGGAAGTGGGGAAAAAAGTTAGGCATTGTCCAGACCCACAAGAGACAGGAGTTAGAATGTTATCTAGGTAGTAGTTTGACTGGAAAAAAAGACTTCAGTGTAGTGGGACCCCAAGAAACCTAAAGATCCCAACCCCTAAGGAATCTTTAAAACTTTCCCAAGGGAAAAGCACCTCAGGAATAAAGTGGTATGCTGATAAGCAATATCAAGGTGTGGGGAACCCAGAGGGCTCTCTGTCACCCCTCTGACTGAGTTTCCCCTCCCCATACTTGGGCCATGGTCACTGAAGCAGCAAGAGTTTCCAGAGACAATGCCTGGCCCGTCTCCCAGGGTCCGAGGAAACCTTGCCCTGGAACAAGTTATGACATGTCAAGGCTGAAAGGTTGAAAAATTACTTATTCTCTTAGAATTATTCTTGAAGAGACTATTTGATTTCTTTGTGGTTTTTTGCTTTAAATACTGAGCTATCCCAAATAATAAATCACACACAGTTATTCACTTTAGGTGGTGCTAATGTGTCAATGATTAATCGTCTCCGACCCTAACCCCCCACCCCCCCACCTCCTGTCAAGGGCTTGAACCCTTGACCCTCGACATCAAGGTCCTTAAGATGATATGTAGGCTATGGATGCTGCATATCCTACTCATACTCCATTATTCAAACATTCCCTCACAGTTATCTTGCCCTTCCTTCCCCTTTATTTTGTAAAGATACAAAAGATTAAGTCTTTTCTTACTCCAGTGGGGCAGTCACCATGGTGATCTGTTCCCAACCAATTGTCATGGGGCGCAGAGCACCCCAGAAGTTCTCTGGGGCACATCAAGGAATCTTCTCCTTGGGAAACTAAACCAGAGGACAGATAACGCCTAGAGAGATAAGCTGAACCAAATCGGACTGAGCTAGTTTGGGATTCCTACCCTTCATTCTGGTCTCCCTTACCCTGGGTAGATAAATTTGGGTGTGGCTGCGGCCTTTGTGTTCTGAAGTGGGATCCATAGCCAGCCCTCACCCAATTCCTCTAGTCACTGCCAGTGAGGGATGGTCCTCCACTCCTCACCCAATTCCCCCAGCTACCACCAGTGGGGGATGGTCCTCTCTCGCTAAAGGAACTTTTCACGGGCAGATGGTCCACCCACATCAGTCCTCTATAAAAGTACCTTCCAGTTTCCTGTTCGAGGAGATTTGGTACCTCTGAGCCATGTGCTTTATGCCAATCTCCCCACGAAAAGTCCAAGGATTTCTTTCTGGTTTCTCTCCCCCCACCCTTCTCTTCCCTTGCTTCTAAATAAACTACCACCTTATTCTAACTACCTTTTGTGTGCAAGAGGGTGTAATTCTTTAAAGAGGAATTCCTAAGAACCCCAACCCCTAACCCAACCTGATCTAAGCTGTACCCCATTCCCCCCCATATCACAATGCTCTCTCCTAACAAATCTCTTTATTTTACAAGATTTGTGATGAGCCTCTAATTCTTTGGGTGAGCTAGCCCCCTGAACCAGATTGGAAGTCCCCCCAAACATCAGGAAAGGCAGTGATAGGAGAGAGGTGTGAACAGGTATGTGGGAGGCAAAATGAGGAGTGTTTTAAATTCTAGGCTGAAGATTTTGAAACTTAGAGGCAATAGGGAGCCACTGAAGATATTTGGTCTTGTTTTTTCCATTGAAGATTTTTTAATTGAGAGGTTAGATCAATTTGTGATTTGGAAATGATGATTGGCAGCTGAATAGAAGAAAATTCCAAAGAACCTTTATCAGAGGAAAATCAAAGTAAAATTATCGACCTTCCAAACAAACAAAACAAAAATCCAATCTGCCTCTTCAACTCATTATCAACCTGTAGTATATATTATATATGTATACACACATATACAGCTACAGACACAGACATATACATATACAAATACATATACACACAAGGTGTCTCATTTAGTTATTGTTAACCTATAAATTAAGGAAACAATATAGGAGAAAATAAGGTCTTTAATGGGGCAAAGGACCTATAGCTCCTGGTATCACAAAGCGAGATGCTAGGAATACCCAAAGATGGGAACTGAGGACAGGGTTTTTATGGGGTAACAGAACAAAGAGAACTATAGGATAGTTTGTTGGGGGGAGATTCATAAGACAATCAAGAGCCTGGAATTGACAAAGATTGGTTAACCCCAGGTAATTCATTGGCATGGGAAGGGGATCCAGCAGTTCTCAGTAAATTTGTGGTTATCACTATCCTAAATGGCATTATCTTGTATCTATTTTATTTATACCCATCTTTATGTATAGATTGTTTCCATAGAATGCATATTTTCTTATATTTGACTTCCATAGAAGAGAATCTCCTTGAGAGGAGAGGCTATTTCATATCTGTCTTAGTATCCATAGCTTCCAGCATAGTGCCTGGCATGTCATGGGTGCTATATTTGTGGAATACATGTTTGTTGACTTGAGTTATTATTTTTTTTAAAAGGATCACTTCTGGGAGAAGATAGGGACTTCCTTTGCTAAGAGGGCTATCCCAGGGAGGGGAATTTTGTTGGTTAGCTCCTTTGATTAAGAAAGTGTTGACCCTTGAGCTAAAGAAAAATAGGCCCAGTACACTCAAAGCCACTCCCACAGCTCTCACCTCTACCCCAGAGAGAGGAACAGGTGCTTAAGCTGTTAATAATAAACATGGACGGGTCTAGTGTGAATTTGTAGTGGGAATGCTGGGTAAAACTAGCCAGGAGAATTTCACTGGAATAGAATCATGCTGTGAGTCTAAGAAACTAGAGAGGATCCTTTCTTTAAAACAAGACTGGTTGGCTGGGCTTAGAAGGGCTGGGGAGGTAGGGATGAGCTACTTTAACTTAAAAGGCAGCAGAAGCTTCCTTGCAGCTGTTCCAGGAATTACTACCCTTATAGTAACCTTTCCTGGCTGCCTGAACTGACTGAAGGCCTCAGAGAGCTAAGCTTATCAACTCTTCTAATCCTGTCCTTGCCTAGTAGAACTTTTTGACCTTTTGACTGAGGGAGGCAGCTTGGTACAGTGGAGTAGCACTAACTTTGGAGTCATGAAATGAAAGCTGGACCATTGATGGAGAATGGTGACAGAGAGGTGATGAATGGCTTCAGAGGGCAGAATGGAACATGTTTTTTTTAACATGGTCATGGAAGGAAATAATTTTGTGTATTTTCTATAAGGTTTCTTTTTCTTTTCAATGGGATTTAGGGAAGGTTTGAGGGAAGGGAAAGAAAATTGATTTTTGTTGATTGAAAAAATTTCAAGTTAAAAAAAATTTTTTTTTGAGACAGGGCCTCTCTATCTTGTCCAGACTGGAAATGTAGTAACCACTCAGGTGCCTGATCCAAGGTATTGTCACAGAAGCTTTAATATGCTCAATTTTTTTTCCTAACTGGGCCAGTTCACTTTTCCTTGGCATCCTTATAGCCCCTCCAATCTCAGAAGCTCCACTGTACTGGTGTCAGACTCAGTTTAGATAGTGCTACTGTACCTCAGAACTCTCAAACTTAAGCAATCCACCAGTCTAAGATTCCCCAGCAGCAGATATTACAGTTGTTTGCCACCACTCCTGACCAAAAAAAAAAAAAAGTTAAAGGATATAAAACCTCAGTTCAAATCCTGCCTCTGGCACTTACTGCTCTGTGACCTTGGGCAAGTCAACTCCCTGGGCTTCAGTTTCCTCACTGATAAAATGTGGAGGATTGGAGAATTGGTCAGGAAAATGACATGTCAGAGAGACTTTGGGGAAACAGGCACTCTTTGAGTCAGTAATGGAATGGTAAATAGGTATGGCCATTTTGGAAAGAAATTTAGAACTATTTTCCAAAAGTCACTATACTGTGTTATATATAGTAATACCACTATACCCCAAAGTGATAGAAGAAAGAAGAAAAGGACTCAGATGTACAAAAATATAGCAGATCTTTTTGCAACATCAGAGAATCAGAAACTAAGGAGGTACCTATCAATTGGGGAATAGCTGAACAAATGATGGTTTATGAATGTAATAGAATATTATTGAACCATAAGAAAAGGATGGTGTTTGAGAAACCTGAGAAGACTTTTAGGAACTAATGAAGAGTAAAGTGAACAGAACCAAGAGAACAATTTATGCCATCACAACAAGATTGTAAAGACGAACAAATTCGCATGACTTCAGAATTTTTGATCAATACAATACCTATCCATGGTCTCAGAGATCTAATAATGAATCATGTTCCCCACCTCTTGACAGAACTAACTGATGGACTTGGATCACAGAATAAAAACTATATTTTGGGGCATGATCAATATGGGAATTTGCTTTTAACTAAGTATATTTGTTCAAAAATTTTTGTTTTTCTTTTTTTTTTTTTCAAGTGGGGAAGAGCAAAGGTAGTAGAGAAAATAGTGCTCGTTAATTAAAAAAAATAAAAAGAGGGTGTTAGACTAGATGATCTCTGAGAACCCTTCTAGTTCTAGATTTACAATGTTCAGATCTTCACAGCTTTGGGTTTTCTCTGCTATTGAATTCAGGGTGACTGATCCAGCATAATAGTCTCTAGGCAGTGGATAGAGCACGGGGCCCTGAAGTCAGGAGAACTCAAGGTCAAATCCAGCCCCAGGAACTTATTAGCTGTGTGACCTTGGGCAAGTCCTTTAACTCCAGTTAACTCCCCCCACCCACTCCAAAGGATAATAGTATCTTGCCTGTAGTACTTGAACTTTCACAACCCCAGACCGTGTATAAATACAAAGACCAGCCACAAAAAGTATTTTGGGAGAATGGAAATGAAAGAAACCTAAAGAATGTGGTCCAGCAAGGCAATATGACTTTCTCTGTTCAAGGGAGGAAGAATTAAAAGCAAAGAGAAGTAGGGGAAGAGGTGAAAGAGAAAGAAATATCAGAGGCTCAGTAAAATGGTTCAATGAGTGACATTTGGGGAACCCTTTATTAGGAAGTCTATTAATTCAATCTGATCCTGTATAATGAAGCAAATCTGGTTCATCTCAGTGAAGATTAGCAGCTATGACTTTCCTTTGCTACCACCATGCTAAAGCTAGTTGAGCTGAACTGAATTTAATCTTGTGTTGAGTAACAGTTGGCACTAGCTAGTGTCATGGGAGCGTTATGGGCCACGGTTCCCCCAACTGTTCTCTGGGGAGTTCAAGGAACTTTTTCCTCCCACGATACTAGAAAGAAGAAGAAAAAAATCATTTATCAAGAAGATCTTAGGAAGTATCCATGTTATTGTAGTAGGATGTTAGGCTGAGGTCCCTCTCCTTTGCCCTTAATAAATGCATGGCTCTATACTAATGGATTCATGATATGATCAATGTGGTAGTTGAAAACTACCCACACCTCATCCTATACAGTTTTTTGGGGTCTATTCTTATCCCAGTAAGTGCTTATCGAGTGCCTACTATGTGCCAAATATTGTACTAAGTGCTAGAGAAACAAAGACAAAACTGAGGAAGTTCCTTCCCTCAAAGGAGTTCACATTCTGTGAAAGCTATACAAAATGATGGGGGCTTTCAGGTATTTTTACATTCCTTTCATATCAGTGTGACATTCAGGCTGTCCAACTGTTGTCTCTGCAGAATTGGTGGTGTAAGAATATTTGAAAAGCAGGAAGGAGGTGGGTTATGAAAGGGAGGTCTTAAAAGCCAAAGAGAGGGGGCAGCTAGGTGGCACAGTGGATAGGGCACCAGCCCTGGAGTCAGGAGGACCTGAGTTCAGATCCAGCCTCAGACACTTAACACTAGCTGTGTGACCCTGGGCAAGTCACTTAACCCCAATTACCTCACACACACAAAAAAATGCTTACCAAAAGCCAAAGAGAGGATTTTTTTGTTGGATATCAGAGGTGATAGGGATTAGGTAACATCAATTTATAGAAGGCATAGTCAACAGTTTTGTCATTTCATTCAGTACCTTTTTGTAGCTTGTGAGTAGAAGCTAAGAAGAAATTCTAACCATTGTTAGAATTTGGCAAGGTATGAAGGGTAATAAGAAAAGGGATCAAGAGTTTTAAGGAGAGAGGATAGATGTATGGTCACTTATCTGGTATGTAGGGATAAAAGTGGGGTCAGATACTGTGATGGACTATATTCTTCTCACCAATGCAATGGTACAGAAGAGTTCCAGGGAACTCATGATAGAAGAGGATCTCCAAATCCAAGAAAAAAAAAAAGAACTGTGGAGTATAGATGCTGATTGAACCATACTATTTCTTTTGTTTTGGGTGCTGTTGTTTTTTTTTTCTATTTTGAGTTTTTGCATTACTGCCCTGATTTTTTCTCTTATAACAGGATTAATGCAGAAATAGGATTAATGTTATTATGGATATATATATATGTGTGTGTATATATATATATGTATATGTATATAGATATATAGATATAACCTATATCAGATTACCTGCTGTCTAGGGGAGGGGGGAGGGAGGGGAGGGAGGGAGAAAAATCTGAAATTGTAAAGCTTGTATAAATAAAAGTTGAGAACTATCTTTACATGTAACAGAAAAAATAAAATACCTTATATATAAAAAAAAAGTGGGGTCAGAGGAGGGATGATGGACTAGGAGAACATGAAGACATGAAGAAGTCAGAGACTGAATCGAGGATGAAAAATATTAAGGTTCTTCAACAGATAAACAATCAAAGTATATAAATAAACATCTTTCAAAAGAATTACAAGCTAAAAATGACCTTAAGAAAAACCATCTGCCCTAAGGACTTATGTGGCTGGGTCCCAGTAATACCACTACAAGGTCTATATCCCAAAGAGATCATAAAAAAGGGAAAAGGACCCACATGTACAAAAATATTTATAGCAGCTCTCTTTGTGGTGGGAAAGCATTGGAAATTGAGGGAATGCCCATCAATTGGAGAATGGCTGAACAAATTGTGGTATATGAATGTAATGGAATATTATTGTGCTATAAGAAATGATGAGCAGGCAGATTTCAGAAAAACCTGGAAAGATTTAACTGGACTGATGCTGAGTGAAGTGAGCAGAACCAGGAGAACATTGTACACAATAACAGCAACACTGTATGATGATCAACTGTGATAGACTTAGCTCTTCTCAGCAATACAATGATCAAGACAATTCTAAAGGACTCGTGATGGAAAATGCTCTCCACATCCAGAAAAAAAGAAATATGGAATCTGAATGCAGATTGAACCATACTGTTTCTACACATTTTTTAAGGTTTTTCCCTTTTGTTCTTGTTATGAGAATGCAGTGGGACCCCAAGAAACCTAAAGATCCCAACCTCCCAAGATCAAGGGAAAAGCAGCTCTCTCTCTCACCTCAGGTATGGGGTGTGGCAGGACATGACCCCAGTACACTGATAAGCAATACTAAGGTCTGCTAAAGGATATGCAGGATATGGTGAATATCCTACTGATACCCTGTTATCAAAGATCCCCTCTTAGTTATCAGGCCCCAGTCTTCGAATTTCCCCTTAAGTTGTAATTCCCTTCCCTTTCTTTGTTTTGTAAAGATACAAAAGACCAGTCTTCTCTTACAGGGTGATCTGTTCCTTGGCCATATTTCTCTCTCCTAATAAATCAATTTTTATTTTACAAGATTTGTGATGAGCCTCCAATTCTTTGGGTGAGATAGCTCCCCCGATTCAGGTCACAAGTCTCCCCGAAACATTCTGATTCTTCTTTCACAACATGACTAATGCAGAAATATGTTTAATGTGATAGTACAAACATGTCTAAGCTTGCCAAGCATGTCTGGGCAAACAGTAAAGTGACAAGATGAACCAAATTTGCCTTCTATAGAGCATACGTCCTGAGTACCTTACTGTATGGCAGAGAAACATGGACTACATACACAAGACAAGAGAAGAAGCTTAACAGCTTCCACATGCGCTGCCTTCGGTGCATCCTTGGCATATTGTGGTCCGATAGGATCACCAACACAGAAGTGCTCCAACGCATGCAACTTCTGAAACAAAGACGGCTGCGCCAGCTTGGTCATGTGCACCTCATGAAAGATCGGTGCATTCCTAAAGACCTCCTCTATGGCAAGTTAGCCTCAGGCCAAAGACCTGCTGGACACCTCCAGCTTCCCTACAGAGATGTCTGCAAGTGAGACTTGAGGGCTCTGGGAATAGACACCAGCAGCTGGGAGGAGATGGCCAAGGACCGCGCCCAATGGAGTTCAGTACTCAGGAGCAGCTTGCACGCAGCTGAGATGGGCCTGCAAGCTTGGGAGGAAGAAAAACGAATGAGACACAGGAACCACCGGGCAACAGAGAGCACAGTTTTCCGATATCCTTGTTGCGGCAGAAGCTGCGGCTCCTGTATCATCGGACTGCACAGTCACACTGTGGCCTGTGGCTCTTCAAGGCGCTGATCCACGGTCGTTCGTGACTGGCAGAAGCCTACTACTACATATACAACCTATATCAGATTCTTTTCTGTCCTGGGGAGGGAAGGGAGGAAGGAAGAAAAATTTGGAACTCAAAATCTCATAAAAAGAAATGTTGAAATCTATCTTTATGTATAACTTGAAAATGATAAAATACTTTTATAATTAAAGAAAAAGAAAAAAAGGAAAATCATCCAAACTACTAGCAATAAGATAAACGAAAAGTACAACTCTGAGTTTTCACCTCATATTCAGCAAATTGTAGAGATAACACAAAGTGAACTCAAGTCAACAAGTATTTATTAAGTCCCTACTATGTGCCAGGCATTGTGCTAAGCACTAGGGATACAGAGAAAGGCAAAACAGTCCTTGCTCTTGATAAAGACAATTTGCTGAGCACTGACTGATCCCCATCTACTCCCCCTTCCCAGGCCAATGACTTGCCTGGGGCTGACCAATCTTTGTCAATTCCAGACTCTTGATTGACCTATGGATCTCCCTCAAACAAACTATCCCCTCCTAAAAATTCCCTACCTTACTCCCAGGCTTTAGGTTATCACCATTTACATTAAGTAGTTTCTATTTAGAGTTAAGTAGCTTCTGTACTGCAGTCTCAGAGTTCCCTTTGTTCTGTTACCCCTGTCCTCAGTTCCCATCTTTGGGTGTTCCTAGCATCTTGCTTTTCAATACCCCTAGTTATAGCTCCTCTGCTCCCATTAAAGACTTTATTTCTCCTATATCGATTGTTTCATTAATTTTCAGGTTAACCCTCTCAAGGTGTTCACATTCTAACAGGAGTGACACCTGTAAACAGCTACATACAAGATACATTTGTTGTTGTTCAGTTGTTTTAATGTCTGACTCTTTGTGACCCCATTTGGGGTTTTCTTGGCAGAGACACTGGAGTTGGTTTGCCATTTCCTTCTCCAGGTCATCTTACAGATGAGGAACTGAGGCAAATAGGGTGAAGTGACTTGCCCAGGCTCACATAGCTAGTAAGTGTCTGAGGTCAGATTGGAACTCAGAAAGATGAGTCGTCTTGATTCCAAGTCCAGTGCTCTATCCATTTCTTCACTTAGGTGCCCCATACAAAGAAGAGATGATAGATAGTGAGAGGAAAAGGACCCCTGCTCAATAATTCTCTGGAACTCAGCAGAAGTGATGTGACAAAGGCATGTTTATTCTCATTCTCTCCAGAAAGGGCACCCCAGTGTGCAGCTGGTAAGTGCAAAGAAAAATAGGCCCTGTTTTAACCCCTAGTCCCTAATGCAAATGGACCCTTCCCTTTTTTATCACTGGTCATTACTCAATTTATTACAATTTATGCCCCCAAACTAGCTAACCAGAATGAAGTATTCTTAACCCTAATTTGCATAATTATTCTTTGGCTTCTTAGCCAATGGGAGAGGTGACACAGGAACATTTCCTCAATCTTCCTTTATATGGACTCAGCCTAGAAGAGGACCTCATGGAGACCAGCTACTTGAACCATGTGAATCTGTTGGAGGAGGGGGTCTGAGATCTTTGTCCTCAAACAGATCTGGAGGAATGTAATTTGAATGGTGACTGTTATATCCTTATTGAGAGGAGATCATTACCCATTTCCTCACAGATAGATAGATAGATAGATGATAAATTAGATATAATTGACTAAGGAAAGGCACAAACATTATGGGGGATTAGGAAAGACTTACAGTAGAAAGTGAGATTTTAGCTATGACTTGAAGAAATGAGGAGGGAGAGAATTCCAGACATGGGAGAAAGTCAATGAAAATGCTAGGAATCAGGAGATAAAATGTCTTGTGCAGGAACAGCAAGGAGGCCAGTGTCTTTGTATTGAAGAATACACGGGAGAGAGTAAGTTGTAAGAAGCCTCCAAAGATAGGAGGTGGCCAGGTTATGAAAGGCTTTGAAAGTCCAAACAGATTTTATATTTGATCTGTTAACCTGGAAATTAAGGAAACAATCAATATAGGAGAAATAAGGTCTTTAATTGGGGCAGAGGAACTATAGTTCATGGTATCACAAAGTAAGATTCTAGGAATACCCAAAGATGGGAACTGAGGACAGGGTTTATATGGGGTGACAGAACAAAGGGAACTCTGAGACTGCCCTTGAGTTAAGTATAGAAGCTACTTAACTCTAAATAGAAACTACTTAATGTAAATGGACTCTTTCACTTGATAACCTAAAGTCCAGGGATTAAGGTGGTCTTTAGGAAGGGATAGTTTGTTTAGGGGAGATCCATAAGTCAATCAAGACTCAGGAATTGGGGCAGCTAGGTAACAGTGGATAAAACACTGGCCCTGGATTCAGGAGGACCTGACTTCAAATTTGGGGCCTCAGACACTTGACACTAGCTGTGTGACCCTGGGCTAGTCACTTAACCCTCATTGCCCCGTGGGTCCCCCACCCAAAAAAAAGTCTGGAATTGACAAAGATTGGTTAGCCCCAGACAATTCATTGGCCTAGGAAGACAGTGAGTTCTCAGTAAATTTGTGGTTATCAGATCATAAAGGTGATAGGGAGCTTCTAGGGCTTACTGAATGGGGTGGGGGTGATGGTGGTGGAGGTGACACCTACAAGTCAGACCCATTCTTTAGGAGATTGCCTTGATAGCTGAGTGGAGAATGTACTGGAATGGGGAGCCACAGTGGGAGGCCAACGAGCAGGCTATTTCAATAGTCCAGGCACAAGGTGATGAGGAGAGAAGAAGGCATATACGGGAGATGGTACAAAGGTAGAAATGATAGGACTTGGCAACAAATAAAAACTTGAATTCAGTAGATATAGTAGAAACCTACTATCTCAGCATTTCATAACAGACAGAAGAAAATACATTTCATTAATCAATTGAATAGGCACCGTGCCAAGTGCTGGAGATACAAAGACAAAAGTAAAACTATTCTTCTATTCTACCTGGAAAGACAATATATACATGGTACTTTGGGAGATAAGTCCAGATAAGAGCAAGAAAGACTTCCTGTGGAAGGTGGTTCTTCTGTAGAGGTTTTTCCTTTTTCCCCCCCTAGAGGCAGTTGAGGTTAAATGACTTGCCTAGGGTCACAGGGCTAGTGTTTGAAGCTGGATTTGAACTCAGGTCCTCCTGACTCCAGGACTGGTGTTCTACTCACTCCACCACCTAGCTGCTCCTTGAGTAGAATTTTGAAGGAAGACACAGGCTCCAAGAACTAGAGGTGAGGAGGGAGGATGTTCTAGGGACGAAGAACAGACATTGCAAAGATATATGGGAGATGAAGCTTTGAGGATGAAGAAAGGCAAGTAGGCAGGCATGTATGTCTGGACTCTAGAATACTTAGAGAGGAATAGTCTGTAAGAAGACTGAACAGGTAGGAAGGGGCCAGGTTGTTAAGAGTTTTAAATGCCAAAAAAAAGTTGAGTTTATCTTTGATTTGAGAAGCAATAGGGAGTCATTGCAGTTTTCTAAGTAGAGGAAGAACATGGTCAGGCTTGAGCTTTAGGAAATATACTTTGGAGATTGTTTGGAGGACAAATTGTAATGAAACAGAAAGACAATTAGGAGGCTATTGCAATAGTCCATTCGAGAGCTAATGAGGGCCTGAACTAGGGTGGTGACTATGAGTAGAGAGAAAGGGACCTATGGGAGAGATTTTGTGGAGTTAAAAATGACCAGATTATAGGGGCAGCTAGGTGGTGCAGTGGATAGAGCACTGGTCATGGAGTCAGGAGGACCCAAGTTCAAATCTGGCCTCAGACACTTAACACTTATTTTATTTTATTTTTTTGTGGGGCAATGGGGGTTAAGTGACTTGCCCAGGGTCACACAGCTAGTAAGTGTCTGAGGCCAGATTTGAACTCAGGTACTCCTGAATCCAGGGCCGGTGCTTTATCCACTGTACCACCTAGCTGCCCCAACACTTAACACTTATTAGCTGTGTGACCCTGGGCAAGTCACTTAACCCCCATTGCCTCACCAAAAAAAAAAAAATGACCAGATTTGGCAACTGGCTGAATTATGTGAGGTGAATGATGAGTCAAGGAAGTATAAGTTTGCAAGCAGTGGGTAACTAAATGGGAGGATGGAAGTTCTGGAGAAGGATAGGTTTGGGAAGGAAGACAATGGGTGTGTGTGTGTGTGTGTGTGTGTGTGTGTGTGTGTGTGTGTGTGTGTGTTTCCATCAAGGAATTCTGGATTAAATAAAACAAATTGATTGGTACTCTAGGGGTGATGTGGGATGGAATTAGGGTCAAATTGATCATGAGTCATCCCAAAAGAATTACAAGACTCAGTGACTCAGTTTCCCAAGTTTTATTGCAATACTGTGAGTGAACACAGGGAGAGAACCAGAAAAGTGGCAAGGTATCTCTCGAATTAGGAAAAAAAACAGTTATATTTATAGTATGGATAAATTGATTATCAGTCTCATTATAATAATCTCCATTTTAGGGAGGTACAGGGGAGGACCTGTCCTAATTTGGAGTTCCTGGGGTCCTAAACCAACCACTCAGGCAGGTACCTTTTTCCATAAAGGTGTGTTTTGGCGTTTACACATCATAAGGTGAATCTGGGACAAATTTGGCCTTTTCTGTGCATGTCTCTTTCTGATTCCCATGGCTAATTTCAAAATATCTTCATTTTTCATTTATTGCTAGTTTGATTTTCTATAGTCTGTCATTGTTATTGTTTTGGTCTTTTTGACTTGGCCCTTTATGTTCTTGTGCTGATTTATGTGGCTACACGAAAACCTAAGCCTTGACTAATATCAATGAAGACTCAAGTCTTAAGTTATCCATTAACTGGGGTCTGAATCCCTTGTAGGGTTCATATCTGAATTAGAGCTTGGATCTTAGGTTTTTTCTGTTAACCCCTTTTTTGCCTCCTACATCAGGGGTATCATAGCAGAAAAGTCAAGATGAAGAAGGAAGTAGATAATCCATACCATTTCTAGTTCCCTTCTCTGAAATTCTGAGGGTCTTCCTTGCCCGGACTGATTGTTTTGTGAAGACAAACTAAGCCATCTATTGCCTCAATTCTCACCTGGCCTTTAATTACTGAATGGGTGTTGGCTCAGACAAACTCAGACTTGGGAAAGACCTTAGCATAAAAAGGTCAGGGTCCCCCACTGCATCTGGGGGCCATCTCCAGTTGTCCTCACCTGTCTTGCCATTGAAATCAGATGACTCTGGGGGCAGTTAGGTGGCACAGTGGATAGAGCACCAGCCTTGGATTCAGGAGTACCTGAGTTCAAATCTGGCCTCAGACCCTTGACATTTACTAGCTGTGTGACCCTGGGCAAGTCACTTAACCCCAATTGCCACACACACACAAAAAAGAAAGAAAAACAAAAAGAAATCAGATGACTCTGGAGGAGAGAGTGAAGCTGGTGACTTTGCACAGCCCTGCCTCACTTAAATTCAATTCACTTGCAAGTCAAGACATCACCCTCCTGAAGTCATTGGTCCTCTTTGAGAATGAAGGATGAACAACAGTCCCCTTCTCTCATCTCACCCATTGTATATTTGCAGTCTTCTAGTCACTTAGGTTTTTTTCACCTTAAGGGCAGGAGCTGTTTTGTCTTCATGTCCACAGCACCTACCAGAATGCCAGGTACAGCGTATATGTTTAATAAATGTTTATTGATTGAATTTTCACCTAGTGAGGGGCTTGAAATTGGACTTGTTTTAGAATGAGGGGCAGCAAATATTTTCATTGATGTAGAAAAGCAGACTGCCCTTAAAACTGAATGCTGTGAAACTATAATGACCATGTTTGGCTGCAAAGAAGAATTATGAGAGAAAATATCCCCTTCTCCATTAGTCTTTTTTTTTTTTTTTTTTTTTGCGGGGCAATGGGGGTTAAGTGACTTGCCCAGGGTCACACAGCTAGTAAGTGTTAAGTGTCTGAGGCCGGATTTGAACTCAGGTACTCCTGAATCCAGGGCCGGTGCTTTATCCACTGCGCCACCTAGCCACCCCCTCTCCATTAGTCTTTATTGAAGTGTGAAATACTGCACATAATGTCAGACTTCTTCAA
Organism: Dromiciops gliroides; assembly: GCF_019393635.1. Classification (NCBI taxonomy): domain Eukaryota; kingdom Metazoa; phylum Chordata; class Mammalia; order Microbiotheria; family Microbiotheriidae; genus Dromiciops; species Dromiciops gliroides. Next base: position 104,943,704 of record NC_057865.1, on the reverse strand, counting down.
TACCTTGGTTAGTTTTACTGAACTATAGGATTTTTTTTCTCCTTGTTTTTTGTTATGAGATACTTCTCTGGAAGGGATACATTGGGAAATGTAAGTGATTGAGGTATAGGACCTGAGGTTTGGTGACTACCTTCGTGACCCCTTGGGATATTAAGATTCTAAACACTAGCTTATATGATCCTGAGGAGAATGAATGGATATCATTTCCATACCTGGAAGTTTCAGAACTCCTTCACTTTTCCCTTCTAAAAACTTCAGGCCTGGGAGATGGAGTCAACGGGCTAAAAATCGAAGCTGCTTTGGTGGAGAAAGGCAATTAGTGGGGGGAGGAAAGGGGGGAGAAAAGGAATAATATACAGTTCCCAAAACAAACTCCCTGGCGAAATTTCCTGGCTTCCCTCAAGTGTCAGTTAAAATCCCAAATTCTGAGGGCAGCTAGGTGGCTCAGTGGATAAAGCACAGGCTCTGGATTCAGGAGGACCTGAGTTCAAATCCAGCTTCAGACACTTGACACTTACTAGCTGTGTGACCCTGGGAAAGTCACTTAACCCTCATTGCCCCACCAAAAAAAAAATCCCAAATTCTGCAAGAATCTTTTCCCAGACCCTCTCAATACTTAGTGTCTTCCCTCTGAGATTTTCTCTAATTTATTCTGTATAGATCTCATTTGTACATAGTTATTTGCATATTGTCAATCAATCAATTTTTTCTCTTCCTAATAATCTTTTATTTTTCCCAATTACATGTAAAGACATTTTTTAGCATTCTTTTAAAAAAAATTTAAGTTCCAAATTCTCTCTCCTTGTCCCCCTACCTCCTCCCTGAGACAGTAAGCAGTTCGATATAGGTTATGTATGTGCAATCATATTGATGATGTTCAATCAACATGTGTAAAGAGCCTCCTAGGTGCCAGTATAAACTAAGTGCTGGAGATACAAATGAAGCAAAAGACAGTCCCTACCCTCAAGGGGCTTACAGTCTCATGGGGGAGATAACATGCAAACAATTCTATACAAAGCAAACTACATACAGGATTAGATCCATTATTGTAGATGGTGAGCTCTTTGAAGGCAGAGGCTGTGTTTGCCTGTCTTTGATTCACCAGTGAGTAGCACAGTGCCATGCTCATAGTAGACCCTTAAGAAATGACCATTGACTGGCAGCTAGGTGGCGCAGTGGATAGAGTACCGGCCCTGGAGTCAGGAGTACCTGAGTTCAAATCTGGCCTCAGACACTTAATACTTACTAGCTGTGTGACCCTGGGCAAGTCACTTAACTCCAATTGCCTCACAAAAAAAAAAAAAAAGAAATGCCCGTTGACTTGACAAACCTGAGCCACAGAGATCCCTAGTTCCACCTTTGCTGCTGTGTTTGCTTTTAGGATTCCATGAAAGCACAGCTCAGCCTTGCTCAGGCTATTGGGCCCAAATGAGTACATGGGGACTTGGCTTTATACTGGTTTTAGAGGAGTCTTGCTACTGAGTAGCCAGCTACCCAGGAGGTTGTAAGTCATGAAACTTTGGTTCATCTCCAAGTGATGTGCCAAAAGTGTTGGCAAGGGTCTTTAGGGAACACTTCCCAAGCCCTGGGAGAACGCCCAGGACCCAGACAGCCACCTTCTCTGCCCACAGATGATTGCCAGTTCAGAATATACATAAGGTTTGCTGTGTGTCTAACCCTGATCTTAGGGGCAGCTAGCTGGTACAACAGATAAAGCACTGGGCCTGGAGTCAGGAAGACCCAAGTTTAAATCCCACATTACTTACTAGCTGTGTGCCCTTGGACAAGTCACTTAGCTTCTGTTTGTCTTAGTTTGCTCAACTGTAAAATGAGGCTAAAGATAGCATCTATGTTGAAGGCTTGTTATGAGAGTCAAATGAGATCCCATTTGTACAACGTGCTTAGCACAACGGCTGGCACAGTGTAAGCACTGTAGAAATGCTCCTTATCTTCCTTACACACTTACTGTTGAGCAGTAGGATGTTGTGGAAAAAATACTGGAGTGCGAAGTAGGAGAACTGGGTTTGCACTCCATTCTGACATTTACTGAGCAAGTCCCTTTACCTTCCTGAGTCTCAGTTTCATCATCTGTACAGTGGGGGCAATAATATTGGTATTCCCTGCCTCATTGGTTTGTTGTGAGGGAACTGTTTTGTAAGTCTTAAAAACTGAGCTATTATTAATAGCTACTGATAACTACAAATTTACTGAGAACTGGCTAATCCCCACCCACTCCCCCTTCCCAGGCAAATGAATTGCCTGGGGCTAACCAATCTTTGTCAATTCCAGACTCTTGATTGACTTATGGATCTCCCCCAAGAAAACTATCCCCTCTCAATGATTCCCCACCTTACTCCTTGGACATTAAGTAGTTTCTATTTAGAGTTAAGTAGCATCTATACTTAACTCAGGAGCAGTTCTGTGGTTTCTTTTGTTAAAGGTTCATTTACATTAAGTTCCCTTTTGTTCTGTTACTCCATAAAAACCTCACTTCCCATCTTTGGGTATTCCTAGCTTCTTGCTTTGTGATACCTCTAGCTATAGTTCCTCTGCCCTCATTAAAGACCGTATTTCTCCTATATTGATTGTTTCCTTAATTTCCAGGTTAACACTATACATATGAACAATTATCAATATTCACTACATTCTCTAAGTCTTCCAAAGAGGCAGATATATTATCATGATTCATACTAGACACATTTCTATTTTCTTTTTAAAAATTAATTTAATCAATATCTTTTGTTTTACAAACCTAAATTTTCCCCTGTATTCTTCCCCGGGGAGGTGAGTAGTCACAGCAGAGGAGGAAGAGTGTTCCAGCTATGGAAGGTAGCCAGAGAAGATACCCAGAGCTGAGAGGTGGGGAGTTTCTTGTTTGTGGACTGGCCAGAAGGCCAGTGTAACTGGACTGAAGAGTACATATCTGAAGTAAGGTATCTGAAGACTGGCAAGGTAAGAGGGGGTAAGAGGGGTGATGAAGGAAGCTTCTAGAGTTTATTGAATAGCAGGGTGATGGGATCAGACGTGTGCTTTAGGAAAATCACTTTAGTAGTGGCTGAATGGAGAATGGGTTGGAGTAGGGAGAGATTTGAGGCAGGCAGTCCCATCCAAGGCTGCTACAATGGTCCAGGTGGTGTAAAGAATCAACCAGCATTTCTTTTTTGTTTGTTTGTTTTTGTTTTTGTTTTTTGTTTGTTTGTTTTTGTTTTTTGTTTTGTTTTGTTTTTTTGTGGGGCAATGGGGGTCAAGTGACTTGCCCAGGGTCACACAGCTAGTAAGTGTCAAGTGTCTGAGGCCAGATTTGAACTCAGGTACTCCTGAATCCAGGGCCTGTGCTTTATTCACTGTGCCACCTAGCTGCCCCCTCAACTAGCATTTCTTGAGGGCACCAGGGGGTGCAGTGGATAGAACACTGGGCCTGGAGTAGGGAAGACCTGAATTCAAATGCAACCTTAGGCTATCTGAGCTGTTAAGACTGGCATGATCTGGACAAAGATGCAGCCAAGGAGGCTCTTTCCAAAGGTGGTTGAGGGGAGTGAACTCTGAATGTAGAGTCAGAGGACTTGGTGTCAGATGCTGCTATCAGCATATTCTATATGCAAGTCACTTAACTCATCCATATTTCATGTAAAATATGGAGTCTAGGGGCAGCTAGGTGGTACAGTGGATAGAGCACCGGCCCTGGAGTCAGGAGTACCTGAGTTCAAATCCAGCCTCAGACATTTGACACTTACTAGCTGTGTGACCCTGGGCAAGTCACTTAACCCCAACTGTCTCACTTAAAAAAAAATATGGAGACTGGACTGGATGCTCTCAAAGGTCTCTTCTAGTTCTGTGACCTATGAGGCCTGTGACATGTTCTCCCAGTTAACTCAAAGGAAGAGGAAACGACTCCCATAAGTGGCTAACTCTGAACCCCGTAAATAGGTATCATGGATGGGCAAAGATTGTTGTTGGCATAGAGCACAGAGGCTCTGTGCCCCGAGTTAACAGCCTCCTTTTCAAGACTCATATGCATGTGAAATGATATTATTTACTGTGAATTTAATGCAACAAGCATTTATTGAAATATGGCAATCTCTGAAGCTTTGAAGTTACAAGTCACACAAAGGCCAACGCAGAGACTTATGGACTATAGAGTATTACCCATGAGGAATGTTGCCCCAGGGCTATAGAAAAGATATGTTTTGTGTGACTAGAAAAGGAGTTGAGGTGGTCATGTAATAAGAGCAAGGGATGAGAATGATTGAAAACGTACTTATTAAGCACTTACTATATCTGCCAGGTACTGTGCAGAGTACAAATTAAAAAAAGCAATATAGTCCCTTTCCTCAAGGAACGTATTTTTCTACTAGGAGAAGAAAACATTTGAGGAGAAGTGACCAGGGAATGACATTTTGGTCTGAGAAATCTCTGGGAGGGTAACTGGAATCATAGAGCAATTGATCTTTATATCTTTTCTAGAAATGGTGGTGTTGATTTGGTTATTGTTCTGGGAACTGAGATAAAAAGTGAAGAAGGGGTGTGTGTGTGTGTGTGTGTGTGTGTGTGTGTGTGTTGGAGGTGGATCAAGAGTAGGCTTACACACTTGCAATAGCATGTCACGAAGATGGTTTGAGTTCAAGACTCATGTGGCTGAGAGCTCACCAAACAGAAATGCAGGGTCTCCTCAGGGTAAGAATTGGAATGCCACATATGGGGCTGGGGGAAAGGATGGAGAGGGGTTGAGGCTACATTGAAGGATCATTGTAGCATGAAGATGGATTCCAATTGTATGCTCAACAATGGTGTATCTACAGTGAAAGACCCTTATCACTCTGGATGGATCCCTATGAAGGACATATAAGAGGATATAGGCAAGAGTCACACCAGATTAAAAGGTGTGGATGAGTTGCGATCTGCACCATTATAGGGGGTCTCCATTTGATGAGATGAGTGAATAAATAACCAATATTTATTAAGTGCTTCCTCTCTGCAAAGGCCAAGGATGTATGAAAGCATTAATGAACCAAAGGCTTGTTGCCTTTATGAACTATCTAAAACCCCACCTGATATAATGAAGAGAACACTGAACCTAGGAGGAGAGAGGCCTCAGCTCCATTCCTGAACCTCACTGGCCTTTGGGCTGTATTTTTCTGCATTGTAGTGTCCCCACCTGTAAAACTGCATTATTAATACCTACCCTGGGTACCTCCTGGGGTTGTTCTGAAGCTGAAAGGAGATGGATAGGGGTGAAAGTGCTCTAAACTGTAAAGCATCATGCAACTGTAAGATATTATTATCCAGCTAGTCATTCGTCTGGGACACACGAGCTTCATGGAGGTTTTGGCAGGCTCCATCTTTGGCACACAGGAGTTTCTGGATGACTTTGTGCCAGTGTTTGCTCACTGGTAAGGACGAAGTTCCCAGAGGACTTGAAGCATGGACTAATTATGAACTCCAAGCTTTCTTCTATGTCTAGGAACAGAGTAAGAGTAAAACAGATCAGCATCCTATTCTGTATGCAGAATGTGTGGGTACAGTTGTGTATGTGTGTGTGTGTGTAGACCTCCTAATATCTGGATCTCCTGTCAGGGTGCGATGCTTTCCATAAGACAAGCCAGACAAATCTGCCCTGTCTGGTCATTGAGTTTTCCAGGAACCTTGGTGACTATTGCTCCTTCCCAGCCCTGTGGAAAAGCACAGAAAATAAAAACACACTATGGGCCACCCACTAGATGTCTAATTGATTCCAGGTAGCTGCAATCCTAACTTAACATCTTTTATTCCAATGTTCCTCCAGCCCTCATGACTACATTCACCATCTGCACAGCCTGCTGTGGATGTGACTGGGTACCTGAGAGTGAGTGTGAGAGGCTGTTTGCATACTCAGTCACTTCTCATGCTGAAGAAAGGCAATAGTCAGATGGCCAATCATGATTGGGGGTGAGAGAGTAGGCGCACAGAATTAGAGTTACATCACAAAATGAAGTAAGCAGAACTAGGAAAACAATTTACACAGTGATCACAACCATGTAAACAGAAAGAACAGCAGCAAAGTGCACTCGAAACTGAACCTTAAAATTAAAATGATTAATTTGATCCCAAAGGAAAAGAGAGAAGAAATGTACTTCCCTTCCCTTTGAGGCTGTTGTCATCGAAGTGGGGGACTACGAGCATGGAAGTTACTTACCCTGGCAGACTCATTATCTGGGTTCATTTTCCTAAACTGCTTTTTCCTCCCCTCTTTTTAAAATTCTTTGTTACAAGGGATGGCTGTGTGGGGAGAAGAGAAGGGATGTATTTGGAAATGGAAACGATATAGAAGAAAAGGATCATAATAAAACTTTAAAAAGAATACAGCATTAGTGTCCTGAGTTTGGGGTTCTTGTGCAAATATCATTTCAATACCTCAAAGATCTCATTTTGGCTGTGTGGTACTCCCTCTATGATCCACCAACAGAGATCATAACCCTTCTACTATTTAGATAATCGAACTTTGAGAATTTCTGTAGCTGAAAAAGTTATCATTCTACAATTAGCAGGGTGAGACCTCTTTCCCAACATAGTTACACCGGTCCTTGGATACATACAGTCTGTCTCTGGGCCCACACGCGAAAGCCCTTCGAGCTCAATAGGGCCTGCCAGGGCCTGTGCCCTATTGGCATGGCCTCGGAGGATCCAGGATTATCTCCAGCTACAAAGAGCCATGGAAAGAAGATGCTCAATGAAGGTTGCAGGTGTCAGGTACATTAAATCCTCAAAGGTCCAAAAGACCAGAGATAATCCCCAGGGACTAGTATCTCTTCAGTTTAGGAACCAGAGGGAAGGAAAGGGGGTGCCAGGGATTCTAATTCGAGAGAGGAACATGAAGAGACAGTCAAAGTCATGACCTTGGGACTGTACTTCACCCAAGAGCCAACTGCAATAGCATAGCCTGAACTTAATTTGGAAGAGCTACATAGTTTAAATGGAATAAGTTACTCAGCCAAGAGCTGATACGTTGTAATCTGAACATCCCTTCCCCTTTTAGGATGTAAAGAGATCTGAACACCAGACCAGCTCAGCATGTTTGTGAAGTCAGGAAACAGGTGGGAAGGAAAAGAGAGACTGATCTTCATGTGCCCAGAAATACCTTCTACAAGGGGAAAGGCCCATCCCTTCTGGAATTTCTGGGTGGTGACAGCAAGATGAAGCACGGGGTCTAGGGAGACAGGAGTGGCAAAGACTGGGCATGATGAGAACCAAGCCAGTCTAACCCTGTCACAGATAGTCCCTGTCCCATTAAAAACACACACACACACACACAAACCCCCCCAAAAAACCAAACCAAAAACCCTGTCTCTTCCCCAGTGAAACTACTCTGAAGTTGTTAGGATTTGCACATAAGAGCCTTGAACAAAGAGTGGTTTAGTTGTCTAGTCCCCCTCTTTTAGGGAGTTTTGTTTTTAATTATGCCATCTGGCTAGTCTTTCTCTTGGCTCATTACACAGACACACAGACAGACAGACACACACACACCCCTACTTCTCTCTATTGTTCTGGGAACAATCTGTAAATCAGTTAAATTTCGTTTCAGTCATTGTTGCTACACCTACATCAATCCTGTGTTAGATTCACCTCAACAGATGTGTTTTAAGCACCTACTAAGTCCAAATCACTGTAATAGGTACTGGAGATAGATGGCTAGAGGACAGACAGTTCCTGCCCTATGAAACTCATGTATGTAAATAAATATGATAAAAAAAGGAGAATGTGATAAAGGACAAAGGAGAAGCAAAGTCGTAAGAAAAATTTGTATTTTATCTGATAGACTTGACATGAAACCCATGGCTCAATGTGATCCACCTGATCTGCACTGTGGCCTACCTTAGGTCTTTAAGCAAAAACAAACAAACAAATAAATAAATGAAATAAAAAATTTCAAAGTAAACAAAATGTAACTAGCACATGTGAAAATGAGAAGAAGCATGGAACAATAAAAAGAAGACTGGATTTAGAGTCAGAGGTACTGGGTTCAAATCCTTTCTCTTCCATTTACTACATGTGTGATCACAAGCAAGTTAATTCTTCTCTCCTATAAAATGAAGGAGTTTGACTATCTGACCTATAAAGGATCTTCCAACTTTAAATTTATGATAAATTTATGATAGTCCAATGAACTAGGAGGACAATTGAATCAAGCCACCTGAAATTTCTGGCAATGTAGCCAAGCTCTAGAACTCTACCTAGTTCTGTGAATGTATCTTCTCCTTCATGAAACTGATGAAGTTAAAATTCATGCGGCCTATACCCATGGATTTCTGATCATGTGTAAAGCAGGGAATAACTCGGAAAACTCCTGCTTCAGGCAAAAGAGAGGCACTGAAAGGTTTTGAGGGTTGGACATGGTCATTAATGTGAATTAGGATGAATATTTTGGCACCTGTGTGAAGGATGGGTTATAATAATCCAAGTGAGATAAATTGGGTAATAGTGGTAAGACTAGAGAGAAGAGGGCAAATGGGCATTATACAGTCAAGGTAAGAGCTGGGAAGAGGAAGGGAAGAGAATAAACATTTTTATGGCACCTACTATTGCTAAGTACTGTGCTAAGTGCTTTACAAATATTATCTCATTTGATCCTCATAATATCCTAGCAAGATAGGTGTAATTATTATTCCAGTTTTACAGTTGAGGAAACTGAGGCAAGCAAAGGTTAAATGACTGGCCCAGGGTCACATAGCTAATAAGTACCCAAGGCCAGATTTGAATTTAGGTCATCCTGACTCCAGGCCTAGCACCTGATCGATGGTGCTACCTCTCAGACTTGACTCCGAAGAAGAGGGAAGAGTGAAATATGATTGAGATTTTTAACTTGAGTGACCACAAAGATGATGGGCCCATCCATAGGTATCAGGTAGTTGAGAGAGAAAAGGAGCAGATGGGGGGCGGGGCGGGCAGGAGTGAAGTTTTGGACATGTTGATTCTGAAGTGTTGTGGAACAGTAGGTGGAAGTGCTAACAGGAAGTTGGAAATGTAGCGCTGAAGTTCAAGCCAGAAATCTACATAGAGTATAAAAAGCAGGGCAGAGGGGGCAGCTAGGTGGCGCAGTGGATAAAGCACCCACCCTGGATTCAGGAGGACCTGAGTTCAAAGCCGGCCTCAGACACTTGACACTAGCTGTGTGACCATGGGCAAGTCACTTAACCCTCACTGCCCTGCAAAAAAAAAAAAACCAACCCAAAAAACAAACAAACAAACAAAAAAGCAGGGCAGAATATGTCATTTCTTCAAGGTCAGTTGTTTAAATAAGATATTTTTTGATTAGTGCCATTAGCACATGAAAGTGTATTTGCATTGTATAAGTATTTATACCAGTGACCTAGGGTCAATGAACTTTCATGTGGTATGGGCAAAGTCAGGCAAAATATAATTTTTTTTCTTTTTTTTTTTTCGGGGCAATGGGGGTTAAGTGACTTGCCCAGGGTCACACAACTAGTAAGTGTCAAGTGTCTGAGGCTGGATTTGAACTCAGGTCCTCTTGACTCCAGGGCCGGTGCTTTATCCACTGCGCCACCTAGCTGCCCCAAAATAGAATTTTTTTAAAAAGCACCATTATAAAATACCTTGGGAAGCAAAATGTAAACAAAAAGATTATAAGGTATTTAGAGCTGGAAGCAACCTCAGAGATAACCGGGTTCAGCACTCCCATTTTCATTTATTCATTCATTCAACAAACATCTATTATTTATCATGTGCCAGCACCTGGGGAAAATCCAAAAACAAGTATTGTTCCCTTTTCACATTGAACTTACAAAGCAGTATTGGTGATAGAAGACACACAGAGAGAAACATAAAAATTAGGATGTTATATGGCCATAAGAGGAATGGATATTTTACATATGAGAAAACTGAAACATACAGGGAGGTACTACTTAAGTCAAGGTTACATATCAAGATACTGGGAAAGCTGGAAGTAGAACATTCATTGAATAGAATGTTACAGATAAAAAGGACCCTCAAGAACATTCCATCCAATTCTCTTATTTTTTAGATGAGTAACTTGTCTAAAATCTTATTTTTTTTTTTAGATGAAATGGCTTATCCAAGCTCAAATAAAGTCAGTGACTTGCTCAAGGTCATAGCCAGTTATTTAGCAGAGCTAAGACTAGAACCCAGGCAGCTCAGTGGCACAGTGGATATAGGGCCTGGAGTCAGGAAGGTGCCTTTTCACGAGTTCAAATCCAGCCTCCAGACACTAGCTGTGTGACCCTGAGTAAGTCACTTAACCCTGTTTGCCTCAGTTCCTCATCTGTAAAATAAGCTGGAGAAGGAAATGGCAAACCACTTCAGTATCTTTGCCAAGAAAACCCCAAATGAAGTCACAAAGTCCGAAATGACTGGAAAACTACTCAACAACAAAAGACTAGAACCCAGACCACCAGGTGTTTGGTCCAGTGCCTAGATCTGTATGCATTTGTAGTCTTACTTTCATAACTAAAGATAGAATTGTAATTCTATCTTTAGCTATGACATCTGTCATCTACATTCCTTGTACATCTTCCTTATCAGGAAAGCTAGTAGAGTGTATACAAAAATAACTTACTGGGGGAAAGGCAATGTGGTTTCTGTTAGGGGAAGAGTTCACTCAATCCTTTGACTTCCTGGCTATGAGAGCCCATGTCTGTGCATATAGTAGGCACCAAATAAATACTGATTGAGCAAATTCATAGACATGTAAATAAAGGGGACTTAACTGATATAGTTTCAATCAATAAACATTTCTTAAGCACCTATTATATGCCGGGAGGAGTACCACATATTGCAAAAAAAGAGGCAAAAGACAGTCCTTCCCTCAAGGAATTCACTTTAACGGAGGAGGAGACAATACACAAACAAATATGTACAAGCAAGCTGTATATGGGACAAATAGGAAATAATTAACAGAAGGAAGACGCTAGAATTAAGAAGGGTTGAAAAAGACTTGCTGTAAAAGATGAGATTTTAGTTGGGATTTAAAGGGAGCCAGGAAAGCCAGTAGGTGGTGATGGGAAAGATGAGCTTTCCAGGTATAGGGAGGGCACTGCCAGAGAAAATGCCTGGAGCCTAGAGATAAATGTGTCTTGTCTGTGGAATGGCTGAAAGTGCATGGTAGGGAGTAAAGTGTAAGAAGATTGGAAAGGTAAGAGGAGGCTAGGTTATGAATGCCAAACAAGATTTTGAATTTATCCTGGAGTTAACAGGCAATTATTGGAGTTTATTGAGTAGTGGAATGACATGGTCAGCCCTGCTTTTTAGGAAAATCACCTCAGTGGCTGAACGGAGGAGGGATGGGAATGGGGAGAGACTTGAGGTAGGCAGACCCACCAGCATGGCATTGAAATAACCTAAGTATGAGGTGATAAGGCCCTGCACCAAAGTGGTGCCAGCATCAGAGAAGAGAAAGGGGAAAATTTGAGAGATGCTACAAAGGTGAAATCAACAGGACTTGGCAACAGATTGGATATGGGGCATGAGCTATAGTGAGGAATGTGACTTTTAGGTTGCGATCCTGAGGGACTGGGAAGATGGTGTTACCCTCTTCAGTAATAGGGAATGTTAGGGAGGGGGGAAGGGTTTAGGGAAAAAGAAAATGAGTTTTGTTTTGGACATATTTAGTTTAAGATGTCTACTGTAAATCTAGTTCTAGATGTTTGAAAGGCAGTTGGTGATGTGGGACAGGTCAGCAGAGAGGTTGGGACAGGAAAAGTAGATTTGAGAATAATCAAGATGAAGAGGAGATAATTTAATATTTTATGGCCTATCTATGTTTCCTCATCCAATATGAACGTGCTTTACAAAGCATCACTTCCAGTTTATCGGTTGTCCTATTGGAGACATCTAAATTGATCAAGGCCTTTTCACGCTGAATTGGAATGCCCTTTATTTGGAATAAGAAACATGCCCACCTGGTTAAGGTACAGCATTTTATCACTTATTTTAGGTGGGGTGGGGCAACTTGATTGATTTCCTGATCAATGCCCTACCTTTATAACTCTATATATTTTATATCCTTTCATTAGCAGAGATGCTTGTTGTTGAGATTTCCCCCAAATAATTGCTTCCCTTTCTATTCTAGCTCTATTGATTTTATCTGTGCTAAAGTTTTTTAATTTTATGTGATTGAAATGATCTATTTTAGGTTTTTTTGTGGTCACTTCTATCTCCTATTTAGTTAGGCATTTTTATCTCCTTCTGTTCTCTAATTTTTTTTGGGGGGGGGCATGAGGGTTAAGTGACTTGCCTAGGGTCACACAGCTAGTAAGTGTCAAGTGTCTGAGGTGGGATTTGAACTCAGGTCCTCCTGACTCCAGGGCCAGTGCTTTATCCACTGTGCTACCTAGCTGACCCTGTGAACTTATTTTGATAACAGTATTTTTTTTTTTTTGGTGAGGCAATTGGGGTTAAGTGACTTGCCCAGGGTCACACAGCTAGTGTTAAGTGTCTGAGGCCGGATTTGAACGCAGGTCCTCCTGACTCCAGGGCCAGTGCTCTGTGAACTTAATTTGAAAAAAAGTTTTGATAACCTCATTTCAGTATAATTGGTTTCTTTTATAATTCTATGGTGGATTTTTTTTTTTGGTGCACTTAAAAACATTCCTCTGAGAAGGGGCTCATAATTTCTTCCAGTCTGCCAAAAAAGATTCTTTGACGATAAAAGGTTCAGGACCCTGGACTACATAATTGACAAGGTTTCTTTGACCTCTAAATCCTATGAACCTGTGAAAAAGAGAAGGGAAGACTAAGGGCTGATAGGAAACATTAGGAAGACATGAAATTTCTGTTTGTTTGTCTTAGCACTCATCTGGCCTAGTGCAAGCAGTTTTTGAGTATGAGTCAGGAGACTTATGTCCTAGCTTTACTTCTATAACTTATTTATCTCTGTGATCCTGGTTGAGCTACGTACATTCTCTGAGCTCCAAGTTCTTCTCTGTAAAACAGGCATAATTATACTTGTCTTGATTACCTTGAAGCAGGAATTAGAGAGGAGTCTCTGACCTACGATTGAAGTCGTCCTCTTCCTTGTTCTCACATTTGCTGATTGTTTCTGATCTCTAAGCCCCTGGATCTTGCCTGTGTGCCTGGATGTATCATACCAGCCTTATCTGATCTCCCCATGCTCAACACTGCTTAGATGTCATCAGGCCTGTTTGGTTGAACTGCCAGTTTCTAGCCCCTCCTGCTCATCTTTATCTTCATAATACCTTCATTCCCATGTAGCACCAGACTTTGTTCTCCAGCTTCAGCTCTTCTCACCTATTCATAACTCTGCCTTTTTCTTCCTGTTCCTTCATATATGGTCAAGAACCAGGATGTGATCATTTCTACCCAATCTAGCACATTGGACTCTTAAGTCAGAAGGGGCCTTACATATCATGAAGTCCATCATCCCATCCAATGCGAGAATTCCTTCTACAGTGTTGGTGACCGACTGTGTTCAAACAATTCCAGTGTGGTAGAAAATGGGCAGCAGTAGGGCATGGCTATCCAGTAATGATGAGGATGATGATGGTAATAGCTCACCTTTATATAACACTTTAAGGTTTGCAAGGTGCTTTTTGTCTTTTAACTCATTTGATTCTTACATTAACCCTGGGAGGTAGGTGCTATTATCATTTTCTTTTACAGATGAGGAAAATGAGGCAAAAAGAAGTTAAGTGACTTGCCCAGGGACACACTGCTAGTAAGTATCTGAAGCAGGATTCCAACCCAGGTCTCCCTGACTCCAAGCCCTGCCCTCTACCAACATTGTGCCACCTAGATGGCACAGAGCTTAGGACAATGAGTCCAGCTAAATCATGGGGCTCTTAGTAGTTAAAAGAGGTCTAGGCCAAAGCTTCTTGAACTGTGCATCGGGACCCCACACAGGGTTGTGTAACTGAATGTGTGGGGGGGGTCACAAAAAATTTGGCAACAGTAAAAGGTTGTGTATACCTACTTTTTATACCTAAATAGCCAGGGTCACATAAAAATTTCTCTGGCAAAAAGGAGTTGAGAATGGAAAAAGTTTAAGAAGCCCTGGTCTAGGCATCCGAGTGACCAAGTCCAAGGTCAACTAAGGCAGATAAAATCTATAAAGGCCAGCAGGGTCCAAAGTCATGGAAATCAGAGAGTCAGAAAAGCACTCAAGATCAAGGTTTAACTTAAATCCTAGGACATAGGTCATGGGCAATTTGTCCTGTTTTATGCTGCCTAAGTGTGGGTAGCTCTGGTTGCAAGTGAGCTCTTCAGGGTAGAGGCAAGGGTCAGAAGTCCTGAGCATGACTGGGTGGAGTTCAGGATACAGAAGAGAGTTAATTGGCATGAATAGGATTGAACAAGTCTGAGCTGATCTGTTCAGTGTAACCTACCCACCCCAGGGCTTTTCCATGGCTTCTCATACCTGGAATTACCTCCCCTTACCCTTTGTTTTAGCTAAATCCCAGGGATCTTTCAAGGCCCTGCTTAAACCTCTCCTCCCCTGAAATCAAACCCTACTTAATCAAGAAGGATTCTTAGGAAGACTCCCCTGACCAGCTTAGCCCGAAGGAGCCTCTCCCGTAGCACTCTCCACATTTTCTTAGTACTTATTTGTTGCTGGTCACATGCCAACTTGTATATATGTGTATGAGATTATACATGGCTCCAGCCTTTGGGACTTGGGTGTACTGCTAACTGGCATAAGCCAACAACACTGTTACATGGCAGAGGGAAAAAGCCCAACGAATGAAACCTCAGGCCCCATTAAGTGAAATATCATGTTTACAGTGAGGGAGGTAATGTCCCAGTCTATTCTGCCCTGCTGAGATCACATATGAATTATAGTACTTTGTCCCCTCAGATTTTCTTCACAAATATCAGCAAACACGAACACATCCACATACAAAGAACAGATGGAGGGGGCAGCTAGGTGGCACAGTGGATAGAACACCAGCCCTGGATTCAGGAGAACCTGAGTTCAAATCTGGCCTCAGACACTTGACACTTACTAGCTGTGTGACCCTGGGCAAGTCACTTAACCCCAATTGCCTCACTTTAAAAAAAAAAGGGGCAGCTAGGTGGCACAGTGGATAGAACACCAGCCCTGGATTCAGGAGAACCTGAGTTCAAATCTGGCCTCAGACACTTGACACTTACTAGCTGTGTGACCCTGGGCAAATCACTTAACCCCAATTGCCCTGCCCCCCAAAAAAAGCATAAAAAAAAGATGGAACTATTATTGATCTCATTATGTATAATTTTTTAAAGAGTACATGTTAAACTAAACACTGTTTAAACTTTAAACACTGACAATCTAAAACTGCCTTGCCTGTCTATGTCCCTTTTTGAATTTCCTTTTGTTCTTTTCTTTTTTTTTGCATCTCCATCACTACCTCTCCACTTCCTCCCATACCTTCTCCAGGTTTTTGGTTTTTTTTTGGTTGGTTGTTTGTTTTTCTGGTGCAATGAAAGTTAAGTGACTTGCCCAGGGTCACACAGCTAGTAAGTGTCAAGTATCTGAGGCCGAATTTGAACTCAGGTCCTCCTGAATCCAGGGCCAGTGCTTTATGCACTGCTCCACCTAGCTGCCCCCTACAATTTCTCTTAAAAACACCCCTGTGTACTAGTTGTCCCAGAAGTTGAGAGCTGCTTTTAGGTATGGATTCAGGACCAATGTCCCCTTGGTCTCTCTAGCTCTGTCCCCTATTTTTCTTTAGTTTCTATCCCCAACCTCAGTAGCAGATCTGAGATTCTCCATAATAGTTCTTCCAATATCTTCAGGACATAGCTCTGCTTTAAGTTGCAGATCATGAGACATATTGCATCTATTTTAATTAATGATTATTGATGATAGTGAAATCTATTCTCCCCTCCACCCTTTCCAAGGGATCAAAGTAGTATTGTTTAGATGGCTTTGGGATAATTGCTGGGCACTAAAGTGCTTTCAGAATCAATTGCTGGGGCAGCTAGGTGGCGCAGTGAATAGAGCACCGGTCCTGGAGTCAGGAGTACCTGAGGTCAAATCCAGCCTCAGACACTTAACACTTAACTAGTTGTGTGACCCTGGGCAAGTCACTTAACCCCAATTCCCTCACTTTAAAAAAAAAAATCAACTGCTGATCAGCTGGCTGCCCCATAAAAGGCCTGTATGTACATGCTACACAGGGAACGGGTATTTCGCTCCCATTGGCTATGCCAGTGGTGCCAAACTCCAAAACAACAAATTCCTGTGGGCTACACATTGACTTAGAAAACCTCAAATTAACATTATTTATGTTGTATTGTATTTTTATTTACTTTATTAAACATTTCCCAATTGCATTTTAATTTAATTCTGGCTATACTTGGGAGTTTTGTGGGCATGCAGCTACAGGCCTTTAACACCTCTGGTCTGCATTGGATATGCTGCTTGGCTCAGCCCTCAAAATGCATCATTCTCCTCTGATGCATCCCTTCTGGTTTATATCCAGGGTATTTGGTAAGCTGCCTTTTGGGATGGGCAATTTTTTTTCTTCTCCTGGAAACTCACTTTGCAAGTGTTGAATCTCTCAACTAAACTGTTTTGATTCCAAAACAGTTCTGGTATTGGTTTTTGTTTTGTTTTGTTTTGTTTTTTGGTGAGGCAGTTGGGGTTAAGTGACTTGCCCAGGGTCACACAGCTAGTAAGTGTTAAGTGTCTGAGGCCGGATTTGAACTCAGGTCCTCCTGACTCCAGGGCTGGCGCTCTATCCACTGTGCCACCTAGCTGCCCCTCTGGTACTGTTTTGAAACAGCTTAAAGGTATTCAGACAATCATAGCTTTAGACTGTGGGATCCATTTCACTTGGTAGAACCCCTAGCTTTCTCCAAGGCTTAGCTCAAGGGACAGCTCTTAGAGGAAGG
Organism: Dromiciops gliroides; assembly: GCF_019393635.1. Taxonomy (NCBI): domain Eukaryota; kingdom Metazoa; phylum Chordata; class Mammalia; order Microbiotheria; family Microbiotheriidae; genus Dromiciops; species Dromiciops gliroides. The sequence goes on along the minus strand of NC_057865.1, from coordinate 104,926,862 downwards.
TTATACTGACACCCAGTCCCCCAGGGGCTAGTGCCCTCCTTCCCCAAACTACTTGGTGGATTTTGGATTTGCTTATTTGTATACATGTGATTTTCTCCAAATTGAATGTAAGAGATAATAATCTGCACCATCCCCCTTCATCCTCCCTGTTTCCCAATGAGGATGTTGAGACCAATACTTCGACTATAAATGGGGTTGTATGGTATTATGGAAGTCCTAAACTTCTCTAATGTCTCTATAAGTAGAGCAGAGAATTGATCTTGGAGCTGGGTAGTAAAGGGTTCTTTGCACCAGCTCCACTGTTGTTATCTGTGTCCTTGAAATAATCTGCATGGTGCTGCTGCTAGCTGCCAGGGACATAATGGGAGTTCAAAGGAATTGACTGACGCCAATAACTATCAGAGGAACCTAGGGGGGTTCCTATTGAAGAGGATGGTGGACGTGGGTGCTAGCTGGGTGTGGCTATGGGCCTGACCTTAAAAAAAAAAAAGAGGTGAAAATGTGACTAATCCTAGGTATGTTGGTGAATAATCACTGTATCAACTTGTTGTAGAAGAAACCTAGCAGCAAGGAACATCTTCAGCTTGATGGAGCAGCAGCCAACAGAGTTTTGGGAGAGAGGAATAGCAGCTGTGAAGGCTGAATAGAACAACAGTAAGATATAGCAGGTTGCTGGGAGATGAAGCTCTGAGCTGTGTTCTATCTGATTTGCGATGCAGCCCCAAGGTTGTGAGCTGTGCAGGGAGCACCCCATCTCCCACCAGTGGCATGGGAATCTAAACAAGATTGAGCCACTTTTGTAAATGGAGGTTTTCCTTTTAAAATTACTTTGCCATTCTGTCTTAATGAAAAGTTTTGTTATTTGACTTATGGTTCTGAGAGAATGTACTGGATTCTCTCAAGCCATGTATGCATAATCACAATTAGTTAGACAGATCACATACTAAATGAGGGGAAGCAAAAGTTGCAGAGGATCCATGCTTGTAACTAATCTTGGTGCAGAGGTGACTGGTTCTCAAATGCTGTGTCAGCAGATTGCCAGGGTCTGGCAGGTTCTACCAAACTGGAGAGACTTCACATATGGGCCCAGGAACCTGTTCTAAGGGCTCATCACCACTTTGGTTGCACTGTGATAAATATTTTAGTCACAACAGCTCACGGATGCTATCTACGAAGCAGAGGGTTCTGATCTATACCAAGGGTGAGAGCACTCACACTAATGAAATCCTGGATCCTTTTAAGTACCAAAGTATAAATACTGTGGCATGACCAGGGTGTAGCCAGGGCAGAAGTCCCAGTGTTCCCAAGCAGATTTTTGGCAGCATCAGAAGTTTCACTTTGGGGCCTCAAGCTAGTTTTCCTTAAAGCTCACTCCTCTTTGCCCTCCTTTGATTGTGGAAATAAAGAGATTGGCAGTGGAGTTCTTCTTTTGACACATTCTGCCCTGCTGAGAATCAGAAATGTGTTTGGGTTGTCTTATAAAACTTAGACCAATGAAAAGGCCACCCTTGGCATATCTATTATAAGAATCAGGAATAAAATATCCTGTCATAATTCACTAAGACCACTAGGTGACAGCATTGATAGGCCTGGAATAAGTTGAGGGGCGCAGCCCCATTGCAACAAATAAAACTCTTATTATTACTTGTTTGTGCTTCTCCCACCTGAGCTTTAATATGGGAAAAGCTTCTGGTCCTATTCTGACCGAGTTGATAGGATCATAGATTTAGAGCTGGAAGGAAGTTTAGGCAAACCTCTCATTTTACAGATGAAGAAACTGAGGCACAAAGGTAAGTGACTTGCCCAAGTTCAGTTAATATATCTATCTAGTGCAGGATTTGAACCCAAGTCTTCCTGCCTCTAAGTCCAGTGCCCAATCCACTATAATATGCTGCCTCTAAAGACTCATACCGTATCAATAAGGACTTCCCATATCCTAGTTTTTACCCCCCTTGACTATCTTTTCCATTGATTTTCTTTTCCTCCCTCCCCAAGCATCCCACTGTTCTATTGAGTGAAACATATTTTGAACCCCTGTTCCAATCACTTTAATTTCCTTTTAGAGGCATGATGGTATAATGGAATGCGCCTTCATCTCAGAGTCCAGAATATTGGGTCTGGCTTCTAGCTCTGAACACTTACCCCTGTGTGGCATTCGGTGGTCTGGTGCCATGGAAGGCATGCTGGATTTACAGACAGAGAACCAACCTGGGTTTGAATCCTGGGTCTGTCATTTACTATCATGTGGCCTTGGGCAAGTCATTTCATCTCAGTGGACCCAAATCCTTGTTTTGTAAATGACAGGGTTGGATGAGATGATCTCTAAGGTCCTTTCCAGTTATAAAATCCTGTTGACAATGATATTCTGGGTAGCAGAGAGTCTGTAAAATGGGGGCAGTTTATACACTAACCCGTTTCACTGGGATGTGGAGAGGAAAGCATTTGGCACTCAGAAAAGTGCTGTAAACACGGGTGCTGAATAATCCAAGCACCAGGGTTGCTATCCCCGCTCCCATCAGCCTACATCTTTTCAACACTTCACTCTGGAAGCTGAGCTTCTGAGCAAGCACCAAATAACTGGATGTGTCACCAGTTAAAGATGTGTTCCCAGCCTGAACAGAAAGGAGAAAGAAAACCCATATTTTTCCTTTTTTTTTTTAATATCTAAGATATATATGTATTAAAAAAAATCCACTTGAATGTCAGTGATGTGCTGGATTCCAAGGTCCTTTTCCAGTGCAGGGACTGAAGAAGCCAGGGCTGGCTGGGTTATCTCTCTCTCTCTCTTGCTCTCTGTCCTGGGAGAAATTTCAAGGCTGAGTTGGTGCCTGGGACGCTTTCCATTTCTTCCCTGTACCTCAAGCTCCCAAGATTCTACCCCCTTCAGAAGAGCCCACAGGGATGGTTTTCAAAACATGTAGTGGCACAGGTGAGATCTTCTCTCTTTTTTGGCTGAGTCATAAAGTCATTTGAGTAACTGTGTCAGGGCTTATTTCTTGTGGAGAAATTTCATTTTGTTTCCTGTAAAGAGAAAATAAGGGAAACACTAAATCATCCAGAGAATTGAGGGGAGTGACAAATCATTTCCTGTTTCTCACTCCCTCTAACCTCCATCAACTGGGTCATTTGTGTAGCAGACTTGGAGTTTGGGCCTACTCAATAAATATGAACTTATTTATTAATTATCAAGCACCATAAAAACTTTACAAAGATCATCTCATTTGATCCTTACAACAATCCTGGGAGGCAGGTACTACTATTTTCCTCATTTTACAGTTGAGTAAACTGAGGCAGAGAGAGATTAGGTGACTTGCTCAGGGTCACACAGCTAGGACATCCTGGAGGTTGGATTTGAACTCAGGTTTTCATGAATGCAGACCTGGCACTCTGTCCACTGTGCTGCCTAACTACCTCTGGATTAAATTGACATCTTTGTGCTCTCGTGGAATCCAAATGGGATTTCTAAGGTATCCACTTGACCATAGCACTAGAGTTTATCATCTGTGAGGCTTTGGGGCTCCCCACAAGGGAGTTTCTCTCCCCTTCCTTTCATAAGCCCTCTCAGTCCAGGCTCTATGGTATATGACCCAGACCTGAAGGAGTGTCAGCAGAGAGCCCTAAGAAATGGACTTCTCCTAAGATACTGACAAAAGGGGCATTCAGTGGATGCCACCCCTGAGTAATGGAGAGGCCGTGGAAATTCTAGTTAAGTTGTAGACCCTGGGAATTTCCACTGCATTTGCTCCTGCATTAGGTAGGACAGTGTGATATTTCAACTAACTGTCCTCAACATGTTGGTCCCTTGTTTTCGACATATTTTCCCTCAATGGGGCAGGTCTACACTCTGACTCTTTATTGTTACTTTTTTCTCTTTGTTTTCCAGCAAGTTTATTTATGTATTAACTCTTTTAGTATACTTTGTATACATTAAAGAAACTACAGCCCTGGTGTGTGTGTGTGTGTGTGTGTACATATATATATATATATACACACACACACATGCATAAATACATATACATATTTCCACTTTCCAGTACATTTTAAAGACCAGAGTCATCTTCATTTTCTGATTAACTTTCTCTCTGGTCATGTCCATCTTTCCACTGGCTCCTTCCATTTTTCTTACGCTGTGTCTTCAATTCCGACACTCCTCGTGGATCTCCAGGGGGAGAATTAGCCCTGGGCACAAGATTTACCAGGTGTGATAGAGTAGGAAAAATACTAGATTTGGAATTATGAGTGCCAGGTTTGAAACTTGGTTTTCTATACTTACTAGCATGATCATGGACAAATCACTTAACCACAATTTACACATCAGTAAAATGGACATAATAGTCCTTTCACTCCCTTCAACAGAGGCTTATTTATTGTAAGGAAATCTCTGTGAACTTCATGAAAATGCTATAGAAATGTGAATTACTATTATTATTTTTTCCCCAAATGGCTTCACACAAGGATTGTAGTTTAACAAATAAGTATGGGATAAGAAGAAAAGGAAGGCTAGAAGAAGGAAAGGAGTATGCCAAGATGAGAAGATTGTATCACAGAGGGACGTTTCAGGGGGATACATTGTCAGGAGGAAGAGAAATCCAAATCTAGGTCTAATCTGTTGGGGATTGATAGAAGCTAGCCAAGTACGATTCTTCAGGGAAAGAAAAAAAACATTTTCAACAAAAAATAAAAGGTGACCCCCTCCCCTCCCCTGTTACCTCACCTAGACCTTTCAAGAACTTATTGACACCACTTTGTTCACCACTAGGGAGTGTCTCCAGGTACTCCTGTGCTCGGACCTCAAACAGACCTGTTGGAAACAGAAATAAGCCTTTTTAGTTGCCTCCCAGATACTTCTCAATACTCATTTTAGTTAAAAAAAATTTTTTTTTTATTAATGTGCTTTGGTTTTATATCACCAGTTTCCTCCAATATGCCTCCCCCCACCCAACAGAACTATCCCATAAAACAAATGATATTTTTTTAAAAGACAGAAAAACAAAGAGGGGGGAAATCAGCTTAACTGATTGATAAATCAAAAAAATCTGAAAATATGTGCAACATAAAACGGTTGTAGACTGTGGGATAGTTCTATTCTCAATCAATTTTTAATTGATATCTTTTGGTTTTACATTACCTTCATTTTCCAATACATTCCTCCTCCCTTCCTCACCCAGCAAGCCATCCTTTTATAACAAAGAATAAAAAAGAAAAGGAAAAAGAAAAACAAAACTAACCAATACATCAATCAAGTTAGTATATACAGCATTCTACATCTTATAGATACACCACCCCCCCTTCTCAAAGAAAGGAGAGTTCATTCTCATATCTCTTCTTTGGGGCTAATTTCACAGCTAAATAATTTAATTTTAAATTTGTTTTGTAAATTTAATCTAATTTTCTTATTTGGACACATTTATCCTTTCAGAGATATTCTATTTCCATTTTTGATGGATTATTAATATGTAGTAGCCTTGGGGCAGCTAGGTGGCACAGTGGATAGAGCACTGGCCCTGGATTCAGGAGGACCTCAGTTCAAATCTGGCCTCAGACACTTAACACTTATTAGCTGTGTGACCCTGGGCAAGTCACTTAACCCAATTGCCTCACCAAAAAAAAAAAAAGTAGTAGCCGTATCATGTTAGCATTAAGTTCTGTGCCTTAAAATTAGCAATCAAAGATGGAAACAATCCATTTTGGAGAAGCTGTAGAAAGGCAGGCACACTAATGCATCATTGGTGAAACTGCAAATTGGTCCATTTAGAAAAACATTTTGGAACTATATAAGAGAAGTAACTACACCCTTTGATCAAATAGGGTATATACCCAAAGGAGGTCAAAGATAAAGGAAAATATCCTCTCACATATACCAAAATATTCATAAGTAGCACTTTTTATGGTAGCAAAAAAAAAAACAAATGGAAACAAAGTGGTTACCCATCGGTTGGAGAAAGGCATAACAAATTGTGCTTCATTCATGGGATATAACATTACTGAGAAAAGAGAAAAAACAACTAGGAAGAATTTTTAAAAACTGGGAAAGATTTGTTTGAACTGGTGTAGAAGAATATAAGAGAGCAATGCATATGATAGTCACAATAATGTAAAGAAAACGCTAAAAACATCAGAACTCAGGTCAATGCAAGGACAAAACTTGATGTCATAGGACTGATGATGAAATAAACCTCACTGCTCTTCAGAGAGGTGGGGGATTATGGCCACTGAATGAGACATCCCTTGTTGGAGGTGGTTAATGTGTCAGTTTGTCATATTGAATTGCCTCTTTACCATAAGGGAGGTTTCTTTTGGGGATGGGAAGGGTCACTGAGCAGTGACAGCAATGTTTTTAAAAGCATCAATAAAGCATTTAGAACATTTCTATGTCTTCAGCCTCAGTGAATTATTGGGTAATATGTACACAAATACTTCCGTGTACTAGTGGAGTTTACTTCAAAAGAACCATTTTAAAGAATGAAGACTCCCTTAATAATCTAACTAACCAATCACTAATTGATCTGCTTTCTTCTTCCTTAAATATCTCCTTGTACTTTGTACTTCCTTAAGCAAATAGGACATTCTGACTATTTTATAGCTATTTGTGTACCTTGAATAGTTTTCTGTACTAGGCTGTAATCACCATGAAGTTAGGGCCTGTATCTTAATTTTATCTCTGTACCTTTTAGAACACCTAGTACAGTTCCTTTCACATAGTGGATACTTATCATTTGTTCAATTTAAATATTTTGAAAAAAATCAGTTTTGTGTGCCAAATTTCCCTAAAGTTTGGATTGATCTGTAGAGAGGTCTGGAAATATTAGATGGGCTGCTGTTTCACCTGAACCTAGTGTGAGGAGCATCAGTTTGCTGATCCTCAGACTAGGAGTCTGGTTGAGTTTCCCTGTGGTAAGCATGAAGTCCTTGGGGTCCGGCACTGAGGCTGAACTGGCAGAGACCTGATGCTGAAGAGGCACTGAATATCATCTCCTGAATGATAAATCGGCATGCATCTACAATGGCCTGTGCTAACACTTCTGGCCTAACAGTCTAAACAGGATTTTAGGTGGGAGAGGAAAAAAGCACTGGCATAGTTCTCTTTAGAGGTGTGCTGGAGGGCAGCTAGGTGGTGCAGTGGATAGAACATCGGCCCCTGGATTCAGGAGGACCTGAGTTCAAATCTAGCCTCAGACACTTAACACTTACTAGCTGTGTGACCCTGGGCAAGTCACTTAACCCCAATTGCCTCACCACCAACAAAAAAAATTTGGATAGAGGTGTTCTGGAGCCAGCACAAACCAGCTCTCGAGAGCTGGTTATTAAATTTTCAGTGTGAGCATTTACACCTCAGAAATCAGCAAAATGAAGGCCTGCTTTATTGTTTTATGGATTGTCCCAACTTTTGTTTTTGGTGAAGAATGAGGCTTTAAAAGGTAAAAGAATAAGAGCTCTACCTGCAGAAGGGATTGAGAATCCAGCTAGGGTGCGGTATCCTGTTCCATTACAAAGGGGCAAACACATGCAACACAAATATGGGTGGTGAGGTTGGGGGAGTGGATAAGAGCTCTAGCCCTGGAGTCAGGGAGAGATGAATACAAATTTGGCCTTAAATACTCACTGACCTTCTCAACTGTAAAATGAGGATGATAATGGCGGCACCTACCTCACAGGGTGGTTTTAAGGGTCAAAGCAGGTAATATTTGTAAGAAGTGTTTAGCATAGTACCTGGCATACAGTAGGTGCTATATAAATACTTACTCCCTGCCTTTCCCCTTCCCTTTTGGTCTCTTTTATTACACATGACTGACTAGTTGCGCTCTTAAAGACAAGGTGGTAGAGGTGGAAGATAGACCTGCTATTTCTCTATTGCTCATAAAAGCTAGAATAAACAAACCTCAACAAATGCCTGTGGACAGGTGGGGAAAAAAAGAAATTTAAGCTCTCTCCAAAGGGCAGGGGAGGGGGCAGCTAGGTGGCACAGTGGATAAAGCACTGGCCTTGGATTCAGGAGGACCTGAGTTCAAATCCGGCCTCAGACACTTGACACTTAACTAGCTGTGTGACCCTGGGCAAGTCACTTAACCCTCATTGCCCTGCAAAAACAAAACAAAACAAAACAAAAAACAAAGGGCAAGGGAGGCTTCTAAAGACAAGAGAGTTGGGGACAGCTAGGTGGCACAGTGGAGAAAACACCAGCCCTGGATTCAGGAGGACCTGAGTTCAAATCCTGCCTCAGACACTTGACACATACTAGCTGTACTTACTGACCCTGGGCAAGTTACTGAACCTTCATTGCTCCAGAAAAAGAAAAAAAAAGACAGAATTTCCTGTCACAAGAGATCTGCAAGCAGATATTGGATGACCACTCACCAAGCATGTTGAAGAGGAAATTCATGCTTTGGGCAAAGCTTGGACTAGCTATCTGAGGTCCTTCTAACTTCTAATCTATTATTCTCCAATTTCTCCTTTCTACCAACTCTCAATGATCCTTCTCTTTTTAAAGGAGAAAAGACAAGAGACAAAGGAGGAGAAAATGGCAGATAGTGGGGAAGAAATGAAATGGACTATAGAGAACTTTCTAAATAGTTTTAAGAGACCTGAATGATTTTTTACTTAATCTAGAAGAAGAACGAAATTAAAGTTTTCTGTTAAGGAACTAGAATGCCATTCTGGAAAAGAAAATAACAAGAGAGGGTGGTGGCCTTCACCACTAGTATGATGAAGGTACCATTAGGGACTGAGTTCGTATCTCAGATACTTCCTAGGTATTTGATCCTGGTCAAGTCACTTAACTACTTTCTGTCTTAGTTTCTTTAACTGCAAAATGGGAATCATAATAGTGCTTACCTCACCTTGTTGTGTGGATCAAATGAGATAATCATAAGCACACAGCACAGTACGTAGCACATAATAGGAACTAAATATATGCTAGCTATGATAATGATGATGAGGAGAAAGAGGAGGAGGAGGAGGAGGAAAGATGTGAACTTAGAGTAAAAGCTACTGTGGAATAAAGACCACTCCCTAGTTGTCAGGTCAGATTGCTCAAAGGTTTTTGTTTTTTTTTTTGCAGGGCAATGGGGGCTAAGTGACTTGCCCAGGATCACACAGCTAGTAAGTGTCAAGTGTCTGAGGCCGGATTTGAACTCAGGTACTCCTGAATCCAAGGCCGGTGCTTTATCCACAGCGCCACCTAGCCGCCCCCAAAGTTTTATTAGATAATCAGCCAGTGAAAGTCAGTCTTCTGGGGGCAGCTAGATGGCGCAGTGGATAGAGCACCGGCCCTGGAGTCAGGAGGACCTGAGTTCAGATCCGGCCTCAGACATTTAACACTTACTAGCTGTGTGACCCTGGGCAAGTCACTTAACCCTCATTGCCCCACAAAAATAGATAAATAAAATGCTAAAAAAAAAAAAATCAGACTCCATGTATTTTAAAAAAAAAAAAAGAAAGACAGTCTTCTTTGCAAGACCATCTCACTATGGGATCAGGGAATTGAATTTTCATGCAGCAAATGAAAGAAGAAAATGGGAACACAACAAACAGGATCTTCATAGGGAACGTCTTCCTGGAGCACAGTAAGTGGGACAACTTGCCTTGATTGAGGCTAGGAAAAGCAGGTGTATAGGCTTCAAGTGTAATGAGGGATAATTCTCTAAAATGGAAAGCACTTTGGCTAAACCTGGTTCTCTACATGGGACTGGAGCTGAAATTCAAGTTGTGCTACAATGCTTACTATCTCAGTTAACTTTGAGCAATCATGTCACCTCTCTGGGCCTCAGTCTCCTTATCTGAAAAATAAAAAGTTATGACTAGATGACCCCCCCCAAGTCACTTCAGCTCTAGATCTATGATTCTTTGATCATCCTAAATTAATATAAGAAGAGAAGGAAAGGTGATTAAATCGTGTGTTGGAAAGGACATAGGACATGTGGCCAAAAGACACCATTGGCTGTGTGACCATGGCCAACTCATCGAATATCTTTGAATGTCAATTTCTTTGTCCATAAAATAGGGATAAGAATACGTGCCCTCCCTACCTCGAAGGTTTGTTGCAGGGACCAAATGAGATATGATCAGAGGATCTGTAAAAGGCTATCTTCATCAGTTTTCACCCACCAAGTAGTGGGGTGAACTTAAGAATTTTGAAGCTATTCTTCCTTATGCTCCCCTCCCTACTCCACACCCCCAATCAAACTCCAACTGGTGCTTGACTCTAGCTTGGGCTCATTTCGTTGACTCAGCACTCTCCACCTTACTGGCCTCTTCCCCCCCACACCGAGTTGGGGGAGAAGACACTGAAGATGAGCCTAACCTTTCGCCTCCTGCTTCCGTAGTTCCCGTTCCTGGATGAAGCCCCGGAATGTCTGTGTTTCCATGAAGACCTCCAGGAAGCGTCGGAGGCTCTTGGAAGAGACAGCTTTTCGGAAAGCCTCTCGCTGCAAGGTCCTCTCCTCCCGCTCATTGGCAGTCAGGAACAGGGAGTAATGGCCCACAACTTCCACAAAGAAGCGGACAAAGGCTTCAGAAACCACCTCATTCAGGGGACTGAACTCTGGGCCTGTAGAGAGCAGAGGGAAAGGTGGAGAGCATGAGACTAAAGGAAAGAAAAGAGGCTGCACTATAGGCTTTGGGACAAATTGATGAAATCGAATCTGGCCTAGCCATGATAGGAGAGATGTACCTGATTTGCTAACTGATTGCCTACTCTTTTTTTTTTTGTGTGGGGCAATGAGGGTTAAGTGACTTGCCCAGGGCCACACAGCTAGTTAAGTGTCAAGTGTCTGAGGCCAGATTTGAACTCAGGTACTCCTGAATCCAGGGCCAGTGCTTTATCCACTGTGCCTCCTAGCTGCCCCCACCTACTCTTTTTGATAGCTGTTATACGACAGTGAACTGGTCATAGAAGTCACTTAATAAAATGTTTGCAGAACTGAATTAAAAGGAAGGGATGGGGGTGAGGGCAGCTAGGTGGCATAGTGGATAGAGCACCAGCCCTGGATTCAGGAGGACCTGAGTTCAAATCCGGCCTCAGACACTTGACACTTACTAGCTGTGTGACCCTGGGCAAGTAACTTAACCCCAATTGCCTCACCAAAAAAAAAAAAAAAGGAAAGGATGGGGAAGGAAGATCATGAACAAGTCACTGTTAGCAGACAGTGTCACATAGTAGATAGAGAACCAGCTTCAAAGCCAGGAAGACCTGGGTTCAAGTCCTGTCTCTGAAATATATTGGCTTTGTGACCCTGAGAAAGTCACCTGATGTCTCAGTGCTCTAACTCTTAAAGCCTCTAAATAGCAAAGAACATGCTGGCACGTATTGCTAGAGGGAATTTCTCCACCTATAGCAATGAGATCACAGGTCCAGGCCTGGTCCCAAATTGTCAGCATGGTGGCAGAGGATGGGAAGAATCCCAGAATACCTGGCTTTGCATCCTGATTCTATTTAATACTTGTGTGAACTTGCCCAAGACGCTTCAGCCTTTTGGGTCTCGGTTTTCTCATGTATAAAATGAGGGGGTAAGACTAGAGCAGGGGTTCTTAATGGTTGTGTGTGTGATGGTCTGCTTTGGCAATAGAGTGAAACTTATTCAGAACAAGAGTTTTAATGCACAAAATAAAATACATAAGACTACAAAGGAAACTGATTAGATTGAAGTAAAAATGTAATTCTTTTCCTCTCCAAGTACTCAGACCCCCTGAAATCTATCCACAGATCACTTGGGTCTGGGGGTACCCCAGGTTAAGAGCCCCTGGATCAGATGATCTCTAAGATCCCCTTCAGCTGTAAATCCTATGGTCTTATGAGGAGCTAATTTCTGAGCATTTCTTCTGCCATCTCTGTTTTGTCTGCTCTTCCAGAATACCCCCCTTTCCAAGTTGCTTGGGAGAATGACAGCCTTCCCTGGGGCATCATCCCCTTTGCTTCCTTAAGGTGGACCTGAGGAGCGCAGTGAAGGAAGGGAAACGATTGGCAGCAGGCACTTAGGTGCGACTTGAACATTTACCATATTTACAGTCTAAAGGACCCTCATCTTGGTCACTAGCCAGGTCATTCCTCTGCTCCAGGATGTGTTCCAGAGCTACTTGTAGCTTTCGGGGCAGAATGGAATCCTCATCTTCCATCTACAAAGCAGACATAAGCAGTGATGAGCAATGATGCAGCAATGTCCTGGCCAATGTCACAGGGATGTACATTGGCTAAATCCCAGGGCAATTCTGGCTCAGTCCTGCCTCAGCACAGCCAATATGAATCAGGGGATATGCATCAAGATGACTAGCTTCATCCTGGGGAGGGCTCGAAGGAGCCCTTATTAGTTGAGCAATGGGTGCCATGAAGTTAACTTGATCTCTGGGGGAAGGAAAGGGAAGGGAGTATGAATGTTAAGTTTTGGAAGATAAAACAAATTCGCAACACTGGCTGTCAGGAAAAGGGAATACATCTGTTGTCAATGGGAATTTCAGATTCATGGCTGACATCTTGGTATGCCCATTTAATTAAAAAAAATTCTCTGTTCTTTGCAAGTTTTGATATGAGCCAAGTTTCTCTGTTGTTAAGATTATTAGCCAGATAATGTCAAAATTGGCCAGAGTTTAGACTTTAGCCATAATGCGTATATATGCATACACACACATAGAAAATAATTATCTACCACAAAGGATTGTGGTGAGGAAAGTGCTTTGTAATCCTTAAAAAGCTATAAATATGGGAGTTATTATTATTACTATTTAGATACATATACTCACACTACTAAATTAAAAATGATTTTGTTACAAAATATGTAGAAATTAATCTCTTTCTCCCTAGGATTTTGACTTTTTTCCTGCCCTCTTTGGCCATTCTCCAGACTGACCAAGCATGAGGGAGATGGCCTGCCAATCCCCTGTTCCCCCCTGCTTCTTAACCCAGAAACACTTCCACAGCTAGAAAGTTGAGCCCCAAACAGAAGAGACTCAGAAACAAAGAAAAAAATCACCATGGTTAGGTCATCTTACCTGTCTAAGGAAACGATTGTTTACCAGGTCTACCACAAGGACCTAAGGGATAGGAGAGAGAAAGGGGCTGTTATTTACTATCTGTCAGAGCTCCTGAAATGCAGGGATGACCTCTTGCCTTCTCTCCTCTTTTTGCCACATAGAACTAGAGCAGAAGTTTGAAGGAAATAGGGCACTTGCTGTGGTTTCCTGGCCATGTCGCTGCCACCACTAATGATAGGGGGAAATGTCTACTGGGTTGTCCTCAATTGCTTTAATTTGACACTCAGACAACAAGTTGGGCAGAGGCGACAGACCGGACTCATTCACAGCCTTGTTTCTGGGCTTGGCTCACTTTTCTTAAGTGTTTCTCAAATTGTTTCAGTTCCTGGACTACTGTGACAGGGCAAAAGGCTGCCCGTATTCTATACCTGCTCTCACTTAGTCTAACACCTTCCTCCATCTCCAAATTAAAACCAGCCTTGACCTTTGATCTACATCTCACTCTCAGTTAAGTGACCTGCGCCACTTGTCATTTCAGGGTGAGGAGGAAAGGGATGGTGTCAAGGCTTCTTAGAGGGGGAGAGCATGGGAGTATAAAGAGGACGAGGGTAGAGACCAGAGACGCCCATGCTCTCAAGCAGCAGTTGGTAGATTTCCAACAGTAACATGGTCCTCTATCTTTTTCTCCCTATGGGTCCAGAGAACCTCTGTTAGGAACCAGCACATCCTGCCTTGGCATTTTGGACCAGCCTGGAAACTCCTTGGAGAGCCTTCCTGTCAGGTTCGACTCTGATGACCCCTGGTCTCAAGAAGGCCCTGAGCTGTTCTCTACTTTGGAGAGTCAGGCACTCAGATGCTGAATATGGATAAGTAGGTGCTAACCTTGGCCATAGAGGCACAGGCTTCAAAGCTAAGTTTAATGCCCTTCCCTGATTCTCAAACAGCAAAGGTTGGTCTCCTCTGGCCATCTTGAAAAACTAGAAAGGACAGCCGGACAGTGTTCTTTTAGCTCCAGACCCAAAGCAGATAACCTGTGACTGACGAGTCACATTTGCTATGAGTTCCAAAAGGCATTTTGGCTAGGGATTTCCAAATGGTGCTATGTGGGTTGGCCTGTTTCTCATGAATAGTGCTGGAGAAGGATGAAGAGAATTGTTGAGATATTTAAGTACTGTGTCAATGCCTAAGGCTTTGTTTAGAATGTGCAGGGAAAATTTTTGTCTATAATTTCTAGGGGCATTATGGGACCAAACTGTATGATGGAACTCCAAATGTTCCCCAATCCTCTCCCCATCCCCAGACTTGTTTGATTACTAGGCTAGCATAATAATAATAATAATAATAATAATAATAATAATAATAATAATAATAATAACAATAAAGAGAAAAAGTTATCTGGAGAGCAAGACCACAGAAACTAATTTTAGAAATTTCCCCACTTTGATGACTAGGCTGTGAAACAACAGGAACTCTTTTTTTTTTTTTTTAAAGTGAGGCAAATTGGGGTTAAGTGACTTGCCCAGGGTCACACAGCTAGTAAGTGTTAAGTGTCTGAGGCCTGATTTGAACTCAGGTACTCCCGACTCCAGGGCTGGTGCTCTATCTACTGCGCCACCTAGCTGCCCCCCAACAACAGGAACTCTTAATGATGGATTACATTTTTTTAATTTCTAAAAACACTTATGTGAAAGAAGACCCACTGAAGAGAGTAGCAACAAATGACCCTATCATCATTTGTAATTGAGCCACATTCAACCTAGAAGAGTTCTTGTGGTTCTTCAATTGTCTTAGATCTGGGAGCTGGGGAGAGGGGCACTGGCCTCACTTTGAACTGATAAGAAACAACATTCCAGCTCAGTCCTCAAAACAGACAGCCCTGGTCAGTGGTCAGGAGGATATGCCTCCTAGCATGGCCTTAATACTCGTCAGCAATCTGAGTTCATCATAGACAGATAGTCGCCAATGGCAAGAAGAACAAACACTGTGCTTATCCTTGAGCTGACTGGACTGTTAATGAGGGATTCATTACTGTGTAACAAGGGTCTGACAAGCGAGCAGAACACCTCTAATACTACTCCCCACATAGAAGAGATTAAAGAGCCCGTATCTGGGAGCGTCGCTTGGAGAGACTGGGGAACACATGAAGACATTCTGGACCTGGATCCAGTCAGCCAGCAACAAGGTCAGGAGAAGCCTTTTTGATTGGCCATACGGGGGGAAACTGGGGTTCCTTCCAAAGGCTTTAACTGGCTTTAGAGGGGAAAAGGCCCCAGGCCTCCCACCTCGCAGCACTGCTTCTCACTTAATACTGTCAGTGAAGGAGCCAAGAAATAACAGTGAAAACCAACCAAGGCTTTTTGAAGGTGCCCCCAGCTCTGGTTCTTCAACAGCATCCATGCATGCCACTCACTGTGTGGTCAGCACACTGTGAACAATCACACAGTGTCCAAGCGTGTGTCATTCCCCAAAGGCACATCTATCACATGTCATCACGACTCCCCCAGAAGCAGGCTCCCCAGCTTCTATGACATCAAGGCATTTTGAGCATTACACATAGATCCAAGGAAATGGGGCCGAGTTAGTACCTTCTATCGACTCTGAATTTTAACAGAGCAGCTGTTCCTGTTTGAGGGAAACTGAATCACGTTTGAGGGAACTCACCTCTTCCAAAGGCAGCTCCTTGAGTAAAGGCAGCGAGCTGGAGAGCAGCCCAATCAGGAAGGGAGTCGGTGAGCACACGATATCAATCATGGATGGCGGCAGCACGGGGATGTAGGTGTGTTGCCAGGTGAAGGGATAGATGAGAGCCACCATGGCATGGCAGCACTTGGAGAGGGTACTGGTGAGCAAGCCACAGGACAGAGAGACAATATTATTTCAAGAAGGTGAGCAAAGGATGAGAACCTCAAGGCTTTCAGCTTGCCTGCTGGGACAGCCTTCCTGGACTCAGAGTGGGTGGTGAGACCTCTCGGAGGAAAGCATCACAGAAATATTTAGAATTAGCCCATGGGGGTGGGGGGAATGGTGGTGCAGTGGATAGAGCACTGGCCCTGGATTCAAGAGGACCTGAGTTAAAATCCAGCCTCAGATACTTGACACTTACTAGCTGTGTGACCCTGGGCAAGTCACTTAACCCCAATTGCCTCACCAAAAAACCCACCCCAAAACCAAAATCCAAACAACAACCAAAACCAAAAAAAAATTAGCCCATGCCCATGGTGGAGACTGGCTGGAAACCTGGACTCTTGCTCAGATGTTGCTTTATCTTGCTGAGTCTGAATATTCATACATTAGACTGGAAAAACCTCAACCAAAGGTTTTCATGCTTTCTTTGATTATGAAACACTCAATTCCCTATAATAGTATTTCCCAAATTAAGTTCCATGGGACTCTGACATTACCCAGAATATTATCAGGGATTTTTCCTGTTTGTGTCTTTGTCTTAGCTGTTTGCTGTGCCTGTGCGCTCTAAATCTGACCCTTCACCTCTCAGAATCCCCTGGCTTCCTTTAGGACTAAGCTTGAAGACCACCCCATGTGGGAAGCTATTCCTGGGCCCCCAGCTGCGAGTGCTTTCCCTGCCAAGACTATGCATCCTCTACTCAGAATTTCTGTTGTATGTATTGCCTTATGCATATATTATAAGAATGCAAGCTCTTTAGGGGCAGGAACTAGTTTTGTTTTTTCTTTGTATCCCCTGTGCTTTCTTTGCATGGTGCCTGACACATAGTAGGTGCTCAGTAAATGCTTCTTGGCTGAGAGGAAAGATGTGTTACCTGTTATACTTATCCACTTTTTTTTTTTTGGCAGGGCAATGGGGGTTAAGTGACTTGCCCAGGGTGTCAAGTGTCTGAGGTCGGATTTGAACTCAGGTACTCCTGAATTCAGGGCCGGTGCTTTATCTACTGCACCACCTAGCTGCCCCCACCTGTTATACTTAGAAGACACTTTTGTCTCTCCCCGCCCCCAGCAAAACAAACAAACAAACAAACAAAACATGAAATTGTTTATGTACCAAAAATACTTATATGTAGGTTTGGGGTGGTTTTTTTGGGGGGGAGGCAGAGGTAAGAAAATAAGATTAATTTCCTCTACTTTGTTCCAAAATTAAAGCCCAACCTACCATGGGGGTATTCCAAACTCCTACCTATGCTATTTATAGTTTCAAGCCCTAAAATGTTCTGTGGCTAAATTACATTGGAAATGCTGCTCTATATAGAGTTGGTTGTTCAGTCATTTTTCAGTCATGTCTGACTCTTCATAATTCCATTGGGGGTTTTCTTGGCAAAGATACTGGAGTGGTTCGCCATTTCCTGCTCCAGTTCATTTTACAGATGAGGAAACTGAGGCAAACAGGGTGAAATGACTTGCCCAGCCAGAGTCACATAGTTGGTAACTGTCTGAGGCAGGATTTTAATTCAGGAAGAGGAGTCTTCCAGATTCCAGACCCAGCACTCTTTCCACTGGGCCACCTTGCTGTCCTGACTCTGAGTCTAGAGTCTGAATTGTTAGTTAATATACCTTTTACAATAGCTATCTTGGGGCAGCTAGGTGGTCCAGTGGATAGAGCACTGGCCCTGGATTCAGGAGGACCTGAGTTCAAATTTGACCTCAGACACTTAATACTTACTAGCTGTGTGACCCTGAGCAAGTCACTTAACCCCCATTGCCTCACCAAAATAAAACAAAACAAAAAAATACAATAGCTATCTTCCTGAAAAGATGCTTGCAATTCAGATTTTCCATATAAATATATTTTATTATTTTCCAGTTACATTTAGAGATAGGTTTTTTGTTTTTTTTTTGGCGGGGCAATGGGGGTTAAGTGACTTGCTCAGCGTCACACAGCTAGTAAGTGTCAAGTGTCTGAGGCTGGATTTGAACTCAGGAACTCCTGAATCCAGGGCCGGTGCTCTATCCACTGCACCACCTAGCTGCCCTAGAGATAGTTTTCAACATTTGTTTTTATAAGATTTCTAGTTTCAAGTTTTTCTCCCTCCCTCCCCCCTCCCCAAGATAGCAAGTAATCTGATATAGGTTATATATGTACAATCACATTAAACCTATTTCTGCACAATTCAGATTTTCATCAAAGACTTTTTCCCCAGTGACTAACGCTGTTTCAGAGATGCTCTGTCTTCATTTTCCATTGATCCTCAATGGGCAATAAATCCTAACAGCTTAACTTCGGGTCTCTGTGACACCTACCTTTCCCCTTTCTTCTGCCAAGCCATCACCTAAATCTACTAAGGTAGTTAGTTCCTTAGGTAAAAATCAATTTAAGGACAATCTGTTCATAAACCATAGTTATCCTGGAATGTGAATAATCACTTGCTAATTTTTCTACTTTATGAGATCATTTCCAAACTTCATAGTCCTGGGGTAGGGGGACAGGAGTTATTCAAGAGAGCTGAATTTTCTAGATAGCCATGGTGTATTCCTTTGAATATCCAAGCTGTTTTTCCCCTTCATCATTTTGGATAATTTTTTTTTCTAAAATATGATATATTCATCTGCTCCTACAGTCAGATTATGCTAAATAGAATTTAATTCTTTTCTTAATGAGTCATTAGGAACATCAATTACTGCCCAGTTTTGTAATATGCCTCGAGGGTTTAGTGAAGTATACAGTGCAGTTTACTGTCTCAGACCAGCCTAAGAAAAATGCCCCCAGACTGCTGTGCTTTTGTCTTCATTTTATAATTTTGCTCCTCTCCCTGTGTCTCTTAGGTTACTAGTGATCCCTTTTCTTTACTATCAATGTACTCCTACACAGCCTTTCCTCTTTCCCCTTTCATTTGCTACTGATGGTATGTTGTTGGTTGAAAAACCCAATAAAAAAAGCTGTTAAACTCATATGTAAAATAAAAGCAGATAGATTTTTGAGCGAAGGCCGGGGGAGTTGTCTTATGAATAATGTTCATGAACTCTAGAGTGTGGGATTTTGTGAAACTGATTTTTTAAAACTTATTTTTATTGATGTCTTTGTTTTCATATTGCCTCCCTGCTCCCCATGGCAGTGAGTGATCCCTTATAACAAAAAACTAAAGAGGAAAAAAATATCACTCAACAAAACCAAACAACTTAGAAACTGCACGTGACCATATATGCAATGTTCCATACCCATAGTCTCCCCAGCTTCACAAGGGAGACAGGGAAGTACATTTTCTCAACTACTGGGAGAACCAAGGTTGGTTGATGTGGGTTGATTCATTTTCCCACCCAATTGCTCTTCTGGACTTTGTGATCTTTAGCAACTCATTGTCCTGCAAGATGACACCAACTCTGAAACCCTCTCAGTATCCTGGGGCCCTTGGACCCCTCCCTCTCTCTGACTGAAAGGGGTGGACATGGGAGAACTCCTCCTAGATCCTTCATTTAAGAAGTGGCCCAGGGCCCATTTCCCACCTGGCTGCAGGACTTATCATGCCCTCTCTCCCTGTACTCTTCTTCTCCTCCCCCATTTTCCTCTCCCTTTTATGTGTGGTCTTCCCCCATTAGATTGTGAGGTCCTTGAGAAAATTGCCTTACTTATATTTTTCTTATATCTGTGCACATAGATTGGCACATAGTAGGTACTTAATAACATCACTCAAGGTAGGGGAGAATCTCCTCCTTTACATTAAAAGAAAACATACTACTTAGATATTCGCTCCACTTACAAATGGAATAGACCACTGGGGCAGGATGGTCTAAATGAAGACCTTTTTAAAGGCGATAGAACATCTGAACTATAAAAAATAAGATCTTTTACTGAAGAAGAACTGAGCCTGAGAGAAAACTGAGAGAAATTAGACTACAAAGGATTTATTACTTCCAAAGATTTATGACTTTATGAAGTCATAAATATGGACTTATTTGGTCCAACCTCTGTCATTGTACAAATGAGAAAACTGACATCCATGGAGGGTTGTGACTTGGCCAAGACCACCCAGATAGTAAGAAACAGAGCCAGGGGTATATTGGCGCTGACTCAATTGAGTCGATTATTAAATTTTTAGCGTTAAGCATTTACACCTCAGAAATCGGCAAACACAATAAATCAAGGTTTGATTTATTATTTTATTTTACAGATTTAAGGAATCCATGAATAAAATGTTATTCATGCAGATTAGATTTAAAAGTGTGTCGTGCACACATATTTTTTTTTTTTTTGAGAGGTGGGGAGCTGGTTGGTAAACAGTTACCAGCATACTCCTGTCCAAACTGAGTTTCAAGCCCTCTTTCTATCTCTCCAAGATAATCTCTATTGTCCCTTTCAGTTTAGAAATTCTATGAGGTTGTTGTTTTTTTCTTCTGGCAGTGGGGATTGGATTTGTATTGAAGCACACACACACACATGCCCTTTCAACCCAGTCCTCACAGACAAAGGCAAGCATTTGGAAGGGTGGGGTTAGGTTTGCCTTCTGTGGGTCTTGCTGTTGAAAAGACAGGACAACAAATATTAGCTATAGACTTCTCAAAAGCAGGAGCTACATTTCTCTTATAAAATTTTTTTTTGGTAATGCTTTCAGCATTTTTAGCATCAACATAGGTCTTTATATATATGTATATATTTTATATATGTGTCTACACGTGTGTATATATGCATGTAGATGTACAGACTTTGACATTCATTCATTTTTATAATAATGAGTTCCAAATTCGCTCCCTCCCTCCAGCCCCTCCCACACCCATTAAGAAGGCAAGCAATATGATATCAGTTACAAGTGTGAAATCATGCAAAACATATTTCCATATAAACCATTCAACATAGGCTTTTCTTTTCTGGAGGCAATCAGGGTTAAGTGACTTGCTCAGGGTCACATGGCTAGCAAGTGTCTGAGACTGAATTTGAACTCAGGTCCTCCTCTTTTATTTTTTGTTTTTGTCAGGCAATAGGGGTTAAGTGACTTGCCCAGGGTCACACAGCTAGTAAGTGTCAAGTGTCTGAGGCCGGATTTGAACTCAGGTACTCCTGAATCCAGGGCTGGTGCTTTAACCACTGCGCCATCTAGCTGCCCCAGATCCTCCTCTTTCCAGGGCTGATGCTCTATCTACTGCATGACCTAGCTGCCCCCAGCATAGGTATTTAATGAATATTTGTTGAATCAAACATTGGCAAACGTAGTACAGGGCTACCTGTGTACAAAGGCAATATGGTATGGAGAATAGAGAGCTGAGAAGTCAGAAGGATCTGGGTTCAAATTTCACCTCTGCTACACATTGGCTGTATGACCCTAGACAAGTCACTTAACCACTTATTACCAGAGGCAATTCTCTAAAACTCTAAGTTGTAGAGAAAGAGTCAATGAATCTGAACTGAACTGCTAAGGGAAGTTCCATACCAGGAGACCCCTACCCTGATGAATTCCAGTTAAAAGAAAAAGAGGCAAGACAAGCTTAGGAACCTCTGGGAGTTCCACTCAGCTTGTCAGTCTTATTTCTGTGCCATCAATCTATGGCATCCTTCATGTCATTTTATTCCTCCTTGATTGTCTTGGATCTCCTGTCGAAGATGAAAGAAAAAAAAAAAAGCCTGACATGCTAGATTCTTTCTCCCTCCTCCAGCTCCTCCACCTCCCAGAGATATTAGATTACAGTTTTCCAAATTAAATCTTGAGTTATTTCCTGCCTGGATCATCTAACCTCCCCAGTTCCCAGTTTTCACAAGTATCTGTGTTCCTCAATACTCACTGGAGTTCTGAAATGCCTCTTAGAGCTGGACTATCTGTACATTTAATTAACACCATGGTGTGCCTTTCCTATTGAATGATGGCTTCAGAGATGAGAGAGGACACCAGGCCTAATAATTCCAATCCATATCTTTTTCCTCTCAAAGACCATCCTCAACAAGATATATTGAAGTTATTACCTTCTCTTTACAGGGATGGGAGGAGATAGCATAGTTATGTTTGACCTTCCATGAAGGGCAGTTCAACCCACAAATATTGCATTCAACAAATAGCTATTAAGTGCCTACTCTGTGTGAGGCACTGGTAGTTCTGGAAATATAGGTATGAAAAACTTACTAATGAGTGCTCAAAGAACTTAGTGTCTGATGTGAGGAGAAGAGCACTCAAATAAATAAGAAACCACAGAGTTACATAAAAGCAGAGGAAAGGTTTGGACAAAGCATGAGTGAGTTGGGGAAGGAAAGATCACTTTCATTTGGGAGGAGTGAAGGAAGTCATGGAAGGTTTAAGGCAAAGGAGATGTCATCTGAATTGAGCCTGGACAGAAGGCAGGAAGGATCATCATCAATATATAGACATTTGGGGAATGGAGGAATCCACTGTAGGTCTGGAGGATGGCTCAAGGAAAGGTATAGATATAAAAAACAGAATGAAAATGAGAAGGATGAGTAGTCCATTTTGACAGGAAATGTTAAGTGGAATAGTATAAGAGGTTGTAAAGACAAGTAGACTTGAACCAGGTCATGGGATGTGTTGAACATTAGGATAATGAATTTATACTTTGTTCAATAGGCAAGTGGGAGCCACTGAGGGTAGCAGAGAAATGACATAATTTTTAAAATCTCAAGGCATTAGGAAGATTACTCAGGTGTGGAGACTGTATCAGAGAGAGAATAGGCTTGGGACAGAAAGAACAGTTAGGAGGCTATTCCCATAGTCTAGATGAGAACAAATGAGGGAGTGACATCAAGAATTGGGTCAAATGGCTTAGAAATAAGATGACTTCCACACAAAATTTTTCCCTCAGAAGACAGTACTCTCTTTTATATACACTTAGGGTAGGAGATAATTAAGAGGCTGAGGAAAGATATTCTTTTTCCAAACCTCTGTATCCTTGTTCAGATAAGTCGCTTCCCCATTGTTTCCTCAACTTATAGACCCATCTTCACTAGTGAGAAAGTCATAGAATATAGAATTATAGAATTTCTGGGATGTCTGCCTTAGAAATCATCCTTTCAACCTCCTCATTTAAAAAAAGTTACATGTTGAATTTATTATATATATGTATTCTTTAAAAAACAAAAAAACCAAAAACCTTAGGGGCAGGCAGGTGGTACAGTGGATTAAGTACCGGCCATGGATTCAGGAGGACCTGAGTTCAAATCTGACCTCAGACACTTGACACTTACTAGCTGTGTGACCCTGGGCAAGTCACTTAACCCCAATTGCCTCACCAAAGAGAGAGAGAGAGAGAGAGAGAGAGAGACAGAGAGAGACAGAGAGAGAGCGAGCGCATGTTAGGAAAAAAAAATACAAAAAAAAAAACCCCTTAGCGACCCTTATCCTAACTTCCACTGGAACTGAGGAGTCAGGTCCCCAGGTGACTTGTCCCCTTCAGGGTTCAAGAGGTACTCCTGAGGGTCAGTGGAATTTTTCTAATGCTATCAGCTCACAACCCCAGACTAATGTGTCTGCCCCAATATTAGTCACCAGTGATTATTGTCCCAGTTCCAGCAGGGACGAGAGCCCAAGTTCAAGCAAGAGCAAAGGGGACAGTGAAATGGTCAGTCTTCCACTGTGGGTCACGCCAACTGGTGCTGTCCTGTGCAACTGTCTTTTTTTCCTTTCAAGTGATATCCAAGTCCAAATGTGCATGAATGGGAAGATAAAAGTCTGCTTTGATGGATTCTAGAAAGGTTTTCCTAAAAATACTAGGTGACGGAAGAGAAAAGAAGGCAGCTGGGGTAGAAGTCTACGTGCATTTCTTAGGCTACCACTGGCTGTAATGAGAATTCCTTGCCTGACTTCTAAGGGCCAGGGGAGCCTTTTCCTTCAGGAGACTGGCTTGAGGGGGAGGAGCTTTGCGTCTAGGAATGATGCTAAGTCTTAGGATATACAAAGTTGAAAAACTGCATTTAGAGGTGGATAAGGATGACACCTCTCCCCACTTCCCCACGTTAGATTCTACGTAGTCTCATATAGCTTTTACTAGATTGGAAAGGAGGTCAGGGGGATGGGGAGGCAGGCTCTCTTGAAGGGCTAGAAGTGTACTCACAGCTGGCTTTAATTAAGGTGGGGGTGCTGGGACAACCACCAGTTCTGGCAGCTGTGCGTGGCTTGTAGAAAAGGGGGGAAGGGAATGGGAGTTTGTGCAGGGGAAGGATACAGAATGGAGTCTGGCCATTGGTTGACGGAAAAGCAAAGGAAGAGATTGCAAAAATAATTTAGACGTTTGGTGGGTGGGGATGAGTTCTGCAGGGTGTAACACTGATCCAGCAGCATCAGACTCCGGCTCATAGGCTCCTAATAGCCATTTGGAATAGGCCTCCTCTGTTAGGATTCTGGAATGTCCTCGCTAATCCCTTCCCTGCCCCCCAAACTAGGGACTATTATGCCCAACCTGCTCCTAATTGTCTGTAAATAAGACAAGCCATACCACATCTGGAATATTGTGTTCAGTTCTGGGCACCACATTTTTAGGGAGGATATTAACAAAATGAAGCCTGTCCAGGTGATAGATTTAGAGCTGAAAGTCACCTCAGAGCTCATCTACTCCAAACTCTCCATTGTGTAGATAGGGAAACTGAGATGCAGAGAAGTTAAGTGATTTGCCCAAGTTTACATAAGGAATGAATAAATGGCAGAGATGAGATTTGAACTCGGGACCTCTGGGATTTGAACCCCGATCTTCTCACTCCACAACTATTGTTCTAATTTCCACTGTACCACGTGACCTCTCATGATGAAGGTGACTAGTATGGTAAGAGCAAGAATTAGTTGAAGGAATTGAAGATATTTAGTCTGGAGAAGAAAAAAAAAATATTATCTTTGAATATTGGAAGAACTGTTACATAGAAGATTGATTCTTCTTGGACCAAGAAAGCAGAAGAACTAGGTGGCGGTTGCAGAGAGATCGATTGTAATTTGATAAGAAGGAGATTTTCCTAATGATCAGAGGCATCTAAAGTTGAATGGGATGTCTTGGTAGGCAGTGATTCCAGTGATCACTGAAAGTCCACACGTGGAGGCTGAATACTACTTTTGGCCGTATGGAGTATTCCCCAACAGGTACAGAGCTTGGTCTAGATGACCTCTGAAGGCCCTTCCAACGGGGAGATTTCATGAATCTCTGATAAAAATCTGGGCTATAGAGAAACTTCAGAGGTCTAATGGCATAGGAAAAGTGGATGATTTAAAAAAATTTTTTTTTTTTTGCAGGGCAATGGGAGTTAAGTGACTTGCCCAGGGTCACACAGCTAGTAAGTGTCAAGTGTCTGAGGCCAGATTTGAACTCAAGAATTCCTGAATCCAGGGCCAGTGCTTTATCCACTGCGCCACCTAGCTGCCCTCTAAAAGTGGATGATTTTAAGACTATAAACTCCTGTATCCTTTGTGCTTCACCCAGTCTGTTGTATGTAGTAGGTGTTCTATATATGTTTGCCCGATTGAATAGATCAGGATGTTTCTGTCCATTGTAAGAGCCCCGATAGTTGTTAAGGTGACTTAATTGGCTCTCTTCAGAATTCAGTAAAATGGTGCTCTCACACTAGTGATAAGCTCCAGAAAAGGGGAACTGAAGGCTATGATTGTCATACTGACAATTGGCCTGGTGTGTGTGTGTGTGTGTGTGTGTGTGTGTGTGTGTGTGTGTGTGTGTGTGTGTGTGTGTGGTGGGGGGAGGGGCAGGAGAGTGGTATATATGTGGCCACCATGTTTTCTTTATTGCAGTTCAAAATTATAAAGAAAGACAAGGTAATGTAGTAAAAAAAGTATTAGGTTTAGTGTTCAAAGATCTGTGCTCTAATCCTGGCTCTGCCCTTAATCAACGGCATAACCATGGATAAATCATTTTACCTTTTGGGGTTTCCATTTCCTCATTTATAAAATGACTGGATTGGAGTAGGCATCTTGAAGGTCTGTTCTAGTTCTAACAAAGCATATAAAAGAGAAGCCAGTGTGGGCAATAGGATTTTTCTATTGTATGAAGAGATGCTATAAGAAGTTGCTTTTATGACTCACTGGCATGTGCTCATTTTGATGACAAACATTGATAATTTTATATTTATATTTTGCTTCCTAGTTTGCAAAGCTCATACCTTATAACAATTTTGGGAGTAAGAAAGTCAAAGCATTATTATTCCCATTTTACAGATAAAGATGCTGAAGCTCAAAAAGTATATAATTTGCCTGGTGTAATAAGTTAATAAGTGGGGGGCGGCTAGGTGGCGTAGTGGATAAAGCACCGGCCTTGGATTCAGGAGTACCTGAGTTCAAATCCGGCCTCAGACACTTGACACTTACTAGCTGTGTGACCCTGGGCAAGTCACTTAACCCCCATTGCCCAGAAAAAAAAAATAAGTTAATAAGTGGTAGAACCAACTAAAACTCAGGTCTTCTGATTTTTGTCGGG
This sequence comes from Dromiciops gliroides, assembly GCF_019393635.1. Classification (NCBI taxonomy): domain Eukaryota; kingdom Metazoa; phylum Chordata; class Mammalia; order Microbiotheria; family Microbiotheriidae; genus Dromiciops; species Dromiciops gliroides. Next base: position 104,900,594 of record NC_057865.1, on the reverse strand, counting down.
TGATCTTTCCACTACATCATTAAATAAGGGTGTCTAAAGGAGGCTCTGGAGCACTTTAAGTAGATTAGCAAGATTGGGGAGAGCAAGTCTAAGGAGCAAGTTTTCACAATACAGATGATCCATAATCTTCCGAAGGGGAAAACTGATCAATCACAACTGAGGAAGGAATCTAACCCTAAGAAAAAATTTGAAGCTAAATAACAATGGATAAAAAAAAAAATGGTTAGAGTGAAAAGGCATCAGATTGTACGTACATGCTGTATTTCTTTAAATCTTGCTTCAAATGATATGTTATCTTAAAATAACAATTCAGTAGTTCAGTTGAACTAGCTGATCTACAAAGTCTCTTTTAGCTCTAAATCCTATGAACCCAAGAAAGGGCATGAAGCCCGAGCCCAGAGTAAGGCCACCGCTCCTGGTTCTCAAGATTATAGCTTATATTTACATATTGTTTTACTTATTTAAATGAATGTAATAAAGTCATTTGAAAGTTGAAAATGCACACTTGTCTAGATAAAGTATGTTAATTTCTGAGTTGTTGAATCATCCATATTTGGGAATATGCAAACTATACGAGTTGTAATCTAAAATCCAAAGTAATATCAACCACTTCATAGCAGCTACTAAAATTAAAGGCATGGGGGCAGCTAGATGGCGCAGTGGATAGAGCACCGGCCCTGGATTCAGGAGTACCTGAGTTCAAATCCGGCCTCCGACACTCAACACTTACTAGCTGTGTGACCCTGGGCAAGTCATTTAACTCCCATTGCCTCACTAAAAAAACAAAAAACAAAACAAAACACAAAATTATAGGCATGGTGCCTCCAATAAACCAATCTGTGTTGAGAGGGTGTACCATGCTGACATCATGGGGAATTATAAATACTAAGGAGGATATATTCTAGCTATATTTGAAGAATTTATAAGCTAAAAAGAGAAATTCCTTAATAGAACACAAAAACATTTTTGTGCCCAGAGACAAGTTTACTTGATAACGAACAGAGTTATACAAATATACCATGTAAACATACATTATGGATAAGATAAAATTCCAGTAAGTATCAAAATTGGCTGCCTAATCTCTACACTTGCCAGTGGTCTGAATTTAGATTTATAAAGGACCTAGAAGGGACTTAAGAGATCACCTAAAAAGATGAAAGGAAAATAATTTCTTTATCCTGAACCACATTCTCCTTTTATATTAAATGTAAACAGGTGTATTTGCTTACTTCTCTGAATGTACATTTGGCTTTTGTTGCAGATTTGACCAGACTTTTCAGGGAGTAGGGTGTGGGGGGAGAGAATAAACTTCATAAGCTTTTTAGTTTTTGATTTATCAGCGGGGAGAATGGGGGTGGAGGTATTATGGGAATGTTTACTTGGGTTGCTATGACAACAGTTGGCTCCATCACCCCCCCCCCCCCATTCTTTCCTTTCTATCCGCCAAATTTTGGCTTGACAGGACTTTAAGAAACACTCAATGTCCCTACTAAAGATGAAACAGAATCAAACAGTCACTCTACACTTGTTAGCTCTGGTTTTTTGGCTCAACCCAAAAAACCTTTCCTAGCTCACTCAGTATGTGGTGTGATTCCCTGGTATTTCCTCTTGCAATGGGTTAATAATTCAGTAGCAGTGACCGTGAAAAGAAGACTATAGATGTTTATGTTATGGCTAGCAAACCTATGTGGGCTAATGTCTGCGATGAGGCATGAACAATTAGCCAATTCATGGACTGAGGTTCTGTTTAGCCTTCTATCCCCAAAGTTATTTCTGTTGTTGTTCTTATTGAACTTGGGGGCTTTGTTAGATCACAGCTCCATTAGTGAGTAAAAAAGCATGTTGGCTCTTCACAAGCCTCTATTTCACAACTGTCCTGAGCTCAGCAACTCAGGTGGGGCAGAAGCTTTCTCCCTTCAGCAATTAGCCCTTCACAAGAAACATCAAGCTATATTTAGGTCTTGGTTATAGAAATATGTGGATGTGCCTTAACTTTTGTCCTTAAACAGGGATTAAATTTTTTTTTTTTTTTTAAAACAGGGATTGGGGCAGCTAGGTGGTACAGTGGATAAAGCTCTGGCCTTGGATTCAGGAGGACCTGAGTTCAAATCTAGCCTCGGACACTTGACACTGGCTGTGTGACTCTGGGCAAGTCACTTAACCCTCATTGCCCCACAAAACAAAACAAAAAACCACACACACAAAAAAACCAAACAAACAAACAAACAAAAAAACCAGGGATTCTTGGGCAGCTAGGTGGCGCAGTGGATAGAGCACCAGCCCTGGAGTCAGGAGTACCTGAGTTCAAATCCGACCTCAGATACTTAACACTTAACTAGCTGTGTGACCCTGGGCAAGTCACTTAACCCCAATTGCCTCACTAAAAAACCCAACAAAACAAAACAAAACAAAACAAAAACCCCAGGGATTCTTAACTTGGGGTCCATGAACTGTGGAAAAATACTTGAATGGGAAAAAATTACATCCCTTGTAATCCTATGTATTTTATCTCATGCATTTTAAAAACATTATTTTGAGAAGTATTCCATGAGCTTCACCAGACTGCCCAAGGGGTCAATACCTCAGAAAAGGTTAAGAATGTCAGTGTTGTTCAGGAAGAAGCATCCTGGACTGGGAATAAAGAAAACCTGAGCTTTGGTCCTTATTATTCCTTACTGCATTACTGACTTTCATATGACCTTGAACAAGTTATATTGTTGTTTGCCAAAAATCAAGACCTGGAAGAACATATTGCTCTACCTGGTGCTTTGTATTAAATTTCTGAGCAACCCATAACAATTAAGAAAGTTAATCATTATTCTTAATGGTCTGCCAACAAACTTCTATGTAATTCATTTTTCACTACCCACCAGGAATCTCTCCCTTTTTGTGCAGGAACAAGTGGTACTGGTTATATAATGTAGCAATATGAGAACCAGGGATGTAGGGGCCTGATTCTCTTCTCAGATCTCACAAAGGTTCACGGGATTCAGAATTAGAAGAGATTTCATAGATCAGCTATGAAGTAGGGAAATATGGAAGTCCAATCTATTCATTTTATAGATGAGGAAACAGACACAGAGAAGTAATGAGATTTGCTAAGACTACACAGGTGGTGGCAGAGCTGGATTAGAACCCTGATCTGATGCCAAATTTAGTGTTCTATTCTATCATACTGTGTCTTTATGGGCAATATTCTGTGTTGCTCTAATCTCCTTTCCTCCTCCCCACCCTCAGGAAATGGTGGTTGGTCTCTTCTTTCTCTCCTTATTCATCATCTGTCTCCATACCCATTACCCTTCTGACCCCGTTCATCTTTCCTAGGTTGTACTTTCCCCAGTCCAATTCTAGTAAAGGATCATCGAGTCTTAGAGCAAGAAAAGGAACTTAGAGATCATCTAATTCAGGGGTTCTTAACCAGGAATCCACATAGATTTTGGGGGATCTGTGAACTCGGATGAAAGAAAGAACATTATGTTCACTAACCTCTAACTGAAATTTAGATTTCTTTCTGTTATGAATTTTAAAATAATTAAAAAAAAATAAACATTTTTATTCATAGTCCAGGTTCTAATTTTTAATCTCTCTTTCTCTTCCCTCCCCATCCCCCTCCCTGAGGCGGTAAACAATCAAATATGGGTTATACATGTACAATTATGTAAAACATGAGAAGAGGTTCATCAATTTCAACCGAATGCCAGTGGGATCCATGACACAAAATGGTTAAGAACCACTAATTCAGTACAACCCAAAGAAACTGAGGCCCAAAGACACTTGTCCACAGTCATATATATAGGAAGAGACAAGATTAGGACCCCAGACTTTTGACTCCACTTTTGTTGTTGTTGTTGTTGTTCAGTCATTTCAGTCGTGTCTGACTTTTTGTGACCACATTTGGGGTTTTCTTGGCCAAAATACTGGAGTGTTTACCATTTCCTTCTCCGGCTCATTTTGGAGAAGAGGAAACTGAGGCAAACTAGGTTAAGTGATTTGTCCAGAGTCATACAGCTAGTAAGGGCCTGAGGTCAGATTTGAACTCAGGTTTCCCTGACTGTAGTCCTGGCACTCTATCCACTGTGCCGCCTAGCTTTCCCTTTGATTCCATATCCAGAGCTTTTTCAACTAAAGTGCTTTTTCTATTCCAGTACAATGTGTGTCTCTCATCCCACAACTGACACCTCTATATCCTACCTGCCAGGAGATCAATAACTCGATTTATCAGAGTTATCTTCTCTCTCCACTTTGGTCTCTAAAGTCTTATGACTCATCCCCTCCAAAACCAAGGCTGTAGAACTGATTGACTAAATGTCACTAAAACAGGGAAATTGGGAGGGAGCAGGAATTAGAAAAAAACCCAAACAAACCCGAAGCTGTTACTAGAGTTCTGAGGAATTGGATCCTGGTTACTTAAGTGTCATTTCTCATCTCTCACTTTGAGAACTAACTCTCTGGTCTGAATTCCCCAGTGCCCTGGGAACTGGAGGGCTGCCCAGCTGCCAGGCTTCCCATTTAAAAAGACAGAGTTTCTTTCCTTAATTTGCCAAAGGCAACATTCAAAAATAGTCAATGAGAGGATAGGACAAAACAGAGCAAATTATTTAAGTTAAAAGACAGGGGGCAGGGCACAACACTAGGGTAACCAGGCCTGCAATTGGAAGAAGGATAATGACAGATTTTGATGATCTCTCTCCACAATATGTCCCCAACGAATGTTCCTTCTTGTCATGTTTTGTATCTCGTGTTCTGTACTGCCCCATGTGGTTGATGGAGTACTGGGAGGGGGTCCACAGACCTCACCAGATAGCCAAGAGTTCCATGACTCCCCAAAAGGTTATGAACTCCTGTCACAAAGGAACAAGATTAGTGTAGTTCAGGAGGAAACTGAATGGACATCAAGAAGGCTAGGGCTCAAACCTGGGTAAGTCAACGTGCACCTCAGTGTACCTCAAGAAACTCCCTAGAACTTATATACTATCAGAGAGTCTTGCTAGAATTCTCTAATCTGAGGAAATCATAAATCATCGTAACATACATTCATTGTGGGAAGGGACTTTAAAGTCCATTAAGTTCAAATCCCTTATATTACAGATGAGAATGCTGAGATGCAGACAAGTTAAATGATTTGGCCAGGATCACACAACTAGTAGTGCATGAAGCAGGATTTGAAGTCAGGTCTTCCTGACCAAAAGTCCAGCATTCTATCTGCTATGCCATCTAACTACTTCCTTTCACCTCCTCCCTCATTTAGTCTAAGTCATGTGTACTTGCTAAAGCAAGGTCCTTAGATTCCTTTTCTTTCAGCTGTAATAGGAGTTTCTCCTCTCTGTTGATTTTACCTCCTATCTCTGGCTATGCCCAATTACTCTGCTTCTTCCAACTCTTCTTCCAGTCCAATTCACTCTCCAGACTTCTTTTTCTATTTTCTTTCTTTCTTTTTTTTTTTGATGGGGCAGTAAGCTGCCCAGGATCACACAGCTAGTATGTGTTAAGTGTCTGAGGCTGGATTTGAACTCAGGTAATACTGAATCCAAGGCCAGTGCTTTATCCACTGCACCACCTAGCTGCCCCCTCTTTTTCTACTTTCTCACCAGCTTCCTTGCCCTTCTTCTCTCCCCTCCCCCCCTTTCCAACTTTCCAGTTCTCTTTTATGTGTTGATTTTTTTCTATTAGAGTATAATCTCCTTGAGGGTAGGACTTTCCTGGCTTCCTTCAAAGTTCATCTAAAGTCCCACTTTCTATAGGAAGACTTCCAGCCTCTCTTAATTTTAGTACATTACCCCTGTTGATTATTTTCCACTTATTCCTTATCTAACCTGTTTGTATGCTGTCTCCCTCATTAGACTGTGAGTTCCTCAAGGGCAGGGATTGTCTCTTGTCTTTCTTTGTAAGAGTAGCAGTGCTTGGCACACAGCAGATGATTGATAAATGCTTGCTTGCTCACTTGCTTGCTGTGTCTGTCTGTCCGTCCATCTATATCTATTTATCCCTGCATCCAACCATATTTTCCAAACTGTTGACTTTTTTCTCATGACTCTCCTTTATTGCTCTCATTTCCCTTTCCATTCTTTCCTCCTTTTCTCTACATCTTTCTATTTCTCCTACTTTCTCTTCAAAGTCCCTTTTGAGAGCTTCCATGGCCTGAGACCAGTTCATATTTTTCTTGGAAGCTTTGGATGTTGGAGCTTTGACCCTGTTATTATCTTCTTCTTCTGAGGTTGTATTGTGGTCTCCCTTACCCCCAAAGAAGTTTTCGATGGTCTTCTGCTTTCTCTGCCTGCTCATCCTGGCTTACTATTTCTTGGCTTTTAACTCCTTCTTTAAGTGTGGTGCTGCTTCCAGGACACACTGTTCAAGCTACAGTGTGGCCTGGGGGATGGTTGGGCTTCTCAGCCTACCTGGCCTCGCTTTCATTTGATTTTAAACTCTCCGCTGGGGGGGGGGGGGAGGTGTGTGTGTGGGGGGCTGCTTCTCGGCTCCACTCCTGTTCTCAGCTTCAGAGGGTCCCAGGTGTTTTGGGTTGAGGGGGGGGCGGGCAGGCTTTAATTTCACCTGGCCTGTTCTCAGGTCCGGAGATAACCTCAGGCCTATTTACTAAGAAACCAACCAGCAAAGCTTTCTGTGGGGTGGTTCTCAGCTTCTGATGAGACTGCTCCCCTGCTCCCCTCCTGCACCTGGGTCTCCCGCCGCTCAGGATTTCTTCCTGGTTGCCCGCTGGGGTGGGACAGTCGAATCCTTCCCCTCCATCCACTGGTACCCCTGCCCCAGGCCAGCCGTTCAGTCCGGCCGAGCTCCATTCCAGAAGACTCCAGTGCTGCAGCCGATTCAGAGGCACTGGGGCAAATTCCCAACCATGTTTTCCAGGCTACACATTGCCCCTACCTTCTCACCTGCATAAAATCCTAATAGTTTGATCCTGCTGGTTACATCTCTCCCTTCCCACATGGTTCTAAGTCACCAGCATTACTCGCTATAAACTGTACTAATGTTATTTATGATTTTGGTCGTTTTAGTCAATACCTACATTAGGTTCTCTGTCTAGATTTGGATCCAAGGTAAAAGGATATTTTTGAAAATTCTAATATTTGAAAAGTACAAATACTACTGTTTTCTTCCAGGAATTTTGGACTGACTCAGTTTCATATCAATGCTTTTTTTCAGTTCTTCTTTGACCTGTGGCATCTTAGTGGCATGACCAAGACTGATAGCCAGGACCCTGGATGTCCAGACGAATGTGCTTTATCCTCTCTAATGCTGCCTTCCCTGCATTCTCTTCTCTATGCTTTCCATAACATGTATGCCTCTTTTTTTTTTTAACCTCCTTTCTTTCAGTTTCCTATCTCTTCTAGTCTTTCTCTTTTTCCTTCCTTTTCTAATTCATTCTCTGCTCATACTTCAGTCCTGGATATGAAAATTAGGTGGGATCTTAGGGTCACCATTTTGTTTTTAGGTTCTTATTTTTTTCTTAGAGGGATAAAGGAGTTATATGGGGCACTTGGTTGGACTGCAGTCAGATACTATTCACTGGTCAAGGCTGTGATAGGGAAAGAGTTCATAAACCTTATGGTTATTATCAGCACCACAAAGTGGAATATAACAATAAAACAGTGAGGCGTGTACCTGAGCTTATCCGCAATAAAGATGACCCTCCTCTCCAGCAGGAGGGAAGCAAAGACACAGACCAAGTGCCTGATGCTGAGAGATGAGAAGAGAGACTCAAAATCGACGTGCTCAAGCCTGGAGTCCAAGGGCCGACACAATTCAATCACCTGCCAGAGAAAGGAGTTCAATGGTGAGGGCTCTAATTAGCAAAGCATTTGGTAAATGAGGAAACCAAGGCCCACAGGGGAACTATGACTTACCCAAGGTCATACAGCTAGTTAACAGCAGAGCTGAGACTGGAATCCAGGTCTTTCAGGCCCATGAGATATAAGGGAAAGGGGTAAAGAGAAGAGCATCAAGTAGATAGAATGATATAGCAGGAAAGAGTGTGTGCTGGAAATAGGAACACCTGGGTTCTGGTCTGGCTAATTAGCCACAAGACTTTGGAAAAAAATCTATAAAAATGGGTTTACTGGATGACCTCTAAGGTCTTACCTATCTAATTCAATCAGTCTCTGAATTCTATGGAATTACTCATATCTTTACTGCCCAGGGCCACAGATTGTGTCAGAAACTTAGTCTAAATAAAGAACCAATGTCTGCTGAGGGTTAGGGTTAGGAAGGTGGCCAAAAAAAAAAAGTACCTTGGCCAGAAAATTGCCATGTATGTCTATAACCCCTCTCTCCCAGGGTTTTATATCAGGGGGTATAATTCTAGACAGGATGAATTAGACTCTCCCTCTATTTCTGCTTTTTTTCTTTTCTTCATATGCTCAGAGTCTGGCACATAGTTTCCCAGTCCCTAAGACTAGAAACCTAGGAGTCATCTTGGACTCCTCACTGTTTCTCACCTCCACAGCCTATGTGTTCCCAAGGCCTGTCAATTTCACCTTTTCAACATCTCTCGAATAAGCCCCCTTCTCTTCTCTGACACTGTCCCCATTTTGGTGCAGCTCCTCTTCACCTCAGGCTTTATTGCAGTGGCCTGCTGCGGGGTCTGTCTACCTCCAGTCTCCACCCATTCCCATCCATTCTCCATTCAGCCACTAAAGCGATTTTCCTAAAATGCAGATCTGATCCCCCTCAGTAAACTCCAGTGACTCCCTATCCCCTCCAGGATCAAATGCAAAATGCTCTGTTTGGCATTCAAAGCCCCTCATGACCCAGCCCCCTCTTCTTACCCCTTATTTATTTATTTATTCATTTATTTATTTTTCAGTGAGGTAATTGGGGTTAAGTGACTTGCCCAAGGTCACACAGCTAGGAAGTGTCAAGTGTCTGAGGCTTCTTACCCCTCCTTATTCCCTGACAGGAAGAGTACTTTGATCCTGTGACTGGCCTTCTGGCCATTCCATAAACAAGACCCTTTTACCACTAGGCTCTGGGCATTCTCTATGGCTGTCCCCCATGCCTGGAACACACTCCTTTCTCTGCTCCAACTACTGACTTCCCTGGTTCCTTTAAGTTCCAACTACAATCCCTTCTTCTACAGGAAGCCTTCCCCAACCTGTCTTGATTCCAGAGCTTTCCCTCTTTTAATCATTTCCTATTTATCCTGTACATGACCTTTTTGCACATATTTGTTTACATATTGTTCCCCCCCCCCCATTAGATTGAGAGCTCTTTGAGGGCAGGGACTGTCTTTTGCCTCTTTTTATATCCCCAGCACTTAGTACAGTGCCTGGCCCAAAGTAGGTGCTTAATAAATGTTTATTGATAGATGATTGATTGAATGAGTGATCCTGATGAGTGAGAGCACCTTGCACCAGTCTTGGGAATCCAATAAGAGAAAGACTCGAATTCTGCTGCCTACTGATCGTTAGTCCTCATCTGACTGTTTTTTAGTAGGTGGGGCATCCTCTCTTTTTGAGGACAAGAAGAGTCCAGTCACTCACTTCAGTTCCTGAGCCGGGCAAGAAGTTCTTGACAGTGATGGTTTTGCCCAGAGCTGGGAAAGGGGCTTCCATGACACTTCTCATGAGTGGCTGCACCAGGGCAGGGGAGATGCCCCGACGTTTTTCTACCTCATCCAAGATCTGTAAGGGAGAAAAATCAAGCACAACTGTTAGGAAGGGCAGAGCACAGAAATGCCAGGAGGCAGAGCCATTACTAGGGCAGGATGATTAATTAGTTCACCCTCATTTCAGCCATCCTTTGCTCTGAGGTCCCTAAGCAACATGGCCTACCACCAGCTTCCAGCCTAGACTCTCGAAGGAATTGGCTAATACCTCTCCCAAGATGACTGTGCCTAATTGATTGAGGGTGGACTTTATTCTTCTCCCCTCCCCATTAACTGAATTTACTCTGGTTATAAGAATATTCCTAATTACAGCTCTGCAAAGGTGCTAGCCACAACCTACCTTGATCAAGCAATTACATGGCACCAGATTAGTCATGAGTTCCATTGTGTAACCCTTGTGAAGCCAAATGCCTATTATAGTCTCTGGGCTTCTACACGATGTTCCAAGAGCTTCCATTCAATTTAATTGCATTCAATACATGTTTATTAAGCACTTACTAAAGCCCCAAATTTCATCTCTAAACTGCAGCTTAGAAGCAGCACAAATCCCTGGGCCTACCAGTATAAATATCCTATATTCTATATGACATATAGAATATAGAGAATGTATGTATTCCATATTCTATATATCACAAAGAATGCAGAACATTTAGTATGTATTGCATGGTATATATACCATATTATACAAAATGGAATATCTATAGGTTATATATAGTATATGTCCTATATATATAGTATATAGGTATTTACATATTACATAGATACATATATAGAATACCGTCTGTATAAAGTATATATAGATGATATTCTAAGTATATATTCTATACCTGCAATATATACACATACATAGTATACATTCTAGATATAGAATATATATTTTATATACCATATAGAATATAAGTCTTTTGTATAAATATCGGATGTGTAATTATATATTAAACAGTATATTATGATATATTATAATATAATATAATAATTATATATATTAGATAACTATCTAATTGAATTAAGCTTTATATTGTTCAAAATGAGTTGTGAAAAATTCAATACTAATTTTTTTTGGGGGGGGTGGTGCAATGAGGGTTAAGTAACTTGCCCAGGGTCACACAGCTAGTAAGTGTCAAGTGTGTCTGAGGTCAGATTTGAACTCAGGTCCTCCAGAATCCAGGACCAGTGCTCTATCCACTGTGCCACCTAGCTGCCCCTGAATTCAATACTAATTTTAAAATATCACTTAAAATGTATAAATCACTTGAAATGTTTATTGAATCAGAAAGGTTCAGACTGCCTTGCCCTATGCCATCACCCAGCTGGTGCTTATCTTCATGTTATAATCATTTCTTCAAACTGTTACCGGATGTTAGCTGTGGACTTTGCTGTATAACTTCAGGAAGTTACTGAACTATTTTTCCTAAACTTCTGTGAGCTATAAAATGGGTATTTCCCAAGGATGATTCAGCATGACTCTTCTTCCCTCTAGGGGTGGTGTTGAAGAAGGAGCTTAGGTGTGAATTACATGAAATCTGACTCTACTCATCCTAAACTAGAGTTCTCTCAGTTTTAATGACCAAGCCTGGAACTCACAGAAACTTTCTGACTAGCAGCATTGTTTTCATTTGTAATTAAATCCATAAGAAAGAAAGGACATCCAATGAGATGAGAAGAAACGAACTGAACAAGTTTTTGTTACTGGTGATAAGTTACAAGCATTAAAATATTAAGAAATGTGTCTTCCTCCTCCTCCTCCTCCTCCTCCTTCTCTTTCCCTCATTTCTATGTACAATCGGCTGCTTTGTGGCTGGTCAGTTCTACCTACATAATAGCTCTCCTATCTGGGATCATCTTCCTGCTCAGAGTCACTGCCCTAGGCCAGGCCCTCATCACCTCTCACCATTACTACCGAAATAGCTTAACTGGTCTCCCGGCTTCAAGCCTTTCTTCTCTCCGATCCTTACCCCACACAGCTGCTAAAGCACAGTTCTGACCCCGTCACTCACTCCCCAATGTGGTTCTACTCTATCCCTCTCACCTTATTACTTTTTTGTTTTGTTTTTCAGGGCAATGAGGGTTAAGTGACTTGCCCAGGGTCACATAGCTAGTAATCGTCAAGAGTCTGAGTTCGGATTTGAACTCAGGTCCTCCTGAATCCAGAGCCAGTGCTTTATCCACTGTGCCACCTAGCTGCCCCGAGAACAACTATTTTGAAAAGCAATCTGGCATGATGCAAATAAAGTAACTGAAATGTCTATATACCCACTGACTCAGAGAGTCTACTGTTAGGCTTATATCCTAAGGAGGCCACTGATAAGAAGAAAGTATCTCTACCAAGATACTTGGAGTAGAATCCTTAGTTCAAGTGTTATGTCCTCCACGAGGCCTTTCCTGATCCTTCTGATGGAGGAGGCTAGAAAGGGTTAACAGATAACCTAAGACTTGATCAATAGTACCTAAAAGGGTTAATAGAGAAACTAAAGTTTGTGTTCTTATCAATAGAACTGTAACTGAGGGTTCAGTCCCTACCAACCAATACTATCAGCAGAAGGGAAGGTAACTAGGGACCATTAACCATTAATAGCCATTAATAGGAGTCAGGAGTACCTGAGTTCAAATCTGGCCTCAGACACTTAACACTTATTAGCTGTGTGGCCCTGGGCAAGTCACTTAACCCCAATTGCCTCACTTAAAAAAAAATAGCCATTAATATTCCTTGAAGACAGGACACCTAGAAACCAGATCTAAAGTAAAAAGATACCTTTCCTATTTTTCTATGGTATTCTCCCTGTGGTCTCACAGTATTCTAATAAAACTTAGGAAACTGAGTCACTGAGTCTTGTCATTCTTTTGGGATGCCTTATGATAAATTTGATCAATTAAATCCACCCCTAGGGGGCAGCTAGGTGGCACAGTGGATAAAGCACCAGCCCTGGATTCAGAAGGACCGGAGTTCAAATCCGGCCTCAGACACTTGACACTTACTAGCTGTGTGACCCTGGGTAAGTCACTTAATCCTCATTGCCCCACAAAAACAAACAATTAAATCCACCCCTACTACACTTCTATCTGCTACTCTTTACATCCCTATTACCATTACTTTATATATATTTTAAAATTACTTATATAGGCATTTGTTATTTCCAAGAGAGAATGCAAGCTCAAGAGCACAGATTATTTTCTGTCTTTGTATTCCCATCACCTAATACAGTGCCTGGCACACATTGGTGCTTAATAAGTGCAGATTCCTTCTTTCCTACAATGTTTGTTTTTGTCTTTTGATAAAGTTTTTTTTTAATCAATGTGTGTTTATTTGCATATGCTTACTTGGAATTGAAAACTATGAGGTGAATGAATTTTACTATAACAAAAAAAAAGATTAATTCTCCAGTATGGGTTGGACTGGTGGCTGCTCAGGTGACTTCCAACTATAAATTCTCTGAGTGTCCCCTAAAATTCCCTGCCCCTAGGCAGAGTTTGCACTCAAAATATTAGCACTGGGGCAGCTAGGTGGCACAGTGGATAGAGCACCGGCCCTGGAGTCAGGAGGACCTGAGTTCAAATCCAGCCTCAGACACTTGACACTTACTAGCTGTGTGACCCTGGGCCAACACTTAACCCCAAATGCCTCAATAAAAAAAAAAAGTAAAAGACTTTCAAAATACTAGCACTGGAGAAAGGAAGAACAGTGGAAGGTGAGGAGGGAGGGGCAGGAAGGATACAAAGTGTGACCATTCATGCAGAGAGACCCCACTCTAAGTAGGCTGTTTGCACCCAATGCATTTAATCTGTTGAGGGAATGTATGTAAGGAGTGGCCCTCCATAACATTTTGCTGATACAAAGAGTTATAGAAAGGGAGGAAGGGAGAAAGCCTGAGTCCCCCAAGTGTCTGCTATTCATTGTATCCATCAGTAAGCTCAATGGTCCGCCCTGAGGTGCCTCTTCTGCCAGAGTTTGAGCTCTAATTAATGACACCGAAGGGGTGTCATTGATTGAGGATTGAAGAAGTTATGGTTTCTGAAGGTAATGGCCTACTCTTGTGCTGTGAGAAATGATGAAGGGGGTCATTTCAGAGAAACCTGTGAAGACTTGTCTGAACTGATACAGGGTGAAGTGAGCAGAGCTAGTTCAGGCCCTCATCACATTTGCCTGTACTTTTATAACACTCTCCTAATTATTCTTTCTGCTTTACAAAGCTCTCTTTCTTCTACAAAGCAGCCAAATTAATATTTCTTTTTTTTGGGGGGGGGTTTGCAGGCAATGGGGGTTAAGTGACTTGCCCAGGGTCACACAGCCAGTAAATGTCAAGTGTCTGAGGCTGGATTTGAACTCAGGTACTCCTGAATCCAGGGCCGGTGCTTTAACCACTGTGCCATCTAGCTGCCCCCCAAATTAATATTTCTAAGACAGGCATGACCATGTCATTCTCCTGATCAAAAAATTCCAATGACTCTAGAATATTGACTCTGGAACAAAATATAGAATTTAATTTTTTATATGAAATTGATATAATATATATAGTATACATATAGTATTACACATATAAATGTATACACATGGGGTAGCTAGGTGGCACAGTGGATAAAGTACTGGCCCTGGATTCAGGAAAACCTGATTTTGAATCCAGCCTCAGACACTTGACACTAGCTGTCAGACCCCGGGCAAGTCACTTACCCCCTCATTGACCCGCAAAATAAACAAACAAATGAATGCACACACATATTATATATGCATGCACATGTATGCATGTGTGTTTATATGTGTATACATATGTATACATGTACTATGTATGTAAATTCTCAGCTGGATCTTCATCCAAACCAGGAATACAACTAAAATATTTAACCATTTATTTTATTTACCTCACAGGGTTTTTGTGTTATCTCCCCATGGACTTTCAGTGAAAAGTCAATAAATCATCTTAATTTATTTTACTGCCTCTGAGGAATTCCTTCCCATTAAACCATAAAGCTGTCTTCCAGTATCTTGCATATATTGGTCCTATGGTTCTAGTTCTATCCTTCTGGAAGAGCAGTCTTAATCCTTCTATAGGACTGTTCTGTAGTCTGGCTCTAGTCCACCTTTCCAGACTACTTTCATATTATTTCCCTTCACAAACTCTACGTTCCACCCTAACTGCCCATCACTATTTCCCAAACCCAACATTTTCTATTCGACTCCAATGCTCTTCCTTAGAATCCTTAGCCTTCCTTCATGGCTTATCTTGGGTGTCAACTCCATTATGAAACCCTTCTTGATACCCCTGGTTTCTAAATGTTTTCTCCTTCTTGAGATTATGAACCCTCTTATAGAATGTAACCTCACTGAGGACAGGGACTGTTAAGAAAACATTCCAGAGAAGGTGCCGACCTGCATTAGTAGCATTAATTCAGAGCACAGTGCTTTATGCATGTCCGTTGTACTGAATTATTACCATAAATGGTACATACTCAAAAATATCAATAAGTTCGAGAAAGGTTTAAACACACTCATTAACCTCAGATCCATATCCACTTAAAAGATAATTAAGAAGTCTTAAATTTATGTCTCACATTTTGAGGTTGATATCATAATGGACAACTATGCCCTTACCATGGCACACAATCCTTTGGTTTCCATCAGAGATAAGAAATGCACTGGACAGAACACGGCACCAACCCAATGTGAAAAATATCTCATGTTCTTATGTTCTATTAGATGAGATAATATCAGTAAAGCACTTAGCACATGGCCTGACACATAGTAGGCACTTAATAACTGACTGTTTCCTCGTCCTTCTTTCATGAGTCCATTTGCCATCTATGGCCCATTGGCCAGAGAAGAGCTGTAAGCTTTGTGCCCCGCCCCCCCCCCCCCATGAGGGTTAAGTGACTTGCCCAGGGTCACACAGCTAGTAAGTGTCAAGTGTCAGAGGCCAGATTTGAACTCAGGTCCTCCTGAATCCAGGGCCGGTGCTTTATCCACTGCGCCACCTAGCTGCCTCCAGAGCTGTAAGCTTTCTGAAGATACTGGTAGACTATGTGCTCACTGAAGAAAAACCTTATCTGAGCACATCAAGTATCAGTGAGAAGCAGCTTTCAGTTTCCCTGTATCATCATCAAAAGGATAATGAAAAGGATACCTTGGGTATGAAAAAGTCAGTCTTCAAAGAAGGGAAGAAAAGGCCCTGGGTGGGGAGAGTCACCTTGACAGCTACAGTCATCCTGACTGTTCTCACCTTCTCTCTATGTGGTGACTTTGATCTCTAATCACTTGGAGCATCAGTGAAGAGAGAACAGAGGAGAGTGTGGGAGATGATAACAACTGACTTTTGCACATTATAATGTTTTGTGGTTAAAAAGAGAAGATTTATAGAACACCCTAAGGTTTACAAAGCACTTTCCATTTATCATCTTATTTAATCTTCCCAATAATCCTGTGCGGTAGTTGCTGTAACTATCTTCACTTTACAGAGGAAGAAACTGAGGTTAAGAGAGGATTTGTCTATGGTCACATAGCTAATAAGTGGGAAAATTCACATTTATGTCTTCCACATTCTTGGGTTAGTCCCCTAGTTACTGTATGACCTAGCTGCCATTAAATTTTGCACACGTAGGGGGCAGCTAGGTGGTGCAGTGGATAGAGCACCAGCCCTGGATTCAGGAGGACCTGAGTTCAAATGCAGCCTCAGACACTTAACACTTACTAGCTGTGTGACCCTAGGCAAGTCACTTAACCCCCAATGCCCAGCAAAAAAACCAAAACAAACAAACAAACACATGTGTAAAGGATTTAGTCTACAAAGGAAAGGAGGAAATTCCTACCCTCCCCTGAGAATGGTGTATACTTGTTCCAGACTCTCTCTCTTTATTACTGACTTTTCCTATAGCTTGAGCTCTTACCTTTGAAAAGAGGCTGAAGCATCCTAGGCGGCTCACAATGCAGTAAACTTCGGGGAGGCGTTTCCCTTTGCCACCGGGCTTGTAGGAAAGAAACACAAAGAGAGTCCTCTGAGAAATTATCAACAACGTCAAATTTTTTTTTTTGTGCGGTATTGGGGGGGTTAAGTGATTTGCCCAGGGTCACACAGCTAGTAAGTGTCAACTGTCTGAGGCCGGATTTGAACTCAGGTCCTCCTGAATCCAGGGCCATCTAGCTGCCCCCTACAAGGTCAATTTTAGATGACCTAATTCTCCTAGGGTGGATTCTAACATTCTACTAAATCCAGGATGCAACTAGAAATTATCTTTACACTGGGCAAATCACAAGAAGGAGCCCATACTGCCCTACCTCCTGCCCAAATGTAAACTGGGCATGTCT
Source organism: Dromiciops gliroides (assembly GCF_019393635.1). NCBI lineage: Eukaryota > Metazoa > Chordata > Mammalia > Microbiotheria > Microbiotheriidae > Dromiciops > Dromiciops gliroides. The sequence goes on along the minus strand of NC_057865.1, from coordinate 104,883,684 downwards.
TCCAAATAGGGCTCTGTATACAAAGGCACTCTATGGACTAGATATGACTACTGATCTCTTTTATGTAAATCCCAGAATTGTTATCATCTAGATTAGTTTTATCCTTTTCAAAGTAATCTTGAGAAGCTATTTCATTTTGTTTTTTGCGGGGCAATGAGGGTTAAGTGACTTGCCCAGGGTCACACAACTAGTAAGTGTCAAGTGTCTAAGGCCGGATTTGAACTCAGGTCTTCCTGAATCCAGGGCTGGTGCCCTACCCACTGGCCCACCTAGCTGCCCCCTACACACTTATTTCAACAACAAAGGCCACCATCATTCACAACATTTTTTGAGCTCTTCATTTGGAACTCTTTCAGGGACGGTTTATAAGCCAGACTTGTCCCCTCCCCCTCAACACCTCTCCCCTCACCCCAATAGTCTCATTACTTTGTAAGCATACATCACTTTTTTTTCTTTTTTTTCATCACTCTTTAATAAATATTAAGCAGCTGTTCACCCACCTTATCTACCAAGTTCAACTAGAAATGACTTTTAGGAATTTCCTAAAAAATCAAATTCTTCTTTGAAGGATAACAACAACAACAATGAACACTAATGTAGCACTTTAAAGTCTGAAAAGTACTTTACATCTATTATCTCATTTTACCTACAAAATAACTCTGTGAAACAGGTGCAGTTATTATTCCCATTTAACAGAGGAGGAAATATTTTTTTACTGGCCAAAGCAACCTGGAGTAATCTCCTTTACCATCTTTCTTTTGTTGTTTGGTCATTTTTCAGTTGGTTCCCACTCTTTGTGACCCTGTTTGGGATTTTCTTGGCAAAGATACTGGAGTAGTTTACTATTTCCTTCTTCAGCTCATTTTACAGATGAGGAAACCGAGGTAAACAGGGCTGAGTGACTTACTCAGGATCACACAGCTAGTAAGTAAAGCCAGATTTAAACCTAGGAAGAGGAGTCTTCCATACTCCAGGTCTGGCATTCTATCCACTGTGGCCACCAGCTGCCCCACCATCTCTGTTACCCACCACCACTTACTTTTTTTTTTGACGGGGCAATGAGGGTTAAGTGACTTGCCCAGGGTCACACAGCTAGTAAGTGTCAAGTGTCTGAGGCTGGACTTGAACTCAGGTCCTCCTGAATCCAGGGCTGGTGCTCTATCCACTGTACCACCTAGCTGCCCCCACTTACTCTCTTAAGAGAAGTTTACAAGGGTCACAAAATGAGGTCACACAGCTAGTAATTCATTGCCTATAACACCTATCTCTTAGCCATCTCCAAGATGAAAGCTTGTGAACACTGACAGTGCATTCACTTCAGGTTTTAAATAAGGCAGTTCCAAAAGAAGGCTTAGAAAATGTTTTGAATAATGGCAGCATTATGAAGTAAGGGCACAGTTTCTAAGGGTGATCCTTTCCTTATTCAGATGAGAATTCCCTCAAACCCTTCTTTTAGGCCACTAAAAGTATGTGTGGCTATTGAATAAAAGAATGGAGCAGGGTGCATGTCCTTAAAACCCATTACGAACGTCCCTTCCAGGGTATGGCCTAAATGAAGCTATGAAACAACCAGATTGCAGCTGACACTTCCTATGGGTACTGTCTTCCCCTATGAGAATGAGGGCAGGGACTTGTCTACTTTTTTCTTTCTGTCTTCAGAGCACAACACAGTGCTTGGCACACAAGGAGCACTGAATGATATTTTTTTTCATCCTCTCATGGTATAAAGTAGTTTATTAGGTTAGACCTGGAGAGAGTATTATTGTCATTTTTGTCGATGCCTCGAAGGAGGGCAGTGACACAATGCCTAACTATCATCATAAGAAAGGCATTAAGCTTTCTCTGGTCCTTTGTTGCCCCCAAGTGACTGGCAGGGAGATCCTGTGCCCTCTCATTTGTCAGAACAAGTGATGGGTAAGACCCTAAGCTGACCTTGCCTTCCTGGTCACCAAAGGAGAACAAGTAGTTACCAGAAGCCTGCGGCAATACCCGAACCTTCTGCTTCCGTCCTCTCCCGTCAGGACAAATGAGAACGTTTCACTGTGTTTGGGAAAATAAAGATGTATTTTAATCCATCTAAAGAGAAAGAAATGATGGTATCTGAATACAGATTGAAGCATAATTTTTCTGTTAGTTCCTTTATCTGAAGTTTTGGTTTTGTCTGTTTTTTCTTTCACAACCTGGCTAATGTGGAAATATTTTACATGACTACTCATGTATAATTTATATTGAATTGTTTGAGTTCTTGGGGGGAGAGTGAGGAGAGAGGGAGAAAAAGAATTTGGAACACAAAGTTTTAAAAAAAATTGATGTCAAAATTTGTTTTTACATGTAATTTGGGAAAATAAAAATTCTAAATAAATACATTTATTTCATTGTGGAAAAAAAAGAAAATAAAGATGCACTTTAAAGAAAAGAAAGATAATCATCTATATGTAGTTGTATATTAGCTCATGGTGAGAGAGGTAGGGGAGGGGAAAAACTGGGGGTGGGGTGGGGTGGGGTGTGTGGGTCAGGGGTGTGTGGTTCGTGCCAGTTTCCCAACTGAGTGCTGAGGATGAGCCTGGAAACCTGTACTACTGGAACTCCCCTGGAGTGGGATCTACTATGTTCTTCCCAGAACAGGGTAACTAGAGATTTATTTCTTCACTCTGTAGGAAGTTATTTTTTAAATTTTTAAATTTTATTTTTAGTGAGGCAGTTGGGGTTAAGTGACTCGCCCAGGGTCACACAGCTAGTAAGTATTAAGCGTCTGAGGCCAGATTTGAACTCAGGTACTCCTAACTCCAGGGCCGGTGCTTTACCACTGTGCCACCTAGCTGCCCCTCTCTGTAGGAAGTTAAAAGAGCTGTGTCCCATTCCTTCTGCTCTATCCTCTGTTCCATTCCCTTCACCAAATAGAAAGATCCAAATGATAGGGAAAGCAGGTCCTCACTAATACCACCTAAATCAGGGGGTTCTAACGGTGTTTGTGTATGCCATGAACCACTTTGGTGATCTGGATAGAGCCCTTCTCAGAATCCTGTTTTTAAATGCATAAAATAAAACACACAGGATTACAAAGGAAACCAATCATATCGAAGTATAGTTTTGAAATATTGTTTAAAAACCAATCGATGGATCCTAAGTTAAGAATCTCTGATGTTCAACATTGAGAACCAGACTTTGATCAGTTGTCATTTGTTGAATACCTGATTTGTGGGCAGGATGCCGTGGGAGGTGAGTAAAAGGACAAGAAATCAAAGAAGTAGAAGACACGGTTATGGACCCATACACAGGGAAGGAGAGAGTGGGACTGAACCAAGGACAGCTTTGTGCCCCTTCAGAGATCATGCATGTCTACTATAGCTTTCCTCTTGTCCCTGCCTACCTACACCTGACTTTATGTGCTCACAAAACTCTATATCTGATTCACTACATTCATGCAGAAAACCCCCTATAGCAGGGGCTTTTAGCCTGGGTTCTTTTTTTTTTTTTTTTTTGGTGAGGCAATTGGGGTTAAGTGACTTGCCCAGGGTCACAGAAGTAGTAAGTGGTAAGTGTCTGAGGCCGCATTTGAACTCAGAACCTCCTGACTCCAAGGCTGGTACTCTATCCACTGGGCCACCTAGCTGCCCCTTAGCCTGGGTTCTGCAAACTTGCTTTTTTTTTTTTATTATCAAAATAACTGTATTTCAACATAACCAGTTTCCTTCATAATCTTGTGTATTTTCTTTTACGTATTTAAAAATATTATTCTGAGCCACCAGACTGCTGAAGGGGGTCTATGAGGTAAAGCCCCTGCCTTAGGGAGACTACATGACCAATTTCAGTGAACAAGGTCTTATTTGAAAACTCATGATGTGTTGCTTAATGGGTTTTCTTCAGAAGCTTAATAATTAATAATAAAATGATCGTTAAGTAACAAAGTGAAGTAAAGCAATGGTTTTGGATGAACTATAATTATTCACTATTTTCATATTACTTACAAAGGGCTATAACAGTCCTGTAAAGTAGACATACTGAGCATTATTATTCTCATTTTAAAAATGCGAAAACTGAGGCTGACAGAGAAAAAATGACTGGTCTAATGTAAAAAGCACTACTAAGTATTATAGCTTGTATGTGAACACCAGTCTCCTAACTCAGACACAGGGCTTTTTCCACTACATTAAAGAGAAATGACATCACGTGAACAAATCCGAGGCAACAAAAGTTGTAATTTACTGCTGGGAATAGAGAGAGGGAACAGGGGAAATATCCCAAGTGTCTCCTTTGGTAGAGGCTATAACCTGATTGACTTTGGATCTTTGTCCCCTATAAGTTGAGAACAGGAATCCCTAATTTGTATTCTAACCTCCAAGGGAGATGCCAACACATACCTGGTAAACTGGTACACAGGCACCCAGTCCTTGGCATCAGGGAAACAGAATTGGGGAATAGCCTTAAGCTGGTCTTCTGCTTCCCGCATGAATTTGAATGATCGATCCAGCTGCAGAGAGAAAATTAGCAGAGTTGAGGCAGCGCCTCTAGCAAGTACTTGGAGAAAATATTGCAATGTTTCCAGGGTGCTGAAAAAATATATTTTCAGCATTATAGCTCCTACCAGTCCATGGATCTGACCATCACCTTATCTAATTCTTCATGAGAAGTAAGTTTGGACTCAGACTGTTATCTTTCCTGTGGTAACACAACTACACATTTAACAATTTTATTTAACAGTTACTGAGGGTTTACTATTCACAAGACACTATACCAGATATTGAGTGAGAGTGAATGATACTTAAGATAGGATCCTTGCCCTTAAGAAGCTTACAAATCCAGTTGATTATAAAGAAAAACAACATCAAAATGGTATTTGTTTTATCAGAATTTTTTCGTGGCCAAAATTTCTGAAATTTATATATCACCCCCCAAAAATTGAAGGTCATTTGTTTCTGTCAAAGGATCTCAAGTTTTATATCCAAATTTGTTTTCTCACTATAATTTGACTATAATATTTATAATAGATTTTGCTTTTCTTGCTTTTTCAATGGAGGAGGGAGGGAAGAAGGGAGGAAGAAAATTCAGAACGGAAAATAAAATAAAATTGAATAAAAAGTATATAACTCTTAAAAGGAAAGATTTATATCCAAAAGGAAGTTTTAGTAATCTTGTCCCATTTCCTCAATTTACAGATAAAGAAATTGAGGCCCCAAGGTAAAGTGATCAGATGAAGTAGTAAGGGTCAGACATAATTAAAACTCAGGTTTTTGAGTTCTAAGCTTGTGTTCTTTCCATTATGACAACTCAGTTCAATAATTATAGCTATGCTACTCCACCCTCTGTCCCATTCCTTTGACTAATTAGAAAGAACCAACACATGGAAGAGTGAGATGGAAAAAAATTACTTAAAATTATTTTCTCCCAGCCTCATAGTCTTCTTCCTCTGGGCATAGTTCCAAATTGCTCTCCAGAATGGTTGGATCACTTCACAATGTCACCAACAGTGCATGAATGCACCACTTTTCCCACATCCCCTTCAACATTTGTTATTTTCCTTTTCTGTCATATTATCCAATCTGAGAGGTGAGAGGTAGTTCCTTAGAATTGTTTTAATTTGCATTTCTCTAATCAACAGTGATTTAGAGCATTTTTTCATATAACTATAGATAGCTTTGATTTCTTTATCTGAAAACTGCCTGATCAACTTCTTTGACTATTTATCAGTTGGGGAATGACTCGAAGTCTTATAAATTTGATTCAGTTCTCAGTCTCTATCCTAGAGACAATAGGGATAAGAGAGATAAGGCCTCATCTCTCAGAGAAACTTGCTCCTTTTGTCTTCTTTTTTCCCCCATTACATTCTTTGTTTTGTTTTGTTTTGTGGGGCAATGAGGATTAAGTGACTTGCCCAGGGTCACACAGCTAGTAGGTGCCAAGTGTCTGAGGTTGGATTTGAACTCAGGTCTTCCTGAATACAGAGCTGGTGCTTTATCCACTGTGCCACCCAGCTGCCCCCTCCCCTTTACATTATTGTTTTTGTTTTTGTTATTTGTGTGGCAGTAGGGGTTAAGTGACTTGTCCAGGGTCACACAGCTAGTAAGTGTCAAGTGTCTGAGGCCAGATTTGAACTCAAGTCCTTCTGAATCCAGGTCCAGTGCTCTATCCACTGCGCAATCTAGCTGCCCCCTCCCCTTTACATTCTTAAAAATTATTGAACTTTTATTTATCAAATAGCTTTTATTTATATGTATTATATTTGTTAATATTTACTGATAGAAATTAAAACTGATAAAATTTAAAATACTTATTCATTCCTTTAAAATGTCAAGAATAAATTCAATACATAACAAAACATTTTTATGAAAATTGTTTTCCAAAATTAAAAAGAATACTGAAAAGAGTGTCATTGCTCTTTAACATCTGGTTTAATAGAAAAAAGCTGGATTTTCCTATCTGTTTCTTTCTTTCTTTCTTTCTTTCTTTCTTTCTTTCTTTCTTTTTTTGCAGGGCAGTGAGGGTTAAGTGACTTGCCCAGGGTCACACAGCTAGTAAGTGTCAAGTGTCTGAGGCTGGATTTGAACTCCGGTCCTTCTGAATCCAGTGCCAGTGCTTTATCCACTGCACCATCTAGCTGCCCCTCCCTGTCTGTTTGTGATAGGTTGATACATTGTTTTGGTTGAAGTATATGAAGAAAATCTGGCCTCACAGAAATATGTAGTTGGAAAAGGAAGGAGTATCTTAATAGGAAACTAATGTGTTTATACAGTTTTGACCTTGTGGACCCCTGAAAGGGTCTCAGGGTCCTTAGGCCACACTTTCAAAACTGCTGCTTGTAGAGACAACATGGGAAGACAAAATAGAGGAAGGGAGAAATGAAGACAGGAAGGAAGGGAGCAAGGATGGTGCCATAATTAGGAATAGAGTTAGCCAGGAGAACAAAGAGGAAGGGAGATACAAACAAAGCCCGACACTGAATATAGAGTGTGTTTCAATCTAGCTTGTGGAGACTGGAAAATAGCCTTGGAGCTGCATACCTATGACTTCCCACCTATCCTTTATAGTCCATAATTCCCTCTAAGAAACCTTCTCTGGGAATCCCTCCATCAGTAATGATCTCATCTACTCCACCAGCTTGGCTCCCCCATCAGTAGTGATCACTCCTCTTTGGAACTCCCATGGTACTCTGTCTGGAGTCCCCTCTAAGACAATGATCACATATTAGAGTTATCATCCATGTATAGGTCTTATCGCGCAGCAACAGGGGCCCATCTTGATGTTACATCTCCCCAAGGGCTTAGCATAGCACTTGTCAGACCATGGGTACTTAATATACATTTGTAGAGTTTCAGGAAAGGTAGCCAACAAGAAGATACCAACCCAGCTGGTACAGGAGGTAATTCGGAAGTAAGAGGCATCGAGACTCCAAGGAAAAGCTAACTCAACCTAAGCCTGAAGAGTGAAAGTAGGGTGAATTGTAGTCAGAAAAAAACTCACAACCCTGAGGATCAGGGCTGAGGAAAACGGCTAAAGGAGGGAGTTAAAAGGACAAATTGTGGGATTATTATTTAGGGCTTTAAACGTTTACTAAGCTAAGTTAGATACCCGTGTTTTACCTCACCTGCTTGGACCCTAAGGGTCCTTGACACCACAGGAAAGATCATCTGTGTGTCTGAGTGTGGGTGCAGTGCACAGTGGGAAGAAATGTCCTGCTGGAAAAGGGGAAGTGGGGACCTGGGGATATGGTCTCTGACAAAAAAATTATCTTCTTTTTCCTCTTAGATGTTAGAAGTAAAGAATAAACTCCATTATGGTTTTATGTACTGTCTTTTTTTTTTTTTTTGGGTGAGGCGATTGGGGTTAAGTGACTTGCCCAGGGTCACACAGCTAGTAAGTGTTAAGTGTCTGAGGCTGGATTTGAACTCAGGTAATCCTGAATCCAGTGCTTTATCCACTGTGCCACCTAGCTGCCCCTGTGCTGTCATTTTTTATAGTGTATATTTAAATTTTTGGTTTTGGTGATCAATTAGAATTTAAAGGATGAAAGAATATGAGCTCTGCCTGCAGAAGGGACTGAGACTCCAGCTAGGGTGCTGTTTTCTGTTCCATCACAAAGGGGTACAAATGAACATTGCTATATGTACCACGAATAGGGGTAGTGAGGTTTGGGTAGTGGGTAAGAGCACTAGCCCTGGAGTTGGGAAGACCTGAGTTTAAATCTGGTCTTAGATATTTTGGAGCTGTGTGACTCTGGGCAAGTCACTTAACCTCAGTCTGTCTCAGTTTCCTCCACTGGAAAATGGGGATCATCTGAAAGATAGCAACTTAACAAATGCTTGTTTTCTTCCTTCCACAAATACAGTGGAACTCCTTTATCATGTTGGCATTAGGGCAATAGCACTAATGTCTATTATCGGTTAATTATTGTATAGCACATAAGACTTTTGTTGTATATGGTTCTTTCCTGGAGACCACAATTTTAATCTATGGGTTAAAATACTTAATTTAAAAAACCTGAATTCATATGACAAACCAAGCAATAATTGAATTCTGTTATATAGACATATATATTCATTCATTCAACATTTGATAATCATTTTAGTGCCTACTATGCACCAGGACCTGAGCTAAGTGCAAAAGATACAAAGACAAATGTATAGAGATTTTTGTTTTTGTTTTGTTTAGTGAGGCAATTGGGGTTAAGTGACTTGCCCAGGGTCACACAGCTAGTAAGTGTTAAGTGTCTGAGGCCGGATTTGAACTCAGGTACTCCTGAATCCAGTGCCGGTGCTCTATCCACTGAGCCACCTAGCTGCCCCATGTATAGAGATTAAAAAAAAAAAAAGACATAGCTAGGCAGTCAGACAGCATATGGAAGTTATATAACTAAGAGAAATAGTAGTATAAGAAAGCAGATAAGAAAAGATGGGGTCCAGCTGAGAGAGAGTAGATGGGTAGATGAGAGAAGGGATAAGCAAGAAGGAGAGATTCCTCAGGATTTCCCAACCCATTAGTGCTTTTGATTTTTGAACCAGGGATGCCATATATTTTCCCATCTGTCTTTCACTATGGAGCCTCACACCCAATACACTGAAGTTAGGACGTAATCATTATCTTACAAACCATCTGAAAAAATTTTAGCAGTAATTACTCTTTTCTTAGGGTTCCCTGCTTCTCCATACGCTCCAAGTCCTTCTGGTAGTACAAGGCATGACTGCAGATGGAAATATGAAGCTTCATGGTAGAAGACAGTTCTGTTCATTGGAAGCCTAGCTCAGCTCTTACCTTCAGAGGGAACTGCTGGGTGAGTTCCGGCACATATGCAGCCCCTGCCTGTTTCTTCTGTAGTGACACCACCACAAAATACTCAAAGAGCTGCCTCTCTTGGTACTCAATGAGATCCCGCTCCAGAGAGTGATACCGGGGAGCCTGTTTCAGACGGGATTTCACATTGACCAGGCGTTGGCTGTGAGCTGGGCAGTGAGAGAGTGGGAGAGAGTGGGAGAGAGAGGGACAGAGGGAGAGAGGGAGAGAGAGAGAGAGAGAGAGAGAGGGAGTGAGAGAGGGAGAGAGAGAGAGAGCGAGAGAGAGAGAGAGAGAGAGAGACAGAGAGAGAGAGAGAGAGAGAGGGAGAGAGAGAGAGAGAGAGAGAGAGAGAGGAGAGAGAGGAGAGAGGAGAGAGAGAGAGAGAGAGAGAGAGGGAGAGAGGGAGAGAGAGAGAGAGAGAGGAAAGCTAATTTTGTTAAATGGATACTTTCATACCACTTCAGCATTCTTGGTAATGCCTGATTTGTGTGCTTGGTCCAACTTGTACTGTTTCACCTTCCAATAAAGCTATACCCATCACTTCAATGGCCTTTTAACCCCTAAGTAGCCAAATCTTGGAAATGAGAGCATTTGATCAGGGTTAGGGAAACTTAGTTTATGGCTCTTCTCTATTCTGCACGGACACTTTGAGTAGTTCACCAAAGTCCTCATTCCACCTGTTAAGTGGGGATGGTGATGCTGGTCTCCTTTCTTTCTAAAATCCCATCTCTTGGTGAAAGCCAGTAAATATATTTTGGGTCTCTTTAGGATCACAGAATGTTAGAGCATATAGGGACCTTAGAGAACATCTAGTCCAATACCCTTATTTTACATAAGAGAAAACTGAAGTCTAGAGGGTTCAAGTGACTTGCCCAAGGTAACTCGGGTGGCAGAATAACAGAACTAAAATGGAAACCAGGATTTTGTGACTTTCAATAGGCAGAGTCTAGGTGCGGTAATCTTTTCACAAAGAAGTGGCGGTAAGTGTGACAAAAATGATGAATCTGGAGTGGTGAGGGAGTCTTACACCCATCACCTGATCTCATAACATTAAACTATTGGACTCTATGGCTTCTCACTGAGCCCCAGAGAAGACTGTGGTTACCCCTCTTCTGAATTCTCTCTGTGCTTCTCCTCCCCCTTTCCCTCTACCCTATGATCCAGCCTCTTAGAGTTTCATTTGTTGACCTGGCATTTGAAAGCTGGGCCTTCCTTACTTAATGGAAAAGACCTTCCTAGGCTTTGTTAGTCTTCTTTCTTTTCTTGACTCTTAGAACAGGAAATGATCAACCATTTCAAATAACTGTAGGGTAGGTCATGTCCCACATCCATTCTTCATCTCACCTTTCAGTTTCTCCTCAGTGTCACTGTCTGATTCACTGTTTTCATCTGTCACTGTGCCGAAAAGAACAAGGCAAAGAGATGTGAATGCAAATCCTCCCGACAAATGACATTTTTGTATGATACACGGAAACATACAATCCAGCTGGTTCCAAAAGGGCTTTTATTTCTACTTACATTTTAGCATACTCTCAACAAATCATTGTCTTAGGTGGTTTAATAAAACTAATCTCAAACATCTGGCTGAGAGACCTGAGATCTGCAAACTTGTTTTCATTTTCTTTCTTTCTTTCTTTCTTTTTTTTTTAACAAATTATTTCTGTATAATCAGTAATCCTGTGTTTATGTATTTAAATACATGATTCTGAGATGATGTCTCTAGTCTTAACCAGATTGCCCACGGGTTCCATGGCACAAAAAGGGTAAGGAACCCCTGGATTCAGATGAACATCAGCAAGGGATGATGCTTTTGGCTTCTTCTATGCAGAGGTAGAAGACACTCATGAAGGGTCAAGCAGAATAGTGAACTGAGCTCAGAATGGGGGAGCAGGGTAACGTGATCAGTGCTAAGGCCAAGGGTGCTCTGACAAAAGAAGGCCTTACAGACAGAGATGAGAGCCCAGTTCCTCTGCCACCTGACTGACCACCAAATCGTATATAGGGCACTGGCTATGGCAGTTTACAGTCGACCTTGGCTTGTTCTGTTCTATTGCTGAACCAGTCACACCTAATTACATCTGCCTCCCAGAAGGCTCCATTTCTAGGTCCCCTGTGGTTGAGCGTCTCTACCTTTTCCTGAATTGCTCTCCGTTGACTGTGACAGCCTCTTCACTCGCTTCTTGCCCCTTCGGGCTTCATAAATAGCATTGATCCGCAACACCAACTACGCAACATCAAAAGGAGAAAAATCAACGTCAGCAGCCTTGAGGTTGTGTTTCTAAGTCCTACCTAGTTCTTCTGTAGCTCACAGGTCTAGGAATGTGTAGAGGATAGACTGCGTATGTGGGCAAACCTAGACTCCCATGCTTCATGCACACAGCTAGGCTCACAGAGCCGGTGAAGGGTGGATGGAGAAACATTTCTCACTTGTGCTGACTTGTTTTCTGTTGGTGCTCTTTTTGGTGAGACAGGGAAGTAGTTGTCAGTAATGTCTAATGAACATGGACAGCTCATTACATTGTTACCAGAAACTGCAGTATTTGCCTATATTTTTTCCACTATTACACAACAGAGGGTTCCCACTAATTAGGAAATGATTTTGTTTCCCACAGATTGATAATTATGAGAAGTCAGTGCTGTATTTTAGGGAGAAGCTTCTCCTAAATAATAATTAAAAGAAAAAAAAAGGAAGAACTAGCTGAAAAAATGTTCCCAGGCACGGACCTCATTTTATGGGAGTGGTGCCAGAAAATCTCATCATCTGTCTTTGGGAGGATATTCAGCTGCTAGTGCCTTCCTCTCTAAAGCTACCTTTCATCTACTCTGTATTTATCTTTTATGTACTACTTTATGTGCAGGCAAGGGTCTCCCCATTAGAATGTAAGCTACTAAAAATAAAGAAAGAAAAAAGAAAAAAAAAGAATGTAAGCTAGTGGAAGGAAGGGACTCTTTTTGCTTTTTCTTTGTATTCCCAGAAATGAGCACAGTGCTTAGCACAAAATGATTAATGATTGTGGATTGATTTATTGACTGACTGAAAAGGAAAAGGGATTAAGGTCCTTAAATTCTAGTTGGGAGGGCAGCTAGGTGGCACAGTGGATAAAGCACCAGCCTTGGATTCAGGAAGACCTGAGTTCAAATCCTGCATCAGACACTTGACACTTACTAGCTGTGTGACCCTGGGCAAGTCACTTAACCCTCATTGCCCCACCCTCCCCCCAAAAAAATTCTAGTTGAGAGGCAACCCTTACCAAAACATATTTATACCTTACACACAGATATACAAGAATACATAACACATTTTATTTTCCTCACATCTTTGTCAAATGGGCATCTATTATTTATATCTACTTGGAGATCTAGGGAGGCAGTGTGGAAGAAACATTGGCTCTAGAGCAAGAAGTCCTGGGTTTCAAATCTACCTTTGATGCTTTCCTGCCTGATGGTTCTGAAGGATTTACCTAACTTCCCTGTGTCCAATTTTCCCATCTATAAAATGAAGGTGTTGGATTAGATGGCTTCTGAGTTCCCTTCCTCTAGATAGATGACCTCTGTCTCTAGCTAGCTCTTTTCAACTTCAAGGGTGTGTGATTTCCTCACTCTGTGTATTCCCTTTGTCAATCTGGATCACAGTGCCTCCATGCCTTGGGAGACAAGGTCATGAGTTGCTGTAGCTAAAACCTGGTGGACATTCCTGGTAGTGAGCTCCTCTAAGATGGATTAGGATGGTCCTGCTAAAGCATATACACTCAAAGCCCTTTCAATTAGGCAATATCTACAAGAGAGCAAACAGGATCACTTGCATGGCACAATGAGCATTTTAGTGGAGGAAGCCAACCTGCCAGATTAACCTTGCTGTAATCCCATCAATCAGTATAATTACCTACTATAAAACAAGTACTTTGCTAGATGGTATGGATACAAGGCTGCCAATTCATTTCCTTATTTTTATCCCATTTGCTAATATTTAAATGTAAAATGGTAAACCGAGAATCTTTCAACTTCTCTCAAGTTGTAGGGTCTGACATTATATTTAAGAATGAACCATATTATTACACACTCAATTGGGTGGAGTAATCTAACCCTGCAGGAAAATGGGAGGGGAAGGGGATAAAGAGAGAAGGGCAAAAGAAGGGAGGGCAGATTGGGGGAGGAGACTGGCAGAAGCAAATTCCTTTTGAAGAGGGACAGGGTGAAAGAAGATAGATAATAGAGTAAATATCATGGGGAAGGGAATAGGATGAAGGGAAATAGTTAACAATAGTAATCATGAAAAAGAGAAAAGGGAGAAAACTTGCACAAAAAATATTTATAGCAACTCTATGTGGTGGCTAAGAATTGGGAATCAAGGGAATGTCCATCAATTGAGGAATGACTGAAGAAGCTGTGGTATATGATTATAGTGGAATGGTATTGTGCTATAGGAAATGACAAACAGGATGATACCAGAAAAACCTTGAAAGACTCATATGAACTGATATGTAGTGAAGTGAGCAGAACTGGGAGGACATTGGGCATAGTGACAGCAGTATTGTTTGATGAGCAATTGTGAATGACTTAGCAACTCTCAGCAATACAATGATCCAAGACAATCCCAAGGGACTAATGACAAAGCATACTATCCACCCCCATAGAAAGAACTGATAAAAAGAGCACTTGTGGATTCTACATATATAACCTATATCAGAATGGTTGCTGTCTTGTGGAGGGGGGAGGAAATGGAGGGAGGGAGAAAAATTTGGAACTCTAAATCTTATGAAAATGAATGTTGAAAACTACCCTTACATGTAACTGGAAAAATAAAATAAATGTTTGTTGCAAAAAAAAAAAAAAAAGAATGAACCGTGTTATAAACTATAAAAGTGGAAAGTAACATGTATCATCACTTGCAAACAATCACAGTCTTTGGTAGTTCTGCTTAACTGATTTTGGAGACTGTGCTTTCTATGGGGTTTAGTTTGGATGTTTGTTGGGAAGTATCTGATATATCAAGACAAAATATATAAATATTTTGTTTTGTTTTGGGTTTTGTAGGGCAATGGGGGTTAAGTGACTTGCCCAGGGTCACACAGCTAGTTAAGTGTCAAGTGTCTGAGGCCGGATTTGAACTCAGGTACTCCTGAATCCAGGGCCGGTGCTTTATCCACTGCGCCATCTAGCTTCGCCCCAATAACACTTTAAATGTTATCTGAATAGTGTTGGTGTAAAACTGGTCATGAAGGAGTGAAATGAGTGTTGAGACCCACTTAGGACATACAGAAGAACAAGGCGGAAGGGCTCCACCAATTTCTACTTTGTCCAGACCCTCTGGTGTCCCAGGGCAGCCCTAGCAGCAAGGTGCATTTCTGGAAAAGGCAGCTTGTGGGCAGACTTGGGGGAGTTACCTTGGGTATCTTTCTTCTCCTCTTTCCATTCTGGGGGTTTTCCAGGTTGAAGAAAGTATCATCTGGGCTGCTGGGAGTAGAGGGCGGGCTGATTTTAGAAGGAGATCCAGTACCATCTCGACTTAGCTTTCTCATGTCCAACAGCTTGAAGTTCCTTCGCTCTGAATTTTGTCGGAAGAATGCAGGTTTGGAGGCTAACTGTTGGTGAGAGAAGAAGTAGAAGAAGAAAAGTATGAGTTAAAGAAGAAGAGGTGGCAGGGCTCAACATGATGAAGACCCTTCTTTTTTGTTGTTGTTTTTGTTTTTTGAGGGGCAATGGGGGTTAAGTGACTTGCCCAGGGTCACACAGCTAGTAAGTGCCAAGTGTCTGAGGTCAGATTTGAACTCAGGTCCTCCTGAATTCAGGGCCAGTGCTTTATCCACTGTGCCACCTAGCTGCCCAATAAAGCTCCTTCTAAAGCAAAACTTTTCAATCAATAAGCCCATGAAGCAGCCCAACATTTTCCCATTATGTCCACTCTGCTGTGGCTGTATGTCTTTGGGAGTCTCTACAACTGTCTTCCTCTAAAAGTCAATCAGTAGGGGCAGCCAGGTGGCGCAGTGGATAGAACACCGGCCCTGGAGTCAGGAGTACCTGAGTTCAAATCCAGCCTCAGACACTTAACACTTACTAGCTGTGTGACCCTGGGCAAGTCATTTAACCCCAATTGCCTCAATAAAAAAAAAAAGTCAATTAGTGTCTGAGCCAACATTTAATAAGCCTTACTAAAGGGACTGTGCTAAGTACCTGGGATACAAAGAAAGGAAAAAATACAAAAATTTCCTGACCTCACGCAACTTACATATCAGGGAGCGAGAAGCCAAATAACTGGAAAGTAATTTGGGGTTTATTTGATGCAGTATGATAGTTAAAATCCCTACAATATATTCCTCTCTCTTGTTCCCCAAAGAGTTAAAAATAGAACATGATTTAGGGGGAAGGGATTCCCATTCTAGCTGCTTCTTAGTCTTCATCTAGAACTACTAACTCTATTGTACTAAAAAAAAATAATAATACTATTGATCTTACTTGGCTTAGCTCAAGAGTAACCAAGTGTGGGTCCCATAACCAGAAATCCACAAATGCAGTCTGAAGTCATTTAATTATAAACTGAATTACACTCCACTTCAATGACTATTTCTAATGAATCCAAACCAGTCAGCAGTTGGTTACAGAACGGTACAGCTAGGTCCTGTTTAGTGAGAACAAAGAATCCCCAGAAGTGTTTGTATTACTCAAATCATGCTTCAGCTTTCCACTGGGTTGGAACCAGTTATCATATTTTACATAATTATAAGTTCAAATAGTACAAATTGTAACCTATGTGACCACTTCAGGGAATTTATTATTCACTCTAACCTGGACCTGACTAGTGCTGTGCAGGTGATTGGACCCTACTGCTCTATGAGTTCGTGGAAGTTAACTGATTAGGTAAAACTTTTTTTTGCTAGAGAAGTTAGGTAAGCTGCACCCCAGGTTCAGGCAGGTTGCATGTTGACCTCATGGGCTTAATTTTTTCTGGTTGTTTTATTCAAGCATTTGGTCAGATCATCTTCTGTACAAGGAAAAAAGACACATGTGCTGCCATCAAATTGTTTCATTTCTACACATACTCCCCAGATCCCAATGAGTGCTTGACATGGGAAAGGGCCTAAGGAATAGAAAGGGAAAGGGAGGTGGCAGCTAGGTGGCACAGTGGATAAAGCACCGGCCCTGGATTCAGGAGGACCTGAGTTCAAATCCAACCTCAGACACTTGACACATACTAGCTGTGTGACTCTGGGCAAGTCACTTAACCCTCACTGCCCTGCAAAAAAAAAAAAAAAGAAAAAAGAAAAAGAAAAAAGAAAGAAAGGGAAAGGGAGATGTTGTAGGAGTGCTCCTGGAAAAAAAAAAGAAAGAACTGGGACCTAGGAAGCAGAGTTGAGTATGGAAAACAGGCTGAAATAGGAGGAAACTGGCAAGGATAGAAAGGGCAAGGGTGGATCAGCTGAGGGAAGGAGAGGAAAGAGAAGGAAATAAGGAGCAGAACCTTTGATGCAGGAAGGGACTCAGCAGGGATCAGCCTGAGAACTACCCAATGGGTACCCTTCGCTTTAATGTACTTCTTCTTTTTTTTTTTTTTAAAGAAACTGGGCAGCCTCTCTGGGCAGAGATCCCACCTGTTTCTCTCTCTCTCTCTTTTTTTTGGCGGGGCAATGGGGGTTAAGTGACTTGCCCAGGGTCACACAGCTAGTAAGTGTCAAGTGTCTGAGGCCGGATTTGAACTCAGGTACTCCTGAATCCAGGGCCAGTGCTTTATCCACTTCACCACCTAGCCGCCCCTTTAATGTACTTCTGTGATCTCATTAATGTGGGTATTCCCTCTACTGGGGCAGATTGCAACCTATCCATGCTTTCTCACCCTGCATGATGACACCTGTCTATATTCCTCCATACATCCTCCATAGAGGATGTACCCATTGTGCTCAAATCCTTCCTCCAGGGTAAAGGTTCTTAACTTGTAATGTATAATAATAGATTCCTTAATAAACGCTTGTCCCTCTCTTCCCTTTGCCCTATTCATAAGTGAAAGAGGGATCTACAGCAATATTTGCAGGTGTTTTCCCACAGCAAAGCATAAGGGAAAGTGTTGTGTTTTTTTTTTCGGGCAGGGCAATGAGGGTGAAGTGACTTGCCCAGGGTCACACAGCTAGTAAATGTCAAGTGTCTGAGGCGGGATTTGAACTCAGGTCCTCCTGAATCCAGGGCCAGTGCTGTATCCACTGTGCCACCTAGCTGCCCCTGTTTTTGTCTTTTTATTTTTAGTCCCTAGCACAGTGCCTGGCCCATAGTAGGTGCTTAAGGAATGCTTTGATTTATTGATGGATTGTGCCTGGTGTCTACAGTAGAGAATGGGTTAGGAATTCTAGAGAATCTTCACAGTTCTTCACAGTTAAATAAACATAACACTCAAGACATAATTTGAGTTGAAGTATCCTAAGCACAACTGGACCCATTTTGGAATAGCTCCTTTTAGCACTTAATGATGTATCATCTTTTACCGTTATTTAACTATTCCATATATAGTGATAATTGGGAGATACCAAGAACAATCCAACACAATACAAAATTAAATGTCCAACTGAATGATGAAGTCAACAAGTGCTTTAAAAGTTCAAAAAAGGGAAGAGATCAGTGTGAGTAAGAGTCATTTGGGAAGGCTTCCTGGAAGAGGTGGGCTTTGAAGGAAGGGTAGGAATTTGGGTAGGCAAAGAGGAAAGCAGAGGACATTGCAGAGGAATAAGGTGAGATTGGAAACACAGATGCTCAAGGGATGTTTTGGGGCAATTCCTTAGCCAAGAATCAGAAGACAAAGACTTGAATCCAGCTTTGAGACTCATTACCTATGTGGCCCTTGGTCCAAACTTTCTTTTTCTTTTATTTTTGGTGAGGCAATTGGGTTTAAGTGACTTGCCCAGGGTCACACAGCTAGTAAGTGTCAAGTGTCTGAGGCCAAATTTGAACTCAGGTACTCCTGAATCCAGGGCTGGTGCTTTATCCACTGCGCCACGTAGCTGCCCCGGAAGAGCAACTTTTAATGGGTCTTTTTGTAAATCAAGAAATGTGTTCAGAATGTAAATAATCACTCCTTAAATTCAGGACTTTTGGATTTAAAAAAAAATGACATTGGTAATATTCTGCGAGTGTAGCTAACAGGATGAGAAAGGATTAGGATTTGCTTTGGCAGAGGTTACTCACATTGATAAAATCACAGATCTACCTAAGAACTGTGGGTTCAAACCCAAAGTAGGCCTTAAATCTTCCTTGTGCATCTTATTCTCTCAATTTTGGAAAAGGGACGTCACAAAAGTGGGGTTTCAGGAAGATAAATCTGGATAAATCAACGTGGGGAGACCACTTAAGTGTTAAATGCTGCCATAACCCAGTTGGGAAGTCTTCAAGGCTTAGAGGAAGTGTTCCAAGGAATGGAGCCCAATGGTATGCCCATGTTCAGATTGCTCAAATACCCCTCCCTCCCTGCCTTTTCCACACCCTTCTCTCCTACCTTGGTGGGAGTGTCAGGGATGGAGGAGGTAGGGGACGCTGGAAAATTCAGGACACACTTCTTTCCCAGGCAGCGACCATGTAGCTCAATGTCCTCATAAGGATTCTCCTTCAGTGGTGGATCTGCAGTCAAAGGCAACAGGTCAGGAGCCTCAATCGCAGCTCTGTTGTTTACTACCTGTGTCATCTGGGGCAACTCACCTGATCTCTCTGAACCTCTGCTCCTTCATCTATAAAATGGGCATAACAATACTTTTACCACCTATCTCACAGGGTTGCTAGAACAATGATATTTGTAATTTAAAAAAATTACTAAAAATTTTGTTTGTTTGTTTGTTTGTTTGTTTTGCAGGGCAATGGGGGTTAAGTGACTTGCCCAGGGTCACACAGCTAGCAAGTATCAAGTGTCTGAGGCTGGATTTGAACTCAGATACTCCTGACTCCAGGGCCAATGCATTATCTACTGTGCCACCTAGCTGCCCCCACAATGATATTTGTAAAGTGCCATATCAATGTGAACTACTATTTCAAATGCTGAGTTTGAATTTAGGGAATTGATTGCTTTTTCACAAATTTTATGTAAGTGAAACTAGTTAAGGAAATAGTCTTCAGTGTCACTGATGTTCAACCAAGTTAATATCACTTCTTTGCCTTAAACTTCCATTTTGGCCTCATATTTATCTTGGGTTTTCTATGGCTTTAAAGATCAAATAAAGAAAGATTACCAGGATATCTTTTTCACATCTGATGTTATAAAGTAGGATTCTATTTGTTTTCTTTTTTGCCCATCAGATTGTAAGCACTTTGAGGCCAGGGACCATCTTGAGCCTTTCTTTGTATCCCCAGCACTTAGCACAGTGCTTGACATATAGAAGCCAAGTAGCCTCTAATAAATGCTTGTTGACTGACTAGGCTCAGAGAGCAGAACTAGAAGTCACAGTCAAATATCAGAAGGAGGCAGGGTTTTTGCCTCTGTATAAGGGGAAAACTTCCTAAGAATTAAGTCGGGGGGGGGGGGCAGCTGGGTGGTACAGTGGGTAAAGCACCAGCCCTGGTTTCAGGAAGACCTGAGTTCAAATCCGGCCTCAGACACTTGACACTTACTAGCTATGTGACCCTGGGCAAGTCACTTCACCCTCGTTGCCCCGCAAAAAAAAAAAGAAAAAAAAAAGAATTAAGTCTGTCCAAAAGTGAAATGCACTGCTTTAATAGGTAGTGAGTACCTCATCGTCGGAGGGTTTTTTTTTTTTTGTGAGGCAATTGGGGTTAAGTGACTTGCCCAGGGTCACACAGCCATTACGTATTAAGTGTCTGAGACCGGATTTGAACTCAGGTCCTCCTGAATCCAGGGCCGGTGCTTTATTCACTGTGCCACCTAGCTGCCCCGGAGGTTTTTAAAAGAAGCCTGAACATTCGTTTTTTGGACGACCTCCAAAGCTCTTCCTGTTCTAAGGGTCTGTGATGCCTTTTTTTTTTTTTAATCTATAAAAATTGGAAATCAAATCTCAGATCTTGTGAGATCGTGTCTCACTTAAGTCAGACCCCACTCTGGCATTTTCCATAGCTCTCCTAGAGCTGGGGAAAGCTTATCTCCTTCACAGACATTCATCCTCTGTGGTTTGAAGTTTCCTGCCATTTCAGGGCCACATTCTCTTTGTCAGGTTCTGATTAGACATAAGCTCATAGACCTAGACAGACACACAGATCTACAGTAGGAAGGGACTCTGAGGTCTTCTAATCCAACCCCTTCATTTCATAGATGGGGAAACTGAGGCCCAGAGAGGTGAGGTGACTTGCCCAAGGTCATACAAGTAGTAAGGATTTAAACCAAGGTCCTCTGACCACGGCTCTTTCCCCTCTGCCATTCCAGTTTTCTGATCAATCACAGCCAACCCACTCTCTCCCCTTGGGTTCCACTTCCCTCCACATATTCAGTCCCTTTGCCTGTTCTCTCATTTGCCAACCTCATAGTCTTTCATCTGTCTATCTGTACATGCTTTGCAATCTGTATTTTGGTGTGTCTTTCCATCTCAAAGAAGTCATCCTTCCTACCCGCTCCTTCTCTCTTCTATTCTTTACTAAATCCTTCTCATCACAAACTGTGTTTTTTTTGTTTGTTTTGTTTTTAACACAGGCTCATAGCCTCTTACCCAGAATGTCCTCATAGACGTTCTCCTCGGATAAAGTGCGTGTGAGTGCCAGCTTAGTCTGTGCGTACCAGTCCACTCTGCTGTTCTCAGACGAAGACTGCAGTAAGTCTTCAAACTCATATGACTTCCTGCATTATTTAAGAGGGAAATAGAGGGATGGAGCAGGGCACGAAGGGACAGGGAAGGGAAGGCAATAGCAAGAACACAAATCAGACTGGAATGCAAAGTAATATAAGCATAATACATTATTGCCCTAACTTCACCCCTAAATTTCATATTTCTATAAGCTCTGTATCTAAGGGAAAGACAGGAGGAAAAACCCTTGGGTAAGACCTATAATTCTTAGAGCTCAGAACAGGCAGGGGTGGCTGATAATTCCTTTCATATTTCTTTCCTACAAAATACATTATTTCTTTTATATAATATATGCACATAATATGTATAGTATGTTTTCTTGTTCTTAATATTGAGAGGCAGCATGATGTAGTACTATGGTTCTCAACATTTTTTGTTCCTTGAACCTTTTCTTTCTTTTTAAAATTTTTAGATAATGAAAAATTGTTATTTAAAGTTTTCAGTTCCAAATTTTATCCCTCCTTTGCTCCCTCCCCACCCCCCTCTCTGAGGCAGTAAGCAATCAACTATAATTTATACATGTATAATTATGTAAAATAGTACCATATTAGTAATTTTTAATAAGAAAACTTGAATAAAAGAAAAAAAGAAAGAAAGTGAAAAATAGCATGCTTCAGTCTGTGTTCAATCAATATCGGTTCTTTCTTTGGAGGTGGATAATATGCTTCATCATTAGTCCTTTGAATCATTGTATTGCTGAGAATATTTCAATCATTGCAGTTCTTTATTGAATAATATTGCTGTCACTGTGCACAATGTTCTTCTGGTTCTGCTCATTTCACTATACATTAGTTCATACAAGCCTTTCCAGGTTTTTCTGAAATCATCCTGCTTGTCATTTCTTATAGCACAATAATATTCTATCACAATCATATACTACAGCTTGTTTAGCCATTCCCCAATTGATGGGCATTCCTTTGATTTCCAAATTGAACACCTTTTCCTCTTCCTCCTCCTCCTCCTCCTCCTCCACCCCCCCCCAACAACAACAAGAATAATGTGTTGTGGATCCTTGGTATAACTTAACATACTACTCGTAGTATTGTTTTAAATGTTTTCATTAAGTACTTGCCAATAACTACAGTGATAACGTTTGCCCCTAAAACTCCAAATCACTGAAGAACAAACCTATAAAGCTTCAAAGGTACTCATACTTATTGTCACCGAGGAAAAATATGTTTGTAACATAATAGGGTGATTATTTACTGCTTGAGGCTCCATTAAAAATTGTTCAGACCCTTGTTCCAAACTCTCAAGGGGTTCTGGGACTACTAAATGGGAATCATTAATATAGTGGACAGAAAGCCAGGAAGAACTGGCTGCAAGTTCTAATTCTAATCAATACTGATTATGTGATGCTGGGCAAATCACTTAGGAATATCAGGATTCTTCTCAGGGGAGGGAGAAGGATTTTTTTTGGGGGGGCAGGGCAATGAGGGTTAAGTGACTTGTCCAAGGTCACACAGCTCATCAGTGTCAAATGTCTGAGGCTGCATATTAATTCATATCCTCCTGAATCCAGGGCCGGTGCTTTACCCACTGTGCCACCTAAGCTGCCCCTAAAGGAGAAGGATTTTATTGGAAATAAAGGTGGTGTAAAAATAAAATATATCAGTAAATGCTTAAAATAAATCCAAATAACCCATGTGTGATAGCTAACACAGGTACCATTATTCTCATTTGACAAATGAGGAAAAGAGGTAATGGAAGTTAAGTGATTTGCCCTATAGGAAGTAAATGCTAGAACTAGGACATTTTCCCAACTTTCTCTCTCTTCCTTGACCATCTGCTGTATTTGATTCTGTACACACCACCCCATTTTTGAGACTCTCTTCTCTCTTGGCTTCCATGACATGATACTACCATAGTTCTCTGACTGCTACACATCTATGCCTCATTCACTGGCTTCTCTTTTCTCTATATATTCTCTCTTTCAGAAAGTACTCATTCATTCTTCAACTATCACTTTATGCTTATAATTCCCAGCAAATTTTAAAAAATCTCTAGTCATGACCTTTCACTTGATCTCTAGTTCTTTTTTTTTTCCCCTGAGGATTAAGTGGCTTGCCTAGGGTCATAGAGCTAGTAAATGTCTGAGGCTGGATTTGAACCCAGGTCCTCCTGATTCAAGGGTCATCACCTAACTACCCCTTTCACCAACTATCTACTTGAATGTTTTACTTGTAACCTCTTTGGCTACGTTGGAGTATGTTATCTTGAATATTATTCTAAGTGGATTATCAACAAAAACTTGGAAACCTTTAGTTATAGAGATTTTTGCATTATACTGGTATTTATTATAATAAAATTTGGCCTATACAAATATTTATTCTTCTATAAGTTCTTCAAGTTCAATAGATCCTCAAGCTTCTCTCTATTAATATCCTCATTCTTCCATTCTCTCAGGTTCAAAACCTTTAATTCAGAAACGAATGAGAACGTATTAAGCATTTACTATGTGAGAAGCACTGTGCTCAGTGCTGGGGTTACAAATATAAAGCAAACGTAGTCCTACCCTCAAGGAGCATACATTTTTAGTGGGGGAGAAAATGTACATGGGGAGTGGTGGCCTGGGAAAGGCACTTTGGTTCAGGAAGTTACAGGGTTGGTGAGTGAGGCCATGGGGGAGGATTGACATACCCTAACCAGTCAAAAACCATGAACTAGTAGGCTTCCACCAGTTGGGGATGACCATGGATCAGTGCCTTGAAGAGCCACAGGCCACAGTGTAGCTGTGCAGTCCGATACGGGAGCCACAGCTCCTGCCTCAACGAGGACATCGGACAACTGCGCTCTCTGTTGCCCGTTGGTTCCTGCGTCTCATTCGTTTTTCTTCCTCCCGAGCTTGAAGGCCCATCTCAAGCTGCTCCTGAGTACTGAACTCCATTGGGCACGGTCCTTGGCCATCTCTTCCCAGCTGCCTACATCTATTCCCAGAGCCCTCAGGTCTCGCTTGCATACATCTCTGTAGCAAAGCTGGGGGTGTCCAGCAGGTCTTTGGCCTGAGGCTAACTCGCCATAGAGTAGGTCTTTAGGAACGCACCCATTTTGCATGAGGTGCGGTAGCGTGTAGATGCTCGGAAGTTGTGCGCATTGGAGAACTTCTGTGTTGGTGATCCTATCTGACCAAGATATGCCAAGGATGTGCCAAAGGCAGCACGTGTGGAAGCTGTTAAGCTTCTTCTCTTGTCTAGTGTATGTAGTCCAGGTTTCGCTGCCATACGGTAAGGTAACGAGGAGGTGTAAAACCAGTGTTTGCATCTTAGCTCTTCTCCTGATTGGCTACATCACTTTGGATTTCATGTCTACCTGTCTGAGCTTCAGTTCCTTCTCCTGTAAAATGGAGGGTTTGGACTAAATGACCAATAAGGTCTCTTCCAATTCTGCTACTTCCCTTTCTCTTCTTGTTGTTGTTTGCCCATCGTTTTCGAAGAGGACCATGACATTGGGGTCATGGCTTGCAGCAAATTGGATTTAAGTGAGGGAAGGCTGTGCAAAGTCACCAACCTCACTCTTTCCTCCAGAACCACCTGGGTCCAGTGGCAGGACAATTGGAGATGGCCCAGAATGTTTAAGACATTTGGGGTTAAATGACTTGCCCAGGGTCACACAGCTAGTAAGTGGCAAGAGTTTGATGCCCTATTTGAACTCAGGTTCTCCTGAATCCAGGACTGGTGTTTTATCCACTGCACCACCTAGCCGCCCCGCTGAGGTCAGTTTTGAACTCAGATCCTCCCAACTTCAATTCCCTTCCTCTAGGTGGGAAGCAAAGCCATTTGTATGTATCAGTTTTTTGTAAAGTGAGTGTTTAGAAGTAAAGATCCACCACTATTTCAAGAAGGACCTCAAATCATTTCATTGGCAGTGTTTAAGATTATGCACTTAACTGGTAAAGGGATCAAGAAAGACTTGCTTCTTCTTTTTTTAAATCATTAAACTTTGGACCCAAGAACTTATAGAAGCACAAATATTTGTACAGACCAAATTTCATTACAATAAATACCAGTACAATAAGTCTCTATATAACTAAAAGATTTCCAAGTTTCAGCTGATAATTCACTTAGAATAATAGTTCAGATAACACTGTCTGATATAACCAGACTATGCAGTCTTTTTGTTTTTTGTTTTTGTTTTTTGTTTGTTTGTTTTTTTAGTAAGGCAATTGGGGTTAAGTTACTTGCCCAGGGTCACACAGTTAGTAAGTGTTAAGTGTCTGAGGCCGGATTTGAACTCAGGTACTCCTGAATCCAGGGCCGCTGCTCTATCCACTGAGCCATCTAGCTGCCCCAGACTATGCAGTCTTAAAGTCTGGTGAAACAGGATATGATGTGACCTGTGTGATAAATGATCTTATTTGCATTTTAATGACTTGTGAGATGCCACATTCTGAGATATTACTTTCCTCATCTGTAAAATGGGGATAATAATAGCACCTACCTCCCAGGGTTTTTGTAGGGATCAAATGAGATCATACTTCTTTTTTGTCCCCCTCAGGGGCAATGAGGGTTAAGTGACTTGTCCAGGGTCACATGGCTAGTAAGTATCAAGTTTCTGAGGCAGGATTTGAACTCGGGTCCTCCTGAATCCAGGGCTAGTGCTTTATCCACTGAGCCACCTAGCTGCACCCGAGATAATACTTCTAAAGTCCTTAGCAAAGTACCTGGCACATAGGAGGTGGTTACTGAATGTTCGTTCCCCTCTCCTTTCCAACTTCTCCTGTGCCAAATGATCAGATGCTCAAAGAAGATTTCGTTCATTCTTTAGATAAAATCCACAACATTTTTGGTTGATCTGTGATTTCATCAACATGGGTATACCCTCTCAGAATCCTTTCATGCCTTCTTATATTTTTCAAATTTGATTTTTAAAAATTCCGAACTTAAACACATGTAAACACACACACACACACACACACACACACGAACTTGTAAGATACTCACTATAAAATAATGATAGAAGTATACAGAGCCCAATTTTTAAAAACTGAAACTTCCTGAAATGAAATAGTAATGAAATAAAAAATTTTATTGCTGTTCTTCAGTCCTTTCAGTTATGCCTGACTCTTTGTGACCCCATATTTTAGGGTTTTCTTGGCAAAGATACTGGAGTGATTTGCCATTTCCTTCTACAGCTCATTTAACAGATGAGGAAACTAAGACAAACAAGTTAAGTGACTTGCACAGGATAAGTTAATAAGTGTTTGAGGTCATATTTGAACTCGGGTCTTCCTGGTTCTAAAAATTCCCTAAGTAAAAATCTAAATTAAATCCAATGATGTGCTTTGCAAAAAAAAATACTATCTACTATTATTATTTATATCATTAACAAATTCTTGACTTTTTGAAAGGAGTTGTTGAAAGATGCCTTTAAATTGTTGTCTTCCTAGTGCATCAAAGTGTGTTTTCATAGATTGCTAATTGAGGTAAAAGAGACTTCTTGCGTAGTCTTGTCTGGACTCTTCATGACCTGGTGGGCCATAGCATGCCAGTGCAGTCTATGGGGTTTTCTCGGCAGAGATACTGGAGTGGTTTGTCATTTTCTTCTCCAGCGGATTAAGGCAAGTAGAAGTTAAGTGATTTGTCCAAGATCACAAAGCTAGTGTCTGAGGTCAAATTTGAACTTAGGTCTTCCTGACTCCAAGCCTAGGCTCTACCCACTGAGCCACCTAGCTGCTTTCAAGGGCAAAAGGGATTAGAAGACTGAAACTTCAAATCCAAGTAGGAGCTCGCTGAAGATTGATTTAAAATGAAATAATAATAATAAAATGGAATACCTTTTATTTAATGAATCTTTTCCTAATTCATTCAGTTATCAGTGTCATCTTACTTCTCAAACTTTCCTAGGGTACTATCTTATCTCTCACTTGCCCCCTTCATTCCCTGTCTTGTATTATATTCAATTGTGTACATGTTATATCACACACACACCCTCCAATAGAATAAGCACCCTAAGGGCAGATGCTTTTATACAACTTTATGCTTTTGCATAATCATAAACTCTCAGAATTAGAAGTGAACTTAGAAGTCATTTAATCCAACTGACACCTAAGGTTCCCTTCTACAGGGTACCAAGCAAGAGACCATCCAGTATTCATAAAAAAATACCCCATAATACAGATCTCACTGCATGCTGAGAAAGCCCATCCCACTTCTTCATAGCTCCATTGGTTAGAAAAGGCTGGCTTCTCTACAGTTTTCTTTTTCTTTTTTTCTTTTGTGTATGTGCGGGAGCAACGAGGGTAAAGTGACTTGCCCAGGGTCACACAGCTAGTAAGTATCAAGAGTCTGAGACTGAATTTGAACTCAGGTCCTCCTGAATCCAGGGCCGGTGCTTTATCCACTGCGCCACCTAGCTGCCCCCTTTCTCTGCAGTTTTCAACCACTGTTTCTGCTTCTGCCCTTAAGAGCTAAGCCGAATGAATCTTCTTCTTCCATAAAAGGGACCTTCAAATAGATGAAGAAAGCTGGATTGGAGGCCCACACCTGTAATCTCTTCATCTCTGGAAGGTGAAGCTCAGGAGTTCTGACCTGTGATAGGGCCAAGCTGGCCTGGTGTCCACACTTGATCTGGCACCAATATGGTTAGCCTTGGGTCTAGGTTCCAGGCAGGGAGCCACCAGGCTGCCTAAGGAGGGGAGAACCAGCCCTGGTAGGAAACAGGGCATATCAAAGATGTGGTACCAATCAGTAATGGGTTTGGGCCTTTGAGTGGCTGCTGTAATTATAGCCTGGGTGAGGGAGGGAGATACAGTCTCAAAAACAACACAAAACAGAACAAATTAAAAAAAAAACCCTCAAACTAAATATGTGATAATCGCTACTGTATGTTACGCTCTCACCCAGATCTTCTCTTGTTTAGATTAAATATTTCCTTTTTCTTCAACTGATATTCTAAGCCATGATTTCCATCCTTCTCTAACCAAACTTCCAACTGAAGAAGAGGTTTTCCATGACATTAGGTTACTCTTGTGCGGCAAAGTGCCTGGTGTTGATTCTATTCCAGGTGAGATTTACAAGGCAGTGAGGTTCATTGCTCATACAAAAGCTGACTGAAATCTTCCAGGTAATATGCAAGAGGAGGTTATCAGGGCAGTTAGGTGGCGCAGTGGATAGAGCACTGGCTCTGGAGTCAGGAGGACCTGAGTTCAAATCCGGCCTCAGATACTCAACACTTACTAGCTGTGTGAACCTAGGCAAGTCACTTAACCCCAACTGCCTCACCAAAAACCAAAAAACTAAAAAAAAAAAAACATTAAAAAAAGAGGAGGTTATCCCGGGAGTTCAAGGATGTCTCCATTGTCCTTTAAGGGGCTAAAATTCTAGCTAGTCTGTCTAAAATATCTAATGAGTGGTTGCCAATAAATTATAAGCTTTAGCAAGACTTTTAAGCATTTGTTAAGTAGAATAAGAATTTGGTGAAGACAAGGAGAGAGTCCTACATTCAGCTATCTCAAGAAGCCTGCATTTCTGCTCTGCTCTCCAGAAGAGTCCTGATGAAAGAGAGCAAGAGAGCCAGCCTCGCCTCTTCTTTCTCCCACAAGCCTCCTGTGAAACTGGGAACATCCCATCCACATGCACACACAGCTCCAAGCTAATTGGCTGGTAGCTTTGATAGACAGTACCTAGGAGCAAACGTCACTTCCTGACACCAAAGAAAAGCCACATGGCTTGCCCTCAGACGCCTTCTCCTCACAGCAGAGCTTTCCTACAGTAACTCTCCAGCAGATAGAGTCACTCCAATTGTTACAGTCCAGCTCTATAAAGCAAAGCAAAAAAAAAAAAAAAAAGGAAAGCAAAATAGGTTGTCCTAGGACAATCACAAGGGTCTTTCATTCATTGCCAGCAAGATTCTTTTGGGGGGGGGCGGGGCAATGAGGGTTAAGTGACTTGCCCAGGGTCACACAGCTAGTGTCAAGTGTCTGAGGCCATATTTGAATTCAGGTGCTCCTGAATCCAGGACCAGTGCTTTTATCCAATGCGCCACCTAGTTGCCCCTCTGCCAGCAAGATTCTTGCCAGAGTCCTTCCTAATAGGCTGATCCTTCACCTGGAAGATGGTCATCTGCCTGAGAGCCAGTGTATCTTCAGAAAGGGCTGAGGAATGGTGTTTGCTGCTCTACAACTTCAGGAGAAATGCCAGGAGGAGAACAGAGCTCTGTACACAATGTTAATCAATCTGACCAAGGCCTTTGATACTGTCAGTTGTGAGGACTTGTGGAAGATCATGGCAAAATATGGTTGCCCGGAGAATTTCATCATTATTGTATGATAATTCCATGACAGCATGCTTGTATGGAATCTGGATAATGGACAATGCTCCTACACTTTCCCAGTCACCAATGGAATGAAGCAGGGCTGTGTGCTTGCTCCCAATTTTAGCATGATGTTTTCAGCAATGTTATCAAACATCTTCAATAAGGATGAAACCAGGGGCAGCTAGGTGGCGCAGTAGATAGAGCACTGGCCCTGAATTCAGGAGGACCTGAGTTCAAATCAGACCTCAGACACTTGATAATTACTAGCTGTGTGATTCTGGGTAAGTCACTTAACCCTCATTGCCCTGTAAAAAAAAATAAATAAATAAAATAAGGATGAAAACGGCAACAAGGTCAGCTACTGTACTAATGGTAAATTATTTACTTTGAAAAGGGCATAAGTCAAGACTAAGGTGGAGGGAGAGTCAGTGCACAGCTTTTTGTTCAAAGATGACTGTGTCCTCAGGGGCAGCTAGATGGCGCAGTGGATAGAGCACAGGCCCTGGAGTCAGGAGTACCTGAGTTCAAATCCGGCCTCAGATACTTAACACTTACTAGCTGTGTGACCCTGGGCAAGTCACTTAACCCCAATTGCCTCACTAAAAAAAAAAAAAAAGATGACTGTGTCCTCAATACAGCCTCTGAGGCGGAGATGTAAAGAGTTTGGATTGATCCTTTGTCTTTTGTGCTAATTTTGGCCTGACAAGTAACACCAAGAAAAACAAAGATTCTCCACCAGCCAGCGCCACACCATCTATACATGAAATCACCAGTTACAGCAAATGGAGAAATTTTGAATGCTGTGGTCAAGTTGGAAGTATACTTTTCAGGGATGTACACATCGATGATGAGATTGATGCCCGCATTGCCAGAGCTAAGTCAGTGTTTGGGAGGCTCCAAAGTAAAGTGTGGGAGAGAAGAGATATTAGACTGACTAACAAACTGAAGATCTATAGAGACATTATGCTGACCTTATTGTTGTATGCCTTTGAAACCTGGACAGTCTACCAGCACCATGCAAGGAAACAGAATCACTTCCACTTGAATTGTCTTAGCAAGATTTTGAAGATCAGTTGGCAAGATAAAGGACCAAACGATGAGGCCCTCAAACTCTACTGCAGAGAGCACAACTCGGTGGGGCTAGCCACGTTGTTCAAATGCCAAATGTACATTTGCCTAAAAGACTATTTTATGGAGGACTCACAGGAGGCGAGCGCTCACATGGAAGTCAGAAGTATCACTGCACGAGGTCTCTCTGAAGAACTTTGGTATGAATTGTGAGACATGGGAGACACTAGTACAAGATCTTCCAGCATGGGGTTGCCTGTATCAAAGAAGGTGCCATGCTGGAGGAACAAAGCAGACGCTCAAAGAAACACGAGCGGCACAAATTTAGAGACATTTCTACCCCAAATGTTCATATGGACCATTTGTGCTTGTCTTGCGGTACAGGCTTCTGAGCTGATATTGGTCTGATCAGCCATAGTCAAGACACACTGTACCTTGACCCTGACATAGTGATGTTACTTTGGTCCTCTCTGAGCATGAAGGACAAAAACCAATCATGTGCCAGACAGTGTCCTAGGTTTTGGGGATACCAAGACAAAATTAAACTAGTCCCTGACTTTGAGAAGCTGATGTACTAACAGGGGAAATAACAGGTACAGTGTATTCACAATGTGTACAAAATCAATACAAGGTAATGGGGGTGGGGAGAAGTACTACTGACTTGGGGGATGGGGAACAACCAGGAAAGTCCTAATGTAGATGGTGGTGAGTGGTGCTTCAGCTTAGCTTTGAAGGAAACAGGAATTCTAAACAATTGAAGTGAGGGGGGAATGTATTCTAGTCATAGGGGACAACCTGTGTAGAGATATAGAGATGGGAAGATGGAGTGTCAGAGACCAGCTTATCTGGACGATAGAGTACATGATGGAAAATACTATATAACAAGGCTAAAGAGACAGGTTGTAGCCAGAGCTGGGCAGTCAATAAACATTTAGTAAGTGCCTACTATGTGTCGGGCACTGTATCAAGTGCCAGGAATACAAAATGAGTCAAAAGATAGTCCTGCCCTCAAGGAGTTTACAGTCTAATGTGATACACCGGGTATGAAGGCCTTAAATGATTAAATGTATGGGGCACTGGAGGTTCTTGGGAGTCACAGGAGTGATAAAATCAGAATTATGCTGCAAGAAAATCACTTTGGCAGCTGTGGGGAAGTCGATTAGTGGATTGGAGAGGAGAAAGACTTTAAAAGGAAACAGCAATTAAAGAGTATTGAAAAGAGGGGAAATGACAAGCGTTGGAGGGGTTATGTAAGAATAGGCACATTACTGCACGGCTGGTGGAGCTGTAAATTGGCCTAGTCATTCTGGAAAATAATTTGGAACTATGCCCAAAAAGTCATTAATTGTACATGCCATTTGACCCACAAATACTTCTAGTAGGGCTATATGCCAAAAAGATCAAAAGAAGAGGAAAAGCACTCATATGTAAAAAAAAATATTTATGGCAGCTTTTTTTTTTTTTGTAGTAGTTAAAACCAGGAAATTAAGAGGGGTGGGGGAGGCTCCCATCAATTGGGAAATGGCTGAACAAATTATATTAATGTAATGGAATACACATATAGGAATATAATAGTATGTTATTATACCATGATGAGAGGGGCAGTTTCAGAGAAACTAGGCAAGATTTATATGAATGGATGCAGAACCAAGAGAACAACCTAAGAGCATTAGGGCATAACACATTAACAACCTAAGAGCATTAGGGCATAGCACTTAAGTTAGAAGGAATGTCAGAGGTCATCTGATCTGTGGGAGTCCAAGTAATATCATCTCCATGTTATAGATGAGGAAATTGAGGCTCATAGATTATTTGACTTATTTAAAATTATTTTTTTTTCTCAGAAAAGCCTGAAAAGACTTGTATCAACTGACATATAGTGAAGTGAGCAGAACCTGGAGAATGTTGTGCACAGAGACAGCAATATTGTTTGATGAAGAACTATTAATAATTTAACTATTCTCAACAACATAATGATCTAAGACAATCCCAAAAGACTAATGATGAAGTATACTATCCACCTCCAAAGAAAGAACTGATGTTGATGGAACAGACTGGAGCATGCTATTTTTCATTTTCTTTCCTTTTTTTCTTTTATTCAAGTTTTCTTGTACAAAATTACGAACATGGTAATGTTTTATATAATTGTACATGTATAACCCATATCTGATTGCTTGCTGCCTCAGGGAGTGGGGGGGAAGGGAGAGAAGAAGGGAAGGAGAGATAAAAATTGGAACTCAAAACTATAAATAAAAATTTTTGTTACTTAAAAAATAAATAAAATTAATTTTTTTAATTAACAAGCATTTTTTTTTTCACTTTATTCTTCCCCCAAAGAAAAACAAAACTCTTTTTTTTTTTTTGGTGAGGCAATTGGGGTTAAGTGACTTGCCCAGGGTCACACAGCCAGTAAGTGTCAAGTGTCTGAGGCCAGATTTGAACTTGGGTCCTCCTCACTCCAGGATTGGTGCTCTATCCACTGTACCATCTAGCTGCCCCAGAAAAACAAAACTCCTATAACAATTATGCATAGTGAAGCAAAACAGATGCCCAACAAGCCAAGTTCGAAGATATGCAGCTTGTTCTGCATCTTTAGTCCATCTGTACCTCTATAAGGAGGTAAGCAGCATTCTTCATTTTAGCACCTCTGGAATTAGGGTTGGTTATTGTCTTGATCAGAATTCCTAAGTCTTTCCAATTTGTCCATTTTTATAATGCTGTTATAATTCATTCTACTGGTTCTGTGTACTTCATTCTGCAGTTTATATGTCTTCCCAAGTTTCTCTGAACTTATCCACTTTGTCTTACCTTATGGCACAACAATATTCCATTACATTCCTATACCGTGATTTGGGGGTGGTGGTGGTAATGAGAGTTAAGTGACTTGCCCAGGGTCACACAGCTAGTAAGTGTCAAGTGGCTGAGGCTGGATTTGAACTCAGGTCCTCCTGAATTCAGGGCTGGTGCTTTATCTACTGTGCCACCTAGCTGCTCCTATACCATGATTTATTTAGCCAGTTACTTGACTTGATGAAAAGTCAGAGCAAGAATTCAAATCTCAATCTTTTGACAGCAAGTCATGGGGGTCCCATGTTCTTTCCATTGCTTCTTTCCATAGCTTTCTTCAAAGTTCAACCTAAGTACCACATCCCACACAAGTTTTTTCCTGACCCTCCTCCACCTCCCCTATCCCTGTAAAAAAATTACCCTGGGGGCAGCTAGGTGGCACAGTGGATAGAGCACCAGTCTTGGATTCAGGAGGACCTGAGTTCAAATCCAGCCTCAGACACTTGACACTTACTAGCTGTGTGACCCTGGGCAAGTCACTTAACCCTCATTGCCCCTCAAAAACAAAACAAAACAAAAATTACCCTGTATGTAATGGGGGTCTGATGTATTTTCACACCCCAGCAGCTTGCTAAGATAGCATCTCCACTTGTAACACAGTAGGAGCTGCTTCCAGAAGATTCTTGAGGACTAGAGCCTACAGGGACATTCTGTGACTGGCTCTGTTTAGCCCACAAGATGGTTGGGAGGAGCTTTTTCTATTGGGTTGTATAGCTGGAACCGTCCATGTCTACAAAGTAGCTTGAATTGACTACAGCCATCACTTTGTTGGATTTACTTATAAGGGAGCAAGGTGATTCTCTTCACTCATGACTGGGGAGACCACGTGAGGGAAGAGAGCTTTAGGACCTTCTCCTTTCCTCTCTCCATCCCCAGGCCACATAGTTCCTGAGGATGGCTCTGGGTCCTTGGCCTTTTTGTTCATTCTTTTTCTCTCAAATGCAGGAAGAGGTCTCTGACTTTAGGAATTTCAAAGGTTGGGATAAAGAGCCAAAGGAATCTAGGAGCCCAAGAATCCAGATTGAGTGTTGGAGTCAACCCAGCTTGGGGCAATCATGGGATGACCTTTGAGACTCTTGATTAGCACAGGTGAGTGGCTATTCCACCTTTGGCTGTAAATTTGATGGGACCAATGCTGCATAGGAACTGAGCTAATTTGTGAACATAATCCACACACCCTGAGCCCCCACCCAGAGACTGAGACAGCTGAGGGAAGGGGATTATGCCTTCCAGGTGTTATGTGAAATGTTTGTATAGTTGCTATTCTTTTTCTCCTCCTCCTTCTTCTTATTTCTTCTTTCTTTTCTTCTTCCTTCTCCTTTTTTTTTTGTTTGTTTTTGGTGGAGCAATGAGGGTTAAGTGACTTGCCCAGGGTCACACAGCTAGTAAGTGTCAAGTATCTGAGGCTGGATTTGAACTCAGGTACTCCTGAATCTAGGGCCAGTGCTTTATCCACTGGGCCACCTAGCTGCCCCCTCCTCTTCCTTTTTAAAAATAATTATACTTTATTTTAACATTAATTTTAAAAGAATTCGAGTTCTCAATTCTTTCCCTTTCTCTAGTCCTTCCCCACCCATTGAGAAGACAAGCAATATGATATCAATTATACAAGTGAAGTCATGCAAAACATATTTTCATATTAGCCATGTTGCAAAAAAAAAGGGCAAGAAAATTCAAGTGAAAAAAAATGTGCTTCAAGCTACACTCTGACATACATTTATCTTTGCTTTCTCTTTGAAGTAAACTTTCCTTTATAAAAGCTACCCAGAGTTAATGGTTAAATGGAATTGGGGTGCTAGTTACTGGATCCCTAAAATAGGGGGGCACAGCTAATGGGGGCTTGGTCAGATGGCATCAGAGAAAAAGATACAACTCAAATCAGCAGAGTGTACTAGAACATGGAGAGGGAGATATAGCAGCTGGGCTAAGAGTGGGC
Organism: Dromiciops gliroides; assembly: GCF_019393635.1. Classification (NCBI taxonomy): domain Eukaryota; kingdom Metazoa; phylum Chordata; class Mammalia; order Microbiotheria; family Microbiotheriidae; genus Dromiciops; species Dromiciops gliroides. Next base: position 104,848,557 of record NC_057865.1, on the reverse strand, counting down.
CAAAAGAAGTCATGTTCCATATACTAACTTTGTTATGTCATATATATTTCTGTGTGTAGGTATTGTTGCCTGAGATAGAAATGGAAAGAGGTTGAAGGCAAGGGCTGTTTTATTATTATATCTTTGAATCCTTAGCATTTGGCACACAGTAGGTGCTTAATACTTGTTTATTGATGGATTATATTATTGCTGATTCAACATATGGATAAGAGTCAAGAATGTACAGAAAGTACAAAAATAACTCTAACATCTCATAACTTTCAGAAGTTGAATTTTTGAAAGCTTAGAAATAACCTACATTTTATGGCCTCAGAAATTTCATAAGTCCTCAAAGTAAGGCTGTATTTACATGTCACCAAAGCAACAATTAGAAAAAAAATCAGCAAGGCTAGTTATTTATTTTCAGATCATATCAATGCAACTGCGCATTCACTTTTTATTGAATATTTTTTCATTCTTCTTTATTCAAATAAAATGACAATGCAGTTGTGAATTCAACTTAAACCAGAGGTTCTTAACTTTTTTTTTTTTTTTGGTATTATGGGGCCTCACTTGTTATCTGGTTCCTTCTTTGGAATGTTTTTAAATGCATACAATAAAAGACACAGGGTTATGAAGGAAACCAATTATCCTGAAATATTGTTATCAAAATATTTAAAAAATAAGTTCACAGCCCCAAAGTTAAGAACCCCTGAATGACATCTAATTGAGTAAAAGCAGCTTCTGTGTAGACACGTGTTTATTTAGTGACCCTACACGTGGGAATATTTTGGTAGAAGGGGGTCTTTTTGTTGTTGTTGTTAAATGTGACCTTTTGCTCATTCCTTTCAATATTATTAAACGTATGTATTCCATAAAAGATGTACAATGAAGCCAATGTTGCAGGAGTAGCCTTATCTTCTCTGGTATTTCCTGATGTTTTGAGACTTTCATTTCCATCCTGGTTTTGAGGAAAGAGTTCTTGCATTTAATTTCCTGGGATTTCATTGAAATGAAAGGGAAGAAAAAAAGGAAGAGACTGGAGAGGGAGAGGGTTAGGAGAAGGAGGAGAAGGAACAGAAGGAGAGGGGAGGAACGAGTGGAGAAGAGAGGGAGAGAGAAAAAGGGAGGGCCCTGAAAGGAGCAGGGAGGGGTAGGGGAGGAGAGGGACTAGGAAGAAAGACAAAGGGAGGAAAAGAGAGGGAAAGAAAAGGGAAGGAAAGGAGGACAGAAAAGAGGAAGAAGGGAAGCCATGGTCAAGTGGATGGGTTTGATGATTGATAAAACAGATTAACCAGCCTAAGAAAATAAGTTTCAGACATTCTCCAAAATACATAGCCCAGACCTGTAATTCTAAACCTCCATAAACGCAAGATTCTTAATCATTTCTCTCTTCAAACTTGGCTTGGTTTTCCTGCATCGGAGGAGCCTGTGGGCCTGCCAAATCTGGATATTGCTAGCTACAGCTGTTTTTTAAGAGACAGAACTATACAAAGATTAGAATATTTTTTTAAGAGTAAAAAGTATATTCTTTACTTTTTTCTCTCCCTCCCCACCTCATTTTCTTTTCTTTTCTTTTCTTTCTTTTTTTTTTTGTGAGGCAATTGGGGTTAAGTGACACAAGTTAGTAAGTGTCAAGTGTCTGAGGCTGGATTTGAACTCAGGTCCTCCTGGCTCCAGGGCCAGTGCTCTATCCACTGCACCACCTAGCTGCCCCTCCCCACCTCATTTTAAAAAAATAACAAAAGAAACAAACAAAAAACTCTCAAAAACTCCAAATTCCTCAAACCCAGCTGGTGTCAAGCTAGCCAAGAACAATTTTAACTTTGGACTGAGACTAAGCCATTCTAGCTTTGGCTTTTAAAACAGTGTTTAAAGCAATTACTGGAAACCTGGGAAGAGCAGATTGCAGGGAAACGAAGGGAAAATGATGGGAACGGCAGTCTGATGGATCGTCTAACAGGCAGGTGAAGGCCCTGAATTCCTAGAACAAAACGATAGCTGGGATGGAGAGCTGTTCCAGAGAGCTCAGATCAGAAGGCAGGGGCGTGGACCAGCATGGGGGCATTTCCTGAGGTCTGGAGCTTGATCTGTAGCCTCAGAGATCCCCCTTGTCCTACCAAACCCCTAATCTGTGGGGGGTTTATTTTGAATTGACGAGGAGACCCAGGTCCAGAGAGGTTAGACAAATTGCCTGAAATCACACATGTCTGGATTTGAACTCGGGTCCTCCTGACTCCAGGGCCAGTGATCTGTCCTCTGCGCCACCTAGCTGCCCCTAGTCCAAAGCTTCTTAAACTGTGGGTTGTGAACCTACATAGCATCACACAACTGAATGTGAGGGTTGTGAAAAATTTGGCAATAGTAAAAGGTTATAGAGGCGACTTGGTGGAGCAGTGGATAGAGCATCAGACCTGAAGTCAGGAGGACCTGAGTTCAAATATGGCCTCAGACACTTGACACTTACTAGCTGTGTGACCTTGGGCAAGTCACTTAACCCCAATTGCCTCACCAAAAATAGAAAAAAAAAGTTTAAAAAAACAGTAAAAGTTTATATACACCTATTTGATATACCTATGTACTAGGGGTCGTGTAAAAATTTCTCCAAGTGAAAAAAATTTAAGAAGCCCTGGTTTGGTCAATTAGTTGTGTCTGACCTTCATGACCCTATTAGGGGTTTTCTTGGCAAAGATTCTAAAGTGGTTTGCCATTTCCTTCTCTATTTTACAGGTAAGGAAACTGTGGCAAACAGGGTTAAGTGACTTGTCCAGGGTCACATAGCTAGTGTCTGAGGTCAGATTTGAACTCAAGTCTTCCTGACTCTAGAGTCTGTGCTCTATCCAGTGCACCATCTAGCTGCCCCCACAGAGAGAAACAGGGCAGCTGAAATCACTGTTTGGCTTCCTATGAAGACACACAACAGCTTGCTGTATCAGTGGCACTGGTGTGAGTTCTGGCAACTTGTCTTCTACTGTTTCTACTGAATGCACTATGTCTTCCTGCATCAGGGGGGCCAACAGTTCAGATGGACAGAGGATGATGCCTCTTTCCTTTGTCCAGAAGAAACCAGCCATCTCTTGAGCCTAGAAAATAATGGGATCTAGATGTGCTCAGTCTCAGAGATGGGGGGATGTCAGGAGGATTATTAAAAAAAGTAAAAGGACTGACTTTTCAGGCATCTGACAGTAGACTCTGATAGAAAAACTGAGAGAATTCTCTTTCTGGGTAACCACACAAGGAACCTGGATGGAGAATAGATTGGATTTGAGCTAGATCAAGTAAGAGAACCACTAAAAACTGAACTGCATCTTTTCTACATACCTGTCATTTCCTAACTTGTTAATGGTTAATGGTGTGTGTGTAGAGGTGCACACATGTGTATATACATACATGCATATATACACATATACACATATATCTCCTCATTTCCTGCAGGGAAGAATTTACCACTGATCTCAAGACTGGCCTGAAAGTCATGATTTATTACATGAAGGGATACAGGAGATTAGAGGGGATTATGTTTCCAAGGTCTGTACACTAATCATAATACCTGAGTAGTGTATTATATACCATGCACACAATGAGCTCTTAATAAAGTTTTGGTGAATTGGGGAAAATAACCCTTATGGTTATAATTTGTTTTATGAACACTTTTATTTGATCTGCACAACAGCCTTGTGAAGTAAATAGTAAAAGGGTTAGCATTCAGGGTTTTCAGGTTGGAAATTTGCGGGGGAAATTGAGGCTCAGAGATTTTTTATTAGGGGGGAACCTACTGACATAAGGAGTTCCTAGGAAAATCTCTACCACCATCAGATTAGTACCTGATTAGTAATTTGGAGTCTTAAAGAGTTGGCTGGGGAACTGAAAAGTTAAGTGATTTGCCCAGGGTCACCCAGCCAGTACTAGTCACAGGCTAGACTTGAACCCAGGTCTCCCTGGCTCAGAAGCCAGCTCTCTCTCATGCTCTCCACTAAGGGGAGTTCAAGAGGATGACCACTAAAAATTCTTTAATGGCACCTTGGGCAGTAAATTGTTACCCCATTATGTTATAAATATATTTTTCCTCTGTGACAACAAGCATATGCATATTTGAAGTATTAAGGTTTGTTTCTGCATGATTTGGAGTTTGGGGTGGGGGACAAAAGTTACTGTAGTTATTGTATAGTTATTGTGAGCACTTAGTGAATAAATCTAAAAGAATATTATGAGGATTATATTAAATTACCCTGGGGCTTCAGAACATCTTTTTGTTGTTGTTGTTGTTGTTGCTGAAAGAGTCTGGAGCAAAAAAAAAAAAAATGTTAGGAACCATTGCCTTAGGTCAAATCTGTCTTTGAATTGATTTGCATCTGCCTCATGGGCAACTTCCCTAGGCCAATGTATTTGGGTCAAAGTGGGCAAATTCCTTTCCCATGGTATGAGCTCTAGGTGACCACCATTGGGGCCATAAAAACAAACCTGGAGTTTCTTTTGAGCAAGTTTGGAAAGCTCAGGCTAAGTCTTGGTCACCTTTGTTCTGCATTCCTGCACGTACACAAGAAGTCCTGTTCTCTCTATACTGTCTTCCAGAAGAAATTCGAAAAACATCGAACGTGGTAGGCACAAAGCCCACCAAAAAAGAAACTCACTAAACTTTAATAGATGAGAAAAGTCTTGTTACTAATGGAGGAGTGATGTGAAAGTTAGCTGTCTATGTAGTAATAGCATCATGTAAAATGATTAACAACAACAAAATTAGAGCAAAGGCAAAAATCAATGTCAGATCAAAAGGATAAAGATGAGGGCAGCTAGGTGGCGCAGTGGATAAAGCACTGGCCTTGGATTCAGGAGGACCTGAGTTCAAATCCAGCCTCAGACAATTGACACTTAACTAGCTGTGTGACCTTGGGCAAGTCACTTAACCTTCATTGCCCTGCAAAAAAAAAAAAAAAGGATAAAGATGAGAAGACAATGCATCAGATTCAATGAGACTTGTTCAAATGAGCCACTGATGATTAGAAAGGGTGGGGGGGGAATGGAAAAAGGCAGAGTCATTGACCTAGTTAGTTATAATTTCTCATAAAAATTTAAATGTAATATAAAATGATTGCCCTATCAAGAAGAAAGCTGGGGGTGGCTAGGTGGCGCAGTGGATAAAGCACCAGCCCTGGATTCAGGAGTACCTGAGTTCAAATCCGGCCTCAGACACTTGACACTTACTAGCTGTGTGACCCTGGGCAAGTCACTTAACCCCAATTGCCTCACCAAAAAAAAAAAAAAAAAGAAGGAAGAGGAGGAAGAGGAGGAGAAGGAGAAGGAGGAGGAGGAAAAGGAGGAAGAGAAGGAGGAGGAGGAGGAGGAGAAGGAGGAGGAGGAGGAGGAGAAGGAGGAAGAGAAGGAGGAGAAGGAGGAAGAGAAGGAGGAGGAGGAGAAAGCCAAAGGAGCTCAGAAACAGACTTAGCTAGCAAACATTTCATTTCCTTTGTAGGAGCATAGATTTTGAGCTGGACAGGACCTTAGTAGACATCAAGTCCTCCCCCACCCCTCCTTGGTTCTAAAACTGAAGAAACTGAGACAATGCAAAGTGAACTAACTTGAGCAGGACCATACAAGTAGTAAGCCTTGAGGCAAGATTAGAACCAGGTCTTTCTGATTTCCAGTTGAGTGCACTATTTACTATACCATGTTGCCTCTCCATGAGCAGTGAGGTGGCCATTGGATAGAGTGCTGGTCCTGGAGTCAGGAGGACCTGAGTTCAAATTCGATGTCAGGGACTCAATAGCTGCGTGATCCTGGGCAAGTCACTTAATCCTGTTTGCCTCAGTGTTCTTATCTATAAAACAAGCTGGAGAAGGAAATGGCAAACCACTCCAGTATTTTTGCCAAGAAAATTCCAAATGGGATCACAAAGAGTTAGCCATGAGTAATCCACAAAAACACCAAAGTCACCTCTTTAGCAATCAAAGTGATGTGGCCGTCAATAGCAATACCAGTTAAGACTAAACAATCATTTGTGAAACACTGCAAAGGAATATGGTAGATCATAAGTAGTATGTAACAATGGCAAACAACGGAAGGTAAAAACAGGTATATAGAAATCTTGACATGAGACTTCATTAAGTTGCATCATCCCAAGAGCATAAAAAGAATGGGGAAAAAAGACACAGATAATATTATTATCTTGAAAGGGTGATTGAAAGAATACCAATAATTGTTGATTCATTTACTTACTCTTCCTTATAAAATCTTTATCAAACAACTAATAACATTATGTACCAGGCACTGGGCTAGGAACTGGGGGGTATGGGGATGGCACAAAGACAAAAACGAAATAGTCCCTGGCATCACGAAGCTTACATTCTATATAGAAGACAATAAAAACACATATAAGTGCATAAAGAAAATATACCAGGAGGCAGCTAGGTGGCTCAGTGGATAAAGCACCAGGCCTGGATTCAGGAGGACCTGAGTTCAAATGTGGCCTTAGACACTTGATAACCTATTAGCTATGTGACCCTGGGCAAGTCACTTAACCCTCATTATACCCCCCAAAAAAAGATTAAAAAAAAGAATGGAGAATATATAACAGGTGGGTTTTAGAGGTGGGGTACTAGCAGCTGGTTGGGGTGAGAAAACAAGAAAAGCATGTAGAAAAAAAAAGCATGTAGAATATGTTGTCTGAGCAGCATCTTGAAGGAAGCCAAGGATTCCAAGAGGCAAAAATGAGTAGGAAAGACATTTGAAGCAGGGGTCACGACCGGAGCAAAGGAATGGAGATGGGAGATGGAGCATCATGTATGAGAAAGGACATTAAAGCCAGCTGGCCAGCCTGTAGAATGCTGGTAGAAGAACAATGTATAATAAAACAGCAAATGTAGGTTTGGACCAACTTGTGAAGGGTTTTCAATGCAAAGCAGAGGAGTTTATATTTTATCCTTGATGTGACAGGGAATCCGCTGGAATTTATTGAGTAGAGGAGTGATGCGGTCAGACCTTCATAAAATCATTTCAGCAGTTGTACAGAGGAGGCACTAGAGAGGACCTTAGGCAGGGAAAGCACTTAGGGAGCTACTGAAATTGTCCAGGTGAGAGGTGATAAGACCCTGACTGAGGCTGGCGGTCAGGTGAGCAGATGGGAGAAGTTGTCCAGGTCCAGAGAGAAGATCTGGCAGCTGACTGGAAATGTGGAGTGAGGGAAAGGAAAGAGCTGCGGACAGCCCTGAGATTGCAAAGCTGTGTGACTGGAAGGACAGTGGCGTCTTCATCTGAAATGGGAGGATTTAGAAGAAGGTAGGTTTTCTGAGAACAAACCCCAAATGTATTGATGCCATTTTTTAAACTTTTTAAAAGTTATTAATCATTTTTTCCTCTCTCCCACTTCCCTCTCCCCACTGGAAAAGAACAAAACCAAAACTTTTAAAAAAAACAGGTATACATAGTCAAAACAGATCCCCATACTGGCCATATCAAAAGAATGTATATTGAGGACATTCTTTTTTTCCCCCCTGTGCAATGAGGGTTAAGTGACTTGCCCAGGGTCACACAGCTAGTAAGTGTCAAGTGTATAAGGCTGGATTTGAACTCAGGTCCTCCTGAATCCAGGGCCGGTGATTTATCCACTGCACCACCTAGCTGCCCCTTGAAGACATTCTTGATAGAAACATGGGAAAGGAAGCAATTAGCTTTCACAAATCATTTTCTATAGCAGTCCACATTTCTACTGTAACAAAACTGAGTTGAGTCTCCCATGCATGTTAAGGTCATACTCAAGTTCTTACATCCTTTCTCTTCTCTCCACTCATGTGGCCACAAGCCTAGTTATAGTCTTCATCACCACTCCCTTGGGCTATTGTAATGGCCTCCCAGTGGTGTCCTTAATTCTAGTTTCTCTTCTCTCCAACCCAACCATCTTATAGTTGTCAAGTGAACATCACTAAAATATAGGCTTTGAGCATATTGGGTAGAATCTCTGGGAAAGTCTATGGGATAACATAGTCAAAAATTATTTTGTGTGCAGTGCTGGAGGACCAAGGCTATGGGGCTTGATTCCCATGTAGACTGCTTAGCTTAGCTTCTGAAGCCAGACTGTACCTTTAACTCCATTCAGCTTTCCTGAAAATGTGTGCCGGGGCAGCTAGGTGACACATGGATAAAGCACCGACCTTGGATTCAGGAGGGCCTGAGTTCAAATCCGACCTCAGACACTTGACACTTACTAGCTGTGTGATCCTGGGCAAGTCACTTAACCCCCATTGCCCCACAAAAAAAAAGAAAAAAAGAAAATGTGTGCCTTCCCACAAGAAAAAATGGGTGAAACCATGAATAGGTTCAGAGCTCCCATCATATTTATATATTCAATTACAGAATTTATCAACCATGTCAAAATTATTCAATTTCTAGGAATAGGCACTGGACTACACAGTGAGATTACAAAGCTAAAAATAAAAATACATTCCCTACCCTCAGGGAATTTATTGTCTTTTGGGGGGAAGAAAAGATATATAGTTGGATAAATATAATACAAATTAGAATAGATTTTACTTTTCCTGTTTTCCCATCACCCCTACACCACCCCCTTCCACTTCACTACATCCGATCATTTGTCAAGTCCTATGAAAATAGGATCAGAGATTTAGACCTGGCAGAGATCCCAGCGGTCATCTAGATGTCTAACAATCCTGTATCTGCAATATCTCTTCCCCAACCCCCTCCTCCATTTGCACTGCTCCCCCTTAGGCCATCCCTTCCATCACCAGCTGGCTGGATGGTCAGAGCAGCTTTCCCATCTCTGCATCTTCTCTCCTCCTAATCTAACTTCCACTGCTGCCTCTTCTCCAAACCCTCCAATAGCTATTGTCTACCAAATCAAAGTCAAGCTCCCTGAAGGACCTCTACAATCTGGAACCATTATCCATTTTCAGTTTTATCTCACACAATTCCCCTCCACATATGCTATACTCTCTTCAAACCAAACCACGCATATAATAACTCACATCATGCTTTAAGGGTCTGGGCCTCAGGAAAGAAGAGAGTGAGAGCGAGCCTTGCAAAGTGAGTATTGTGGCACTCAGCACAGTGTCTAGCACATAGTAGGTGCTTCATAGTTGTTTATTGATTGATTGCAAATATTACTATCTTCATTTTATTGATTAGGAAACTGCATCTCAGAAAGGTTAAATGAGTTGCCCAAAGTCACACAGCTAGTAAGTGTTGGAGTCAGGAGCCAAGCCCAGGTCTTTTCTACTACACCACACTGACCCTTAGATTGCACTGCATATCCAACTTCTGTGAGTTGGCTAACACTTGTCAATGTCTTCCGATCCCAGTTCCCTCCTCTGATATCTAAGTGCCTATTTACTGAAATTGGACTTATCTTTTAAGGCCAAGCTTGTAGGCAGATTCTTTCATGAAGACTTCTCTGACCCTCCCCGCCCCCCCCCCCAAATTAACAATGATCCTGGCGAAAACAACAACAAAAAAGACAACAATGAACCTGGGCAGCTAGGTGGCCCAGTGGATAAAGCACCAGTCCTGGATTCAGGAGTACCTGAGTTCAAATCTGGCCTCAGACACTTGACCCTTACTAGCTGTGTGACCCTGGGCAAGTCTCTTAACCCCTGCAGCCCCACAAAAAAACCAAAACAAAAAATAAAAACAAAACAAAAAACAATGATCCTTCTCTCATCAGACTACATGAAGCATTTGGTTCTACATTCAGACTACATGAAGGATTCTCTTCTACATTCACCATGTATGATGGAGGAGTCTAAGAAAGGAATACAACACAACATAGACAAATAAGTGGAATATAGAATGATGCAGTGCATTCCAAAAGTCTCAGTAAAAAAATCAGAAGAAGGAAGTGGCAAACCACTTCAGTATCTTTACCAAGAAAACCCCAAATGGGACCACAAAACATCAGACATGATTGAAACAACTGAACAATTAAGGTTTACAAAGTGTTCTACATAGGTCAACTTACTTGATCCTGGGAGTTAGGTTTTGCTTTTATCTCTATGTGTTGCCAACTGTGATGTTTAAAATCTAAACGTGTTGTCTAAAAAAACTAATGTGAGGTTGCCTTAAATTAGAAGCTTTAGCACCAGTCTTTTGGCACTAAGCAGTTATTAAAGCATACCAGGCATTCACGTGGAGTTCAGAAAGCCAAGAAAAGGCCTTTCTAGTCCAGAGTTCCAGCCTGGTTTTGAATTTTTTTTCATTGATTCCCATGATATTCTTGAACTTTTTTCCAGATGAACTTTGTTATTATTTTTTCTAGATCTATAAAATATTTTTGATACTTTGATATAGCACTAAGTAAATAAATTTACTTAGGTAGGATTGTCATTTTTATTATGTTGGCTCTACTCACCAATGAGCAATTAATATTTTTCCAGTTGTTTAGATCTGACTTTATATTTCTGTGAAAAGGGTTTTGTAGTTCTGGTCATATAGTTCCTGTGTTTGTCTTGGCAGGTAGACTCCCAAGTATTTGATATTGGCCACAGTTATTTTAAATGGAATTTCTCTTCCTATCTATTGTTGCTAGACTTTGTTGATAACATAAAAAAAATCTGATGATTGATATGGTTTATTTTGTATCCTGCAACTTTGATAAAGTTGTTAATAATTTCAAGTAGCTTTTTAGCTGATTCTCTAGGATTTTCTAAGTATAGCATCACATCATCTGCAAAGAGCGATAGTTTTGTTTCCTTGTTATCTCTTCTAATTCCTTTAATTTCTTTTTCTTCTCATTGCTATTGTGATGAGGAAACTGAGGTTAACAAAGATTAAGTGACTTGCCCAGGGTCACACAACTAGTAAGCCTCTGAGACCAGATTTGAACCAGGTCTTCCTCCAGACTTCGTGCTCTATCCACTGCTCCATCTCCTCCCTCTATAGCTGATGCTGGCTTCTTTCCGCAGTGTCACTGTAGGGTCATCCTTTTATTGGTTTGAGAACCAGCTTGAAGTCAATGAAATGTTATAAATGTTTCCAGCCTAGTGGAAATACTATGCACATGAGCACAATTGGTCTATTCAAGATCCATCAGTGTGCTAAAGGACAGACTAGATTTCAAAGCATCTGAGAAATGTGCTTATTTTCAAGGCAATGATTTCATTTGGGGGCATATTTTTCAATTCATTTTTGTCCTATATACTTTATTTTAAAATTTCAAAAGTATTTATAATGACCATATCTCCATTTGTACAATCAAGGGGTGAACTAGATAACTTCTTTTTTTTTTTTTTTTTTTTAGTGAGGCAATTGGGGTTAAGTGACTTGCCTAGGGTCACACAGCTAGTAAGTGTTAAGTGTCTGAGGCCGCATTTGAACTCAGGTACTCCTGACTCCAGGGCCGGTGCTCTATCCACTGTGCCATCTAGCTGCCCCGAACTAGATAACTTCTAAGGTCTTTTCTAGCTGTGACAACCACCTGTGATTTAATATGGCTGTGTTAAAGGGTTCAGAAGAATGATAAGTAGGAACTGGGAGATCCAAGCACAAATTCTGAATCCTCCACTATCACACAGTATGGCCTCCCCCAAATTACCTCACCTCTCAGAATTTTAGTCTCTTCTTTTATTAGATGAACATACTCATAACGCTTCCCTTAGCAAAGTCACGAGGGTATTGTAAGGATCAAATTAGATAATGTACCTTTAAAAAGCTAGAAAGATGATGCAGTTGTAATGAATTAATAAAAATAACAATGGTCCTCAATAAACTATGTCTGTGCCTGTATTGACATTTTGTTTTTTATAATGAAATTAACTTTCATTTATATTTTGTACCTTCCTTTCAAACAACCCTGGAAAACAGTAGCATAAAAATGATTATCAGGGGCAGCTAGGTGGCTCAGTGGATAGAACACCAGCCCTGGATTCAGGAGGATCTGAGTTTAAATCTGGCCTCAGACGCTTGACACTTAACTAGCTGTGTGACCTTGGGCAAGTCACTTAACCCCAATTGCCTCACCAAAAAAAAAAAATTATTATCCCCTTTTTAACTAGGCATGTTTTCCTTCTGATTGGCCAGACAGTACATCAAGGTAAGACCATCCCAATTGGTAGACATTTTTTTTTTTGCAGGACAATGGGGGTTAAGTGACTTGCCCAAGGTCACACAGCTAGTAAGTATCAAGCGTCTGAGGCCGAATTCAAACTCAGGTCCTCCTGAATCTAGGGCCGGTGCTTTATCCACTGCACCACCTAGCTGCCCCCATCCCCTTTTTACAAACAAGAAAAATGAGAGTTTAAGTGACTTGCCTAATAACACAAAACTAGTAAGTATTTAAGGCAGAATTTGAACCCAGGTTGCCGGACTCCAAACCCAGTATTCCATTCATTGAGCTATGCTGCTTTCTTTATATAATTGATGGTTACGGCTCTCATTAGAGAGAACAAAAAAGGAAACACACAAACACAATCATCAGTTGTCATTTCACCAGACTCATTGAACACTCCAATCCTATGTTAGTGCTAATGTGATGTGTTAATGTGCTAATAGTCCTAATGATGAATGTAATCATCACTTAAATTTCACAAACATCCTTTTGAACCTAGGAGTTGACACAGGTAAAAATCCATTAATTTGCTAATTGCCGATTAACATTAGAGATGTAATACAGCACAAAACGCTCCGGGGAGCGTGAGAAAAGGGAAAGAAATAACCCATATAGAACTCACATGGGAAGAACACCACTTAGCACCTTAACTCACCTGTGATCCGCATTGTTTTTCTGTCTTCCATTCCATAACCTTCTGCTCACAGCAGGAGGAGGAGGAGAGGAAGGGAGGGGTGGGGGAGGCAGGGAGGGCAGGGGAGGCAAGTTTCTCTTGTCCCTCCTGAAGCTAGGGGTCCGGCTCCATTCCTCTTCTACTTCTCCTTCATGTTTGAAAGTTCGCCTAGGTTTGGGCAGTGGGTTGATGAAAGGCTTTGCGGGGTCCGTCTCTGACCCCTTGTACACGTTCTCTAGACTCTGGTCCCAAGGCCTCCTGCATGGGCCTTTTACCTCCTCCGCAGTCTCAGATCGGGGCTCCTTTGCTTCTAAGTCCAAGTTAACGAGTCTCTTGCTCAGCTCAGAGCCATACACACCCCCATGGAGCCCCTCATCTGCTCTGTCTGGCAAGCAGTGAGGTGAATAATAAGTACCTGGTAACTGGGGATGCAAGTCTGCTGCTCCCTCCTTCAAGACTTGTTCCAGTTTCTTGACTTGCCTTAGCACTGACAGACTATCTTTCTGAACCTTTGGTTTCCCCAACTTCTTCCCTCTCACGCCTGCAACGTTAAGATCTGAATCTCCATCCCTCTCTGTCAAGTCTTGCCTTGCTCTCTCTGTACCCTGCACCCTGACACTTACTGTCCCTACATTTCTCTCGTTTTCCTTGCTATTGGGCTCCTGGGCTGGTGCATTCTTAGCTCCAACCTTCTTTATCTGCACACTGTCTCTACTGACTTGCTCTGGGACACAAGATGCCTTGTCTTCCCCTTGGCTTCCCTGCCCGTCTTCCTTCTTGCCTATCGGGGGAGCTGGCAGCTCCTTCTTTCCTTCCCATTCAGAAATCTTGTCCTTTATGCTAAGAGAATTGTGTCGAGCATTGGCCCTCCTGGTGGGGCAGGGGTTCTGAGCCACACTCCCCTGCCTCTTCATAGCTCGGCTGCCTTCCTTGGCGCTAAGATCCACGGCTGGGTCGCTGATGAACATTTTAGGGCTGAGCATGTTCTGAGAAAAACAGTCAAGTCTAGGCCCCAGCATCAGATCATTCAGTGGTTCTAGGGGGCTTCTTCTAGTGGTTAGATCCTGATCAATCTCTAGGAAAAGACCAGAGTGGCCGGGGACACCCCGAGGGGAGAAATTGCTGGGGAACTTGAAGAAGCACCTCCCTGACTCTTCTACCACCTTTGGACTTGCAAGCTTGACCCTGCAAAGCAAAGACAAACATCAGTAAGGGAGCCACAAACTCCTCATCGTCTGATTCTTGGTTTGACACTGAAAATCATCTGGGCTTATAAATGGTCAATCTTTGTATTCCTAGTACCTAGAACGGTGCCTGGCACACAGAGGTTACTTAAATACTTGTTTAATTGAACTGAATTGGATGGGATAAGCCAGGTATGAATCACCAACATTAAGACAACCAAGTTTTACCATTCCGAGTTTTTCTTTTTCTTTTTTCTTTTTTTTTTTTTTTGCAGGGTAATGCGAGTCAGGTGACTTACCCAGGGTCACACAGCTAGTAAATGTCAAGTGTCTGAGGCCAGATTTGAACTCAGGTCCTCTTGAATCCAGGGCCCGTGCTTTATCCGCTGTGCCACCTAGCTGCCCCCATTCTGAGTTTTTCTAATTTGTTGTTTGGTATTATTTCTCCCTGTGAGGACAGGACTGTTTGGGGGAAGACAGAAATTGCATTGTACTGGTTTCAGGTGTAACTTCTAACAAAGGGGTTGACTTTTTTTCTTGTCCATGTGGTACCCTATTGTATGGATTGTGTAGAAATGGAAACAGTATGCCTAAGAGTGGAATGCTGATCTGGTTCAACTGGAAAGAACTAGGGTTACTGTGCTAAGAAACAAATTTTAGTTAAGTCACTTTACCCTGTTTGCCTCAGTTTCCTCATGTGGAAAATGAGTTGGGGGGCAGCTAGATGGCACAGTGGATAAAGCACTGGCCTTGGATTCAGGAGGACCTGCGTTCAAATCCAGCCTCAGACACTTGACACTAGCCGTGTGACCCTGGGCAAGTCACTTAACCCTCATTTCCCTGAAAAAAAAAAAAAAAGAAAAAAATTGGAGAAGGAAATGGAAAAGGAAAATGGCATTCTGGTATCTTTGCCAAGAAAACCCTAAATGGGGTCATGAAGCATTGTTCATGATTAAAACAAAGAAACAAAAGTGACTAAACAAGGACAACAAAGGCTTAATCTCCTATATGATGGAAATATAGCTGTCAAGGGGACACGTGTTCAATTAACTTGTACAATCTCAAGGGGTATCTGAAGGAAAGGATATGATATACGAAGAAGCAATATAAGAGGTGGAAAAACTGAATATGTGCCCCAAAAAAGATCTGGGTGGGGCTCATAGTAGGGGTGTAATAGTAAGGGGTCATTGTAGGGCAATGAGGGTTAAATGACTTGCCCAGGGTCACACAGCTAGTGTCAAATGTCTGAGGCCGAATTTGAATTCAGGTCCTCCTGAATCCAGGGCCGGTGCTTTATCCACTGTGCCACCTATCTACCCTTTGCTTGCCTTTTCAATGGGTAGAGGGGCAGCCAGGTGACAAAGTGGATAGAGCACTGGCCCTGGAGGCAAGAGGATGTGAGTTCAAATCCAGCCTCAGATACTTGACACGTACTAGTTGTGTGACCCTGGGCAAGTCACTTAACCCCGACTACCTCAAACATCTAAGGCCATCTTCTGTGATCCTGATATAGATCTTGTCACTGGACCCAGATGGCTCTGGAGGAGAGAGTGAGGTTGGTGACCTTAAATCCAATTCACTACAAATCATGACATCATCTCACAATGTCTTGGTCCTCTTTGAGAATGAAGGACAAACAACAATGAATAGAGGAAGGGCAGGAGGGAAGAAGAAAATCTGGAACTCAAACTAAATGTTTTAGGCATAGTACATAAAATATCTGTGTGGATCTAAACTCTTTTGACCTTAATAGTTAGAGTTTTGAGACTTTCATAGAAATTCTAGGAATTGTCCTAAAAGAAAATGGCCACAGAAATAGAACATGCAGATTTCTACAATTTTGAGGTTACTTTCGTAAGAAATAATGCTATATTAGGCTATTGCATAAGACTCATTTCTGGTTTTTCAGTGCAATAGGGTCTTCCACTAGTAATGTCTATGAGTGAAGATATATTGGCATCAGTTGTGCTATGGGCCAAGAATGAGATATTTTATTTTTTCCGTTACATGTAAAGATAGTTCTCAACTTTTGTTTATACATGCTTTACAATTTCAGATTTTTCTCCCTCCCTCCCCTCCCTCCCCCCTCCCCTAGACAGCAGGTAATCTGATATAGGTTATATCTATATATCTCTATACATATACATATAGATATATACACACATATATATATATACACATAATAACATTAATCCTATTTCTGCATTAATCCTGTTACAAGAGAAAGAATCAGAGCAGTGATGCAAAACCTCAAAATAGAAAAAAAAAACAATAGCACCCAAAACAAAAGAAATAATATGGTTCAATCAGCATCTATACTCCACAGTTCTTTCTTTCTTTTTTTTCTTGGATTTGGAGATCCTCTTCTATCATGAGTTCCCTGGAACTCTTCTGTACCATTGCATTGGTGAGAAGAATATAGTCCATTACAGTAGGTCAACACTCAATGTTGATGATACTGTGTACAATGTTCTTCTGGTTCTGCTCATCTCACTCATCATCAGCTCACGTAAGACCCTCCAGGTTTCTCTGAACTCTTCCTGCTCATCATTTCTTACAGCACAATAGTATTCCATTGTATTCATATACCACAACTTGTCCAGCCATTCCCCAATTGATGGGCACCCCCTCAACTTCCAATTCCTTGCTACCACGTAAAGAGCAGCTATAAATATTTTTGTACATGTGGGTCCCTTTCCCCCCTCCATGATTTCTTTGGGCAAAAGACCTAAAAGTGGGATTGCTGGGTCAAAGGGTATGCACAGCTTTATCGCCCTTTGGGCATAATTCCAAATTGCTCTCCAGAATGGTTGGATCAGCTCACAGCTCCACCAACAATTATGGGCCAAGAATGTACACAGAGGCTGCTCAATACATATGTCACTGGTAAAGACAGACCTCTAGCTAATGTCAAAAAATGCAGGAAGAACAAGTGGATTTTTACCTGGGTTAGAATCCAGATTCTGATTTATGTATGTGTATGACCTTGAATAAGTCACATAACTAACTCCTCCACATCTCAGTTTCCTCATAAGGAAAATGTAGGGGTTGGATTATGTAATCTCTAAAGTCACTGTTAGCTCAAAATCCTATGATTCAATAAATATGTTCATTCACTATCCCCCAGACTAGTCTTGATAAAGTAGAGGTTTCTGCTTTGATTAGAGCATCCAAAAGTGTGTTGCTGAGCTCTGCTCCTGAATGTAAATAAAAAATGGAGAATTGCACATACTTTGTCATCTTTTCCTTAAGTCAAATAGAAGGTCTTATTTTAATTAATTACTGGTCTTCAGGACAGAAAGTAAAACAGAAAAATAGTGTATAAATTAACGAGGCTAATTGTTGTAGCCTCACCAGGTACATTAACTGGATTTTAGATTGTGACAGCAGCAAACAATTATTGAGCACCAACTGTGTGCAGGGAACTAGAGATATAAAGAAGTAACCAGTCAGCCCCTTGTGGTCAAGGAGCTCACAATTTACTTGGGCAAACTGAGCATATATTAAATGGTAAAGAATAAGCCTGTGCTAAGTGCTAGATTTTCAGCATGCAATACTTGTCTATAAGTCTTATATATACTGGTAGTATATAATACCATAAATAAATGGAATGGTGATTTGACTACTGAGGCTCTGTTTCTGTAGTGTGGGGGAAAGAAAACTGCTTGTAAAAGGGGTGACAAAGGGGAAATAAGTGGGGAGAGGGACAGGGAAAAGTGGAATGTTCTCCTTTTTCTTATGTGCAGAGTAACTCTATGTTTCTGGACCCTGCATTCGAATAAGGGGATGCAGCCAGGGCCATGGCTCAGGTGGTACAGTGCTTAGAGAGCTGGCCCTGGGGTCAGGGAAGACCAGAGTTCAAATGTGGCCTCAGACACTTACTAACTGTGTGACACTAGGTAAGTCACTTAACCCTGTTTGCCTCAGTTTCCTTATCTGGAAAATGAGTTGGAGAAGGAAATGGCCAAGGAAACTGACATTGTAGTATCTTTGCCAAGAAAATCCCAAATGGGGTCATGAAGAGTTGTTCGTGACTTAAAAAAAAAGACTAAACAACAACAACAAAGGTTTAATCTCCTATATTATGGAAATATAGCTGTTGAGGAGATACAATGTTCAATTCACTTGCACGATCTCCAAGGGGATCTGAGGGAAAGGATATGATATATGAGGAAGCAATATATGGGGTGGAAAAACTGAATATGTACCCAAAAAATATCTAGGGGGTCATAGTAGATGGAAGAGAACAAGCATTTATTAAGTCCCTACTATGTCAGAATCAATAAATGCCCAGTCAATTAAGCACCAACTATGTGCTAGGCACTGTGCTAAGCACTTTAAAAATATGTCATTTGATCCTTACAACAACCCTTTGAGGTAGGTACTGTTATCATCCCCATTCTACAATTGAGAAAATCGAGGCAGACAGAAGTTAAATGACTTGCCACAGGTCAAACAACTAGTAAGTATCTGAGGTAAAATTTGAACTCAGGTATTCCTGACTCCAGGCCCAGTTGCTCAATCCACTATGCCACCTATGGGATCAATGTAACATGGATGTTAGCTTAAAATGAAAACATAATAATGGAAGATGTGAATAGGAATGCAGTATGAAATCACCTATTCCTTTTTCTCCATCGCCATGTTGTTGAAAATCCTAATGGATTTTTGTAAGGCCCAGCTCTAAATGCTATCTCTGCCTAAAGTTTTCTAACCAGAAATACTGCCCTCCTCAGATCCTTCATAGAACTTTGTTGGTCCTTTTCTTGTGTACTTTACATGTTTTATTATATACTATTTCCACGATTAAATGGTAAGATCCTTGGGGATGAGGAAGTGTGTCTTATTCACCTTTATATCTGCCAGGGTCAACTGTGATGAGTGAAAGATGAAATGTACCTTGCTCATGATATACACATAGATATTTGTAAAATTGAAATACTTAACACTGATCAGACCAGGTTTGAGTAAATTAAAGAAGTGGAAAACAAGGAGATGATTCAAGAGATGTTTAAAAATGTTTAAGATGCCTAGAGTCAATTAACCAAACCAAATGTTTGAATCACCAACGTTTTTAAAAGGTAGAAAATCTTGGGGCAGCTAGGTAGCACAGTGGATAAAGCACCGGCCCTGGATTCAGGAGGACCTGGACCTGAGTTCAGATCTGGCCTCAGACAATTGACACACTTCACACTAGCTGTGTGACCCTGGGCAAGTCACTTAACTCTCACTGCCCCACAAAAAGAAAAGAAAAGAGGTAGAAAATCAGATTTACGAAGCTAAAGAAGTGAGATTATTGTGCCTGGATGAGGACATGGGAGAAGGTCAGGATTCTGGCCATTTTAAAGGTTAAAAAAGTTAAAAAACCAAAGGTTTAACGAAAAGGTTAAAAAGAATAAGATCTCACTTGTTAACAGGTCTGTAGTTCAACTTTTCTGTCTTGCTGTTGCTCCTGGTCTCAGCTGTCCTGCTAGCTGTCATCCTGTCCGCACTAGGCACAACTATAAGTCACCTAGGGTGGGGACAAAGAGATACAAACTCAGTGAGAAACAGGTATCAAGGTCTTTTTCTGAGAAGTGAGTTCAAATTCTGCTGGAAAGGTCATCCGAGGACAACATGTCCAGGCCGCTCATTTTACACACAAGGAACTGAAGACAGGGGTTTTGAATATGCAGGTACCCACAATTGGGTCCAGAGCTAGGGTCTGAACCCAAGTCCTCTGACTCCAAATTCTCTTCTCAGAATGAATCACTGACCTGTATTTTATGACCAAACTCATTGAAAGGCCAGTTTAAAAACAAAACAAAAAACTCAAACAAGCAAACCTTAGGACTCAAAGAGTAAACATTCCTCTGGTCTGTCACTTTGCCAGGTTCTCTACAAATCATTTCACTGAGTCGAAAGCCCCTAATTAGAACAGCAGCAGCCTATTGAATAAACAAACCATTATGTTGAAAGCAAATTTATCAGCACAGGGATAATCTACTGTTTTGCTGACATTGGCTGGCATCAACTTGACATACTTTCTTATCTTTTGTGGCTAAACAACAACGACGACCACCCAACCCAACAAAATCCCAAACTTTCACCCTCCCAGACTCTGAACGCTCAGAAGGCAAAGGGCATCATCTGTTTAAACCAGAGAAGGTTGAGGAGATGATGATCCTGTGCTCAGAAACTATGTGAGTTTTACTTAGAGCTGAAAATAACAGGTATCATGGTACCACTGCTGATCCCAAGAGAACAGTAACAGTTCAGAAGCAGGTGACAATTTCATTCCATTCAGGTCTTTTCACCCCAAATGGATCAGAGAGAAAATCTGATTAAATTTCATGATGTAAGATTCAATAGTCGATCCCACACAGGTTACTATGGTCTTCTGGGGGGGGCGGGGAGAGGGGACACAAAAGTGTCTTCTGACAAAAGGGTTTGTATGGACCATAATTCAGAGCCCAGGGGGAAGCAGAACAAAATCATACTCATGGGGGCAGCTAGGTGGCGCAGTGGATAAAGTGCTGGCCCTTGGATTCAAGAGGACCCAAGTTCAAATCTGACCTCTGACACGTACTAGTTGTGTGACCCTGGGCAAGTCACTTAATCCTCATTGCCCCAGAAAAAAAAATCATACTCACATAGGAGTTCCTGTCACTGCACTCAGTATCGCTTGTCTCACAAGCCCAGCTCTCCTTCTCAGCTGCCCAACGTCTGCTTTTGTTAGTCTCTGCCTACCACCATCACCTAAACGAGGCTTACCTTTCATGCCTCGTGCTTTCTGATTTCTTCCTCCATGGATGGCCAGAAAGAGGGAAGTCCCAAAATATGACTAGTCCCTGAACTTCTCTCCCACTCTGCCTCTTTATATGGTGTCAGGAAGGAGTGGTGCTCAAAGAGAAGGGGCCATCAAACAAATGATTGTGGTAACCTTCTCTTTTCTCCTTCTCAGAACCCCCCCCATCCCCTTTTGTTTGTTATATAGGTCAACAGTAATTAACCTTCACCTCTGACAGATCTGATGCCAGCCCTACAGGCAGACAGAACAGGTAGCTGATTGATTAGTGAGATTTGGGATGTTTGGGGCAAACTGCCTCAGTTTGCCCAAATAACTGGAGGAGACCACCAAGTCAAGCGGAGACAGATTTATTACATTCCTGCAGGAATGGGCAAACTCAATAACTGAGTCGCAATAGCTAATACGTGCCTTGAGCTTTTATAGGAATGTTGGTAGTGGTGTTGGGGCGGGGGAGTACCCACGCACACTAGGGCGAGCTCACAATCTAACATCCAATCCTGTCTCACCCACAGTGAGTGTTTAGCTCGTGATCAATGTATGGAGACATGCATACGTGTTCCAGGAACAAGGGGGAAAAGGAGAGGGGGAACAAGGTCAAACCGAAGGAAGAGGGAATGGGGACTGACAGTCAGATGTTTCGGGTCTCAGTTCCCACTGACTCCCCCTTCCCCTCTCCTGGCCCCTATCTCTAAAGATATTCAACTTGAATAACAGGAAGAGTCACTCAGGTGTTTCAGCATTGTTTTGTAATTGTGTTAGTTTTAGAAGGATGACAGGGTTAAAATTTATCTTTGGCTATGTTGGGAAATCAAAGAAGTAGAATAAAGAATAAAAGAATAATCCATTGTTGGGACCCTAGGGTCAAGGGGATTCTGCTCTGAGAAAAAGAAACATGTCATTTAACATCTGATCTCAACTTAATTGCCGTATCCTGTGCCGAGCCCCGTGATAGCCTGCCCTTCTTCTTGAGTCCCGAGTACTGAATTGGTGGGCAAACTCCCCAACCCACTCAACAGGGACTGGGGTTCTGACATATGATGGATTCCAGATAAAACTAAGATGTAGCTGACAAGTGGGGAAACTGAGCCGAAGTAAAAATACTGTTAATTGGCAATAAAACTTAAAGGAGACAGTGAGAATTTGACAAGCAATAAACTTTTAAACTAACTATACTGGGGCAGGGCTGGGTATCTTCCAGACCCCATCCTCAGAGTTTAATCTGACTCAAATCCATAATCATCTCACACAGGGAGAAACTGAAAAGCTCACCTGTTCTCCAGATCTCTCTCCTACTGTCCTTCCAATTAAGCATGGAATTCTTGCCCCCAGAGTCACTCCTCTGGGTGAAGGCATTAACTCTAGAGTAAGGGCTCTTTACCACATTCGTGTTGTCAATGGTCCCCTTTGGCAGTCTGGTGAAGTCTATGGACCCCTTCTCAAAATACTCTTTTAGAGTGCATATGATATAATACATAGGATTACAAAGGAAACCAGACATATCATAATATCTAGCATTGATCAAGCACTTACTAGGTGCCAGGCACTTTAAAAAATTATCTCATTTGATTCTTACAACTGTGATGTTTAAAATCTAAACTGTGGTCGCCTTAAATTAGAAGCTTCAGCACCAGTCTTTGGGCATTAAACATTTATTAAAGCATACAGGTATTCACAAAGAGTTCAGAAAGTTAAGAAAAAGCCTATCTAGCCTAGAGTTCCAGCCTGGGTGGGTTCTTCCTCAAGTCCTCCTCCATGAGCCTGCTTTAATCAGGAACTCTCTCCAGCAAACTCATTGTGGAAGCTTTTTATAGGTCTGGAACAGGGGCGGGCCTTACACACTACTTCAAGCTGATTGGTTGGCATCATCCAAATCCATTGGTTCTGAAGGTGTTCTCAAGGTGTAATTACAATCCAGTTAACTTGAAGTAAGCTAATCAGCAGTTAATCACTCTCACTTGATTCAATCAGTCTAGATTAATCTCCAGGTGGGTGTTTGAGTATCTGCTAAATCTCATTATTTCATCACACAACAACTGTGGGAGGTAGGTGCTATTATTATCCCCATTTTAAGTGATGAAGAAATTGAGGAAAACAGATCATAAGTGACTTGCCCGAGGTCACAAAGCTAGTAAGTATCTGAGGCCAAATTTGAATTCAGGTCTTCCTGACTCCAGGCCTGGAGTTCTATCCAGTGCCTTAACTAGCTACTGTATATCTATATCCAGTTTTTATATATATAAAATGTAGGGGCAACTAGGTGGCACAGTGGATAGAGCACTGGCCCTGGATTCAGGAGAACCTGAGTTCAAATCCTGCCTCAAACACTTGACACTTACTAGCTGTGTGACACCCTGGGCAAGTCACTTAACCCTCATTGCCCCTCAAAAACAAAATAAAACAAAAAAACCCAATAATATGTGATATCAAATTCACAGACACCAGGTTAGTAAGCCTTGTTCTAGAGATTCCTATTACACTGCAAGTAGACTACCTAGATGAAATAATACATCAACCCCCTATTGGGTCCTTGGCCCAGCTCCCTCATTCCCAGCTCTACCCTCACATGCCCCCAGAAAATGAACCAGACAGCAAGGGCTCTGGCAGCAGTAGACTGTGCCCATGCTTACTCTGGCAGAGTTCCCCCATTGACCTGAGGTCATAGCTGTACTTCCAAATGGGGATTCTTGGGCTCAGGGAAGACCAACATGTTGCCCTATTGGAGTCAAGTCTTGACTAGGTAGGTGACTGGACTCCTTTAAAGTCCAGACAGACACCCTGCCCTGGCCCCCGCCCCCCACTCCCCACCAGGCTTCACTGGGCTGCCTAGAAAGTCTGGAGCAGACTGTTAAGAGGTAGCAGTACTTCACAGGAAGTTTCTGTTGGCACAATCTGGCCTTCTGGAAGACATTCTGGCTGTTACTTCTGACCTCTGCCCAACCCCTGTTTCATCCCTCTTGTTTCTTGTTTAAGGCCTAGCTCACTTGACCATGCCTTTCTTTGGCTGTTCCTCCCATCACCTGATTTTGATTCCCACTCATGTTATCTTCTCTGATGGACAGTAAGCTCCTTGAAGGAAAAGACTGTTTCATTTTTAAATCTCCAGCACTTAGACACTTAATAAATGCTTATTGATTAATAGAGCTCATCAAACCAAATCCAGAACTGGAATAATGGTCACCAGTTATTCATTCCTTCGACAATAATTCATCAATCAATCAATCAATCAACCAGCATTTATTAAGTACCTACTATGTGCTAGGCACTGAGCTAAGAGATACATAACTAATAAGCAACTGTTTTATGCAAGGCACCGTATTCTGTCATTTTCTTACATACCCATTATCAGGGCCTGCTCCCTGGCTTGACTATGGCCACCCTGTTGGGGAAAGATCCCTGACCTTACACCACTGAAGCCTGGGGCAGTTTGGGCTAATTTACTGCTGTGGGATAGATGACTTCAGAGCCACTCCTTAGGGACTGCTAGAGGACAGTGTCACAAGGCTGCCTGATGACCAGTAAAAACCAGAACTTGTGGGCATCCTCCTAGTGACTGAAATCACTTGCTGTGTCCCCAAGAAATCATTCTCTCAGACTCCTGGACAAACGGGGCATTGCCCTGACTATCCACTGGCCACTTAACATGATCTATTGGATGTAGGCAGCAATGATTTGCTGCATCAAATAAACTGAGCTACTCCTTGTTTCCTTACAATACCATGTGCCAGTGCCTTGACTTTTGTCCTGGGCCAAAGATTGCATCAGTGCAGTGAGCTTCCAGTTCAACAACTCCTTCCAGGTATGCAGATAGGCTATTTGCCTTTAACTTATAGAAACACTTTGGAAACTTTGGTTTCAGAATCCCTTTATGCTCTTAAAAGTAACTGAGCACCTCCCCATGCCTGCCAGGACGCAGCCAGGTGGCACAGTAGAGTGCCAGTCTCAGAGTCTTCCAGAATTCAAATCTGACCTCAGACATTTACTTAACTGTGTGACCCTGGGCAAGTCACTTAACCCTGTTTTCTCACCTTCCTTATCCATAAAATGAACTGGAGAAGGAAATGGCAAACCACTCCAGTATCTTTGCCAAGAAAACCCCAAAGGGGGTAGAGAAAATTTGAATACTGCTGAACAAAAACAATCGCTCTCCCACCCCAACAGAGAACTTTTGTTTATGGGGAATATATATATATATATATACATATATGTGTATCCCTGTTCTACTTCCTAAATGATTTCCCTCTCTAATATTCAATAATATATTTACCATATTAGAAATTAAAACATCTAAGTATTGTTATAAAAATAGTTTTGACCTCACAGATACCCTGAAAGGGTCTCAGGGACCACCAAGAGTCTCTACACTATACAATCTGAACTCATCTTCTTGACTCCAAGTATAGCACTCTATCCACTTCACCACCTAGCTGCCATGATTAAATGGCTTTAATTTTTATATTATACTTATTGCATAAATGAATATATGTGTAGATATAGTGTTTCTTGGGCAGTTAGGTGGTGAAGTGGATAGAATGCTGGCCCGGAATAAGGAAGACATGGTCCTGAGTTCAAATCTGGCCTCAGACACTTACTAGCTCTGTGACCCTGGACAAATCATTCAACTCTGTTGGTCTCAGTTTCCTCATTTGTAAAATGAATTAGAGAAGGAAATGACTAGTATTTCTGCCAAGAAAATCCCAAATGGGGTCATGAATAGTCAGATACTACTCAACCACTGAATGATAGTAAAGTCTGAGGTAAAATTTGAACCCAGATCCTTCTTCTGTCCACACCCAATGTCACCCAGTGCTACCTAACTGCTACAAACACAAACACAAAATACCGGAGATACAAAAACTGACACAATTTTTATTCTCAATTAGCTTATATTCTCAAAAAGGCACACATGTACTTATATAATTAGAAGTAGCAGCTATGAAATTCCCTGTGTGTGTGATTCCAGCATGATAATACCCCTATTACCAAAGAAGATGCAGTCCAATACAGACTGAATCTTTTAGGGTGGTCTTCTGCTTGGTGATCTGGCAGCTGAGGTGGCCTCTTTCACCAATCCAAGGGACTGAGCCATATAAAGGAAATGCAAAGGCTCTGTGGTTTGGTGAACAAAGATAACTCTCAATGAACATAAAGAATCGGGAGGAAAAAAATAAAAAGAGAGAAAGAGAAAGATTCAGAGGAAGGGAGGGGACTCCAGGGAAAAAAGAATGAAAGGAAGGAAGAATTGAGCAAGGCTCAGTGAAGAATAGTCGTGTCAGTTTAGGGGGAAGGGGAGGAAAGGGAAATCTAGTTCTGTTCTGTCTAATGCATCATGGCTAATCACTTTGCTTATACAGCTCATTCATTACTGCACAATCTATGGCCTATCTGTGGTGAAGCCAACTATGGCCCTTTAAGAAGCCAGCCCAGAGGGCCTCTCATATTCACTGAGGCATTATTCGAGGGCCCTGAGAGACCTTTCAGGGAGAGGAAGGAACTCACTGTCCCTCTCATAATGCTCTGCACAGCCAATAGCTTTTGGAATGCCTCCACTTGGCTGGCCTGCTAGATACGGCTCTTCTATCCTGTGCTTGGCAAAGGGCCCAAAGAGACTTCAAGGAGACTAGCCATCCCAGTTCTCCCCTCAGCCACCCACTCCCTAGTACATCTGTGCTCAGAACTTCAGACAGAAACCTGAAATGATTCAGTCTTACTCTGTTGTAGCCTCCTCCTCTTCATCTCCCTCCCCCTTCTAAATTGGCAACCGCTCTAAGCTGAAGTGGGAATACAGTCAGCAGAGTGTCCAAGACCAGTTCTGTGGGTCACCAATTATCCACATGACCCACTTTTCCAAGGCAACTGGGTTTTCTTGCTCTGCTCATTCACCTCCATTTATCAGGGAAGTCAAGAAGGGGTAAAGCCTATTAAATCAGCTGGTTTTTCTCCTAGGCATCTAACAAAGACAAAACTAAAAAGTGAACTGGCAGGGGTGAAGGTGGGGAGGTAGAAGGAGGAAGAGAGTTACAGGTGTGAATGATGTTGGCACTGTGTGACATCACCACATTGGTATACCAATGACATTATATTCTGGGTTCTATAGAAGAGTAGGCATTCATGTAGTGCTATGGGGAGGGGGAGAAGAGAAGGGAGATGAGGTCTGGATCTGATTTCACTGGTGTAGGGAACTAGCTCACCATGTAGAGACTCCATCCACTAATGTAGATCAACAACTCATCTGTTTTTTATTATCACAGAGAGTTGCCCGGGGCCATGAAGTTAAGTGTCTTGTTCTTTGACGGGCAGTTTGGTATATGCCAGAAACTAGACTTGAACCCAGGGCCTCCTGACTTGCAAGGCCACTAGACCCCACTGTTTCTCACATATTGCTAAGAAGCTTTACAAAACTGCTCAACATATATTATTTTATTTAATTTGATCCTCATGACTCTGAGAGGTTGCTACTAGGGGGTATTACTAACTGTTGTTGTGGTTGTTTTCAATTTTCCTGATGAGGGCACATAAATTTTTTATTTTTATTTTTGGTGAGGCAGTTGGGGTTAAGTGACTTGCCTAGGGTCACACAGCTAGTAAGTGTTAAGTGTCTGAGGCTGGATTTGAACTCAGGTCCTCCTGACTCCAGGACCAGTGCCTAGCTGCCCCTGAGGACACATAAAATTTAGGCAACTTTTCCATGGTTATACAACCAGAAAGTGTGGGAGGGAGGATGCTGATTTCCCGGTCCAGCAAGCATCTTTTCATTACAGCCTACATAGATCGAAGTCATCCAATGAATGTCAGAACTAGAAAGGACCTGAGCAGCCATCTAGTTCAACTCTCTCATTTCACGGATAAGAATGAAATCCCCCCCCCACCCCCCAAAGCAAAGTGACTCGATGAAAACCACGGAGCCAAGCTACCATTTCCTTTATCATTCTCATCAACTTCACACCAGAGCTTGAGGAGTGCATCAGTATCGCTATCTTATTCTTTGTATTCTGTTCTTCTTGAAGATGGCAGCTGGAATATAGGAAGCGCTTTTACATGTTTCGTAACTTGTTTTTCTTCAGGATCTTCTGGAGGCTGTCCAACTACATGATGTCATTAAATAGCAGCAAGTTCAGGCCGTGGGATGTAGATCCTATTGCAGTAGCATGTGTGTGGATTCATTATTCATTGATTCACATAATAACAAAAATTTGCGGAGAATCTACGATAGATCAGGAACTGTTTCCATGCTCTTTTTATGTCGTATGCATTGTTGGTCAGCAAATAAAGCACTTTTATAGCATTCTAGGTCATGGAAGGTCTTAATCCATTTAACAGCAAAGGTACTCTTTAGTACAGGGGTAGACAGATGGTACAGTGGATAGAGCACCAGGTCTGGAGTCAGGAAGACCTGAGTTCAAATCCAGCCCCAGATACTTACTAGCTGGGTGACCCTGGACAAGTCACTTAACCCTGTTTGCCTCAGTTTCCTCATCTGTAAAATGAGTTGGCAAAGGAAATGGCAAACCACTCCAGCATCTTTGCCAAAAAAATTCCAAATGGGATCACAAAGAGTCATACATGACTGAAACGACTGAACAATAAACAACACCCTATAGTACATCTGTTCTTCATTTCAAAGCTTCACTAACAACCAGTTTAAGGTACTGTTATCATAATGTTTAGGATTCCCAATCCCTACACATCTGTGTGTAAATATTGTGAGGTGATTCTTTCACTGATTCCTTCTTTTCCTTCTTACATAGACCCCATTACCCATTTGTATTCTGATTCTAAAAAAATATTTGTGCCCCCACATACCTCCTAGACAATGAGAGTTTGTGGCATGAAGCCAGTGGGCAGTGTTTTGAGCTGAGCCTGACTCATGTCAGCCCCCTGGTAGTTCAGATTCAATAGTAGAGTAAAATGAAATGCTTGTAGGGAATTGAACAGTTAACAAAAGGAGATTTACTTAGCCATAGCAAGAGAAGGATATTCAGTGAGGATGGACAATTAAGACACCTTGACATGGTTTGGCTGAAGAAAGCTCCCTTGCATGAGCTGCCTATCATAATTCACCAAGCATTAGAGAGCACCCATGAGCCCAGATGGCTATCTTGTATTCATACACAGGAGTCCAGGAAGCAATGTCAACAGTCTGATCCTTTATTCCCCTGAACCAATCAAATATCAAGGATGGTCTTGATACCTTTTAAGGAAAACTAGCCTAACTTGCATGGGTTCAAGGAGGAGATTGTTCCTATTACAGATGGGCATAGTAATCTAAAAATTCTCTGTCAGCCTGCATTTTTAGTTATTAACCATGTTGTTATATAATAAGGGATTTTTTTCAAGAGCTTAGTCAATTACTGTACCACAAGAAACAATGAAGACTTTAGAGAAGCATGGGAAGACTTGTCTGAATTGATGAAGAATGAAGGGAGAACTAGGAAAATAGTATACACATGATTACAACAATGTAAATAGAAAGAACAACAATAACATAAAAAGGAAACTGAATGATGTATAATTATAATGATTAAGCTTGGCCCAGTAAAAGAGAGGAGAAAAGGAACCATTTCCCCTCTTTGCAGAGAAGGGGACTGTGTAATTTAAGATTCTATGGTTTCTATGGATACCAATCATAACCAATACTGTCAGACTCTATTAATATGCTGATTAGTTTCATTGACTTTCTTTTGCCTTTTCCTTTTTTATTCTTTGTTACAAGAGATGGCTTTTTGGGTGGAGGAGAGGAGAACAATACATTTGGAAATGAAAGTGATGTAAAGGGGCAGCTAGGTGGCTCAGTGGATAGAGCACTGGCCCTGGAGTCAGGAGTACCTGAGTTCAAATCCAGCCTCAGACACAATACTTACTAGCTGTGTGACCCTGGGCAAGTCACTTAACCCCAAATGCCTCACTTAAAAAAAAAAGTGATGTAAAAACAAACTGCATAATTTTGTTAGATGGAGAACTTATTCTGTCTTTTCTTAATCGTATTTACAAATGTGGGTAGCACTTCCTCCATTGATATTTGTACAACATCAAGAAATTTAGAGTAAGGCCTCTAGGACACTGACTGGGTGGACCCCTGCAGAGTATCATTTATAGGAGTATATGGACAAAAGTTACATAGGATGAGGAGTGGATGAGCTGCAATCTGCACTGGTAAGGGCATAGCACTCCTATTAATGAGATCACAGATCCCTTGAAGTATTGAGCATTTATGAAGACTGCCCTGAGAGTGATTTTTAGATATTTGCTTATGATTTTAGTGTTTTTTAAGGAAGCTGATTGAACAACCCCTCTGAAACAATAATAGCAGCAGGAGGAGGGATACTTCTGACTTGAGAATGATGGCAAAAATGCCTCATACTTTCTTCATTGTAATTTTCCATCTTTACACCCATGAAGTTTTTTTTAATGCCCACATAACAATTCTTACATGAAGGGGTGTGGTAATATCATCCTAGTGGTATAAGAATACATATTTCATTTCACAATGTTTTGCTTTGTTTTGTGTTTCTCACAGAATAACTTGCAGTGTGGAAATGCTTCCTTAGGCTAGAAGTCAATTGTACTATTTTGCAAAGGGAGAAAAAAAGACAAAGTAGTTCAGCGACTAACTTATATACAAACACTAAGCTTTGGGGAGTACAGATAAAGCAATGGTGATTCCTTAGAGTTAGCTGTTTAACTTTGTAGCCCTAGACTCATTACATTGCTAACATTCTATAAGAGATTTCTGCCATAAAACATCAGATCATAGGTGGTCACAGTCTGGGCTGGAGGTTCTGAGACACCCTGTTGGGTGCATTAACATTGGCCCTTCTCCAGAGGGGAATGAATGTCCCCTAAAATGTGTGCTGCACACCCATTCCATGCATTATGCACACCTATAGGTCAGATGAGCTTGGCCTGTTATGATTTATATATGCTAATATAGCTATACTAAAGATGAATATATTGAATTCATCTTAAATCTTTCATTGAAGAATTCTTTTAGCTTATTTTTTTCCCCCAAAAAAAAGCAAAAAAAAAAAAAAGCTTATTTTTTTCTTGTGGATCACAAGGTCATGAGGAACCAGATTTCAACATCTTTCTAATGCCAACACTTTGAAAATACTTGTACTCCTCTTTGTCCTGAACCTTTTGAGCCATACGGAAGTGCATTTATAATGTCCATAGGAGTAAACTGATATGATGTAGGAGGCTTGATTAGAAGAATAAAATTTGTCCCCCCAACTTCCAGATTGAAATGAAGCCTATGCAAGGAAACTCAGAAGCAAAGATGGGGAAATCACTTTTCCCTCTCTTGTGAAAAATGAGTTTCCCCTTGGAAACAGAAATGTATCTTGGTCTTATATTTGTTTTGTTTGTTTTGGGTTTTTTTGCTGAGGCAATTGGGGTTAAGTGACTTGTCCAGGGTCACACAGCTAGTAGGTATTCAGTATCTGAGGCTGTATTTGAACTCAGGTCCTCCTGAATCCAGGGCCAGTGCTCTATCCACTGCACCACCTAGCTGCCCCTTGGTCTTATATTTGAACATTACGTTGCATTACTTGTCCTGTAGTGTACAGGAACTATTATAATTTCATACTACTGCTTTACATTTAAAATTTTTTCTTTTTCATAGTTTTAGTAAATTGGAGAAGTATGGAATTTCAGAGTTGAAAGGTACCTCGGAGGTCATATAGTACAACCCACTATGTGGGAAAGGAATTCCCATACCTATAGACTATGCATTGAAAACACCAGTTTGTACATTACATACCCTACAAGTGGTTATCCAGCTTCTTTTTCAGGCTCTCCAATGAGGAGAAAACCATTACCTCCTGGGAACTTTCAAGGAGGAGGAGCTATGTGCACTTCGGATGAGTATATCATAGGTGCCTTTGGAGAATATTGACTCTGAAGCAATATATAACTCCAAAACAAAGGGAGGCTGTGAGCTTCATGGAAAGACTGAGTTTGTGCCCATAACAGCTAAATCTAAAGTACCAAGTGTCTTAGATATTTTAGTCATTAAAAATTAATGATAAAACTTTTTCAATTTTTTAATAAAGAAAAAAGGTATGGGGGGAGGGGGGGAGGGCAGTTAGGGCGGGGGGGGGGGGGAGAAAGCAATTTCCCTCCCCCACAAAAAACACCGTCCTCTCATTTTCCCCAGGGGCCTTCTCATTCGTCATTAGCATGATTACTAAGCCATTATTTAACTCTGCTTCTGTGATCATTTCTCTAGCTGCTTCCCCACCTGAATACCATATTAAATAGTTTGGCTCCCTAATTGTTCTTTAGGTATGTATAGCTTGTCTTCAAGTTCTCTGTAAGCAGACAGGGAATAGGTCTTACTCATCTTCTGTATCCTCCTTGCACCAAGCACAGTTCTAGGCTCATGAGCACTCAGTGAATGCTTGACTGGTGCTGGTAGTTGAATATACGTGTTCAGGAATGTGCATTTTTGTGTCTGTGTGACTGTAATTCTCTGGACGTGTAGGTGTATTCAGTTTGCTATGTTTGTAACAATATGTGCCTTAAAAAAAAAAAACAAGTACAGCTGCTTTTATTTTTAAAAACATGGTTAGATAACACACAGTAGGTGGCAATGCCTTCATTGTATATGTGTTGGAAAGGCCATGAGGTCCTCTTCCATCCTTATCAAGGGGAGTGCTAACCTCTCCTTTCATATAATACTTTAGGGGCAGCTAGGTGGCGCAGTGGATAAAGCACCAGCCCTGGATTCAGGAGGACCTGAGTTCAAATCTGATCTCAGACATTTAACACTTACTAGCTGTGTGACCCTAGGCAAGTCACTTAACCCTAATTGTCTCACCACCCCCCCCAAAAAAGTCAACATCATTTAATATGTCTTTTAAGGAAAAACCAATGTATGAAAAACTAAATCCTCTCAACAAATAAATTAGAGGGTGATTATTTACAGTCAAAAATGATCATTTGTTTTAAGAAAGGCTTCCCATCAGGATTCCTCTAAAACTATAAGGGCTTAGGTGTTTAATGCACTGGAGAAGAAAAAAATTTCAATTTTAAATGTTTGAGAAACACATCTACTGCTTAAACTGAGATAAGACCATCTGAATATGAGTATCCCTCTAAATATGTGTGTCGAATCCTATTACCAAATAAACATGCATCATCTTGAAAATCTCTGTGTCGAATACATTTCCAAGCCCAGGTCAATGGCCCATGAACTTGTAGCAATGGTAAACACCACATTCCAATCCATAAAAAAATTGGACAGTCTCTTGGAATGAATGATCATTGGATTTTATTAATATTGCTGCAACTTAAGAATCATGAAGTCTTAGAGTGGGATGGGGTCTCAGAGACCATATTAATCCAACTCGTTGATTTTACCAATTAGGAAATTGGGGAAGCCTAGGGTGTTGGAGTGACTTTCTTAGCAGGGAAAAGAGTCCAGGTGTGTTAACTCCAAGTTCAACACTTTACGTTTTTCAGGGTTGCTGTGTGTATCTATGCTAGTACTGTCTAAATAGATTTTTGATTGCAGATCTGTGTTTCTATGCTTGTCCCCAGGGAAATACCAATGCCATTGCCTCCAATTAGCCCAGCCTTTTGGTTGTGTCTATGAAAACAGTGTTCTTTCACATTCCCTTAGTGTGCACACTCTGTACCCTGCCTTGTCCCCTCCTCTCCCCCCTCCCCAACTTTAGCTTTGGAGCCAAAATTTAAACTTATCCTTACTGTTCGTAAGTATCTGTGTCTGGCTCTGTGGTGTCCCCTGGAAGACCCCTGTGTTACCTAGCAGCTCCACACACAGTCACATGGTATGCCCAAGCCCAGCTGGGCTGATGACCTGTACTGCTTACCCCACTGTCTCTGGGCAAGCTGAATGGTAAGCAATACGTTATTCCCATTATCTCCATTTCCATAGTGACCATCGAGGGGTGCCAATTTTTTTTTAACGCAGTTTGTATTAATCATGGCTCTGAGCAGATGTTTCCATAGAAGCGAATAGAGATAGTATAGTGATGGATGACTGAGGCAAATATTCCTTTAATTTATTCATTTGTTCCGCCAGCATTTATTGAGTACCTATTATGCAAAGCACTGTGCTGGTACACAAAAAAGTATACTATTCAGTTGCTGTTCTGAAGGAGCTCATAATCTTCTAGCAGATAAGCCATGCACAAGTAATGAGAGCATGCACGTGAAGTGCTATGTGAGTGACACGGAACAAATGCTGGATGTGGGCAGAGTTCGATCCCAGCTGTGACGGTAAGTGATGGTTTTATGGAAGAGCTAGCATTGGAGGTGGGCCTGGAAGCATGAGTGGGATTCTGATGGGTGGAAATTGGGGGTAAGGAGAGGAAGGATAAAAGAATCTTTTCTAAGACTGCCTTAGAAAACAGAATCTTTAGGGATTTCCCATCTTGAAAGCATCTAAAACCCTTCCCAGTTCCAGAACCATGGAAACAACTTGTTGATTGAATGCTCTAGATTTATTTTCTTACCTCCAGATTTTCTTCTAAAGAACGGTACCATTAAACTTTATGGCAGAGAAATAGATCCTGAAGATTACATTTCAGATTATCTGTATTTACTCTGCATTTATCTTGTTTTTCCCCCTCTATTAAATTACCTTCATATACTTTGTATTTGTGTGTGTATGTGCATATCTATACACACAGATACATATATACACATATATGTATACATATGTGTGTATATATATATATATAATATCTCCTACAAATCTAGTTATTTACATGTTTTCCTCATTCAAATGTCAGCACCTTGAGAACAGCAACTATTAGTGTCTTCCTTTATATTCCTAGCACCTAGAATGGTCCGCTCTCAGTTACTTGACCACTGTCACTTTGTGTGAAGAATAGAGAGGCAAGACTTTCCATGACTACTCTAGGTTGTAGAATCTGATAAAGGGGAGACTCACTAAATAACAAATCACTAACCAATATTTATACCCCATACATTTTATTTGTATGTGGGCGTTTGCATTTTTTCTCACCCATTAAATTGTAAGCCCCTTGAAGGCAGAGAGGTTTTTTTTCTTTTCTTCCTTTTTTTTTTCTTTTTTCAGGGCAATGAAGGTTAAGTGATTCTCCCAGGGTCACACAGCTAGTAAGTGTCAAGTGTCTGAGGTCGAATTTGACCTCAGGTCCTCCTGAATCCAGGGCTGGTGCTTTATCCACTGCAGCGCCACCTAGCTGCCCCCAGAGAGGTTTTTTTAAGTCTTTTTTTTGCATCCCCAGTACTTGGCACAGTACCTGGAACATAGTAAGAGATGAATAAATGTTTGTTGACTTGACATGACCAATAAATACAAGCTCCCTGAGACAGGGACTGTTTTATGTTTGCCTTTGACTCTTCAGGGCCTAGCACAGTGCTTGACTATTTAGAGGTGATTAATAAATGCTTGCTCATTGGATCAATTAAGGAGGCAGAGCTTATAGAAGGAAAAGTCAAATCATCCCTAATTCACTTAAGTTCTTTGAGGAGGTATTATATGTTAAGGATTGTTAAGGGGTCCCCTGAACTTGTCTTTTTGAGTTGCCATATTTTCTATAAACACTGGACCCACCTTGAGCTGACACAATGTGTTGTTTGCATCACAAGCTGGACTCCCTGAATGTCCTTGGGAGGCAAGACAGAAGCCAGCCAGTCTGCACTAAGCTTGTGCATCTGGGACCCTTGTAGATAAGCAGACCACCTTATCTACATGGTCTAGCAGTTGCCAAGAAAAAAGAATATGCCTTTTTCAGTTGCCTTGCTCCTTCCTTTTGGGAAGGGTTTTGTCCTTTTCTTATCCTACTACACCTTTCCTCCTCCCATACCATGCCCCTTTCTTTAGGTGGAGATTTCTAGTATTCCCTCCTTCTTTTGTCCCCCGTTATAAAAATGCAAACTTCTGTGTGGATTAGAAACTCTTTGGGTTCCACATGCATGTTCATTTCTCTTGTAATAAACCTAGTTTTCACATAAGTTTGGGGAAGTTGCAATTGCCCTGTTGACATATCATCTGGAAAGGGAGATTCAGTGAATTTAATTAATTTAGACTTTTCCAATAGCTTTCACAAAAGGCTCCCTGGGATGGGGCTTCTTAAACTTTTTCCACTCGATCCCTTTTCACCAGAGAAATTTTTACGTGGCCCTGGGTATATAGGTATATAAAATAAGTATACATAACTTTTTGCTGTTGCCAAAGTTTTCACAACCCTCACATTCAGTCACAGAAGCCCATATGGGACCTCAACCCACTGTTTAAGAAGCTAGAGCCTAGGAAACCTCGAGACACCTTTACTGGAAACCAGTCAGTCACCTATCACTGATTAAACTCTTACATGTACCAGGCAAAAAACCAGTCCCTGCTCTCAAGGAGCTCACAATGTAATAGGGGAGACAACATGCCTACACCTACATAATAACGAACTATATAAAGGATGTATCGGGGTGATCTGAGGAGGAAGGCACTAAAATGAAGGAGGATTGGTAAAGGCTTCTTGCAGAAGGTGGGCATTAGTGGGCATGTGAAGGAAGCCAGAGAAGGCAGGAGGTAGAAATATGGAGGAAACGTTCCAGGGGGTGGGGGTGGAGGGGCACAAGACAGTCAATGAAAATGCTCAGATTTGGGAGACAGAGGTCATGTGCAAGCATCAGCAGGGAGGCTAGTGTCACTGAATCACAGAGGTGACTAAGGTGCATGAAGACTGGACGGTAAGAAGGGGCCAGGTCAGGAAGGGCCAGACAGATTATATTTAATCCTGGAAGTAACAGGAAGCCGCTGGAGTTATAGAAGCGGTGAAAATCAAGGACCTGCGCCAGTTCAGGGGGAATTCCTACTTCATCCTGTATATGCCTCATGAATCAGTGTGGCTTATTTTAGGATAGATGGGGCCAGACTCTTGACCACAGCCCAGTGCCCCGATATGAGTATACTCTTCCTCCTTCTGGCTCTATCCCCAGTACCTCATTGCCTAGCCTCCTCACCACCACAGCATCCTTATAGGCATAGAGGCTCAATATGACACCCTCTCTAAGAACTCACTGTGGCAGGTGGATTCCCAGACTCCAATTTTGCAGGTTTCACAACCTCAGGAGTCTTGGGTAATTGATGTGTTTAATGGGAACTCCAGGAAGATGACCCCAATTCCTTAGCTATCACATTGCTTATATAAAGCACATCATACCTGTGCTTCTGGAAGATTGGTTTGACAGCCCAGTGGAGGTGGGGAGTGGGGTGGATCAGAGTGGAGAGATCGGGAAAAATGTGTGCCTCATTTCTAAAAAAAAAAAATCAAGCCCTGAAACCCTAGCACTGCTGCCTTACTTAGCATCAGAAAGAAAGAGCACATCAAAGCACAAGCACAAGCACAAAAGACACCCCCAGTCACTGATTAAAAAGCTTCTAAACTCAGGTCATCAAAGTAAGTACCTTAGGTACAGAGGATCCTCCCAGGTCAAGATAAAAATCTGTCTCTAGAAGTCAAACAAGCCAACATGACATTAGAATTCTAAATTAAAAATGTAAAGCTTTGATCTAGGGAAACTGTATTGGGGGGGCGGGGCAATGAGGGTTAAGTGACCTGCCCAAGGTCACACAGCTAGTAAGTGTCAAGTGTTTGAGGCCAGATTTTAACTCAGGTCCTTCTGAATCTAGGGTCAGTGCTTTATCCACTGCGCCACCTACCTAGCTGCCCCTGGGAACTGTCTTTTAAAAGCAAAGCCATTTTAACATAAACATTAAAACTGAGGACAAGAAGACAGGAAGTTTGCACTTGGGCACTTTCCCTTCTGCCCACGCACAAATAGGAACTGGAAACTGGCCCACCACCTCCAAACCGCCCCCACTCAGTTGCTAAATAAGCATCAATTACAAGCTTAGTAAGTGTCAGGCACGGTTGTTAAATATGCGGATACAAAGAAAAAACTGAAAACAGTTCCTGCCCTCAAGGAGTAATGGAGGAAAATAGCATACAATTTATCTCGGTGTATGCAAGACTGACAAGGAATGGATGGAAGGCAGCCTTAAAGGGGAAAGTATTAGCTGTTAACACCTCAGACGGAAGAAACCAGGGACTCTAAGAGGCGAAGGAGAGCAGGCTGAGTATTCCAGGCACAAGGGATACCCAGAAGCAAAAGCCTGGAGGGGGAACCAGGCTTTTGTTTGTTTGTTTTCTTCCTCTTGGGTATTTCTGCTTACTCCCAAAGCACAGGCTAAGTCTCAAGCACATCCTGGTTTCAGGTACAGCCTTTGCAGAACAAGGGCTCTGTGTCTTCATTTATTAGTCCCTGGGGGCTGCTAGATGGTGCAGTAGATAAAGCACCAGCCCTGGATTCAGGAGGACCTGAGTTCAAATTTGACCTGAGATACTTGACACTTACTGGCTGTGTGACCCTGGGCAAGTCAACTCAACCCTCACTGCCCCGGAAAAAACCCAACAAAATAAAAAAAAAAAAAAACCAAAAAACTAGAATGAGCTGTAGGTGAACACTGACAACCTTGGGCAAAACGAAAATTGGGAAAAGTAGTCTCCAACATTCCTATCCCCCACCCTCTTCTCTGTTCTCCAATAAAAACAGGATCCAATATCAATCAACTATACTAGTCCATTGCTAGACTGACTAAATTCATCGCTTTATCAAGAATGCATTTGACTTTTTAAGTGTTTTATTTCCGACTGTGAAATTAAAAAGTTGTCTTCTTTAATCAAGAAACAAATGGGGAGATATACAGGGTGCCCCAAAAGTCTTTGTGCAGTTTTAAGCCTCTAAGACTTTTGGGATACTCTGTCTTGAGAGGGTAGAAGTGATCTCTGGGACCAGGTTGGATCTGAAAGCAAATCAGATTAAGTTCCTTCAGGAAGAGGTTCTTAAGCAGGAGTCTGAATTTTTCACGTGTTCAGTATTTTGACAACTCTTTCAATATAATGTTTCTTTTGTAAACCTATTTCATGCATTTAAAAACACTATTCTAAGAAAGGGTCCGTTCACTTCTCCAGATTGCCAAAGGGGTCCATGAGAAAAAAAGGGTTAACACCTGCTTGCGGGACAGTGTATGGAGTTGTTTTTTTGAAGTCATCCGAAAGAAGGGTCCAGAGAGCTCCTATTCCCTCTGCCCAACCAAGGGTACTCTGAAGCCATTGGGGAAGAGGACTTCAGCACCTGGACCCACTTATGGCTTCTAGGATTCTATTTCCAGGAGCAGCAAATTGAGGAGGTAAGGTGATTTGTCCAAGGTGATACAAGTAGCATAGCTGAGATTCTTACCCAGGGCCTTGTACCTCAGTCCAATGCTCTTCCCCTTACACCATGCTATCTCTAATTACACTGGAAAAGCCTGATTAATGGAGTAGCTACTGATTACTGTTCTTAGATTGCTCTTTATCCTTAAAATCTTGGAGGTTTACCTTCGAATTGGACAGTTAGGATGGGAGAGGGGATTAGAGAGATGAAAAGAATTATTCTTTGATTCTATTCTATAGAAACCAAAATAATACTCTCTTTTGGCCTGAATGAAATCAAGCCAGGGAAAAGACCCATGAGTCCTTGGAATTTATTAAGAGAGGATTGAACTGATGATGATTTTCCTTAAATAAAAAAAAAAAATGGATTCTTATCATTTGGATAAGAAAATTTCCTACTTTTTAGTTCAAGGAAGCAAAAAGGGTTAAATAAGTCTTAGAGAAGAATCTATTGTCTGTAAGCAAATAGGAAATCAAAGGCTGTGCTAGAGATCTGACGGCTAAAATCTCTAATAAAAACAAACAGTTCCAATTTCTATAGAGCTGTACAGATTACAAAAAAGAAGCTTTCCTCAAAACTCTGTAAATATTATTATTTGAATTTAATAGATAAAAAAGGGAGTTTTTTGACTGTTTTCTCTCGCAACCTAGCTAATGTGGGAATGCTTTCCATAACTACTCATGTATAACTTATTTTGAAATGCTTGAGTTCTAGTGGGTGGGGGGTGGGAATGGAGGAGAAAGAGAAGTTGGAACAATTTTTTTTAAAAATTGATGTTAAAATTTGTTTTTACATATATTTTGGAAAATAAAATTCTATTCAAAAAAATAAAAATAAATAAAATTCTATTAAAAAAAAAAAGATTGAGTCTCTGGGGCAGCTAGATGGCGTAGTGGTTAAAGTACCGGCCCTGGATTCAGGAGTACCTGAGTTCAAATCCAGCCTCAGACACTTGACCCTTACTAGCTGTGTGACCCTGGGCAAGTCACTTATATCCCTCAGTGCCTGGAAAAAAAAAAAGGTTGAGTCTCAGAGACAGTGACTTGCCTAAAGTCACAAAGCTGTTGGTTTTGTTTGTTTGTCCTTTGTTCTCAAAGATGCCTATGACCTTAGGAGGTGATGTCATGACTTGTACTGGATTGGATTTAAGGGAGGGAGGACTGTGCAAGGTCACCAGCCTTACTCTCTCCTCCAGAGCCATCTGGGTCCAGTGGCAAGATATACATCAGGACAACTGGAGCTGGCCCTGGATGTTTTAAGGCACTTAGGGTTAAGTGACTTGCCCAAGGTCACACAGCTAGTAAGTGTCTGAGATTTGAACTCAGGTCCCCTGGACTCCAAGGCCAGCACTATCTCTACTGTACCACCTAACAAGTATTGGTAGATTAAAGTCCAGAGTCCTTTCTGCTATACCACATGCTGCCTCTACTGCCATACTTCTTTCTGGATCCACACAGCAGCTCTGCCTAGAAGTTAAGCAACTCGTGGAGATTATTTTGAGCCCAGGAGGATTAAAAAAAAAAGGCTATGTTATGATCTGTCCCTATTTTGTTCTCCAGTGGATGTCAATAGAAGCTTCCTTCTTCTGACACTTCCCATTGCCTACTGTTTGGATTTAGTGACACAGAGTCAAGGACACAGGCTTCCCTTCTTTAATTAGGTCCAAAAAATTAAAAACATAAAAAGATACCGGACAGAATGGAGTACCTATCAGGTCATCAACAAGGTCTAGAAGGTCTGATGGAAGAGCTAAATCTACAGGAGGAGACTGGAGTCTGTGATTCCTTTCCCATGCATTAATCTATTTATGGAAGCTCATTTCCTTACAGGAAATGCCAAGTACCACTTTTTTTTTTTTTTTTGCAGGGCAATGAGGGTGAAGTGACTTGCCTAGGGTCACGTAGCTAGTGTCAAGTGTCTGAGGCCAGATTTGAACTCAGGTCCTCCTGAATTCAGGGCTGGTGCTTTATCCACTGTGCTACCTAGCTGTCTCCCAAGTACCACCTCTGGCCAGCCCCCTGCAGAGACTGGTCGCTGGTCTAGCAGTCCAGGCTTTCTTTAGCTGGATCTGATGGCTCGCCCCACTGTCATAGGACTATTCCATCTCTATATAGGTGAACATTTCCTTTAGTGATACCTTTCTTAGTTATCCTTTTCAGTACTTCTGGTCATGTATATAAATAAAAATGCTTGTGCAATGAGCAGAACCAGGAGGGCCAATTATATAACAACATTGTAAAGACAAATAATTTTGAAAGGCTTATGAATTCTGATCTGACCAATAATAACATTAATAGTAGTTAACATTTACTTTTCCTTTTTCCCCTTTTTTTCCTTTTTTTTGTGTAGTTAACATTTATACAGTGTTTTACAGTTTACAAAGCACTTTACCAATATCTCATTTTATCCTTGCAACAGCCCTGGGAAGTAAGTGCTATCATGACTAAAAAGTGTCTGAGGTAGGATTTGAACTCAGGTATTCTTGACTTCAGGTCCAGCATACCATCCACTTTGCCACCCAGCTGCCTAAGATCAATACAATGACCAACCATGATTCTAGAGGTCCCATGATGCTACCCACCTGCTGATGGGGAAGGGATGGACTCAGGATCCAGGTTGTGACATATTTTTTGGACATGGCCAATGTGAGAATTTCTTTTGCTTGACTATTCATAGTTTTTTTGTTTTTGTTTTTGTTTTTTTTTTTGGTAAGGCAATTGGGGTTAAGTGACTTGCCCAGGGTCACACTGCTAGTAAGTGTTAAGTGTCTGAGGCCGGATTTGAACTCAGGTACTCCTGAATCCAGGGCCAGTGCTTTATCCACTGCACCACCTAGCTGCCCCCTACTACTCATAGTTTTACAAGGCAAATTTGTTACAGTGGAATTTCTTGAAAAGACAGTTTCCATTTGTCAAAGTTGTATGTTTTCATTTGGAATTCTAGTGTTTGGTTTTTTTGTTCTAATTGGAGAGGCAGAAGGGAGAGAAAATAGATTTTTGCTTATAAAAGTATAAAAAAGTTTCAATAATGCTTTAAAAAAAAAGCAGAGGAGGACAACTATAGGTCTTAAATTGCTTTATTAATAAGTGGTGAGGAAAAGCTAGGTGGCACAATGGATAGAGCACCAGCCCTGGATTCAGGGGGACCTGAGTTCAAATTTGACCTCAGACACTTGACACTTACTAGCTATGTGACCCTGGGCAAATCACTTAACCCCAATTGCCACACACACGCGCGCGCGCGCGCGCACACACACACACACACACACACACACACAAAGTGGTGAAATTCAAAAGAGAATGAAAGAAAAAGAATATATTAGGACTAGAAAAAAAATTTGGCAAACAGTAGCTCAAAAGACCAAGATAGAGAGATTTCCAAACAGATAAAAATGATTCACAGACCTTCTGAATTGGGCAGGCCCTAAGAGATTATCTAATCTAGCTTTCTCCTTTTAGAAATGAATGCCCGAGAGGCAGCTAGGTGGCACAGTGGATAAAGCACCAGCCCTGGATTCAGGAGTACCTGAGTTCAAATCTGGCCTCAGACACTTGACACTTACTAGCTGTGTGACCCTGGGCAGGTCATTTAACCCTCATTGCCCCACAAAAACAAACAAACAAAAAACCAAAAAAAAAAAATCCTATTAAAAAAGGGGGGACGGGGGGGGGGGGGGGCGGCTAGGTGGCGCAGTGGATAAAGCACCGGCCCTGGATTCAGGAGTACCTGAGTTCAAATCCGACCTCAGACACTTGACACTTACTAGCTGTGTGACCCAGGGCAAGTCACTTAACCCCCATTGCCCCACCAAAAAAAAAAGGGGGGGGACAGCTAGGTGGCACAGTGGATAAAGCACTGGCCTTGGATTCAGGAGGACCTGAGTTCAAATCCAGCCTCAGACACTTAACACTTACTAGCTGTGTGACCCTGGGCAAGTCACTTAACCCTCATTGCCCCGCAAAAAAAAAAAAAAAGAAAAGAAAAGAAATGAATGCTCGGTGTATAACTTATTTTGAATTGCTTGAGTTCTTGCGGGTGGGGGGTGGGAAGGGAGGGAGGAAGAGAAGTTGGAACACAAATTTTTAAAAAATTGATGTCAAAATTTGTGATTTTATAACGTATATTTTAGAAATGAATGCCTAGGATCCAAAGGAGTTCAGTAAGTTGGCCAAGGTCACCCACTCAGTGGTAAGGCTGGGACTGGAACTTAAATCTCACAGAGTCGTAGATTCCTGGATTCAGAAGCCATCAAGTCTAACTCCCCTCATTTTACAGTTGAGGAAACTGAGTCACAGAGAAATTAAGTGACTTGCCCAGGGTAACATA
This sequence comes from Dromiciops gliroides, assembly GCF_019393635.1. Taxonomy (NCBI): domain Eukaryota; kingdom Metazoa; phylum Chordata; class Mammalia; order Microbiotheria; family Microbiotheriidae; genus Dromiciops; species Dromiciops gliroides. The sequence goes on along the minus strand of NC_057865.1, from coordinate 104,805,331 downwards.
GGTAGTAAGGGTCTGAGGCAGCACTTAATCACTGGCTTTCTGCTCTTTTTACACAAGTTTTTTTTTTTGTTTTTTGGTATTTTTTTTTTTTGAGATTCAACATGCTCTGATTATGACCTGTCTGTAATTTCCATACTTTTCTCTTAGACCCTGTTTTCTCTCCTAAACATTTGTCCCACACTTCCATCTGCCTTGTAGACATTTATATCTGTGTGCGTATATGTATGTACGTATGTATATTTGGATATCCCACTGTTTCCTTAAATGCAGCAGGTCTCAAACTGAGCTCATCTTTCCCCCACCCCCACCTCCCCTAAACTGGCTCCCCCTCCTGACTTCCCTTTTCCTGTTTTGAGTACCACCAATCTCCCAAAGGAAACCACACTTGAAGCACTAGAGTTATCTTTGAGTCCTTCTGCTTCATTGCCCTCCCAATCTAACTGCTCAGCAAGTCCTATAGAGTCTTCCTTCTCAATATTTCCGGTTTTTTTAATTAAATTTTTTTTCCTTCTCAATATTTCTGAAATCAATTCCCCTCCTTCTCATTTTTCCTGTTCCCAGGCTAGTTCAGGCCCTTATCAATATATGCCTGATATATATACTACAGTATGTCAGCTTTGATCTTTTTGTTTCCAATCTATCATGTAACCATAGTAAAACTGGTCTTCCCCAAAACCCTATTTGATCATGCTATCTCCCTAATTAAGGTCCTCTAATGCAAGGCTGCTTCTTCTTTTTTGGGGGTGAGGCATTTAGGGTTAAGTGACTTGCCCAGGATCACACGGCTAGTAGGTGTTAAGTGTCTGAGTCCAGATTTGAACTCAGGTCCTCCTGACTCCAGGGGTGGTGCTCTATCCACTGTGCCACCAAGCTGCCCCACAGGGCTTCTTAAACTTTTCCCATTCAAGATCCCTTTTTGCCCAAGAAATCTTTATATGAACCTGGGGTACATAGGTTTATAAAATAGGTATACAGGGAGCAGCTAGGTGACACAGTGGATAAAGCACTGGCCCTGGATTCAGGAGGACCTGAGTTCAAATCCAGTCTCAGACACTTGACACTAGTTGCGTGACCCTGGGCAAGCCACTTAACCCTCATTGCCCTGCAAAAAACCAATTAAAAAATAGGTATATATACACCTTTTAATGTGGCCAAATTTTTTGGGACTCCCACATTCAGTTACATGACCCCATATGGGGTCTTGACCCAGAGTTTAAGAAGCTTCACTTTAATACATATTAGAAGCTTTGCTCTAATGTGTCTTTGTTGCCCACTGAATAAAATCCAAAGTCCATAATGAGGCATTCAGTACCCTTACATCATCTGGCCCTTCATCTCTAGCTACTCAGTTTCCCCCAAACCATCTATTTCAATAAAAATGATTCCTTCATCTACTCCATTACCTCCACCATTCTGCTTATTTTGTTCCATCCACCTGGTAAGGCCCTTATTCAAATCCTGTACAAAACCCAGCTGAAGTCTCTATAAACAAATTAACCCCTGGCTAGACCTGATCATGTACCCTTCATCCTGTACCTATTCCCCACCTGACAGAGGCACGAGGTGTGCTTCACCAGAAAGTTATGATGGGTCACTGGGTAAAAATTCATTTTCTGGGCAGCTAGGTGGCGCAGTGGATAAAGCACCGACCTTGGATCCAGAAGGACCTGAGTTCAAATCCAGTCTCAGACACTTGACACTTAACTAGCTGTGTGACCCTGGGCAAGTCATTTAACCCTCATTGACCTGAAAAAACAAAACAAAACAAAATTCATTTTCCAATGAATGCTCCATTCCAGCACTTCTCAAAGTATGGTCCATGGATCCCTGGGGATCCTCAAGACCTTTTCAGGGGGTCTGTGAGGTTAAAACTATTTCTATAATAATATTTAGGTGTTATTTGCCTTTTGAAATAATCCTCTCTTTTTCAACTGCCTATCTGAGTCTGGATTTTTTTCATATGCTTTAAACAAAACAACATATCACAACATATTGAATATAGAAGCAAATATGAGAATCCAGCTGTCTTCTATTAAGCCAGACATTAGAGATATGTACAAAAATATGTAAAACAATGCCACTCTTCTTACTAAGTTTTTTGTTTTTGGAAAATAGTTGGGTTTTTCCCTCCACAAAAGTGTGTTATTTATGTTAACATGAAATGAGTTTATTATTATTTTAAATGAATAAATATTTTAAAAATTTTAACCATTTAAATTTCTAATATGATAAATATTGATAGATATAACCAATATAAACAAAGGCTGTTTGGGGTCCACAATAATTTTGAAGAGTGTGAAGAGGTCCTGAAACCAAAAAGTATGAAAACAGATGTCCTCCTATATTTTAGCAAGTTTTTTTCCCTGCACTGGGTATCTTTTAGGGTTTTTCAACTTTTGTATTGATATTTCATTTTCTGCCTTAGTTTTGTTTCCTCAAACTCCTTGAAGGCAAGAACCAATACTTAAGAACAAAATAAATTTGTTCTTTTGACTAGAAATATGTAAGTCTTCTCACACCCAGCTGTCAAAGCAAACTGTACTACCATCCTCCATATACACTCCTTAGAATGTCATTTTGGGGACTTACGACTACTCTCCATGTTCATATTCACTTGTATGCTAGGGAAGCCACATCCTGTGATCTTCCCTGGGGCCCCAAGCTCTGTGAAAGATGCCCTGATCACTGAGCAATGGAGGATGCAGCTTTAATAGCAATTTTAATCCATCCCATGGGACACACACTTGTTAGGGTCCAGTGGTTCCCAAACATTTTAAACGTAACACACCTTAAGGTCATTTTTTGTTTGCTTTTTGGTACCCCTTTTCCAGTTCCAGCTGTACTGTTCTGGAACAAGTCCTCTCTTTCCCACTCCCTTCCTCTATTGCTCTCTTCCTCTCTCCTCCCTCCCATTTTCCTCTGTTCAACCTCCCTGCCCTTTCCCCCCCCTTTCTTTTCATGAACAGAGAATTTCTAGACTTGGCTCAGAGCCAGCAACACTTGAACAGAGGGCACCAGCAGTCTCCCTAGGGAAAAGTTTCCTACTCCCTTTCTTAAAGCTTGCACTGAACTATCTTCTCTCCCAATCCCAGACAAGAGACTGCAATCTAAGCGGCCCTTGAGCTACACCTGAGGCACCAGGAGAGGGCTGAGTAGAGAAGGTCTCTCCTTCCAATGAACTCTTCTCAGGGCCTAGACATTCTCATGGGAGGACTGACCTATGACTATGGGCCGCCGGAAAGACACATTTTGTTAAGACTCCTTTCAGCTTCTTTCTCTCTCTCTCTCTCTCTCTCTCTTTTTTTTAAGCTTTCTCTTTTTTTAGCTTTCTCTTTTTTTCTTGAGTCTTTTTATGTAAAATGACTAATATGGTAATGTTTTACATAATTGCACATGTATAACATATACTGATTGCTTGCAACCTTGGGGAAGGGGGAGGGGGGAAGGGAGGGAGGAAGGGAATGAGAGAGGGATAGAATTTGGAACTCAAAACTTTAAATAAATAAATATTAAAAAATTAAAAAAGACTCCTTTCAGCTTAGATGATTTGCCTGAACTGAAGGGGTCTCCTTCAAACCCCTCCCTCAGCCTCTGGAGAGAGGTTAATTACTTCAAATAGCACCCGTATTCACTTCATTGGCCTCACTCTAGAGTCTGATAAGCCCTATGGTCTCTCACTTCCACACCACACTTAGCTTTTCAAACCCTTACATTATTCCAACTGTGAGAAAGCATTTGTTTACTAAGTTCTTAATTGCAAACAGGAGCCTATAGTGCATATTCTCTTCTTTTCATAAATCCAGCAACATCACATAGCAATCATTGAATTGGGAATGTTTTTACAAGTCATGGAAATGCTGATTCAGAGAGTGATCCTGGACCAGTGGAATCCTGGATATAATAAAGTGCAACAGGAAAATAGAATATAGATTTGGGTTTTTTTAAATCTTCACTTATGATTAAAAAAACATAAAATTAAAAAACTAATGACCAGCAAAGGGCCTCCCTCCACAAACTGTAGCTTTCTCTACTGATGGACAGCTTTCCATCACCTCTCTAGAGATATTTCTAGAATTCCTAGAATACAAGAAGCATTTATTAGGGGCTTCCTACTGTGAAGCTAGTAGAAGGCTGGCTTTGGAGTCAAGAAGACCTGTATTCAGCTCCTGTCTTTGACAAGTGTGGACGTGTGGTCCTGGATAAGTCACTTAACCTCTTAGTGACTCAGGCATCTTTCTAAGACTATAAACAGCAGAACAGGTATAGATATGTATTAGTAGAGGGAGTTTCCATACATCTAGTAAAAAAAATCCCAAACGTTCTGCACTGGGAACTTGAGCTAAGAAGACTGAAAATAAGTTGTGCCTGCTTTTTTTTTTTTTTTTTGGTGAGGCAATTGGGGTTAAGTGACTTGCCCAGGGTCACACAGCTAGTAAAGTGTCAAGTGTCTGAGACCACATTTGAACTCAGGTCCTCCTGAATCCAAGGCTGGTGCTCTAGCCACTGCGCCACCTAGCTGCCCCAGTTGTGCCTGCTTTTATGTTCCCCGAGGGGGTGGTGGGGGATACAACAGGCATACAAGTTTGTAAATAAAAATTAATAGAAAGTAATGTCAAGAGGTAGAGGGTGCCAATAAGGGGCAGATTTAAGAATAAGCCTCACTTAAGAGATGCCATCTGAACTGTGCAAGGAATGGCACTAGTTTGAAGCAATGAGGGAGGATGTTCCGGGAAGGCGTAATTATTTCTTACAGTGTGAAGGTATGATGGCAGGAGATGAGATGGCCAGTATAGGGGAACTGAAAGCAGGCTGATTTGACTGCAAATGGGGGAAGGCAGAAAATAGGAAACGATGCTGGAAAGGTAGGTGGGAGCCAGGCTCCGAAAGGCTCTAGATGCCAGAATAGAAATCTTGGTCTTTCCATCGAGGTCTCTGTTCAGCATGGCACAGTCAATATATATAATGTGTGCCAACTGTGCATGAACTAGGCAAAACAAGTGGAAACAGATCTCGATCTCAATATCTCCCTCTCTCCCTCCATCATCTATCATCTAACTATATACATGCAGATACACATAAAGAAACATATATGTATACATATATATTTTGTATAGATATATCTAATATATATTATATAGATGTATGCAAATATATTCTATATATGGCTATAAGTAAAAATTTAGCCTTTAAAAATAATTCTTCCTCACAGGATTGTTGCAAGGACCATATATACCATCTTTGGTTACTCATTTAACTCCCCGGGCCACTGTTACCACATCTGTAAAATGAGCCGATTGGGAGAAATGGCCTCTGAGGTCCCTTCCGGTTTTGGATCTGGGATCCTGTGGTCCTATTAGTTAGTGTATGTAAAACACTTGGCAAGTCTGAAAGGATTTTGTAAACACTCTTTAGTCAGTGTTCCCCTTCTCATTACTTTCTCCTTAGCCTTTTTTCCCTTTTCCCCCCAGGGCAATAAGGGTTAAGTGACTTGCCCAGGGTCACACAGCTAATAAGTGTCAAGTGTCTGAGGCTGGATTTGAACTCAGGTCCTACTGAATCCAGGGCCGGTGCTTTATCCACTGTGCCACCTAGCTGCCCCCCCCCCCTCTCATTAGCCTTTAACAAGAACCCTAGTTCCATACCTAAACTTTTTCTTTCAGTCCATTTGGTCCCACAGGAAGCAAGATGGTTTTTTGTCCCGGTTCTGGAGGCACCCTTTGCTTCCAGGTCTGAACTACACTCCTCAAACCCCTTACTTTATTTACAGTCAGGATAAGAGTCACTCTAAATTCACACAGGCCTTTTGGGAAGGAAGCATTCTGCCCCACTACCCCACTTAACAATCCCAGTCACTACTGAGCCAGAAAGACAATTTAAATCACCATTTGAACAATGGTCCCTTGAGTTCTTGATTTAAGGGATCCCTCCCCAGAACAGCTGGATACAGAATGAGCTCTGACTAACTCAGGCAATCCATCAGCTAAGAGACTGCTATTACCTTCTCCCTGTCCATGAAACCTCAGACAGGCCTCTTTCCATTTGGTTCAGGGATTCAAAGTCTGCATTTGTTTCAGTACAGCCTGGCACAGAAAAGCACAGAGTAGCTATTCCATCCAAAGTGTTGAATGAATGGGAGGAAGATCAGGCTCCATCAAAGGGAATAAATTAGGAGGAGAGTCAGTCATGTATCGTATCAAAAGAGCCAAGAAGAGATAGTTTGAAGGAAGAGGAGAAAGGGGAGGGAGGAAAAGGAAAAAGAAGAAGAAAAAGAGGTGTTGGTGGTCAATAGTCTCAAATGCTGCTGAGGTCAAGGAGGATGAGAGTAGAGAAAAAATCAAAATATTTGGGAAAAGGGGTCATTGGTGACTGTGGGGCAGACAGAGGGTTAAGGAATTGAATGAAGAAGTGGAGATCATGGTATGGGATACTTGAATCTGGTCTGGGACACATCAGCTGCATGACCACAGGTAGGTCTCCGTGAGCCTCAATTTCCTCACCTGTAAAATGGGGATAATTAACCCTATAGTACCTACTTCACAGAGCTGATGTGAAACGTAAATGAGATCAGTTATGTACAATGCTTTGTATTAGTGTCAATTATTGTTATTATTCACCATTCTCATAATTTTCCCTTCTCTCTGCCTCACCCCCCTCTCGCAGCAATTTCTTTTCTTCCTTTAAACTAGATCTGTGATTTCACAGGTGTAAGGAACTCCAGTTAAGCACTCCTCTACCCAGGCAGATCAGCACCTTAGATGCAATTCATATTCTTAGAAAGTCACCTTGGACATTGAGAGGTTAAATGACTGGCCCAGAGTTACTCAGCCAGGATGTGTCAGGGTTAAGACTTGATTTTTCCTGATTCAAAGGCTAGCTAAATATCCATTAAGCCCTGCTGACTCTCGCCTGGAGGTATTTCTTCCATTGATCTGTCAGCAAGCATACTCAAAAGCAGCCCTCTTCTTTCTCTAACCTCCTAATACTTTGTTGACATGGAATCCTGGAAGATGTTGAGAGATTGTGTAAGAGTTTCCTGTGCACACTCCCTACTCTTCCCCAATGCCATCTCAATGTTCTCTGCCCTCAATCAGTAAGTTTGGCCACCATTACCAGTTTTCCAGAAGTCAGAGAGTGCTGAATAGAGTCTTCTTGCCAAATCTGCATGACTGGGGTCTCGTCTCCACTACGGTTATTTCTGGGCCCTTTATCTTGGACTGCATTGAGAGGACCCCTCTTTTCTGATGTCTTTTCGCTCCAGCTGAGGGCTAAACAGAGACCATCAGTGACTCTTTGATGTCCTGGGAGCTTGTTTATATTTCTTAGATCACACAAGCACAGATGATAAAACAGAATAGCAGATTCAATGGAAAACTGAGCAAGCAACTGTGGGAGGAAGGGGTCTTAAGAGTTGGGGTCAGAAGTCCCCCCCAGCTCCTTCCAATTCCAAAGTACAGCATAAGGATTATAAAATCATAGATTTCAAGCTGGAAGAAACCTCAAGAAGTCATCTAAGTCAAGCCCCCTCATTTCACAAATGAAGGAGGTGGTTAAGTGACTTACTTAAGGTCACACTGTGCCTGGATTTCAACCCAAGGCCTCTGACACTAAATCCAATGCTCTTTCCACTACTCAACCAAGTCAAGAAGCTTGAAGAGGGGCAGCTAGGTGGCGCAGTGGATAGAGCACCAGCCCTGGAGTCAGGAGGATCTGAGTTCAATTCTGACCTCAGACACTTAATACTTACTAGCTGTGTGACCCTGGGCAAGTCACTTAACCCCAATCGCCTCACCAAAAAAATAAAAAGAAGAAGAAGAGGCTTTCAGAGCCCTAAAAAGCCAACACAGGCTAATGTTTCTTAAATGGGGATAGAAGAGTTAGATTAAGTTAAGAGTTGTAAGCTGTTCAGGAGAGCTCTGTCATGCTTTCATAGCCTGGCCTTGACCAAAGTATATTAATTTACATTTGCATAATACTCTGCAAGGCACTTTTCCATTTTCATTTGCTCCTCCCAACCATCCTATGAGGTAGGAAAGGTCAACCTTGTTTCCATTTTATAGACAAGAATAAGCAGTTCTCAAACTTTTTGGTCTCAGGACTTTTTAATACTCTTAAAATGACTGAGGATTCCTGAAGAGTTTTTGTTTATGAGGATTATATCTATTAGTATTTACCATATTAGAATTTAATATTCATATTAGAAATTTTTTAAATCTTTGTTAAGGTTAAGTGACTTGCCTAAGGTCACACAGCCAGTGAGACCAACCAGGCCTGAAAACCAGATCTCAACTCCAAGTCCAGTACTCTTTCCCCTATCCTACATTTGGTAAACTGCTGGTCTCTTCCTCTGTCACAGTTCCTGCCTACAGAGGAGTAACTAAATATTTCTGCACACTGTGTGAGTTCTAAGAATGTCTCCCATCCTATCCCACCACTGAACCATGTCCAACTTTGCCAAACCAAACCACAGGAAAAGAACTCTTTCCCCACAACTATCATCAGTATTCTTTTCCATTAGACCAGGGTGGGAATCACAGGACCTAGGTTTTTAACCTTGACTTCTTGGTGATCCTGGACAAATCATTTAACCCCTCCGGGTCGCAGTTAGGCCACTTTTAGAACAGTAACCCTAGCCTCCCTACTTTGAGACATTAGAAGCACAAAGGAAGTTGTTTGGTGTGAATATGTTGGGCTGTGACACTTCCTAGCTTTGTGACTATGTTGGGAAAAAGAGCTGTATAATCAACTTTTGTGGGTTTTTTTGTTTGTTTGTTTTTTAGGGTAAGGTGTGGTGGGTTAGGAACAGCATTAGGACTTTTCTGCCTAAGTACAGGGTGTTCCAAAAGCTTTAACAGCTTAAAACTGCACAAAGACTTTTAGAAAAGTCTGTATGGTATATATCTGGTCACCTTATCTGAAGGTCCATGGGATTGTGGCTCTATGTGAACTTACTGTTCAAGAGTTATACAAAACTGCCAAGCCCATCCTAGAAATGGCCACCCAAACCAACAACAAAGAAGGAAAAATTGGGGCCAGAGGTGATAGTATGGGGAGCTAAGTTTTTTTTTTAAATAATAATAAACATTGTAAAGTTATAAATTCCAAATTCTATCCTTCTTTCCCTCTCTCTCCTCTCCCCTCCCTGAAGTGGTAAGCAATCAGATATGGGTTATACATGTGCAGGTATGTAAAATATTACCATATTAATCATTTGGTACAAGAAAACGAATAAAAGAAAAAATGAAAGTGAAAAATAGCATGCTTCAGTTTGGGTTCAATTAGGTCTTTCTTTGGAAGTGGATAGTATGCTTCATCATTAGCCCTTTGGGATTGCCTTGGATCATTGTATTGCTGAAAATAGTCAAGTCATTCACAGTTCTTCATCAAACAATATTACTGCCACTGTGCACAATGTTCAAGGAGGTAAAATTTTAAAGTAAGATCTCTTGCTGATGAAAGATGGATAGATGGAACTTTTCAGAGATCCTTTAGTCATAGATGAAGGATCAAATAGGAACAAAGGTGGCTTCCCCATCCCATTGCTGCTTTCTAGCAAGAAAGTGTGTGTTTGTGTATGCATGCAGACATGTGGGTGTACATACATGTGTGCATGTATACATACATGTGTACACACCTGTATTGTGTGTGCAAACATAAACACAGAGTTGTGTACACACATATGCATATGTTATAACCATAAAACTTGAAATTGGGCTCTGGATTTTCGATTTCTTATTGCTTTTACTCCATATAATTTAAAGGAAAAAATATGCTTGTCAATCTTTCCATCTGGGAATCATGCAAAGGAAATAGAAGGGAAGACCAGCCACAGTATGTGTGAGACTTCCCTCCCACCCACCACAAGTATAATGTTTTCATCTTGTATAGCCTTTACAAATTTTATTTTCCTCATAAGAGTTGAGGTTTTCCACTCTTGAGGATTCTGGAACAATTTGGTTTGGGAGCAGTGAGAAAGAGGGATTTAAGAGAATAAAAATTTTAAATGATATTAGATTAGGCCCATGCGATGATGTTCCAAAGCAGAAGTTCTCAAAGTATGGTCCAGGGTTCCCTGGGGATCCCTAAGACCTTTTCAAGGGGTCTGTGAGATCAAAACTATTTTCATAATAATATAATTTAAATTTCCAGTATTAATATTAATTTCTAATATGGTAAATATTGGTAGATACAGCCCACATAAACAAAAGTTCTTTGGGGAGTCTACTATAGTTTTAAACTGTATAAAGGGGTTCTGAGACCAAAAAGTTTCAGAACCACTATTCTATAGAGTATTGTTTCTCCAAATTTTTCCATCTATGGACAAAAGATGCTACAAACTATGGCTCCAAGTCCTCAAAATTTCTGTGAAAGGCACCACCATCCTTGCACTGCCCCAGGTTTGTTACTTCAGAGTCATCCTTAACTCTTCCCTCTTCCTTCCCCTCCATATTCAATCAATTGTCAATTCCGATCCAATCTAGATTATTCCCTTCTCTCTACTTTCTACATAGCCAGAACCCTAACTCATCCTATCACCACTTATCAGGACTATTTCCACGGTCCTTGCATTGGTCTCCCTACCTCTAGTCTCTCTCCTCTTTATGCCACCCCCAACTCAGCTGTCAAAATGATTTTCCTAAAGTAAAGGTCTGACCATGTCACTACTCAGCTTGAAAAACTTCAACCCCTCCCTTATTGCCTCTAGCCTAAAACACAAACCCGTCTGTTTGGCATTAAAAACTCTTTACAATCTGGCTCCAGCCAGTGTTTCCAGATTGAGTCCACATTACTACTCCTCACAGGTGTTGTTTTCACCAAACTGACTTGCTGCTACACACAACCTTCCTATCTCTGTACCTCAGCGTGGGCTCTGTGCCAAGCCTGGAATGCTCTCTCTCTCTCCTTACCTCTGCCTTTTGGGCATCCCTATCTCCCTTCAAGACTCAGCTCAGGGGCCACTTCATACATTCGATATCTCCTGCCTCATCTTCCCCATTACTAACTCTTCCTCCTTTGTGAGCTTGCTTGTTACTTCTCTGTATATATTGTGTTTGTATCCCCAGTGCCTAGAACCTAAGTGCTTAATAAATGTTGTTTGATTAATGCTGTTTCCTTGAGGCCAGGGACTCTCCTTATCTTTGTCTGGCACATAGTTGGCATTTAATACTATTAAAATGGTACTATTAAGGGCAGCTAGGTGGCGCAGTGGATAGAGCATTGGCCCTGGATTCAGGAGGACCCGAGTTCAAATCCAGCCTCAGACACTTAACACTTACTAGCTGTGTGATCCTGGGCAAGTCACTTAGCCCCAATTGCCTCACCAAAACAAACAAACAAACAAAAATGGTACTGTTTTACATTCCCCAATTGAGAAATGGTCAAAGGATATGAACAGGAAGTTATCTGATGAAGAAATAAAAGCTATCTATTGTCATATGAAAAAATGCTCTAAATCACTATTGATTAGAGAAATGCAAATTAAAACAACTCTGAGGTACCACCTGACACCTATCAGATTGGCTAATATGACAAAAAAGGAAAATAATAAATGTTGGAGAAGCTGTGGAAAAATTGGAACACTAATGCATTGTTGGTGGAGCTATGAACTGATCCAACCATTCTGGAGAACAATTTGAAACTATGCCCAAAGGGCTATAAAGCTGTGCATACCCTTTGACCCAGCAATACCACTACTAGGTCTTTTCCCCAAAGAGAGCATAAAAAAGGGAAAAGGACCCACATGTACAAAAATATTTATAGCTGCTCTTTTTGTGGTGGTAAGGAATTGGAAATTGAGGGGATGCCCATCAATTGGGGAATGGGTGAATAAGTTGTGATATATGAATGTAATGTAATACTATTGTGCTAAAAGAAACGATGAGCAGGTGGATTTCAGAAAAACCTGGAAGGACTTATAGGAACTGATGCTGAGTGAAGTGAGCAGAACCAGAATATTGTACACAGTATCAACAACATTGTGTGTTGATCAACTATAATGAACTTGACTCTTCTCAGCAATACAATGGTCCAAGATAGTTCCAAAGGACTCATGATGGAAAATGTTCTCCAAATGCAGAAAAAACCCCAACTATGGAATCTAGATGCAGATTGAACCATACTATCTCTATTTTTTGTTTTGTTTTTGTTTTCCTTTTTGCTCTGATTCTTCTTGCACAGCATGACTAATGCAGAAATATGTTTAATGTGATTGTACATATATAACCTACAGCAGATTGCTAGCTGTCTTGGGGAGAGGGGAGAGAGGAGAGGGAGGGAGAAAAAATTGAAACTAGAAATCTTAGAAAAACAAATGTTGCAAACTATCTCTACATGTAACTGGAAAATAATAAAATACTTTTATGGAAAAAAATAAAATACATATACAGGGGGAAAAAAGGTACTGTTTTCAAAGAGACATCAATGAGAATGATGATAAATATATTATTGATTCACACCAGAGACAAAAGCATAGTCACTGTCTTATGTCCTTACATTTAGGGTCAGCATTACCCAAAGGCAAAATAGGTAGCTGTCTATTTGAGCAAATAAGATAATCATAATGTATATAAAGTGATTTATAAATGTAAAGCTCTATATAAATGTCAGCTATTATTGTTACAATCTATTATGATTTGCAAAGTAGCAGGAGGATCTTCTTTACCTCCTCCATCCCCAAAATACTTTCCCAGTTAGACTCCTGAGGTACCAACAATTCCACAACTGAAGGTTCCCTGTTTTGGATTAAAGCAGCAGTTCTCAACACTTGGACCCCAGTAGGGGCCTGTGGAGTTAATGCAGAGGATAAAGAAATTCACAAGACCATGAAGCATAATCATCTTGATTTTAATTAGGAATAAAATATGTAGTGTGAATGATGGGGTTACAGAATCTTTGGAAGGACATGGATAAGCCAGGGAAGTCCAAAGAAGGTTACTTGGGATAGTGTCTTGTTCATGTCTTGTCTTTTTGTTTTTGTTTTGTTTTTCGGTGAGGCAATTGGGGTTAAGTGACTTGCCCAGGGCCACACAGCTAGTAAGTGTCAAGTGTCTGAGGCCGGATTTGAACTCAGGTACTCCTGACTCCAGGGCCAGGGCTTTTTCTACTGCACTACCTAGCTGCCCCTCTAAGGTTCATGTCTTACAAAGATCAGTTCTAAGAACTGGGGATGGGCAGTCTCAAGAAAAGGGGAGACCAAGTAGCTGTCTTGAAGGATTTGTAGGACTGTCACCTTGAAGAAGAATGAGAAAGGTTCCGTCTGGCTCCAGCAGACAGAAGTAGGAAACAACAGACATTTTGTTATAAAGAGGCAAATCTAATTTTGAAAAACTTCAAAAGTGGAATGGGCTGTCTTGAGGGGCTGTCATTTCCCTCTCCCTGGAGGGCTCCAAGCAAAGGCTCATTGACTCCTTGATGCAGATGTTGTAAAGGAATGAGTTTATTCAGGAATGAGTTGAATTAGAGGATCACTGAGTATCTTTCCAACTCTGAAAATGTATGATGGGATTCCTGTCAGTTTTTAATTATTGAAGCTTTATTTGTTGTCAGTTAGGAAAAGATTCTTTAAAACAAATATGTGAACTGGGCATAGCAGATTATGACTGTAATTCCATCTACCAGGGGAAGCTGAGACTGGTGGATCTCTTAAATTTGGGAGTTTTAAGCTGCAGGGGACAAAGTTGATTGGATACCTGTACTCTTTGTCCTTAATTTCATGAATCTCAGGGAGCAGGGGGCCATTAGACTCCCTAAGAATGACAGGATGGTCCATGTTGCAAATGAAACAAGTCAGAACTCCCATGCTAAAAACTAGTCAGTTCTAGTCTTGTCCAGAAAGGAAGATCCAGTCTTTTAAATGAATGAACAAATGAAAAACAAATTTTTACATAAAAGCACCTAATTAACTTTGGCTTCATAGTTATTCTAAGTATTAGTACTTTAGGGGGAAATTGTGAAGTACCTAATGCTTTTTTAATGGCATATGTTTGGGAAAGTGGATGTTCTGCAATTGTTGCTTTTTGAAATGTAAATAATGAAACTAGCTGAATGTGGAATCAGATCATGGGTTGAAACTTTCAGGGCATCCACCAGACTTCCTTTCTTTGAAAGGTACAAAATAGCACTAGTTATCCCATTAAATCACTCAGTATAATAACCAAACATACTTCCACAGGCTGAATAAATAATGTATCTCACACATAATAAGTATTATTATTTTTCAGTTGTATGAAGATTATGATTAATGAAAAATGAGTCCATTTAAAATTATTACTGAATCCACAGTAACCATGGGTTTTCATAATCACTGGATACTAATGGCACAATTACTAGCACATGTGGGGAGGAGTCCTTGTTCAAAAGGGGTGCTCAAGGGGGCAGCTAGGTGGCAAAGTGGATAAAGCACTGGTCTTGGATTCAGGAGGACCTGAATTCAAATCTGGCTTCAGACACTTGACACACCCTGGGCAAATCACTTAACCCTCATTGCCCTGCAAAAAAACAAAAACAAAAAACAAAAAAAGGGGTCCTCATACTGAAAAGGTTGAAAACTATTGACTTAAGGAGGTACCCCCTGAACTCCCAGTTAAAATGCAAACCTTCCTGGAAGGTATACAATACTAATCTAGCCCATCATTTATACTTTTTAATGAATTAAATTAGATTGTTAGAATCCTTCCACCTTTATAAAAGCTTAGATAGGGGGCAGCTAGATGGCGCAGTGTATAGAGCACTGGCCTTGGAGTCAGAAGTACCTGAGTTCAAATCTGCCCTCAGACACTTAATACACTTACTAGCTGTGTGACCCTGGGCAAGTCAACCCCAATTGCCTCACTCTAAAAAAAAAAAAAAAGAGAGAGATATAAAAGCTTAGATACAAATGAGGAAAGTTTTGGTAGGAGGCAGAGGGGAAAGAGAGGTCCTGAGTATGATGAATTGTCCAAGGAAGACAGGTCACCATGGATGCCAGGAGGGGAGATAAAAGTACTGAAAGGTGAGTGGGCATTGGAAAGCAAACTCAGCTTACTTCACAGTTTTGTCTAGGACTGGCTCTGTACGTCATGCCCATATGAAACTAGTACCATCAAAGCAGTTTCAAAGACTCACATTTTAAGACCTGCTGTCCTGAAGTACCTTCTGCATACTTCTTTCCCACTTCCTGCCTCATTTTAACTGTGGGGTTGGAAGCTCACTTAAAAACCAGTTTCATGGTAGACATCAGACTTGCTCGTTTTAGTTCCTGATGCCAAGTATCCAAAATTTATTTCGGCCTTTTTCTTTAGCCAGTGGGAGAAAAGAACTGTACTGAGGAACTTGGAAGAGATTTGATTTTGAGTTGAAGTTGATTCAATCACTCTCACGTGTCTCATTCAAGAGACCAGGCAGTCAGATGAATGATAAACTACTAATTCATCCAAAAGAGCGACTCTGGGTAAAGGGTGGGAGGGCAAGCCAGCATATCTGTGGACTTGTTTTGTTTTGTTTGTTACCTCTATTTTAATATCATTGGTTTTCTTTTTTAATCCTATATATTTTATGAATTTAAAAACATAATTCTGAGAAGAGGCTTGTAAGTGTCACAATCCTGCCAAAGAGATCCATGGTGCATAAGAGGTTAAGAACCCCTAATCTAGAGTCTCCAGGCTCTATCTCTGCATTAATTTTTGTATTCAGCAAATAAAGTGCCCAGACTGCATTATCTTGGCGTTGGAACTTGGCAGAACCCTGTAGTGAGCTTAGCCCCTTCATTATTCTGCCAATACAAGCCATGAGCACTTGCAGAACCAGGTCTTGCAAACAGCATCCATGGGAAGGGCTTGAGCTTTGGAGTGAGAGGTCCTGTGTTCCAATTCCACTTAACTTCACTGGGCCTCAGTTTCCTTATCTGTAAAATAAGGTGGTTGGCCTCTGAAGTTCCTTCCAACTTTAAATCTATGATCCTATTTTTAAAAAATATGCTAGTCCTTATCTACCCCACACCAATAAAGGACATTTAGCTTCTGTTTGGGAATCAAAAGCACACCTTGGTTGTGTTGACTTACCAGATATCAAGATGCTAGCCTGAGTGTCCCAGTCTGTGTTCTGTTCTCTCCTCTTTGCTCCTAGATGTGGACTCTAGATCTGTATCCCTGCCTTGTACCCTTCCACTCCACATCTCCTTGACACCGAACTAAGATTTCCTAATCTGATTCTATATCTTGCCTGTTGTTAGGGTCTCCCTTAAGTTTGACAGACATGCTGTGTAAGGGAGAGGGAACTCTTCCGAAGGTAGTCACAACTGCTTGGTCTCAGTTTCCTCATCTCTAAAATGGGGATGTTAATAACACCTACCTTCTGGAATTGTTGAAAGCATTTGTGTGCATGTATTTATGCATGCATGTATATATATACATACATACATATATATATACACACACACACACACACACACACACACACACACACACACACACACAGTGGCAGCTTGGTGACTCAGTGCATGCAGTATTGAGAGCCTAGTTGAGATAACAAATTTGTGGTGGACCTACTATCACTAAGTCATTTAATTTCTCTGTCTCGATTTCCTCATCTGTAAAATGAGGGGATTGAACTAGATGATCTCTGAGATCTCTTTGTTTGTTTGTTTGTTTGTTTTTGCAGGGCAACGAGGGTTAAGTGACTTGCCCAGGGTCACACAGCTAGTTAAGTGTCAAGTGTCTGAGGCTGGATTTGAACTCAAGTCCTCCTGAATCCAAGGCCACTGCTTTATCCACTGTGCCACCTAGCTGCCCCCTCTGAGATTTCTTTGTACTTTAAATCCTAAGATTTAGATTCTCTAAGGACTGGAGAAGATGGATGGTGGGAATGATCCAAGGTTGAAAATTGGCAGGCCATGATGGTAGTAGAGATTCAAGGGTGCGAAAAGGGGCATACCATGATGGATTAGTCAACTTGGTAAGGTCAAGACTATGAAGGGAAGAAAAGGAGGCCAGAGCAAGGATGGGGGGACTAGAGGTCACAGTGAGGATGAAAGTCTCCATTATATCACTATGCCTTTTTTTTCCCTGTGCAATGAGTGTTAAGTGACTTGCCCAGAGTCACACAGCTAGTAAGTGTCAAGTGTCTGAGGCCATATTTGAACTCAGGTCCTCCTGAATCCAGGGCCGGTGCTTTATCCACTGCACCACTAGCTGCCCCCAAAACCCAAGTTTCTTGCCTAAATGTCACACCATCTGCTTCTTTGAGATGGCTTCAGTTCTATTTTGCCCTTACCGGCACACTTTTAATCTAAAAATGATCTCAATCCTTCTGTTATTTAAAGTTGGCATTTCTTTTTTTTTTTTTTTAGTGAGGCAATTGGGGTTAAGTGACTTGCCCAGGGTCACACAGCTAGTAAGTATTAAGTGTCTGAGGCCGGATTTGAACTCAGGTACTCCTGACTCCAGGGCCGGTGCTCTATCCACTGCGCCACCTAGCTGCCCCATAAAGTTGGCATTTCTAAATGTGTAAGAGGCTAGTCCCCATCCCCTCACTCGGTCTTCTCAAAACCCCTTTCTCAGTAAAGTCTCTGTTTAGCCATGACTTTCTCCATCCAATTCGACTCAACCCCAAAGCAGTCTTCAGCAGAAGACTAATGTATGTGAAGCTTTGGGCTGATGTGGAAAGAAGGAATTTCATTATTTTACATTTCACCTCTGCATCTTAGAATTCTTCGCTCTCTTTAAGGATCCATCTTCAGTTCCTCCTAGTTTTTAGGGCTCTCTAACTTATGGTGTATTTACTTATCTGTTTACAGTATCTCTCTGCTCCCCCCGCCCTCCCCCCCCCCCTTAGAGCCTAAGCTCATTGAGAGGAGGAGGCTGTTTTGTTTTCCTCACTGGATCCCTTATACACACAAGTGTACAAAAAACACTTAATAAATGCTTGTTGTACTTCACCCCAGTGACAACAAAGGGTTCAAGGGCTGCATAACAAATATCCTTAAAAAGGGACTGCTTACTATAGGCACTTAACCAAAGCTGGCTCATTATTACAAAGGATCGGTTATCATTGCTGGTTAAATTATAGCCCGGAAACATAACTAAAATGGTGTTAGAAGGTAGTTAGCATGTTATCCTTTCTTTTCACCACTCTTATAATGAGGAACTATTGAACTGCTGCTTTCGTGTTCAGAGAGAATATACTGCTCACCTTCTTCACTAATGCCCACAGCTTAGCTGTTACTACTAACGATGCCATCACTTTGCCAAGGTCCAATCAATGCCCAGAAGTCAGCTGAGTAAATCTCCTTGATATTATATCCGATGTCACTGAATATGAAGTCACCTTTACTGAATTTTACCCACCTCTGCACCACCCTCAGAATGAGAGCAAAAACCAAAAACCAAAAACCAAAGCAAACCCAGCAACACAAAGGGAAACAATTTCTCATTTTCACTTTGAAAAGCCCTGCTATCTCAAGAATCAAACCACCAAAAAACCTGGCACAGGTGCTTTAGGAATAGATGCTCACCACCTTGTTTTTATTGTCAGCTTTCACCTTTCAATTTGAGGAGTCTCACCCCTTCCTCCCAATCACCCTCCTAATAACTCAAGGTTGGGGGAGGAGGATCCCTTTTCAATTCCCACTAGCTTCAGAGAGTCTGGTACCCGTGAAATAGCGGGTTTCTCTGGTGCACTTAAAAAATCACTCACAGTCTTCCTCTACGAACACTGCTTCTCCTCCACCCCCCCCCCAAAAAAACAAACCCGGTGTGCGATAGCTTTGCAGTCACAGGGGACAGACTGAGGAGTCCGCTGAGAACCTAGCTTCATCATTACATACACACCACCCGCTGAAAACGGAGCCCCATCTATACACACCCAAACACAGACATTGGTCTTCTCTCTCTCTCTCTCTCTCTCTCTCTCTCTCTCTCTCTCTCTCTCTCTCTCTCTCTCTCTCTCTCTCTCACACACACACACACACACACACACACACACACACACTCACACACACACACTCACACACACACACACACACACACACACACACGTCTTCTCCAGCCATCCATCCCCAAGGCAGTCCACGGAGCCGAGCCCACTCCCAGCTAGGGAGTTCCTCCAGTCCTCAAGTCGAGCTTGGCCATTTCCTTTCTCTCCCCCCACTTCCCTCCCTCCCTCCCGGGGTCCCGCGGCTTCGCTCTCCCGACAATGACTTGTCCGAGGGAGCTCACGTCTAGGGCGGAGACCCCAACTCCCGTCTCCCCACTCACCTTGCTCGCTGCCAGGGCCCCCAGCTGGGCTCTTCGCGGCCCACGGTTCATTCTGGGGGCGTCCAGCCGGGACCCAGCTGCCGGAGGGAAGGGGGAAGTGGAGGCAGCAGCATCGGGCTGCGTGGCTCCCGGACCCTCCGCCCTTTTGTTACTGGAGGCTCTCACAATGCACGGGAAATCTTTCTTTCCCTTCTCTCCGGCTCGGCTCCCCCACCCGCCCCTTCCTCTCTCACGGCCATGGAGCTCGCTGCCTCTGCGGCCGATTCATTCCCCCCACTTTTAAAGGACCTTCTTTGCTCGCAGCCGGGTGGGTTCTTTTTTTTTTTTTTCTTCTGCACGGGAGTCCTCCTGGGTGCTCTCCCCCTTCCTTTCTTTTCCTCTCCTTTCCTGACTTTGTGACTATCTCTTGTGACGTTCATTCCACCCCTTCCCTCCCCCTTCTCCTCCCCTCTCTCCCCCTCCTCCTCCTCTCTCTCTTCTCCTCCTCCTCCTCCTCCTCCCCCTCTGTCTCACTTCCCACCCTTGCCTAGCCTGACCCATCCTGACTCTTTTCCAGTGAGCTAATCTCGAGCTGGCTGAAGAACAGACTCAGTTACCACGGCAACCCATGTCTCTGAATACTTGATGGACTCGGAGGAACTACAGTAAACAGGACCTTCTGCTGGTCTCTCTCACTCTTTTGAAACTTTAACTCTTTCTCTGCTGTAAATCATCGAATGACAGTCTCGTGCAATTCAATTCAACAAGTAGTCACTACGCCCTCACTATCTGGGCTAGGTACTAGGGAAAGGCAGCTCGGGCTTGGACCGTTGTGTTCCAAAAATTCGGGGCTCCGGAGCTAGGGATACATTTCCCCGCAGAAACAAAGCTTTAAGTGGTGATTAGATCCACAGGTCAGTTCACAAAGCTCTATGTGATCCGAGATGTAACTAAACTACAGTAAGTATTAGTAGTAGCCTGCATGGGGGCTGGGGAGGTGTGTGCAAGTAGATCAAGAAGAGAAGGAAAAGTTTCTTCAGCTTTTTCTAGATCGTAAAGGTCAACGGTGGGCAGAAATTGAATTTAAGGGTGATTGTTTTGTGTGTGTGTGTGTTTTCCCCCAGGCCAATTCTAGCTGAGCTCCAGGAAGTCCGGGCTCTCAAATTGGCTTAAATCTCCAAGTTTGGCACCTCATTCAGCCCAGACTTATTCCCTAATCAAAAATCGTATTTCCTCAGTGCAGTGGGAAGCAATGCGATTTAATTAATTCACACTAATATGTGAAAGTCCTTTAATCGTCCCAGAGGTATTTGTATTTTTTAAAGAGTATGTTTATTAATCCAAATCAATTTCTAATTGGTCTGATTAAATGCGGTACGGAAAAGTAAAAGTTAAAAAAAAATAATGAGGCAAGGCTACAGACTAGCCTTTCCTAAGAGATCAATGTGTCGGGACAGCTAGGTGGCAGCAGTGGATACAGCACCGGCCCTGGAGTCAGGAATACCTGAGTTCAAATCCGGCCTCAGACACTTGACACTTACTAGCTGTGTGACCCTGGGCAAGTCACTTAACCCCAATTGCCTCACCAAGAAAAAAGAGAGAGAGAGAGAGAGATCAATGTGTCATAGCAGGTTGGGGTGACTCAGAACACTGCAAACAAAAAGTTTTGCAAAGGGCTACATGTACATCAACTCACAGCATCTTTTGGTGCTGTTATTCTCACTTTACAGATGAGGCAACTGAGTGGAAGAAAGGTCCCATACGTTGGGGCAGCTAGGTGGCACTGGGTACAGAGAGCCAGCTCTGGAGTCAGGAGGACCTGAGATCAAATTCGACTTCGATAATTACTAGTTGTTATGTAACTATGCCAAATCTCCCCATGGAAAGTCTAAGGATTTCTTTCATGGTTTCCCTCCCCCCACCCTTCCCTTCCCTTGCTCCTAAATAAACTATCACCTTGTTCTAACTAAGTTTTGTGTGCAAGAGGGTGTAATTCTTTAAAGAGGAATTCCCAAGAACCCCAACCCCAACCTGTACCCCATTTTCCCACTATATCATCTGGCCCAGGTCAAGGCACTTAACCCTGATTGCCTTCCCCCAGAACCCAGGTACATTGGCTGGTAAGTGCCTCACTCATTTCTCACTGATTTCAACACTATCCTCAAAAACAGCTATGTGGATAGATCGTGTATAATAGACCACAAGACCTGAAGACCTGAGTTAGAATTCTGCCTCAGACAACTAGATGTGTGAACCTAGGCAAATCACTTAACCTGTCCATCTCAGTTTCCTCATCTGTAAAACGGCACCTACCTGGCCAGGTTGTTATGAGGAGAAAATGAGTGCTATAAAATTGCCAGCCCTTGTTATTATATATATGGTGTCACCATTTGGGTATGATTGTGGGTAAGATACAGAGTAGGTCTGCAATACAAAGACCACCCCTAGCTAAGTAGAGAAAGCTTAGCCACTAGAAAGTTGGTTACTATGTGACAAATTCTTTATCCATGGAAATCTGTGAAAAAAAATGGAAAAATACAACATGGTTCTTTGTCTTGGGCGGCCTTCTGATTCTTCACAGAGGCAATGTGTTGGAAAAACAGGGAAGGGAAGGAGATGAGCATTTATAAAGCACCTACTATGTGACAGGCAATGTGCACTTTTACAGGTATCTCCTTTGATCCTTATAAACAACCCTTAGAGGTAGGTGCAGTTGCTATTCCCATTCTACAGATGAGGAAGCAAATAGAGACACAATGACTTGCCCAGGTTCACACAGTTAGTTGTCTAAGGCCAGATTTGACATCAGGTTTTCCTGACTCCAGGCCCAGCTCTCTATCCACTGTGCCACCAGTTTCCTCTAAAACAGGCATCAGTTACTAAGATTTGTATGGTTTTTAAACCAGCTACAAATTCTAAATTTGAGGTCTTTAGTCTGTGGCCAGTGAATTGATTAGTGCACAATTAGAGGACTTGGACTAACACCACCATATTGACATTCTCAGTGGAGTTAAGTGGAAGGATAGATTTTCTTCAGAGTCAAATCAAAAAGGTGGCATAATTGTTTTGATCATGTCCACAAAGGCAATAGAAACATCATCTGATGAAGTACCTTTCTCATTTTGCCTTGTAATGTTCATGGTGCACAAAAGCAATCAGATCAGGATGAAGATAATTGCAACATATGTGCCAACATCTGCTGTAGGGGGTGAAGTAGAGAAACTATTTTTTTTTTTTGCAGGCAATGGGGGTTAAGTGACTTGCCCAGGGTCACACAGCTAGTAAGTGTCAAGTGTCTGAGGCCGGATTTGAACTCAGGTACTCCTGAATCCAGGGCCAGTGCTTAACCACTGCACCACCTAGCTGCCCCACAATATTCTTTCAAACTAAGTTAAAACATGTCTTGATAAAGCAGTGAAAACTGAAAAAAAAAATGGTTAGGTTACTTAGAAGTCTCACATCTGTTATGTACTGAATACTTTTTATGAAGAAAAGCAGATGGCAAGTACCAACAACAGTAAAAAAAAAAGAAAGAAATTATATGTTAAGAGAAAAAACCAACACAACTGTTTACCAATATGGATGTCATTTCAGAATTATATATCTGATCTTGGATTGGTTATGGCACAGGTCAAAATCAATACCATGTTAGAAGAAAGGATAACAGTGAAAAGAAATCTCAGAAAAGGAAACTGAGCAAGCCATAAATGAACTTCCAAAGGAAAAAACTGGGATACCAGATAGATTTACCAACAAATTCTATCAACCATTCAAAAACAATTAATGCCAGCATTACCTAAAATGTTTTTTTTAAATAGGCAAATACAAGATCCTAACAAATTCCTTCTATGTACAGATATGGTCTTGATAACGAAAACAGGGAGAGTCAAAATAGAGAAAGAAAACTACAGCCTAACATCCCTAATGAACATTTATGTAAAAATTTTGAATAAAATATTAGCAAAGAAGCTATAGTAACATCTCGTAAAGATGTTTGAACCAGTTCAGTTATTACCAGACATGGGTTTGTTTGTTTTTCGGGGGGGGGGCAATGGGGGTTAAGTGACTTGCCCAGGGTCACACAGCTAGTAAGTGTCAAGTGTCTGAGGCCGAATTTGAACTCAGGTCCTCCTGAATCCAGGGCCGGTGCTTTATTCACTGTACCACCTAGCTACCCCTATTACCAGAAATGTAAGGCTGGTTCGGTTTTAGGAAAGCTAAAACATGGTTGAACATCTTAATTATAAGAACAAGAAAAATCATATGATTATATAATAGACACAGAAAATCTTTGTGACAAAATACATCATTAATTTCTGTTAAAAACACTAAAAAACTAAGAATAAATGAATCTTTCCTTAACATGGTAAATAGTATATATCTCAAGCCAAGAGCCAACATTATATGTAATGGGGATAAACTTGAATCCTTTCCAATAAGTTCAGAAGTAAAACAAGGATGTCTATTGTCACTAGTACTATTTTACTAGTCACTAGTCACTAGCTATAGCTAGAAATGCTAGCTATAGCAATAAAAAGAACCCAAATGGAGGGAATAAGTATAGGCAAACAGGAAGCAAAATTATTGCTTTTTGTAGATGATATGATGGTATACTTAGAGAGTACAAAAAATTAATAACTTCAGCAAACTTGCAGGATATAAAATAAATCCACATAAATTATCAGTGTATGTCTATATTATCAACAAAATTCAGCAGGAAGAGGTAGAAAAAGGAATTCCATTTAAAATAACTACAGCACATATAAAATACTTGGGACTATATTTATGAAGAAACACACAGGAACTATATGACCACAACTACAAAACTGTTTATGGAAATAATGATAGACCTAAATAATTGGAGAAATATTTATTGCTCATGGGTAGGCTGAGCCAATAAAATAAAAATGAAACTATTACCTAAATTAATTTACTTATGTAATGCCATACCAATCATTTTGCCTAATAAATACTTTATAGAACTAGAGAAAATAATGAAATTCACCTGGAGAAACAAAGGCTAAGAACCTCAAGGGAAAAAATTTTTTTAAAAGTGGAAAAAAAGGAAGCTTGCAGTACCAGATCTCAAACTCTACTACAAAGTGGTAATCATCTAAATAATTTGGTATAGGTTAAAAAATAAATTGATCAGTGGCACGGATTAGCTACATAGTATATTGAAGCAAATGAACCTAGTAGCCTAGTGTTTAATAAACCCAAAGATCTCAGCTATCAGGTAGAGGACTAGGTCACTATTTGACCAATGGCTGGGAAAACTGGAAAGTAGTCTGGCAGATACTAGATACTCACGTCACATACTACATTAAGCTCTAAATTAAAAGATACATAACCTATAGATATAAAATGTCACATTATAAACAAATTAAAGGAACAAAGAAGAAATTACCTTTCAGATTTATGGTAAAGGAGAGAGTTCATGACCAAAAAGAATAGAGATAAAGAGAACAAAATGAACAATTTTGATTATGTAAAATTTAAAAGTTTTCACACAAACAAATGCAATACAGCTGAGACTAGATGGGGAATAGTTAACTGGTGGAGGTATCTTGTCAGCAAATCTCTCTGATAAAGGTCTCATTCCTAATTAATATTTGAAGAATTGATTCAAATGATAAGAATAAAAGCCAATCCCCCAATGATAAATTGTCAAATGATATAAATAGGTAATTCTTAAGGGGAAGAAATCCAAGCTATCTATGTGATATTTTAAAATATGTTGCAGGGCAGCTAGGTGGCACAGTGGATAAAGCACCGGCCCTGGATTCAGGAAGACCTGAGTTGAAATCTGGCCTCAGGCACTTGACACTTACTATCTGTGTGACCCTGAGCAAGTCACTTAGCCCTAATTGCCTCACTAAAAAAAAAAAAAAAGAACTTATCACTCATCAACAATCACTCACAATTCCAGGGAAACAAATGACAAAGGATGCTACCCACCACACAAAGGTGACTGACTAAATATTCAGGATGAGACCTGTATTTTTATATGGCTAATGTAGAAATTAGTTTTGCATGATTTTGCATACATGTTAAAAAGGGTTTTCTTTTTCCTTTTTTTTCTAGTAAGGTAGAGGGAGGTGGGAAGAAGGAAAATAAATAAATGCTTGATAATTGAGGGGGTAAAGAGGTGGAGCTTAATTCCTTTGAAGGTATTCTTGATAAAAATATTAAAAGGAATAAGGCAGAATTTCACAGGTGACTTCCTACAAAAGATCACATTTTCACAGCCACAGTTAACTGAGAGATAAAGAGAATGCATGATCTTACTGTGTTTCTTGTTTGTTGGTTTCTAAAAGGCAAGTTCTCCTCCCACAGGATATCTTCCAGACATGTGGTGTATTCAGATCATACAAGATTCCTTGAGAGTTGTATCCACATAGATAATTCTTTATTCAACAACAATTCTTTAAGTATTGCTGTAGAAAAGCATTCCCAGAGACTTCCTGTTCCCTTTTAGACCAGTGTTTAGCAAGTTCCATTTAGCATAGCTCCATATGACCATGTCTCACATATCCCAGCATTCCAGTTCTTTAATGCCAGATATTCTATTGCTGTCACCCCTGTGCTATTTCAACATGGTACAGTCACTGTCCGTGGTCCCCTCTCTCTTCTCTCAACTGAGGAATCCTTTGCCATTCCTGTTTGCTGGATTCAATGAGGCCAGCTTGCTAACACTAGGTTTGGAGTCAGAGAAACTGGGGTCACATGCTTACTACATGTGTGACTTTCAGCAAGTCATTTACCCTGGTCCTTAGTTTCCTTATCTCTTTGTTTTGTTTTGTTTTTGGGGGGCAAGGCAATTGGGGTTAAGTGACTTGCCCAGGGTCACACAGGTAGTATGTGTTAAGTGTCTGAGGCTGGATTTGAACTCACATCCTCTTGCCTCCAGGGCCAGTGCTCTATCCACTGCACCACCTAGCTGCCCTTCCTTTTCTCTTTAATGAAAGAGTCGGGCTCAGTGGTCTCTGAGGTCACTTCTTGCTCTAGATCCCATGATCTCTAGTCAATCTCAAACATTGGTCCTCGGTCTACAAGGGGTATGATGGTGCATGGTAGCCCAGGGCCAGTGGACGGTGGGTTCTGTGACCTAGGGACAGGAGAGTTCTCAGAATACCCCTTTTTCTTCTGCCACTTGAAAACCCAAGACTACCTTCCTACCCCCTGAGTTAGCTTTCTGCTTTACTGAACCATGGAGTATTGGAGTAGGGTTGCAGTTGCAGCCAACTTTGGCCAACCCCAGTGCTTAAGTTGGTGAAGAGAGAGAAGGGAGAGAGAGAGAGAGAGAGAGAGAGAGAGAGAGAGAGAGAGAGAGAGAGAGAGAGAGAGAGAGAGGTGGGGGGAGGGAGACAGAGAGAAAGAGCGAGGATGTGCTCAAAGTGAGGTGCAAAGAATGCTTGTTTTCATCTTTTATGATGCACTTGATAAATATAAAAAACTAAATTCTGAGTAAAAATTTAAACATAACCTTTAAATCAGTGCTATTTACATTATGAATAGAATATATATATACATATACACATACTCTAATAAAAATTAAAACATGTTTGTTTTGTGTCCCCTTTAAAAATGGGGTCACTCGTCATCTCCAGATATCAATTTCATCTACAAAATGAGGATAATAATAAATGGCACATATAGGGAACTTAAAAAATTTTATTGATATATTCTCTTTTTACATCCTCTACATTTTCATGTATCCGATCACCCTTCCTTTCCTAAAGTGATATCAATTATAACAAAAATAAAAAGGAGGCAAAAAAGATTCAGCAAAATTAACCAAGCTATTAAAAAAAATACCCCCCCCAAAGCCCAGACATTATGTGTAGTTTTCCTAACCCATAGGAGTGAAATGTCTTCTCATATATCCTCTTTGTAGCCAAGCTGAATTGATTATGATTTTTTTTTGCAACATACAGTTTCCATTGTTTTGCTGTTCTTTCCATTTATTTACATTGTTGTCATGTTTGTATATTGGTTTCCAGGTTTTTGTACTTACTTCCCTTTGCATCCATTCATATAAATTTTCCCAAGCTTCTCTGTAGTCATCATGGCAGTTGTTACAGCACCATTATTCATGTACCATAATGTAAACAGTGGACTATATTCGAGATATGGAATCAGAGGACCTTGGTTCAAATTATAGCTCTGCTACTTACTAAGTATATGATTTTGGGGCAGGCCATATTTCTACTTTGTTTCCAGTTATTTGTTACTACAAAAAATGCTTTTATAAATATTTTGGTGTATATGGAACCTTTCTTGTTTGTCATTCACTAGAGTTGCATAATTCTAAATTGCTTTCTAGAATGTTGGGACCAATTTATAGCTGCACTAATAATGTATTATTATGTCTATCTTTCTACAACCTCTTCAATAAAATGTTGAAACTCCAATAAGGCAGAGACTGTGCCTTCTTCTGAGTGTCTCCCATGATGCCTTGCATGTAGTAGGTACCAATAACTATTTGTTCAATTGAATTTAATAATATATATAATTCATGTGTCAACTGAGGATAGGTGGACTATGTTCAATGCAGGAGATATGTAAATGATAACATCATGATCTATGGCTCACGCCCCTATATCGATGGGTGCTCATCAGCTATAGTTTCCTAAGAATCTCCAACTTTGGTTCATTTCTTATATATATATATAGGTATTTTCATTTCCCTTGCTAATATCAAATTAATAAAGCATGAAACACAGAACAAATTTATTCCACACAACAAAGAATACAAAAAGGACTTCCTCCTGAGCTGATAGATGCTCTGATAGTCCCTCCAGAGTCATAGGGCTCATGGTCTTGAGACACCACTGTAAGTCAAGGAAAGAGTTTGAGGTTATAAGAGTTCAGCAGTTTTCTTTTCTTATAGGTTCTACCTTCCTTCAGGATCAAAACAGTCAATAAGTACCAATGTGGGGAAAGGTCCGGATTTATCCTTCTATAGTATGACTGAAATCTCTTCTTCATCTCTCCCTCCATTTGAGGGAAGGTAGAGCTCCTCCCCTTCCTGTCCTCTGTGTACTGAGACTTTGAGTCTTTTTGAGGCTGAGTCCTTTCCATTTGCCTTTCCAATTCCCTTGGATTAGTTTCAGGTCATGCAAATGGAACTCAGATAAGTCTCAAGAAAACATTAGAAACCCTTGAAAATAAGGGGCAAAAGTGGTGGCCTCCGAAAGTATTTCTGCTGCCACAGCAAAGATTTATGTTAGTATCCTATATATAAAACTCACACATACACACTTTTTACATATGAATAAACAAAAATATAATGTTTGGCCCGGTCCCCATAGCAGTCATTTGGCCTCAATGCTAAGTATCATTTTCTCTGAGGCCTGTGTGTATTACTGCACAGTGCTTGCAGAAGAATTCCATCTCTTGATGCTCCTTAGGCAGCTAGGTGGCACAATGGCTAGACCACTGGATTTGGAATAAAGAAGACGAGTTCAAGGGGCAGCTAGGCGGCACAGTGGATAAATCATGAGCCCTGGATTCAGGAGGACCTGAGTTCAAATCCAGCCTCAGGCACTTGACACTTACTAGCTGACCCTGGGCAAGTCACTTAACCCTCAGTGACCCACAAAAATAAAATTTAAAAATTAAAAAAAAGAAGACGACGAGTTCAAATCTGACTTCAGACCCTTACTAGCTGTGTGACCCTGGGCAAGTCACTTAACCCTCATTGCCCTGCAAAAAAAAAGAGGAATCACTCTTGATGTTGCTGAGTGACCCTATGGGCTTATCATCACTGCCCTGCTCTGACTTCCCCTGGGGTCAAATAATACAAATATTACCTTCATTTGGGGAAAGGTCTGGTGGATACATTTAGTTCCAAGCTGTCATTATTATCAAGCATTCATGATACCACTGCTAGGCTTATATCTCAAAGGCATCCCCCAAAAGAGAAAAAGACAAAAATATTTATAGCAGCTCTTTTTGTGGTGGCTAAGAATTGGAAACAGAAGGAATGCCCATCAACTGGGGAATGGCTAAACAAGCTGTGGTATATGATGGTGATAGAATATTATTGTGCTATAAGAAATGACAAGCAGGATGATTTCAGAAAGTCCTGGAAAGACTTGTATGAACTGATGTATAGTGAAGTGAACAGAACCAAGGGAACATTGGGCACAGTGACAGCAATATTGTTTGATGAAGAGTGTGAATGACTTAACTATTCTCAGCAATACAATGATCCAAGACAATCCCAAAGGACTAATGATAAAGCATATTATTCACTTCAAAAGAAAGAACTTATATTGATTGAACACAGACTGAAGCATGCTATTTTTCACTTTCTTTCACTTTTTTCTTTTATTCAAATTTTCTTGTACAAAATGACTAACATGGTAATGTTTTACATAATTGCACATGTGTAACCCATATCTGATTACTTACCATCTCAGGGAGAGGGAGGGGAGGAAAGGAAGGAGGGATAAAATTTGGAACTCAAAACTATAAATAAAAATGTTTATTATTATGTTTTAAAAGCATTCACTAAGTGTCTCATTGCCCAAGCTGGGAAACTGAATAACTGCCTGCAAAGGCTGCTGGAAAGGGTCAGCCTTCATGATAGGGAGGTTAGGTAGATGACCTTTAAGGTCCCTTGAAAATCTCCCAGCATGACTCAGTGGTTCTATGACACAGGCATAGAACTAGGCACTATGTACAAGGGATACCTTTTAGTGAATCATTCCTCTGCCTTGTTTTCCTTTCCCTTAATAGAGCCAATTTTCAGGAAAGGCTCTCTGCTATGAGGTTTGTTGTTGTTGAATACTTTAATGGAATATACATTGCTGGTTTACCTCTCTCAGGGAAAACACTGACTCCATTTCTAATGGCCTTATAACCATTTCTAGCCTTATAGCCTTTAACCGTGGAATAGCAAATGTTTTGTTCCTGGTTAAAGGAACTTCAACCTTCAGTGAACAGGTAGATAAACTATTGGGAGGTAGAGGGAGTGAGAGAGGTTGTTGGAATTTTACATCCCTGAAACTGCCATTTCAGTGGAGGTCTACATGAGAGGTATATGGTACAGTGAAAGGGGACTGGACTAAGATTCAGGATACCTGGGTTCTTAGGTCAACTTAACCTCTATGGGCCTCCTTTTCCTTATCAGGAAAATGCAGAAGCTAGGCCAGAGGTATCACACTAAAATAGAAATGACTCTCTATATAGGCCATGCATTGTCTTAGAAAAACACAAATTAACATTATCTTTGTTGTATTATATTGTATTAAATATTTCCCAATTACATTTTAGTCTGGTTCCCTGGAATGTTGTGGCCCTCTAGCTACATGTTTAACACCTCTGGGCTAGACTTCATGGCCTTGAAGATATTATCTAACCTGGTGACCTCATTAACTCTAGTCCTTCAATGTATGTAGATGATTTCCCACATTTATACATCCATCCCTCAGACCTCTTCTGAACTCTAGTCTCACATTGCTGATTGCCTTATAGACACCCCAAACTGAATGTCCAGTAGGCATCTCAAACTCAACTTGTCCAAAACTGATTTCATTATGTTTTTCCCAAAGCCCTCTTCCCATCTTAATTTTCCTCTGTCATTAGGTTCCAATCACCAGTTTCATAACCTCGATGTCTTTTTTTTTTTTTTGGAGGGCAATAAGGGTTAAGTGACTTGCCCAGGGTCACACAGCTAGTAAGTGTCATGTGTCTGAAGCCAGATTTGAACTCTGAATCCAGGGTCGGTGCTTTATCCACTGTGTCACCCAGCTGTCCCCACCTCAAAGCATTTTTAACTTCACTTGTACTCATCCCACATAGCCAATCTGTTGTGGTTCTTGTTTCTGCCTTCACAATACTCCCTTCTCACACACACATATACACACTTACCACCTTGTACAAGTCCTCATCTCCTCTCACCTTTTTAACTGGTCTCCCTGTTTCAAGTGTCTCTTCACTCCAATCCACCATCCTCCACTTAGCTACCAAAGTGATCTTCCTAAAGCACAGTTTGACTAAGCACAGTCAGGCTCCCCCTCCACAAACTTCAGTGGCTCCCTATTATCTCCACCATCAAATATGAAATCCTCTGTTTCACTTTTAAAGCCCTCCATAACAGCCTGGCCCCTTGTTCCTTTCCCAGTCTTCTTATATCATATTGCTTTCCATGTACTTTGTGATTCAACTACACTGGCCTAGTTGCTATTCCTAACACATGGTACTCCATCTCCCACCTCCATGCATTTGCCCCATGCAAATCTCCCTCCTTGCCTTCAACCCCTACCTTCTCTGCTTTCTTCCAGACTCAATTTAAATCCACCTTCTGCAGAAGGCCTTTTCTAGTCCCACCAGCTGCTCTATATCTATATAGTTACTTGCTTCTTGTCTCCTTCATTAAAATACTAGCTCCTTGAGCACAGACAGGGGCTACATGCTTTGCCTTTCTCTTAATCCCCAGCCCTTTACCATATTGCTAAGAGACAACTAGGTGGTGCATTGATTGAAGGAAAACTGGAATTGGGAAGGTGAATTCAAATCTGGCCTCAGGTACTTACAAGCTGTGTGTCCCAGGGCAAGTCACTTAACCTCTGTCAGCCTCATCTATAAAATGGGGGAGAATAATGGCACCTCCACCCCAGGGTTGTTGTGAGGGTAGAAGGAGGTAATATTTTTAAAGTGCTTTGCAAACCTTAAAGTGTTATATAAATGTTGCCTGTTCAGTCATTTTCAGTCATGCCAGACTCTTTATGACCCCATTTGGAGTTTTCTCCATTCCTTTCTTTCTTTTAAAATAGTATTTTATTTTTTCCCAATTATATGTAAACACAATTTTTAACATTCATTTTT
The DNA here is from genome assembly GCF_019393635.1 of Dromiciops gliroides. NCBI lineage: Eukaryota > Metazoa > Chordata > Mammalia > Microbiotheria > Microbiotheriidae > Dromiciops > Dromiciops gliroides. Next base: position 104,773,289 of record NC_057865.1, on the reverse strand, counting down.
ACAAAATTTTGAGTTCCAAATTTTTCTCCTTTCCTCCCTTCCATTCTTCCTAAAACAGTAAGCAATTTGATATAGGTTGTATATGTGTAATCATGTAAAATATATTTCCATATTAATCATAGTTGTGATAGAAGAAATAGACCTAAAGGAAAAAAAAATGAAAAAATAAAGTGAAAATTGTATGCTTCTATCTGCATTCAGAGTCTGTCAGTTCTTTCTCCAGATGTAGATAGCATTTTTCATTGTGAGTCCTATGTAATTGTCTTGGATTATTGTACTGCTGAGAAGAGCTAATTCATTTATATTTGATTATCACACAACGTTACTGTTACTGTGTACAGTGTTCTCTTGGTTCTGCTCATTTCACTTCGTATCAGTTCGTATAAGTCTTTACAGATTTTTCTGAAATCCACCTGCTCTTCATTTCTGATTAAAGAATAGTATTGCATTACATGAAAACACCACAGCTTGTTCAGCCATTCTCCAATTGATGGGCATCCCCTCGATTTTCAGTTTTTTGAACATTTCTTTCAATAGCTCATTTTGCACATGAGGAAACTGAAGCAAACAGAGTTAAATGACTTGTCCAGGATCACACTGCTGGTAAGTATCTGAGCCCAGATTTGAACTCAGGAAGATGAGACTTCCTGACTCCAGGCTGGGCATTCCGTCCATTGCACCACCTAGCTGTCCTTGTCTGGAGTAGCATAGCCTCAATACAGATAGGTGTTCAGTGAATGATTTTGTTGAATTGTATTAGACTTTGTGGGTGTCTTTAACATCTGCCATGGTACTACATGCAAGATGTTGCATTTGCCATAAATGAGTTAATCTAAAATGATAAGCACAGCCATATGTTTCTCTACTCTTTCCTTCCATGCAAGCACTGGAATAAAGCCTGCTGCCAACAACTTGGAAATGGGGCAAGAGAGGGCAATGCATTCATTTCACAAGTATATGGATGCCACCTAGTGGTAGCGGAGCTTAATAGCTTTTTTCTGACTGATTCTAATATTAAACTTTCACAGAAATAAACTTCTGCAGAATAACACAAATGTTTAACATGAAAGCTAATATGCATAGCCCACATGTAAAAATAAACCAAGGGATGGTTCGTTTCCATAGCATCTTCTCTTCATCTTTCACTTTTTGTACCCTTTTTTTTTTCTTGATTCTTGATCATTGAAGACATTGTATGGGTGTGATCTCATGTAAGTCAACCTCCCTTGGCCTCAGTTTCTTCCCCTTGGTTTTTCACCTGTAAATCTTCTACCAGATTTTATAAACTTCTAACAGACTTTGTAAACAAAGTTCTGAAGCTTCCTACATGTTTTTGCAGTTGTTCCTACTGATTCTGAGAGATTTTAACATTAGATGCATGGGTATATTTGGCAGCTCTGTAGTCTGATTTGGAAGACAGAGAATCTTCGGCTGAGCTGGTCAAGAGGGGGTGTGCTGGAATCCTTTCTGTGCCCTTCGGCTCCTGGGAGAATTTTTTAGAGGAAGTGCCACAGCAGCTCCCACCAGTTGTAATTAAAGGACTTACACTGGAAAACTGAAGGTATTAGATGTGTCCTTCATGTCTCCAGCATGTAAAGTTGCAGGATCCCTGCTATAAGTTTCACTTGATCTATTACTTTCAGTGGATTCTCTAACTGAACTGCAGTTTTACTATTTTACATCTCTGTTCTTAGTTTAGATCAGTTAAGTGGGTTGGTTGTTTTCAAACTGGAAGGAAAATATATCCACTTTAGAAAAATAAACATAAAAATATATGACATCTTCATTTTTTTAGTGTGGGGTTAGGGGTATAGAGAAGGGGAGAAGAAGGAAGAGAAGAATCAAAAACTATGTACTCCACATTTTTAGATGAATGAATTCAGCCTTGGAACTCAGCATCTTCAAATGCAAGATAGTTTTCTTGTGTAGGGGGCTAATTGGAAGAGTCTGCTGATGGATATTGGTGGTGAGTCTTTGTTTGGGACTTTTTTTATCTTCTTGGGGAGGCAATGAACAGTCTACCTCCAGGATGATAGGTTTTACAGATAGGGGCTGTCCCTTGGATAAATTGGTTGGCTTGCACTCTTGTGCCTGGAGCTAGCTCTTTGCACTGAATTGTACAAGGCAGCCTACAGATCTTTCTATCCTGTAGCCTTTGGGTGGAGCTAGGATCATCTGTGGGTCCTGAGGTAGAGGTAGGGGTAGAGGGGGCCATTCATGACTGTCTTGGAGTTTGGCACTCAGGAACCACGTCCTCGGCACTGGGGCAGCTGAGAGGGAAACCACATCAGCAGGTACCTCAGAGATGAAAGATCTTGATCTAAGAGATGGCAGTAGGAGAGATAATGGTGCTATCCATACATCTACTCTCCACCAATCCAACAAATATTTATTTTTGTGCCTACTATGCACCAGACACTGTGCTAAGCATTGAGGCTACAGTTAATAGAAAAACAGTCCCTCCCCTCAAGGAGCTTACAGTCTAAAGGGGGAGACAACACACAAAAGGGGTCAGGAAAGAGGGGGAGAGGAAGCCATGGAGAGGGGAATGATTCTTGAACCTCGACTTCTGTAGAAGTATTGTTGAGAATTCCTCTTCTGGGACTGCCTCTCTAGCCACTCCACATTTGAGGATTCCAGAATCTAACTTCATGTTGGAGAAGGGCAAGTTCTCATTAGTGCCTGGGAAAACCCAGTCTTGCAATCTAGCTTTCCAGTAAGAGAAGGGGGGATTTTTTTCTGGGCAGATCTCACCTCAGGTATTGCTCTCTAGTAATGTTACATTTGACAATCCATGAAAATGAGTTGAGAGAGAGAGAGAGAGAGAGAGAGAGAGAGAGAGAGAGAGAGAGAGAGAGAGAGAGAGAGAGAGAGAGAGAGGAGCAAGGGACTTGGACTTCAGCACCCCCACCATTACCGTGAGACACTAAGAACAAGGGTTACCTGTCTTATAGCCCCAACTATGCTTTCTTCTCTTCCCCCTTGGTATCTGTGGGGTGAAAGGTAGGACTCATCGAAATGCTGGGGTGTTATTTTTCAGAAAACAAAGATGCTACATGTGATCATTTTTTTTTTTACATGTGATCATTTAACCAGATGAGAATATATCCAGATTGTTCAGTAGGTGTGGATGAGGTTTGTAACTAGGCTTTAGGTTAAATGAGAAAAAAACCATTGGATGACCTGTAGTGAGCTAAATTGGAGGTTTGTTTGGATTAGTTGAGGGACTTGTTCTTGCCCTAAAGGGCTTATATAAAAGCAGACAGCTAGATGGAATAAGGTATTTGAGCATCTGCTAGTGGGAGAGAAACTTTGAGCTAAATGTCTGAGAGGGAAATGCTTGGAGTAGGAATGGGGATTGGCACCTTGGCCTTAGCCTCAACCTAGCTCTGTCCTCCTGGGACTAGGGATGACAACTGCTGTCAGTTGTCTACAGTAGGTGAGGATAGACTGGACTAGATACAGCAAGGAAGGTCAATCACAAGAGTCTACAAGGAGCCCAGCAGATAAGTTTTATTATACCTTAATGGTAGTATCTTGAGGATTCTAGAAAAGGGACCTCTAGCAGCTATGAGTAGCTGTGTGTCAAATGTGATCACTATGCTTGTGCCCACTTTCTCCTGGGCTCTATGTGTATTTGTCAGAGTGTATCAGACTTCTGGGAGGATTATTTTGCACCAACTTTGTCACTATAGAAAATATGTTTCTAAAAGATAATTCGGTGTGGCAGATTAATATAAATTGATAGTCATGGGGGAGGAACCACCCAGGTTGCTGCTAATGAACTATGTAACATTTAAAGGATACCACCTACCCCTTAGTTAGTGATACCCTTAATACTTTTAGAATACCCTTAGATACCCTGTGAACCCTGAAGGGAGATGTAGTAGCTACCCCCTGGAGGACCCAGCCTGTATGTGGAATTCTAGATAATAGCTCCAGAGCATGTGTTACTCTAGCCACCAAAGATTAAAACTGGGAGACAGAAGGAATGCCTACTTTCAACTAGAGTAAAATTTTTCTGTTATTTTTTTTTCTGGGGCAATGAGGGTTAAGTGACTTGCCCAAGGTCACACAGCTAGTGTCAAGCATCTGAGGTCGGATTTGAACTCAGGTCCTTCTGAATTCAGGTCTGGTGCTTTATTCACTGTGCCACCTAGCTGCCCTAGTAAAATTTTTAATAGAGAGGCTAACTCCTGTGACTAGCGTATACCAAGGCAAACACTCTCTTAATGGAATTTAGATCTCTCTTTCCTCAAAGGGGGCCAGGGGCAGCTAGGTGGTACAGTGGATAGAGCACCCACCCTGGAGTCAGGAGTACCTGAGTTCAAATCTGGCCTCAGACACTTAACACTTACTAGCTGTGTGACCCTGGGCAAGTCACTTAACCCCAACTGCCTCACTAAAAAAAGGGGGGGGGCAGTTCTCCAGATTTAAATCTCCTTCTTCCTAAAAGGAAGGAAATCAGAGAAAGACAATGTCTGTGAAAATTAAAAGAAAGGTTTTTATTAAGCAGGGAAGAAAATCTAACATGATCATGGGTGCTGTCCAGCCTATTGCTAAATAGGATGCTATGCAGTAGATCATAGGGGTTTATATACAGTTTAAAGAAAGGCAGGTAAGGAATTAGGAGGAAAGGTGGGCTTAAAAAGACCCACTCCCAAAGGGAAAGGGTGTGTGAGGAATTCCAGGGGTGGAGGATGTGGCCTTTGATATATAATCAAAAGGCATTCTTGGTGATAGTTTAGTTCAAGACTTGATTTAGATCTCTTCAAAAAGAAAAAGGATTATTCCAAAATTAGGGAATCTCCTGCATCCAGAGAAGTCTTTGATTAGCTTCAGCTACTGATTCCCTGCAGTCCAGAGGTTTATTCTTGGTTCTGCAAAGGATTGTTAGTGTGTTACACAATGAAGCCAATCCTCATACAATTGTTCTGGTTACCTGGATAATTGGGGGATTCAAATAAATTAAGGTACCCATTTTCACAGGTGGCACAGTGGATAGAGCACCCTGCCTGGAGTCTGGAAGAACTAAGTTCTATTCAGCCTCAGACCCTTAGTAGCTGTGTGACCCTGGGCAAATCAGCTTAACCCTGTTTGCCTCAGTTCCTCATCTGTAAAATCAGCCGGAGAAGGAAATGGCAAAACACTCCAGTGTCTTTGCTAAGAAAACCTCAAATTGGGTCACAAAGAGTCAGACATAACTGTAAATGACTGAACAACACAACAACAAAGATGCAAAGAGCTTTGGCAAAGCAATCATACAGACCTTGAGGAAAAAAACAAAAAAAGCTGAGAAGGCTTCTCCTCCTCCCTTGCCTCATATTGAGACAGTTTAATGTGAGAAGGGCTGATGATTTTCTGAAAGAACTGTAGAAAGCCTTGGAGTTAAATTTTTTTGTTGGGCAGTTGGGGTTAAGTGACTTGCCCAGGGTCACACAGCTAGTAAGTGTCAAGTGTCTGAGGCCGAATTTGAACTCAGGTCCTCCTGAATCCAGGGCCAGTGCTCTATCCACTGCGCCACGAAGTTGCCCCGGAATTAAATTTTAAAAAATATTTTATTTATTTTATTTTTAATTTATAGACTAAAACTAGCATTTCCATAACATAGTATAATAAAGATGATTGCACATGAAACTGCAAATTTATTATGCACAACTTGCTGTTCCTTTTAAATCTATAATAAAGTTATCACGTAAATGTCTTTAAAGGTAGAGCACTCGGGGCAGCTGGATGGCACAGTGGATAGCGCACCAGCCTTGGATTCAGGAGTACCTGAGTTCAAATCCGGCCTCAGACACTTACTAGCTGTGTGACCCTGGGCAAGTCACTTAACCCCAATTGCCCTGCCAAAAAAAAAAAAAAGGTAGAGCGCTCTTCTTAAAATGGAGAAATAGTCCTCCATCTGAGCATCTCAGAATATGGGAATGGAAGGAAGAGCTAGATCTCATGGCTGTGGGAGTAGTGACAGGATGTGTGGCAGAGACAACATGTTTGGGAGAGGCCACAGAGAGACTGTTCCCAGTGGAGAACAGAAGGAAGGAGCCCTGGGAGAACCAAAGAGTTCTTCCTGCAACACAGGTCTGATCATATCACTTCCCTGCTCAATAAACTCTAGGGAATCCAGGATCAGAGACAAACTCCTCTACTGGGCATTTAAAACCCTTTACAACCTAGCTCCAACCTCTTGACATCTAGTCTGTCTTTCTGGAAATTCACACAGGAGAATATAATAATAACAATAATAATAATGTAGTGTTCATACAGCAGCTTTGTTTACAAAACACTTTACACATATCACATTTGACTCACAACAACACTGTAAAATAAGTGCTACTATCATTTCCATTTTACAGATGAAAAAAATTGAGGCTGAGAGCATTTAAGTGACTTGCCCAGAAAATGTCTAAAGCAGGATCTGAACTCAGGTCTTCCTGACACCCAATACAGGACTCTTATCTATTATGTCCCTACCTCCATACTTTTGCCCAGCTCCAACATCTCAGTTCTGACTCGGCTGCACTACTGTGGGACTTCTCTGAGTTCACCTTGCCTCAAGAAACTCATTATTGGGATAAACTCATCATCCTGTAAGGTCTCATCCCTACCCTTAGCCTCTTGGATTGGAGGGTGGGGCCATGAACTTCAAAACTCCCTTTTAAGGAAGAAAGTCCAGTTCCTACATCTCCTTTCTCACCAGGTTGTATCACATTGGAACTACTCTACCACGGCCTGCAGGTACTTTCCGGTTCCCCACTTTCTCACTTTTCAGCTTCCTTTTGTGTGCGCGTCTTCCGCCATCACAGTCCTTGAGGTCAGGAACTATTTTTGTTTGTTTGTTTTGTCTTTCTATCCTCTGTGCCTAGCATAGTGCCCAGTAAATAGTGGGCGATTAATAAATGTTTATTGACGGGGGCAGCTAGGTGGCGAAGTGGATAGAGCACCTACCCTGGATTCAGGAAACCCGAGTTCAAATGACAGACACTTGACACTTACTAGCTGTGTGACCCTGGGCAAGTCACTTAACCCCCATAACCGCGCAAAACCCAACAAACAAAAAGACCTACTAAGATACTTTATAATCCCCTCACCAGGTCTTCCAGGGAATCTTCAACTCAGTGATTCCTGATGCGCTTTGCTCATCCCACCCTACCACGCGCTGGGGCGAAAGTCACCGTTCAGGTTTGGAAGAGGATACCAAGGGGATCCATTCATGTCTGCAGTTAAGACACATTTGCTTATTTTATGTTTCGGGTTCCAGTTGTCCTTGCCTTAATAGCGTGGCGACGTTTGCCTCATCTTGAATACAAGCGAGAACTTCTAAACGTTAAGGTGAGTTGGTTGGTGTGTTAAGATCTGAAATTAAATGACCGCGGTAAACCTTGGCAGGTTCCTTCCGCGGGGCCGTGGACTCCTGAAAGGAGCCACTGCAGGTAGCCCTGGCGGGCTGCATCTCCCCCCTGCCCCCTCCCAGTAAATCTGCGCCCACAGAGCTTTGCTCTGACTCGCGAGGCAGAGACAGGTAGAAGTGACTCCACTTTCTAGGCTTCTGCCGCTTTAAGGGGGCCGGGCTCTCGTCTGTTCCCGGAAGTCCTTCCCAGCCGCAGCACGGCCGTGGTTTGGTTTGTTTTCCCGGGGTCCTCAGGCTTTGGTCTCCGAGACAGCGGTGCTGGCCCTGGAGAGCCCGTGCTGGCCATCCCAGAGCAGTGAGAGTCAGGGCAGGGCAGCTGCTCAGGGTCAGAGGGATGCCAGCTCGCCCTTGGGGACCAAGGAGACGTGCAGCCGGGCAGGGAAATTGATCGGATGGGGCAGGCTGTCAGCTGGGTGAAATGTAACCAGCGTGGGATGGTGAGGCCATCGCCAACCAGGCCAGGGAGATTCATTCAAGAGGTGAAGTGCTAGGGCGGACGCTGACCGCTCCCTTTAGCCTGCCGGGGCTCCCTTAGCTTGTGGGTTTCCCAGCTAGGAGTCTACACTGACTGCCCTGCCTAGAGGGGGGAAAGGGGAAGAGAATCTGAAGGTTCGACTTGGCCCCCACCTGGGTAGAGGAGCAAGCGGGAATCCATACTCTTTCTTGGCGGGGGTGCGCCTGACGTTCACAACTACATGGGGGTTGGGGGGGGGGATCCGTCTAACTATGATCACTTAGTTCTGGTCATCTAATTTCCCCTCAAGATGGAAACCGACGTCGAATAACAGTTACTCCTTGATAGCCCAGGGAAGCTGGGTATCCCGGGCATTCAGGAAGGAAAAGAATTGAGACCACTGGCCTTTGTTTGCAGGGTCATCATGATCCCTTGGAGATTCTCCATCAGGACTTACCTGTCTCACCTAAGGCGCTTTGAAGTCAGGCAGAACCCTTGTTTGCTTAGATGGAGATACAGAGAGGTCATCTACCAACCCAGTTCCAGAATCTGCTGGCTTCTTTGGGGCACCCTACCCAAACTCGTTTTGACTTCAGGAGGAATCGTTACGGTGTCCCCTGGAAGCCGGGGTCAGAGAAGTACATCTAAGAGTACCCCTGAGGCAGTCAGGTTGGCAGGCAACATTCCCAAAGCTGGGTTCGTGAATTGCCTTTTACTGAACGTTGCCTTTGGCCTCCGAATCTGGTTCCGGGCCTGTGTTCTGCTGGTGAAATTCACCCCTCTTCTTCTGCTCTACCCTTTCACCTACCTGGTTCCCAACTTCTACACCCCCTGGTTGAATTGGCTTCTGATGGCTACGGAGTCCTCTGGTCCCACTTACATCAAACTGGGCCAGTGGGCAAGCACAAGGCGGGATCTTTTCTCCGAAGAGTTTTGCACCAAGTTCTCCCGGCTGCACGTTCAGGTGGCTCCCCACACGTGGGCTCACACTCAGCACTTGCTCCAAAAGGTCTTTGGGAACGAGTGGGGGCGAGCCCTTCACTTTGAGAGTCAGGAGCCAGTGGGCTCAGGCTGTGTGGCCCAAGTGTACAAAGCTTATGTTGACACTGCCTTCCTTGACCATGCCTGCTTCCAGAAACTTGTCGAGGCCTCCAGGGGGACCTCCTCTTTTGAAGCCTGGGAGGTGGCAGGGCTGGGGAGGCTCTTAGGGTATTTTTGGAACGGGCAGAAGCTTAAAGAGACATTGACAGAACAAGCTTTTACAGATCTACTTCTCCCCATGTCCTACCTGACCGCATCAAAACGGGACACATCCCTCACCCCATCTGCTGACTGTCGGCATGGGCCAAAACACCTCATCCCAGCAGCTATTAAAGTAAGTTCATGCTTTTCTGCTGAGTTTACATCCCCTGCCTAACTGGGTCCTTTTCCTCCTCCAAAACTACTGAACAGTTACCCTTTCTGACAAATTCCTAGATTAGTTCTCACTTGCACGCCAAGGTCTGCTCCTGCAATCCCCTCTACTCACTTCTGTGGTTCAAACGTATTTTTGTCAAATGCATGCACGACGCCATCACTTATAGATTTAATTGGTTACTTAGACCTATAGAATACTATCGATGTAAGGGGCCATACATATCATCTGTTGTAATCCTCCTAGTTTGATATATGGGGAAACTGAAGTTACTTGTCTAATTGGTCTCCCTCAGTTCTCTGAATAGGAAGATCAAAGTGCTCTTCTGTGGTTTTGGAGAAAATTGCATTGGAAATACTAACAGAAGCCATGATCAACTAAGCACCCGGGGGACCTGGAACCCAGCTTCTGCTTAGCCCTGGTCCAGTATTATAATCGTTGCTGGCCAATAAAGCACATCTCAGCCACAGGTCGAAGCACTGAGAGCAGAGAGATCCCTACTGGAATTCCTGTCTTTTGCCTTGTGTGGTGCCAGGCTAGTTTCATGAACCTTGTTGGCCTTCCATGTAACTGGGCTGGAGGTACCCTGCCCCCAGTCACTTCTGCTCCTTTTTCCACCTAGGTGCTACATCCTGGGCTCCTTGCCCAAGTACAGGTGGACTTGGTACTGATGAAGACAGGCAGTCGCATCCTTGGGCTCATCCCAGGAATCAAGTGGCTCAGCTTGACAGAGATAGTAGAAGAGTTTGAGAAGCTCATGGTCCAACAGGTGAGCACATCAGGGGCTTCCCCTACTGTAGAGCAGTCAGGGAAAGTGTCAGTGTAGTAGGCTGGATGTCTCATATGACCAGCAAGTCAGAGTACAGTCTGTGTCCCCTAGAGAATGGCTTAAAGACCAATCTCTGGCCTGTTTGTTAAAAGCTTTTTCTTTTTTTGTGTGGGGCAATGAAGGTTACCCAGCTAGTAAGTGTCAAGTGTCTGAGGCCGGATTTGAACTCAGGTCCTCCTGAATCCAGGGTCGGTGCTTTATCCACTGTGCCACCTAGATGCCTACTCTGTCTTGCCTGGAGGTTGTCCAAGGCATGGAGGAGGATAGAATGTTGTGTATTAAGAACAAATGAGAAAAAAAAAATGTGAAAAAGAACAAACAGGGGCAGCTAGGTGGAGTGGCTTCATAGATTCCCTAGCTTTCTTCAGGTTCAGTCTCTCACTGGAGGTCTTTTCCAGCCTTCCCAGGAGTGAGTGGTCTCTCTCTTGAAATTGCTTTTGTGAGAAAGTAATCATCAATAATGGATTTCTTGGGGGACCCAGAGATCAATCCTTCCCCCTCCCAGAAAGTCCCATTCTCCTAGTCTGGGACAAATCCAAGGGAACAAAAGAAATGGAGATAGACTCTTTTGTCTAGCTCTGTGAAGGATTGATGGGATCAAATGGGATCCAACCACACCTAGATACTGGATTTCCACCTTTGCCCTTCATTGAGGGCATTCTTCTCCCTGGTGTCATCTGTAGAGTTCATTTTAATGTAGACCACCCTCAGATCATATCAACCAATGGAACTGAATGATCTTAACCAATTAGCTTTGATCAATCTATCATGACCCTCTTCTATCAAAAGAGGAAAAAATTGGAAGAGGCTGGGAGCTCTCTCTTGGCTTGGGCTCTTGGCTTGGCTCTCTCTCTTAGGATAGTGTAGGTCTTGTGAACTCTCTTAGGTCTCCTTGAGACCGTGTGCTGGGGCTAACTGGCATGCTGAAGCTCTCTCCCTGCTTTCTCTACCATTTGGCCTTGAGACCAAGTTAGAGAGACTCATGGTCAATCCTTTACTTTGTATATCATAATATTAATAAAATAATAATATGCTCACCACCCAAACTGGTGCAATAGCAATTAATTAAAAAAACAGTTTCAGCTAATTATTAAAAAACACACTTTGTATCATCTTGCAAGACAGAAGACCTGTGACCCAAGGACCTAGGGTAGTCCATACAACATGAGAAGATAAGGATCTGCTGTTTGGGTAGAGTGCAGTTTCTCTGTCTGTGGAGAGCAGGAGGGCCACATCTGTGAGTGCACTCTCTTTCACTCTCCTAGCTCCAAGTGGAGTATTGATCTTGAATTATAATCGATCTACACATTGTCCTCCCCTAGGATAACACAAGCTCCTTGAGGGTAGGGCCTTTCTCAGGGACTGCTTCATTTTTGTCTTTGTTCCCCTGGTATCTAGCACAGTGCCTGGTGCATACAAGATGCTTAATAAATGTTCATGGAATTTAACTGAATCGATGGAAGCACAACCAACAAATTCATATGCACTGTTTTGTTTTGCTTACTGCCACCAGAGCTAATCCTTTGAGTAGTTAAATGCAGGACAGCTAGGTGGCCCAGTGGATAGAATGCTAAACCTGGAATCAAGAAGACCCAAGTTCAAATTCAGCCTCACATGCTTACTACCTTTGTGACCCTGGGCAAGTCACTTCACCTTGTTTGCTTCCATTTCCTCATTTGTAAAATGAGCTGGAGAAGGCAAACCATTCTAGTATCTCTGCCAAGAAAACCTCCAATGGAGTCATGAAGAGTCAGGCATGACTGAAATGACTCAACAACAATCGTAACAAAAGTTAAATGCAATGTTTGAGGGAATCAGGAAAGGCTTTTCTGTAGGAAATAGTGCTTGAATGGCATCTTGAAAGATGCCGTGAGGTGGAGGTGAATGCATTTTGGGCATGGAGTACAGCTAATGCATAGTAATGGGAGATGGAGTTGTGTTTGAGGAACTGCAAGAAAGCCAGTAGGATGGCATTGCAGAGAGAGAGTATGAGAGAGAGAGAGAGAGTGTGTGTGTGTGTGTGTGTGTGTGTGTGTGTGTGTGTGTGTACACGTGTACAGGAGTACTGACCAATGAGATTGGGAGAGAGGTGGGGGCCATTATGAAGGGCTTCAGAAGCTAAACAAAGTGCTAGGTGTGGCCCTCCTCTCTACTCCCACCTTCATCTCTCATCTTTTCTCTTTGTACAGATTGACTTGCGTTATGAAGCCCGGAATCTAGAGTGCTTCCAACACAATTTCCTGGATGTGAATTTTGTCAGGTTCCCTACCCCTCTGCAGCCCTTTGTCACCAGAGATGTTCTGGTGGAAACATTTGAAGTAAGAATGAAAGGAAGTAACTATATATACAACCCAGAATGTGTGTGTGCGTGTTTTCACTAAGGCCAGTGTTCATCCCTGAGAGCTAGGGGCAGCACAGTCTAGGGATAAAATGGCTGGGCCTGGCAGTCACTTTGGATCTGGGCTATGACACGTACTGTCTCAGGTGATCGTGGGCAAATAAGTATTCAGAGCTCCTCTCTCGGCCCCAGAAAGGCAGATTTACCTTCATATAAGGAAGCCTTTCCAATAACTGGAGCTGTTCAGAATGGGGTGCTTCAGAAGGTAGTAGATTTCCCCTTGTCTAAGGTCTTTAAGCGAAGGCTGGATATTAGGAAGATATATGTTGGAGAGAGTGATCCTGTTCAGGTATAGGTTAGACAAGGTGGCTTCTGAGATCTGTGCTTCCTGTGGGGAATGTCTTAAGTTTGGGAGTGTGATGTGGTTGGAGAGAGTTAGGAGGACATGGAACCAGGCAAGACTGGGATTGAAATATCAGCTCTGATGTTAATTGTCTGACCATGGACAAGTCATTTAACCTTGCTGAACCTCAGTTTTGTCATCTATAAAATGGGCATGATACCTGTAGTACCTGCTTTGTTGGGTTTTTATAAGGATCAAACGATGTAATGCTCATAAAGTCTCTTTTGTCATAATGAAAATCAATGGCTATCATAATTTTTATTGCCATCATTGGAAATGAGATGTCCCACCATGTGTCCCTGTCAAAGACAGAATGCTGACTGGGCTGTATGGATCCAGGATTATTGGTCTGAGCCCAATGTGACACAGGTTCATTATATCCCACGATCTCTCTTTCCATACAGTCTTTGTAAATATAAAGCCCAACCTAGGTGAGTGAAACTTCTGCTGGGAAAGCAATCTTGACATGTTAATTGGGGAAGGAGTAGACTATAAAAAGATTCCCTTTTCAAGGTAGGGGCATCACACTCACATGTTTTCCTCTCTCCTTTCAGGAGAGTGTGCCTGTGTCCTGTTATCAGAAGTCAGAGATTCCTACGAAGCTGAAGGGGAAGATAGCGAAGCTGGGGATAGACATGCTTCTGAAGATGGTAAGAACTGGGTTGGGAAGAACTGAAGATGCTGAGGACTGGGCAAAATCCCAGAACTCTGCTGCCTCTTGGGAGAATGGATGAGGAAATGTGCCCGGGCTGAGATGAAAAGGGAGTGACATCTACCACTGATGAACCAATGTCAGAACCTGAGGATGAGGGAGTGATCATTGACACCATTAAAGGATCCCTCGCCTTCTGCAAAGTTTCACCACTTGGCCCCTGGTGGTTTCTGTTGTCAGTCTCTGTTGGAAGGGGGGCTGCTCCATGACCTTCTAGGTCCCCTTGTAATCCTAGAAGACCCCACTGCCTCACAGCAGGTGCCTAAATTTTTGCTTTCCCCCTCCCCCATGGTTTCAATGACTTTTCTCTATCCTGGAGGACTCAATTATATTCCTCTTTGCCCATCAGCGGACTGCCCGTGTGGTGCCCTCAATGTCATCTCTCCCACTACCCACAAATGCAAATGAAGGGGAGTGGCCCAAGTGTAATTTTTAAGATTATAGTTAGTTGAGTACCATTAACTGGAATATTCAAAAGGAAGATAGGTTAGAATCAGTGAAAAGTTTAAATTATGAGATGTTTTAAATAAGTTCTATTACTTTTAAGCATGTGTAATTATGAGAAGGTTAACAATGTGCTACCAAATTTTTCAAGGTGATGTAGGATTTGTGTTGTTTTAATGAATGGATAAGAATCATTTGTAATTGGCATATTATTAGTTCCACTCAACAAGTTCAAATAAGTGCTGATAGAGTGCTTTAACACAATTATGGGTTAAATAGTCCCTTATTTCGTTTATAGTCTTATTTTATTTTATTTTATTTCTACATAAAAATCAAAACTAAGCTCAACTCTGACAGTCCTTATCCTTATCACAGATGTTTTATTGATGGGGTCCTAATTAATGAGACTTCATGGTATTTGTTGTTAGAAGCAGCGTGGAGTTGGCCTGGGAGTCAGAAGTCCTGGGTTTAAGCCCCATCTCTGAAACCCTGGCAAGTGACTTAATCTCTCAATGTCCCAGACAACACAAGGTGAAGACAAAATGGTAATCTTCGTTAATGGTTTCATTAGGAGTTGCTTTACACCAATGAAATCGCAGATCTAGTCCAAAAAAATCATATTTTTATATATACCGTTAATGCGGATGATTGACAATTGAGCACAAGTCTAAAAGAATTTTCCCTTCAGCAGTGAGAAGGCGGTGGGACTTGCCTATTCATGATGTGGATTTCTTTCCAGGTATTTGTTGACAATTTTGTCCATGCTGACCTACACCCTGGGAACATCTTGGTCCAGGGTGCAGACTTTCCTAAGGAGAGTCAAGTGGGCCAGAGGATGCTGGGGAACATGTATGACACCCTGATGTCAGAAGTACGACCTACTTCTTCCCCACTGAGGCTGGTCCTGCTGGATGCAGGTATAGTGGCGGGGCTGCAGGTGGCCGACCTGGAGAATTTCCGGGCAGTCTTCACAGCAGTGGCCATGGGGCAGGTGAGACTTACGATGGAGTGGTCATGCAGAGGGTCTGGCCACTGTTTTTCTTCCAAGAGTTGAGGATTCTCAAAGTCTGCTGCCATTCAGCTTGTAATGCTTATCAGTGTCTACTTAACCTTTGTTTGCCTCAGTTTCTTCATCTGTAAAATGGGGATAATTATGGTACCAACCTCCCAGGGTTGTTGTGAGGCTCAAATGAGATAATATTGGCAGAGCATTTAGCACAAATGCTTGTTCCTTTCCTTCTCCTTCTCCTTCTCCCCCAACCAGAATTACATATCCAGTGACTATCAGAGGACTTTATCAGATGTTCTTCCTGACTTCAAATAAATCAACTGCTTCCCCCATGTTATATAGCTTCTCAAACCATTCTATATACAAAACATTAGTTACTCTATAAATTTTTACCAGTGGCATATGTTTTCCCAAGTAGGGACGGGAACAGAGAAATCGTTCTTCCCTCCAAGGACATGGATGCTAAGCATGTGGCATCCTGCCTGGTCCCACTGGCTGCTTGGGCTTTTTGTAACAAACCTCTGGTGGTTTATGCGTGGTTTGGGGACATAAAGTTGAAAAAGACTGGGCATCTAAAAATAGAATTATATTTGAAGTAGGGTGAGAGAATAGGACTGCCAAGGAAATTTAGCCAGAGCTGTCTAAATGTCTTTACCAACTGATCATCTAACAAAGTTTTTCAAGTAATAGAATTGCCCAGAGGACTTTATATAGGATGTAGGAGTTAGGCTAATGGCTGACCCTCTGTGACCCATTGGGCTCTTCTTGGCAAAGATACTGGAGTGGTTTGCCATTTCCTTCTCCAGCACATTTTACAGAGGCAAACAGGATGATTTGCCCAGGAACACATATTTAGTAAGTGTGAGGCTGGAGTTGAACTCAGGTCTTCTTGACTCTAGGCTGGCCGCTTTATCCCCTGCACCACCTAGCTGCCCTTGGGCAGTTAAGGTTACCTCAGTTATATCCTGGATTCCTAGAATGTGTCTGAGGGCCAGTAGGGGGAAGGTGAAGTGCTCATAGAAGAGATAGGTGAGATGCAATGTGACGTAGTAGAGTACTGGACTTGGAGTCAGGAAGACCTGGGTTTAAATCTTAGCCAGACAATTATTAGCTCTATGGATTTGGGGAAGTCGTTTAACCTCCTCTGCCTCAGTTCCCTCATCTCTTAAATAGGAGGTGCAACAGAACAGCCTGTTTAAAGTCCCTTCCAGCTCTAAATCTCTGTCCCTATAGTAGTGAGTAGCGTGCCCCCAGCCTCCCAGTGACCCTCCTCCTGAGGCCAAGCCCTCGGCTGAATAGCATTTACAAGCTTTCTCTTTACTCCTGGTCTTCAGGGTGAAAGAGTGGCCGAGCTCATCTTGCATCATTCGAGGGCCAATGAGTGCCAGGATGTGGAGAGATTCAAAACCGAGATGGCTGTGCTAGTGACCCAGGCCAGGAAGAACACCATTACCCTTGAAAAGGTAGGTGGGCCGTGACAGGGGCCTGGTTATTGCTCTCCTCTGCTGCTGTGGCCAATCCCAATTAGAGAGCTGTGGAGCAGAGATGTTTCTGACCCAACGACTGTGTGGTCTTTGAAGGCAGACGAATCCAATCTAACCCAATAAGCGTTTTAAGCACCTCCCATTTGTAAGGCAGTATGCTAGGATAAAACAAAAGAATGTTCCCTCAGGAAGCTTATGTTCTAGGGGTAGGGGACGGGGAAGGTACATAAAATAAAGGAGATAAGAAGTATCTGTGTTTTTTTGTTTGTTTGTTTTGGTGAGGCAATTGGGGTTAAGTGACTTGCCCAGGATCACACAGCTAGTAAGTGTCAAGTGTCTGAGGCCAGGTTTGAACTCAGATCCTCCTGAATCCAGGGCCGGTGCTTTATCCACTGCACCACCTAGCTGCCCCCTGTGTTTTTCTTCTTTAAGTCTTCCAGCCATAGGTTAGCCCATTAAGGCAAATGGCTCTCAAAAAAGTGTGATCTCCCAAGGTCCACATGGGTGGGTCTCTTGGAGACAGAATGTTATAACTGACTGAAATCTGGCATCAGGCAACTTGAGTTCAAATCCCACTTCTGATACTTACTGCATGGGGCACCTTGAGCAAGGATGTTCCTGGGTTGTAGTTTGCTTATCTTTTAAGTTGGGGGGGGGGGGGTTGGGCTAGATGGCTTTTTTTTTTGGTGAAGCAATTGGGGTTAAGTGACTTGCCCAGGGTCACACAGCTAGTGTTAAGTGTCTGAGACTGGATTTGAACTCAGGTCCTCCTGACTCCAGGGCGAGTGCTCTATCCACTGAGCCACCTAGCTGCCCCGGGCTAGATGGCTTCTAGACCTACCATCTGATATTGATAATGAGTAAGTTAACAGTTCATTTAAATTATGTGAGAAAATGACCCCAGGTCAGCTCTGGATATCCACTTGAAAGTAGGGCCAGTCTTTTCATTCATTCTAGTGGCTTTTTGCTGTTTTCGCTCTGATGAGGAATGGATGGAGGTGATCTATGGGGTCTTTTGCTCTGAAGAAAGAAAGGATCCTTAGATGGAACAGTTTTAAGATCCTTCCCCTCTGGGGCAGCTCGGTGGCGCAGTGGATAAAGCACTGGCCCTGGATTCAGGAGTACCTGAGTTCAAATGCGGCCTCAGACACTTGATACTTACCAGCTGTGTGACCCTGAGCAAGTCACTTAACCCCCATTGCTCCGCAAAACAAACAAACAAACAAAGATCCTTCTCCTCTCTTTACCTGTTTAAACCAGCCCTCCTGAAGAAAGCGGACATAGGGACTTTAGAAATTGAGGAGTCAATGTCCCCTTCTTGAGCAGTCAACAAGCCCCCCTCTCTTTTTTTGTGGGGGGGGGGAAGGGAAGTGGTACTTTCAGGCCCTGTAATGTGTTTTGCTTTTCCTAACAGCTCCAAGTATCAAACCTGCTCTCCAGTGTCTTTAAGCTGCTGATGACCCATAAGGTGAGTCCAGACCCTAAGATGGACCTTCTGCCTATAGGAACCTCCAGCCTTCATCAGGCTTCAGAATCACCAAAGGGCCACCTGGGGCGGGGGCGGGGCATCCTGGAGCTGGGCAGGGTGATGGTTGCAGCAGCCCGATGGTTTCCAGGATCACACATAGCTAGTAAGTATCCGAGCCCAGATCTGAACTCACAAAGATGAGTCCCTCCGACTCCAGGCCCAGTGCTCTATTCCCTTTACCACCTAGCTGCCCATGTATGCGCGCGCACACACACACACACGCGCGAGCGCGTATGGAAAAGTTAGAAAGGTTAAGTGACTTTTCTATGATCACACAGTAGTTAGAAAGTCTTGGAGGAGTTGTCTTGGTTAAGGAGGGGGTGAAGAAAAACACTTTAGATTCTTAAAGTTGAAGGGGGCTTAGAGGTGGTCTTTTTTCCAACCCAAGAATCTCTCTTCAGCATTCCCTGAGAGCAGGTCATCTATGCTCTATTTGTTAACCATTCATTTGTTGTCCAGCTCTTTACTCTGAGAATCTTTGTGAAGCAAGACATAAAGTTCTGGACCCAGGTCTGGCAAGATTTCAAACCTAGGTCTCTTGACTAGATGCTTAGTGGTTTGGTAGTTTGGAGAGTGTCCTTAGGCAGCAAAGGAAGCCACTTTAGCACACTGAGATATGCAAGAGTCACTGATACTATTTGCTTTGGCCTGTGTATTCCCAGTTCCTGACTGATATGTAAAAGTAACTGGGAGAGAAGGTCTGAAATCTATGCCAGTGGGTTCATGGCTTGTCAGTTAACTGCCTGCCCTGGCGTTCTCCCTTTGTGAAGAATCAGAGTCCTGGGCAGCACTCACTGGGCTATCTTCCACCTAACCTCCGAGGGCATGGAAAGGTTTTGAGTCTACAACCTTTGTCATTCACTGAGGGAGTATTCCTAGCAATAATGGGCAGTCATTTCTTTTTCTCCCAACCCTTTGCTATACACACATATCCCAATATTGTACTATGTACTCTTGCTGTTTTCTTTTAAAAATATATTTTATTCTGAACTTTAATACCAAATAAAATAATGGCTTACACAGACAGACAGACAGACACACACACATAAACACAGAGTGAAAAAGAGGCTTATACCCCAAACTGTAGATTGCTATTATTAGCATTTACTTTTCTTTTAAAGAAAATAATAGGGGCAGCTAGGTGGCAAAGTGGATAGAGCACTGGCCCTGGAATCAGGAGTACCTGAGTTCAAATCTGGCCTCAGACACTTAACACTTACTAGCTGTGTGACCCTGGGCAAGTCACTTAACCCCAATTGCCTCACTAAAAAAAACAAAAAAGAATATAAGAGATTCTGTATTCAGCTTTCAAAGTTGTCCTGCTTGTGTGTGATTCCCTCTGCTTTCTTCTGGGCATTTCTTTAAAAAATGCTTCCAGGACTCTTTTCTTTCTTTTTTTGGGGGAAAATTCTATTGCTTCCCTTTCTCTCCTTTTTATCCTCCGCCCCCTTTGAGAAAAAGAAAAACAAGACCTTTGTAAGACATGCCTACACTCTTTTAGTTTCTAGACCTAATTACTCTTATGACTTTGTAGGCTGGGTGGAAGGGAGGGGTTGAATGTACAATTAGATTGGGACTGGTTGGGGGTGGGTAGAGAAGAGATAGGGTAAGGCAGTGCTTCGTGGGTATAGCCCTGAAAGGATGCAGGTGCCACTAAGGATACCAGTGTGTATACGATGAGACGTTAACAAACACTTCTCTGCCTCTGTTCTTACTATTGCAGGTCAAGCTCGAGAGTAACTTCGCCTCGATTGTCTTTGCCATCATGGTGTTAGAAGGGCTCGGCCGATCACTGGATCCCAAACTGGATATCTTGGAGGCAGCCAAACCCTTTCTTATAAAAAACTCAACGTTTCCCCCCTGGCTGCAATGGTGAAGGCATAGGGCTTCACCAGCTAAATGCCAACATCACTCATGAGGCTCTCGGGGTGACAGCCAGGGCGCCATCTTTCTTTCATTCTGGGTTGGTTCCAAGAAGGCCAACTGCTAGATTCTGAGACAAAAGTACGTAGGGAGAGGAACGCATCTCACAGAAGACCCTAAATACTAGTGCTCTATTAAGCAATGCCATACACACACACATACACTTTCTGTCTGGCTATCTGTCTCCTTCTGTTAGGCTTAAGGTCCATGGCAGCTAGATGGAAAAGTGAATAGAGTCTAGACTTGGTCTCAGGAGGGATGAGTTTGAATCCTGTCTCAGATTTGTGTGACCCTGTGCAATTTACTTATCCTCCCTCAGCCTCAGTTCCCTCATCTGTAAAATGGGGATAATAACGACCTACCTCACGGGGTGTTGGGAAGATCAAATGAGTCTGTAAAATACACAGTGCCTGGCAACATAATAAACAAACAAATAAATGCTTTTGTGATTAAGTTGGGTGGTACTAGGCATTATTTAGGATAACATTGTGTATTAGGGTAGTACTGTTATTAAGGTATTCCTATCTTCCAATAATCCCATACTCAGCTCTTCAAGAAGATAACATAAGGGAATGCAGAGAAGTTGAGGGGGATGTTGAAGATCCACCTTTGGCACCTACGAGATTGTAAGCTCTAGGAGGGCAGGGCTGGTATTACCTAAATTTGCATCACTTTAATTGCAATGACTACTTTTGGTCCCAGAGTATGGAATGTGAAATATACTTTACTTGTCTCTGGGTAGAGAGTTGGGAGATTATGGGAATAGTATTGCATATGTAGACAAATGCTATATTTACTTAATTTCTTTGTTAAAAGGAGAGTGTGTGAGTGTGTGTGTGTGTGTGTGTGTGTGTGAGAGAGAGAGAGAGAGAGAGAGAGAGAGAGAAGGAATAGGGGCTTTGGGGTATGACTGATTCTGATTTAAAAAGCAGAAGTCTAAAAAAAAAGCTTAAAAAAATTGTAACCTTCCCACTACCTAGTATGGTGCTTTCAGAGTAGCAGGGACTTCATAAAGGATTTGTTGAATAGAATTGAATAGCTGGACCTGCTGGACAGTCAGAAAATACCATATTGGTTCAGATATGGGCCACCCTCCATCCTCCATCTCTACCCCAACATGGAGTTTGTACGAAACCCTGTCCTTATATGCTCCTTAAAAGAGAATGATTCAAGTGATAAAGGTGAAATAAACAGTGACAAGAATACATAAAACAGCTTTATCTGAATTAAAAGAAATGTAAAATTGAATGTTCACAGTAAACATTTTTATAAGGCAACAGCAGATAATTTTTCGTTGTGTTTTTCCTGCCTCTTCCTCCTCCAGACCCCAGGTACTGTGATCTGACCTAGGGATTGAACCTAAGGACCCCTGGGCCCTCTACCCTTTCACTGAACCCTTAGCACTTCTAGGTCTTTCCATCTGTTTGTGAGACAATTATTAATAATAGGGGTTTGGGGACTCGCCAGCCCCACCAGCCCAGAGTCAGAAAGTTACCTCATTCAAAACTACACCTATCTGAAAGCCTTGTTCCTGCCAGAGGATCTGTTCTCTGGCTCTGACCTCAGCAGGATTGTACCAGACCACCCTCAAATCCAAGGAAACAATAGATTTGAGTGATGCTAGCCAATTAGCTTTGAACAATGTATCCGCAGGCTCTGCTCCTGCCCTCAGCAAGCTTACAGATACTTGCTCTCTTTGGTGCAGGAACTGGGTGAGAGCAGATGAAGCCCTCTAGGGTTCCCCATTTTCTCCCCTCTCTCTTCTATTTCCTAGCTAGGCTTTCCTATCTTTCAGAGCCCCGTGCGCTCTCTTTACTAATATTTAATATACTTTAAAATGCTTAATGCCCCCAAGCTGGTGCAGTAGCCTCTAATTTCTAAGTACCAAATATATGATAAACCCCAGCTAATTTTCCCCAAACTTGGGACAGAAATAGGATGACCACATATAGTTTTACTTGCCACATGTTCAAGTCTGCCCAGAACAAGAACCTTATGTGTTGTCTTCCTCAATGATCTCATAAGCTTCTGGAGGGCGGGACCTCTCACTTTTTTCTCTTTGTATCCCAATTGTTTAGAATAGTGCTTAGCACATAGTAGGCACTTAACACATGCATTCCTTCAATCAGTGAATACGCTGTTCTGTCCCAGGAGTTCCCAGTAATGTCCTGAGGAGAGAGGTATATTTAATTATCTGTTCAGAATGAGACTCATTTAGCTGGCTACATTTCCAACCCCTTTGTTCACTTTTGGTCCTTAATGGGATGAAGACATGCTCTGTTTGCAAATGAACAGCTGCAGACTTCATAGCAAATGGCAGATGGTGGAAGTTAAGCCCCACCTACACTGAGCTGGGGTCCAGGCAGGAGTGACCCAGGGGAGGGTGTGTTTGTGGTATATTAGGGAGCTGACTCGAGTCAGGAAGACCTAGTTTCAAATCCTGCTTCAGGCACTGAGGCTGCGTGGCACTGGACAAGTCACTTAACCTGTCTGAGCCTCTCAGTAAGATGCTTTCCCAGAGCTCCTTCCCTTCTGAGATTATTTCCAATGTACCCTGCTTATGTCTTGTACATACAGTTGTGTGTTGTCTCCCCCATTGGAATGTGAGCTCCAAGAAAGCAGGGACTGTTTTTGATTTTCTTTACATGTCCAGCACTTAGCACAGTCTGGCACACACAGCTTAATAAATATTTGATGATTATGAAGATCGACTGAGGTGTGTGAAGTGCTTTACAAACCTTAAGGTGAAATACAGTTGTTCAATCGTCTGACTTTGTGACCCTTTTTTGAGTTTTCCTGGCAAAGATACTGGAGTGGTTTGCCATCTCCAGCTCATTTTACACATGAGGAAACTGAGGCAGACAAAGTGAAGTGACTTGTCCAGGGTCACACAGCTAGTGTCTGAGGCTGGATTTGAACCCAGGAAGATGAGTCTTCCTAACTCCAGGCCCAGCACCCTATTCACTGCCACCTAGCTGCCCCTCAAAATCGACATATACGGAAGTTACTACGGCTGCTTCTGCTACTACCGCCACCACCGCCGCTACACTTACTACTAGACTCAATGACCCCTGAGGTCCCTTCCAGCTCTAAATCTGACTCTCTAAGACCCACAATTAGAATTCTGCCACAATCATCAACCAATAAAAACTCTATTAAACAAATAGTCTTTAGTGCAGGCCGGGGGCTCTAAGAGTTTTCATTCAATGGTAAGGAAAATAAAATGAAAACTTTCTTATGGCACCCCCGGGAAGGGGGTGGGTGTGCGGCAGTTTGTGTGCGCAGGCGTGGATACACCGCTCCTGGGCCACGGACGGCGTCAACGTTGCTAGGAGATTACCTACACCAGCCCGGACTAAACCACTCTAGAGAGCTCAGGGACGGACAGGCTACTTCGCTCCTCCAAGGCTGACCAGCACGTACCTAGAAGAGCCGTACCCAGAACTCTCCAGGAGGAAAGACGCTCTCTCTGCTAACCGACCAGCGAGAGCCCTACGGCTCCCCGCGACTACATCCTGAGCCCCCTTCACCCTGAGAAGCGGGACACATGGTTGGGTCCGAAGGTGGAAGAATCTATTCACTTCTATACGGGGGGGGGGTAAGGACAGAGTATCAAGAACGAAGAATCAGGGCTTCATTCTCACGTAGCTGATGAGGCACTGAAAATTCCAGCTTGGCCCCCGGAGCTAAGTAAACACTAGACTGACTGAGGGTCCAGCGAGAATCTCCCGAAAGGCCTGGAGACACCCCCGCTCACCGTGCCGGCTGGGCGGGGCTCGTAGCCGCACGGGGGAAGTGACGTTTGGGGAAAGGGCGGGGTCAGGTCGCGACAGCTCCGCAGTGTCCGGGCTCCGGCTCTGCGGACTCCTGCGGTCATGTCGGCGCTGAGGCGGCTGGGCCCTTTCCTTCGCAAGGGAGGCCGGCGCTTTCTGGAGGGTCCGAGCGAGCGGACAGCTGGTCGCTGCATCGGAGGAGTCCGGCAGTGAGTGTTGGTAGATGGAGGGGGTTTCGGTTGCGTCGTTCTGCCCCAGGGCCCGTCCTCACCTTGAAGGGTCATTGAAGGGGACTACAAGTCCCAGGATGTTGAGCTGGAGCGCCCCGCCTTCTCTCCGGGGCATTGTGGGGCTCGGAGCTCCGGCGGTGATTTGACCGCCCTGACTTGACGCACTCCCCTCGTCACGGCACGTGCGTGCTCCTCCCTCTTTCCCCCTCCCCCTCCCCCGTTTCTTTCTTCTCCTTTCTTCCCTTTGCTTTAACAGAATCTATACAATGGCAGCACTGAAATGGCACCTTCTAGACGACCGAGGCCAAACCGTTCTTTTTAGGAGAAAATAAGGAAAACAAGCCCAGGGGGGCTTATTTTGAGCCAAGTCAGCAAGCAATTATTTATTGAGTGCTTCCTGTGGGCTCACTCATTCATTCTGTAAACATGCAGTAAGCGCGTGCTGTATGCAGGCACTGAATGGCAAAAGAGAAGCCCTGTCCTTCAGGAGCTCAGTCTGATGGGGGAGGTAACGTGCAAACAGCCCCATGCAGACAGTCTGTTCAGGATTCATGTATTCACTAAACATGTATGTGTCAAGCACAGCGCTAAGCTCTGGGGATACAGAAAATGGCAGAAGGGGGAGATGACATGCCAACAGCTACGTGCGACAACTAGATTTAGAATAAATTGAATATGATCTTGGAGGGAAAGCTCTAGCAATAAGGAGGATTGGGACAGCTTTCTTGCAGAAGATGGGGTTTGAGTTGAGACTTGAAGGAAGCTTAGGAGGGAGAGAGGAAGAGGGAGAGTCTTCTGGGCATGGGAGACAGCCAGTGAAAATGTCTTGAACTTGGGGGCAGCTAGGTGGTGCAGTGGATAGAGCACCGGCCCTGGAGTCAGGAGGACCTGAGTTCAAATCCGACCTCAGACACTTGACACTAGCTCTGTGACCCTGGGCAAGTCACTTAACCCCAATTGCCTCACCAAAAAAAAGAAAATGCCTTTAGCTGAGTGATGGACTGTCATGCTCCAGGAAGAGCAGGGAGGCCAGTGTCACTGAGTATATGGAGGGAGAGTTGGGGCAGTTTATGAAAAGCTTTGAATGCCCAAAAGAGGATTTTTTTTTATCCTGTAGTTAATAGGAAGCCACTGCAGTTTCTTGAAAGGGGGCACGGTGACATGGTCAGGCCTGCATTTTAGGAAGATTAGTTTGGCAGCTGAGTGGAGAGCTCTGAAGAGTTTTGAGGTGGGGAGACTAACCCAAAGTAGTAGTCCAGGCACCAGCATGGTGGCAGTATCAGAGGACAGAAGGGGGTCCTTAGGAAAGATGCTAGGAAGGAAAACCAGCAGGCCTTGGCCTGCTTGGATATGGAGGGGTGAGAGGGAAGAGTTGAGAATGATACTTACCAAGGCTGTAGCCTGGGTTAGGAAGGGGGGAAGGTTTGGGGAAAAAGAAAATAAGTTCATTTTGGGACGTATGGAGTTTAAGTTACCAATGAGACATCCAGTTTGAGAGTCCTATAGGCCAAAGCTTCTTAAACTGTGGGTCACGACCCCATATGAGGTCACATAACTGAATGGAGGGAGGGTCACTAAAAATTTGTCAGTAAATGTTTGATTTGTATACTTATTTTATATCTCTATATGCCTGGGGTTGTGTAAAAATTTCCCCCAGTTAAAAGGGAAAAGTTTAAGAAGCCCTGCTATAGGCAGTTGGAAATGGGAGTCTTGTGGTCAGATTAGGGCTGGATAAGTAGATCTGAAAATCCAGAATAGAGATGATAATTGAATCCTTGGGAGTTAAGATCACCAGGGTATCTCAACTTAAAGCACTTTAAAAGGAACTTAAAGCACAAGTCACACTAGTCATTCCTCTTCTTGGTAAACCCCAGGTGCTTAGGATCAAAAATAAACTCCTCTTTTTGGTATTTAAAACCCCTTCATAATGTAATCTCAACCTGGTTGTTTTTTTTTTTCCAGTCTTATTCCACATTACTCTCCTTCAGGAACACTAGGCTCCAGGGCCCAGTTGGCCTTACAGCTTGTTCCTCAGTCTCAGGGTCTTTTTACTGGACACAAGGGCTGGAATTTACCCCCTCCTCACCTCTACCTCTCAGAATCTCTAGTTGCCCTCAAGGCTAATTTCAAGCACCACCTCCTACATATTTTATATCAAAGTATTACACTATACCACAAGCATGCAATCCATTTTTGTTGGATTGAAATCTTGCTGAACCAAGGCATCCTGCCTCTGCTTTCTCTTGCAATATATCTGTTTTAACTGTGTTCTGTAGTCAAGAAAGAATAATTTCCAAACCAAAGTTACCTTTCTTTGCCTCTCTGTGCCTTAAATATTCTGAATATATAAAATTTTAATAAGGGGAGTACAGGTATGATGTATTTTCATATGGGTCTGGGATCTCATTAATGTTGAAGTTCCATCCAATGTTGCAGTTTTCAACCCATTATCCCTGCTCATCCTGTGTGACTCATGTCCATGGCCTCCCCTAAGTCTACCATAGGAAGTGCACTCAACTAGCAGGAGGTCTTCCTTGATTTTTCCTGTACTGTTATTATATATAATAATTCATCAAAATGAAACTTCTTTCTACAATAATTATGCTTCATGTTGCCACAGTACTTTAGAATTTATAGAGCGCTTTTCCATCGCATTCGATCCTTCTCACAACCCTATTTGGTCAGGCGTATTTGTGAGCTGGTGATTTGTAATTCTGAAATCAGACGCATTGCTGGTGTAACTAGCACTTTAAAAAAGTTGTTTTTTTGAATTATAGTGCTGGAGGTGGTGTCCACATTCAACCTCGCTACCGGCAATATCCCCAACTGACAAAATCTCAAGTGTTCCAAGCTGAGCTGTTAAGTGCCACAATGTGGTTTTGGATTCTCTGGCGTTTTTGGCATGACTCAGATGCTGTATTGGTAAGCTTTGGAATGTAATTTTTTTTTATTTGCTAATCTTGACAAATAATCAAAAATTTTGTTCAGTATACTTATTATGGTTCATGGTTTATAGATCCCAATTCTGCCCCCCCATGAGAATATAAATGCCATACTAGTTCATTCTGGAACTGTCTGATGGGGTTACCAAGGCACACTCAGTGGGCAATCATGCTTAACTTCTAGGATGTTAATTTCAAAAGTTAGGGATGAACCATCAGATATCTTAGCTTTCATCAACACAATCAGTTATAAGTCAGAGAGCCATGACTTAATCTAAACTGAAGATTCTTAATTTGGGGTCTGTGGGATTTCAGGAGGCCCTTGAGCTTGGATGGGAAAGGAATGCACATTTATTTTTATTAACCTCTAACTGAAATTTAGCATTTCTTTTAGTTATTTAAAAACATTCTGAGATGGGGGACATGGGCTTTGTTAGACTGTCAGAGGGATACGACACAAGAAAGATCACGAGCTGACCTAGACCTTTCTTGAACAAATCTATATTTTCAGCTTCTTGTACCTTTTTTGGGGGGTTGGGGGAGGGGGATCAAAAGCTTCTGAAAATTTGCTGTCTTCTTTGATCTTAGGGTCATAGATTTAGAGTTGGAACATTAGAAGTCACGTAGACCAGCCTGCCCATTTTACAGATGAGGAAACTGGTCAAGATCACCCAGGTAGCAAGTGGCAGAGCCAGGATTTGAAACTCAGCCTTCTGACTCAACATTCAGCACTCTTCCCATTATGCTGCACTCCTTCCATCTTGTCTAGAAAGATGTCACGAGTGTCAGAGGTCTTGATGAAATCCAGGAATACTCCGTCTATGACATTTTCCTGAGTTAACTGTATAGTAACCCTATCAAAAGAGTATGACCTGTTCTGCATGAACTAATGGCTCTTATTGCTCATGGCTTCCTTTCCCAAATACATTCTTTTTTTTTTTTTTTTTAGTGAGGCATTTGGGGTTAAGTGACTTGACCAGGGTCACACAGCTAGTAAGTGTTAAGTGTCTGAGGCTGGATTTGAACTCAGGTACTCCTGACTCCAGGGCTGGTGCTCTATCCACTGCGCCACCTAGCCGCCCCCCCAAATACATTCTAACAATCTTACAAGTTCAATGTACTTAACTCTTGTCAGATAGATCTTCAAAGGTGGGATCGGAAGCTGTCGTTTGGACCACTGAGAAATAGTACCTGAACAAAGAGCCACAAAACAGTGGCTTTGTCTTGTATGCCTGGCAAAATAAATTAGGCAGAGCTTAAGGGTTGAGAGATACTAGAACATGCTATCAAACGAATTGTTTCCCCCAGTTTATGAACTGTCCTAGCTAGACGATTAGGGAGATAGCCACAAGTCACTGCACACAAGCCAGCTAAAAGGGAATCATCTCATTTGGACTCATCTCCTATTTTTCTGTCTCTAAGTAGTTACTAATAGAGCCAGGATCATCTGAGAGGAATAGCTAGATGAGGGTTGGTCTTTATGGTGGGTAGAGTTCCAAAGTTTTTTTCTACAGAAAATTTCAGTTCAGCCTGTAGCCGAGGGTAGTTTTTAAGGTCCATTCCAACTCTTAAGATTCTGTTCAATTTTACATTCAGAATATATGATAGATGGCTTTTGGTGACAACTTTCCATGTCCTATAAGTTTAAACTTACCATCTCCTTCAGGCTTCGGTGGCTTCCCTTTAATATTCTGCTTTTTAGTAAACAAATTCATACTTTTTAACAAACTTCTTATGTTGTGTCTTAGCTCTTCTCTTTCTGGTCTAAAGAGTTTTTCCTTGCCCATTCTCATGTCATTCTAGTTCCCTTCTGAACTTTGGCCCACTCATGTGTGGCTTTCTTGTGTTGTAGCAGGAAACGAGGTGCTTGGCTTATATGATCTTTAAGGTCGTCTCCAACTTAGAGATTCTTTCATTTTCTTGTCCTATTCTGCATGAAAAAATGAATTTATTAAGTTCTTATCTGTGCAAAACACTGTGCCAAGCGCTAGGGATACAAATGGAAAAGGCAATCCCTATTCTTAAAGGGCTCACATTATAATGGACTCATATTCTATGTGCAGATATATCACAGTTTTATAGAAGAATAGGATAATGTTTTCTGGCTTCTTTTTTTTTTAAATAAATGCTTATTGATGTCTTTTGTTTTTACATTGTCCAGATTTTTTCCCATACCTCTCCCCT
Source organism: Dromiciops gliroides (assembly GCF_019393635.1). NCBI lineage: Eukaryota > Metazoa > Chordata > Mammalia > Microbiotheria > Microbiotheriidae > Dromiciops > Dromiciops gliroides. The sequence continues at coordinate 104,744,211 of NC_057865.1, read as the reverse complement.
TGACCACTCCTAGAAAGCCAGCCCTTATAACAAAGATTGTTTTTAAAAAAGGGGAAAAAAATCAATAAAGCTGACCATTTCTTCCAAAATATCTGATGTCATAGGCAATATTCCACATCTGTGGACCCCTCTTCTTTGGGGCTAAGCTTCAGTTTTATAATTTTTTTTTTGCATCATTAATTTTTTATTGTTTTGTGGTGGTAGTTCTTTCCATTCCTATTGTAGTTGTGTATATTGTTCTTGCTCTGTTTACTTCGTTGTGTCAGTTCATGTCTTCATGCTACTGAGTCAGGTGACTTCAGTTCTCTCATAAGGTAGGTAAGGTTGTGCCATATACCATTAGTATGTGCAACCAAGGTACCGGTGGTGGCGAGAGGGAAGAAGGTGAGGTGCTGAATGACCACTAGATTAGGAATGAATTAGATAAGGAGCTGATGGAGGTCCAGTAAAGGACTGTTAAAAAGCATTGAAGTCCTAGCTGATATTACGTACCATGCATTTATAGTGTCATCAAGACAGCCCTGCGGAAAGTTTAAGCATAATAGAGATTGTTTAAAGGTGGTGAGGTTCTCCACACCTTGTTGGATTGAATTAATCTTTCAGGACATATATCTTAGGCACTTGGGGGGTACAGTGGATAATGCTGGGCCTGGAGTTTGGAGGCCCTGAGTTCAAATTTGGTCTCAGATATTTACTAGCTGTGTGACTCTGGGCAAGTCACTTCACCCTGTTTGCCTCAGTTCCCTCATCTGGAGAATGAGCTGGAGAAGGAAAGGGGAAAGCACTCCATTGTCTATGCCAAGAAAACCCAGATGGGGTCATGAAGAGTTGGACATGACTGAAACGCCACACCAAAAAAAATCCATCGGGGATCACCTCTGCAGTTAGAACATAAGCTGGGCCCAGCATCGAAGATGAGCCGGGTAGATGGTATTTGGGAAATTGTATAGTGCTCTTTACAAAGACGGAGAGTTTTAGAGACTTTAGTCTACAACACAGAGTTAAACAGACCCTCAACAGAAGAAGGGTTAAGACATCAAAACAGGTTAAGCAGTAGCATTTAGTCGTTGAGTATGAAGGGGACAGGCAAGGAGAAGGAATGGGAGAGAAGGTCGCAGCCATTGTTCCGGGGGTCATTGTCTCTCTTCTCACTTGTTTGTGCTCGTTCATTTTAAAATCTGTTTTCTCTAGTGGAATGTGTGCTTGATTTTTTTTTTTTGTTTGTTTCCACCAGGGTCATTTTCCATATCCAGATCCTTCTAAATGGACAGATGAAGAATTGGGTATTCCCCCTGATGATGAAGACTAAAGCATTGTCATCACTGCTACAAGTAGGTGCTACCAAGCACCTCATTTCCCAGTAATTACAACTGCTATTTAAATTTAAAAAAATGTTTAATTGATGTTCTTTTCTTTTTCAACATCATTGTCATTTCACAATAAATAATCCCCCTCCCCCAATAGACTTTTTTTTTTTAATTAACAAACTATTGCAGTGAAGGAAAACACTTGGTTACATCTTAAAATGCCTTGTTTCATATCCGTAGAAAACCACCTTTATTCAGAGAGGTTAGAGGCATGTTCACCATCAGTCCTCCAAAGTTAGGATTAGACAGTGCATTAATCAGAGTTCTGAAGTCTTTCAATGTTATTTTCTTTTATATTATTATGCTCATTTTGGAAACTGTCTTCCTGGTTCTGCTATTTTTGCTCAAAATTAGTTCATACAACTCTCAGTTTTTCTGAATTCTTTAGTCTCTTTATGTTAACAATAATATTCCATTACAGTCGTATAATATGGTTTGTTCAGCCACTTTACCAATCAATGGACAGTCATTTTTCTAGTTCTTGGCTATTACAAAAAGTACTGCTATAAATATTTTTGTACATATGGGACCTTTCCCTTCTTCTTTGATTTTCTTTGGGGTATATGTGTGTTATCACTGGGTTAAAGGGGATATACATTTTAGTGACTTTTAGGAAATTTTTTTCAAGAATAGACTAATTTGGGGCAGCTAGGTGGCGCAGTGGATAGAGCACCGGCCCTGGAGTCAGGAGTACCTGAGTTCAAATCCGGCCTCAGACACTTAACACTTACTAGCTGTGTGACCCTGGGCAAGTCACTTAACCCCAATTGCCTCACTAAAAAAAAAAAAAAAAAAAAAGAATAGACTAATTTGGGGGTGGCTAAGTGGCGCAGTGGATAAAGCATCGGCCTTGGGTTTAGGAGTACCTGAGTTCAAATCTGGCCTCAGGCACTTGACACTTACTAGCTGTGTGACCCTGGGCAAGTCACTTAACCCCCATTGCCCTGCAAAAAAAAAAAAAAAAAAAGAATAGACTAATTCACAGCTGCACCAGTGCTGTATTAGTGTGTGTCTTCCTACAGCCCCTCTATCACCATTTTAATTTTTGCCAACCTGCCAGGTGGAAAACAGTAATTTTAACATGCATGTGTCTTATTAATAATTTGGAGTGTTTTCTCAGTGTTTGTTGATAGTTTGCATTTCTTCTTTTGAAAACCACCTGGCTCTTGTTTTTATATATTTTTCCCTAAATATCTTGGATAGCATTATTATTTTGTTATAAAAACTTTTTTTCCTAATTAACTGCTTCCCTGTTAAATGTAACCGTTGATTTTGTTCTTGCAAAAACTTGTTGATTCTATGTAGTCAAAATTGTCCATTTTGTCTATTGCGATCTCTATTCCTTGTTTAAGGATTCTCTCCCTGGCCATAATTATGGCAGGCATCTCCTTCCATTTTCCTCTAATTTTTCTATGATGTGACCATTATATATTTAGATGATGTGTCCATCAAGAGCTTCTCTTTTTCATTGATACCCACAATTAACTTTTGAGGGATATGCACTCCTCTCTTCTTGAGAGAATCCCTCAGAAGCAGACTATGTACTATAAAAGACATGAAGCAGAGTGAACCATTTCACTTGATTTCTGCTTCTGTTCTCATTTCTTTTTTCTCCTGAGCTCTCATTTTTTTCTATTTTTCATTGATTATTTCCTTGTTTTGGTTCTATTCTTTTTTTAAAACGCTAATTTGTTAGAATTCTGCCCTCCCCTCTCTTTGTGCTGAGAATTGCAGATCTTCAGTGTTCAACCATCTGCCTTTGGTGGTAGAAGCCTAGAGTTTCAGCCCCATAAAAAACAACTTATTAGGATATCCTTCACTTAGGAGTGTAGAAAATCAGGGGTTTTTTCTTTTTAAAGTGAAGCTACTGAAAAGATCCTACCCTCCCCCTAGCTACCCCCCCCCCAAAACAACATTTCAAACTGTGTTTCTAGGATTTAGCTAAGAAATCTTATACTTATGGAACATTTTCTGTGTAATAAGTAGCTAATTACTGTAGAAATTTAAACACATTAAATATTTTGATAATGTTCCAAATCTAAGGCGCTGAAATATTTGAGGCAGTGGTTTAGTAAATTAGTTAGGTGTTCCGTTTCTTCAGGATTTTGAGGGAAGAAATAGCTAAAATTTAAATAGTGCTTTGAAGGTTGCATAGCACTGTACATATGTTATTTCTTTTGATCCTCACAACAAGCCTGTGAAGTAGGTGCTATTAATCCCCATTTTACAGATTGGGAAACTGAGGCTGTGATAAGTTAAGGGACTTGCACAGGGTCATACAACTCTAAATGTGTGAGGCAGGATCTGAAGTCCTCCCTCATTCCAAGTCTAATGTTTCTATCTGTACACACAGAGAGGTGGTTTTCTCTCCAATAATTGGGCCTCTTATATGAAAAGAAATAGTACTTTTTGAGGGTGGCCTATTCCTTGAGGTAACATCTCAGAAAGATGTTGAGCTGCTTTCACAACTTGCCTCAGGGAGGATGCAAGATGCTCACCATTGCTCCATGTAGAATTGTATGTAGTCATGTATGTAGTGGTGCATACTGGGCTGTAAGGCTGTAAGCCAGCCTTAGTTTTTATCCTAAGGGGACTCACTTCCTAGGGTTCACCAGAACTGAGTAGTTCCTGTGATGCATTTCCCTCAGACTGTAGACTGGTTTTTACATCAGAGATGAAAAAAAAAATGTATAGTAAAAACTGGTGTGCTCAAATGAGCATTAAACTTATTTTCCTTCATTTCTACTGAGTATAGGAATACATAGAAGACACAGCATTCACTCATAACCAAAAATTATGTTCCAATTTTTCCAGCTTTCCTGCTGAATTAAGGGGATTGGAGAAAGTAACAATAATACCTTTAAGCAGGAAATGATTGTGGTAAAATGGGTATTTGAGAATGTGCATGTTAGGAATTTGGGGAAAAAGTTGAACTCTGAGCCCTGTGGGTAGGGATAGTTTCAAGAAAGCATGACTGTGGTCCAAAATCTATGGTGCCAACATCTTTATAAAAATTCATTTGAAGGTGAGTTTGGGACAAACTACATTTTTACCAGCCCATTTTAGATGAAGGGACAGGGAAGAGGTTTCAAAAGTCAGCTACTCTTCAGCACAGCCTCCAGAGGGAGTGGGATACATGGTTACCATAGCAACAGCTTGTGTGTTTAATCACAAAGGAATTGCTCATAATTCAGTGTTTTTGCGACATTTTCTGGCATAGGCACAAATAAGACTGTTCTCGACTTTTTAGGCATTTTGGTCACCTTTAGGGTACCTGTGGTCATAACCAATTTTCCCCTTCCTGACTTTGAGTTAGTCCTTATGGTCTCTGTACTTGACATTTTGGAACCTGATTATATTCTCTTGAATTGGGGTTTTTTTTTTTTTTGCATGTATACAAACCTTGTTTCTATCCAAATTGTGAGCTCAGTGATTTTTTTTTAAGTTATGAAAACATCAACAAATATAAATATGTCCGTATGCTAAAAATAAAGAGAATTATATTTGAAACCTTGAATCTCTATTACATGCACTTTGGTTTTTATTTTAAATATGCTGAGAGACAGATTGGTATGGTGGGTAAAGAGCCAGCCTCAGAATCATGAAGACCTGGCCTCAAGTCTCATCTTTGATGTACACCTGCTGTGTGACCCTGTTACAATTCATTTACCTCTTAGTACTCTGGGCTGCTTTCTAAGATGATAGTTGCAGAGAAGATACCAACCTGCAGTTGGTAGGAGTTCTCCATACCAGAGAAGTTACAAGTCCATTCCTTTTCCTCATGGGATAGTACCAACTGTGTTAACTCTCTGTCCCCTTTGGAACTGCCCTCTGTGTATTTTTTAATGTTTTGTTTTCACTTTTTCTTTTCTTTTCTTTCTTTTTTTTTTTTTTTGCCAACTCATTCCCCTCCCTCAATTTTCCTCCCCACCTATAAAAGCTCTCCCTTGGAGCAAATAAGAATCAAGAAAAGCCAAGTCATACCTGACTGTATGTGAAGTGTCTGTCCCATCCTGTGCCTCTCGCCTGTAACTTCTCTGCCAAGATGTGGGAAGCTTGTTTTATCATCAGTCTTGTGGAGTCATGCATACTCATTACATTTATTAGAGTTCTTAAATTTAAAAAGTTGTTTTCCTTTACATTATTGCTATCTCAATTATTTTAGAAAAGAATCTCCCCCCTGTGCTTGACAAACAGTTCAGTTCTACAAGTATCTTAAGTAACCAATTAAGAACCACGGGTTTTAGTTACTGGATTTGATTGAATAAAAGTATTTTAAATATGGTTCTTCACTTATTTACCTGCAGGGGCCAGCTGTGATCTTCAGGAGAAGTTATTTTGTTGGTACAGATGGATGATGCTAATTAAAGTTATATTCACATGAATGACAGTCTACCCTTTTCCTTTCATAATGGATGAGTATTGTGCATAGTTATCAAGCCTTGGGTCCACTAGATTATAAATGTTCAGTGACTACGTTGTGCTCATCTTTTTGGAGTCGCGGTTTATAGTGGGAAAAATCGACTTCACCTACTACAAGTATTCAGTGTTTTAGTGTTTATGTAGAAAAAGTCCAGAGACTTTTACTTATGGTTTGATTTATGGGTAACATTTCAGTGTCCTACATATGTGCTGCGTACCAAAAGAGTAGCTTTTAACACTAAGATGAACCAAACAGGAAAAGTTTGGAGAGACATTATTGCCCAAAGTAGAAGTGCATCCCTCTGTGTCAAGGGAGGTATGATGCAGAGAGAGCCTTAAACGTCACTTGTGAAGGCAGCAGGACAGAGTTAAGGGACCTCAGTTCAAATCCTGGCTGTGACACTTTACTAGGAAAGAAGGGGGGGAAGGAGCATTTAAGTGCCTATATACCAGGCACTACGCTAAGCACTTCACAGTCATCTCATTTGCTCCTCAACGAAAATTCCGAGAGGTCGGTGCTATTAATATTCCTGTTTTACAAGTTGGGGAAGTGGAAGCAAACAGGTTATGTATCTTGCCCAGGGTAACTCATTGAATAAGTGCCTTGTTCACATTTGAACTCAGATCTGCCTCCAGGTTCTATCGATCATGCCACCTAGCTGTGCTCCCATTAGCTGTTTGTCAACAGGTAAGTCACAACCTCTCAGACCCCCAGTTTCTTCTATTGTAAATGGGGATAATAATCATGGTATGGTGATGTTCCAATGAGATGATGCATATAAATTGCTTTATAGAGCTTAAAATATAAATGTGAGTTGACATCACAAGGGCTGTGTAGTATAGAAGAAAGAATCCCCCCTCTGCCACTATTAGCTATGAAAATCGGGCAGTTTGAGGGCTGTGCTGGAGCCAATTCTAATAAAGCAAGTAAGAAGGGTGTGTGTGTGTGTGTGTGTGTGTGTGTGTGTGTGTGTGTGTGTGTGTGTGTGTGTTTGTTGTCCATGACTCTAGGCAAGTCATTTAACTACTCTGGGTCTCAGTTTCTTCAGCTGTAAAATGAACGCCTGATCCATCTAAGCACTGGGCTCCTTGTACTCCTTGGCTCTCAGGGTTGTGAGGGAAACGCTTACTGAACTGTAAAGAGCTGTAAGCAAAATGGAAGCTGCTAATGTTGGTTGTCATCTTGTGGTGGTTAGAAGGGCAAATGTCTAAGGAGAAAGACATTTAAAGCCTCTTTGCTGCTATCAGTTTTATCATTCTTTTAGGCAGTGGTTCACAAAGACTACTGATTTGCCTTCTCTCTCAACTCTCACACTCACTATGTCCAGAGATAACAAGAACTTTGATTTAACAGTGAGCTCAAACAAACTAATCCTTTTAGTCCCTTCTCTCAGAAATCAGCATTTCTTGAAATAACTTTCAAGCCTTGTTGGAACTTGTTTGCCCAAGCTTTCTCACAGACATAGTGTCTTCCTTTCTCCAGGAGGGTTTTGGAATCATTAGTAAGCTCCTGGCTCAGGAGTAGAAAGCCCTACCTTGCAATAAGTTTTCTCTTAATGAGGAGGCTACAAAAAGGTCTTAAAGTGGTGAGATTTGTGGATTCCTTTCAATTTGTTCCTAGATGAATGGGGCTGGTGGAAGTTTGCCTCAGTGTGAACCTTTTCTATAGTCATGCTTACACTCATCTGTTTATTTACATGGTCCTGATTCAATCTGAGTAACACCAAGCTCACGTCAAGGTGGTGGAGATACAAAGCCTGAGGATACAAAGAAGAAATGAATGGTCTCTGACCTCAAAATACTTATTGTCTATTTGGGGAAACACAACGTATCCGTGTAGTATAAGGGAAATGGAGGCAAAAGAATAGCTGGGGGGTGGGGGGAAGCATCAGAGGAGATTGAAAGAAACTTCTTGGTAGGGTGGGAACCCTACACTGACCTCTCGAGTCTCCTGCCCCTGTATCGTATTGTCCAATTTGCCCTGCCAAGATGTAGCCTCAGAACACCCGATACATTCACTGTCTCTCCTTCACGCGTGCTGAACAAAGCTGGAGAAAAATCACAAAACCACATTGACCAGGTCCTGTACAAATTCATTGTTACGTGACCTCACTTAGCCCCATGTTGCTGCAAGGGCTCCTTTTACACCTCCTTAATTAACTCTCTATGCCACTCATCACAGTGGTTCTTCCAAATCCCCCCAGCCCTCCCCAAACCTTCCATTGCCCCCCTTCCCTTCACCCTCAGCCAAGAACCCTGTTGTCTATTTTAAAAATCTGAAAAAAATAGGCCATTTGCTGAGAGCTTCCTCTTCTCAACTCACATCACCCAGATGCTTTCTGCTGCTATCACCTTCTTTACTCTCATTTCAAACTATTGCTTGGGATTCCAACCTTCCAGGGTCCTGTGATGATGGGGAGGGTTTCCTTTGTTTTGTTTTTGTTTTGTTTTTGCAGGGCAATGGGGGTTAAGTGACTTGCCCAGGGTCACACAGCTAGTAAGTGTCAAGTGTCTGAGGCTGGATTTGAACTCAGGTACTCCTGAATCCAGGGCCAGAGCTTTATCCACTGCGCCACCTAGCTGCCCTGAGGGTTTCCTTTGGATGCTGGAGAGCTTATGTCTCTCCAGGCACTACATGTAACAGCACATGGACATCTCAAGATGGTCAATGATGCCCACCCAGGATCTGTGTCAAACCATGGTACATATACTTGGTATGAGACAGACACCCATACAGACTCAAATAAGAACATAGTGGGCCCAGAACACTAATACACCCCAAAGGGAAGTACAGCCAAATATCTTTTCTACTCCTCCACAGTTACCTGTACATTTGCAGGATTACAGGATTTAGAACTACAAATGAGGAGGTACAAAGGGGTGGAGTTTTATAGGTAAAGGAAGCCATTAGTGGATGAATAGAGAGGTAGTGCAAGTGTTCACAATGTCACTGGGGATGATCAAGGTCCATGTTTGTGGTGGCAATGAGTAAATTTATTTCTAAGAATATCTAAGAACAAGGGGCAGCTAGGTGGTGTAGTGGATAGAGCACTGGCCCTGGAGTCAGGAGTATCTGAGTTCAAATTTGGCCTCAGACACTTGACACTTACTAGTTGTGTGACCCTGGGCAAGTCACTTGACCCCAATTGCCTCACCAAAAAAACACAAAAAAGAATATATAAGAACAGAAAACTCCCTAGATAGGTCAGCCAAGGGATATCACTGACAGGAGTAAGTTTCCTAGCTTTCTAGTTGGGTAGTGGGGTTGGAACACAAACACATTTGGAGGGAATGGTAGCAAAGAATGTATGTATGTATGAAGGATGGATGAAAGGAAACCAATAAATATATGAAAGATGGGAGAAACAAGGATTTCTCAAAGGTCTCGGTGCCTCTTTAAGTTTTAATGGATTATTAATGAAATATTATACCTTTAAGCTATTAAAGCCTAAAATGGCACCAAGACTTTTGGGACATCCTCTATACGCCCTGAACCCCTTCAGGTAGGGGTAGCTCTGAACCAATATGATCTGAGAACAGTCTGTAGAAGCAGAAGAATGGGAGGTAGTTGATCTGGGTTCAAATGTCCTGCTACTTGCTGGGTGACCATGAGAAAAATCACTTAACCTGGGTGGTTCTCACAATTGGGATGACCTGTAAGGGTGCCTTCTGGCTATAAATCTATGATCCCACGACTCCTACTTTCTTTACACTACAGGAAATCTGAATCTAGTCCTTGAAAAATCAATCCTCTTCCTTCAAGTGACTTGCCCAGGGTCACACACCTAGTTAGTGTCAAGTGTCTGAGGCTGGATTTGAACTCAGGTCCTCCTGACTCCAGGGCTGGTGCTCTATCCACTGTGCCACCTAGCTGCCCCCTTTACCACTATCATTTACTCCTTCAGGTACTGTAGTATCCTAAAAGCCAGAGGAAGGGGCCTTGTTAGTCAGGCCTGGCAAAGATACCCAGCTCCATTAGGGGACATAGTGATGTACTTTATTCCTGGTCTATTTTTAAAAAAGTGTGTGTGTGCGTGTGTGTATATATATGTGTGTATGTATGTAGATAGATGCTGTAAACACAATTACAAAAATAGTTCTACATTTGTAGCCAGGAAGACTTGATAATCATTGGTTTGTCTATAGGCAAGTCACTGAAACCTCTTTGAACTTCAGATCCCTCAGCTGCATAACATGTAGTCCAGTCCATAGGGTTGTTATGAGATTACATAGATTACATAAGAGTGCCAGCTGTTATCATTGTGGTTTACCTATCATTTGGCACTGACTGTTCTTAAGGAAGAAAGGTCATTCCATGAACTTGTATAATATACTGTCCCTGCCAAATATTTCTATTTAGAAATGACTAGCCCCAGCAATGTACTGCTGCCTAAATGATTGTTCAAAATTTTTTCATAAACGTAGTTGTACCTGTACATTATGCATTAGTTAGGCATATTTAACAGGCAATAGTAAAACTGGTCATTTATATATATTAGGTGTGACTTGGTATATTCAGTTAAAAATGGTTGTTCTCTTAGAAACTTAGACCATAGATAAAAGTTTCATTACCAGTATTCTGCCTTCCTGAAAAATGAATGAATCAATTTCCACAACAGCACCACTTTTCACAAAGAAGATAATATTTGGAAAACAATAAAGTGCCTGGCACAGAGTATGCACTACATGTCATGTGTTATTATCATTATTTAAAAACATAATCACAGGGTGTACTTCTGGAGACAAAGTAGGCGATTTTAAGAGTAGCCACTTTACATGAAGGATACATCTAAGTCGCAAAATTGCAACTGGTTCAAAATACAGCATAGCCTCTTAGAAAATATTACATCACCAATAACATTATCATCCTGTGCACAACATACCAAGTAATTAACCTGGTAAATTTATTTTTGGAAAAAAAAACCCATAGAAATCAGGCAGCAGTTAATATCATGTATGAAATAATGATCAAAATTCCTTAGCTGTCAGGGTTAGAATCTTGCTCATTAAAGCTACTGGAAAACACACAGGACAATTTACAGATTTGCTGTTACTGAATGACAACACTCATAAGAATGACCTTGACAAAGACTTCTCCATGCAGTCAATCTTTATTATAGCAGTATTCTCATATTCACATCAAGTACATAGAACTTTTTGCCTTTTATATAATACAGAGTTCTTTAAATAACTTTACACAGAAATAATTTTCCTCAATCTGAATTTCAGTTGTTTTGTTGTTTAAAATCTCCATGCTCTCTAGCCAACTGAACAATATTTCCCATTGTACAAATTTACATGAGAAAAAACTCCAAAGTACAAATGAAGGGACCTGAGTAGGAAAGGGGACTCAGATATAAGGAAAGGGAATGGGAATCAAAGAAAAGTAATCTGAACAAGCAATCACTCTGTGGACAAGAGGATAGGAGGGAAATGTCACCAATCTGAGTTTTTTATGACTTGAAAAAAGTTAAATAAAAATATTCATAACTTCTGCAAAAGCAGATATAGATACCTAGGAACAATTATGAAAAGACCCAAACTTTTCACTGCCTTTTACCATAAACTCTATGGGACCCTCTCCAGGTGCTGGCAGTAACACAGTGGAGAGGAAGGCTTACATAATTTAGAGCAATGGGGGGGGGGGGGCGGGGAAGAGGTCATGTAAATGAAGACTTTCCCTTTCTTCTCTCTATTGGAGCTGTTCTCAATCCAGGATATATATGATAAAGGAAGAACAAAGGAGGATTTCCTTTGTACTCTGTTGAAACCATACAGTAACCACAACTATCTTTTTAGTTAAACTACTGAATGTAACACACAAAGGGAAATATGTCAACAGAACAGTGGAACTGAATTCCCCATATGGGGAAAAAGATCACTTGTATCCTTCTATGAGAATCAGCTCAGTTGGAAGGAGGGGGGGGGGGACTTTGAGGAGAAGGAGGCAAAGAGAGGAAGGACAAGGTGTGCAAACTGACACATGAAATCATCACATACACACATCACTGAGATTGAATCCTTCAGATGGAGATGGTGTTAATGGAGACTAAATCTGACCATCAGGTCATATTACATGGTAGAACACTGGGATACACCGAGGATCTAATAACGTTTTCAAATAATGTAAAAACATACCATATATATGTACAATTATATAAACTAATGATAGAACATGAAAATAATAAGACATGTAGGTTGGACATTTGTTAAAAATGAACAATAACAAAAAGGCTTAAATTTAAATAGCTGGTTTCAATCAGGTAAGGAGCACACAAAAGGATTAGGAAGAAATGATGTGTTTTGTAGGATTTAAAAAAAAAACTTCACAGCTTTGAATAAAAAGCACATTTATTGCACTCTTACATTTTATTTCTGATAATTATAATTTATTTCCCACCCTCATCACCTTCTCCCCTATATCTGTAACTATTCCCTCCCCATTCCCCCTAAAGACTCACCACCCACGTTTGGTCCATTTTCCATACATTTGTGCCCAGACTGAGTTTCACTGCTTAAGCTATCCTGAAATTCCTCCTAAGTGTCATTCACTCTCACACACACACACACACACACACACACACACACACACACACACACACACACACACACACACACACACACACAGAGTATTCAACCAGGGTTTAACATATACAAATGCAACATAGATTAGTCAAAACACCCTCAAACCTAACTTTACCCCACCCTCAATAAAAAAAGACTCTTTTGCTTTGTTTTCTTCTATTTCAGATGCAAATTTCATGCCTGATTCACTTAAACTAAAGTTGAAACAGGTTAGACAGGTAATAGGGACCAGACAAGGTGTATAGCCTGCCAAGGGGATCAGATAGATGGTTGGAACAAATCTCTCTCTTGACAGTGATACAAATATTTCATTCTTTATTGGCAAAGAGTATTTCTACAAAAAGTTATTTCTTTAAAAGAAAACACACATAAAACAAAAAGATCACACCCAACATCACAAAAAGAAAGAAAGAAAGGAAGAAAGAAAGAAACACACTTGGATGTATCTACAGGCACAACTGGTTTGACCAAAGAGTTTAAAAAAAACCAAAACACAAAAAAACAAACCCACAAACCATTTTATTTAACCAACAATTAAAAACAATACAAAAAGCAGACCTAAATGGACCATTGTAACAGTTGTGCATTTTGAAAAAGGCTCTGCTTTAATCATGTCTTTTCTGAGGTGGGAACTATTTCAAAGATGTAACTACCCTCAATTGAAAAATCACTGCAATCCTGATTTAAGAACTAACTGAAAACTAAACCTCTGTCCTGCTTACTTTCAATATGCTTTATAGGAACTGTTATTGCTTTTTACTATAACTGATATAATTCTGGACTAAATTTGTCTCTGCCAAAATTGTGTGTGTGCGCACATGTGGTGCACACCTGTGCATGCGTGGGCTAGAATCTGTTAGGGATATACATCTGAAGAGGAAAAGAATAAAGATGACCTTCTTAGGTGCTGCTACATCACAAACTACACCAGTATTTAAAATTCTACCGAAGCTAGAAATGGAAAATGAACACAATGGACAGGCCATTATACTTTAGTCAAGGTATATACCATTGCTGCTAAAATCAGGAGGCTACTATTATATATAACATGTGTTGAGAAGGTTCTAATGAAGAACTCAATAACTAAGTAGTATGTTGTAGATTTTGGGGGGGGGGCAGGAGAAGTGAAGAACAGTTTGGGCAGAGAGGGGAAGAAAGATATAAGAAGCTCAACCATGTTGCCCAATCTTATTCACTTGTCAAAGGCCACTGCTTTTTCAATATATTGCCAACGTTCTTCTGGGAAAAGCAGGATCTTTTGCCCATATAGGAAAGTCCCTTTCCATCTGGCTCTCACAGATTATACAAACAGTGTTAGTAACACAGTCCTATCTAGTTTGAAAAGTCCAAAGGAGGCTGAATCCCAAGAGGGAGCTCCACTACTGGTGCTATAGACCAGGGCTTCTTAAACTTTTTCCACTTGCAACCCCTTTTTGCCCGAGAAATCTTTACATTGACCCTGGGTATATAGGTATATAAAATAGGTATATATAACCTTTTATTGTTAACAAATTTTTTGCCACCTCCATATTCAGTTATGCAACCCCATAGAGGGTTGGGACCCACAGTTTAAGAAGCTTTGGTATAGACTAGGTGGCTTAATAAAATTTAGACACTGGGTGGGATATTCTACCAACTGCAGCAGTAGGCTAGAAACAGTTGTTAAAATGCTGTCCCATATTTTAATTTTTCATTTTTTACAAAGACTATCTGCAAAAAGTTCATATACACATATGGTCACCAAATATAGAGAATCTTAACTAATTTCATTTCTCCTCAAATATCCACCCAACATTTCTAGTGTGCAAAACATTCATGCTTTAGTGGCTGAAGGAAAGGGAATAGAAATAATTTCTCCAAAAATGCCACAATTCTACTTTGAATTTAATAGCTCTATTTAAAAAATTTAAAAACCCAACTCTTTTTTTTTTTGTATGCAAAAATCCATTAGTGGGCTCTCTCATTTTAACCTCTGGTTTAGGTTACAAAATCTAAAGAAGATGCTATTTTTTTTTTTTGAGGGGAATAGGGATATGATGTCTTTGCTGCTTTATCCAAATAACAAAGAATAGCAATTCAAAACAAAGTCATTGCTCTCATGAAAGACTGTCTAATCTCTGCTATATTTTAGCTTTTATTGCATCACAAAGGCACAGTGAGATCATTTGGCAAATTGTAAAGGTAACTACTTGAGCCCACATGCACAGTGTCATCTTAGGACCTTGAATGGAGGTTTTCATTAAACATCAAGGAGCACATTATTTGTCATTGGATTGTTTGCCTTTGTCCCTTTAGAATTTCTAGCTAGTTTTAAAAAAGTCTTCCACTGCCGTACATTTGTGCCCATTTGTCATTCTCAAGGTGCTGACTTGCTAGCTGCTAAAATGGTAACTAAGGATGTTTTCCAAAATATTTGTAAAGTCTGCTCTTACTGCTCAGTGGGCGTGCCTAGGTAACAAGCTAGTGAAATATCTGATAAAGATTTAATTTTTTTCTGTGCACATGTGACAGTTCAGAGACACCTAAGTGAAGCTAACATAGAATATGTGCTGCTAGCCAGACATCTTCCTAAAATCAAATCAGTGTTACTGAAGTAATGCTGCATCATCTATTTGGTAATATCTATAAAGAGCTGATTAGCATAGTGCCTGTCACACAGTAGATGCTGAAAAATGCTAAGAGTAAGAGCATCCAAGGGCAGCACCCAAGCAGACTAGGCCTTCCTTGGTGACAGTCCTGCCCCATTTCCAACGACTGACATTCACATCTTTTCAGCAGCTAGTGCTAAAGTGTGGACTACTATCTGCCCTTTGGGATAGAAACCTTCACATTAAACTGAAATCTTCAGTGTATTCATGCGAGTCCTAGCCTGGTATATTTAAAACAACTTCTCCTTGCTTTACAAGAGTAGGGGCATCATCTTAATGAAAACATCAATGATTTTATTGAGAATATCAACAGATTCCAAACTAGAGATGCTCTCTTTTATTCATTTTATCCATCTGTAGGATATCCTCTTAGCATCAAGCACTGAGATGAAAATATACAAATGGAAACAGAATGAGATCTGCAAAGGGACCCTCCAACAGTAGTTTTTGGAAATGTGTAAAAGGACAGTGCTGGGTCCTACTTGTGGGTGCCCAGATGGAACTGGGGGAGTATTTCCAGGGTTTGGGGAAGAGCACACTACTGAGACTGCTGTATCATTTTTAAAGCTTTCTTCCAAAATCTCAATATAAATGTAAAACATATCACTGCTATGAGTTCCTGTGCTCTACGTCACACTCACATTTGCTGATAGCTTCCTGATAAAAGCAATAATAGAATTTTTAAGAACCGGTATTTGACAGCTAATTTGCCTACCAGTTAGTTCCATATCCAGGTCCCTTACATAATGGGATGCAGTCCAGATGATCACTTTGGGCTTTTCCTCCCCCCCCTTTTTTTTCATAAAGCCTCATGACATCAATCTCCTGATAAATATTATTTCCATGGTAAATGTTCAGGATACTGAAGAATCAATGAATCAGAACATCGAACCTAAAAATGAATCCTTTGCAGTTGTTCCCAGTTGTTCAAGTTTGCAACTTTTATTCACCTATCATTACCAAAAATAAAATGAAGGCACTGCAGCCACCACAAGAAAAGCAAACTAATAAGGCAGTAAAATCACAACCTTAAAAGATCATTAATAAAGCAGCCACATAATGTGCATATTACATTGCATTATTCATAAAGTGCTTTGCACCAACAAGGACAGTTTCCTTGTATTTTTCTTAGGAACTTAAAAGGTTCTAGTCTATTTAGAGTCCGAAACATCAAATAATAAAGCAAAAGAAAAGCAAAGGAAACCTTTTTTAAGGTTTAGTGAAAGAAGTAGAAAAAGAATGGCTGTGTTAAAAAAAAAAAAGAAAAGAAAAAAAAAGGGTGTGAAAAGGGGATTTTAAAAAGTGACCTGTAATCACTAGACAATACCCTGAGTTTAGACTCTGGACTCCTCTTCATTTTAAAGCCAGCCTATACAAGTCAAGTTCGCCTTTTCTTTTCAAATAAGATGGCGACCCAATGGAGGGGAGGTAAGAAGCAGCATTTCAGAAATGTGTACAATCTCAAACATGACCTTCTAAGCTTCTTCCCCATAGCAGCTCCTTTCCCTATATTTATTTGCTGAGGTAGTCCTTGATTCAGCATGACTCCAACAGGTTCTATTTATTTCAGGGGCACTGAATAAACTTACTGTTGCTCACTTCCACCCTGGGAAAGAAACTGTCTGATAATCTAAGAGGACAACAACCATATACAGCATCTGTGGGGATAAGCTTATCTATTAAAAATAAAAAAAAACGAAGCCAACACAACATTTGAAGAACAGAGGATACACCACACAAACAAGAAACATGCCAATTAGAATCATTCTCAGTCTCAGCCACTTATATATCACCTATCTTTGTTCATATGTGTAGGAATAATGAAGAATACATTTCATTTTAAATTGATTACTCATTCCTGATCATTTGGAGTTTTACCTACTTTGCTAGTGGCAAATTTTGACCGTTCCATAAAACTTCTAGCTGGCTATCCTATATTTAGAAACATTTAAAGAAAAATGCATCAGATGGCAGTGAGCTTAAGTAGCTAGGAGTACAGGAGCAGTGCAATAAGCCATACTTTGAAATGAAAGTATTATTTTCTTGTTCCCTGATTTTTTTTAGGCTCTGCCCCATTTCACACAGGTCCTTGGCCTCTTGTGTTTTGCTGGCTAAGCCTACCGCACAACTAATTTTCTTTCCTACACCCAAGTGAATGATTCTGTTCTCATCATCAGGGAGGATTTTAACCTGATCATTAATACACAATCACTTTCTTTAGTATCATGATTAGTGTTCACCTTCAGTAAAAGAATAAAAAATGCTCTGAGTGGGTAACATTTCTCCTTTATACGGATAGGGTAATGATCTCTCTAACCTAATCGGCATCAAGCTCTAACAAAGAACTGATGTCTAGCATCAAAATTCTGCAAACTGAGCACATCAAAACAACCTCCAGCAATTCCTCTCATCTTCATTTGTGACTCTATACGCTCCCTGAGAAACTTAGTTCCAAAGTTACCAACCTTTTGAAGACCAGGCTTGAGAAGAAAGGAAGAAGGAAAATGAATGCACACACCACCATTTTTATTTTAGGTTGCAAACTAGATAAAGGAGAAAACTGGGCATAGCAAAAGAGAGTAAGTGGGAAGAAATGAAACAAGATATTAGTGTGGATCCAGCCAGAACCATTATTAAAAATGATGTAAATCTGTGTCATTATGACAAATTTCCCCATATGTATACAAACTTATTAAAGGACATATACGGTGATAAAAATCCTCAACCCTTTTTTCCTTCTTAAAAGTCATTCCATACCCCAGATACCAATTTCAGAATTTCTAATTTAGGGGAGGGTATTATATTTTATTATGACTCAATTCAACCTGAGAATTATTTTCCATTATTTAACAATCCACATTGGAAGGTACTCTGTTAAATATGTACCTTAATTTTCAATTTATAAAACCAATTACCAATCATTCTTTATCAAATAATTTTTATCAGTTGCATTTAGATACCACAGTGGTATCTTGTGCCTTGCACACAATAGGCACTCAAATATTTGATGATTGACTGATCTTAAAAATAAATTTATTGTACTGTCTCAATGGAATTACACTGAGGACCTGGTATATTAAACAACAAACAAACGTTTCTTGGTTGCTGGACCAATGAGAAATACCCAGTGTGTGTGAACACATTCCAGCCTGCTTAGAAGGCACCCTCAATGAGCCACACACAAAAGTTTGGAAAGAAAATGAAAGAAGAGATACCAGAGAAGACCTGGAAAAAATATGCTGTATTCCCTTTTTCTCCTGACCCAGCTGCACAGTGTTCCTGTACCCCTTCCCAATAAAAATGATCTTTTAGGGTAATAAATTTGAAAATATGGATGAATATTGGACACACATAACACCGAAAGGGCTACACTGCATTTTTGTTCCAGCTCTCAGAAGGTACACCAGGAAAAGGAAGAAAAAACCCCACCACAAAATTCCAGAACAGAAAAAGGAATGATTCTTGTGATCGGAATTGCCCCATCAGATGATCTGCCATTTATTGGCCAGGTGGTTAGAAGGAGAAAAGTTGATCTGCAGACTTTCCATAGCCAATCTCCCAAGCCGTAGCAGCAGTTCCTTCCCATCCTGCCTGAACCCCCAAAGGTCAGAATGCACGGTCTCTCCTCTCTCCTTCAGGGAGTGGGCAGGCGTGGTTAGTGCACGTGGTGTCTGTGTTGAAGAAGAAACACTGGCAGCACAGAGTTCTGGTTCCTAAAATAGTCTTCCCTCTTTTGTTGGAGGGGAAGTTTCATTCTGTTCCACTCTAGCTTATGCACTGAAATTTCTGTATCTTTAAAAAAGGTTTTGAGGAACAGAACTGAGTTTTGATGTTAAGAAACTGTAGGAACACAAGACTTAAGAAATAATAAGAGTAGATGCTGCCATGATGGTGTGGCTACTTGAAGGCGGCAAATTCTCCTGTAGAGGGAGAACAAGAGCTAATTTTACAAAAGTGGTCTGAAATAGCCCGGAGACAAAGAGAAGTAATCTCACTTGAAAGCAGGCTAGGGTAGCACTACATAGATATGAAGTAGTAGCATGGTTCATTTAAAACTAAAAGCAGATCATATTCATTATGATACAGCATCTAATTCATACCACGAATATATGCAATAGTAAAACCCACTCTCAATTCACACTGATGAAGGGGAAAAATAAGAACAAATAGTTGAAAACTGGAGGATAATTTGCTCGGCTGCACTTTTTTTTTGTGTCATGATGGATAGGTCTACAATTTCAGGTACCCTTAGTAATGGAATCGCTAATAGATGCAAATAATGAAGGGATGATATTATAATAGTAATTAGGCTAATAAATAAAACACCTCTAAGAACTGAATGTACTTATTTTCACTTATTTCATTTTATTATCACATCCCTATGATGTAGGACAGGAGAAGAATTATCAATGTATAAAAAGAGGAATTTAAATATAGGTAGAAAGGTTAAATGGTGAACTCATGGTCACACCATGACAACCCTAGGATCTCAACCCAGGCCGTCTGATTCTCAGCTAAGCACTCTTTCCACATTTCTAAAATAAACTCTTTTTTTTTTGGGGGGGGGGAGAGAATGAGGGTTAAGTGACCTGCCCAGGGTCACACAGCTAGTAAGTGTCAAGTGTCTGAGGCCAGATTTTAACTCAGGTCCTCCTGAATCCAGGGCCGGTGTTTTATCCACTGCATCACATAGCTGCCCTAAAATAAACTCTCTCTCTCTTTTTTGGGTGGCGCGATGAAGGTTAAGTGACTTGTCCAGGGTCACATAGCTAGTGTCAAGTGTCTGAGGCTGCATTTGAACTCAGGTCCTCCTGAATCCAGGGCCGGTGCTTTATCCACTGCGCCACCTAGCTGCCCCCAAAATAAACTCTTAATGCAAGGAATTCATGAACTAAATCACATATGCAGTCTAAGAAATGATACTACACAAGCTTAATAGATTTTGTACTCCTAAGCTATCATCTTGTATTCATCATCCTGTCCTTGGCTCCTCTCAATCAACTAGAGGGGGCTAGCTTCTCCTATTCTGTAGATTATAACAATCTCTGGGAATTGCTAATATCTGATAATAGTAACACTTTGCTCAGTTGGACAAAAATAGTTTTGTTGTACTAGGGTCTGCAATGAGGACAGTAATAATCAATTATATGAACACACTTAAATAGTTTGGGATAGAATCATCAGCAGTTATAAATCAATAACTCAATCCACCAAATATTTATTAAGCTCTTACTATGTGCAAATCACTGTATTAATTTCTTGGGACACAAAGATGAAAAAGAGCAGAATTTGCCTTAAAGCTACTTACAGTTTAATAAGGGGAATACTAATCAGTGACATAAGACAGAATACAATGGAGACAAATAAGGCACATTAGAAAAATTTGAGGAAAGCAACTCTTTTTGGAAGGAAAGGCTTCTTAGAGGAAGTGGCACCCAAGCCTCTTGGAACTGAAGGAAGAAAATGACTTAAACAGGAAGAACAGAGGAAGAAATACATTTCTAGGCATGGAGGATGACCTGAATATGGGCAGAGGCAGAAATGAGAAAGGTGATACTGGGGAACAATTAATAGTTTAGTCTTGATGGAATAGAGAATGTAGGAGAATGGTAGGAAGGGTTGGAACCAGATTAGGAGCGGTCTTGTATTTTATCTTATAGGCAAGGGGTAGCCATTGAGGGTTTTTGAGCAGAGGGAGAGCATGATCAGACCTATGCCTTGGGAAGACTATTTTGTTGGATGTGTGAAAGGCAGATTAGAGGAGGCATAAAAGGGAGAGAGAGCGGAGAGGTGAGGAGGGAGGTGGAGAAGGATGTGAGAGATATTACAGAGGCACAACTGACAGTGCCTGGGATCAGGCAGCTGGAGGTTGTTAAAGGAAAGGGAAGATAGTGATGCCATCAACAAAACTGGAGGTTGGCAGGAGTGCATGTTTAGGGGAAGAGATGATTTCAGTTTTGAATAGGAGTTTAAAGTGCCACTGGAGCATCGGTTAGAAATGTCTAATAGGCAGCTGGAGAAGACTAGAGCTTAGGAAATAGACTGAGATTGTATACACAGATTTGGGATTCATCTTCATGGAGGTCATAATTAGATTTGCTGAGAGAGAAGGACTGAGGGTATAAACCTGAGGGACAGAAACCCTTATTCAGGTGGTAGAAGGAATGAAAACTGGCATTGATGAAGCACTTTTAAAGGTCTGAAAACACGTTACAGATGTTATCTCATTTGATCCTCACAATTACCCTGAGAGATAAGTGCTACTAATACCTCTATTTGTACAGATGAGGAAACTGAGGCTGAGACAAGTTAAGTGACTTTCTATGGGTTGCACAGATAACAGGTGTCTGAGGCAGGATTCAAACTAAGCTTTCCTAACTCCGAGTCCAATGTGCTCTCCACTACAACATCTACATGACCCATCAAAGGAGACTAAGAAGACACAATCAGACAAGTAGAAGGAAAACCAGATGAGTACAATGTCATAGAAATTGAAGGAAGGAGAGAGTTTCTGGACTGAATGGGGGTAGTCAACTGTCACAAAAAGTCAAGAAGGGTGAGAACTGAGAAAAAGCTACTGGCTTTAGCAATTAAAAAGTATAATCTACTAATTTCCATGTATGGAAACCAGTTGACATCTGATAACTAACCACCTATGCCAGCAGATGATTGAGGACTATGCTATTCAAAATTATTATGCTGAGGACTGGCTATTTCAAAATTCTTTAACTTTATAGTTATTATCTCATCTCAGGGAAGAGTTCGTTCAGGAAAGCATAAGTGAAATGAGGCAAGTTCAAATGACAGCAAAAGTACAAAAAATTAAAAAGAGTGTGGCGATGGGGGGCTACTGAAAACCTGGCCAATCTACCAAGTCTTCAGCAATTGCTACCTCTAGAGCAGGAACATCAAAGGAGACAGGGTGAAGGCAACCATTACACTGCCACAGATGGTATTATCACATTTCACTTCCAATATTTTTAGTCTGAAAATAATTTTGGACGACAGCACAGTATTACTATTATTTTGACCATTTTACTCTATTCCTCTAAATATGTAAATTTAAAAGATTTGCTTATGTTATTAAAGGTAACATTTTTTCAAGCATAACATTCTGAGAGTTAATAATTATTCCACTAAGTGACTTATATGTATAAAATCATTATTCCTAAGCTAACCTTTACTTTATCATCTTGTTTAGAAAAGGACATAAGCACCATTACAATTCTATTACAATTAATATTTCTTACACTTTGAATTTTGCTGAAAAAAAAAACCAGCCAACTCTTTAATCCTAAACAAATCCCAAACAAACACATCTTCAAAATTTTTTTTGAAACAAAGGTTTAAAAAAATTTTTTTTGTCATATGACCACAAAGTAAAAGAACTAGTTCTATTTTTGGGCAACACTTAGATTATGAAATCAAATAAATATAAGATAATCATAAACTTGAATGCATCTTAATTGCTATTAAGTTTTTTTTAAAGTAAATTCATAGTTTCTAATAATTTTACAGGATCAGATTTTACACCACCCCCCCCCCAAAAAAATTCAACAAAACAAACCAGAGTTAGGAAGTAAACCGCTGGCCAGGGGAAAGAGAGAAGAAAACCATACTATCATCTGTTAGGTTCCAGGCTCTATATGGATGACATGGAGCAATTAGCCATGGAGCAGCTACTAAAATCAATTCAATAAATATTTATTATTTATTTAAAATATTATTATTTCCTTCTAACCTGTATACCTGGAATGCTTATCATATTGCTTTTCAACATGACAATGCCAATTCAAGCAGGAAAAGAATCAAGAATATCTGGGCTAAGTTAGCTTAGCTAAATTTGAAAAACAAACATATTCCTTTTTCATTTTTTTTGGGTGGGGCAATGAAGATTAAGTGACTTGCCCAGGTGTCAAGTGTCTGAGGCCGAATTTGAACTCAGGTCCTCCTTAATCCAGGGCCAGTGCTTTATTTACTGCGCCACCTAGCTGTGCCAATCAATATATTCCTAGGAATTCTGGCCAATCTCTATGGCTTATTCAGACTCTGGTTTTTTTAAAAATTAAAACACCAGGGACTTAAATATTTCATTTTGAACTGATCTTATATAAGATCAATATAATGTTGATCTTATATTACCAATAACAGGAAGAGAAGAGAGAAGATTCAACTCCTCCCGCCTTCTAACACCTTTGAAAATGACTTTCTCAAATTTCATTTTACTTAGGGGTTGGGAAAAGGGCACTTTTAAATACTCTGGTTTTTTTTTTTTTTATTTTTGGTGGAGAGGGCAAGGCTCCTGTTGTCTAAGATATATACAAAGACCTTATAAGACTGTCTGGAAGAGTAAGAGTTTTTAAATATCCTTAGGTTTTTAAATTCATCTTTGTTTGCTTACTGGGAATTAACAAATATTTTCCTTTACAATTCAACTCAAATATTTATTTTATTTTTTTTTTGGTGAGGCAATTGGGGTTAAGTGACTTGCCCAGGGTCACACAGCTAGTAAGTGTTAAGTGTCTGAGGCTGGATTTGAACTCGGGTCCTCCTGAATTCGGGGCTGGTGCTCTATCCACTGCACCACCTAGCTGCCCCCCTCAACTCAAATATTAAGCAATGTTTCAGGGATGAACTTCATAGGCAGTTATCAATTATATTATATAGTTTTGTTTAAGAGTTAACCAAGAAAATGTGTTGAGAAACATCCCACTGTTCATAAATAATAGAATACCTTTGGACCCATTGATTCTAAATGTAATGGTTTCATTTTATGCATTACATTTTAAATTATGAGGAAGAAAGATCCTGAATTAACTGGCAGTAATCCTTCAAGCGATTTCTGGAGGTGCTTAGGGGAATTTTGGCCATCACTACATCAGGTTTTTTTTAAGAGGCTCTCTGAGAAAGAGCCATGTCAAAATGATGAAATCTTTCAAAATGAGAAGTACTATTGAAACATTGAATAATTGGAATATAATATATTACCAATTAGTCCTACAATTCTAAGACCATAACAGATAAAATAATCCAATAAGGCAGTCCCCATACATATGGAAGTTCAAAATATATGCTACTCAAAGACTTCATCTAGGTTTTGTTTTTAGGCATGTCATTGAAATCTCATGGAATTTAAATAGGCACTGTTTTAAATGAGCTCCTTTAATCACTACTCATTTTTAAATGACATTATCCCCTGAAAAGAAGTTACAATATTTTCTTAATTTAAAAAATTCTATTCATTATAAATAACTAAAAAGACTAATTACACATTATCAACTGGAAAAAAACTTTTAGAAATGTGAATTTGAGAAAAGAAGTTATTTTCCTGAATTGGAAGTGAAATCAGTTCTCCATCATGGAAGGATTCAGGGTGTCTGAGATAATGGGGAAAAGAGCAGACAGAGAAGAATGAAAAAATGTCAGTGATGAAGTGGACACAACCTCGATAACAGAGATGAGACATGTTGTATGTATGTAACACACATACAGGACACCTCTAAATGTATGGTGTATTGAGATAAACATATCAGTATACATATGGATTAAATCTATAGGTAATAAAACCTTCTGCTTTGGAGAAAGGAACATATCAGTCTCAAAGTTTGAAGAAAGCAACTGTCTGATTCAGGAAATCAGTTCCATAGAATGATCCTTCTTTTGTCATCTTTACTCTCCCTCCTCCTCCAAAGCATTGAAACATGTTTTCACATTTTCAGTGTTAATACAAGCCAACATGACTTCCACTAATTAAGCTTTCAGCCTACCTAAATGAGAAGGGAAGGGAAGAGATAAGTGTGAAGTGCTCCTGGGACTTCTCAAGGCCCACTCTAAAGTTCTACCAAGAATTAGAGAAGAAGTCAGCAATCCTTTATCTTGGAACACCAAGAGGAGCTAAGCTGTGTTCACTGGTACAAAACACTAGACAAAGGGAAGAAGAAAGGAAGAAGGAAAAGAAAAGGGAGTAAGCTAAGAAAAAAGTGAAAGAAAGGGGGTAGGAAGCTGTAAAGAAAGAGCACCAACAGGAATAGGGACAGAACTCGATGACAACTGTCTCCCCCTGCTTTTGAGTGTTCCAGACTGATGCCATTTTGTAAAAAGCGTTATGTAAGCATTTGTTATGATAATAGCCTGTACAAATGAATGAA
Organism: Dromiciops gliroides; assembly: GCF_019393635.1. NCBI lineage: Eukaryota > Metazoa > Chordata > Mammalia > Microbiotheria > Microbiotheriidae > Dromiciops > Dromiciops gliroides. The sequence continues at coordinate 104,719,041 of NC_057865.1, read as the reverse complement.
ACCCTAGCTAGCAAATACTGGGAAAAATTTGGAATATCTTTAATCTCACTGGAGGGTTTAGAACTTCTTTGGCATTTTATTGCTTGATGGAAAGTGCATGTGAGAAAGTCTTTTTCTTTTCATTTATTTTTAGTTCTCTTTTCTAAATCAGTTTTCACAGACAGATTTCTAAACACAATGTTTTTGCTACAATATTCATTTGGATCTAAAACAGTAGGTAGCCAAAGGGCAAACACGAATTTTCAATGAGTAAGTTATACCAATGGAATCTGACATTCCTATAAAGGTAACTGGTATGACTTAGAAAGTGTTTGCATGTTTTTCTTGTGCAATTGAAAAACTACAAGAAATGGCATCATTTTGAAGTCTTTTTCAGCTCTTACACTGAATTGTGAAGGACGGAAGATGGCACTTATGTTTAGATTGTCATCCTTAATTTTCAGCTATTGGTTGGATTTCTATTTATCTATTTATCTATCTATCTATCTATTTATTTATTTATTTATTTATTTCAGTTTTGTTATTGGTTGGATTTCAAAACCATCAGATCTAAATTTAAAGAGTGACAACATACTTAAGATAACAGATTGGCTCTGGTTCTCGTGCTAGCCCTGAAGTAGTTATGGTAATTTATTTTGATAAGACTATATCCATACTGTCTTTTCCACCTTTAATTCTCTCTGAATTCCAGTAAAAAAAAAAAAAAGTACTGACTTCCAAATTAAAGACATTTTCCATATTAAAAAAGGAGCATCATCACCAAACTTTATTAGCAGGTAGCAAGTACTCCCTCACCCTGGAACATCATAAATAGAACAGCCCTCATGGTAAGAAAATTCTTTTGGAATAAAGAACTTAATTTAAAAACTCCTGCAAGGTATATGAGAAGATAGATGAACAAGGAAAAGAGTTACACTGGACATGATCACAAGGTCATCTTCAAATATGTGTCATTCCAGGAGTGTAATTTGAAAAAATAAAGTATCTAATTTCTTAAAAAAAAAAATTTCTAAGGAAAAAACTCTAAAAGTCCTCACAATCTGTGAGGGTTTCTTCTGAGGTGAATTTACAACTGAGTTGAACTTCTTCATATAAGCATAGACATTGTCTCTATATAAAGAAATTTAATAATATAAACAAATATATTTCATAGAAAAAGAGATAGGACTCCTGTGCATCCTCTTCCTGCCTTGTGCCTTCCTTTCCCTCCCCCTATGTATATTAATATATCTTCTGTGGAAAACCCCAATTAAAACATTTTACTTATAAAATAAAGAAATTCATTTCCCAATATATTTGTCAATATTCCCCTGTACATACATTATAGGAGCGCCTTTGGTCAATGACTTTGTTTGCCATCCCTATTATTTGTAGAAAGCAGTTACTTCTACTACTTAGGGAAGTAAAGGCAATCCAGAGCTTTCCTTGTTATAATAAAAAGAAACTTTGATAGAGATTTGACATAGAGTATAAAAATAAGACTATTCAATCCCAGTGTCTTCCCAATTTGCATGAACTCAGTTTGGTTCAATTACAACAAGGTAACTATGGGAATGTCTTTCAGTTTCAAACCAACAGATGTACTGTTAACTTCAGTTCATAATGGACATTATCTTATGGCTAATAAAAGCTGTCTAAGAAATATTCACTACACAAAAACAACATTCAGATTGAGCACATTTGTAAACTAAAACAAACTCAGGACAAGATAAAGTCTTTGGAAAATTGGATACAAGTTATCAGGTTATTTCATTACAATCTTTGTTAAGTTCTTATGTGTGTTAAAAATGTTTTTCATGTTGACAAATCCAACACACCAGGGAACCGATTCCCATTTAAAAAAAAAATGAATCGGTTCTTTGGCGCACCTTTAAAAAAAATTCCATTGAGTTCAACAAACTCAAACTATGTAAGTCCATCTGACTTTTGTGTGTCCTGTACTGTATACCTCCCTTTCCCACCATTTTTTTCAGTGAACAGGAAACGCACCATATCCCCCTGCCTGGATAGGCGTTTTTGGAGAAGCACACGCGTAGAGACTAAAATCCTCTGTTTGGAAGCCGGCCCGGTTCAATGAGGGTTCAGATGCACTGCGGTGAATTTTTGGCAATGATCGGGCCAGAAGTTCAATGGAGGCAAGAATCTGAAACAACAAGCAAGTAAGGACTAAAAACTTTCCATACTGGAAATCTCTAAAGGCACTGTCAAGCAACATAACATTTAACAAGGAACACAGAATTCTTCTAGGAATAAGTGAATCAATTTAAGTAGCAATTTCTAAAAGTTGCTGTAATTTTCCCCCTCTATTCTTTTAAAAACTTTAATTTCTTTAAAATAATTTGAGAAAGTGCCATTTTTCCTTATCTTTCCTCTTCCCTGCCTCCCCACTTGCAAATATTTAAATTGAACGGAGAACTGGTCAACAAGTTTGCCAAAGGGGATTAGCAGAATTTAGAAATGTTTATGTTGTATAGAATCATAAGGAAATAACACTATAAAGAAATTTAGTGGTGGTAGATTCCCTGCATAATTAAAAGTAATAATAACTGACATTTACATAGTATTTTTTTGGGGGGGGGCAGGGCAATGGGGGTTAAGTGACTTGCCCAGGGTCACACAGCTAGTAAGCGTCAAGTGTCTGAGGCCAGATTTGAATTCAGGTACTCCTGAATCCAGGGCCGGTGCTTTACCCACTGCGCCACCTAGCTGCCCCTATTTACATAGTATTTTAAATACATGACTTTATTTGATCCTCTTAATAATCCTATGATTCAGACACTGTGGTACCAGTACTCTATCCACAGTAACCCCAGGCCTATTTTGCTGATCAACGAGTCTCAGACATGTGAAGTAATTTGTCTAGTCACACAGCTAGTAAGTGTCGGCAGTGAGAAGTGAGTTGAGTCTTGCTTAATCCAAGTTCAGTGCACTCTTTGTACCAGTCAAACTTTCAGCCACCTCCACCATGCACAACAGAGGAGGAACCCCAAAGGTAACACAATCTTCAGCTAGCTAAAAAGAATCTTCTAAAGTTTACAGTGCAAAGTCCAAAAAGTTTAGTCATTTAGAATCAACTGGTTCTTACTTTACACACAATTTTAAGAAGCTTAATTATTGGGTCTCCTAGCCCACAGCCAATGAAAAAGAAGTCATTTAGAAGGGGAAGGGGGCAGGGAGAAGGGAGGAATCTACTAGAGGAGGCACAGTAACAGCAATGAGACATAAACAACAAATAATAGGAGAGAAGAGAAGATACAGAAACCTACCCCAAAAGCCAGCCAGCAACACAGGAATACTTAATATAGGGGCAAAGAGCTCTATACTACACCTCAGTCAGACTCTTACAATACTATAGCACAATACAGAAGCTGATGTTTATAATGAAGGGAAGGGGACAAGCATTTATATATATATATATATATATATATGCCAGGCAGTGTGCTAAATGTATTATCTCCTTTTATCCTCACAACAACACTGTGAGGCAGATGTTATTATCCCCATTTTACAAATGAAGAAACTGAGGCAGACATGGGATAAGTGACTTACCCAAGGATACCCCACTAGTGTCTGAGGGCAAATCTGAACCCAGGTCTTTCTGACTCCAGCTTCCTGACTTAGCTAAGTCTAATGATGACAGTGGATTAAATTATGCTTAGCAAAATCTACTTAAGAAGATAAGGAAGTATGTAAAATACTTTGTCTTTTTAACTGCAAATTTAATCACCAAATATTTCAAAGTACCAAGAATGATGAGAGAATGATAGTATGTGAACTCATGAGCTTTTTTGAAGTGCATATTAAATTGAACAGCACAGTAACAAAATCCCTTTTTGTCTTCCCTTCTGAACTTTTGGTTTTCTTCTGTGTATTTCTTTTTTGGTTGGACAATGAGGGTTAAGTGACTTGCCCAAGGTCACACAGCTAGTAAGTGTCAAGTGTCTGAGGCCGGATTTGAACTCAAGTCCTCCTGACTCCAGGGCCGGTGCTCTATCCACTATGCCACCTAGCTGCCCTCCCAGGGCTTAATTTAAACACCTTGCACATAATAAGCTTTTTTTTGTTTTTTTGTTTTTGTTTTTTTTAGTGAGGCAATTGGGGTTAAGTGACTTGCCCAGGGTCACACAGCTAGTAAGTGTCAAGGCTCTGAGGCCGGATTTGAACTCAGGTCCTCCTGAATCCAGGGCCGGTTCTCTATCCACTGCGCCACCTAGCTGCCCCCATAATAAGCTTTTAAATAGATGCTTGCTTATTGAATGTAAATTGATAAACATAAATTATATGCCTTAGTATATGAAGAAGCATATAGCACAGGATGTCAGCCAAATTGTTTAGCAGTGACCTTTCACTTTGGCTATTATAAACTTAATAAATATATACACATATGCATATACTTCCCTCCCATCCATCCATCCACCCAATACGTGCCTGTCTCTCTAGTACACACACACACACACACACACACACACACACACACACACACACACACACACACGAACTCTAGCATCATTTGCCTTCTGGATATCTTGAACTAGATGTCCCATAGCCATTTCAAACATAACATGCCTGAAACAAAATTCATCATCTCCCCTCCTCTCCCTGAAACTCAGCTCTCTTCCCATCTTCTCTATTACTACTGAGGGCACCATCTTTTTCCTAATCACTCGGGGCTCTGAAACTCTGTGTCATCTCATGCCTCATTTGAACTCACCCCACATGGCCAATCTGTTGCCAAGCCTTGTTCTTTCTACCTTTACAACATCTTTACACTCATAGAGCTGATCTCCAATGTAGTCCCACATCACCTCATGCCTGGACTTGTTTGCACAGAGGTGTTTGCATGTTGTCTCCTCCATTACACTGAGCTCCTTGAAAGTATGGTCTGTTTTTTGCCTTTTTTTTTGTACCCTTAGTGCTTAGCCCAGTGACTGGCACATAGTAGGTGCTAAATAAATGCTTGCTGACTGACTGCAGAAAGAGTTTTCTGGTTGGTGTCTCTCCTCACTATGGTCCCTCTTCCAGTTAGCTGCTAAAGTGATCTTCCTCAGGTGCAGGTCTGACTGTTCTGCCTTGCCCCACTCCACCCAACTCTAGTGATTCCCTATTACCTCTAGGATAAAATATAAAATCCCGTATTTGTTTTTTAAACTCCTGCATAGCTTTCCAGTTTCCCTATAGTTTACTCCCCTTCACAGACTTCTTGCTGTTACTCTATCTTCACACTCAAGTGTTTTGTGTTTTTTGTGGACCACCTGACCACATTTCCATTGGCTGCACCCCCCCCATGTGTGGAATGCTCCTTCTCATCTTTACTGCCTTAATTCCTTGGCTTGCTCACAGCTCATCTTCTGCAATGAGGCCTTTCTAGGTGCCTTCAGCTACCACTGTCTTCCTTCTGAGATGACCTTTTGTTTATACTGTATATGTACAGCAGTCATGTACATAGTTATTTGCTTGCTGTCTTCTTCATTAAGACAATGCGTTCTCTGAAGTCAGGGATTATGTTTTTGTCATTTTTTGCATTCCCAGAATTTAGCATAGTGCCTGGTAAGTGTAAGTGCTAAATAAACATTTGCTGACCAACTGACTGACTGCAAAAAGCAAGGGAGAGTATAAATTACAATTTTTAAAAAAGGAGACTCCTATTGGTCAGCTGCTTTCCTTTTCTCTCTCAATGGGCAGAAATGCCATTTAAGAGGATAGAATCTATATTATTAAAAGGCTGTAATGATTGGAATGACGCCACCTACCAGAGACTTACTATAGGAAAGCTCTGCCATGAGGAGAATGCCTCAGAGGGCAAGGCCATGCGGCTTTTCCTTGGCGTCTGGAAGTAATGTTTGTGCATGGGTACTGTCCACCAAGGCTACCAGCCAATCAACTTGAGGAGCCTCCCATTTTCTGGGAGGGGACAGGAAGGAGGGCTGCTAGGAGAGGTCTGTCTCTTTTGGGTTCCTGACTTTATGGTGGTGGTGGTGGTGTCAGCAGAGAACTTCACAGGAAATTTGAGGAAAGATAGGAATGCTAGGCTGTTGGAATTCTGTTCTCAATCTTCTCTTTCTACCTTTCGATAAACCCTTAAAAATTTAAACTCATTTTATCAGTGATTTTAGTCAGTTTCCCCCAAAACTGGGGGAACAGATTAGAACCCACATTTAGAATCTTAAATTACAGTTTGGCTGACCACGAAGAGGAAAACCGAAAGTTCGTCTTCTGATCTTCTGATTGGGTAAGATTTCCCCTCCCTGTCCCCTTAAATCGGAAAGGACTGCCAAGTATCAGCTGTTTTAAATTTCAAATGGATCTTTTAAACAACCTAAGTACCCCTTTTCTAGCTTTACCTTCACTAATCAGAGAGTTGGCCAGTTTGAATTTGATGAATATATTTTTAAAATTTTTATTCCTCTTTTTGGTTTTGTGGGGCTTTGTGGTGTGGTATGGAGAATTTGGCATGCCCTGGATAATATTAGGATAACGATGATTCCCCGGGATTCCCCATTAGGAAAGCTACTTATGGATTGGAATGAGGGAAAACTTAGACTAGATACAACCATGACCAGAGGAGGGCTTATCAGACTGTGTTTTATGTGGCATGAGGAATTACAGGAAGAATGGCTCAAATATGGGTCATTTGATCCCCAAACTTTGAGGCATTTGCAAAGAACCCTAAGATTGGAATGACGCCACCTACTGGAGATTTACTATAGGAAAGCTCCGCCATGAGGAGAATGCCTCAGAGGGCAAGGCCATGCGGCTTTTCCTTGGCGTCCGGAAGTAATGTTTGTGCATGGGTACTGTCCACCAAGGCTACCAGCCAATCAACTTGAGGAGCCTCCCATTTTCTGGGAGGGTAGAGGAAGGAGGAAGGAGGGCTGCTAGGAGAGGTCTGTCTCTTTTTGGTTCCTGACTTTATGGTGGTGGTGGTGGTGGTGGTGGTGGTGGTGGTGGTGGCGGCGGCAGAGGACTTCCCAGGAAAATTGAAGAAAGACAGGATTGCCATGCTGTTGGAATTCTGTTCTCAATCTTTCTCTTTCTACCTTTCAATAAACCCTTAAAAACCTAAACTCGTTTTATCAGTGATTTTAGTCAGTTTCCCCCAAAACTGGGGGAACAGATTAGAACCCACATTTAGAATCTTAAATTACACAAGGCTGACATATATGTCATATGTCACACACACCAAAAGTAATTTCTTTCTTTCTTTCTTTTTTTTTTTTTTGCGGGGCAATGAGGGCTGCCCAGGGTCACACAGCTATTAAGTGTCAGGTGTCTGACACTCAGGTCCTCCTGAATCCAGGGCCAGTGCTTTATCCACTGCACCACCTAGCTGCCCCAAACAGTCATTTATGAGAGATAAAGCTGAGCCTTTCAGATAACTGTGTATGAGAACCATAAATGTCTAAGGATATTCTTTACCTTGAGAAAAATCTTAATGTTTGACATTATGAAAAACTGAGGAAGAACACAAATATCTATATCTATATCTATATCAATGCTAGTTCAGATTCCTTCAATCAACACAAAGCCTTTCTTACCTGTGGAAAAAGTGGCCTCTCATCTCTCTTCTTCTTCAGGCACTCTGCCATTAACCTCTTCATGGCTTTTGGACAGTTACTCCTCACTTTACTGAGATCAGGAGATAGGTATCCTCGCCCCACCATAAAAATTATCTGGGATAGAAGAGGAAATTCGCAAAATCATATAGCTTGTAGATAAAAGCTTAAACAAACTTGAATACTGATAGGTGAAGAAAGTCCAGTTACCTACTCACTAGTTTATTTCTCCAAAGATGTGTATCATCTCTGGCAGCTATTATATAGTAGGTGATGCTGTCTCAAGACCTTGAAGCTTTTAAGAAAATTTTTTTAATCAAATACTTACCTGAGTGCCCAAGGCACTGTAGTGGCATTATGTGATCATAACTCATAGTTCTTACCTTCAAGGGGTTTATAATGTAGCTGCCCTGTGAGTTATCATATTTCACTTGGTGTAGATGTGGGAGGCGCCTCTCTTCAGGTCCCTATGATGACTGCTCAAGCTCTAGACCCCATTTGAAAACCAAGATGTCAAAAAGATCTAGGCACTCTCCTCCAATGGGGCAAAGGAAGAGAATCTGTAGCCCTTGCTAGGATGGGTTACCTTTAGAGAAACTAGTCTATTGGTCAGTAATTGTTATTTCTTCAGGAAGACATAGTCTATTCTAACAGCTGTAACAATGATTAAGAGACTAATGAAAGGTCTCACGAGGCCAAGATAAAAATAGCCACTGCAGAATGATAAGAACAAATTGAGATTCTCAGGGGGAAATAAGGGCCAGCACTATTGATTTATGGAAGTACTAGGTGATAACTCTACATATTTGAGTGGGAGAACAACCCTAAATGTGTTACCATAGATAGTTTAATTGTCCCCTAGAGAACAGGTTTAAAAAGACCAGCTTTTTCATTGAAGAAGGGATATAATCTACTGATTAAACAGAACAGTTTCTTTGGATGGTGGATGGCCCAAAAGATTATGCCAAAGACAAAAATCTACCAATAAAGACTACTGGCCACTTCTCCCACAATCTCTCCATATGTATGTGTGTGTGTATGTATGTGTATATGTACATGTATGGACCACCTTACCTCTATAGCATGTAAATTAAGCTTTCAGTATTGAGGAAAAATGACTCAGGGTGACCAAAAGGATTATTATGCTGCAGCTGATCCAAAAGTTAGATACTAATTTGAAAAGGAATTTAAGGCAGGGATTGAGAAAAGCTATGTTTTCCAAAATTCTAATGGAGATAAACTAAAAATCTAAGACTGACAGAACTTCTACTTTGAGAAATCCTTTACATAACCATAATCAATCAGCAGGCTCCTTTTCTAATAAGGAATGATAGAAGGGCAATGACACACAATGCCCTGATAGACTGAACCTGGAATTCAGGCTGGAGTGTTGGCCATATATAGAGCACTATATATAAACAAAGAATATAGTAACATTATCAAAGAAGGAGAAGAAAACACTTGGATACCTTGAAATCTGGTTAGGTCCCAGGCAAAAACTCCAAGGTAAAGGAGAAAATATTGCAAGCAGCTAGAAAAAAAGGAATTCAAATACTGTGGAGCTCCAATAAGGATAAAGCAAGATCTAGCAGCTTCTACATTAAAGGACCAAAGGGCATGGAATATGATATTCCAGAGGGCAAAGGAACTGGGACTACAGCCAAAAATCACATACCCAGCAAAACTGTGTATAATCTTTCAGAGGAAAAAATGGGATTTCAATGAGAAAGAGGTCTTTCAGGCATTTGTGATGAAAAGACCTGAACTGAATAGAAAATTTGACTTTCAAATACAAGATCCTGGAGAAGCATAAAAAGGTAAACAAGAAAAAGACTTCATGAAGGATATTAAAAGATCAAACTGTTTACATTCCTACATGGGAAGATAATACTTCGAACTCATAAGAACTATCTCAGTAAGGAATTCACAGAAGACACACATCTGAATTGAATATGAAGGGATGATATCTGTAAAGCATTTATGTTTTGTTCTTGGTGCAGCAGACAGGGTGGAGTGTCTTATGTCTGGGGCCAGATTTGGGCTTGGGGCCTCCTGGGTCCAGGGCTGGTGCTTTGTCCACTGTGCCACCTAACTAACCCATGATGACATCATTAAAATAGGGTTGAGGTGTAGGAGGAATAGACTGGGGGAGGGAGAAGGGGAGAGATGGTCTGGGGAGAGCTAGTTCACATGAAGGAAAAGAAAAAAGCTTATGGAGGGGAGGAGAAGAAGGCGAAGGAGTTGGGGAGCGAGTGAACCTTAATATCATCAGAATTGTTTGTTTGTTTGTTTATTTATTTATTTATTTTTTAGTGAGGCAATTGGGGTTAAGTGACTTGCCCAGGGTCACACAGCTAGTAAGTATTAAGTGTCTGAGGCCGGATTTGAACTCAGGTACTCCTGACTCCAGGGCCGGTGCTCTATCCACTGCGCCACCTAGCTGCCCCAATATCATCAGAATTGGCTCAAAGAAGGACTAACATACATACTCAAGTAGGTATAGTAATATATTTTTGCCCAGGGGGAAGAAGGGAAGGACAGATTTGGGGAGAGAACAGTAAAAAGCAAAACACTTTCAAGGAAGATGAAGATGTTCTGCATTACTGCACAAGTATGACATACTGAATTGCCTGATCTCATAGGGAGGGTTGAGGAGGGAGAAAGGAAGAAAAATTTAGAACACAGAAGTAGCTCAGGGACCTTGATCTCATTGAAGTGGGCTCATGGAGGGAATAGCATTCATACCCAATTGGGAGGAAGTAATCTATTTAACCCTGCAGGAAAGTAGGAGGGGAGGATAAGGAAGGAAGGGTGAAAAAAAGGGAGTGTAGAGCCCGGGAGAGCATAGTCAGAAGTAAAATACTTTTGAGGAGGAATAGGTAAAAAGATTAGAGTAAATGTCATGGGAAGGGAGTGGGATGGAGGGAAATAGATATGATGATTGATTTTAATGGCAAAATGTATGGTACCTACTTTGCTGGGCTTTTATGAAGAAAATTCTCTGTCAGGCTTTAGGTACTATATACAGGTTATGATGAACAGGATACTATCAGAAAAACCTGGAAAGACCTACATGAACTGAAGCAGAGTGAAATGTACTGTATACAAAATAACAGCAATAGTGGGGGATGATCTGCTGGGAAGCATGTGGTTATTTTCAGCAAGGCAATGATCCAATATAATCCTGAAGGATTTATGAAGATTGCAGCCCATCTGCAGAGAAAGAACTGATAGTATCTGAAAACAGATGGAAACACATTAAAAAATTTTTTTTTCTTTTCCTCTCTGACAATTCCTTAATCGGAAGTTTTGGGGTTTTTTTTTACTGTTTTCTCTCACAACTGGCTAATATGGGAATTTTTACATGACTACTCATGTATAACTTATTTTGAATTGCTTGAGTTCTTGTGGGTGGGGAGTGGGAATGGAGGGAGGAAGAGAAGTTGGAACACAAAGTTTTTTAAAAATTGATGTTAAAATTTGTTTTTACACATATTTTAGAAAATTAAATTCTATTTAAAAAAAAAAAACCACCAAAAAACCAAAAACTCAAACTAAAAAAATAACAGCATGCTTACAATGGCCTAAATCTGTATTACATATGACAACTCATTCATGTTTTTTCCATTCTTATTTTGCTATACCTCACCTTTCTTTTTTCTTTCCTTTCTTCCTTCCTTCCTTCTTTTTTTTGGTGGGGCAATGAGGGTTAAGTGATTTGCTCAGGGTCATACAGCTAGTAAGTGTCAAGTGTCTGAGGCTGGATTTGAACTCAGGTCCTCCTGAATCCAGGGCTGGCACTTTATCCACTGCGCCACCTAGCTGCCCCGATATACCTCACCTTTCATCTTGTCAGTACCCATGTTATCTGATTTAAAACTCCAAACCAAGACAGATATCTGAGAACTTTGAAGACAGAGTAGGGTAACAGTCTAAAATTAATACTGCATTAAACTAAACAAGAATATATCCTTTTTTTTTTTTTTGGTGAGGCAATTGGGGTTAAGTGACTTGCCCAGGGTCACACAGCTAGTAAGTGTTAAGTGTCTGAGGCCAGATTTGAACTCAGGTACTCCTGAATCTAGGACTGGTGCTTTATCAACTGTGCCACCTTGCTGCCCCAGAATATATCCATTTTAAAATTTAAAGTGCTGACTTATTACCCAGGTAAAGCTATCTATTGATTCAGTAAGAAACAATGTGAATATCAATAAATATAGAAGTGAAAACTCAATAATAATAAATATCTATCAAATAGAGCATGGATGTTGTACTTCTTAGAGGGTCTCAGAGACCACAAATTAAAACACTAAAAAATAGAAACATGAATAGCTTTAGAATAGCCAACATCACACATTACTTAAATAGCTTCCGTTAAAATGCTTCAACAGACATTTGTATAATAATCTATAATGGGAAAATCAATGAACAAAACTAAGATGTTGAGATGGAACACAGATAAACTGAAAAAGTCAAAACATGCCTTTCCACTTGGGGTATAAGATGAAGGTGAGGGATGAATGCCTCCTGTGGCAGGCTTAGGTACTTTTTTTTTTTTTTTGGTGAGGCAATTGGGGTTAAGTGACTTGCCCAGGGTCACACAGCTACTGTGTGTCAAGTGTCTGAGGTCGGATTTGAACTCAGGTCCTCCTGACTCTAGGGCTGGTGCTCTATTCACTGTACCACCTAGCTGCCCCCAGGGTTAGGTATTTATGATATTTCTTCATAATTATATAATACAGATAAGAGGCTGAAATCTTGAATTAAGGTGCTGTAATGGATATGAAGCAGTTTTTATTGTTAACTTATTTTCTTCTGATCATTGTGTAAGTTTAATTCAATTTCATGCAACTGAGAAACAGATCTCTAACAAATTAATTTTTTGATTTTTGGGGGCAGGAGGGGAGAAGTTAGGGTAAGGTGATGGTAAACAGGGGTGGGAGAAACAAAGGACAGGAATTAGTGGTATGGGGAAAATCTGACATTTATAGAATTCTTTTTTTTTTTATGAGATATTTTATTTTTTCCGTTACATGTAAAGATAGTTCTCAACTTTTGTTTATACATGCTTTACAATTTCAGATTTTTCTCCCTCCCTCCCCTCCCTCCCCCCTCCCCATTTATAGAATTCTAATGGGAAGAGAATGACATGTTTTTCCCCCTAGGTTCTCGACTTTTAAAATGAAAAAAAGTGCCTATGAAGAAGCATCAAATCATTCAAGACAATTGTGCATAAAGGAATTACTATGTAGCAGTCAATGTATTCACTGATTATATAAGATCTGCAACAGAGGGAAAGGTATTAAAGCCTGGATGGTAGAGTAATGTAAAGAATTAATTAGTAAACAGAACTGATTTTATTTTTAACATCTTAATGGATAGGATATCTCAAGAATGGCAATTATATTTTTAGATTCTGTTTGAGTTTAGTATAGGGCAATAGTGGTTGGTTTTGAATTATCAATTCAAATTTATCAACTATTTGTTAATTCATCAAATATTTCAATTTCGTTCAATGAAAGACGAGCCGTGATAACACTATTGAAACTCCACATAACCTTCAAAAATAGGTGGAAAAAATGTTAGAAGATCATTTCATGGACTTAAATAAGTTCTACATGCAGAACTTTTTCATTACATACCATATGAATCTTTATATAAACAGTAAAACAAACCCAAACCCCAAATTACACTGACTATTTACCTGGTCCCTGTTGTTGATGTTTGAGTAAGGTAACTGTCCTGTCATCAACTCATACAGAACAATACCAAATGCATATACATCTGATTGAAAGCTATATGGGTTTTTATCTTGCATTCTAATGACCTCTGGTGCCTGTTGGAACATAAAAAGAAAAAAGAATAGTTTATCCTTCACTTTATTGTATTCTTATATATGTACTAGCAAGAGTAAAGCCTGTAAAAACAAACAGTGCTTGATTCCCATTGTATAAACATCCACAATGCATGACTATCCAAATTCCTTACAGTAATCATCTCTTACTTAGTGGCCTAAAGCAATGAGAAAAATGAGTTGAAAAAGAGGAAAGAGAACTAAAAAATACAGGGAAGGGTTACAAAAAACTTGATTCAGAGTTTGTTGGTTTATTTTCACAATATGGCAAATGCTTAAGCAGGCCTGATTACATTTGGGAAATTATGCAACTCTTTCCACAATCTTAAACTGCTCCCTGAAACCAAAACCTTTCTTTAAAAAGTCCCTATTGGGGCAGCTAGGTGGCACAGTGGATAAAGCACCAGCCCTGGATTCAGGAGGTCCTAAATTCAAATCTGGCCTCAGAAACTTGACACTTACTAGCTATGTGACCCTGGGCAAGTCACTTAGCCCTCATTGCCCCGCAAAAAAACCCCCCAAAACCCAACAACAACCCCCCCCCCAAACAAAAAAAAGTCCCTATTGTCCTGGTAACACTGTCCCATTACAAATTCTAGAATGTTACCATCGCCAAAGGATCAACATTCTAGGTGATCTAGAGGGCAGTGGAGAGACACAGAGCAGGCTTCAATCAGTGGCAGCTTATGACTTGTATACAAGTGGTATAAAAGATACAGTTGAAAGAAGTCACCCAAGTGCAGAGCCAGAAGAACCCTCACAAACCACTGACTTTCACACACACACTTGACCAAAAGTTCCTTCTACAATATGCTCAACAAGCAGCATAAACTTAGCTTCTGTCTGAGGCTCTCTTAAGAACTTCCAAGGTAATTATTAGGAAAGTTTTCTTTGTATCAAACCTAATTCTGGCTTTTTGTCACTTCTCTCTATTGTCCCTAATTCTTTCCCCAGGACCAAGTAGAAAAAGTGTAATCCCTCTTCCCTACAACATCCCTTTAAATTAGGGGTTCTTAAAAAAGGAAAATATTGGATGTTGGAGGGGATGTGGGAAAGCTGGGACACATCCACCGTTGGAGTTGTGAAAAGATCCAACCACTCTGGAGAACAATTTGGAACTATGCCCAAAAGGCTATAAAACTGTGCATACCCTCTGATCCAGCAATACCACTGCTACGTTTATATTCCCAAGACATCCCAAAAAAGAGTATAAGACCTACTTGTATAAAAGTATTTATAGAAGCTCTTTTTGTAGTGGTTAGGGATTGGAAATCAAAGAAATGCTCATCAGTTGGGGAATGGCTAAACAAGCTGTGGTATATGATGGTGACAGAATATTATTGTGCTATAAGAAATGACAAGCAAGATGACTTCAAAAAAGCTTGAAAAGATTTGTATAAACTAATGTATAGTGAAGTGAGAAGAACCAAGAGAATGTTGTGCACAGCAACAGTGATACTGTTGAAGAAAAACTGTGAATAACAACTATTCTCAGCAATGCAATGATCCAAGAGAATCCCAAAGGATTAATGATGAAGCATACTATCTGCCTCCAAAGAAAGAACTGATATTGATTGAATACAGACTGAAACATGCTATTTTAAAACTTTCTTCCATCTTTTCTTTTATTCAAGTTTTCTTAAACAAAATGACTGATATGGCAATGTTTTACATAATTGCACATGTATAACCTATATCTGATTGCTGCGGGGGGGGGGGGCGGGGGGAGGGAGGGATAAAATTTGGAACTCAAAACTTTAAATAAAGGAGTATTTACTGGAAAAAAATTAGGGGTTCTTAATCTTTTGTGTGTGTGACATGGACCCCTCTGGCAGTCTAGTAAAGCCTATGGACTTTCCCAGAATGAGCTTTTAAATGCATAAAATGTATGAGATTAAAAAGGAGAAAACAAATATGTTGAAGGAGTTATAAAAAATTTAAAAAGTTCACTCCAGGTTAAGGATCCCTACTTTAAACCCTTGAAGATGGCTGCCATGTTTCATGAGTCGTCTTTTCTCTAGGTTAAATGCTGCTAATTCCTTAAGCCCATTTATGTCTTTGCCAAATTCAGTGCCCAGAATTCAGCACTGTCTCTTGATGTGATTTAAACAGGGCAAAGTACAGGGATTTCCCTCTTCTTGGAAACTATGCCTATCTTAATGCAGCCTAAGAGCTCATTTGGCTTCTCAGCTTATCATGTTATGCTGTTGACTCAGAGAGTTTAAAAACCAGCCATGAAAACCAAGAAATCTTTTCAATAGAGGCTATACTTAAGCCATGCCTCCATCAATTTGTATTTATAAATCTGATCCTTGGAAGCTGAATGTAGAATTTTATATCTGTCCATATCAAATCTAATCTTTCTAAATTTGACCTAACATTTAAGCCTGTTAAGAACTTTCTGGATCTGGACCTTGTCAAGCAATGTGTTTATTAGCACTTACAAGCTTCACGTACTTTTTGAACTGGATAAGTATACCATCTATGGTTTCATGCAAGTCAATGATAAAAATACTGAAACAGCAAAGACCCACAGCAAAGTGCCCCTGGGGCACTCTGCTAAAGACCTCTTCATAAGATGACCCATTAAGGACAACTCTTTTGGTGTAGTCATTTAACTACCTATACTATTGCTTGGTCTTCATGTCTTTCTTCCACAAAGATATCACAAGAATTTGTAAAATGTTTTGTTGAAGTTCAAGTATGTTATGTGTCTTCAGTATTCCCATGATTTACCAGTCTGCCTACCAAAAAACGAAATGAGGGTTGATCTGGCATGACCTGTTCTTGATGAAGTCATACTGACCATTAGTGATCATGTCTTCCATATCTAAGTGCATTCCTTTAATAATGTTTTAGAATTTTATCTGAAATCTAGTTAGCTCTTGGCACTATGATTTGCAGACTCTACAGTCTTCCCTTTTTTGAAAATCAGGATATTTGTTCTTTCCTCAATCTTGTGACACCTCTTCTATTCCCTAAGATCTTTCAACAATCTTTAACAATGGCTCTGTGATCAAATTTGCCTATTAAAATATTATCTTAGGGGGCATCTAGGTGGTGCAGTGGATAGAGCACTGGCCCTGGAGTCAGGAGTACCTGAGTTCAAATCCGGCCTCAGACACTGAACACTTACTAGCTGTGTGACCCTGGGAAAGTCACTTAACCCCAATTGCCTCACTTAAAAAAAAAATTATCTTAGGACTCATCTAGGACTAGTGACTCTAACTCAGTGAAGCCAATTGGATATTCTCTTACCACCTCTTTTTTTATCACTGTTTTTACCTCCCTATTTGTATTCTATCTTTTCTAATTCAAAGAATTTCCTTCTTGGATAAGAAAACAAAAAGGAAAATTGGATCTGAATTGTTCAGGCCATCCACTCAGACTGCAATCATCTCTCTCTCTTTTTTTTTTTTTTCCATTCTCTTCCATCCCTTCATAGCTACTTAAAATCTATTTGTTTACATAAGTATTCACTACTAGCTTAAGCTCATTATAAATTACATCTCTCACAAAAGAATGCAAGCTCCTCAAGGCAGGGCTTGCTTCATTTTTGCCTTTGTATCCCAGGACCTGGCACACAGTAAGGACTTAATAAATGCTTCTGGATTGTTTAAGTCTCAATCAACAGTGCTCAAGTAATTGCATGAACATCTTTATTATTACTTATAGTCTAGTGAATTTAAAGTAAATACTTGATGAAATGCTGTATCCTTTCCATCATGCTTTATTTAGACTTAATGACAAGGATCTGGTGATGATGCCAGATTTTAATGGCTCAGTTTGAAGATGTTCAAGTGATCATGAGAAGCAGTATAAACCCCACAGCAGTAGGGGCAAAGAGACTTGCAGAAAGGCATGGTGGCAAAGTAGGGCTGACTGACCTGGGAGAGGTTGTTATAGGAGAGTACCGGGATCTTTGGATTTTTCCAAATGGAAAAGTTTAAAGATGATATTCATGTTGTTACTTACAAGAATGTAAAAGGCTAGGGGGAAGAGAAAAAAAATTATACCTGCTTATTTTTTGCATATCCATCCTTTCATCTATCCTTCCATTATATATATATATATATATATATATATATATATATATATATACACACACACACACACATACACACACACAATGATATATATGCATACATATATATTTTTTCCAGAAGGCCAGAAAGTATTATAAAGTATAGAATGACAGTTCTTAACTGTATACATAATTTAAAAAATGTACGATGTGGGCCTGCCTTGGATTACAAGGCAGCTTTGCTGTTTTATTTTTCAGGTAGCATGTAAGGGGCAGAAAGAAACTAGGTGTCAGTCACTCATAGTTAAGAAAGCTTCTTGGAGGCAGCTAGGTGGTGCAGTGGATAGAGCACCGGCCCTGGAGTCAGGAAGACCTGAGTTCAAATCCAGCCTCAGCCACTTGACACTTACTAGCTGTGTTACCCTGGGCAAGTCACTTAACCCCAATTGCCTCAACAACAAAAAAAGAAAGAAAGAAGGAAAGAAAGAAAGAAAGAAAGAAAGAAAGAAAGAAAGAAAGAAAGAAAGAAAGAAAGAAAGAAAGAAAGAAAGAAAGAAAGAAAGAAAGAAAGAAAGGAAGCTTCTAGGTTTGAAAAGTAAATGGGGGAATCTAGATCTTATTTTATCTTCTCAGGTATCTAGACCATATTTCACTACTCATTGACCTAGTGAGTTAACTGAGAAATGAAGAATCCCATATACTATTAGCTTATGTTCCTGTAGCTAGGGAAGCCTAGTGACCTTTTAAGTAAGAGAAAAATCCCCAAGTATAGGATAACATGATTCACATGTAGCTCTGATTGAACAGCAACAGCAGAATATTCAACAGCTAGTTGTGATTTGAACCCATATTTTTCTTATTTTCTTTTTTTAAACAATGTTTTAAAACAATTTTTTCTTTTTAAATTGAGTTCCAAATTCTCTCCCTTCCTCCCACTCCTTCCCCATCCGCTGAAAAGACAAACATGTGAAATCATGCAAAACATATTTCCATATCAGCCACATTGCAAAAAAAAAAAAAAAACCCAAACCAAAAAAAACCACCACATACAAGAAAAATTAAGAAAGTAAGAAAATTAGACTTCAATATGCACCCAGAATTCATCATTTTTCTCTCTGGAGGTAGACAATATGTTTTCATCATGAGTTTTTTGGAAATGTCTTGGATCATGGTATTGATCAGAGTAGTTAAGTCTTTAACACAGTTGAACCCTCTTTACAACATTGCTGTTACTGTGCACAGTGATCTCACTTCACTTGCATCAGTTCATATAGGTTTTACCATGTTTTTCTGACCCCCCGCCATGTTATTTCTCATAGCACAAAAGTACTTCATCACAAGCATATACCACAACTTGTTGAGTCAAATGGATAAAATGATGAACATTCCCTCAATTTCCAATTCTTTGCCACCTCAAAGAGAAGCTATAAATAATTTTTGTCCATGTAAGTCCTTTTCCTTTTATCTTTTTAGAAGACAGATCTAGTAGTGGCATTGCTCAGTCAAAGGGTATGCACTGTTTTATAGCCCTTTGGGCCTACTTCCAAATTGTTCTACAGAATGGTTGGACTTATTCATAACTGTACCAATAGTGCATTTGTGTACCTATTTCCCCCATCCCCATCAGCATGTCATTTCTAATCAATAGGTGTGAGGTGGAACCTCAGAGTTATTTAATGTTCATTTCTTTATTCAATAGTAATTTGGATCATTTTTCATATGACTATAGATATAACTTTGATTTCGTCCTCTGAAAACTGTTCATATACTTTAACTATTTATCAATTGGGGAATGACTCTTATTTTTATAAATTTAACTCAGTTCTCTGTTATTTGAAAAATGAAGCCTGTATCAGAGAAACTTGCTGTAAAATTTTTTTGACATTACTTTACTGTCTATTGTACCTCTTATCAAAATGTAGTTTTCCAGATTATCTCTTTTAATTTGGGCTATTTTTGTTTTTGCTTTGTCTGAAATAATGACTGCTATCCCCAATTTTTTTCTTTTACACTGCAGCAGAAACATTTAAGATTCTACTCCAGCTGTTTTAACTCTCTGTGTGTCTTTTTCCATTTTAAGTGTGTCTTTTGTAAACCACATATTGTTGGATTCTAATTTCTAATCCATTCTGCTTCTGTTTTATGGTGAGTTCATCCCATTCACTTTCACAGTTATGATTACTAATTGTGTATTTCCCTCCATCCCATTTTCTTCTGTTTAGTCTTCTCTTTTTCTTTTTATCCTGTCTCTTCTTAAAAGTCAGTTTTGCTTCTGGCCTCTGCTTCCTGTAATCCAACCTCCCTTTTATCATTCCCTCTCCCCCTTTCTATTATCCCCTTCCTCTACTGGAATAGATTTCTATACACAAATTAATGTGTGTGTATATATATATAGTTTTTGAGTCAATTCTGATTAAAGTGAGGTTTAAGCATTGCCAATCACCCTTCATTTCCCCCTCCATTGGAAAATTTCATGCCTCCTTTATGTGAGAAAATTTCCCCCATTCTATCTCTCCCTTCTCCCAGTACATTCCTCTTTCTTACTTCTTTTTTTTTGGAGATCATCCCAACATAACTGACTCACATCCATACCCTCTATCTATGGAGATTACTTCTAACTGTCCTAATAATGATAAAGTTCTTATGAGTTACAAGAATCATCTTTCCATGTAGGAACGTAAACAGTTTAACCATATTGAATCCCTAATGACTTCTCTTTCATGTTTGTTTACCTTTTAATACTTTTCTTGAGCTTTGTGTCTGAATGTCAAATTTTCTATTCAGCTCTGGTCTTTTCATCAGGAATGCTTGAAAGTCCTCTATTTCATTAAAAATCTGTTTCCCCCCTGAAGCACTATATTTACTTTTGCTGGGTAGGTGATTCTTGGTTATAATCCTAGCTCCTTTGCCCTCTGGAATATCATTATTCCAAGACCTCTACTCCTTTAATATGGAAGCTACTAAATTTTCTGTAATCCTTACTATGGCTCTATGATATTTGAATGGTTTCTTTCTGGCTTGCTTACAATATTTTCTCCTTGATCTGTAAACTCTGGAATTTAGCCAATTCCTGGGAGTTTTCCTTTTGGGAACTCTTTCAGAAAGTGATTGGATTCTTGATATTTCTATTTTATTCTTTAGATCTAAGGTATTGGGGCAGTCTTCCTTTAGAATTTCTTGAAATACGTCAAGACTCTTTCTTTGATCATAGCTTTGAGGTCATCTAATAATTCTTAAATTATCTTCCTCTGATCTATTCTCAAGGTCAGTTGTTTTTCTGATGAGATATTTTACATTTTCTTCTATTTTTTCATTCTTTTGACTTTTTTGGGATGGCTTATGTAGTCATTAGCTTCCACTTGCCTGATTTTCATTTTTAAAAAATTATTTTCTTCAGTGAGATATTGTACCTCTTTTTCCATCTGGCTAATTCTGCTTTTTAAGGAGCTCTTTTCTTTAGTGATTTTCTGTGCCTCTTTTTTCATTAGGCCAACTGTGTTTTTCAAGGTGTTATTTTCTTTAGTATTTTTGGGTGCTTCTTTTATTTACCAATCTGTTAATTTTTTTTCATAATTTTCTTTCTTACTTTCATTTCTGTTCCCACTTTTTCCTCTACCACTCTAATCTCTCCCAGAAATTCTTCCTGTCCTTTGATCCAATCAGCATTTTTTCTTTTGAGGCTTTGCTTGTAGCTGTTTTCAGACTGTCATCTGCTTCTGAGTTTATGTCTTGGTCTTCCTTGACAACATGATAGTTTCTTATGATCAAGTTTTTGTTGTTGTTTCCTCATTTTTCAAACCTATTTCTTGACTTTGAACTTTATGCTAAAGTTGGCCTTTGCTTATCTTCGGTTAGGAAGGCCCTGTCCCAAATGTCAGGCTTTTTGTGCTGCTATTTTCAGAGCTCGTTCTGGGGGTTAGCAAGTTTTTAGTGCTTCTAAGGTAGTGTTACCCAGGGAGAGGCATGGTCATTGCTCTGGTCTTTCCCTAGGAAGGGGCCCTGATTCTTTACAGCCACAAGTGCTAGTGCTCCTCTCTGCCGTGCAATCAGGCTCCCTTGTGAGAGATCACAAACCCTCCTCCCTGCCATGGAACTGCAACTCAGACAGAATGTTTCTGGGTTGAGAGCTCCCCAAACTGCTGCTGTTACTGCTGTTATATACACATCTAAGGCCTGCTGCTGGTGCTGCCACTGTGTACACTCCAGACCAGCCACTATGCTGGTGTCATAGACTTTACCTGTCAACCTTCTAAGTTTCTTTTTAGGCTGGTAAAATGTTGCACCATGACCTTTTGTTGGCTCTACCACTCCAAAATTTGATCTGAGGTGTTATCTTAAAGTAGTTTGGAAGGAAATGTTGAAAGAGTTCAGCTGGGCTGCTGCCTCAAGTCCTGATACTTTCTAACACTTTTTGATTGTTAATTTTAATTTTTTGAAGGAAAGAATGGCAGATTAGATTAAGAACTCGGCCCAAAAGTGAAATAAATGGTTTACCTGATTAAGAAAAATTTAGGGAAAGTTGCCTAACCTAGAGGGTGGAGAAAGAAGACGACTATCCCAAAGTACCTCATTTGAAATGAAGTAGGATGTGAAAGAGGTTTGAACAGAGAAATGTTGAGGGTTAATAGGAAGAGTAATTTCATTCTGAATAGGATCTGGATCTCTCCTGCTCGCAAGAAAGGGTCTCTCACTGGGATTAACTCCATATAGTAACAAGAAATAAAATCTAAGGACATTCTAATTCGGGCAATTTTTTCTTCTTAGCAGAGGAGGAAATATGATTTTCCTGTAATCATAATTCTTTTTAGTTTTATAAGATTAAAGCTGAAATAAAAATCTGTAGGGCCCAAATTCTGGCCAAACTCCCTTCTAGTTTGTGACTGCTTTAGAATTAATACTGAAAGTAGTGTCATCTTATCGAAAAATAAAGTCTACTATTAGACTTCCTTTTGATCTAAAAACGGTTTAATGGAGTTAGAGATAAGTCCCACAGTTATATCAGTAAATGAATGACACATTGAGCATTTAACTACATAAACTAGAACCTTTAGAAAAGAAAAGCGAAGCTTGAAGACATTTGCTGATTTGCCTGTAGCCATCTGTGACATTTGGTTTGTTCTTGTAACTTCAGCCTCAGTTTCAGGACTCAAGATACTGCTTTCTCCCCACCTTTGATACTGTTCTCACAGTCAGGATACCGTGACTACCTAGTTCTAGTAACTTGATCAACTGCACCAAACTGTCATACTGGTCCAAATGTAACACGGAACTTTTTTTTTTTGAGGCAGTCAGGGGTTAAGTGACTTGCTCAGGGTCACACAGCTAGTAAGTGTCAAGTGTCTGAGGCTGAATTTGAACTCAGGTCCTCCTGTCTCCAGGGATGATGTTCTATTCACTGTGCCATGTAGCTGCCCCAATATAGCACTTTTAGTGAGAGAATAACAATGAAAGTAATGAGGACTTTTTACACATACTGTGACTATGGACAAGTGATTTAACTTCTCAATGTCCCTGAGACAACTCTCTAATACTCTAAGTTATAGATGAGTTGCTAATATCAGCATAAGTGAAGGGGATTCTCATACACAGGTATTGGCTTTAATACTCCCAACCCTCTATCAAAAGAAAGGTGTAAAATAAACAAAAAGACACCAAACCTGAACCTTTTTATAGATGTTTTAATATGGTCATTTTAAAGAACCATTTTTTAGTGTATACTGATTTTTCTTCCTTGTCAAAGGTCTCATTTTAGGTATATGTGCTAATATGTGAACATATTATACGGAACATGTTTCTGGTCTGAAATCTGGCCAACAATTGACTAACTTTCCTCTATCTTTTACAAAATGTGCCCGAAGAGTGGGACTTAAACACCAGATTGTATGTGATCTCGTCAATATGGACGTTCCCTCAGTCATGCAGATTTGACCCAGTCAGCTCCCCTCCACCCCATCCCACCTCTTCCAGTGTAAATCAGGACTAGCCCCTCCTACAAATTGATCTCAACAGGGAACCACCTCACTGCAGCCTGCTTGGTCTCTCCATTACCCTCTGTCATTATTAAGAATTGTAAAAACACGACTTTTTAGTAAGGCAGTGGGATCCTCAACAAGCAAAAAATCAAATCTCATAACGAAGAAACAGCCTCACTTCTTACCATCCACAAGATGGATCCAGACAACTGCTCAAACTGATGGGAGCCGCTCCACCGAGATTTTACTGTAGCCAGCCCGAAATCCCCTATTTTTACTGTGAGGTCTTCATGAAGAAATATATCTGAGGTGTCGTAAGTAAAAGAAGAACAATATCTACATTTTTAATAGTACAAACATCATAAAAAGTTGTAGATGGAAGGAATCTAACTTCTATAACTGTGAATATACTGGTGGTGTTTTTAAATAAGCATCACTTCTTATGACTTTCCTTGTTACCAAGTTTGCTTTAAAAATCATGAGTCCTTTATAAAACTACATGACCTCCTCCTAAGTTCCATATTCTCAATGCTAGGAATGAACTCTGAGTGGGTAAAAATCCATCCTCATTTTTTTTTTGGAAGGCCTACAACCATCCCAGAAAAGCTAACAAGGATGGCAAGATGACAACCTGCAGCACTTTAGTCAGAAACACCTGCCAATTAGGTGGGATGTCAAAGTACAAGAAGTTAAGGTGACAGAAATACTGTCCCACTTCATGTATTAAGTGATTTTATATCTGCAGGCTATCACTGAGCAGGCCAAGAAGGACCTTAAAGTCCTAGAAACTCTGACTTATCTTCAAGTAAATTTGCTGGTGAAACAAAACTAAAAAGTTGCTAACAGAGAACTCTGGCAGATGCTAGTCTTGTGCTTAGTCATTCAAAAAACCAAAAGGTTTTGATAGTAGTTCCTCAAAGTAAAAGTCATGGTTGAATCCCAATCAATACCTTTCACCTTAGAATTGTGAAATTTAACATGCAAATTTTTATACAAGAGGAGGAAGCTTTTATATTCCGCAGTCACATTTGTTTGTTTGTTTTTTTCCCCTTTGGTGAGGCAATTGGGGTTAAGTGACTTTGCCCAGGGTCACACAGCTAGTAAGTGTCGAGTGTCTGAGGCCGGATTTGAACTCAGGTCCTCCCGAATCCAGGGCCGGTGCTCTATCCACTGTGCCACCTAGCTGCCCCTGCAGTCACATTTCTGAAAGGATACTATTACTCTTGAGGTCTCTGTGGATGATTGACTTGGCATGTAAGTAACTGGAAAAAGAAACAACAAACCAAATTTATTTTAGTTTGAGGAGCGTGACTAAAATTTCTGACTTCAAAATTTATAGTATACACTTAAATCATGAAATAAATATAAATTATCATAGACAGAAAGTTACATTGTATTGGTCTTTAGATACGATGAAAACTAAAATTTGCCACTAAGCAATTTAAGATTAGTGAACACTGCACCTTTATAGTACTGTCAACACCATATGGTTTTCCATAAAAATACTCTTCCAGCTTTATCTATGACTCTCAAATATGAATCCTCTACTGCAGCCAAATCATTCTATTCCTTGTTTATTGAATATGCCTTGAGGGTTTTTTTTCTTTTTTTACTATTTCCCCTCTTCTAAGAATGCCCTCTTTGACCTCTTTCTCCACCTAACCAAATCCAACCTATTCTTAAAAACCTCCCAAATTCTACCTCTCTGTCGAGTTTTCCCATTACTAGGCCAGGTGGGAGAGATCTTTCTTTCCTTTAAACTCCTAGAGAGCATAACTGTCAAACCACTGATTTGTTATTTACAACCAATGGGAAAAGACAATAAATTAGTTTCTCGGCATATTTATCTTGTGTCATTTTAATTAGATAGCAAGTTCCAAAAGGGTCAGCAATGAATGTCCTTAAATAACTTCCACAACTGCAAAGATCAGATTTCACATATGAACAGTCATGGTAGCTATTCTGAAGTCAAATGATGGTACACAGGTTTTAATGTTATCCCATAATCCAATTTCAGCTTTGTAAAAAGGAAGGAGAATTGTTCATTCTTAATTTTCTATTTGGAAGGAGTGCTCCAAATTGGACAGAGAACTGGCATAAGAGCCAGAAAGGTCTGGGTCTGAGTCCTAACTGAGACATACTGGCCTGTGACCCTGGCAACTCCTCAAGGCTTTCTAAGCTGGTGGTCTGCATGGTCTGAAAGGAATTTAGGAATTTCCTCATTTGGATTGGCCAGAACCATCAAAATCTGTCTGTCTGTCTGTCTGTCTGTCTCCCCAATCCCCCTTTATATATATATATATATATATATATATACACACACACACACACACACATATATATACATATATATATACATATATAAAATTTTTTTTCAAGTGAGGCAATTGGGGTTAAGTGACTTGCCCAGGGTCACACAGCTAGTAAATGTTAAGTGTCTGAGGCTGGATTTGAACTCAGGTACTCCTGACTCCAGGGCTGGTGCTCTATCCACTGCGCCATCTAGCTGCTCCCCCCCTTTATATATTACAAAACTCTTCAGTGGACATTCATTATTTCTAGAACAGAAAGCCTACAATTCTTTATCCAATTGTATCACCTACAGGTTAAGTAGCTTACTAGGAAATATCTGAGGCAGGGTTTTTTCTTAGGCCTTCCTGTCTCCAAGTCTAGCACTTTCCAGTGAGGAAACTCCCTATACTAATACAAGCAGACATTTGCTTGGCAGATTATAAGAGTTGCCTTGGGGACTAAGAAGTGATTTATCAAGGGCCATACAGCCAGATGTATCAAAGATGTGGAATCTGACCCTGAGTCTTTCTGAGGGTGAGGCCAACTTTCTATCCACTCTGACTTCTAACTACCTTATGTTAATATCTGTTTATGCATACTATCAATACAGGTAAGAAAGACAAGGCTCCCAGTTTCATGGCTACAGACTACACATCTGACTTTGTCCAGCTATTCTTCAAATAGGCATTTTAAGTCCACATCAATTATTCTAGTATCTTCCTTGGCCCCTACTATAATGCTTTTTATATAGTACAAGTACTTAAGAGTCTTGAACGAAAACTTGGACATCACAAATGAAAGCTCTTAGTGGGGTGCTAAGAAGCTTTTGGAAGCCAGGGTAGGTCAGTGGATTTTAGTTCCACCCTACCGTGTCAGCACAGCTGGTCCCAAAGCTGCAACAGTGTAACCACATCTTGCTACCTCATTCCAAAAAAAAAAAAAAAAAGGTATTTCTATTTTAAACCCCCTATTTCTAGAGGATAGCTGCTATCCATGCTGGAAAATAGGAAATATGCCTATACCTAGCTTCTAGTAATAACTCAAAATGCCTCCAAACTCAGGTCACTTGTATTGAGGATGAACATGTTATGCTAGTACTAAACACGGGTTGAGTCAAGCCTCTGGGGACCTGTTCATCAGGTATTTACATATACAGATACTGGACCCCATTTCTCTTTTTCCTTGGTGCTTGGGAGTGAACTTACATGGCCATCTAAAGGTATTACACATCCCTATCACATGGCTGCCAAATACCTACATTCTTCTCTTATAGTCTCTGATTCAGAATTGCCAGATGCCTAGATGAAAATCCGGACCCTCAACAATCTTTACTTTCTTCTCCCTTATCTATGACAGCCCTACCCTTACTGAGTCCCTCTTCTGATTTTCCCTTCCAAACTACTATGACTTCTCAGACCTCCCATGTCATCATCAACAAACTTCTCTTTATTTTCCTTCTCTAACACTCTGTCCATCTTCTTTAATTCACAGAAACCTGACTTCCCTTCCTGTCACACTAGGCCAGGAAGAACAGGCATACTCCTCAATTCTCAGTGTTCTTTCCAGACCTAAAGTAGTTTCCTCAGCTGCTCTCTCTAAGCATGGATGTTTGTCCAACCATCTATATTGACCTATCTAGGTCCTAGTTGTAGTCATCTACTGGCCCCCAAGTCATTTTCCCTATTTTTCCCCCTAAAATAATTGAATATGTTCCCTCCAATTACATGTAAGAAGTTTTAATATTCTTTTTTCAAATTCTGAGTTCTGTATTCTTGCTCTCCGTTTTCTCCCCACCTGGAGAAGGCAAGCAATTTGATATAGGTCATACATGTGTAGTCATGCAAAACACATGTCCACATAAGTCATACTATAAAAAAACCCCCAAAAAACCATATAAGAAAAAAAAGAAAAAATATCTGATTTGCATTCAGGGTCCATCAGTTCTTTCTCTGAAGATGGATAGCACCTTTCATCATAAGTCCTTCAGAACTGCCTTGGATCACTGCATTGCTAAGAATAGCTAAGTTATTCACAGCAGATCATTATACAATATTGCTGTTACTGTGTACAATGTTCTCCTAGTTCTGCTCATTTCACTGTGTTTCAGTTCATGTAAGTCTTTCCAGGTTTTTTTCTGAGAGCATCCTGCTCATTATTTCTTATAGTACAATAGCATTCTATCACCATCGTATGTAACAACTTGTTAATCCACCCCCCAATTAATGGGGATCTCCTCAATTTCCAATTCTTTGCTGCTATAAATATTTTGGGGGGTGTGTGTGTGTAGACAGATAGATAGGTTCTATATGTATGTATATAACAAAAAGGAAAAGGACACACACATATGTCCTTTTCCTTTTTGTTTTTTATCTCCTTTATTTCCCCTATTTTCTTGAGTTTAGTATAGTCCTTTTCTTTCCAAGCTTTGTTCTCAGCTGGAGATTTCAATATACATATCTGATATCTAGCAAACACTTTAACTCTTATGATCCTTTAGGCTACAGACAGGAATGATTTATATCTTATGTGTTCTATCATGATTATCCAGTACTATGAAATTCCTTTCTTTCATCACAACTTTCCATTGTTCCATCCTCCATATGCCTCGCTCCAGCTAATCCTATGCACCCCCCCCCCCGCCCACCCGGGCAGGGACAATGAGGGTTAAGTGACTTGCCCAGGGTCACACATCTAGTAAGTGTCAAGTGTCTGAGGCCACATTTGAACTCAGGTCCTCCTGAATCCAGGGCTGGTGCTTTATCTACTGCGCCACCTAGCTGCCCCAATCCTATGCTTTAACTTTACTGAAAGCCTCCACAGTTATGCCACCCCCTCTGAACTGGCCTCACTTTCCTCCCTTCTAAGCCTCAACTCTGAAGTTAACCACTATCAAGCTAATTAAAATCATACAATATCACCTACCCTTGAATCTACTGCTCCTTTGCTCTAGTGTCACTCATGTCTTGCTAAATCCAAACACAAGGTTATCCCTACCTCCTGCCTTCTCCATTCCTATTCTTATATGATGCTGAATGCCACTGGAAGAAGTCACAAAATCATGTTAACTATTCCACTACAAATGACTTCAATTATACTGGATCTCACTGCTGCACGGTCATCTTTTTGTTCTCAGATTCATTCTCTAATGAGTTCCTTACAACAGCTGTTCCAAAATTTATCATCAGTCCTCAAGTCTCCTTACACAATGCCCTTACTCTCTCCCTTCTCAGCAGAGGTTGGTCCTTCTTGCTTTCCTGAGAAAATAGAGGGCATGTTAGTTTTAAGTTCTCCACCAATATCTACTTTAAAACCTCTCAATAGCACGTCCCATACTCTCTTTCTTGGTTCTAGTCTTTGAGGAAGAGGTAGCTCTTTTTGCCAAGGGCAACTGCTTAGTTGGTTGCATTTGACATCAATGCCTGAACATCTCTGGTAGCTTACCCCTTTAATCATTCCTCTTCTTATCTTCAAACTCCTCATTTACCAGTTCTTTTCTTGCTATGTATAAACATACCCAAGTCTCTCTCCAAAAGTCTTCACTTGATCCTGACATCCCCCTCAAGATATTGTGTTATATCTTTCCTCCTTTTAACAGCAAACTCCTAGAAAGAGCTGTTTGTACTCACTGGTTCTACATCCTCATCTCTTCAATCCCCCTTGAAATCTGATTTCCAAACCATCACTTGATGGTAACTGTTCTCTCCCAGGTTACTACCAAACTCTTATTTATTAAATCCTTTCTGAGTCCCCATTCTTCTTCCTCCTCTGCAGCTTTTATCACTGCCAACAGCTCTCTCTCCTTCCTAAACTTTCACTGACATTGTTTTCTGCTGGTTCTTCTCTTCACTCTTTCATTTCCGTCTTCTGTCCTGAATCAACTTTAAAAATCTTCCTCATTGATCTCTTTCTTCTAGTCTCTCTGATATCTATCTTTTATATAGCTGTTGAAAAAAATCTTTCTATAGCACAAGCACATCTCATAATGTCACTCTCTTAATCAACAATTTTCGGTGGCTCCCTATTGTCTCCAGGAAAAAAATATAAATCCCTCAGTGTAGCAGTTAAATCCCTTTACCTCAATCTGTCCTACCTTTCCAGATTGATTTCACATTACTTCTTATTCATATATTCAATACTCCAGCCAAACTGGCATTCTTCCTGCTTCACAAATTGGCATTTCATCTGCCACATGCCACCTGAATGTATGAAATACACTTACTCCAGATCCCTGCCTTGTAGAATCCTTAGATTCCTTCAAGGCTCAAATGAGGTACCACCCACTGTGGGTGAACTCTTTGCCGATTGCCTTAGTTTTTGGTGTTTTTTACCTCCTCAAATTAGCTTATACCAACTTACCTGTATTGTGAATGCTGTATACTCCCCAGGAAAATGTAAGCTTCTTATAGGGCCTGGTTTTCATCTTGTTCTTTACCTCAAGCACTTAGCACAGTACCTTGGCATGTAATAAATGTTTGGTGAATTCACTTGAATGTAGGATACTCCTCTTGTGTTCCCTGTTCTCTCCAAATGGTCACCTATTCATTCAGGCCTTACTTTTAGTTAAGTGAGCAACTCATTTACATATCTAAATTAAGAATATGCCTGGCAAACCTAGAGTCATTTTTAGTTACTTTCTGAAATTCATGCTTGGCTGACAACCAGCAGTGGGCTACGTGACAGAAGATGTTCCTTGTTTCGCCTTTTGGTGAATCCCTTGTTCCCTTCCATCCAAGCTTTAATACTCCTTTTTTTTGGGTCACACAATAAAATACACATTTTTCATCCTCAAATTGACCTCTATCATTATAGTCTAACATAAATTTTACAAGCCCTCATTTATAGGGACAAGTCAGAGTCATTTGGTATCACTATCCATTACTCTTTTTTTGGGGGTGTGTGTGTGTGTGTGTGTGAGGCAATTGGGGTTAAGTGACTTGCCCAGGGTCACACAGCTAGTAAGTGTTAAGTGTCTGAGGCTGGATTTGAACTCAGGTCCTCCTGATTCCAGGGCCGGTGCTCTATCCACTGTGCCACCTAGCTGCCCCACTATCAGTTACAAAGTCCTAACCTTTGCCATTCCCTCAAAGGCAGGAGACTTCTGAGTGTCTCCTGATGCTCTATCCCACTCTCTCCATTCTTTTGGCCAACTATGAAGTTCTGAATCTTTTTTCCCCTCCACTAAAATGTTAATTTTTGATCTTGATGTTTAAGCTTGATAAATGTTTAAAATATAAGTTCTTTGTCAATAGCATCATCTATTTTGTATTCGGATACCTGGCCATCTATTAGGTGTGTTTAATAAATTTTGTTCAGCTGAACTGAATTTCTGAATCTTACCATTTTTATAACTATACCAAACTGTTCAGGTAAATCTTTGGACAGTGTGTAGCAAGAATTTTTTTAGTAGTTTAACCAGCAGTTTAAATGACATGTTTAATATTGGCTGTGACTTAGGATCTTATTGGTATATTAGTCATTTATCTGAACCTTGATGTAATATGGTCTGTAAAATTCCCTTGAATACTTAGAGGAATTCAGAATTAGGTCCATTTTTACATATGTGATAAGAACCATGCATAGAATTTTAAGATTTCAGACCTGAAAGGGACCTTAGAGATTACTTAGGTTCAGCAAAGTTAAATGACCTTCCTAAGGTAGTCTGTGGCCAGTGCTGACAGACAATTCCATGTTTAATAATATTAGTAGACAGGCTGTGTAGGTTTTTTTTTAATCTTTAAATGAAAGAATAAAAACACACTTAAGTACTTATTATTTGCCAGCCTTAGATTAAAGGTTCTCTAATTTCAATATTTAGAATATCGATTCCTTTTAATCAATAGAACCTATAGTTATAATGGCAACAGGATGTAGAGGGAAATGGCATAGATTGGAGAGATCTAACTATGATTGTGCAAAGACTGAAAAGTGGTCCTTGGATGTGAGAAAGTTTGGAACTCATTTTGTAGGTTAATTGTTAATAGCTGACAAGTATCTTCTGAGTGCCCTCTAGATATAAAGAACTACTAGGAATTGGGGGGCAGAGGGGAAGCATAGTAGAGCAGGAAGAGGAAAGATGACAGGAAATAAAAGAATAAGGTACATTCTCTTCCCTCAAGGAGTTATTAACCTAATGGGAAACTATTTGTAGAAAAATCTGAATTTAATGAACACCCCTCCCCTTTCCATATACAAGGAAGAGAAAAAGAGGATCATATTTGAAAATATCATTATCTATTACATATATCTTTTTTTAAAGTATAAAATAAAGTCAGAGCTAGCCTATTTGTGGTTCCTTCTGAACTTCCTTCAGTCTTCATCTGTGCATTTAAAAAATTGCTTCAAAGATCTTATTTCTTGTGTCTGTCAACACTATTACAAGTTCTTCTCTTCCCTCCCTTTTCCTCACCCTAAATAATAATAAACACACAATCCTTGTAACAAGCTTAGTTAAGAAAAATAAATCCACATATTCTCCCAAAATATATGTTTAACTCTGCACTTTGGAGCCATCACCCCTGGCAGGAGATAAAGGAGTTGACTGGAAGAATCACTAGAAAACAAATAGATCAGAGAAACAAAGCTCTGGTGCAGATAATAAAACACATATAAGATCTTATCTTTATTTAACAGTGGGTCCTTTGAATTGCCAAAAATCTAGGCAAGGTGATAGGGACATAATAGAAGAAATAGCTCTGGTGATTTACCATCTCACCATATAATTAGAGTTAATGCAATGAAGATAAAACACTGAAAACATAATATCCCACCTTAGCAAAAGGCAAGACAATGAAGCTTAAGTAAACACTTTATAACTCGTAGTTCACAAATACCATTATAGGGCTATCATCTTTCAAGCCAACTGCAGATCGCTGCACGCTGAAATGTCAGTTCAGTAGAAGATTCTGCATAGTCCATCAAGGCTTTAATGGTAGTTGACCGATATCAAAGTCAGACCTTGACTCAGACTGCTATATAAACACACTGTTACCCTAATTTAAAAATGTATTGGTATACTTTGCCAATTATCTATCTATAGCTTCCAAGGTGTTATACTTTGGCTTACTTAAGACTTCTCGTTTAAGCTTTTGGTTTTAAAATATCCATTTAACTCAACCCTTTGATTTTTAAACTTTATTTGATTTTAAAATTATACATAATCTTTCAGATTATGACAGGTTCCTATTCTATTCTTCCAATAGTTTCTTTTTTTCTTTTCTTTTCTTTTTGTGAGGCAATGGGGGTTAAGTGACTTGCCCAGGGTCACAGAGCTAGTAAATGTTAAGTGTCTGAGGCCAGATTTGAACTCAGGTACTCCTGACTCCAGGGCTGGTGCTCTATCCACTGCGCCACCTAGCTGCCCCCCCAATAGTTTCTTAAAAGAACTCAGTCTTTCCAATTAGTGAAGTAAGCAAAAATCGATAGATCCCTACACCTTTATATATCTACAAGGATTACCAGGGTAGAGATTTATGTTTTGGCTTTTTATTAATCAACATTGTTATGTATACTTAGAAAAACTGGTTTTATGTGAGAACAAAAAATAAAAATGACCAAGCCTGACCCTGGAGCAGATTAGAAAAAACGTACTTCCCTGTCTTCTTTGTGGAGGTGGAGGACCACAGTGCGGAATACTGAATGTACTATCAGACACAGCTGATATGTTGGCTGATTCTGCATAACTCTCCCCTTTTCCTTTTAAAATCTTTGTTAAGGGTAGGGCACCCTTGGGAAAAAAGTTATGTAAGCACAAGTCTGGCATCAGTAACAATAAAGAAAAACCTGTTTGAAAGGATAACATTATTAAATTAATTTAAAATACTTAAGAATTTTAAGCACTGCATACCTTCAAGCAAATGATTTTAGTTTTTGAATTTTTAACCTTAGAATTTAAAACCCTGCTCACTTCATATAACTCACAGCTATGTTTTCAGAAGTTAGTTTGTATTTTCAAATGAAAATCTGTTACTGTAAAAGATTATAAGAATGAAGACATAACTATTATAGGGGACTATTGTCACTACTGTACCTAAATTAAGAGCATATGAGATTAAATACTACAATACTTGACTCAACAACTTGAAGTGCTGGTCAAATCATTTGGCTAAAAATAAATGCTTCTAGTCCAAGTATCTGAAGTGCACTTAAATGTTCTTTCAAAATTAATTCAAAGAGTTTTAACAGGGAAATACTTACTCCATGCCTTGTGCCGTTTGCCGTGCAATATCTATTAGCTTGATCATCTCAAATTTGGTCTCAATGATATGTAGATGGTGATATAAACTGGAGCCTTCACACCACTGTGTAACAATGGCCAACTGTGGTTTTGTTGAATAGCCCATAAAGAGTAGGATATTCACATGTCGTGTTTTCCTGCAAAAATTAAGATTCAGTTGAATTGAATTCAGTGAACATTTAATGAACCCCTAATATATGCCAGGCCCTGTGCTAGCACTATTAAAATAAAAACAAAATAGTCCTGGTCTTCAAAGAGCTTATATCCATCGGGGATCAGAGGGGAGGGTAGGCAGAAGGGGAAAACACCATGTACAGAGATAAATAAATATAAAACATACAAAGCAAATACAAAATAATGTTTCTAATGGGAAGAGCATTAACAACTGGGGATATCACAAAGATGAGTACTTCAAAGTTATATCTGAACTTTGGGTGTAACAGTATAAGAGGATATTGAAGAAACTATTCTGCCTTTCTTTTCACTGGGCTAAGTACTCCTAGTTTTTTCAACAATCCTTCCTGGCTACAACTTCTGTATCTGAATTCTGATTGCCCTTCCCTGCACATACTCTGGTTTGTCACTGTCCCTCCTACAATGTGATGTGCAGATTTGAGTATGACATTCAAAATAGGTTTGCTCAGCAAGCAGACAATTTCCTGTCACCTGGACACCTTTTTTGGTAGCCATTAGATTGCTGAAAATGGTTAAATATGCAACCTACTCAGAAAAACATTTCTGTTTCTACATCTTTTGCTAACTGAAAATTCAATCTAACTCAATTAGATGAAATACTGACTAAATACTTTCAACGTGCAATGCACTGTACTAGGCAGGTACTGAGGATACAAAGAAAATATTAGAAGACTTGACCTCATGAAGCTTATATTCTATTGTATGTGAGGCCTATGATGCAGATATATCATCAACAGTGATAAGTATAATCAAAGCTAGGGAGTGACAAGGGTAAAGAAAAGATCAAAGAATTCTGGTAATATGTAAGGAGGAGAAAGCATTTAAATAGCAGAGGGAAATAAAGGAAAGCTTCCAAAAAGGTAGGTCCCGAGCTAAGCCTTGAAGGAAGATGAGGATTCTGAATGGCAATGTTGGGGAACAAGTACATTCCAAGTATGAAGATGGCTTTTGTAAATGTAGGAAGGCAGATGTAATGTTTTGAGTTCTCGGGGATGGCTGGGTGTTCCGGTTTGGTTGGGAAAATATGAAATGGTTCACAAGCTCATGGATCACTGAATTCATCCCATTCAGATCCTTGCAGGTTAAATGACTTGCCCAAGGCCACACAAAAAAAGATTCAAACCTGGATTTCTTAACTCAAAAGCCCATTCCCTTTCCATGGTTCCAAGTCGGAAATGAAGAATGAAGACAGATAGTAAAGGGCCCTGGATGTCAGGCCAAGTTTCTATTTTATTCTAACATCAATAGCAAGAATTTATATAGCACTTTAAGGTTTGCAAAGTCCTTTACAAATATGATCTCATATGATCCTCCCAACAGCCTTGTGAGGGAGGTGCTATTTTCATCCCCATTTTATAGATTAGGAAACTGGAGCAGAGAAAAATGAATTGACTTGCCCAGGGCCTCACAACAAATAAGTGTCTGAGGCTGTATCTAATATCTCAGGTCTTCCTGATTCCAGGTCTGGTGCTCTATACACTACACCAGGGCTTCTTAAACATTTTGAACTCGTGACCCCTTTTTGCCTGAGACATTTTTACATGACACTAGGTATACAGGTATACATAACCTTGTACTGCTGCCAAATTTTTTGCGACCCCCCCCATTCAGTTATGCGAACCCCTATGGGGTCACAACCCACAATTTAAGAAGCTAGACACTATACCACCTAGGAAGCCTAAAGGCTACAGCCCCTCTACTTGTGCCCTTGATCACATCCCCTCTCCCTTTCTCCAGGAGCTTACCCCTTGGATAGCTGATCTCCCCAATTTTCAAATTTTCTGTATCCACCAGTTTATTTCCTATACCCCACAAACAAGCCCAGGTCAACCACATCTATAAAAAAACCCGTAACTTATCCACGTTGTCCCTCTAGCTCCCATCCTCTATCTTGTTTGTTTTTCATAGCTGCATTCCTAGAAAACACTATCCATACTTGGTTTGGCTTTTAAAGCCTTTCCTATCTTTCTAGTTTTCTTATACCTTACCTCCTTCCCTACGATCTACCATCTAGTGACGCATTTCCTTACTGTTCCTCAAAAAAAGACTCTCTCCCAACTATGCATTTTTAATTGTCCTCCATGCCTGGAGTGTTCTCCTTGGAATCCCTGTTCAAATCCATCTTCTGTAGAAGGCTCTTCCTAGGCCTCACAGATGTTAGGCTGTCTTTAGTAAGATCTTCTCTTCTGTATGTATTTGATCTTCACCTAGCTCTTTAAATGTAGTTTCCCCATTAGGATGTAAGCTTCTTTATGACACCATATAACCCAGCACAGTGTCCAGCACATAGTAAGTACTGCATTCCTTTATTCAAACCTCTCTCACATCCTAGGCTTGCAGGACTGACACCATCATCACCTTGCTCAAGAGCTTTAAGTGCTTTCCATTGCCTCTAGGATAACATACAAACATTCTATTTGGTACTTAAAGGCCCTTCATGATCTGGCTCGTCTGTCTTTCCATACTGATCAAACAGGATTTTGTCCCATATAACCTATATTCCAGCCAGACTGGCCCACCAGCTGTTGCTCCTCCACAACATTTCATCTTCTATGACTCAGAACCTCTGTCCAAAGGCTGGAATGGTCTCCTCTTCATCATTTCCACTTCTGGAGTCCCTACCTCCCTGATTTCAAGAGGTCTTTCCTGATTCTCCCAGTGTTAGTATTCCCCTGTCCCCACTGCCATTCCTTTGTCATTTTCCCCACATGCCTTGTGATGACTTATCTGTGTGCATGCTGTAGCCCTACAGTAAAATGCTAGTTCCTTGGGGGCGACAATCTCATTCTCTCTGTATCTAAGCATGATGCTTGGCATACAGCAGACACTTCATAAGTGCGTTTCAAAGCAAACGGAAATGAAGTGAATTTGAGCAGGGAAGTGATGCAGTCAGACCTGTGCTTTGGAAAGAGGATTTGGGTGATGATGTGAAGAATGGACCAGAGAAGGAAAGAGAAGAGGGGTGTCCGGGTGAATGATTCAGCAGTACAGAGGAGGGGTGAGAGGGACCTGGACTAGAGTGGGGAACTGCATGGAGGTGCTGTGGAGGCAGATTGACGAGACCTGTGACCAACTGACTGGAGTGGACTATAGGAGGGGTGAGAGTCTTGAGCGTCTGAAAGCTGGTGACTGGGAGGACAGGGTCACTTTTCAAGAGAACAGTTAAGTGTGGAGGAAGGATGAGTAGGGCTGGGGAGAAAGCATTCAGTGGGGGATCTCCTGAGTCTGGGATGCCTGGGGCACACCCAGCCAGCTGGAGAGCCAGAGAGGGCTTCGGAGGACTGGGGTGCAGAAGAAAGCTTATCAGAGCTGAGCATCTAGAACTGGGAGGAGTAATCTGTGTAGAGATGATAAATGAATCTGTGGGAATGGATGAGCTCACCAAAGAATAAAGTGCACTGAGAAAAGAGAAGAGGGCTCAGTACTGAGGCTTGGGGACTCCTAGGCTCAGGGAACAGGAATAATCACAAAGCCAATAAAAAAATGGAAAACACATCATGACAAACATCTTAATTCCCTGGAAAATAATGTATATGATGCTCACCTGAGCACTCCTACTTCATTTTTGAAGGCCTGTAACTGCTGAGGTGTGGGTGCTGTCACATTCAACATTTTCACAGCTACATCACCTAGAAGATAATTGTCACCCCAAGAGAAAAGCATTTTTAAAAAAAGATGAAAAAAAAAAAAGAATGGTTGGGCATTTTCATCAGTCACTATTCCCCTGCTAAAATCTACACCACTAGGAAATACACCTTAAGTTGTTTTTTTGTTTTATTTTGTTTATTTTTTTGGAGGCAATCAGGGTTAAGTGACTTGCCCAGGGTCACTTAGCTAAGATGTATCTGAGGCCAGCTTTGAACTCAGGTTTTCCTGACTCCAAGGTCAGTGTTCCATCCACTGAGCCACTCAGCTGCCTTACACCACAACTTAAATTTTCTTATTTTGGGGGGAAAACCCAAACAATATGAGATTTACATGCCAGGAGACTTTATATTGTTTAAATTATTAGGAATTTAGTTTTGTCAGTTGCATTCCAAAGCCATTTTCAAGAGTGTTTGACTAGTAGATCTAAAAAGAAATGGAATTAACAACAGATAATACTGAAGCAAACCCCCCCCCCCACAAAAACACGACAGACTCATTTGTGTAGGCTAAAAAAACCACAAGCAAAATGAACCCAAACTTTTAGCATTGCAATTTTTAAGGCTTTTTCAGTGTATGGATTCCTTTAAACCCAAGTAACAACCTATCTCATCTGTTACTTTTTATAAAAAGGGATGTTTTTACCTAGGAAAGAAATCACGAATACAATTACATATATTTAGATATTCACTTATGGTTTCTAATGTAGTTTAACTTCTCCTTTAGAGAGACCACGTATATTGGAAACAACACATTTTGTTATGAATTTGTATTTGAGACCTGCTTGAGGCTTTTCATGTGAATCAACTTTTGAAAATCACTTTGAATCATGCTTTAACAAATGCTGGGAAAGGGTATTCAAATCATGAATCTATAAAACCTAGCTTTATTCCTTGTAGTTTTTTTTTTTTTTAGTGAGGCAATTGGGGTTAAGTGACTTGTCCAGGGTCACACAACTAGTAAGTGTTAAGTGTCTGAGGCTAAATTTGAACTCAGGTCCTCCTGAATCCAAGGCCAGTGCTCTATCCACTATGCCACCTAGCTGCCCCTATTCCTTGTAGTTTTTAAAATCAATCTTTGGAGAACTCTATTGAATGATATGCCAAATAATAAAATAAATACTTACTTTAGTACTTTCCATGAAAGATTTCAAAAACATGCAATAATTATAAACTTGAAAACTAAGTTTCATCCTAATGCTTACACACCATGCCATTTCCCCTTGTAGACAGTTCCAAATGAGCCAGATCCTATCCTTTGTCCAACTGTAATCTGCCCATCTGGAATCTCCCAATCATCACTTGAGTCTCGTCGACCAAGGGTTTTCTAAAATAAAATTCAACAAAAATAACATAAAAATCATATGTATTCATTCCAAAGGAAATGTATCTTACGACTTGCCTAAGCTTGGTAATGATATATGAAAAGATTTAGATTATAATTTTATTTTCCACCAGAACTGGCAATATCTGATTTATAATTTAGTTGGGATAGACAAAATGAATTGTTATTTTAGTACACATTTCTTAAACATGAATAATTAAATCTAACAGATCAGGGTCATTTCAACAATATTTATTTCCCCACACCCCTATTTCCCCACCCCCCCTCCCAATTACAAAGTCTTTCAAGCAGTTTTTATTATCTACCTTGTCTGATTCATTTCCCCCTCAAGCAAACAGGCTATCTAAACTCTTAAGTAAACATTTGCACACGCTATTCTTTCCCCTACCAAATCATCAAAAGCAATAGGTCTCCTTCCTAAGCTACCAATGCCTTTGTCTCAGCTGTGGCAGAGATGAGAACAGCAATCAGTGGTTCAGAAATAATCTCTGCCCCAAAAGACTGTCAGTTCAAAGTCTGTTTTTGGAATAAAAGGAATTGTGTATCATAGAGGACCAAATCGATACATCTGGATAATGCATTAAATGACTACAGCTGGTTTAAATCATTTTAGTTTTTGCATGAGGCAAACTTGTGTCAAGTGTTACTTGGATACTAATGATGCAACAAGATTCATAACAAATATCCACCTTTCTGAGTTGCTATGACATGGCTTCTAAAATAAGAAAAACTTAGGAAAAAAGCAGGAAGATGACCGTCTGTCCTTACCATTCTATTCCGGTCTTCAGAAGATGATGAAGATTTTCTTTCACGCTGAGGTCCTGGAGATTTTTGTAATGCTTTCACATTAGTTAGAGATCCAGGTAAGGAAGCAGGAGGGGTGGCAGACAAGCCTGTGGTTGACCCTGAATTATTTTTTAAAAAATGCATCCATTAAAGGAAGATCAAACAAATTTGTTTTTAAAAATCTTAAGAAATTTAAGACTCGTTTTAAAGATATAGTATCTCCAAATGTTTTGGAGGGATATTCATGTTTTATTGTGTTTATATAATTCTTACCAAATAAAATTCATAAAATTTTTTCTATCAAACTGTTGTAGTGGTATATGCTGAGTCTGAGTAAAAGTTTTCTAAAAAAAAAAAAACAACAACTAATACTAATAAAATTCACAAATTAGATGTTGTTTCTTTGGCAGAAGAAAACTAGTTCTGATAAAAAAAATTTGTTATGTCCCAAATATTTGGGATATAGCCATCTAATTTAAAAGGCACAGATCACAAATACAAACAAACAAAATATGGGAGTGGGCCTGTAACAGCCCTAAAAGTTTTTTTTTTTTAAATTCGGTTCTTTATGTTATCTAGAAATATAAAATATTTAATCCAAAGAAGCACACTATACTCTAATTTAAAGTTATACTACAATGAGTGTTATTGGCTCCTTGGAGTATATTAAACATAGAGAGGGATTCTTCATCTCTATATAAAGTTTATGATATACACAAAGTCAAAGAAGTTTTGCTGGTCAGAAAAAACAAAAACAAAAAAATCCTTTAAAAATGACCAAGACTTAGTGATACAAATTCTATGGCCTCATTGCTAAATTGATGCCAATGCAATGTGTCTATCAGTCAAGAGAATCCAAGCTACATATTCCTTGATTCATTCATTTATTTATTTTTGTTTGTTTGTTTGTTTTGGTGAGATAACTGAGGTTAAGTGACTTGCCCAGGGTCACATAGCTAGTAAGTGTCAGGTGTCTAAGGCCCCATTTGAATCCAGGTCCTCCTGACTCCAGGGCCGGTGCTCTATCCACTGTGCCACCTAGCTGCCCCTACATATTCTTTCTGAAAGGCAATTCATAAGTAAGAGCTGTAGGGAAAACTTGGATTTAGCAGTGCAGATCAAGGGATCCACTAGATTCTGGCAGCCTTGTCCTAGAGTCTGTAGAATGTTACTTCTGCTTCCTGTTAGCTCCTTTAGGGTATATCCAAAGAGCTTGCAAAACTCTTTAAGTTTAAGAGGAAACCACTAAAATGACTCCCATATTTTTAGGGGTTATGGAAAGTTATGGGGAAGGAAAGTGGGAAGGTAGTTCTGAGGTCATGCCAATAAGCAGAATCTAGTATTTCTGAATCTGACTCAGAGAGTGCCCCTATTTTTAAAAGTGGTGCAGTACTGAGATTTTCTCATAGAATTTTCCTGGGTTTAAATTTGGAGATTAAACATCTAAGGTACTCCTGGAGTCTTGTCATATGGATAATTACTTGGTAACACAGTTCAAATTAATCCCTCCACATACATTGCAACCCCCCCCCCAAAACCCCCCAAAACTTGAGGGAGATACTGCTTCTTAAGATGTTTACTGCCATTACTAGAAAAGTTATACTTCAACCTAATGCAAGAGGCAAAAATAACAGTAACATTAGTCAAGGTTAAGTCTGTAAAAATTGGGTCATCTCTTACATTCCATTCTCTGAAAGAACAAAATGGTGACTGAGATTGACTGGTCCAGTCTCTCTTTAGATATATAATTTCTGCAACAAATAGGCTCAATTGCTTCATGATGTTCAGCTGACTTAAGCTCTTCTGAGCAACTACATTAATTGGCTAATTTTCCTCAGTGAATTCTGCATACTTTCCAAGGAGTAGGTACAGTTGTCCTAGGAAAATGATCATAAGGACTAGAAGTTTAAGCTTAATGTTGAATAATTAATACTTTTTGGAAAATCTTTGAAAATAAACATCTCTATACATTGTTTTACAAAGAACTTTTCTGGGGACAACTCTGACAAAGGAATTATTCCCATTTTACAGACTGAGGACTTGCCAAGATTATAGAATTGAACATCAGACTCGGGACTTGGACTCAGTTGGTCTTTTTATTCTTATTTATTCTTATTAAGCTGTATTGCCTCCCATAAAATGGGTTCGGAGCACTCCCAGTGAGGAAACTCCCTCTACCAAAACAAATAAATAGCTGTTCTGCCTCTTACAGTCCCAGAGTTGCTTGACGGTGACGAAAGGTTCAGTAACTTGCCCAAGGCCACACAGTCGGCATTCTGTCTGAGGTGGAACTTGAACCCAGACCTTCCAGGACTAGAAGTTATCT
Organism: Dromiciops gliroides; assembly: GCF_019393635.1. Taxonomy (NCBI): domain Eukaryota; kingdom Metazoa; phylum Chordata; class Mammalia; order Microbiotheria; family Microbiotheriidae; genus Dromiciops; species Dromiciops gliroides. The sequence continues at coordinate 104,676,817 of NC_057865.1, read as the reverse complement.
CTCTCCCTACTATATCACGTTAAGCCCCACTATTTGTCTTTCAGATTAGGTGCAGTAAGATATCTACACTAATTTTGTACCATTAAATGAACTGCAGTAAGTATAACCATAGTGCTTGAAATATGGAGGAGTGACATGGGATGTTATCTCACTTTCTCGAGTCTAAAATCATGCTGCTCCCCTTTTTCTCTCATAGTAAATACTGAATCTAACATCATATAGCGTAAGTGAAGAACAAAAACAAGTTTTCTTATATACATTAAGAATTATCAGGTACGATAACTTTTATTTCTGCATAGTACCTTGTTTCTAGTGCTTAACACATTATAGTCTATTTCCCATAGCACAGGAGCATTAATTTTTTTTTTTTTTTAGTGAGGCAATTGGGGTTAAGTGACTTGCCCAGGGTCACACGGCTAGTAAGTGTTATGTGTCCAAGGCCGGATTTGAACTCAGGTATTCCTGAATCCAGGGCCGGTGCTTTATCCACTTCGCCACCTAGCCGCCCCAGGAGCATTAATATTGTTGATTATCAGAGAATCTCCAAAAAAAGCCCAAGTCCCAATAATGTGTCCCTGAATAATTTATTTCATTTACATTTTCACAGAATATGAATGCTAAAATACAAATAAAAACATTAATCACCACAAAGATGTCACTTAAATGATTAAAAATCAAAGAAATTCAGATCGAAGGCCCATACCTTGTAACCTCCTGTCTGGATAAATTTGCAATAACAGTGGCCAATAGTTACAAGGTTAAAAACAAGATGGAAACTTCAGCTCAGAATTTCCTTGCTTTTAAAAGTTTATGTCAGACAACATACAGAAAGCTAGTGGTAGTGAATATGTATAAGAAGCACATTCAGAGCATTCCAGCCAGGCTAAGCAGAAAATTGAGGTTTTTTTTCTCTGAAAACTCTCACACTTACAAACACACACTGTGAAGGTGAGGCACAAACAGCATTTGTGGGTTTTATTTATTTATTTTTTTGAGGGGGGTGGGGTTGGGGTGGTGTGAAAACAAGAAAGAAGAGCCCAACTACCTCTGAACACTGGGCCAGGCTCAAAATCAAACACTATTTCACTGGGGACAGAATGTAGGAGGGGACTGGGAGTCCGGGATTGGTATTTCCGAAGACAGCGCATCAGTTGGTTCAAGGGGGCTGTTAGAGAGAGAAAGAAAGGAGCAGGCAGAGACAGGAAGACAGACACACAGAAGAAATGAAAGAAGTCATGGGGAATAAATAAGATGACTTGAAGCCTGCTTAACAGAATAATTTTGGTCATTAAAAAAACCCAAACAAAACCAAATACTTATTTTTATAAAACCCCAATAACTAAAACAAACCAAAAAATCCTCCCCAAACCCAAAGCAACTTAATATGAAGGGTAAAAATTGCCATTTAATTTGAGGGACTAAGCAGGCACTTTTTTATGACTAGATTAATAGCTTTGTGATGCCAACATGACTGCAACATTTAAATGCTGGATGTATTAGGGAAAATTATCAAAAGCCACAGTTATCAAGACATATGAAAGTCAAACTGGCAACAACATTATCTGGTGGGTTCACAGAATAACAAACAAACAAAAATTTTCTATATCTGAAGTACTATAAACTCTAGAAGCAGAGTTCACAAGGCAAGGGAACCCAGTATTTTAGTAGTTTTAAAGGTGAAGAGGCAGTACAACAAAATGCAATTATACAATGGATTTGGGTACAAAAGACTTTGGATATTATATTGAAGGTATATAGCAAGTCAAAATGAGTAGGCCATATTAAGAGATATTTGTGAATAGCTATAAAAGCATTCAATGACTACTCTTGTTTATAAGATTACGGACAGATCTTGACAGGTTACAAGATACCCTGAAACATGATATTTTGGGCAATATTTTATGAGAAATATTCTTAAGATGAATATTTTCACGATTCTCCACATTTATAATTGGATAGTGTAATCAATTCAAGGTTTAGTGGGTAATGGGTTTGAATTCACCTTGTTTGCCTGTTTCCTGGGTAGGATTGAACTACCCCAAGGAGTAATTTAACAAACTTTATGCTTTTTTGAAGAAAACAAGGGGAAGTCATAAATACTGGCCCACTACTCCTAGTCACCTGGCATCATAGAAATTGGCTGGAATACTGGGGAGGTTGGAAAACCTCCAGGATATATTAATACAAAGATAGCAGTTATCAAGAGAAGTTTTGATCACTGAAAAACCTTGTGATCAAGTTTAAAAAAGAAATAAATATCCCAAAGGGAAATTTAGAAATTATACTTTGAGGATGGATACAGATCAACAAAGCAAGTCGAATTCTCCATGTGAAAATACTTCAAAATAGTTGATGGAACATTTAAGTTTCTTTCTTTTGTGTGCCTATTCTACCCAGCCTAATTAATATAGGTTTTATCAGGACAAATGCTAAACATCATAGAAAGGTAAAGCTGATAAATTTGGTTTTTCTCTACACATTTCTCTCTGTGTCTGTGTTTCATGAAACGAGCCAGTAAAAAAGGATAGAGGCAGCAAAGCAATCGCATTTTTTTCCCCCAAATTCTCTTGCAAAATTAAAATGACTACTTACCTCCATCACCCCGTAACCCCTGGTCTCTAATCAAGTCCTATAAATAAATAGTAATGTGTATTTACTTTGATTATACAGTTAAAGATCAAAAATAGTGTTGCATTTCCCACCAAATAGCACAAGTAGTTGGGCTAATTAAAATGAGGCCAGTTTGACTTCATAAAACTTAAAAACCACAGGCTGGCCAACCTCTAAGATGTCACCCAATAGAGAGACAGTCTCTAATTTGAACCTACTGATAAGAGATCAACTTAATAAAGATTTGTTTGTTTGTTTGTGAGGCAATTGGGGTTAAGTGACTTGCCCAAGGTCACACAGCTAGTAAGTGTAAGTGTCTGAGGCCAGATTTGAACTCAGGTCCTCTTGACTCCAGGACCAGTGCTCTATCCACTGCGCCACCTAGATTTAGAAAATTATTCCAGGTGCTCAAAATCAAGTGAAAGTATCAACTGACTTAAAAAAAGGCTTACCGACAATGAGAAAATCTAAATACATCTTACTTGAGTGACTGAAGGAGAGTCAGAAGTAGAACCCAAACTTCCCACTTCGGCCTGTCCTTTGCTCACCTGGGGCTGACTGAGCATTGTTCATGATCTACCACTACCCTTCAACTTCTCTGTGAATGAGTTTACTCATCTGCCAAGAGGCCCAACTTTCTGCATAGGAACCATCACATTAAACACAGAAGCAATTTACTTAAAGAGAAATTTCTGTTGGATGGTCAGCCCTTTATGCAGAGAACAATTTAGCAGCCATCTCTGGAGTAACTACTAAATACAAGCTGACATGGGGCATAAGACAGGCCTTAAAAGACTTTGTCATCTAATTGGGTTATTAAGAAGTAAAGGGAAGTTAATTAGCTATATAACATTTAGATAACAACTGAAGACAACAAGAAATACCAGAAGGTGCTACATGATTAATTGCTAAATGAAAGGTAGATACAATAAGAAAAGAAAGTACACTAGGAGTTCAGAGGAGGAAAAAAAAATCCCTCACTAAAAGACAAGGGAGTACTTGAGAAGGGTCTGCAGGGTGGACAGATTTGGATAGGAAGAAGAGAATGGCCTAAGCAAAGAGGCATGTGAATGAACACGTTATGTTCTAAGGACAATAAGTAGAAGGGTTTAATCAAACTAGTTTTATTGGAATGGAGTTCTTTCAATGTTTGAGATATAATTAAAGAGTTAGGTTGGGGCTAAACTATGGAATGCCTGAATGTCAAGCTACAGAGTTTAAATCTCATCCTGCAGGCAATGAACAGCCATCAAACTGATTCTGGGAAGGGGAAATAAATAATTAAGGAGAGAGAATATGGCAGAGTGAAAAGAAAGGCCTGTATTCAAGTCCTCCCTTTAATGCAAAATGGCAGCAGGACACTGGCCACTCTCTGCACTATCAAGTTGTAGACAAGGCACCCATGTGGATGGGCCCAGGAAACTCCTCCCCATGTGCCCCTACACACTAATGAAATCCCAGGTTTGATTAAAAAACAATGCCATGACTAAACAAGTGGATAAGTATAGCTAGAGAGAGGAGAGCCTACAGATCATCCATGAGAAACAAGAGCAGCCTTAGGGTAAAGAGACGGGGAAGGAGAGGACCAGAGGCAGAGACACCCACCGCAGGCTCTAAACTCCAAATGCTTGGCTGGGAAGAGTAAAAAAAGCACAACCTGGAATATGAGGGTGTTCTTTTGAAAACAAAATCGAATCACATGGATGAAGATATGGATGGCACGAGCATCAAGTTGTGTGGATGGAAAAAAGTTGGGCAAAAACAACTGATGCATTGGATAACAGAGTTCAGATCCAAAAAAATATCTTGGAAAATTTGAATGGCAGGTTGATATTAGGGAGATTAAATTTAAGAGGGATATCAACTGCACAAATAAGCTGGGTGGGGGAGGAGGGAGGACAAGAACAAGCACAGTTAGTTATAAAGCAGTTCACCTGAAAAAGATGGGTTTTAGTAGACAGCAAATTTAACAAGAGTCAACATGTCATCATTTTCCCCCAGTTTGTAGCAGTGTTAATAGAATAGTGGGTTTTCCATCCCTGGATATGCTTAGGCAAAAGGCGGATGAATTGTCAGGGACACAGCAGAAGAAGATCCATGTCTCAAGATGGGGTTGGGTTAGATGACCTCTTGAGTTCCCTTCCAACTTTATTCTAAGACAAGCCATTCATTAATCTATCTTTTAAATCATATCTATTATCTAGAAAGTTGAAACTGAGAAAACAGAGGCTAAGACTAGGCAGAAGGACAGCTAAGAAAGGGCAAGGTCTAATTTCCTGTGGTTGGTAGAAAAGGACTAAAATTAACCTAGCAGAAGAACCCTTTACACCTTCTAGCTGTATTTCCTATCTCTGGCCTCACCCTGTATGTTTTCTCTGTAATCTTTTATATTAAATTCCTTTTAAAAAATTACCTATAGGGGTAGTGGGCTGTTTGGGGGTAGGAGGCAGAAGAAATGAGACAAGGTAAAGAAACTATAACTTTTCCAATAAAATATCTAAATGCTGGGAAACCCAGGAAAAAGATAGCAAGTGATAGAAGTGACAAAAAAATATAAGCCTTGAGCAAGCCAGAGTCCAGTCTAGCTGTTTTCTTTTTTTTTTTTTTTTTTGTTTGTGTGAGGCAATTGGGGTTAAGTGACTTGCCCAGGGTCACACAGCTAATACATGTCAAGTGTCTGAGGCCAGATTTGAACTCAGGTCCTCCTGATTCCAGGGCCGGTGCTTTATCCACTGCACCACCTAGCTGCCCCCCCCCCCCCCCCCCGCCGAGTCTAGCTGTTTTCAAAGAAGTGGTATCCTAGGCAAATGGTAGCCCCTGGATCTTTCTTCCCTAGATGCTTGGTCCATAGCATTACAATTTGGCGAAACACATCATAAAGAAAAGATATGTTTGAATGGATTATGATGAATTATTGGAGAAAGGAAGGTGTTCATGGCTATATAGGAGCTAAATCAATGATTATCTCTTGGGGATAATTGTGTCTATGTAGAGGCATATTTTGAACACACCACAAGTGTGTTCATATAAAAGATTAAAAATAAATACAACTTAATGAAGTAATTTAAAATAACTTTTAGAGCACATTAGTTATGGTGATATTTTTCACAAAAACTGCCAAGTAATGAATGGCTGAGAGCTTCATAAGTAGAGAACTACATGGAGTGGGGCATAAGAATAAAGAGTATCATGACTGGTTAAAAGCATTCATCAGTAACAGACATAAATTTATGCGGATGTCAACATTTCTCTGATCTGTGATTAGTGAAAAGTTTTCTTTTCTACTACAACTAAAAAAATGCATAAAAAGGTAATTCAATGTATTGTGACTCTAAAGATACGGAATACTTACATCAATATTGACAGGCTCTATTGTGTTTATATGCACATTGGGAGCTGATGAGGATCGGTCCCGTTGCCCAAACTGGTTCCGATGATCCTCATCTGCTGGTCGAAAGGGCTGTGGGATTGGAATGGATTTTGAAGGCGATGGACTGGTAAGAATTGGGGGCCTGGAAAATCAAGTTTGGAAGATAAGATTCTGAACTACTATGCATGCTACTTCACATTTGAAAATGGAACAATAGACACTTCTTTGTATTTATATTTTCAAATAAAATCAAAGTTGAGAAAGCATTTAAAAATTATCACCATCATTAACAGATTAATAGAATTTTTCAAATACACAACCACAATTAATCTTAAGAAGGCAGCTTTGCTCAGCACCTTAAGACGAGGCCTTTAGGACCCTGCTTGATTACATTACTAGATTTATCTCAAGGGTAGTGAAAAATCACCTGTGGTCACCAGTTGATATTCTTAGTTCTCTACTTGGAGAAACTATTTAAAAGTTAGTAGAAAGTAGCTCAATACATCTACCACCTAGTTATCCACATAATTTCCATCATGCTAGAAATCACTAATGCCAAAGACATTATTATATTAAGGGAGGTAGGGAGATAGAGGGCTAAGTAAATAAGAGTTTTTTTTTTTTTTTAAAGAACTTAAAAGACCACATACTGTAGAGGCTTGCAGGAAGTGCCATGACATGCTTGACTCTCCACTTTTATGCTCAGCTTTCCCTTTATTTCCAATGTTCTCCTTATGTTCTGAGATCTTTAATATCCCTGACACAAGCATGTACTCCCCACTCCAAGCACAGAATTATTCACTCTTCATATGGCAAATGACACTGAAGTAGGTATGTCATGTTTCTTTCTGATACTTTCTACCTAACAAATGAGATATTTGTAAAGCAACCAACAGAGTGCCTGGCATATAATGGGTACTTAGTAAATGCTTGCTGCTTCCCTTTCTCCTCAGCCCACTTGTTTACCAAATGCCATGGTTTAGAGCTCTAAAGAAATAAATGAGAAATCTCTCTACCCAGAACTCTTTGAGGGAAGGATACAAGGTCTGGAGAGAGGAGGGTGTGTGAGACTTCCTCATGACCCCTAAGTTGTCACGAGTTGTGCTGGAGCATTTGAAACGACGCTGTTTCCTCAGGAAACAGAGAAGAAAGTTGTAGGGAGCCTAGAGTCTCAAGAACAAGACAGCAGATCATTCAATATTGTGAACATTCAACTGCTGGTGATCAAATGTTCTCAAACAACCTTCAGGACCACCAAATGTCTCAGCTGAATTCATCAACAGCTCTTTCCTCACTGGTGGATACCTTCACACTTGCCTAGAAGGAGTGAATGTTACCTACCAAAAGTATCAAATGGCAGGCAGGAAGATTGAGTGAAGGTGAAGAGCAAGTGAAGGTAAAGAGTAGAAAGTTGAATGTTGTTATTATTCCTTTTCCCTGATGTGAAAAACTGGGCCCAGGAACCAGGGATAGACTGAAAATAAGAGAATGAAGTTGAATGTGTCTTGGAAGTGAGGAGAGAGCTTAACAAAGAATCAAGAATTGAGGTAAAAAGAGTATTAGTCATAGAAAAAAGGCAAATGAGACAACACGAATCTGTATGAAAATGATACAGAAGCATGAGGGGAGGTCTAATATGGAAGAAAGTCACCAAAAGAAGTGAAAGCAGTTCTAAGCAGAGAATATTTGGATTTAGGGCCTATAATAGGATGATACTAGAGATATGCTTGGCTTCCTTACATTTCTGTGTATTTCATATTCAGAAACCAGAGGTGAATCTGGAATGTTAAAAATGAAAGGAATCACTTGAAACATTTCTTAAACCAATATTCACTGCAAAAGAGGATAGAAAAGGGAATAAAACTTAGGATAAAACATTTAGGTTCCTCAAATTCCCCATACTTCATATTTCTAACTTATAAAATGGTAACAGAAACATCATCTTCCTAAGTGCTGAGATATGGTAATAAATACTGCATAAATGTATTGATTGATATAATAACTTCAAGGTTAGGGGCAGCTAGGTGGCACAGTAGATAAAGTACTGGCCCTGGATTCAGGAAGACCTCAGTTCAAATCCAGCCTCAGACATTTGACACTAGCTGTGTGACCCTGGGCAAGTCACTTAACCCATATGCCCCGAAAAATATATAAACAAACAAACAAGCAAATCAATCAATCAATCAATCAATCAATCAATCAATCAATCAATCACTTCAGGGTTAGAAACACAAAATTAATCTTTAAATTATTTGATTTTTGTACAAGACTGCATATATAGTCCAAACCGAAGAAAATTCTTTAGTGTCATGAATGCTGTAAAGGCATCCCAAGTATCTTGAAGATGAGTTACGTGGAGAGGGTTTGGAAGGGGAGAAGGTTTTAGCAGAAGGACTTAACACATAGTGAGGGCTGAGGGAGGAGGAAGCGGAAAGTGGCAATGAACAACTCCCAAATAAACCATACTTTGGTATTCTGAAGGCCACCAACCAGTGGTTTTGCTTCTTCAGGGCATATTACTTGGAGGCAAAAGGATACTACAGTTTGTGAGGATGAAAATTAATACATTATACTAGACAAAGAATCCATTTAAGGCTGCCATTGAAATATGTAATAAGACAATTCACAGTAAAGCTAGTCTAAAATCAGTCTTTATTCCACTTGAGTTACTCATGGAAACCTCAGTTTCTAGGAAAACTCTTTGGGATACCTGTTTGCTGCTAGCCAAGTGAATAGATGGGGCAAGAATGACGGTAATGATGAATGACTAGAAACCAGGCCTACTGATTTTAATAACGTGTTGATACAAAGAATTGTGAGGGAAGAAGGCATGCTTTTAGGAAAGGATGTCATGCAGTATAGGGGAAAAAATATCCTAAACAACTAACCACAATCAAATAGTAGATAACGGATGGGGTATTTTATTAATATAATCCAAGTTGTTGGTAACAAATAAAAAAAAAGGCTTTTAATCTCTATCACCATTATTAAAAGATACTTTTGACCACTATCTAATTTTCAGTGTCAAATACTTTTATAAAAAAATTTGAAACAAAGTGGCTGCTCCTGTTCAGTGATATGCAAATAAAATGCTGGCCTTTTTTGATTAGGGGTATATCTTATAATATATTACACATCTCTCTTAAAAAAAAAAAAAGCATGGATCTCTAACTTTTATCCAAAAGAAGGCACTGCATTGCCACTCAAGCAAATCTTGATCATAGTCAATATTTTATTTGGTCAAAATCACTATTTTTATCATGGCAATGGGCAATAATTCCACGAAATCTATTGGTGGTTAGGCAAAAGGTCAACATAAGCTTATTTTTTTAAACAAGCACACATGTGCATATACAGCATGAGCTCAGTAAGGGTTCTTTCTGGATGAGACTTTAGCCATTGTATTTGCTATGCTCATTTGCTCAGGACTACAGTTAATCAGCTAAGTTATAAATAAAAAATCCATAATATAGGATAACAGTTTCCAATCCCTAGTTATAACTGAATGGAAGACAAATATATACCACAGTGAACATTTAGGGAGGTTAGAGTGAATTCTCCTTGTAGTTCACAAATTGTGCTAATAGAGCAACCAGGACTTACCGTTAGAAAGGCATCCAGAGCTTATTAGAATTTTCAGCAGTGCATGCCATGGTCGAAGAATTAATAAGTCCTCATTTTAACACTGGTCTTCTGAGAAGTGGTATACAATTGTTCCAGGCCAATGATGCTATGCATCATTAAAGAGAGAGGCAACTAAGATAAAGGACCCACTAGAATGTACAGCTACTTTTAATAGCCAAAGAAATTGGTATACAAACTTTTTGCTAAAATTCCTAGGAACCCAGTACTATAATATAGAATTCAGTATAGCATAGGTCTAGGTAAAGATACAATTTTTTCATCTCTTTCAAAAAGTTGTTTGGCTTAATGATATGAAATAGAGACTGAGCACTAGATGCTGTAGGATGAAAAAAAAGTGGGATTAAAACCGACATAGCCTCATGTCTCAAGACCCTTAACTCTACAGGAAAGACATCCTAAAGCATGGCTACTTTAAAATTCTGTTTAGTTACACTTCCCCAAAGGTCTATAGGTATCAAAATAAATTATGTTGCCTTCTATAAAAGAGGGGGAGGTATGGTGGGAGGGTCAGTGAACTCCGCAAATTAAGCACCAGCTTTTGTGCTTATTATTGGTGTGACCCTGAGAAAGTTACCCACTGGTTCTGAGCATCAACTGCCTCATCTGCCAGATGAGGGTGTGACTTCCAACCAGGATGGCTACCTGAACACGAGGCAGATCGTCCAGCCTCCATATATCTGTTCTAGAAAAACCCTCAAGTTTCCACTTGACCAAATAATGATTAAGGAATATAATGAGAAACCATAAGCGATTTCTTCCATCCCAGAGCAGCACAAGAGCTCAGCCAGAAGCTGTTGGGCAATAGGAAAAGAGGCCAGCTACTACTAGTGCAGAGCAGTTTTCCTGGGTAACCAATAATAGGCTAAGCACATGTGTAGCCAATAAGGTTTGCAACGATTGGAATGATGCCACCTGCTGGAGACTTACTGTAGAAAAGCTCCGCCATGAAAGGAAGGTCTTTGAGGGCAAGGCCATGCGGCTTTTCTTTGGCATCAGGAAGTGACGTTTGCTGGTGGGAGGAAGAAGGGGGAGCCGGGTGCTGTCTCGCTCTCTTTTCCTGGGGATGCTGGTGGAGAAGGGAGCTAGAAACGCGCTCTCCCTTTAATAGATAGGAATCTAGGCCTTTTTCTCTCTCTTTACCAAATTCTTATTCTCCTTAATAAATGCTAAAAAGTCTAACTGTTGCTAAAGCTTATAATATATTGGCGACCACTCATTAGATATTTTAGATAGTTTAGCTAGAATTTTAGCCCTTAACAGATGGCAACCATGAAGGGATAAGCTGAACCTCACTCTTCTGATCTTCTGGTAGGGTAAGAAATTTCCCATGCCCTGTCCCTTTAAATCCAAAGCACTGCTGAATTGCCAGGTATTTTCCCTTTAAATTTTTTCAAATGGACCTTTTAAACTCCCTAATTACCCTATTTTTGATTTTAGTTTGTTTAACTAAACAAATGGGAGATAAGATCATGTTAATGCTTTGTTTTTGAGGATTTTCTATTTTTCTTTTTCCTTTTGTGGGAGGAGCCATCCCCACCCCCTCTCCCAGCCATGCTTTTTCAGAGAAGCTTTATTTTTTTCAAATTCTAATGCTGAGAGATTCTCTAATTTTGCATGCCTGGAGGCAACGACCCAACCTCTGGAAGCTTTTAATCCCCTAGCACCAGGAGGCAAAGTGGGGGAAGGGGAATCCAGGACTGAGTTCAAAATCAAGCCTGATTCAAATTGCCTTGGTCCCTCCCCTCCTCTCCAGACCCCACCTTCTACCCCTCCCTTGGCCAAGCCCCTTGATTCCCCAGCCTGGGAAGCCCAGAGATCTAATGCGCATGCGCAGCTTTCTCTACCTGCATTTGCAGCTTCAGGCTCAGCCCTTCCCTGGCCTGGCTGTGCTTCTGATTCAACCTTAGAAAGCCCTTTAAATTCCAGATATGCTTGTTTTGTTCATAATTTTGCTAATCTGTTTTTGTCTTTAATTAGTAACCTTCTAAAGCATTTGTATTATGAAAGGACTGACAGACAATATAGAGGGGTTAAAGAAGAAAAACTTAAGCTGAATAAGAATGACAATCATCAACATAGTCAAGACTCCACTTCTTTTGCCATGGAAGGGTACATATTTTACAGAAATGCAGAAGTAAGCAGCAAGGTATTGATATGAGTATTGGGGATTTTAGATATCGGAATTAAAAGTGTTCTAAATTCTGAATAGTATCAGTTCAGAGGTTACATAGGATTTCTATGCTATTACATCTACATTTTGAAATTAATGGTATGGATTTATTTTCATAGAGATTTTCATGCTTTTGAGATTGTGTTTTATACTTAGTTTTTAAAACAAGGAGAATATTTGTAAAAGCTTTTATAGTCACGTGATCAAGTTTATGTTTTATAATACTCTTATTCATATTAAGTTCATATTCATTTAGATTTCCCTAGTTTGAATTTCATTGTCTTTTATTGTTCCATGTGTATTTTCTTCTATTCATTCATCTATCTAATTTTGAAACAATGCAAGATGGTTTTGATTTCATAACACAGTGTTAATTCTAGGAGTATTGTGCTCCCATATTCTGAGTTGTTTGTTTTTGTTATTTTTTTTCTCTCAACTGATTATTTGATCAAACTCTTTAAAGCATTTCCCTGGCAAATTGGTTGCCATGGCAAGTGTAAATTTATTCTAGAAGTATTATTTTTGATAAGCATATTCCAAAAAAAAAAAAAAAGAGGGGAACATTTGTAAAAGTTTTCTTTATTTAAAAAAAAATTTTCTTTGAGATTGTGTTGTGCTTTAACTTGTATTTAAATGTGTTCCGATTTTTCACAAAAGCAACTGTATACTTAGTAAAAAAAAGGTATTATTTGAAGTTGTTGCATAATTGTATATTATATTCTGAGTCAAGATGTATTCACATTTTTGCGATCATTTATTATCCTCAATTTTTAAATCCATATGAGACTTGGATTATGGGAACTTATCATTTAAGACATTAATTGCCTTTATTCTGAGTTATCAGATGCCAGTTGGCCAAGATGCTATCCAATCACAAGAGGAATACATGCAAGAGCAGACACTGAACTGTCACATGAGAGAACGGTTTTTGACAAATGTTGAGGTTGGATTCTCTTGGCTTAATATTCATTTTATTTTTCCCCACAATACTGTACAGATGGCTGGAAGTTTTGATCCCACCCATCTCATTCTTCACCTGGCTTCTATGCCCCCTCCTATATGCCTGATGCCATGGACATCTGAATCCCATGCATCTGATTAAGTCTGACTCAGTTTCCTCCAATATGTTCGGTGGCATGGACATATATTCCATCCACCTATTTTAAGCCTGGCACACTGCATGGGCAGTACATATTGCTGAAGTGTGGGAATGCTCATATCCCATCATTTCTCTGTTCTTTTATGGTAACCCCCATAATTATCTCAGGTGTCATGATAAATACAGTGTTGAATTTGGCCTTGACATCTGTTACCAATTATATTAGATTTTTAAGTTTCTCATAATGGTATGAGGATAATTAGGCAGATGATGCAAAAAGTAATGAAACAAAGATAAAAATTATTTTTAAAAATTAATATCGCAGCAATTGTCTTCTCAATTAACCCTCCACAAGGGGGAGACTATAGTAATATTAATTTTAGAGAATGTTCCAATTTTTGTTTTATTATATGTTTCATGTGTAACAACAGAGATTCTGAATTCATTGTTTGATTTGATTATTGACAAAGCTATTTTAAAGTTGTGTTAAGCTCAATTTTGTAGGAATTTTCCTGGCTGATTACCACCACCCACACATCAACCCCTGAAAAGACTTCCATTCCACGACTACAACTAAAGGACATCTGAGAAAAGACTCAAAGACTTTAAATGAACAGTTTTATTTTGTTGTTGTTTTTTTTTTTTCTCTTTTCTCTTTCTGTTATAATATACACCATCTGTAACATGTACTCTCTGCAGAGGCCCTCCCTTTGCAAGACCAATGTCAAAGCGTCGGGTTCATGAGGACAAAAAATTGCCCCTCTGGACAAAACTTTCCTCTCTTCCTTTTCTATATTGTTATTAACATATTGTTAGTTAGCATAGGTTATAATATCCTGTTATTTTTGACTGTTTCATCAAGGAAATGCCCCATTTCTTGAGGAAACAAAGGGGGGACTGTAACGACTGGAATGACGCCACCTGCTGGAGACTTACTGTAGGAAAGCTCCGCCATGAAAGGAAGGTCTTTGAGGTCAAGGCCATGCGGATTTTCTCTGGCATCAGGAAGTGACGTTTGCTGGTGGGAGGAGGAAAGGGGAGCCGGGCACTCTCCCTTTGATAGGAATCTAGGCCTTTTCTTCTCTCTTTACCAAATTCTTATTCTTCTTAATAAATGCTAAAAAGCCTAACTCTTGCTAAAGCTTATAATTTATTGGCAACCACTCATTAGATATTTTAGATAGTTTAGCTAGAATTTTAGCCCTTAACAGGTTCTGTGTCCAGAGGCAGCCAGAGCATAGGACTTCCCTGAGAAAGGCCCAGAGTGATGATCTTAGAAGTCAGTGAGGGGAAACAGATAGCACTTAGTCTGGTGCTACAGGGTTCAAAGCAGAAAGTTCCAGGTCCACAAGTTCTGAAGTTCCTAACATTTCTGTCCTCAGTTGCCAGAGAGGGTAATGAAGACCCTGAGGTTTGAATCTCAAAAATTCAAGGGGTCATTACGAGTATCCAAATGATCCAGGTGAAACCGAGCAGGGCTGACCCACCCCACTGTGAAATTTAAAATTGGATATTAGATCATAAATCTCCCCTACTTAACTTTTCCCTTAATTTATCTCCCAGACTAGTAAATGGAAGAAGCTTCTGGTTTTCTAGATAGAGCCTTTATTGTATATAAGGTGTTGTTGATTAGAAGGATAGGAAAGTAGAAATACAGTAGAAATCGTCTTAAATCTAGGCTTAGTCTATATTTCTTATAAAAACTCACCAAACCAAAAAAGGCCACCTTTGGAGTGAGGGAGACCGTCTGTGCTGCGCCGCCAGGAGTCCCGCCAAGCAGGCAAAAAGGCCTCCTCTGCTTCTCTCCACCCCGGAAGTCAAAAAACCCCGGCAGGCAGTCTGACATGCGCAGCAGGCGGACTGTACCCGGCAGGCAGTCTGACATGCGCAGCAGGCGGACTGTTCATCTCCTCCCCAAAAGGGTGGTCCTTGAAAAACTGGCGTCTTTCAGTTATCCTAACCGACTGTTAAAAACTTTCATATTTTACCACACCACCCAAGTACAGCAGAAGGGCAGAGTCTGGGCCTAGGAAAAAAGCCTTTAATTCATGAATTGAAGCTAGAGGGCTAAATGAATCAAAGGAAACACCCACAAGTATAAAATGTTATTATAGGTCTACTGATCCCCCCCCCCAAAAGGAGAGTAAATCTATAATGATTATAAGCAGAGAATCAAAGGAAAAAAATGGGATATTCCCCAAAGACAACATGAACACTTAGAAGAAATGAAGAAATTAAAAATAAAGAAATAAAAGACCTACAGAAAACATATGAAAATACTTTAGAAGAGAAGATATAAACCTACCCTATGAAACAGATTCCCTAAAACAGGAAATAAACTAAAAATAAATGATTCTATGACACAAGAAAATGTTTTTAATCAAAACATTTTAGAAATAAAATATCTGATATCCCAAACAAATAAACTGGGCAAAAGGACAAGAAGAAATAATTTAAGAATCACCAGACTCCCTGAAAATTATGATTTAAAAAAAAGCCTGAGCACTATATTTCAACAAATCATAAATGAAAACTGCCCAAATCTATTAGAAAAAGAGGGCAAAGATAGATGTACTCCACTAAGCAACTCCTGAAAGAAACTCTAATAAGAAAAACCCTTGGAATATCCAAGCTATAATCCAGTACTCTTACGTATAAGCATCCAGAAAGAAGTACCAAAGAACAATGGTTGGAAACAGGAGCTGGAAACTTCTACCACAAATGAGAGAATGCAATATTCCAAAAGGCAAGTTATAGGCTTGCGACCAAGAGTAACTCATTCCTACAAAGTTTAATATGACTCTACAGGAAGAAAAATGGACTTTTAATTCAAGAGGACTTTCAAGCATTTCTGATGAAAAGTCCAGAGAAAGGTAGAAAATTAAGTTGGATGAGGTTTAATCTCTTCAAAGGGCCCTCGGGTGCTAAATAATACATAATAAAAAAAGAGGTCCTGGAGTAGATTGGTTCTGTTCTGACAGTTTGAAGAGGGGAAAGTGTTAGAGGTATAAAAGGGATACATGAATGTAGAAAAGAAAAAGGTTAGGGTAGAATGTGCTTTTTCTCATATGTCAGAGTATAAGAAACATGGAGAAGGGCGGGAGAAGTGAGTATCACAAGGACCTCACTCTTATCTGAAATGGACAAAGGAGGGTTGAATGCACATATACAAAGAGAAACGGGTATAGAAATATACTAAATAATAGGATAGAGAGGATATGCTTAAGAAGGAGAATAATACTGGAAGAAAGAAGCAAAGCAAACTTCCTTTTCCTGAACTAGGGGATTAAAATGGGGGTGGGGGAATAAAAGAACTCGCATCTAAAGCGGTGCCACAGGCAATTGACAAATAATTAAACAAATCATGAAATAAATGAAATGGAACAGTACTGTGCCATAAGAAATGATAGCAATGATTCCAGAGCATCCTGGGTAGTATGAACTGATGAACAATGCAGTGAGCAGAATCAGAACAATTTACATGAGGTCAGAAACCCTGTGAAGAAAAACAACTTTGAAAGACACAAAGATCATTGCAATGTCGTCAGAGGGCCCTGGATGAGTCATGTTATCCACCTCTTGACAGAGAGGTGAAGGACAGAAGGTACAGAGACAGTCATATTTTTGGACACAACCACTGTGTGGATTTATTTTGCTTGACTATGCCTATCTGTTACAAGAGGGTTATTTATTTATTTATTTTTTGGTTTTCCCCTAGGTTTTTAACTGGGGTGGAAGGTAGGGTTGGCAGTTGTGATACAAAAAAAGAGGGCCATTAAAACATTAATATAAGTGGTATAAGATGGAGATTTACAGTTTCATGTAGAATCCACCTGTGCTCTTATGTATGGAAATAGGTTTTGGGTTTTTTTTTTAAAGTTCACTTTTTTTTCCCCAATTTTTTTTTTGGTGAGGCAATTGGGGTTAAGTGACTTGCCCAGGGTCACACAGCTAGTAAGTTTCAAGTGTCCGAGGCCGGATTTGAACTCAGGTCCTCCTGCTGACTCCAGGGCCGGTGCTCTATCCACTGTGCCACCTAGCTGCCCCCACAACTTAAAAAAAAACTTAAAAAGAAAGGACTACCCATCATAAATGAGGTGTTAGTAGTCTTTTCATGCTGGTTTGACTACATGTGGAGTATCATGGTCACTTCTCTGCACATCCACCCAAGGGATAGCAATAAGAATGTCAAGGGCCTGGAATCCAAGTCATGTGAGGATCAGTAACTAAAGGAACAGTAGCTATTTAGCCTAGATAAGAGAAGGTTTAGGGAAAAGATGAAAGCTGTCTTCCAAGTACTTGGAAAAGCTGTTGTGTAGACTTTTCCTGTTGATTGTAAGAGGGAAGAAACAGGAAAAATGAAAAGATGTTGTAAAATCACAAGTTTAGGTCTCACATAAAGAAAACTTCCTAACAATTACAGTTATTCAAAAGTGGCAGGGGTTGCCTCTGGAAGTAGTGGGTTCCCCATCACTGGTGGTACTCTGGGACTGGCTGCACTAAGCTGCCCAGTCGAGTCTTTTTCAACTCTATGATGAGTTTTGCCTCTAGTGAAAAGATATTTATAACTAGTATTAAAGAGGCTTAGTTGTAAAAGGAAACTGAACACAGATTTGTTGGCCCACATGAGGTTTAACAATGTTCTTTATGCCTGGTTTAGAAGATAACCTCAAAAAGGATAACTTAAGGAAGAAATTATGAAATGGACTAAGAACTTGCAATGATGTAGAAAGAAGGGCGCAGAACCAAAAGAGCAATTTATACAGTAATGAAAACAATGTAAAGAAAAACAACTTAAAAAACGTATTGCATATTCTCTAAACATGTCTCCAAAGGACCTCTGATGATGAAGCATGTTGCCCACCTTCTGACAGTAAGGTGATAGACTCAAAGTGCAGAATGAGACATGTTTTTGGACATAGATACTGTGTACATTCATTTTACTTGAACTTTATTTGTTATGAGGACTGCATTTTCCTTTTCTGTATGAGGGGGAGGGAATTCAAGGAAGAATAATAGGGTGCTAAAAAATAGACAAGGGTCATAGAAGCATTTTTAAGTTCATAGAAGAGAACTGAGGGAAGTTCATAAGAAATATTAGCATATGTGGCTGTGAGATATGAAATAAATGGGTATATGAATATGGCAACATAAAAATGACCCTTCATGGGAAAACACAGGTGTGTACTGAGATATGAATGTAAGTGTCTCTAAAACCTGATGGTGTGAGACAAGATGTCATTGGTGACATTAGCTAATGGAACAGGTATAGATGATGGTATGCAGAGTACAAGACAAGGACTTAACTGGAATATCACTGTATTTACACAGCACTGTTCACTGCTACTATTGTTTCTATTCTAAATGCTACTATTATTTCATTCATACCAACTAATAGGACAACTAAAATTAATAGGAATATTTAAAAACTGAAGTTCCTTAAAAATAACAACAAAAACTAAGAGGGGAAATAGGTACTATACCACAGTTGCCTGAACTTTCTTTCTGAGTCCACAAGTCACAAGATACATATATATGTGTTCTGAATAGGAAGAAGTTATATTCACAATGATGACTGACTGTCATGAGCCTTGTGATTTGATCCCCAACCACAAATCATTTAGTGTGGCATGGGTTTACATATAACTGGGTGGATAATTAAGAGTATCTCCCCCATGTAGAGAAACATTAAATTAATGCTATAAATATTGGAAGTTCAAATTATACATAGTGGCATAACCACCTCTTAACCTAGACACTGAAGAAATTACATTTATTCCCCTTGATTATTTGAATCCCCTTGATTTATTCACCAGGTGTGAAATAATCAAAATTAAGATAATTACTGGGAAAAGACTGTGATTATTTAAACTCTGCAAAGGTGGCTAGAAAACACCACAGCACTTTTCAGGTTTGCTTCAGAAGAATCAGATTTAACAGTTCATTACTGGAGTGGTATATTTCACAAATGTCAAAGAAAACTTTATACATATTGATGCCTACTGCTTCAATCTCACATACTGGCAGGTTACTGTATATTAAATGCTCAAATGAGAAGGCTATAAACTATTAGAATTTTATGAAGAAAGATATAGGACACTTCTCCAATATTATTTTAATAAAGATATTTAAAAGAAGTTATATCACAATTACAAACTATAGAAAAGAAAAAAAGTAGTATGGAAAAGGTTACCAATCCAGAAAGCAACTGTTAATTGCAGCTCTTATCAAAGCAGTAGTAAAGAAAACAAGCATAAAATTCAACTGTATTAGTTGCTTAATAAATATTTACAATTAACATTTGCTTATGTTTACGTCTAGTTCATGCAACCAGAAAAGACAATTAGAGAAAAGTAGGGAAAGAAAATAAATGTATAACAAAGCTTGCATACATTGAGTAAACATGGGAAGTCATTGAAAAATTATCTTTTCCCCTAAATTTGCTTCTCCTTTTGATTTCTGTCTGGGACTCCAATGTTGATGCTATCTCCTATATTGGATATATGTCCTCAGGATTATGACAACACTTTCCCTTTCCTTCACATCTAGCATCTAAATACCAATGTCTGTTTATGGTCTGTCCAAACTGCTTTCTTATCTTCTTTTTCTTTTCTTTTTTTTTTTTTGGTGAGGCAATTGGGGTTGTGACTTGCCCAGGGTCACACAGCTAGTAAGTGTTAAGTGTCCGAGGTCGGATTTGAACTCAGTTCCTCCTGAATCCAGGGCTGGTGCTCTATCCACTGCGCCACCTAGCTGCCCCTCTTATCTTCTTTATTCCCCCTTCTCAATATGGACCCTTTTTTCCACTTGCTTGGACTACCGAAATACTCTAACAGGTCTGCCCATATCACAAAATCTCAGGATCAGAAGGAACCCCAGAGGCCACTATTCTAATGGATACTTGAACAAGAATTCCCCCTCCAAAATATCTGAGAAAAATTATGAACCAGTCTTTCCTTGAAGATCTCTAGTAAGGGGCAACCTGACACTTCAGGAGGCAGCTAACTTCAAAAGATGGGTGCTGAATTCCTGAATGTCAACAACACTCTGTTAGGTAAAAGGTTTGGTCAAATGAGAGGATGCACAAGCCCAGTGTCTTTAGCATGCAGTTAAATTTAGGAACACAACAGCAAGTCTTTTTTGTTTGTTTTTTTGGTGGGGCAATTGGGGTTACATGACTTGCCCAGGGTCACACAGCTAGTAAGTGTTAAGTGTCTGAGACCAGATTTGAACTCAGGTCCTCCTGAATCCAGGGCTGGTGCTTTATCCACTGCGCAACCTAGCTGCCCCAACAGCAAGTCTTAACACTGTCCCAAGAATGTCTCAGACCCATTCTTGTCTCTGAACATTTGCTTACAATGTCTCTCTTCCCTGAAATGCCCTAACCTACTGATGGTCTACCTAGATCCTACCTAGCTTTGAAGGCCCAGCACAAATCTTTCCCCAAAGTGAAGCTGTCCCTGACTGACATTTCCCAATGATATCCTTCTTCTCTAAACTCTCATAGTACTTATGGTTTCTACCCCCAAATTAGGCACTTAATAATATATGATCTTTAATTATTTAATATTCTTTCATGTCTTAATGTTTCTTTCTTAAACAGACTATAACCTTCGGAAGGGCAAGGCCCCCTATGTTATACTTATGTATTCCTCATAGAAAGCACCCTAATGCAAAGCACATAGTAAGTACTTAGCACATATTTTCTAATTAACATATAGATGACAGAAGGGTCCTGAAACATCATACTATGTCGGCTTTAATTTCACTCAACCTAAAGCACATATCTACTTTATTATAAAAACAAAAAATCAACTTGAAAAAATTCATTTTATTAACAGTTCAAAGCTAAAGTTTAAAGAATCATCTAAAATCTGGACAAAAACCAATTTTGAAATAGCATTTCACTGAACAGCAGTAGTCAAGTCATACCCAATAGAATCTGAGGGGGGTGCTGAAGGGGATGATCCCGACGTAAGGGTGGTCTCTCCTAAGGAGGCCTCCTCCTGCGGTATTGGGTGGTGTTCAAAGAACTTGGAGACAAACAGCAAACTGTGAGGCAAAAACAAAAATAAAACAAAGCAAACCTAACTTGTGCAAAACCCAGAAGTTTCAAACACCAGAACATACAAATGTGTTAACAGGAAAACCATGGGCCAAATTCTGTATTTAAAAACAAATGCTGAAAGAAACTGGACTGCTTGTCATTTTGTTTAATTAATGGGTTTAACTTTTCAATTTACAGCACAAACTAAAAGTAAAGCTCAAAAATCTATTTATTTGTCTGCCAATACAGAAAAAATTCCTTCATATTCAGAAAAAATATTCATGGCAGTTAAAGTATTAAAATAAAAAGAAACACAGAAACCCTTAATAAATACCTCAAAGGGACAATGTTAGCTATAAAATACATTTTACTTGAAAGTTTAACCCAGTCAGAAACCTATTAAAAATATGAAGTAATTATTTTTCAAGTTAGAAATATTAATTTAGTCAAAGTAAAGAGGTCTAACTTTGTGGGTTCAAATGATTTCAAGGGAGAGGATCCAAAGCCATAATGTGAAATGTACATGTGTGTGGGTTATCTTAGGATAGGAAACAAGGCAAATTGGAAAATGTAGACATTTTCATGAGATACACTATGAAGCAAGGAACAGGCTTTTTGTAAATATCTGTAAGCATATTTTACAAAATGCAATAAATGATCAATGAATTTTGCTTCTAAATCAATTTGGAGGGAAAAAAGTACTTTCAAAAGTAGTTGATAGAACTAGAGAAGCAGGCAGCAGAAAGCTTACCACTGAAACTAGTCAAAACCAGTGGCTCAATGCATCACAATATATTGTTAGAGA
Source organism: Dromiciops gliroides (assembly GCF_019393635.1). NCBI lineage: Eukaryota > Metazoa > Chordata > Mammalia > Microbiotheria > Microbiotheriidae > Dromiciops > Dromiciops gliroides. Next base: position 104,655,071 of record NC_057865.1, on the reverse strand, counting down.
AGAGCTTTTGATCTTAAAACTCTTATCTTCTAGGAAAAGAATACCTAATATATAAAGTGTGAACTGAATAGCTGGACCAGAAGTAGGATGTGACAAGACAAGCTGGATATATCACACTGTTCCAATGGTACTTTTTCTAAGAATGGTTGCTGAAAAACTACTTTGTTTAACTTTAAAAATGTATGCACATGATTTGAAATGAAGAAAAAAACAAAACAAAACAAAAAACCACAACCTGTAGAATCTAGTAGGGATCTAAAACTATAAACAGAAGAAACTTTGGATTACTTACTCAAGCTGGTCGTAATTAACACACATCAGTGGCACCTCTGTACTACAGCGTTGGTGAAATTTGTAACCACATGTCTGACAGCGGAAACCTTGGAAAAGCAGCTTTCGACAGAAATCACAGAATGCTAAAGTGAAAAATGTCTTCCGTACCTAAAAAAATAAAAAAAGCCAGACGTATTGAAGGCAAGATTTTGGAAAACCTGACAAGTATTTCACAAGTAATTAGATATATTTCTTCTTTCTTCCTCTGTCATTTTCTTTTCTTTCTTTCTTTCTTTTTTTTTTTTGTGGGGCAATGAGGGTTAAGTGACTTGCCCAGGGTCACACAGCTAATAGGTGTCAACTGTCTGAGGCCAGATTTGAACTAAGGTCTTCCTTAATCCAGGGCCAGTGCTCTATCCACTGCACCACCTAGCTGCCCTCCTCCCAAAGTTATTTTTATGTATCACCTTTTTGAGGATGTGTACGAATATGAACTGTTTGCTTTAAGTTTGGGGCATTTTTCATAGGACTTTGGAAAACCATATTTTGTGGAATTTGGTAGAAGGTGGGCCCATTTTAGATGCCACCTAGGAAGTAGTGGTTAATGACTAAAAGGTCAAAATAAAGATATTATATGGTAATTATATCTGTAATGTAGTACAATAGAACTGACAGCATTATAGCAAGGTTTTAATGAAGTCTAAAAGCATGGTAAGATCATCTCATTAGATTCATGGAAAAATGCCCATAAGAATAACTAGGAAGGGGCAGCTAGGTGGCGCAGTGGATAGAGCACCGGCCCTGGAGTCAGGAGAACCTGAGTTCAAATCCGGCCTCAGAAACTTAACACTTACTAGCTGTGTGACCCTGGGCAAGTCACTTAACCCCAATTGCCTCACTAAAAAAAAAAAAAAGAATAACTAGGAAGAAGAGCAGGAATAACATCTTTATCATGAAGATCAATCCCAACTAAAAGATTTTTGTTGGAAAGGTATTCACAAAAGCAGGATATGTGTCCAAGGCTTACTGAATGCTTTGGCCCAGGTTTCTGCTCCTCTCTTTCAGAGTACTATTTCCTAGACTTTGGTGTTTCTGATTGGAGATGTTTTACCCCCAACATGAGGAAGGATAGTTCTAATTTTTGGTTACAAGAAAGACTTTGGCACCTTATGCCATTATCTGCTAAGAGCAGAAGCCATTCAAAAAGAGAAGTGCCCAGAGGCTCAAAGGGAAGTTGGGAAGATATACTATTTGTGTCAGAATATGATGTTTATGTACATGCAACTGAGGAGGAAGAAAGGCAGTACTGCAAGAAGCAAAACCAGCAATTAACACTTCCTTAGTTCATGAAGTAATGTCACAGGTAGCAAAGAAGTTATTAAACAAATATAGAGCACAAAATGCAAATACGGCAAATACATTTAAGATGTCCTTCTCAAATGGACTTCCCTTCAAATACCAATACCTTTCTTTTTTTTTCTTTTTTAAATTTTTGCAGGGCAATGAGGGTTAAGTGACTTGCCCAGGGTCACACAGCTAGTAAGTGTCAAGTGTCTGAGACCAAATTTGAATTCAGGTCCTCCTGACTCCAGGGCTGGTGCTTTACCCACTGTGCCACCTAGCTGCCCCCAAATACCAATACCTTTCACAAAAGCCACATGCTTTCTTTCTCTTCCTCTCCCCTCCCCTCTGATCATCACTTTGGGATGTAATGGTCCTTTCAACTAGCCAATAGCAGAAGGATAAAAATCCTTGAAGGAAGAATACAGAGGAACTCAAAAGTAACAGTGGAAAAGAATTAGCTACAGAACCAAATCCTGAACTGTTGATCCATTAAGTGATGAGCTTGACATGTGTTGGACTTACACCAAAGGTGATTTAAAATCCTATTTGGTAACATGCTGTCTTCATGGAATTTCTATCAAGCCTCACCCCTGGGCCCTAGACTGTGAAAAGTTGTCTGCCATGCTCTGGGAAAGTAAGCCAATTCTTTCTACCAAATTAAAAACATGATCAGATGCTTGTAATTCAAGTTCTTCTCCTGTAACAAGACTAATATCTTTCACATCATTACTTACTTTTTTTCTTCCCTCTCTCCTAGAAGTTCATTTATAGGAACTTGAAATACATGTTTGTGAACATTTGAACCATCAAAAATTCAGAAGGTACATACAAAATTGTGTGTCGTTAGGGGAACATTCTCCAAAACTTCTACATGCAGTTCTTCTCCGGTAAGCCAGGAAATATCAGTGTCCCAGCCAATAGGCTTCTTCTCTCTGGAAAATGTAGACATGAGTCTGTCTTGGTTATCAAACCTGAAAATCCTTTAATATACCTCATGATGAAGATATGAAAAGTGGTTACTGAGGGTAGAGTGGTATAATTGAGGGAGGTTTGGCTCCCTAGTCTTCCACTGTTAGAAATTTGAATGGCAATAAATTGATTTTTAAGTTTACCCCAAATACATGCATCACTCTTGGACAAACAGCAGGGTAGAGAGATGCATTCTGTTCTTCCAGTCAGCTCCAGCCAAGACCTACAACAGCAGAGAATGGCTTGTTCCTGGGATCCAAATATCAGACATATGGATTTTTCTATCCATTAGAATGCTCATGTGACAAGCTGTCCTCAAAAGAAGAATTTTATAGGACTTACTAATTTAAGGCCTTTATGTTAAGTAGAAGCCTTTTAGAAAAAAGGGAGCTCAATTAAAAAAAAAATTTACAAGCATTGGGTAAAATTATTGCTAGTCTGGACAAAGCTGAGGCCTTTCTTCCCCCCACCCCCAAAGCATAGTAAGTACTTACTTCAGTACTCCAGAATCTGTGACTTCCTCAGTGCTGGTGCATCTTCACCAACAAAGATCACACTCATACCAACCCTCTTCACCTCAGTAGTTAAGTCTTCATGAGTTGCTGCGGCCAAAAAACAGTCACCACCTGGTGGCCAACCTTCTGGTGATGAACCTCTCTCTGAACTAGAATCCCATGGATCAAAGATCCACAATCTAGAGCTGGGTCTACATTCAGACTCTTTCTAGCATGTGAAGGAGGATTTGTCAGAGCTTGTGATACAGTGGCATAGTCTTGTAGAACCCAGAGTATCCTACACACCACAATGAAGCACTGGAGTAAAACTTTAATGGAGCAAGTTTGTAATTAAACGAACAGTTCTACATTTCAAATTGGTCTACTCTGAAACAGTCACACAGTTATAAGAAATTCAAGCCATAATTATACTTCTATGATTATAGAACAAGAAAAATATTTTTCTGGTTCAGCAAGATTTCTTTGGAGCCATTTCATAACAAATTAGGTAATTTCTTCTAAAATTGAATTGATTCCTTGAGAGAAACTAAGTTTCACAAAGATCTACAGCACTCTGTACAAGCCATACCCATCCTGTCTTCTGTACACAGCGCAACATTCTGGGATCAGGCCTCTCATCATCAATGCCTTCTTTAGACTGTCTCGGACTGTCACCCCACATCTTGCTGGTACCTGGAATGGCAGAAATATATGGCAAGGATCAGGTAATAATTATTTTCACATATGCAAGAAGAAATTTTTCCACTTCCATATGCCATTTAAAAGAAAGTAATTTGCTCTTGCAACTAATATATCCTATAACCAGAACTACTCTGCATTTTTATTTGGATAGCACTTACTTAAAATTACAATCATCAATGAAAGTTAATTTCAAGCACCAAAAATTACCTAATGAATTAATATAAAACAGTGGGATAGTAAAAATCTGATCTGAATATTTTTTTTTCCTTTATAAACCTGATCAAGGGAAAAGCCCAATAATACAGGGGATTGCTGCTAGTGGTAAAATAGGAATAGAGACCAGGAAGAAAATACTCAAAACAAAATAAACTGGACAGCTGGACCAGAGTTACAATTTAGGTGATAAGACAGACTAGATATCAACAAGGATTATGTTACAACACAAAGGATTAAAAAAATGTTAATGTCTTTTGTTTTATGCCACAGATATTTCCTGCACCCTCCCCTACCAAAGAACCTTCTCTTATTACAAAGAAAAAGTTTAGCAAAATCAATTGATAAAGCTACCATATCTGAAATCCTAAGTACAGTTCAACAATTATAGACTTAGAAACCCTTGCCTAGAAAGAAGAAGGAGGTATATTTCAACATCTGTACACCCAGTCCTGCTCATTGCCTTTATTCTGAGTTCAATTGTAACTTAAGTGTTTTCATTCACATTATTACCAGTCTTTCTGTTTATGTTAATCTTCTGATTCTGCTTTCTTTGTTTTGCATCTTCATACAAACCTTTCTAAAATTTCCTCAATATTTCCTTTTGGAGGGGCAGCTAGATGGTGCAGTAGATAGAGCACGGGCCCTGGATTCAGGAGGACCTGAGTTCAGACACTTAACGCTTACTAGCTGTGTGACCCTGGGCAAGTCACTTAACCCCAATTGCCTCACAAAAAAAAAATTTCCCTTTGGGATTCAAGAGTTTTTGATCTTTTAAATAAATGTTATAATTTTGTCTAGTTCTATAAAATAACTCCTTGGGTGTGACTGGTATAATAATAAACCTGTAAATTAATTTGAGTAATATGTTTTTTATTATATTGAGGTAGTATAGCCACAAATATTAGCCAATTCTTTAAATATTTCCTTTAAAATATACTTTATTTTTGTTGCAATGCTATTATTGCTTTGTTTTGACTTTTTACAAGGGAGAACTCCATAGGGGGAACAAATGAGAATAGCAAAGGAAATCAAACCTACCACTGGCTATATCTAACAATGTATATCTTGTTCCACACCTATTGTCTACCACTTCTGCTGAGAGGAAGAAGCTATATTTCACTGTTAGTCCTTTGGAGGCACAACTACAAAGAGTTCTGATGATGTCAATGTCTGTCTTCATATTACTATGGTTAATCTGTATACTGTTCTCTTGGCTCTGGAATACTTTGTAGCTTTCTAGAACTGATGGACCAGTTCACTAATCCACCCACAGTACATCAATGTGGTTGCCTTTCCACAGGCCTCTTGTCACTTAGTGTTTTTTGTTTTTGCTAATCTGATGGGTATGATGTGAAATTTCAGAGTTCTTTTAATTGACATTTCACTTATTGTTAATGATTTGCAGTATAAAACTTCCTTTTTCTATCATATGACATCTATTAGAAAAAGGTTCTTGTCTTTATAAGGCTATATCATATCTATATCTTAGACATATTTATGTGCTGATATGAAGATATATAAAGATTTTTTTAACTTGGCAGCTTCTCTTTTTATTTAGCTACATATTTTGTTCAAGCAGAAGCTTAATTTTATGAAATCGAAATTGCTTCTATTCTCTTTTATGATCAGTTGTAGCTCGAGTTCTCCTAACCATTCTTGTAAAAGGTACCTTTCCTTCTATTATCCTCTAACTGTTTTTGATGCAAGATTTTGTATTCAAATTGCTTATCAGATTATTCAAGAGAGGCAGCAGGGCTCAACAAAGAAAGAACTGGCTTCAGAACTACCAATACCTTGGTGCAAGTCTGTTACCTGAGACCTACAGACAGTGTGACTCTGGGCTGGTCTCATAATCTCTTAGTGCTCTAGAGCAGAGCTTCTTAAATGCTTTCTACTTGCAACACCTTTTTTGCCCAAGAAATTTTTATGTGACCCTGGGTATATAGGTATATAAACTAGGTATACATAACCTTTTACTGTTGCTAAATTTCCCCCACATTTAGACCCACAGCTTAGGAAGTTGGGCTCTAGATAACTCTTCAAGACTATAAGCTGCCATGAAGTTTCTGATGCACAATAGTAGGAGTTTCCTTATCTAGGATGTCCTTGTATCAATGAAATCACAGGTTTAGTTCCCAGTTTTTGGTTACATGATTGATTTTTTGATTTTTTTTTTCCAGGGCAATGGGGGTTAAGTGACTTGCCCAGGGTCACACAGCTAGTGAGTGTCTAGTGTCTGAGGCCGGATTTGAACTCAAGTACTCCTGAATCCAGGGCCGGTGCTTTATCCACTGTGCCACCTAGCTGCCCCCTGGTTACATGATTGAAAAGGCTATTCTAAGCCTATTTCTTGTCAAAGGAATTTCCAGTTCTTGTTGAACAGGAAGAATTTCCCCAAATAATTTATGTTCTGAAGTTTGTCCACCATTAGGCAACTGTGTTCAGTTGATTCTCAGTCTTTCTTACATAGTCTGTTCTCTTGCAACTTGAGTACACACACACACACATACATACACACAGACATTTTAATAATAAACATTTTTATTTATGGTTTTGGGTTCCAATATTTATCCTTCTTTCCCTCCCTCCCTTCCCCCTTACCTGAGGCGGCAAACAATCATATATGGTTTATACATGTGTGATTATGTAAAACATAATATTTTTCATTTTGTATAAGAAAACTTGATTAAAAGAAAAAAAATGAAAGTGAAAAATAGCATGCTTCAGTTTTATCCACTGTGCCACCTAGCTACCCCTGTTGAGTATATAAAAAAAAAGTACTAAATAGTTTTAATGACGTGCTTTATAGTATAGTTTTAAGATTCATTAATACTCATCAGGGAAAATGCTCTTCAAATCCAGAAAAAAAAAGAATTGTAGAATATGGATGCAGATTGAATGATACTATTTCTTTTGTTTTGGGTGCTGTTGTTTTTCTTTTTTGAGGTTTTTCCTTTTTGCTCTGATTCTTCTTTTACAGAAAGACTAATGCAGAAATTTGTTTAATGTGATTGTACATATTTATATATATATATATATATAAAACCTATATCAGATTACTTGCTGTCTTGGAGAGGGGGGATGGAGGGAGAAAAATTTGAAACTAGAAATCTTATAAAAACAAACGTTGAAAACTACCTCTATATGTAAGTGGAAAATAAAATACTTTTATTTAAAAAAAGCTTACAATAGAAGGGTTATATATGTACAATCACATTAAACATATTTCCGCATTAGTCATGTTGTACAAGAAGAATCACAGCAAAAAGGAAAACAAAAACAAAACAAAACAAAAAAATAGAGATACTAATGTTCAATCTGCATCTAGATTCCATAGTTCTTTTTTTCTCCCAGTTAAACTCTTCCCCTCTTATCTTAATTACATTAATTTTGATAGTGCAAAAGCATTTCCATTTCAAGTACTTGAAAATTATATCTTTTTTACTTATGCAATTACTGGTTATCTCTTGCTTGATGAAGAAATCACCCCATGTAGCAAAGAAATCTTTGTACTAAGTATCTCAGAGAGGGGTTTGATGTTCAAATATATAAGCAACCAACCAAAATATGCCAGGCCAAAAGCCACTGCCCAATAGATGAATTACAAACTATTAACTACCATATTCAATGAAAATCAAAACAACTCTGAAGTTTTACCTCATATACAAATTACCCAAAATGACAAATGATGCCAACAAGGAATGCTGGAATAAATAGATAAATAGCTAAAAAGTTGCAGAAAGATAGGTACTGTTGGTGAGGCTATGAATTGGTCTGACCATTCTAGGAAACAAGTATCAAGTCCATTTACTCTGAAACAAAGTTATTACTGCTAAGAATAAACAGGATGATACCTTTTTTCTCTGCAGATGTGGGAAACTACACATATGTAATGTTGCATAAAATGTCAGACTTTCCTGATATGCTAGTTGGTTTTGCTGAAATGTCTCTCATCCTCCCTCCTCCCCTTTACTCCTGGAACCAATTCCTTATTACTATTATTATTATTATTATAAGGCTTCTTCTCTGGGAGAAGGAAAGGATATACTGGGAAATGTAAGTGATTTAAAAACAAGATATGAATAAAAACTTATTTTATAAAATGTCATCTATGAAAGGGAACAGCTGGATAATCTTTCCATCAAAAGGAAATTATTGTATGAGTCTATAAAGAACATCTTCCAAGCCAATGGAAGATGATACCTTTTGTAAGCTTATGACTCCTTTTTATACCTCATATAATATGAATGCTAAGATAATAGCTACAGAGAATTTCCCCCCCGGCAGTTTTCTACCAGAAGTTTGGATTATTTCAATGTGTATGTCATAAATAATGGTATACATCCTCCATGTATAATATTTAGTACGCCACAAAGACTACAAAGGATATGACTCCTGGCTGCAAAGAAACTTGTCTTTGGCAATCCTGACTGGAATCTACTTCTTATATTTTCAGTGTCACCCAAAGAAGGTTCCTCATTTCCATTTAATGCTAGTACTAATTTAACAGAGAGGTAACAGGATATAGTAGATAAATTGCTGACCCTGAAGTCAAGGAGAAGTTCAAATCCTTTTCTGACACCCTGGTTTTATAAAAAACATCACTGCCAAGTCACTTAATTTCTCTGAGCCTCAAGCAACACACCAAGTCCTGTCAGCTACATCACAGAGAAAGATCTATGGAGGTTATGCTATGAGATTATGACATGGAAATCTATGTCACTACTTCTCCTAAAATAGCAGAAATCATTTTAAATCTAGTAAATCAGGAATGAATGCATGTCTACACCAAGGAAATAAAAAATCATAGACATGAAGCAGATTAGGAAAGGGCTCTTAGTATTGAAATAGTGTCTGGATAGTTAGTTGGGTTGGGATAGCTAATGCATGATTAGTTTGTTGCACACAAAGAGGACAAGAAAATTCAGGGACAAAAATATTTATAAAGGAGTATTCCTTAATCTTTTCAAGAAAAATAATTCCTTATTTCATGAGTGCATCAAAAAGGGTTCTTTTGGGGTAATTCAAGGAACTGGGTACTAGTTTAGGAGATCTGACATTCTTATTAAACTAAAGTAGAAGGGACTGGTGTTAACTTTTCTCTTTTGATGATCTCATTCTCTAAAAGATGAAAGGAATCTGGAAGCAACAGAATGTTACATAGTTTTTCAACAATGCTTATTACTGGTTTCTCATGTCAATTCAACATCAAATTCTAATATCTGAAAGATGAAATTGAAAGAATAATTCTCATATCATTTATTAGATTCTGATGCTAAGCATCAATCTCTTTCTTCCTTGCTTGTTCATGTAATTCTTTTTGTTTTAGTTTAAAAGTTCTTGATTTCTAGCTTCTGTTGAGGTATGTAAATAAGAGAGGAATAATAATAAAATAACAAATCATAATCATAATAAAAATCATATCAACAAAAGATTCAATTAAGCAGAAATGAAATGTTAATGTGGAGATTTTTAATCATGACAGACATCTCCCATTTGATCCATACCATATCCCTTTTTACAGCTTCATAGCTTCTCTTTATGTTCTCCCATGTTTATTTTATATGACTATACTGTAACGATCGGAATGACGCCACCTGCTGGAGACTTACTGCAGAAGGGCTCCGCCCATGAGGTGAAGGTCTTTGAGGGCAAGACCATGTGTCTTTTCTTTGGCGTCAGGAAATGACATTTGTTTGTAGGAGAAAGAAGGGGGAGGCTGGCACTCTGACTCATGCTTTTTTCCTGTGGACTCTGGTGGAGAGTGGAGCTAGAAATACACTCTCCCTTTAATAGATAGATGAATCTAGGCCTCTCTCTCTTTACCAAATTCTTATTCTCCTTAATAAATGCTTAAAAGCCTAACTCTTGCTAAAGCTTATAATTTATTGGTGACCACTCATTAGATATTTTAGACAGAATAGCTAGAATTTTAGCCTTAACAGATGGCTGACCACGAAGAGGAAAGCTGAAACCTCCATCTTCTGATCTTCCAGTTGGGTAAGAAACTTCCCCTACCCTGTCCCTTTAAACTGCTAAGTACCTTTAAATTTTCAAATGGACCTTTTAAACTCCCTAATCACCCTATTTTTGATTTTAGTCTGTTTAACCAGACAAATGGGAGAAAAGATCATGTTAATGCTTTGTTTCTGTAGATTTTCTATTTTTATTTTTATTGTTGATAGAAGAGCCAGCAAGGTGCTCACACAAGGGAATATAAATATCCCCCCCTCTCCCAGCCATGCTTTTTCAGAGAAGCCTCTGATTTCTGCTTTTCCAAATTCTAACACAAATTGTTGCTTTAATTTTGCATGCCTGGAGGCAACGACCCAACCTCTAGAAGCTTTTAATCCCCTAGCAGTGGGGGAAGGGCCTGAGTTAAAAATCAAGTCTGATTTAAATTGCCCTGGTCCCTCCCCTCCTCTCCAGACCCCACCTTCTACTCCTCCCATGGCCAAGACCATTGCTTCCCCTGCCTGGGAAGTCCAGAGATCTAATGCGCATGCACAGCTTTCTCTACCTACATTTGCAGCTTCAAACTCAGCCCTTCCCAAGCCTGGCTATGCTTCTGAGACAACCTTAGAAAATCCTTTAAATTCCAGATATGTTTGTTTTGTTCATAATTTTGCTAACCTGCTTTTGTCTTTAATTAGTAACCCTATAAAGCATTTGTATGGTGAAAGGACTGACAGACAATATAGAGGGGTTAAAGAAGAAAAACTTAAGCTGAATAAGAATGACAATCATAGTTCAAGACTCCGCTTCTTTTGCCATGGAAGGGTACATATTTTCCAGAAATGTAGAAGTAAGCAGCAAGGTATTGATATGAGTATTGGGGATTTTAGATACCGGAATCAAAAGTGTTCTGAACTCACTCAGAGTAATAGTATCAGTTCAGAGGTTACATAGGATTTCTATGCTATTATATCTACATTTTGAAATTAATGGTATGGGTTTATTTTCAGAGATTTTCATGCTTTTGAGATTGTGTTTTATACTTAGCCTTTTTTAAAAAAAGAATATTTGTAAAAGCTTTTTTATAGTCATGTGATCAAGTTTATGTTTTATAATACTCTTATTCATATTAAATTCATATTCATTTAGATTTCCTTAGTTTGAATTTCATTGTCTTTTATTGTTCCATGTGTATTTTCTTCTATTCATTCATCTATCTAATTTTGAAACAATGCAAGATGGTTTTGATTTCATAACACAGTGTTAATTCTAGGAGTATTGTGCTCCCATATTCTGAGTTGTTTGTTTTTGCTATTTTTTTTCTCTCAACTGATTATTTGATCAAACTCTTTAAAGCATTTCCCTGGCAAATTGGTTGCCATGGCAAGTGTAAATTTATTCTAGAAGTATTATTTTTGATAAGCATATTCCAAAAAAAAAAAGAGGGGAACATTTGTAAAAGTTTTCTTTATTTAAAAAAAAATTTTCTTTGAGATTGTGTTGTGCTTTAACTTGTATTTAAATGTGTTCCGATTTTTCACAAAAGCAACTGTATACTTAGTAAAAAAAAAAGGTATTATTTGAAGTTGTTGCATAATTGTATATTATATTCTGAGTCAAGATGTATTCACATTTTTGCGATCATTTATTATCCTCAATTTTTAAATCCATATGAGACTTGGATTATGGGAACTTATCATTTAAGACATTAATTGCCTTTATTCTGAGTTATCAGATGCCAGTTGGCCAAGATGCTATCCAATCACAAGAGGAATACATGCAAGAGCAGACACTGAACTGTCACATGAGAGAACGGTTTTTGACAAATGTTGAGGTTGGATTCTCTTGGCTTAATATTCATTTTATTTTTCCCCACAATACTGTACAGATGGCTGGAAGTTTTGATCCCACCCATCTCATTCTTCACCTGGCTTCTATGCCCCCTCCTATATGCCTGATGCCATGGACATCTGAATCCCATGCATCTGATTAAGTCTGACTCAGTTTCCTCCAATATGTTCGGTGGCATGGACATATATTCCATCCACCTATTTTAAGCCTGGCACACTGCATGGGCAGTACATATTGCTCAAGTGTGGGAATGCTCATATCCCATCATTTCTCTGTTCTTTTATGGTAACCCCCATAATTATCTCAGGTGTCATGATAAATACAGTGTTGAATTTGGCCTTGACATCTGTTACCAATTATATTAGATTTTTAAGTTTCTCATAATGGTATGAGGATAATTAGGCAGATGATGCAAAAAGTAATGAAACAAAGATAAAAATTATTTTTAAAAATTAATATCGCAGCAATTGTCTTCTCAATTAACCCTCCACAAGGGGGAGACTATAGTAATATTAATTTTAGAGAATGTTCCAATTTTTGTTTTATTATATGTTTCATGTGTAACAACAGAGATTCTGAATTCATTGTTTGATTTGATTATTGACAAAGCTATTTTAAAGTTGTGTTAAGCTCAATTTTGTAGGAATTTTCCTGGCTGATTACCACCACCCACACATCAACCCCTGAAAAGACTTCCATTCCACGACTACAACTAAAGGACATCTGAGAAAAGACTCAAAGACTTTAAATGAACAGTTTTATTTTGTTGTTGTTTTTTTTTTTCTCTTTTCTCTTTCTGTTATAATATACACCATCTGTAACATGTACTCTCTGCAGAGGCCCTCCCTTTGCAAGACCAATGTCAAAGCGTCGGGTTCATGAGGACAAAAAATTGCCCCTCTGGACAAAACTTTCCTCTCTTCCTTTTCTATATTGTTATTAACATATTGTTAGTTAGCATAGGTTATAATATCCTGTTATTTTTGACTGTTTCATCAAGGAAATGCCCCATTTCTTGAGGAAACAAAGGGGGGACTGTAACGACTGGAATGACGCCACCTGCTGGAGACTTACTGTAGGAAAGCTCCGCATTCTGAATTCCCTTAGACATGTTTTTGAGAACTTTCATTGTGTGGGGACCAATTTTTAACTGGGGAGTGCTAGCTAAGCGGCTCACTGCAATATAGGGGCAAGGAAGGAGACCGGCAGCCTCCCTCAAAACAGAACAAGATTTATTTTAACAAGAATGAACTTAAAAAAAAAACACCACAAACAGGATCAGTAGGATCAAGGGAAAGGAAAATTATAATACCTGAAAAAATAGCACCGCCCAGGAATCAGTTGAAAATACTCAGCAGAATGCCTGTGGCTTTCCAGCCTCCACCTAGAATGCCCAATTCTCGTCCCCCAAACCTAGAAACAACCCACACAGCCCTAGCCAATGGGATGGCTGTTCTGACAGTCACATGACTGCCCTCACTAGGCTTCCAATCATTATAATTTTGCCAGGCCCATGTAGGCATTGGCAAATGGTGATGACATGAGATGCCAGAGCCCTGGCAACGGCTATAACCAATGGGTGGAGCACCGTGCAGTTTGTGGAGCCCCAGGCCAGTGCGCGCCAAGGCATAAAAACCTCAAATAACAATGAATTCTTTACAATTGTTTGATTTGATTATTGACAAAGCTATTTTAAAGTCGTGTTAAGCTCAATTTTGTAGGAAATTTTCCTGGCTGATTACCAGCATCCACACATCAACCCCTGAAAGACTTCCATTCCACAACTACACCTAGAGGACATCTGAGAAAAGACTTTCAGAGACTTTAAATGAACAGTTTTGCTTTGTTGTTGTTGTTTTTCTTTTTCTCCTTCTGTTATAATATATACCATCTGTAACATGTACTCTCTACAGAGGCCCTCCCTTTGCAAGACCAATGTCAAATCACCAGTTCATGAAGACAAAAAAACCGCCCCTCTGGACAAAACTTTCCTCTCTTCTTTTTCTATATTGTTATTAACATGTTGTTAGTTAGCATAGGTTATTATATTCTGTTATTTTTGACTGTTTCATCAAGGAAACCCCCCATTTCTTGAAGAAACAAAGCGGGGACTGTAACAATTAGGATGACGCCACCTGCTGGAGACTTACTGTAAAAGAGCTCTGCCCATGAGGTGAAGGTCTTTGAGGGCAAGACCATACATCTTTTCTTTGGCATTAGGAAGTGACGTTTGCTTGTGGGAGGAAGAAGGGGGAGGCTGGCGCTCTGACTCACGCTTTTTTTCCTGTGGACTCTGGCGGAGAGCGGAGCTAGGAATGCTCTCTCCCATTAATAGATAGATGAATGTAGGCCTTTCTCTCTCTCTTTACCAAATTCTTATTCTCCTTAATAAAAACTTAAAAGCCTAACTCTTGCTAAAGCTTATAATTTATTGGTGACCACTCATTAGATATTTTAGACAGAATAGCTAGAATTTTAGCCTTAACAATACTTACTGCTCATAGATTCTCACTACTTGTAAGGTATACAGCTAAGAAGTTGTACTTTCCCCATCTCCCCCATCTATCAATTTCTTAAGTATCTTGCTCAATAGGATATCAAATTTAAGAACTTTTCCATTAACCACAGTATTTTCATAAAAATACCTACTGAGAATTTTAATGTTTTATTAACACTATAAAAACAGTGACACGTGAAATTTAGTTTTTGTTGCAGAATATTTTGAGCTTCTGCTATGAGAATGCTTCTCACAATTGTTTTTCTTTTCATTAGTGTGATGTAAATCTGAGTTTACCTAACATGGAAATTGGCTTAAAGGTACAATCTAGAGATCTGGAAATGTTGATCGTATAGCATACCATCTCAAACACAATTGTAGCTTCCTTCATCATTAACTCCATTTTTAATAGAATAATTTTTTTTTTTGAGAATCATCTTTCATAAAAAATTTCTTTAAAACAGCACTAAAAGCTGGAGAATTGATGATAATTACCTTTTTTAAAAAATTGAATGTGTAAAACTATGCTAAATTTCCTTCCGTGAACAACATTATTTTCCCATTTACTACATCTGGTGCAAGATTTGGTAGATTACAAATTTCTTTTTAAAAATTATATTACTTTTGGACAGTCCCATTAAAACTATACATTCTTATCTTGCTCTTCACACTCATTTTGGACACAAATTTATGATTAAATAATTTTGAACATGCTTCAATATATTTTAACTATATGCATAACAGGACCGGTAGATCTATTCAACATTACCCCCCCATCTTACGGTTAATCCTTTTGGGTTTGCTGCCATCGTTTTCTCTGATTTTATAACAGCACATATAACATGGTATTTATAGCCTGTATGGTCCCAACAACAGACTGTGTCTAATGTTAGAGGACCAGCTTAACTAAATATAGAAAGGCTTTATCACCAGCAGCCTGGTCAATAAATGATGAATTTGTTGGTCAGAACAACACATAAAATAAATCAAAAATAAAAAAGGTCTTTAGTCCTAGCCTCTTTTCTACTTTTATATCAAGTGATGATGGCAAAGTTGTGGAATAGTTTTGTTTTTTTAAAAATCACAATTCTGACAACACCTAAAAACACCAACTTATCTGTTAGTATTATAAATGTGAGATGTGAGGAAAAGGAGTAATAGTCTCCTCTCAGTAGGACACAACTGCCACATCAGTACTGTTCACATTGTACTCCTCTGGACCTGTTTGAGGACTTAGATCTCGGTCTCCCTTCCCTTAGGTAGACAGATTATGTGGTTCAAGTAGCTGTGAGCTGGTCTTAACTAGGTCCTTTCCCAGGCTGTGTTCATATAAGGGAAGATTGAAAGAATATCTCTGTGTCACCTCCCTATTAGCTAAGAACTCAAAGAATAATTATGGAAATTAGGGTTAAGAATACTGCATTCTGATTAGTTAGCTTTCATGCTTATTGTAACCCTTAAGTAATCAGCCAATGATGAACAAGGGGAGAGTCCATTTAGTGTTAGGGACTAGGGATAAAAGAGGCCTGGAGCCCCTATGTTTTGCACTTGCTGGCTGTAGCACTTATTTGCAAGTGCTTACTCTCATAAAATAAAAGAGCTTTTGACATTTTGCTGCTGAGTTCCAGAGGATTATTGAGCAGGGCTTGTTTTCCTCAAGAAACCTTTATCCAAAAATGAACCAAATAATACTCAAATTCTTAATATAAATACGAGGCCAGAAAACACAGGCTGTAACTTATTAACATCTCCTGACAATGTTAACCTACTAATGCTAGAGAATGTGACTTGCTTCCTCCCCCATTACCCCTTCCTGACTCTTCTTTTACCACCCTTACTGAGAAAACTTCTCCTCCTCAGAGGTTCACTTTACTAAAGTTTTCTCTCTATAAAGATTTTTGTTGCTGTTATATCCCCTGGTGCCAGGGGGAAAACTAGCCAAGACAAAGAGTCAGATGACTATAGAGAATTCTGAACAGAAGTTAAAAGGAATAGGCATGAGGTTAAAATAACAAAGGAACTTGTTCCTTCAGGGATCAGAGGATTAATATCAACAGTGGGGCCTAAGAAGGGAAAGTAATTTAGTCAATACCCCATAGATTCAGGGCCTGTGGAAAAAAGGGCAAAAGGGGAAAGAATTTGGAACGCGATTGTTCATTGTACTAAACCTGTGTGAAACTGAGTAATATGAGACTGTATCGGTGACTTTCTTATCTCACTTCTATCTAATTTGTATTGGAAATATCTCTATACTAAAATTTACTTATGCAACTGAACTAATTATGTATGCTAACCTAAAAGGGGTATTGTGGGAAGCTTGGAAAAGGAGGAAGGTAGGGAGGGATTCAGCACATAAAGCTGAATTCTTTGTTAGAGAACTCTCTTTCCTTTCTAACAATGTATAGTAACAAAGAAGGGTTTACTTGATGTTAGGTGCCACACCCTATTTCATTCAAAGGCAATAAAGACAGCACAGAAGCCCTGTTCATCCAAAGTTTCATACTTTAGGCCACACAAACACTAAGCAACAACCGAACAAAAGGCACCCTTGTATGGAAGGATTGCATTTAATTGTCCAAGTCTGTGAAGAACTTTAATACTATGTATGGTCACATCTTTTGAGGATTCTCATTTTTTTTGGTAGGCAGCAGAGAAGATATTTTTAATAAGGAAAGCAATTTGGGGAAACATAAGGCTAAGTCTAATAGCTGAAGTGGTATATTTACTTCACCAAGTATTTAAGTTTTTCTATGTGCAAGGTATAGTGCTAAGGATACAAGGACAAAAATCAACAATTCCTGCTATTAAGGTACTCACATTCTGCCAGAGGGATATGATATATTCAAAAATAAGGATACTATAAAGTAGAAACTGAGACCAAAAAAGAGAGAAAGAGAGAGAGGATGAGACAGCGTTCTAGGAATGTTTGGAGAAAGGAAAGAACTCTTAACAGTTGGGACAATCAGGGAAGGATACACGGAAGAAGATGGCACCTAAGCTGATCCCTTGAAGGAAGCCATGAACAATTAGGAATAGAGCTTTCTCACCCTGGAAGATCTGACAGCCATACCAGTTCCCTTCTCCCAATGGTGAGTATTGTTCAGGGCTTCAATTTTGGGGAGAGGTTAGGTCAGGCTATGTTTCTTTACCCTCCCAGCTATGCTTCTTCCAGCTTTTTGGCTCCCTTTTATATGTTGTATTCCCTCAATATAGAGTAAGCTCCTTAAGAGTAGGGATTGCCTTTCTTTTTGTATCCCAAACACTTAGCACAGTGCCTAGAACATAGTGAGTATGAGTATCTAATACTAAAGCCTAAATGACTATTTTATCCTAGAAGCAAAAAGATGCCGCTTAAGGTTGTTTGTTTGTTTGTTTGTTTTTGCAGGGCAATGAGGGTTAAGTGACTTGCCCAGGGTCACATAGCTATTAAGTGTCAAGTGTCTGAGGCCACATTTGAACTCTGGTCCTCCTGAATCCAGGGCCAGTACTTTATCTACTGTGCCACCCAGTTGGCCCCCAACTTAAGGTTTTTGAGAAGGCTGACATTAATGGACCTGTGCCACATTATTTTGGTAGTGAGACAGATAGAAGATGGACTCAATAAAGGAAAGACTGGGTCAGCAAAGTCAATGAGGAGCCTATATGAGAAGTGCTAAAAGTATAAAAAAGGATGATAGCAGAATGGACAAGTTCGATGCTGTGGAGGAACAATTTAGGGGACTTGGCAACTAACTGGATACAAAGAGGTAAGGCAGAGTGAAAAGCCAGGGCTATATAGCATTAAGGTTTTAACCCAGATTATCAGGAGGATGGTGCTTCCTACAACAGAAGTAGGCAAGTTTGGAGGAAGAATGGAATTAAGTGGGGTTTTGGTTTGGGGCATGTTGAGTGTGAGAATGCCTATGAGACATTTCAAAATAGAAGTTTCATAGGCAAATGCCTATGTTCCCAAATTAAGCATGCCAATATGCAAATAAATATATACAAAACAGCTACATGGCAACAGTTGATGCCATGAAGAGAGTAGAAGAGATCAAACAAAAACGTCAAGCTACATTTATAAGGAACAGGTTAAAGAAGAGCAAAGAACTATATCAATGAAGTCAAACAAAACATCCACCTTATCTGGGCACTTCTTGAAGGCAAAGGAAAACAAGTGGAAGAAAAAATGGTGTTCAATTTACAACAGGATGTGGGCACGGAAGACGGTTCTTAGAAATCTCAGTGTTCTGCAAACTTCACTTCATATCTCTTGAAAATAATTTGCAGAGCCTTGGAACTCTTGTGCATCATTGGTTTATTTTTCACATTAGTTCAGTAAAAGAAGAGATCATTAAGAGACCATCTTTTCCACATTGTTATCTGTAAACTATTAAATTATGGGGATGTTAAGAGTGTGTATTTCTTTTCTTTTTTTTTAAAGAAAAGGTTGAAAATATTGGCAATATTCCACCCCATTCAATCTCCCACCTGTGTAAAGGAGTGAGGGGAAACATCTCCATATTTTTCAGGTTGTGAAAGAAAACATACTGGCAGTTAGGTGATGCATTGGATAAAGCATTGGCTCTGGATTCAGGAGGACCTGAGTTCAAATCCAGTCTCAGATACTTGACACTTACTAGCTGTGTGACCCTGGGCAAGTTACTGAACCCTCATTTCCTGGCCAACCCCCCCCCCAAAAACCTAAAAGAAAGAAAACAGACCAAAAAAAAACCTCAAGAAAAATAAACTAAAACAAATTATGCTTCAATCTGTATTCAGACCCCATCAGTTGTTTCTCTGGAGATGGATCCCATTTTTCATCATAAGTCCTTCAGAGTTATCTTGGATCATTGTATTGCTGAGAACAGCTAAGTCTTTCACGTCTGACCATCTTAGAACATTACTGTTACTTTGTATACAGTACATTTCACTTTTCATCAGCTCATGCAAGTCTTTCCAGGTTTTTCTGTGAGCATTCTGCTCATCATTTTTTATAGCACAATAGTATTCCAGCATAATCTCATCCTACACTTTGTTTAGCCATTCCCAACTGATGAGCATCTCCTCAATTTCAAATTCTTTGCACCAGAAAAGGGCTGGCATTAATATTTTTTGTACATATAGGTCCTTTAACTTTTTGTTTTTTATCTCTTTTTGTCCTTGACCTGGGAGCTCTGGAATTTGGCTATAATATTCCTGGAGGTTTTCCTTTTGGGATCTCTTTCAGGAGGTGATCGGTGGATTCTTGCAATTTCTATTTTGCCTTCTACTTCTAGAATATCAGGGCAATTTTCCCTGACAATCTCTTGGAAGATGCTGTCTAAATTCTTAGTCATGGTTTTCAGGCAGTCCAATGATTTTCAAATTCTCTCTCCTGGATCTATTTTCCAGGTCAGCTGTTTTTCCAAGGAGATATTTCATATTGCCCTCTATTTTTTTATTCATTTGGATTTGCTTTACTGTGTCTTGTTTTCTCATAAAGTCACTAGCTTCCATTTGTTCAATCCTAATTCCTAGGCAATAGTTTTCTTCAGAGAGCTTTTTTATCTCCTTTCCCATTTGACTTTTCAAGCTGTTGACTTTTTTCTCATGACTCTCCTGCATCGTTCTCATCTCTTTCCATGCTTTCCTCCACCTCTCTAAATATTTCTTCTCATTCTCCTACTTCCTCTTCAAAGTCCCTTTTGAGTGCTTCTATGGCCTGAGACCAATTCATATTTTTCTTAGAAACTTTGGATGTAGGGGCCCTGAGGTTGCTATCCTCTTCTGAGGGTGCACCTCGATCTTCCTTGTTGCTAAAGAAACTTTTGATAATTCTCAACTTTCTTTGCTTGCTCATCTTGTCATCTTTTATTTGGCTTTTAACTCTTACAGTGGGGCCCTACTTCCAAGCTACACTGTACCAAGCTTCAGAGGGTCCCAGGTGTTTTGGTTTGAGGGAGGGCAGGTTTTTCTCTCACCTGACCTGTTCTCTGGTCCAAAGATAACCTCAAGCCAATTTGCTAAGCCAGCAGTACTATGTATGCTGTGGATCTCAGCTTTGAGGAGCCTGTGCCCCTCCCCAACCTGGGCCTCCTGCCGCTCAGGTTTTTTTCCTGTTTCCCTGCTGGGGTGGAATAGCTGAATTCCTCCTTAGGTCCCACAGACACCCCTGTATTCCGCGTCCCCCCTACCCCCCCTCCCCGCCCAGCTGTTCAGCCCTCTCACCCGATTGTAAGCTTAGTTCCAGAAGACACTGGTGCTGCAGCTGATTCGGAGGCTTGGGGGTAAGTTCCTCTTGTGCAGCATGTCTGGGGTTTGGGTTGGCGCGTGATCATGGGGTTGGACTCTGCTCACAGCCCAGTAAGGCCCCCTTTAATCTGGAAAATAATCTCAGCCCATCTTTTTGTGGGTGTGAGAAAAAGAACTCCAAAAACTTCTGGAACTCAGTGTTGGTGATGTGTCAAAGGTTTATTTATTGTCATTCTTGTGAGAATGGGCTATTGCCTAATGGAATGGGCCTTTTATCTCTTTTTGGATATTGACCTAGTAGTACTAGGTCAAAGAGTATGCATGGTTTTATAGGCCTTTGGCCATATATTGCTCTACAGAATGTTTGAATCAGTTCAAACTCCACCAACAGTGCATTAATGTCTCATATTTCCCATATCCCCTACAACATTTGTCATTTTCCCCTGCTGTCCTATTATCCAATCTAATAGGTATGAGGTAGTACCCCAGAATTGTTCTGACTTTCTCATTAACAGCAAGTTAGAAGTTTTTTTTTTAATATGGCTATAGATAGCTTTGATTATTTCATCTGAAATAAACATATCTTTTGATCATTTATCAACTGGGAAGTGGTTCTTATTTGAATAAATTTGACTCAGTCCTCTATGTGTTTGAGAAATGAGGCCTTTATCAGACAAACTTGCTTCAAAATTTTTTCAGTTACTATTGCTAACTGTATTTCCCACCATCCTATTCCCTCCCCATGCCATTTACTCTGTTTTCTATCTCCTTTCACCCTCTCCCTCCTTAAAGTGTTTGGTTTCTGACTGCCCCTTCCACCAATCTGCCCTCCCTTCTATAATCACTCCTACCCATCCTGTTTCCTTCCTACTAATCCTATAGGGTAAGACAGATTACTATATCCAATTGAGTATGTAAATTGTTCCCTCTTTGAGCCAATTCTGGTAAGTAAGGTTCACTTACTCCCCAGCACCTCCCCCATCTTCCCGTTAGAGTGTTTTCTCCAAAGTTAAAGTTATATATTGAACAGCTGCTCTTTTGTAAGTCATGAACGTGCTATTTGTAATTACAGAAATGCAGAGAAACAAAATGGCTGTATCGTTTGGATAATGAATTCCAGCATTTACCTAATGCTGTAATTTACATTGTGCTTTAAGGTCACTGAAGTATAAAATAAAACATTTCTTTACAAAAATAACACCCCCCCCCAAATAAAAACACCCCAAATATGTATAGTTAAGAAAAACAAACTCCCATATTAGCTATGTCTGAAAAGATAGAAAAGGAAAAAAAGAAAATCTTCATTTGCATTCTGAGCCCATCAGCTAGCTATGTGCAGATGGACAGCATCTTTGATCACGAGTCCTTTGGAACTGTGGTTGGTTATTATGTTGACCAGAATTCTTAAGTTTTTCCAAAGTTGTTTATCTTTACAACATTGCTGTTACTGCATAAAATGTTCTCTTGCTTTTGTTCATTTCACTTTGCATCAGTTCATACAAGTCCTCCAGGTTTTCCTGAAGTCCCCTTCATCATTTCTCACAGCATGAAAGTATTCTATCACCTTCATATACCATAACTTCTTAAATCATTCCCCTATTCCAAACTTTCCAAATTAATGATATTACCTTTACTGTAATTAGGTCAACAGTATCAGGTCATTAGAGGTAACAGTGAAGATGACAACACAAACACATTTTTAAAAAATGTTGCACTTAATTAAGCACCAAAGAATTATATTCATATTATCACTAAATAGCATGATCTTTTTGCAAGTTATTGTACTGGTTCAAATACAAATCATAATCACACTTAAAAGAGTAGAGGTACACACTGAAAAATAACACTGATTATTAGGCTGTATTTAGGTTTTATACAAGACAGGTTTGGAGGAAATACGCAGTTTATATTCAGACTAATATAGTATAATATATTATAGTTTCTACATATGCTCTGTCCAAAAAGTACAAAGAAGATAAAGCAGACAAGATGAAGATATGTAGGGTTTACTTACCACGGTTCTCTGTTTGTTGGGCAGGAAGACTCTAACAATTGGTTTTTGGGGGGACTTAGGGTTGCTTCTTGACACATCTGTGGGATTCTGAAAAACTGCAAGAGATGAAGGTGCCACTGAAAGGCTAGAAGAGGAAGAAGATGTAACTGTGTCTGTGGAAGCTGAGCTAGAAACAGAAAAATCAGTTCCATTCCCCATGGACTCTAATAATTGTTGTTCCCGTTGTTGAAGTGCATCTAGCTTGCTGGTGTATTCTTCATAAGCCTACAAAGAAAAGTAGAATTAAATATTTAATCTTAAATTTGCATTGGTTGTTCAATGGAGGTTTCAAATTTAAGGTTTTAATCATAGCACCTTTATTGGAATTAGGTTAATAAGATTAGGCCAGTAATTAGAATGGAAAAATATTAGAGTAATCCTCAGAAAATAAAGAGTTAGGAAATAGGTTCATGATGTATTTTTCACTTAAATCAATAATCTTTTTGTTACAAGGAACAAGGATCCTGAAAAGCTACATCTTTTACAAAGACATTAAAACTGAGTTAGTCTATGGACACTAACTAAAAGAAAAGTGCCTTCCTCTTCACTGGAAATATCCCAAGTTAATATAAATCTCACAGACCTGATCTGCTCCTCCTGTTTAATCCTGAGTCCAACTCATTGTCCATTTGTACTGTCTGTCCAAGATTTATATACATACAGTTTCTAATGAGTTATCCATCTGTCAGTTAGAATAACAGACCTTTTTTTAAAAAATAGTGTTTACTTTTTTTCCAATTACATGTAAAGATAGTTTTCAACATTCATTTTTTTTTTAGGGCAATGAGGGTTAAGTGACTTGCCCAGGGTCACACTTTTCATCCCAGTTATATAAAATTCCTTAAATTAACAATAGAGAATGACCATGGGCTCACTGTTATAAGGTGAGACATTAAACAGGGAGTATCAAGTGTCAGAGGTGGGATTTGAACTCAGGTCCTCCTGAATCCAGGGCTAGTGCTTTATCCACTGTGCCACCTTGTTGCCCCCAACATTCATTTTTGTAAGATTTTGAGCTCCAAATTTTTCTCCCTCTCTCCCTTGCCTCCCCCTTCCTGAGGCCAGTAAGCAATCTGATATGGTTATACTTTACAATCATGTTAAATATATTTCCACATTAGTCATGTTGTGAGAGAAGAATAAGAACAAAAGGAAAAAAAAACACAAGAAAAAAGAAACAAATAAACAAAGCAACAAAGTGAAAATAGTATGCTTTAATCTGCACTCAGACTCCATAGTTCTTTATCTGGATGAGGAGAGCATTTTCCATCATGAATCTTTTGGAAGAGTCTTGCATCATTGTATTGCTGACAAGAGCTAAGTTTCCAACCAGAGTTAGACTCAACTCTTCATGCTTCCTCACTGTCTCATATCCAATCAGTTATATAAGTCTTGTTGCTTCTATTGCCATAACACCTCTTTCAATCTCTTTTTCTGCCCACTTATACCTTATCATCTCTCTCTGTGAACTCTATAGTCTTTCAACTAGTCTTCCCATTTCCAGTATCTTCCCTCTGCAATCCATCCTCCACAGCTTTGCCAAAGTGATAATAATCCCAAAACATTGATCTGACTATAGAACTTCTACAATGAAATACAAATTATTACTCTTTTTTAACATTTAAGTCCTTCACAATTTGGCTTCAGTCTATTTTCTCAGATTGATTACATCTTTTTGCCCTTCAAGCACTCGGTACTACAGCCAAATTCCAAGTTCAAACTTGCTCTTTGATGTATATAATATTCCATTTCCTGTCTCTGCATCTTTGCATAAGTCATTCCCAATATCTGTAATAGACTTCTTCCTCACCTCTACCTCCTAACAACTCTAGCTTTCATTACAAATATCACTTCCACATGAGGTGTGGAGGTATGGATATGAGACCATTTTGGATCCCCCAGAGGCTAGTATCTACCCCAAAAGTACTTTTTAATAACAATGTATATATACACACATATGTGTATATATGCAGACACACACAATACACATGCATACACACATACATGGCCTCAGACACTAGCTTTATCACCCAAAGCAACTCACTTAATTCTGTTTGCCTCAGTTTCCTCATCTGTAAAATGAGCTGGAAAAGGAAATGGCAGACCACTTCAGTATCTTTCTAAGAAAACCCCAAATAGGGTCATGAAGAGTCAGACACAATGGAAAAACAACTCAGCAACAACGAATCTAGTGATTTGTTATAAAAGCCTCAATGTATTTTTTTTCTGTTTTTTCTTTTTTTTTTTTAGTGAGGCAATTGGGGTTAAGTGACTTGCCCAGGGTCACACAGCTAGTAAGTATTAAGTGTCTGAGGCCAGGCAGGATTTGAACTTAGGTACTCCTGACTCCAGGGCCAGTGCTCTATCCACTGCGCCACCTAGCTGCCCCCTCAATGTATTTTTGATTTTCAAAATTTGTGTTGTTTTGTAATGTTCTACTTCAAGGCTCCCTATGTAAAGCTTGAATTTAGGGGTGTGTGTGTGTGTTTTAATTTGAAAATCTTTTCTCAATAAAAGTCAATTTAACAAACACTTGCTGGGTTAAAGTGAAAGCATACATACTAGAAATTTAAAAATAACTACTTAGAACTAACTAACATCAGGAACTATTTTTTCTTTTTTTAAAATCTTTGTTACAAAGGAAAGTTTGCTGGGTGGTAAAAGATATGCTCAGGAATGAATGGGATAGAAAAACAAAAGTATCAATAACAAGTGGCCTCACTAAAAAACAACAATTTAAGTACCGTCTACTTTCTAGTTGGCCCCTTTGAGACTCTATTTTGAATAGGACAAGCACAACAGTAAAAAACCATGTTTAGGATTACAGTCTGACTGCCAGAATAATACAATCTGATTGTTCTGCCAAGCATTAGCTTAGTGAGCCTGGGCAAGTCACTAATTCCTCTCTAGGAATTAATTTCCTCATCTATAAAATGATGACACCTAAGATCTATGTAATTTAAGATTCTAAATGTGGATTCTAATCTGTTCCCCCAGTTTTGGGGGAAACTGACTAAAATCACTGATAAAACGAGTTTAGGTTTTTAAGGGCTTATTGAAAAATAGAAAGAAAAAGACTGAGAACAGAATTCCAACAGCTTGGCATTCCTCTTTCCTCAAATTTCCTGTGAAGTCCTCTGCCACCACCACCACCATCAAGTCAGGAACCCCAAAAGAGAGAGCGCTCTCCGCGCAGGCCCTCTTTCCTCCTTCCTGTCTCCTCCCAGAAAATAGGAGGCTCCTCAAGTTGATTGGCTGATAGCCTTGATAGCACCCATGAGCAAATGTCACTTCCTGACGCCAAGGAAAAGCCACATGGCCTTGCCCTCTGAGGCATTTTCCTCATGGTGGAGCTTTCCTACAGTAAGTCTCCAGTAGGTGGCATCATTTCAATCATTACAGATCCATGTTGGCTCTGCAACCAGTCTATTAACTATGATATTTTCTGAGGGCTAGATGTAGCTAAGCATTAAGCTATAGAAAGGGCCAAGATTGGGGGCAGCTAGGTGGTTCATTGGATAGAGCACCGGCCCTGGAGTCAGGGGGATTTGAGTTCAAATCTGGCCTCAGACACTTAACACTATGTGACCCTAGGCAAGTCACTTAACCCCAATTGCCTCACCAAAAAAAAAAAAAAAAAGAAAGAAAGAAAAGAAAAAGAAAAAAAAGAAAGGGGGGCAGCTAGGTGGCGCAGTGGATAGAGCACCAGCACTGGATTCAGGAGGACCTGAGTTCAAATCCGGCCTCAGATACTTAACATTTACTAGCTGTGTGACCCTGGGCAAGTCACTTAACCCCAATTGCCCGGCCCCAAAAAAAAAAAAAAAAAAAAAGAAAAGAAAGGGACAAGATTCAGTCCATGGCTGGTAGTTCCACTTCTTATATGGATGGATCTATGTGATGGGTACAATATCTAATGAATATGGGATAGCAACCCCATTCATTTCTTCATATTATCAGGTTTCTGAAAGTTTGTTCCCTTTTAGAAGACTGGGGATCTTAAAATGTGTCAGTTCTATTGATGGTGACATTAAAAAACCTGACCTTTTGGGGGCAGCTAGGTGGAGCAGTGGATAGAGCACTGGCCCTGGAGTCAGGAGTACCTGAGTTCAAATACGGCCTCAGACACTTAACACTTACTAGCTGTGTGACCCTGAGCAAGTCACTTAACCCCAATTGCCTCACTAAAAAACAAAAAACCTGACCTTTTCTCTGAATTACCTAAAGAGCTCTATTTGTTTCTCCTATACTCTGGAAATGCTTTCCCATCCAAGGCCCTAGAACCTGTAACGATTGGAATAACGCCACCTGCTGGATACTTACTGTAGAGGAGTTCTGCCCATGAAGGGAAGGTCTTTGAGGGCAAGACCAGGAGTCAGGAAGTGACGCGGGCTAGTGGGAGGAGGAAGGAAGAGACTGGCGCTCAGTCTCGCGCTCTTTCCTCTGGACTCTGGTGGAGAAGGGAGCTAGAAATGCGCTCTCCCTTTAATAGATAGGAATCTAGGCCTTTCTCTCTCTCTTTACCAAATTCTTATTCTCCTTAATAAATGCTTAAAAGTCTAACTCTTGCTAAAGCTTATAATTTATTGGCGACCACTCATTAGATATTTTAGACAGTTTAGCTAGAATTTTAGCCCTTAAACAGATGGCTGACCACGAAGAGGAAAGCTAACCCTCAGTCTTCTGATCTGCTGGTTGGGTAAGAAATTTCCCCTCCCTTTCCCTTTAACTGCTAAGTACTGGCGCACTGACTGTGTTTTCCCTTTAAATTTTTTCGAATGGACCTTTTAAACTCCCTAATTACCCTATTTTTGATTTTAGTCTGTTTAACCAGACAAATGGGAGATAAGATCATGTTAATGCTTTGTTTTTGTGGATTTTCTATTTTTCTTTTTATTTTTGTTAAAAGAGCCAGCAACTTACTCACACAAGGAAATATCTCTCCCTCTCCCAAGCATGCTTTTTCAGAAAAACCTGAAGAGATTCCCACAGCTTTTCCCAGTTCTAACAGTAATTGTTGCTTTAATTTTGCATGCCTGGAGGCAATGACCCACCCTCTAGAAGCTTTTAATCCCCTAGCACCTGGAGGCAAAGTGGGGGAAGAGGAATCCAGGCCTGAGTTCAAAATCAAGTCTGATTCAAATTGCTCTGGTCCCTCCCCTCCTCTCCAGACCCCACCCTCTACTCCTCCTATGGCCAAGCCCATAGCTTCCCCTGCCTGGGAAGTCCAGAGATCTGATGCGCATGCTCAACTTTCTCTAACTACATTTGCAGTTTCAGGCTCAGCCCTTCCCCAGCCTGGCTGTGCTTCTGAGACAACCTTAGAAAACCCTTTAAATTCCAGATATGCTCGTTTTGTTCATAATTTTGCTAACCTGCTTTTGTCTTTAATTAGTAATCTTATAAAGCGTTTGTATGGTGAAAAGCCCGACAGACAATATAGAGGGGTTAAAGAAGAAAAACTTAAGCTGAATAAGAATGACAATCATCACCATAGTTCAAGACTCCGCTTCTTTTGCCATGGAAGGGTATATATTTTAGAGAAATGTAGAAGTAAGCAGCAAGGTATTGATATGAGTGTTGGGGATTTTAGATATCGGAATCAAAAGTGTTCTGAATTCACTCAGAGTATTAATGTCAGTTCAGAGGTTACATAGGATTTCTATGCTATTACACCTACATTTTGAAATTAATGGTATGGGTTTATTTTCATAGAGATTTTCATGCTTTTGAGATTGTGTCTTATACCTAGTTTCTAAAACAAGGAGAATATTTGTAAAAGCTTTTTATAGTCATGTGATCAAGTTTATATTGTATAATACTCTTATTGATATTAAGTTCATATTCATTTAGATTTCCTTAGTTTGAATTTCATTGTCTTTTATTGTTCCACGTGTATCTTCTTCTATTCATTCATCTATCTAATTTTGAAACATGGTTTTGATTTCATAATACAATGTTAATTCTAGGAGTATTGTGCTCCCATATTCTGAGTTATTTGTTTTTGCTATTTTTTCTCAACTGATTATTTGATCAAACTCTTTAAAGCATTTCCTTGGCAAATTGGTTGCCAAGGCAAGTGTAAATTGATTCTAGAAGTATTATTTTTGATAAGCATATTCCAAAAAAAAAAAAAAGAGGGGAACATTTGTAAAAGTTGTCTTTGAGATTGTGTTGTGCTTTAACTTGTATTTAAATATGTTCAGATTTTTCAAAAAAGTAATTGTATGCTAAGTAAAAAAAAGGTATTATTTGAAATTGTTGCATAATTATATATTATATTTTGAGTCAAGATGTATTCACATTTTTTGCAATCATTTATTATCCTCAATTTTAAATCCATATGAGACTTGGATTATGGGAACTTATCATTTAAGACATTAATTGCCTTTATTCTGAGTTATCAGATGCCAGTTGGCCAAGATGCCATCCAATCACAAGAGGAATACATGCAAGAGCAGACACTGAACTGTCACATGAGGGGAGACATGCATGAAGTCAAGGTATGGCCGAGGGAACGGCTTTTGACAAATGTTGAGGTTGGATTCTCTTGGTTTAATATTTTATTCTCTTTTTCCCCACAATATTGTACAGATGGCTGGAAGTATTCATCCCACCCATCTCACTTCTACACCTGGCTTCTATGCTCCCTCCTATATGCCTGATGCCATGGACATCTCAATCCCATGCATCTGATTAAGTCTGACTCAGTTTCTTCCAATATGTTCGGTGGCATGGACATATATTCCATCCACCTATTTTAAGCCTGGCATACTGTATGGGCAGTACATATTGCTCAAGTGTGGGAATGCTCATATCCCATCATTTCTCTGTTCTTTTATGGTAACCCCCATAATTATCTCAGGTGTCATGATAAATACAGTGTTGAATTTGGCCTTGACACCTGTTACCAATTATATTAGATTTTTTAATTCCTCATAATGGCATGAGGATAATTAGGCAGATGATGCAAAAAGTGATGAAACAAAGATAAAAAATTATTTTTAATAATTAATATCGCAGCAATTGTCTTCTCAATTACCCTCCATAAGGGGGGGACTATAGTAATATTATAATTTTAAAGAATGGTTCAATTTTTGTTTTATTATATGTTTCATGTGTAACAACTAAGATTCTGAATTCCCTTAGACATGTTTTTGAGAACTTTCATTGTTTGATTTGATTATTGACAAAGCTATTTTAAAGTTGTGTTAAGCTCAATTTTGTAGGAAATTTTCCTGGCTGATTACCAGCATCCACACATCAACCCCTGAAAAGACTTCCATTCCACGACTACACCTAGAGGACATCTGAGAAAAGACTTTCAGAGACTTTAAATGAACAGTTTTGATTTGTTCTTTTTGTTGGTTTTTTTCTCTTTCTGTTATAATATACACCATCTGTAACATGTATTCTCTGCAGAGGCCCTCCCTTTGCAAGACTAATGTCAAAGCGTCGGTTCATGAGGACAAAAAAAATCG
Source organism: Dromiciops gliroides (assembly GCF_019393635.1). Taxonomy (NCBI): domain Eukaryota; kingdom Metazoa; phylum Chordata; class Mammalia; order Microbiotheria; family Microbiotheriidae; genus Dromiciops; species Dromiciops gliroides. The sequence goes on along the minus strand of NC_057865.1, from coordinate 104,625,023 downwards.
CCCCTCTGGACAAAACTTTCCTCTCTTCCTTTTCTATATTGTTGTTCACATATTATTAGTTAGCAATAGTTATCATATTGTTTTTACTGTTCCATCAAGGAAACATTTTGTTTCTTGAGGAACAACAGGGGGGACTGTAACGATTGGAATAACGCCACCTGCTGGATACTTACTGTAGAGGAGTTCTGCCCATGAAGGGAAGGTCTTTGAGGGCAAGACCAGGAGTCAGGAAGTGACGCGGGCTAGTGGGAGGAGGAAGGAAGAGACTGGCGCTCAGTCTCGCGCTCTTTCCTCTGGACTCTGGTGGAGAAGGGAGCTAGAAATGCGCTCTCCCTTTAATAGATAGGAATCTAGGCCTTTCTCTCTCTCTTTACCAAATTCTTATTCTCCTTAATAAATGCTTAAAAGTCTAACTCTTGCTAAAGCTTATAATTTATTGGCGACCACTCATTAGATATTTTAGACAGTTTAGCTAGAATTTTAGCCCTTAACAAACCTTATCCTTTGTCCAAGACTCTTAAGTTCAATGGTATAATTTTAGAGATGGAAGGGTCTACAGAGATCATATAACACAACCTGTTCATTTCACAGACAAAAACTGAGATGCATAGAAGGTAAAGTGCCTTGTCTATGACAGTTACACAACTAGCTAGTTGTGTTGGTCTCTGCACTTCAGACACTGGCTCAGCCTACTAATCACATTTGCCTAGCCAAATTTTTTTTGGGGGGGGGGGGGCGCAGATGAGGGTTAAGTGACTTGCCCAGGGTCACACAGCTAGTAAGTGTCAAGTGTCTGATGTCAGATTTGAACTTAGATCCTCCTGAGTCCAGGTGCAGTGATCTATCCACTGTGCCACCTATCTGCCCCCTAGTCAATTTTTATATGAAGCATTTGAACCTTTATAATCTCTGATTCACAAATTTCTAATCATTTGCTAATTTCTACCTTTCCCTTTTGAGCAGTTTAGCAAGGTAGGCACTCTAGAAAGCTCTTACTTAGGGATTCTTCTTGCGAGATTCCCCTCACAACAGATATTTATCAAGAGAAGGTCATATCAAAATATTTGATCTCAGGGTCGCTAATATAATCCTGACTGTCAAAACAAAGCATCTTTTGGTGTCAGGAGCTTTTGGTGGGCTGCAACATCAGTATAAGGCAACAGTATAATATGGCAGCCAAAAAAGCTAATCCAATCATAGGCTGCATTGAGAGAGAGAGACGCACAAGGGCATTATGAGGGAGTGATATTTTTACTGTACTCTTTACTGGTTAGGTTTCATCCAACTATTTTTCTCAGTTCCAGTTGTCACATATTAGGAAATGCATAACAAAGGTAACCAACCAGGTTGGTGAAGAGATTCAAGATGCCAAACATAGCAAAATTAAATGAACTGCTAATGTTTAGCCTGGAGAACAGGGGGTTTGGGGGATGGAGCAGGGAGACAAGTTATTGGAGAGAAGAGGGGTTAGATGTTCTCTTCTTCCTCTCAGGTGCCAGAACGAATAACAATGGATTGAACAGGGGCCCCTTCCGAAGTCTGAAGAAGCCTATGGACTCATCTCAGAATAAAGTTCTCAAATGTATTAAATAAAACACATTGGATTATAAAGGAAACTTCTTATATTGGAATAATTCTCCAAAAAGTCTTTTTTAAAAAATGGACCCCAGTTAAAGAATTCCTGGGTAAAAGGCTGAAGAGGGTAGATTTTGCTTTTATCCAAAAAAATACTTCTTAATAATAACATATCCAAAAAAGAGAATAAAATACTGCAAGATATAGTAGAGAGTTAAAAAAAAAAAAAGGATGGATAACCATTTTGAGGGGATATAGGCTTCTTAGTCGGATAAAGTCTGAACTAGAACCACTGGGGTCTCTTTCAACTCAGATTCTGTGATTCTTTTTCATGTTTTCCCATAAATCCTTGACAAAAGATCTCATTATCAACAACTGCAAGCCAGGGTTGGGTCTTATCTCTCCACAGTTGCCTACTATGTGTTCCCAGAACTGAACTGTTATTTCCATTTGCAAAAAATGTCCTTATAAAGATTTAGAGCTTTTTTTGTCCTCTCAAGGCTCCCCCAACTCTCCAAAATCTATAGTCTTCCTCTTCCTCAGGGCTCCTTTTTCAAGTCTATAAACTTTCCAACAGTGTTCTTTTTAAACTCATTTCTTACACCTTTATCATTATACTATTTCATTCCAGTTATAAACTATTTATCAAGAATTCTGAAATTTCACAAGTGAGGCTTTCCCTTGGGAAAAAACTACATACCAAATTTTTGCTAAGTCCTGAAATACTCTTTTTTAAATGGGCTTTTCCACTGAATAGCATTTTTAAGTTTCTTTAGCTTATTTTAAAAACAAATTATTTTCTGCTTATGAGTCCCCCAAATATTTGATACTTAATACCTTACCTCCAGATAGATTGATGGTGGATTATGTTCTCCTCCAAATTTATCCAATAGGGCTTCTATGTGTTCCTGTGTCAATTTAATCATTTGCTTGATATTCCACACCTAAAACCATACAAAATAACATATAAAACTCCTTTAGGATGAGAACTAGTTAATCACTTAATGATGAAAACAATTTTAACTTCTTAAATTACAAAATAGTAATTAACTCCCAATAAGTAGCCCATCATTACTATAATCTCCAATTTATTACCCACATTGTAATCCACATGTTTAAAATCATTAACTCAGGGGCAGCTAGGTGGCACAGTGGATAGAGCACCGGCCTTGGAGTCAGGAGTACCTGAGTTCAAATCCGGCCTCAGACACTTAACACTTACTAGCTGTGTGACCCTGGGCAAGTCACTTAACCCCAATTGCCTCACTAAAAAAAAAAAAAAAAAAAAAAAAAAAAAATCATTAACTCAGAACAGGCCTAGACCCATTATCATGCACATATGCATCAGAAGAGATAAAATTAGACATTTAAGAATTCCTTAAATGGGGGAAGAAAAGGAAGGTGGGGTTAGGAGAAAAAGATAGGGAGATATGGGAGGAGCAAAGCTTAAATGGAAAGGGGGTCACAGACAGAATGGTTAGAATATTCAAAGTGCCAAACCACAATCCATTACATTCTATTTTTATGAAACTATAGGGCTTCAAAAATGGTTATGGGAGGGCAGGAAAGCTCTGGAGGTGTGATGCTACTGAATACAGAAAATCCATGTTTTTTATTCACTGATTTATTAGTCTGGAATGTATCAGAGAAGGTGCCTGGAGTTGACAAGAAGCTCCACAAAACTGCTCAAAAACATACCTCTATACACTTGGGTTAACTAGTTATTAATGAGATTATCCTGAAGGCAACCTTTTGGAAAGATTACACCTTTGAGTAAATCACAAGTCAGTTGAAAGTGGTATTGAAAAGAAACAAAGATAGCTTAGGAATATGGATGCTTTGATAAGGAATTGAGGTTGATTGTGGAACATGACATTTTAACAGAAGGTATATCTTACTGTGATGTTAGTCATGGATATACGGAACTGTATCAAAGCCTTAGTCACCTGAGAGATGGATGATGGGTGAGATGGACAGGAAGAAGGAAGAATTTGCCTTAAAAAAAAAATGACCACCACCAGACTGCTGTGAACTTCAACCCTGAAACATGGTGCAAACTTCATGAACTGAACATCTTCCAGTCACATCTCACCCTCTAACCATCTTGGGATAAAAGATGATCATTTGAAAGGTTGTAAAGTTAGTCCTGGAACCTAAAAAACTGACCCAGATGCTAGAGCTAAATTCTATATAACAACAATTCCATACTAAAGCAAAGAAGACCAAGACAGTCCTTTCCTCCCAAGAGCTTAGATTTTACTAAGGGGATACATGTTTAAAGGTAAATAAATACAGGATATATGTAAAATGAAGAGAAAGTATAAAGGACGTAGGCCAAAATCTAGGCCTTCAAAGAGCAAAAAGGATTGGTCAGACTGGTAGAAAGAGAACCACAAAGCAGTATCATGAAAACCCAGGGAAGAGAGAATACCAGGAGAAAACAGTAGTTAACAGTGTCAAATGCTCAAAAGATAACAAACTCCCAAATTCATTAAACACATATCTACTAAATGCTTATTATGAACAACATATTGTGCCAGAAACTGGGAATATTAAGACAAAACAATCCTTATAATTTAGAATCAATGGCTGACAGGGAAAAATACCTGGCCCAGCTACCTCTGTATGTACTCTCATCCTACAGAATCATGCAAGTTTACCTCAGAGTTAGAAGAGATTCAAGAGACCCCTAGCTAACCCCACAAAGAATCCCCTTTACATTTGTACATATGGTCATCCAGGCTGCTTAAATATTAAGATTTAATCATTAGATTGTGAGCTTGAGGGCTGGGACTGTATTTTGTATCCCTAGTGCTTATCACAGTGACTGACATAAAGTGAGTGCTTAATAAATGTTTATTAACCGAAATATCTACAGTGCAGATGAACTACTTTAGCTAAAAGCAACAAAGCACTGTCCAAAAGAAAAGGACACAAGTACCAAGTGACCACAACCACCACCTTCCCTCAGACCTCAATGGAGATATTCCAGGAGTCTGAACACAAGGGCCTTAGGAACAACAATCTCTTCCAAACCACCAGACCTGCTTCCAGTCCAATTCCAGAAGTCATCAATGGGGGCAGAAATCATTGAGGAAAAGAGTCTTCTAGCAGTGACTGCTGACCAAATGTCACCCATAGGTAAATAAGCACAAGACTCTGGGGGTGGCAGAAACCCCCAGCCACCATCTTAGTCTCTCCATAGCAGTCATCTGGGGAAGCAATTCTTTTCAGCCACCCCCATCAACTGCTAACCAACTGCCACTCCACAGGGTACACAGGCCAGCCTAGCTGATGTAGCAAGGCACTCTGAGAGACAAGAGGCAGCATTGCAAGACAAGTCAAACCATTGCTACCACCCTGAACACTACCTCTCCTCAGACTTGGAGAAAATCCAGAACCCCGAATCAAAAAACCTTTGAAATAGCAATACTTCCAGCCCAGTGCTTGCAGCTACCATCCTCAGAAGCAATCTCTGTAGAGCTACAGCCTGGCAACTGCTCTTATAGGTGCTATAAAAATAGTTGCAATACATAGCTACTGAAAACCAAGAACGTTTTTGTCACGTTTTTGGCACTGTCAAATAGTTAAATATCACAACTGGACATGGTCTTATCAGTGAAGATACCATTAAAGAAGAGGTATTACCATTTGCTTTGCCGCACTCTAAGGAAGGACCACAGGACCTGTGCATTTAACTTGCAGCTGAAACCTTCCATGTATGTTGATTCCCCCATTCCAATGTGAGCTTCTTGAGAGCAGGGACTCTCTTGGTTTTCTATCTATAGTCCTAAAGCTTAGCATGGTGTTTTGAACATATTAAGTGCTAAATAAAATACTTATTCCTTCATAAATTCCAGAGAGAAGACACTACCTATCAAAAAGCTCAGAGTAACCCAAAGATCTAAGCTTTGGGGGTAAGAATTCACCATTTGACAAAATAATGCTGGAAAAACTGGAAAGAAGTTTGGAAGAAACTATGCATAGACCAACATCTAAACCCATATACAAGACAAGGTCAAAATACAACGAAAGGAAAACTAGCTACAGTAATATGAAAAAAAGGCTCTAAATCACTACTGATTAGAGAAATGCAAATTTTTAAAACTCTGAGGTCCTTCCTCACACCTATCAGAATGGCTAATATGAAGGGAAAGAAAAGGAAAACATTGGATGTTGGAAAATTGGGACACTAATGCACTGTTGGTGGAATTGTGAATTGATCTAACCATTATGGAGAGTAATTTGGAACTATGCCCAAAGGGCTATAAAACTGTGCATACCCTTTGATCCAGCAATACCATTGCTAAGTTTATATCCCAAAGACATCCAAAAAAGGGGAAAAGAGACCTATTTGTACAAAAATATTAATAGCAGCCCTTTTTGTGGTGGCTGAAAATTGGAAATCAAAGGGATGCCCATCAATTGAGGAATGGCTAAACAACTGTGACATATGATTGTAATGGAATATTACTGTGCTATAAGAAATGACAAGCAGGATGATTTCAGAAAAACCTGTAAAGACTTGAATGAACTAATGTATAGTGAATAGAACCAAGAGAATATTGTACACAGTAACAGCAATATTGTTTGATGAAGAATTGTGAATGACTTAGCTATTCTCAGCAATACAATGATCCAAGACAATCCTAAAGGACTAATGATGAAGCATACTATCTGCCTTCAGAGAAAGAACTGATATTGACTGAACACAGGCAAGGACCAATGTAGGGACCAATTTTTAATTGGGGAGTGTTAGCTAAGCAGCTCACCGCAATATTAGGGCAAGGAAGGAGACCGGCAGCCTCCCTCAAAATAGAACAGAATTTATTTTAACAAGAACGAACTTAAAAAAAACCACCACAAACAGGATCAGTAGGATCAAGGGAAAGGAAATAAAATGGGAAAGGGAAATTATACAACCTGAAAAAATACCACCGCCCAGGAATCAGCTGAGAATACACAGCAGAGCTCCTGTTGCCTTCTAGCCTCCAGCTAGAATGGTGAATTCTCCCCGTTCCCAGAAACCCCACACAACCCCCAACCAATTGTCTGGCCGCTCTGACAGTCACAAGACTGCCCTCATTAGGCTTCCAATCATTATAATTTTGCCAGGCCCATGTAGGCATCGGTGAGTGGTAATGACTTGAGGTGCCAGCGCCATGGCAACGGCTACAACCAGTGGGTGGAGCACCATGTGGTTTGTGGTGTGCGCTGAGGCATAAAAAACCTCAAATAACAATTAATTCTTTACACCAACCTAGCTACATATAAGGAATCTTATTACCAAAGGAATGGACAATATCTTATGAATTCTTTGGCTGTTGTGATCCATGAAGTAAATAAAAATTACCTTCAGTCCTATTTGGCCCCCATATGTTTTTGCAGAATAGCAGAAAAAGGGGAAAAGGCTGAGATCCATAGTTTTCAGCTATAAATATTAAGCAAACTACTGGTTTCTCATAATATGAGATCTTTGAACTAGGACCAATGGGTAGATGTGCTATATTGGAGGAATTCAAAACACATCTCTATTGATATTCTCACCATGGGGGAAAAAAACCCCAACCCAAACTTAAACCAAAGCCCAGAAGACAAGTACACAGGTAAATGGAATAATAATTCCCAAGGTTCCTCTAAGAGGCATGTAAAGTAGTTGGTGGACTTGGTATAGTCGTGCTCAAAAAAAAAAAAAATCAAGAAACATTTCCTAGGACACCTTGTAAAGTATGAAATAATAGAGACATTCTAAGAAGAATTTGACAAGATGCTCCAAACGAAGTCATCAGTGACTTCGAAGGAAAGAAAACATGGAAACATGATTTGGGATTAATAAAAAGAAAGAGACCAAAGGCTTATAGATTAATTCATGATTATACTCTTTAAGAAGAGAATCATAAAGCTCTGTACATGGCAAACACTGAAAAATTAGTCACAAGAAATGAAAGAAGAAACACAAAGAGAATGATTCGGTTTCTGTATATAATTTCTGAAAGAAAAAGAGAGAAAGGAAGGGAAGGATAGGAGGGAAGAAAAAAGATTTATCAACAACCGTTTGAAAAAAATACTCTAGATCACTGATGATGTGAGAAATGTTAAAACTGAGATTTACATACACACACACACACACACTCACACACACACACTCTCTCTCTCTCTGTCTCTCTCTCTCTCTCTCTCTCTCTCTGTCTCTCTCTGTCTCTCTCTGTCTCTCTCTCTCTCTCCAGACTAGCAACAACCAATAAAAGACAATGTTGGAAAACTATGGGAAAATGGTCATATTACAATACATAATGGGTAAAGTTATGAATAGGCACAACTATTCTGGAAAACAATATGGATTTATACTAGAAAGGTCAATAAATTGTAGCCTTTCAAAGAACAATAGCACTACAAGGCATAAACCCCAAGAAGATAAAAAACAGAGGAAAAGGTGCCATACATACAAAAATATTTATAGTAGGCTTTTTGCAGTGCAAAAATTTGGAAACCAGGAGGCAGCTAGGTGGCACAGTGGATAAAGCACCGGTCCTGGATTCAGGAGGTCCTGAGTTCAAATCCGACCTCAGACACTTGACACTTACTAGCCGTGTGACCCTGGGGAAGTCACTTAACCCTCATTGCTCCCCCCCCCCAACAAAATTGAGAAAATTGAAAACCAAATGGGTAACAATCATTTGGGAATTTACTGAAAAATTACAGTACATAAATGTAATGGATTAGTACACCACAATAAATGACAGGGAAAGTACAGACACTTGGGACTATTTGTATAAAATGATGTAGACTAAAGTAAGCGAGAACAAAGGAACAATTAATATGATAACCACAACAATGTATTTTTAAAAAAGAAATTGAAAAGCATGAGGAGTGTGATCAATAAAATAACCAAATTTGAATTATATTGCATTTACCAGGGCAAATCACAAGACCAATAACATTATACCTCCCCCCACTGTGGTAATGAGACATGTGTTGTCCGATGGAGCTAATGTGTTGGTTTGTTTCCTCCTTACAAGAGAATATTATTCTATTGGGAAGGAGATTTGTCAGGGGTAAGTCTTTGCAATGTAAAGATAAGATTATAATTCAATAAAGAGAACACTTTTGATCAAGTTAGTTTCTAGCCTAACACCTTCCTGGCCTTCAGAAAATAACTAGAAATTCTACTAATTTACCTAAATATCCTTCTATTAAGTCTTTCACTATATACTTCATACCTCTTGATCATTTCAACCATTCTCTTTACCTTCTTTACTTTTATTATCTTCACTATTCTTAACTTCTTTGCTGAACAAAGAATTCCATTAAAATGAACACAATAAATCTTACAGTACATATACAGAAGTTAAAATGGAAGACTTATACTCTTTAATTATAATTTCTAGATGTATTCAATCTCATTCCATGAATAATACTTATATTACCAAAACATAGATCTAACCATGAAGCTTTTAGAGCAGGGGAACAGCATGGTTCCCCATCACCACTAAGATAAAATATAAACTCCTTTGTTTGGCATTTAAAACACTTCACAATTTTGCCATTAGCTATGTTTTCAGGCTGATTTCACCTCACTGCCCGTATACTTAATATGGTATGGCCATTCTGGGCCTATCAGCTACTCCTGCTTACTCCTTCCATAAATGCCTTTCCATTTGCTGTCCCCCTGGCCTGGAATGGTCTCTTTTCTCACCTTTTCCTAGGTATCCCTAGGTAACTTCAAAATTTAGCTTAAGGGTCACTTTTTTAATAGATCTTTCCTGATCTCCTCTATTGTTAACAATCTCACCACCTCTGATAGCCCCAACCCTCCCCAATCCTCAGCAAAATAACTTTATATTTATTTTGAATATATTTGAAAACTTATCTCTGTACATGCACCTTGTTGGCAGAGACTTTTATTTCTTGTCTTGGTAGCCCCCGCCTATCATGAAGCAATGCCTCACTTTATGTAGTATGTGTATAAAAAGTGTTTATTTAACTGAATTGAGTGGCAATGTGCTACTGAATTAGGCTTTTAAAATTCAGAACATGACACCATGAGTTTAAACAAAAATCTTTGGTACTGTATATTGCCCTTTTATATTTCTTCTTAAACTTTTACTTCTCACCCCTACACAATTTGCCATTTTGTAAATCTGAAGTAAGATTATGGCAAACTCATATAAACTTCCAAGAACTACAACAAGTATGTGAACTATAACACATCATCTAACGCCACAAATGAATGAAAAATAAACAGTAGCAAGTAGTCCCTCTCCCTACTTTCAACTTATCTCATTTTTCTGCAGTTACTCAATACAGTCACTAGATGGCAATAGTGTGTGAAATTAAGAAGATCTCAGTTTTTAAGTTAAAATAATTGAAGCTTGTAAAACCTTTTTTCCTCTAGGTAAATATAGCATAGAGCAACTAATTTGGGCAAATTTTAGTGCGTACTTTATCTAAAAATATTCCATCCTCCATAAATTTGGCTCTGCCTTGTTGATGGTCTGAAGAATCTTCATAGGTAGGTTGTTGACCAGAACAGACACGGCACTGCAACTGAATTATATTACTCATGACATACTTGCTATAAATTATGCAAGACAAAAGAAAGTTAAAGTTAAACAGAAAACTAAATCATTCAGCAAGCACTTATTAACCACCTATTTATATCTCAGGCACTACAACACCTCCTATATTCCTCAAAGAGCTTCCATTCTACTGGGGGAAAGATGACAATTTCTACTTCTGAGAGGCAAAGAACGGAGTTGTTTTTAATCTATCATTGAAAGGCAATTAAAAAAGAATTCATAGGACAATTGAGTCATCTCACACTGCAGGGCTCTGGATATGCATTTACAAAAAAGACTACCATTAAGATAACTCTACTCTATTCACCAACATCTGTTGCAGAGGAAGAAATAGAAAAATTCCATTAAGGATTCATTAAGACCCTCCAAATTAAATCAACTCACCCAAGCCATCCCCACAGTTCAAACCTTCTATACTTTTTATCCAGGCGACTGAAATAACTTCTTCCAGCTTCAAGTGTTTTCCCCTCCCCTTAATCCATCCTCCACACAGCTGCCAAAGTAATATTTCTAAAACACAGGTGTGCTCCTGTCACATGGACCAACTCATTTAATTCCACTAGCTTCCTATTACCTCTAGGATCCAACATAAACTTCTGTTTGGCAGTTTAAGGCCTCTACAGCCTGTCCTCAATCTGCCTTCCAAGCCTGATTCCACATTATTCCCCTTTCCATACTCTATAGGGTTCAGCCAAACTAGTCACTTTATTTTTCCCTACATAGGCCATTCCATCTCTCATTTCCATGTCTTTGCACTTCCTATCCCCCTGTGCCTGGAATTCACTCCTTCCTCGGCAACTCTAGTCTCTCCTCCATGTTGTGGCACAAGTACCACCTTCCCTATGGAGCTTTTCCTGGCCCGAGTAACTTCAAGTCCCCCCCCAAATAACTGTATTAATTTTGTGCATATTTATCTCTGTTCCTGGGCTAAACTGTAAGCTCCCTGAAGACAGTAACTATTTTCTTTAGTCTTTATATCCCCAGTACAGTAACCACTACTTGTTAATTGAATGATTCAGGAAGTGGTGGATATGGAGAGAGGGAGGGAGGGAGGGAAGAAGGAAGGAAGGAAGGAAGGAAGGAAGGAAGGAAGGAAGGAAGGAAGGAAGGAAGGAAGGAAGGAAGGAAGGAAGGAAGGAAGGAAGGAAGGAAGGAAGGAAGGAGAACAGAGAAAGTGATGGCTAATGCGAGAGTCATTTCTGAAATAGCTATCTTAGTGTAAACAAGCCACTAACAAGTTAAAGATAAAATCAATACAAAATGAAAAGAAAAAAAAAACCAGTCTGTGGCATGCAAATAAGGCAACCTGACAGACTTAAGTTGTGGACCGCCCCCCCCCCAAAAGAAGAGGCAGGGATAAATTATTAGGGATAAGCAGAAATTATTACTATTTCCTGAGAAAGTTTAAATAGTCAGCCAGTCAAAATGAACATTTATATCAAGTGCCTACTACATGTCAGGCATTGTTCTATGTACTAGGAGTACAAAAGGAGGCAAAAGATAGCCTCTACTGTAGTCCCTGCCCTCAAGGACACCACAATCTAATGGCATTAATTTAATTACCATAATGAGCCTATAAAAGAGCAAAGAAACCACCTTAACCACCACTACACTGCTCTGCTGGGGTGGGGGGCAGGGGTTTTGGGGGGGGGGACACAAAGAATGAAACAATCTCTACTCTCAAGGAGTTTATGTTTTAATGAGGGAGACAAAATTAAAACCATCCATATAAAAATATATACAACATAAAAATAAGAAATACGAATACACTAGTTAAATAAAATGTCAAAGGCTTGGAAAAAGCTCTTTTTACCTCCCCCCAAAAAGTGACTGACAAAATATAAGTACATGTCCATGTACCTACTTTTTCTTCTTTGTAAAAATTGATGAGAATAATGTATTATAGATATCAAAGGCAGCCTTCATAAGGATATGAGAAGGCAATAGGAAAACTTTTGTGAAAGCCGACCTCTGATCCTTTCTTGTCAATGAATGAAGCTAAAGGCATAGTGATTAAGTGATTCTGCTGGCCTAATACTCATTAACTATAAAAAATATGCCTTAAATGCTTTACTCCAAGAGGGTGCTTCCTGTGCACATCAAAATCATAGAAGATTCCTTGAAAAATCTAACAGAAAACAATGTTCAAAAATCATCTGATTATTAATATCAAGCAAGGCATGAAATAGGAAGACCTATGCTAGACAAAGGTTATTTATCACTGTCACAGAAATTATCTAGGGCAATGTGGCCAAATGGAAAGGGAATTCCCTAGATAAACTAATTTTTGCTTAATGTTCCAATTCCATTCTGCCACAGGACATTGCAGAGCTTCCTTTAAAAAATCCATAATCACTCAAAAGAGTTTGGTCTTAACTATACACACAGGGTAAAGTGGATTAGTAAATAAAGAATGCCTATTTTAAAAGCATGATATGCAGTCTTACCGGCAACCCACAGAGCTGGTCCATCAGGACATAAACCTTAGACACTCCAGAACTCAAACTTTTCCCTAAAATAAAAGCCAAATTTTGGTGATGTTGCATGACTAAGTCAAGGAACATAGTGTCCAAAGAATTAAAGCTGAGGGTCTCCCAGTGGACATGCAACATAACACCAATGAAAAACTTCCCAGAAATAGCATAAAGGATATGATCAGAGAAATGTAAAATTCAAAAGGTGGTGGTCAAGAACAAGGTACAGAGGCTGCTCTGTTCATTAAGATCAATAAACTGAACCTGAATTTAAAGAAGTGTATGGAAAAGAACCTTAGAATGAGAAAGCAGCTTAGGAATAGCACCCCCATCAATAAGAACCATGAATCTACAGAAGTATCAAAACATGCTATGTTTAGTCTCTCAAAAATCCAAATATCCTCATATAGTCTACCAGTCCATCATCATATAGATGTCATGTGACTTCATGCAAATGTCAAATGAGCCCTTCTTCCTTTCTGCCTAGTAATATTTGTATTAATATTTTGCTATCTAGTCAGCTTCTCAAAATCATTACTCGAAAGACTTCACTCACCTCAGATTGTCAATCACAGAAACAATTCATTCTCTGAAAAGCACCTTGCCGATCAAGTTCTATTGATTCTTCTTCCCCTATGTTAAAGCCATAGAATCATAAGAGCATTAAAGAACTTTGAAGTCATGTTCAACTTCCAAAAATGACAGCAAACTTTTCTATAATATTATTGAAAGGTAGACATCTGGTCATGATTGAAAACTACTACTGATGGAAAACTGATTAACCCATGAGGCACATTATACTCCATTTTAATTGTAAAATTGATATTATAAAGGAATTCCTCACACTGAGTCAAAATCTGTCTCCTTGTAAACGAAACATTCTATTCTCTAAAGCTACACAGAAAGGTCTTGTCTCTGCCTAAACTGTTGCCTTGAACATATTAGGTACTATAATAAATGCCTGAATTAAAATCTATTTTGTTTACTCTCCCCACCACCAGCAGATTTCAACAATTGTTCTCCTTATGCCAAATTCTCCATTTCCATTCCTACAGCCACCAGCTACTAGTTAATTTGATCAACTCTCAGCAGAATACTTTGTTTATTGGCCTTTCTACCTCCAGGCTTTCCCTACCTTCTCCATTCACATTAAAGTTAACCTTCCAACAACTCTACCTTGATGGCATCACACATGATCTAGAGTCAGGAATCTTAAAGATGAACTGCCTAGTCCACACTCCTTCCCCACTCCATCTCCCACCCCCTATTTTTTGGGGTGAGGGGTGGGGTAATGAGAGTTAAGTGACTTGCCTAGGGTCACACAGCTAGTAAGTGTCAAGTGTCTGAGACCACATTTGAACTCTGGTCCGAGGGCAGCTAGGTGGCACAGTGGATAGAGCACTGGCCCTGGAGTCAGGGGAACCTGAATTCAAATCCAACCTCAGACCCATGACACTTAACTAGCTGTGTGACCCTAGGCAAGTCACTCAACCCCCATTGCCCCTCGCCCCTCGCGAAAAAACAAAAAAACAAACAAAAATTTACTTTGAACTCAGGTCCTCTGGAATCCAAGGCTGGTGCTTTATCCACTGTGCCACCTAGCTACTCCCATCCCCCCCACTATTTTACAGAAGAAAATGAAGCCCTGAAAGTTGAAATCCAGTGCTGCCATTCTGGCTTCAAAAGTTTCAATCACTCCACATTGTCAATATTTCTTATTAGCATGCCATCTTTCAAGTTAGCTTCCTTTATTCCTTTCTACCAATAATCTACTCCAGCTAAACAGGACCATTCAGGAGAGGTGGTGTCCCATAATGAAAAGAGCACTGAAAATAGAGTCAGAAGATTTGGTTTCAAATTTCTGCTGAGAAAAAAAGACTTAACCTAAGACTTAGTTTCTTCATCTATAAAACTAAGTTAACATTTGCATTACATTTACCTCACAAGATTGCTGTAAAGAAACAGGCCCTTTTTTTCAAGGCTGCTCATCCATTTTTGGTGTCCACCTGACTCTCAATTGTGGCTCCAAGAAGCTGCAGCAAGCACAGTGGCCACAACCTGGTAAACTGATTCGGCAGACAGGCTGAACCAGGTTGCAGGAAACAGCCTCAAATCTGTCAGTGAGTTAGGGGGTTATCTATCCCAAACATGTGAAAACTTCCCCCAGCAGAATGGGCAGATAAGAATAATTTGTTCCAATGGCCACAAAAATGGCTGAAGCAGGTACTATTATTGGAGGATTCAAGGATTGGTCAGAACCCTAAAGATACCAAGGTCATCTATTGCATTCTAGGCCATCAAAGACTGTCTTGACTTTTTTCTTGCCTTTGGACTTCAATGACTCTGGAAGAGAAACTGAGGCTGACAACTTTGTGAAACTCACTTAAATGCAATCCACTTTCAAGTCAAAGGATATCACCCTGTAATATCATTGGTCCTCTTTGTAAAAGGACAAACAATAACAACTGTGAAGAAACTCACATGTCTATATTGCTTTAAATTTTATAAACCTCATTCTTCATTCTAAAATTTACTTTATCTACAATATTGTTCCCTCTAATGGTACAGATTATAAACCTTTGACACCTCACCCCATAAAACCAAAACTTTCATTCCATACCTTTCTATAAATTCTCCATAAGGAGTCCATGTATGGTGGGAACAAGAGCCTGAGGATATGACTTACGGCATCATGGTTATTGTAAATAGTAAAACAGCTCCCATGGGAAAATTTACATGTAACCACCCCTGTGACCATGGGCCATCTTGTGGAACTAAGCCTTCTTTGTTCTGTTTCTATATAATATCTGGCTTTGCCTAACTGTGATGCAGAGATCTGTCACTGTCCTGCTGTTGCTCCAAACTGGTCTCATGAGTAAACTCTCCCCAATAAAACCTACTTACAACTATGCTGGTGTGGACTGCCCCTCTTCCTTTGGTATCTCAGTATCCTCTTGGAGGTGAGAACATCTCTCTAGACCCTTACAGACAGCCTCATAGTCCAGCCAATAGATATAGAGGCTACTGTAAGAAAATAATTATTAACAATGGATTTCTGGGGGCAGCTAGGTAGTGCAGTGGATAGAGCACCAGCCCTGGATTCAGGAGTACCTGAGTTCAAATCTGGCCTCAGACACTTGATACTTACTAGCTATATGACCCTGGGCAAGTCACTTAACCCTCATTGCCCCCCCCCCCCCGCCCCAAACAAAACAAAAACCAATGGATTTCTAGGGGAGACTCAGATCAGTTTTAGTGCTTTCTTTCCCACACTCCAGAAAGTTCAGCTCTTGCCTGGGATGAGTCCAAGGAAACAAAAAGAATGGAGATAGACTCTTTTGTTTAGCTCAGTGAAGAACTACACCTAGATAATGGACTTCACCCTTCAGGGTGGGTCTTTTGCATACTCTTTCTCTAACGTCATTCTGTAGAGTTCATTTTAATTTAGACCATTCTCAAGTCATGTCAATCGATGGAACTGAATGATAGTAACCAATGAGCTTAGGTCAATGTATAAAGACCCACCTCAATCTAAAGAGGATAAAACCCTTGGCCATGCCAGAGTCAGTCTTTTTGCCCTCTCTTGCCCCTCTCTCCCTTTTCCTCTTAGGACAATGTAGGTCTAAAGATCTGAGACAATAAGAAGTTAGGGAGACACATGGTCAATACTTTACTGATATATAATATTAATTAGTAATAAATGCTTACTGCCAAAACTGGTATAATAGCCATTAATATATAAATAGCAATTAATTTATAAGGTACAGTAGTAGCAATGATTTTAGAAAACACAATATCAGTTCTCTCTCATTTCCTGGCATGAACAGTCCTACTTTCTTTTCCAGTTATTTCTCCGATGATATACCACACTGCTTTCTCACTGCTTTATGAGGTGATTTTGTTGTTGTTCAGTCATTTTTCAGTTGTGTCCAACTCTTCATCACCCTATTTGGGGTTTTCTTGGCAAAGGTACCAGAGCAGTTTACTACTTCCTTCTCAAGCTCATTGTACAGATGAGGAAACTGAAGCAAACAGGGTTAAGTGACTTGCCCAGAGTCACACAGCTGCTAAGTATCTGATGCAAGATTTGAACTCAGGAAGAGGAGTATTCCCTAACTCCAGGCCCAGCAATCTATACACTGTGCTACCTGGCTGCCCATTATGAAGTGGTACTGATCAACATACTTCACCGTAATTCTCTATAAGATTTTACAAACAAATTTTTACTTTAAGTAAGTGTTAGCTTTGTCATCTCACATCAATTAACAAGGAAAAGAACAATTTCTTGGCTGAAGCTGTTTCTATGTTCTTTTGGTGTCCTTCTCAGAACAAGGTTTATCATAGTCTAACCTATGCTTGATAGAAGCAATGCTGCCTCTTTGTAATCACTTTTTCCCCTAGATATTCACAAATGATTCCTCTGATAGCACATTATAGAATTTCCCCAGGAATTTAAATCAAGCTCAATGGCCAAAAAGTTCACAGATTCCATTTGCTTCTCTCTCTCTCTCTCTCTCTCTCTCTCTCTCTCTCTCTCTCTCTCTCTCTCACACACACACACACACACACACACACACACACACACACATTTTCCCTTCTTCAGTTCTGCAATATCTCTTTAGTATTCTGATCATGGATGGTGACTCAACAATCACTTCAGTACTAGAGGCTATCAGTCACCCAGGACTAGTGAAAAACTCATTAAGGACAACTAGCAGCTTAAGTGACTTGCCCAGGGTCACACAGCTAGTAAGTGTCAAGTGTCTGAGGTCAGATTTGAACTCAAGTCCTCCAGAATCCAGGGCTGGTGCTTTATTCACTGTGCCACCTAGCTGTTCTATAAGTATCCTTATTAAAGGCCATCTTGTTGCTTTCAATACAGTGTTCTGCAATAATTTTTGAATATTTATTCTACAGTACAATAAAAGGAGAAGGGTAACCAGGGCAAAGCAGAAACACATACCCTAGTACAAAGAGAAAGAACACAAAGGGAGAAATTCAGTTCACTTCAACAAGCACTGATTAAGTGCTTACTGGGTACAAGGCAAGGAGTTAGTCTCTGGGGATACAAAAACAGCAACTTCAGCCCAAACTGCCCTGGGAGTTTACATTCTCCTAGGGAATACAATACAGCTCTATACAAAGTTGGAAGATAAAAGGTAATTTGAAGAGGGAGAGCACTCAACACCCTACAACTTGGGGTAAGAAGAGTAGGGGGTCTAGGAATAAGGAGAGGTTTCATGACACCTGAGCTGAGCTTTAAAGGAAGCTAAGGCTTCATAGAGGGAGAAGAAAAAGTATACTGCAAGCATTTCCCACAGCCTGTGCAAAGGCAAAGATACTAAAGATATAAAATCAAGTCTTTAAAAAAAATCATCCTAGAATCTCAAGTAAGCCTGTTTGTCTGGAATGAAGTGTTACATCTTCATGTAACATAATATAAAATAGGTCTAGAAGCAGAGAAAAAGAAACAATGCCTATTAGCATGTGAATGCACAGAGGTGGGTCACAGCATGTCACAGTTCTGTGATTAATACCAATAATGTACAATATCATTTGTATTACTATAAAAATATTTAGCATTATACTAATAAACATGTATTTAAATTAATACACATTTTCTATATGCATAGCTCTGTACTAGGGATACAAGGAAAAATTAATATATGTCATATATAGCACTTCATAACAGCTTATATTAATATAGTGCTTTTCGGTTTGTAAATTGCTATACATCATCTCATTTGATCCTCACAATCCTGTAAATATGTCACATATTATCCCCATTTTATAGAACAGGAAACTGAGGATAAGAAAAGTTAAGTCATTTGTCCAGGTCACAGAACTGTTAAGCATCAGACATGGAATTCAAATTTAGGTCTCTGCTAACTCCAAGTTCAGTCAAGTTTCTGGAATAGATAGCATGCCAAAAGGAGTCAAATGGAGATCTAGCTTGAAAAGTACACTGAAGCCAGTTAATGGAGGGTCTTAAATAACAGGCACACGGGCCTGCGACCTTTTCCAGAAGCGATGGTGAGCTGCTGAAGATTTTTCAGTAACTAAGTGAAATGATCAGTTAGTTCCCTAGGAAGATTTTGGCAGCTATAAAGAATGAATGGGAGAAGCAAGATACTGGTGGCAGAGAGTGATAATTTATAAAAGTCCAGGAAGGGCCTGTGATGAGGGCATTAGTAATTCTGTGAATGGATGAAGGCTAAACAGCAGTCGTGTTTAGAGGTATGGTTAACAGGACTAGGCAGGCATGTGATTAGATATGAGAAAGAAGAAAGATTCAAAGACAACTATATACCATCGACAAATGTAAGGGAACCTGGAGAAACAGGTAGGTTTAGGGTGAAATGTGATGAGTTCTGTTTCGGACATTTTTACTTTGAAATGCTGATAAGATGTATGACTTGGAAATTTTTCAAGCAGTTAGTTGGATACATAGGGTTAGAATTCAGGAGAGATAACTAGGATTATATGAATGTGTGTGCATGAGTCATCTGCATTGGGGTAATAACTGAACACAGTGGAAAGGATGAAATCGCCATGGGAAAGAACATATTGTAGAGAAAGAATAGAAAAAAAGACCTAAGGCTGAGCTGAGAGAGAGAAGAGAGGAGAGGAGAGGAGAGGAGGTTGTGGGAATTAAGAAAGGCCTTTTTAGGTGGCACTTGAATTAAGCCTTGAAGGAACTAGTGACTCCAATAGGTGAAGATGATGAGAGAAAGTTTTTGAGGCACAGATCTGGTAGGAGCAAGATGGTTTGCCACATGCAAGTTAGGCTACTTTTTCCTTAAAAAGCATTGAGACCTTCCTTGAGACTTGGTTGGCTTATGGGTACTAAAGATTCAAAACATCAATGTCACTGCCTTATGACTTGAGGACAAAAGTGCCATAGGCAGCTCCAGGGATGCTCTGAAGCTTGGTTGGTGGATCAACAATGGGTTACTCAGGTAAAGGAGCTTCACTCAGTTGAATCAACTAAGGTGTCCTCAAAGCCTATTCTTGTTGAATATTCTTCTCTTAGTATGGCTAAGTAAATATCTTTTTTTGGTTATCTGTTGAATGACTTACAAATGCCTCATTTTATTCCAATACTGAATCTAAACTACAAGAAAACTAGCTTGAGTCAGTTCCAGCCCAGAACAATTGGCATATTCTTGAAGGATTGCAACATGATGAGCTTACTGAAATGGAGGAATAGTACATAAGGAGGAGATACACAAAAAGTCAGAGGAAGGTGAGCTGCGATAGCTTTTGTGTGTTCATTTGGAAATGGTGGCTGCTTACTATGGGGTAGCTCACTCTTCTGAGATAGAGAGTAAGCTATGAACATTCAGCAAGGAGAGAACTATGAGAGTTATGTTCTGTGTTCTTAAGAACCATACCTTGAGGGGCAGGTAGGTGGCACAGTGGACAGAGCACCGGCCTTGGATTCAGGAGGACCTGAGTTCAAATCCAGCCTCAGACACATAACACTTACTAGCTGTGTGACCCTAGGCAAGTCACTTAACCCTAATTGCCTCACAAAAAGAAAAAAAAAAAAGAACCATACCTTGAAGATAATTGTAGTAAACTGTACATTTTAAATAAAATTTTAGGACCCTAGCTTTATTGGATATTTTGGTCAGGTAATTTAAGCCTCATTCAACCCTGTTTCCTTCAAAGCAGCCTGAAGGGATTGAATTTTGGGAGGCTGAAGAAAGATTTTTTCCTCTCATTAGAAAAGGACAAATTCAGAAGAACAAGCTGTACTTAGCCCTTGCTGGGCCTGGATGCCTTTGTATTGCTAAAGGTCAAATACCTCAACTGCAATGGGGGAGGCTTCTTGAAAGGAAAACCATACCAGCTTTAAGAGAATCATATTTGTGTAAACCATTTAGAATACATTATTCCATTCTCTTCTCTTATTTCGGGTAGGTGAGGAATAGTATTGTTATTTGAAATTATTTTCCATTATATTTGAAAATTTTTTTCCTGATCACTTGTAGAAATTTTTGTCATTGGAATAGACCACTTTTACTACTTTATGTCTTCGAGTTTGCAGCATAGGATATTGTTTTTCTGGAGACAATCTGAGAAATCTTTCCATTATCACTTTGCTTTCTGTGTTCATAAGTTCTTGGGAGCTTTTTTCTCCCCTTGCATTATGGTGTTCAGGATTTTTGTTCCGTCATGTTTTACTAGGAGAACTCCAATTCTGAAATTGTCTCTAAGCATCCTGTTTTTGAGATCTTTATGTATTGCTTATATAGAGATAGTGTTTTCTTTTAATGTTATTGTTCTTGTTTCTATTCTTCTGCACTGTGTTTCACTTCCATGTATTTGTATTCCCCCCATCAGTTGTAAAGTTACTCATTAAAAAAAATGCAGGACTGCTTGTGTAGCCCTGTTATATTTCATCTTTTTGGTTTCAATGCAATGTTCTGAGATAATTTTTGAATATTTATCCTACAATGTAATAAAAGGAGGAATAACTCAGGCAAAGCAGAGACAGGTTTCTCTATTGTTCCTTGTTTTACTATCATTCTATTTGTTTTTTTATTGTTTCTTTGAAGAGGCTTTCCACTATGCATTCATGATTTTCTATTTTGCCAATTATTTTTTATTTCACCCACGAATCATTTGGTAACATACTGCTATTGTTCCATGTTCTTTTGGACATCCACAGGGTCCTCTGCCTCTTTAAATGTTGGTGTTTGTACCCATTTAGATGTCCTGACGGGAATCTTTCCTTCTGTTATTAATATTTTCCCTGTTGGCTTATCAGTTTGTGCTCAAGATTTTTAGTTGAGTTTTTTTCCTCCTTAAATCTCTGGTAATTTCAGTTTTTTCTCCTTATATTTCCCTATTGTTCACTTTCTGAATCCTTCCCCATTGATGGAGGTTCCCAAGGAATCTTGAAACTTAGTTTTCTTCCATACTTAGGAATTCACTTTTTATTGTCCTCAGTCTCTGCCCCAAATGACTTCTGGTGGAGATAGAACTGGTGTCAAATGGACGCAAGTTCCCTTTCTTTAAAGCCAGGTGCAGCCCCTATACACAAAGGCACCCTGAACCCATTTCCCCAGTTCATCAGTTCTCTGGCTGAGTAGTGCTAAAATACAGGCACTACCTTCTCAGGCATAGCATGCTTACTGCTTTCCTATACCCCCACCTCCTGTGCATGAAGAGTACAGGCCAAAGTTGAATTCTGTTGCTTAGTACTACAGAATCATGGGGTGACTGAAGGGACAAGAGAATGTATTGTATGTTGGCAGAGGCTACAGTAATAGGAAGGGAATTTTTGAGTGGAGACCAAGCACAATTCAATGAGTGTTCATTTTGAAGCATGAATTAGAGAGGTGAAAAACTGGATTAATATAAATAGGGCATTTATTAAGCATTTAATATGTGTCAACCACCAAGTCTTCCATGTGTTCTCCCCATCCCCATGCTTTTTGGCTCCCTTTTATGTCTTTTTCTTTGAAGATGCTTCAGATGCTTGTACATGCCTGAAAGTTGGCCTTTGGATAACTGGAGTTTTACTATATTTACAAAATATTTAAAAATAATTCATTCTAGAACTTTGTCAGACACTGATGTCAAATTTAACCAGTTTAAAAAGATTATTGAATCCTTCTTTAATGCCAAGAATAATACTTAGTCATCTCCAATCTTCTGGCACCTGGCTATCAATTAACTCATAAGAGTTCAGAAAAATCACCACTTCCATTTTTAATTATTAAAAAAACCATCCATTTAATAATCTATTCTAGAATTTTGTAGAAGATCAAAATTAACCAAGAGTTTATGGAATCCCCTTTCACCTCCTTTTAAAAACTAGAACGTTAACCATTTTTAGTCCTGAAGTACATTTATTGTTCTCCAAGATTCCTCAAAAATGACTAGCAGCACTTAAACAGTCACCTATATAAGTTGCAATATGTCTGAGCAAAGTGGCATATATGTATATAATATGTAAAATATTTTTCATTTATATAGCACTTTAAGGTTTAAGAAGCATTTGACACATATTATCTCACTGGATCCTCATAAAAACCCTGATATTAGTGCTATTATTAACCCCATTTTACAGATTAGGAAACTAAAGCTGAGAGACGTTAAATGGATTGCCCAGGGTCACTGGGATAACAAATGCTTGAGGAGAAATTCAAACCTAGGATATTCTTGACTCTAAGTCTATTATTCTATCAACTCCACCAGACTGCCTCATACTCATTTAAGGCAACTAGGTGGTCTCTTAGTAGTTCCTCACATCTTACATTTCAATTCCCTCTTAATTGTTTTTGTTATTATACTTCCTGTCTGAAGTTTATTTTCCTTGAAAAAACAAAAGGAACACTTCTGGAAGAAACTGTGGCCTAAACGAAAGCTAACTGTCCAGCTATCATACACCCAAAACCTGAAATTCATGCCAGAAGGAATAATGATCAAGAAATACAATGAAAAATTACAGCGAGTAAATTTTTCCACCCCAGATCTACACAAAAAGTCAGCCAGAAGCCCATAGGGAACTGGAAATAGGGTCACCAGGAAAGCCAGCCCTAGTCCACATAAAGAAGCCAGGAGTATCCCTGTAGGACAAGAGATGGGCAAAAGACGCATACAACTTACAATGTTGTGTTTAGAAGAAGCAAGAGACAACCACCAGTCTCCAGGAAAACCACTTTCAGAGGGGAAGGAGTCAGAAAGTGAACAATAGAGATAAATAAAGGTGGGGAACTGAAATTACTAAAGATTCCAGGAAGAAGAAAACTCAAAGACCTTTAACATAAGCAGATAAACCAACAGAGAAAACATTAACAGAAGGAAATATGGCCTCCATATTTAGTAAACTAATTCAGGCATCTATGAATACCATAAAACAAAGGAAAAACAATCTAACACTCAATGAGATAGAGCACCCTGAGGAATTTGAGGAGAACATGGAGCTACAACATGCTGTTCCTGAGTGGTTTAAATGAGAAATGAGAATTATGAGAGCAGAATTTATGGCCTATACAGCGAAAATAATGGGCAGCTAAAAGAGAGAGAGAGAGAGAGAGAGAGAGAGAGAGAGAGAGAGAGAGAGAGAGAGGAGAAAACAATATATCAGGCATGCAAGTCTATAAAAGTAAAGGGCAATCTAGAAGAGAAACAAAAAACAAACAACAAACCAGTAACATTAAAAGAAAATAAGCTCACTGTGCAAGCAAAACATAATGATCTTGAAGACAGGATATATAGAGACAACCTAAGAATGATAAATCTCCCAGAAGCACACTCACAACAAAAGACTTGAACACCACAATGAATAAAAAAGAAAAGAATTGCCTGGAACATCTAAATGCAAAAAAACAAAAACAAAACCTAATGGAAAGCATTCATATATCACCTCAAAAAAAAAAACAACAACAACAACAAACAAACAAAAACAAGGCTAAAAATTCCAAAATTCATCCTGGTTACATTTAACAATTCAATTCAGAAATAAGTTTCTGAAGTGATATGGAGAAAGGCCTTTAAATACAAAGGAAAAGGAAATTCAAATAACCCAAAACTATTCTGCACCCACTAGAAAACGCAGGAGGAAATAGAACGATGTTCAATGTAGCTCAGGATGCATCCCTGGGCAACCTACCCTAAAAGTCTGAACTTAACCATAAATGAAAAAAATATGGAACTTCAATAATAAAGAGACATTTGAAAGACTCTTAGGAAACAAAAACGCACACCTGAAAAGATTATTTGCTTCTTGAACACCCAAGACACCAGAAATGCAGAAGAGGTTAACAAATGCAATAGCCAAGAACAGCAACAAAATGACAGCAGAGAGAACAAGTAATAGATTACATTCTAAATGTACAAAAGGAGGGGCAGCTAGATAGCAGTGGATAGAGCACCGGCCCTGGATTCAGGAGTACTTGAGTTCAAATCCGGCCTCAGACAGTTAATACTTACTAGCTGTGTGACCCTAGGCAAGTCGCTCAACCCCAATTGCCTCACTAAAATAAATAAATAGATAGATAGATAAATAAATAGATAAATAAATGAATGAATGAATGAATGTACAAAAGGAGACAGGAGTGAGATGGAAGTCAGGTGGAGGTAACAATGAAGAGGTAGGCCTGGGGTACTATTGACAAAACATGGCAACACCCTGCCTATAATTTTTTTTGTGGGACTACATTACAAAATAGAAAGGCATATGAAAGGGTGTAGTGCAGTAGGGGGATAGGGAAGAGTATATAGCATACCTGGGTCAAACTGAAAGATAGCAATGAGAGGAAGGTGATTCCTATGGTCTCTCAGAAAATGAAGAGCCTGAAAGAGAGTAGGTGAGGAAGTGGAAGGAAGGACTGAAAGGTGGGGAAAGGGATAGCCTTGTTTGGTGGTGGGAGGAGGTTTCATCAATAAATGCTCCCATGAGTAAAAAGAGATGTTCTGTGAAGGGAGATGGGAACCTTTTGCAAAGTATGGTCTGGAGGATTTGGTGCTTGAAAAAACCACTGACTCTATCTTAAAATTAGGGGAGATGGAACACTTGGACGAAACTGGCACCTGGGGAGAACAGGAGGTCATGGACACCCAAGGAGGAGATTTTCAAGGCAAATGGAAGAAAGGTAACCAGGGGGAGGGTATAGATCAGTAGTAGACTGAATAATCAGCGATGGTGGGGGTGGGGGAAGTCCCTTACCATGAGGCAGTGTCCTCTCTATCACATGCAGGAATTGGCATTGTTCTAAGAGTGAGGCACAATGGCAAATGGGAATTGTAGGGCAAGCTCTACAAGGCAATGGTAGAGGCTTCCTACAGGAGATAGCCCAGAATGTCTAAGTTTTTATTCCATAAAAGAATACAGAAAATAAAGACTAGATAATTATAGGTCTAGTTAAGTAAACAGGCTGTTCTAGGTTTTGATTTTTTACCGCATTATTTGGGCGTGAACGGACAGGTTTATCTGGAGCTTGTCTCTAGTAAGTAAATAGAAAGAGTGGATGGATAATGAAGAAAGTAAGAGAAATCCTCTTTTGAAAGGGGCACCAAAAATGAAATTTAAAAAACCCAATAAACAGGACTAGTTGAAGGGCAGAAAAAGAAGGAGGAATTTACTCAACTGAACTGAAAGGAAACAAAGGGGGAAAGAATTAAATAATCAGATAAAAGCAAGAGGAAAAAGAGGAACTGATAAGCAAAACCCCAAAGGAAAAGGGGTAACAAATGGAAAGAGGGGGGAGAAGATCATGGGTAAGAGGAAGAAAGTCAGGAAGAATAGTCACCTTAAAAAAGATTAAACTAAAACATGTTTACATATTGTGTCTACAACATTAGGGGAGACAAAAAATCATAACCTGAAAAAACTCACAGTTTTAAAACAAAGGGTTATATACACAGTTTGGTATCAAAATATATAAAATAAATTAAAAAAAAAACAATTGGAGATGTGGGGATGAGACTGACAGAAAGGATATCTCCCTTAGCCAAAACAAATACATTTATCCTTTCCACATTGCGACTTTTCCCGTCATGGTTTCAATATATCACGGGTCAGCATAAGAAATTAATGGGAATTTGGGGGGAGTTTTGTGGAAGCCACAGATGAAGGTCAGTAGGCAACACAGAAAAACTTTAGAAACTCAGAAATATATAAAATATATGTATAGTATTGTATAATATCAACATACTTTATCTTTTAATACCATGATAATTCAGACTTCTCTGGTATAAAGAGAGGACCAAAAAATTTTACATTGATTTTCCAGATCAAGGGAGTGTCACACCCTTAAACCTCCACCCCCACAACATGAAAGGGATAATTATATCCTTTTCATGAAGAGAGGGAAATAAAAGGGAGAGAGGAGAGCAATGGAATCTCAGAAAGTACTCAATAACTGGAGAATGGTTCAATGAACTGTGGTATATCAATGTGATGGAATATTATTGTGCCAAAAAACGACAAAAGAAATGCTTTCAGAGAATCTTGGAAAGTAGGAACTGATGTGAAGTGAAAAGAGCAAAATCAGTAGATTATTATATATGAGGTCAACAACATTATAAAGAAAAATCCTTAAGAACTCTGATCAAAGTAATGGGCAATCACATTTGCAGAAGATCTATGAAGAAGCATACTACCCACACCTCTTAAGAAATGATAAACTCAAGGTGCAAAAAGATATTTTATTTTTGGACAGAGCCTTTCTATGGATTCATTTTGCTTGCGGTTTATTTGTTACATAAGTTTTTTGTGTTTTCCTTTCCCTCTGTTTTTTCCCTTTGGGGTGGAGTAGGAGTAGAGAGTTGGCAATAGCAAAATCTCCCCTCACCCATGAGAGTTTCCAGGTATGATGGCACATGCTTGTAATTCCTGATCTACCAGGGAAATCAAAGATGTTCGATCACTTGAGCTGGGGAGTTCTGAGTTGTAGTAGGGATAAAACTGATTAGGTGTTCACACCAAATCTGGTACCAATATGATGGGCCCTCAGGAGTGGGGGGTGGGAGGAGAGGCAGAAATGGGATATCAGGCTGCCTAAGGAGAGGCAAACTTGCTCAAAGTTGGAAACAAGAGCAAGTCAAAGTTTCAAAGCCATGGCCACATCACTTCCAACCTGGGCAAGATTCAGAGACCCCGGTTGCCCACCCCTCTCCAACTACCATTCCCCCCAAAAGCCATTGAAACATTTTAAAAAATGCACAGATGAAAACAGAAAGAAGTTCAGAAGGGGAAAAAAAACCCCACAGACAAGCACGGCAGTTTTTAAAGTAAATGTAGAATTTATCAACTTTTTAAAAAGCAATATAATTGGAGAGTGAGAGTTTCATATACAGTCCTCTTTGTGTTCTGCTGTGTACATGGAAGTGCTCTATTTTGGTGCCTAAATTCAAAAATTAAAAAAATAAAACAAAAAGAAATTAGAAACAAAGTAGTTGAGAGTTTTGCTTTCACACAGTAATCTAATAACATTGCCCTAATCCACTCCAGGCAGCAAATTTGATACTTTTTCTGTTGTCTTGCCTCCAACATAGTTTTCTTAGCATGCGTGTGCACGTGTGTGTGTGTGTGTGTGTGTGTGTGTGTGTGTGTGTGTGTGAGAGAGAGAGAGAGAGACAGAGAGACAGAGAGAAGAGACAGAATGCGAGCGCCCCACATCATTTTGGATATTAGCCTTCCTGAAATTCTTATAGAAATTATGATATTCATTAGCATCATCTGCATGGGTCTTTTCTACTGGAATTTTTCTGCCAATGCTGGGCTTAAACCATGATGAAGCTTCATGGCTAGCATACAGGAAAAAAAATATGCCACATTAGGAAAATACTAAAATAACCTGGCAAAAGTAAGGACACGTCCTGACAACTATACACATAGTCTCTCATCTATAAGCTAATTTCAGTTCTCTAAAGTCAACTATGGTAATTTGCTGTGTTAGCTTTCACTATACCAGGGGTAGTGAACCTAGGGTCCATGAAAAGGATGTGCGGCTAGATTTCAGGGACTCCATGAAACTGGATGGGAAAAAAATTACATCTTTATATTCTCTAACTTCTAACTGAAATTTAGTATTTCTTTTGATGATGAATGTAGGACAACCACATTAGCATCAGGCTTCACCAGACTGCCAGCACTACATTATCCTAGAAGAAAAAAAATAAATCTCTAGCAAGAGCTAGGGCTGTATTTAGAGGGTTGATAATGCATCTGTGGAAGGACTCAAGAGTCAAAACCAGTACACCAAAGTATATCTGTGTGTGTGTGTGTGTGTGTGTGTGTGCGCGCGTGCGCGCGCCGCTCATGCACATGCGCATACATAAGTAAAACTCCAGTAATGTTCATTACCCTTCTATAAACCTGAGGCATAGACTTTTTAAAAACACTGCCTGCATATATTAAACTTTAAGAGTTTCACATGTGCTGCTTACACAAAATAGTATACAATACAGCAAGAGTTCCAGAATATTAAAAAAAGAGAAGAAAATAATACAAGAGAATCTGGCTTCCACCTATATTTACAACTTTATTTTGCACTACCATTCTAAAGAACCTTCTTTCCCTAGTTTCTAGACAAAGAAAACTAACTACTTTTTGTTTTCCAAACAGGATGCATTTGCAACCCTATTAATCTCATCTTGCCTACCTTTTACTTGACTTTTAAGCCCTTAAAGTGGGGCACTGTTTCCAGGCTGCACTGTACCAAGCTTTAGGGGGTCCCAGGTGGTATGATTTAAGGAGGGGCAGGTTCTACCCTTGCCTGGCCTGTTCCTTGGTCCATAGATAACCCCAGGCCAACTTGCTATTTTTTTTTGGTGTTGTCGTTGTTTGTTTTTTGTGGGGCAATGGGGGTTAAGTGACTTGCCCAGGGTCACACAGCTAGTAAGTGTCAAGTGTCTGAGGCTGGATTTGAACTCAGGTACTCCTGAATCCAGGGCCGGTGCTTTATCCACTGTGCCACCTAGCTGCCCCTCCAACTTGCTAATTAACCAAACAGCAAAACTTCATGGGCTGTGGTTGTTAGCTCTGATGAGCCCGTGACCCTCCCCCACCTGGGCCACCACCACTCAAGCCTACTTCCTGGTTCCCAGCAGGGGTGAAGATTCCAAGTTCCACTTCAGGGCCAGCAGAGACCCCTGTAATCTGCACCTGGCCAACCACTCAGCTCTCTCACCAGATCGAGAGCTTAGTTCCAGATGACACTGGCAGGGAAGGATGATTCAGAGGCTCTAGGGGTCTCTTTCCCTGGTTCGGCCTGCCTGGGACTGGATCTCTGTCAGCATGACTGTGGGATTGGGCTTCACTCCTGCCCTGGCACAGCAGCCTCCTCCTGCCGACCTTCTAAGCCGTCTTTGGCTGGAAAATGATCTCAGCCTGTCCTTTTGTGAGGTTTGCTGCTCCAGGAATTGTCCAATGGCATTATTTGGAGGTTTTTTGGGAGCACTTCTGTAGTGAGTTCTGAGAGCTTACTGCCTTTCCTCCACCCTCTTGGCTCTGCCCCAGAAATTCCACAACCCTATTAATCTATGTTCAAACTCCTTTCTTTGCTTTTAATGTCTACTCATCTACCCATCCAAATTCTCCTTGACCTTTAAGGACCAGATTAAGTCTCATTTCTTCCATTAAGCCTTGCCTGAACACTTCAGCCTTCAGTAATTTCTCCCCAGTGTGAATATGTCACCTACACCACTTATTTGATACTTAATTATATAGTACCTTAAGACAGTCACACATTTTCACAGCTACTTCACTATACAGAAAATTCTACCCAGGCCATGTGGTACAGCATGCCAAGTACTCTACTTTAAAATTTCTCTGAAACCCAATCCAACTTAATTTCTCACTTATAAAAGTCGACCACACCCTAAACTCTAAAACAAATTCCTAGTCCTAGGCAGCAGAAATATAAGCATCGTTCTCTGAATTTACTAGTTTAATAAAGAAGCTATCTTGATGTTTGCTCTGACCTTGGTGCCTTAACCCTCCAGTATCTGGTTAGGTTCCTTACTGCTAGACCCCAAATCACTAAGTCCATGAGGCACCAACACCTGCTATATGAACTGCACAACTGTTTAATCTCTATCACTACCAACAATTTAGGCTTTCAAGGATCACTGGCCCCACCCTTGCTTAGTTTTGAAACCCTAGATGCTAGCCTCTGTTTAAACTACAGCTAACAGCACTTGCTATAACCTGTTCTTTTCTCCATGGATTAATCTCTTCTGTTCGGTACCCATTTTTGGGAAGCATTACTGCATTCTCATCCCTTCAATGCCTGACCTATCTGTCCTTCCACAGTTCCAGTCTCAATCTTCATCTGAACATACAGGTTTGACTTGATTCCTGATTCCTGGCCTTCTCCTAGAATATAGAAGATAAACAATAAATATCTGCCGAAAAAATGAAAAACACCAGCACAGTTTTTTTCTGGCTTTTCCACATTTCATGAATGGTGATAATCTTTAGAATTCTATTTCAAGTACTTAGATGCAAAATGTTCTTATATATTTAGTTAAAAGGTAGATATGAGGTAATATGTTTCATGTGACTTATAAAGTTTGATATAATTGGATTCCATGTTCAAGGATCATGAACTGATCAAAAGTGATAAAGAGAAAAAAAAGGAAAATTAAGAAGGCATATAAGAGTGATCTACAGTATTTGAAAGGCTGCTATGTGGAATAGGAAATAGATTTTTCTGCTTGGCCCTAAAAGGCAGAAATTGGAGCAATGGGTGGGAGCTGCAAAGACACAAATTTAAGCTTGATATGTGTTGCTATGTTTACAAACTTCTGCATACTTAAGGGATGTTCAAAAGTGCAACAGGCTGCCTGCTTGGTTCTCCCTCACCAGAAGACATCAAATTGAATGACCACTGAACTATGTTGCAGGGGAAATTAATTTTCTTTCCAAAATTTAGTCTTTTTTTAATTATATTTTAAAATAATATTTTTCCAATTACATGTAAAAACAATTTTCAACATTCATTAAAAAAAAATGAGTTCCAAAGTCTCTCCCTCCCTCCATCCTCCCTGAGACAGTTAAACAATTTTGATATGTTATGCATGTGCCATCATGCAAAACATTATTTCCTTATTAGTTATGTTGTGAAAGAAAACAGAACACCCCCCCCCGACTCCCCCCCCAAAAGTGAAAAATAGTATGCTCTGATCTGCATTCAGACCCATTTTTTCCCAGGTGGATAGCATTTTCCATCATGAGTCCTTTGGAACTGTCTTGGATCATTGTATTGCTGAGAATAGCGAAGTCATTCACAATTGATAATTGTACAATATTGCTGTTACTCTGCACAATGTTCTCGGCGCGGGGGTGGGGGGTGGGGCCGGAGCTAGGTAGCTCAGTGGATAAATTGCCAGCCCTGGATTCAGGAGGACCTGAGTTCAAATCCAGCCTCAGACACTTGACACTTACTAACTGTGTGACTCTGGGCAAGTCACTTAACCCTCACTGTCCCGCCAAAAAAAACCCCAAAACATCTCTAAGCTTCTGTACAATGTTCTCCTGGTTCTGCTCACTTCACTTTGCATCAGTTCATGAAAGTCTTTCCAGGTTTTTCTGAAAGCATCTACCTCATCATTTCTTTTTTTAAAAAATTTGTTGTTGTTGTTGTTCTGTGATAGTGATTTAGAACAATTTTTCTTGACTACAGATAGCTTTGATTTCTTCATCTGAAAACTATTCATATCCTTTGACCACTTATCAATTAATTGAGAAATGACTTGTAGGGGACAGCTAGATGGTGCAGTGGATAAAGCACCAGCCCTGGATTCAGGAGAACCTGAGTTTAAATCCGGCTTCAGACACTTGACACTTACTAGCTGTGTGACCCTGGGCAAGTCATTTAACCTTCATTGCCCCCCCCCCCAAAAGAGAAATGATTTGTATTCTTATAAATTTGAATCGGTTCCCTATTTAAGAAATGAGGCCTTTATCAAAGAAACTTGGTATATAAATCCTCCCCAACCCCCTGCCTCCTCACTTTCTGCTTTTCTTGGCTTTAATCTTGGCTGCATTGGTTTTCATTGTGCAAAAAAAAATCTAATCAATATCATCCATTCTATGTCCTGGAATGCGCTTTGTCTTTTGTTTGGTCATAAATTCTCCCCTTACCCACAGATCTGACTGGCAAACACTATCCCATGGTCCCTAGTTTGCTCATGGTGTCACTCTTTAGGTCTAAATCATGTAATTCTCTCTCCTATCCACTTCCATTTTATTGGCGAGTTTATCCCATTCATATTCACAATTACTAACAGTGTATTCCCCTCTATCCTACTCTTTTCCTGTTTATTCTCTCTTCTTTCATACTGTCTCTCTTTAAAAGTGTTTTGCTTCTAACCACTGCCTCCACCAATCAGTCCCTACCCCACCCCCATTATTCCTTTTCCCTTCTACTTCCCTCTAGGGTGAGATAGATTTTATACCCTACAGAGTGTGTATATTTTTCTCTCTTTGAGCCAATTCTGATGAGAGTAAGGTTCCAGCATTGTCCACTGTTTCTTCCATCTTCCCCTCCACTACAAAAGTTCTTTTATGTGAGATAATTTACTGCATTTACCACTCCCTTTCCCCTTCTCTCAGTGCATCTCTCTCATCCCTTAATTTTGTTTTTTTGGAAATCATCCCATCATAGTTAACTCACACCCATGCCCTCTGTCTATGTACACTCCTAACTCCTCTAATAATGGGAAAGTTCTTAGGAGAGACAAATATCTTCCTATATCAGAATGTAAACAGTTTAACCTTGTTGAATCCCTTCTAATTTCTCTTTCATGTTTACCTTTTTATGCTTCTCTTATGTCTGAATGTCAAATTTTCTATTCATCTCTCATCTTTTCATCAGGAATGTTTGAAAGTCCTCTATTTCATTAAATATCCATTTTCCCCCTGAAGGACTGTACTAAATTTTGCTGGGTAGGTGATTCTTAGTTGTAATCCTAGCTCCTTTGCCCTCCAGAATATCATATTCCAAGCCCTCCAATCCTTTGTGGTAGATCTTGTGTTATCCTGATTGTGGCTCCACAATATTTGAATTGTTTCTTTCTGGCTGCTTGCAATATTTTCTCCTTAACCTGGGAGCTCTGGAATTTGGCTATAATATTTTTAGGAGTTTTCATTTTAGGATCTCTTTTAGGAGGTGATCAGTGGATTCTTTCAATTTCTATTTTGTCTTCTGGTTCTAGGTTATCAGTGCAGTTTTCCTTGATAATTTCTTGAAATATGACATCTAGGTTCTTTTTTTGATCATGGCTTTCAGGCAGTCCACTAATTTTTAAATTATCTCTCCCTCCTCTATTTTCCAGATCAGTTATTTTTCCATTGAGATAGTTCCTCCTATTTTTTTCATTCTTTTGATTTTTAAAAATTATTTCTTGATGTCTCACAGAGTTATTAGTTTCCACTTGCCCAATTCTAATTTTTAAGGAATTATTTTCTTTAGTGAGTTTTTGAACCTCCTTTTTCATTTGGCCAAGTCTGCTTTTTAAGGAGTTCTTTTCAGTGTATTTTTGCTCCCCTTTATCATTAGGCCTATTGTCTTTTTAAGGTGGTATTTTCTTCAGTATTTTTTGTGCTTCCTTTACCAAACTGTTGCCTCTTTTTTCAATGATTTTCTTGCATCATTCTCATTTCTCTTCCTAATTTTTATTCTACCTCTCCTATTTGATTTTAAAAATCCTTTTTGAGCTCTCCTAGGAACTCTTTTTTGGGGGGAGAGGGTCTGAGACCAATTCCCATTGTTCTTTGAGGCTTTACATATAGCTCTTTTTTGTTTTGTTTTGTTTTTTTGTTTTGCAGGGCAATGAGGGTTAAGTGACTTGCCCAGGGTCACACAGCTAGTAAGTGTCAAGTGTCTGAGGCCGGATTTGAACTCAGGTACTCCTGAATCCAGAGCTGGTGCTTTACCACTGCGCCATCTAGCTGCCCCTACATATAGCTCTTTTGACGTTGTTGTCTTCTGAGTTTGTGCTTTGATCTTCCCTGTCATCATAATAACTGTCTATAATCAGGTACCTTTTTTGTTCTTTGCTCATTTTCCCAGCCTATTTCTTAACTTTTAAACTTGATGTTAAAATTGGGCTCTTCTCTAGAGGTGGAGGGGGAACAGTCCCTAGCTTCAGGTTTTTCATGTTGTTTTTTTCAGTTAGTTGGGGAATGGAGGGCAAAAGGATCTATAAGTTTTCAGTTCTTCCAAAGTAGTACAATCTAAGGAGAGGTGTGGTTACTGCTCTCCTGGCCTGTGCTCTAGCCTGTGACTGACCACAAGCACTCTTCTACCCTGACATTATGCCCAGGGTCCCTGCTCCTCCTCACTGTGGGACCATGTAAGGGCAATGCAACAGAGTCTTACTCCCAGTGCCAGCAAAGGGTCCCTGTCATTTCCTTTTGGTGAGTCGTCTGACCTTCTTGCCAACCATCTGTGGGCTGAAAGCTCCAGAGGCCACTGCTGCCATGGTCTGCACGGGATTCTGCTCTAACTTTCACCCCAGTGAGACAGACCTTTTCTACCAACCTTCTAAATTGTCTTGGGCTAGAATTGTTTCATCCTGGTTTTGATACTTCAGAATTAATTTTGAGGCATTTTACCATTTTTGGAGGGGAGTTTGGGAGAGCTCAGGCAAGGTCTCGCCTTCTTAGTTCTGCCCCAAATTAGTCGAGGGACTCATTTGTAGTAATGAGTTAGACTAGATAGCCTTGGGGGTCTCTTTCTTTTTCTTTTCTTTTTTTCGAGGTCTCTTTCAACCATATTATGCTGCAGCACACTCTATGGGCCCAGCAACTTTCTTATAGAAAGTTAGATTCCCTCTGTCCTCTCCAATCCATTCTCTACACATCTGCCAGAGCCCAGTTAAGTATGACCATATCATTCCCCTGCTCAAGAAGCTTTACTGTTACCTTAATATCTCTAGGATAAAATATAAACAACTAAAACTGGAATTGAAAAGGTTCTACAACGTGGCCTCAACTTATCTTTCCAGCCCGATCACTGCCACTCACACACTAGGGTTCAGATAAACAGGCCCACTTGCTATTCCCTACAACATTCCATGTATCCACCTTCTCTGATATTGTCAGAGATAAATTTAAAAGCACACTAAATTTCCTGACTTGAGATGCCTTGAATACAGTCCCTTTCTCTCCTCACTACAACCTCTGGAAAAATCTCTCAGCTTCCTTTAAGTTTAGCTCAGGCCCCAAATCTTGAACCTCTACAGTGGTTTGTGTTCTCCCTCCCTGGTTACTTTGTATTTATTTGGCATATATTTTGTATTTAGAGAACTGCCAATGTGTAAGTGCCATCCAATGGAGTACAAGCTCCTTGGGGGCAAGAACTCTTGTTTCTGTCCTATCTCCAGAGCTTGGAACAGCACTTTGCATGTTGCAGCTGCTTAATAAATGTTTGTGGAATTAAAAAGAATACAGCTAATACAAATGGAAAATTTCAGCCAACAAGGTGATCAGACTGCTAAGAAAAGTGAATACAATATCTTAGGCTCCATTAATATAAGGAGAGTGTCAAGCTTGTGTCAAATAACTGTGCTACTATTTCCTGAGCTGACAAGATGACAACCAGTAATCGTGGTCATCATATTTTAAAAGGGACACTGACAAATGACAGTGCAGTCAGACACCAAAAGCCAGGATAGTGATGGGCTGGAAACCAGTATCATCTGGTGCACTATTTTAAAAACTAGGTAATTTCCTGGAGAAGAGAAAATTAAGGGAATACAACCCAATAGCTACCTTCAAATTGCTAAAGAGCTTTTACAAAGAAAAAGGGAAAAAAATTTCCCATGCTGCCCCAGGACCAATGGATGAAAATTACGTGAGGAAAGGGGAACTCACAAAGCTAACATTTAACATTAAGTAATGCTGTGTCAGGAGGCAGTAAGACGCCTGTCATTTCAAGCACTCAGACATTTGATCTGTCCAGGATAATACAGAAGAGAGATTCTTAAACTAGGGTCCATGAATTTTTTTAAAAAATATTTTGGTAGCTATATTTTAATATAACTGGTTTCCTTTGTTATTTTGTTTCCTTTGTATTTTGTTTTATGCGCTTAAAAATGACTTTGAGAACTAGTCCATAAGCTTCGCCAAAATACCAAAGGAATTAACCTATTTTGTGTCCTGAAACCCTCTGGCAATCTACCATAGAAGGAATTTCAATGTGAGGGACTGGCCCAGATGACATCTAAAGTTTCTTTAAAGTCTAAAAGCTATGAAAAATGGCAGAAGACTAAAGAGTAAGAAAACCATCTCAGATACACATCTTATAAGACATCTCAATTCCCCAGAGCAGACTACTGGTCAGAACAAATTCATTCAGTACACCCCAAATGATTACAAACAATAAAACTAAAGGATAAGGATAAATTGATTCCCACCAGGTAAACAACAGTAAGCTCAAAGAATCAGTTCAGTTGGGGGCAGCTAGGTGGCACAGTGAATAAAGCACTGGCCCTGGATTCAGGAGGACCTGAGTTCAAACCTAGCCTCAGATGACGTCCCTTAACCCTCATTACCCCGCAAAAAAAAAAAAAAAAAGAATCAGTTCAGTTTATTAGCATCTATGGCTGCTTCCCTACATACTCTCTATTTCTGTGTCTCTGTAAAATATCCACACTCTGAAGGCAGGGCAGGTATGTTGGAAGAAAACTGCCATACTATGCTGTGGCTGACAGTGAAAGAACACCAGGACACAGAAGGAACAGAGCAAAGAGGATACAAGTTCTTCCCCCTGGTTCTGCCACTTTTACTTGGGTGATATTTACTTCTCTATGCCTCAGTTTTCTTTTTCTTCAGGGCAATGGGGGTTAAGTGACTTGCCCAGGGTCACACAGCTAGTAAGTGTCAAGTGTGTCTGAGGCCAGATTTGAACTCAGGTACTCCTGAATCCAGGACCAGTGCTTTATCTACTGTGCCACCTAGCTGCCCCAGTTTTCTTATCTCAAAATGAGGGTCATGTACAAGAAGATTTCTAAAGGCTTTCCAGCCTCTAAATCAATGAACCAATGTGCATATTCAACAAATTCTAAATTCTATTTAAATAAATATTTAAGTATCTACTATATATTATAAGGTGAGAAGTAGCATGGCTTAGTGAACAGAAAGCTTTCTCTGACAGATACAGACTTTGGGCGGGGGGGGGCCGGCGGACCAATAAACTTTTCAGTGCCCAAGCCAATTCTGTAAGACTAAACTCTAGAACTAAGATCTACATGAGGAGAAAGAATTTCCTCCTTGGGTGTGCCCTACACCAGTTGTGTCAAATTCAAATAGGTCTCTGCCTGCCACATGTTTACTCAGAAAACTACAAATTAACATTACCTATGTCATACTGTATTTTAGTTTATTGGAGGAAACAGAGGCAGGCAACAAGGAGCTCTTTGGGCTGACCAAAGGGAGTAGTATCACCTCCCAAAACACACAATTGATCATGTCACTGGAGAGACTGGACCACAAACAAACAATGCGTCAAGCTGAGAGATGAGAGTAGGCCAACTAGACGTGATGAGGAAGGGAAAAATGACTTCTCTGGGTTAAGAGAAGAGCAGTTTATAGTACATGGGCTCCACCCACAGGGCTCAACAGAGAGCTACTCATACCTCAAAGGAACTACCTGAGGATGCCAAGAAGGCATACAACCAAGAGCTGTAAGGAATCCATTCTTCACACCTGGAGCTCACTTTCCCCTGGGTTCTGAACTTTTGAGGAAAATGTTTTGTCCCAACTGTTCTTACTCTATAACCTAAGAAAATATCTCCAACTAAAGCTAATTAACTCTGGCTAGCTGATTGATTTCAATGGGGAACACACTGGAGAAGAGTAACAGTATTAGAGAATCTATTCCCATCCTTCACAATTATACTAGATTGCTGAGGGGAGAAGTTGTCAGCCATCCTCTGGGGACCTGACCTGCTAGTCCAAGTGGGAGTTCTGAAGTAGTCTCAGAGAGAGTGCTACATGTAACAGTCAGCTGTCTTCCACCTTATACTCAACCACTTTCTTCCTTCCATCTCCCTAACCTCATCATCTTTAGCCTCACCTGTCTTCCAATTCATAGCTTGAGCACACACGCATGCGCAAGCCAAACTCCTCAACCTGTCATTTAAGACTTTCTATAATGTGGTCCCATACCCTCTCATCAAGTTTATCTCCTCGTTCTCTTCACAGTGCCCCAAACACACCATACATCGACTTCTTCTTATGTAGTTTCCCTACTTCTAGCATATGTCTTCTCTTTCCTCTTCTCAAAATCTAACCTGTCATTCAAGATCTGGTCATTCTCTACCTCTTCCATGAAACACTCCCCAAATAATGTGGATATACCCTTTATATGAACTACATCATTCACTTTGATCCTTAATCACATGTTGTTTGAAATTATTATTTAGCTGTTTCATGCATGTATGCCATACCTCCTAAATCACATTACAAATTCCAGGTAGGCAAACACTTAGTTTTACATTTTATTTAATAAAGCACTACACGAATACTGTGTTCAGTAAATACTTAGTGAATGAATAATGAATAATGAATGTTAGTACCAACAAAAATACACTGGAGGAAACAATGGGAGAGTCAGGAATTCCAAAAGAGGAGTCAACTGCAACAGTCCAAGGACAAAGACCTAAACAAAGGTAGCAATGATAGGAAAAAGGGAAGAGGCAAATAGCAGAAGAGCAAAGAGCAGAAGCTGGCAACTACTTCGTCACAGTGTAAAGGACAAAGATTACTTTAAGACTGCACTAATTTTCCTGGTTTGAGATGACACAGATGATAGAACTGCCCATGGAAAGGAGAGAAAAAGAACACACAGGAGAGAATCCTGGGAGAAATAGAGGCAGTTTGGTCTTCAGCACATTTGAATTGAGATAGGCTATCAAATCCCTAAAGGTTTAATAAGCAGAGCATTACATGGGACAGTGATAATTCAAGTTAGTTTATATTCCATGGATTGTATATTTATGAATCATAGCTGGAATTAAATTAGACTGGTTTACCAGTATACATTTCATTCTGGTCTGCCTCCCTTACTGCCTAACATATATACAGAATCCTATCTTACTAAGGGGCTCACTACTAAAAGTCAGCTATTTCTTTCTTTCTTTTTTTGCGGGGCACTGGGGGTTAAGTGACTTGCCCAGGGTCACACAGCTAGTAAGTGTCAAGTGTCTGAAGCCGGATTTGAACTCAGGTACTCCTGATTCCAGGGCCAGTGCTTTATTCATTGTGCCACCTAGCTGCCCCCAAGTCAGATATTTCTTAATTTGGCAGTAATCATTTTCAATTCTACCCTTGAGGACTTAATTCATATGTGGATGAAAAGTAGTGTGCTTAAGAAAAATATGGAAAGACCAGAGTTTAAAAAAAAAAGCCAAAATAAAAACTGAATGTTAATATGGTTCTCATCACTTTTCTACACAATAAAGATATATTAACTGCAGTTAATACTTCCATATTGGAAAGCTTTATCCCTTCTATCTTCAAAAGAAAACACATGAAAAGACAAGACAATATTTTGAATTATAACTTTCCCAAATACATAACATCAATGAATACTCAGTTTTGCTAAACTGGTCATCTCTTATACATGGAGAATATTAAGAATTGCAAAAATAATTTTCTATAGCTACTTGCCCTAAAGTTCCATTAAATGAGGTAAAAAGATTCTTTAAAGCTAAATTTAAACATATGTGAAATTTTCTCTCAATCCTGAAAATTGGTAGCAAATATAGCACCTCATATTGTATTTTTGTATAAGTATTACATACATTATCTCATGAAATTTCAATCTCTCTCCATATCCTTTTTGAGCTCACCTGCCAACCCTAAGGTTACTTCCAGCTCTAGAATTTTAAAATTTCTTCTATAAATAAAAAAAATTAGAAAAAAATTTATATTGCAAAGGAACATTCACATACAGAACAGAAAGAGGTAGTGTGTAGTATAGCAGGAATCAGGGAACCAGGGGGGTGGGAGGCGGGGGTATCAAGTGACCTAGGTTCTAGTCTCCACTCTGCCACTGATTCACCATGTGACCTCTGGCTTCAATCTTCTTACCCTAAAATGAGGGAGTTGGATTAGAGAGTCTCTTTGAATGACCATTTTTCTGACTATATTAAGTAAAAAATTGATGAGGTTAAAGAATTAGAATAGTTCCACAGGGCAAAACTAGAAGCAAAGGTGTAATGAGGTGAAAATAGGATGGACATAAGGAAAAACTTCCATGTTAGACATATACAAAAGTAGAAGGGACTAATTGAGATAGTTAAGTTCTGTGTCATTGGAGGTCTTCAAACTGAGTCTAGATGACCATTCGTTGGGTATGATGTCAAAGATTATTTTGGTGGTATACATTAGACTTAAATGGTTTCATAAGGTCCCTTCCAACTCTGAAATCTGTGATTCTGCCATGCTATTGAATCCTCTAACAACCAGATCACGACATTCCAACATTTTTTTCCTTTTCTTTTTTTTGGAAACTGGGTCTCCCCATCCTGCCCAAGCTGGAAGTGCAGCAGCCACTCAGAGGTTGATCCCAACACTGATGATCCCAGAATCTTGTAACCAGGGTTTTTGTTTTTCCAATCTGGGCTAGTTCATCCCTCAATAAGCAGCCTGGTAGCCTACACACCCAGGGGTTCACTATCAGTGCTGGCCTTAATGCAAATACCTGACACCAATCAACTTTAGCCTTACTGTAGCTCAGAATCCCTAAATTCAAGTGATCTACTAGTCTGAGTTTTCACAGCAACAAGGACATGTAACCGAACACCCAGCCCAACAACATTCTTCTTCTCCCACTTCAGTCATATACTGATGTGATCACATCATTGACATTAGCATGTCAAAAGATCTCCAAGCTCTTGAACTTCAAAATTCTTTCCAGCTATGACCCTTAATCCTTCCACTTCTCTCATTCTCTCCCTCACTAAAACTGCTCCTACAGTCTCATCATCCCATCTCCCTTAACCTTTTCCAATCAATTCCCCCAACTCTGGCCTCACCTATCAGTCTTGACCCTCATAAAGTTCACCACTTTAGTCTGAACCTGAGACTCTCTACAATTCTCTACCCCCTAACCCACACCACTATTCAGACATGCTCTTTCTCAAATCTGGGTAAACTCCAGTAGTGCAATTCCGCTATTCCTATTTTTCAGGCTAAATTACTAGAGAAAATCAGTTGGTTCACTCACTATAAACTTATGGCACGTAATCTTAGTGGTACTATTGCTTCTTGGCATTCCCTTTTTTTCCCCTTAGCATTCCTTCTAATCTAATCTTAATGAATGCCCCTCTGATAGCCCACAATAAGTTACACAATGTTTCTTCTCTCCAGCTCTCTACAATGCCCATTACTACACTTCAATGCTTAGAGCAGAGCAGATTCGATTTTTCTGTCCCCAAGAAGCTTACATTCTACTTCTTGTATACATAGATAAGTAAATACAAGGTAATATGAGGAAGAAAAACAATAACAATTCTCATCTTATTCTCGACATTACTCTATGCTCTAACCAAACAGAGCTTCTCACAGTACCCAACATATGTCACATATTCTGCAACTTAAAGATTCCATCCCTACACTAGCTACTGAATTCATATTTATCCTCAAAGCCCAACTGATATGCTACCTCACTGATAGTGGCCTGACTCCCTCTCACACGAAGCACTTGCAACTTTCTAACATACCAATAATCACAGATTATTCTAATATTTATGTGCTATATTCCTCTATTAGATAAATTTCATGATAATTGGGTGTATATCAGATTTAAATTGATCTTATTCAGCATCTAGCGCAGTGTTTCACACAAAGAAAGTAATAAATAAATATTTGTTTCCTGAATTGCTAAACTTTTGTTCTCAAAAACACAAAGGCATATAACATGCCACAATAGTCTGGTTTTCTGATGAATGTAACATGGCGGGGGGCAGTGTTTATGGGATACCATGATTCCAAAGAAAGGCATTCAATGTTTCAACAATGGAGTCTTGCTATTAAATCTGAATTACACTGTAATTCCAAGAGCAGACCATCAATATTTGACCTTAGAAGTACATGAATATATGACTTAACTAACAGGATAATAATCTGGGATATAGATAATTGACTCCAAAGAGGCAGATCACCAATAAGTACTTATTAAGCACCTGCTATATGCTAAGCACTGTGATACATGATGGGGATACAAATATAAAAGTATAACAATCTCTGCCCATCAGAAGCTTACATTCTTACTGAGGAGATACAACAGTTCACTTTTAAGTAAATAAATGCAGGATATTATGGAAAACAATATACAGCGATTCAAGTGAGAATGCACTAGCAACTGGGAGGAATTAGAAGAGAATTCTTGAAGGTAGTTGGGGTTCTAAGAGGCAGAAGTGAGGAGGGAAAGATATGGCATTCAACCTGTGTAAAGGCACAGAGGAAGAAGATGGAATGTCATCTATGGGAATAGCAATTAAATCAGTTTGGCTAGAGTGTGGAATGTGTGAGGGGAAATGATATATAATCAGCCTGGATGATAGGCTGGAGGCAAGAACATATAGGGTTTTAAATGCCTGAGTTAATTCAGATTTTATCATATAGGCAATGGAGAGCCACTAAAGCTTTCAAAGCTCACAAGGAGCATAGTCAGATGTAGGTTCTAATACATGAATCCTCTATACTTCCTTTCATGAGAGGATTTGATTTTTACTTAACTAAGAGAATCCATCCTGAGCTTCCTCATATCCCAACTCCACACCTAAAAATTCATCTTTTCTCTTGCTCATATCTGGCTTGATTGAAGGGATGATCCTTCTCCTTGTCAAAGACAACTTCTCTATTTATGCCCTATCATCTCTTCACAGTGCTTGTCCTTTCATCTTCAACTCTCCCCTTATCTAATGTTTTATTCCCTACTAACTATAAACATAGCAATATATATCTTAAAACAAAATTTTAAAACCCTTCATTTAAGGCTGCCATCCCCTAAAACTATCATCCTTTATTTCTTCTTCCTTTCAGAACCACAGTCTGAATGTGACTTTATTCATGGCCTTCATTTCCTTATCTCCTTGAAAGTGGAATTACAAACCTAACATATGTTTAAAACTGTTCT
Organism: Dromiciops gliroides; assembly: GCF_019393635.1. NCBI lineage: Eukaryota > Metazoa > Chordata > Mammalia > Microbiotheria > Microbiotheriidae > Dromiciops > Dromiciops gliroides. The sequence continues at coordinate 104,581,778 of NC_057865.1, read as the reverse complement.
TTCCAATGTTACCTGGGATCTCTTAAATGTTGAATCAAATGACCTTTTCTCAGCACTCTTCCCTTTGGACCTCTCTAGTTTATGTATTGTCTACTGCTCCCTCCTCCTGAATACTTTCTCCTCTTTTGCCTTCAGTGATGTTGCTCTTTCCTTCTGTCTTTCCTCTGCCTAAAACTGTCTAATTGCTTAATACTGGGACCTAATATTGTCATACATACACATATACACTCTGTATATATATACACACATGTTGACCCCTTATCTGTAACACACAAATGCACACACACACGCACACGTTTTTCTTTTGGTGAGCTCATCTGCTCCCACTGGCTCAATTATTACCTCTAGGCATATGATTCCAAAATCTCCATATATTCAATCCTGTTCTCTCTCCTAGACTTCTCAAATTCAACCTATCCAAAATAGAACTTATTATCTTAAATAAATCTCTTGTAAATTCCCTCCAAATCTCCTCCTCTTCCATATTTCTACCGAGGGCACCACCATACCTAGGTTAGCTAAGTCCCCAACTTCAAAGCTATCTTTGACACATCTTTCATCCTTTAATCTCCACATCGGTCTCATCTCTCCACTCATATGGCTACTACTCTTCAAGGTCCTTATCACCTACATTAATAAAACTGCCTTCTACTTGATCTCCTTGCTTCGAGTCCCTCTCTGATGCAATCTATCCTTTGGGAAAATGTTAAAGAAATCTTCCCAATGGAAAAGACTAGTCAACAAGCAAATGTTTTATTAAGTTCTTACTAAGTGTCAGGCATTGTGCTAATCCCTGGGAATTCAAAGAAAAGCAAAAAGATGGTCCCTGCCCTAACACAGCTCACAATCTAATGAGATTCCAAATATCTTCACTGTGTCTAAAGCTGCTTCCCGCATCCTTTCTAAAAACCCTATACATCCCCACTATAACTGATGGATGCCTCCACTTTCTTTCTTCTCACTTTCTTTTTTAACTTTCTACAATCTGGCTTCCAACTTTATCATTTAAACAAAACTGCTCTTTCCTGTGACCAATAATCTGTTAACTGCCCAATCTAAATGGCCTTTTTTTCAATCCTTATACTTCTTGAATTCTCTGCAGCCTTTCAGACAGTCCATCACTTTTCTCTCTAGGTTTCCAAGACAGCTCTCTATGCTGGTTCTCCTCCTCCCTGTCTGACCCCTCCTCAGTCTCCTTGGCTAGATTCCATCCAAGTCATGCTCATTAAACGTGGGTATTTCTGAGAAATCTATCCTGGCCCAGTTCTCATCTACCTCTATACTAGTTCACCACCTAGTGACCTCATCAGCTCCCATGGTTTCAAGTATCATCTCTATGGTGTTGAATCTCATATCTACTGCTCTAGCCCTGGCCTGTTCCCCAGTTTCCAGACACTCAATCTGGATCTGCCATATTTTAAGCTCAACTCATTAACTTTCCCCTCAAAGCCTCTGAACCCTTTTGAGCTCCCTCCATCCTTCTGAACTTCCACATTTTTGTCCTCCAAGTCTCCCACGCTCTCAACTGAGTTGTTAGCTTTGCTTCTTTACTCCATCTCTCATCTCTTATATCTAATCTGTTATTAAGCCCCATCAATTTCACCCGTACAACATCTCTCAAATAAGACCTCGTCTCTCCTATGACACTGTCACCACCCTTGTGCAGACCCCTCTCATCTCACAGGACAACTGCAACAGGCTGGTCCCTCCCCCCTCCAGTACCTCCTTCACTCAGATGTCAAGTTAATCTTCCTAAAGCTCAGATCTTCCCATGTGTCTGTCTGTCTGTCTGTCTCGGTCTCTCTCAATTCCATTGGCTTCCTATCCCTTTCAGAATCAAATACTAAATCCTCCGGCGTTCCAAACCTTTCACAACCTGGTCCTACTTTTCCAATCTTCCTAAACCTTACTCACTCCCAAGTATTGTATGATCCAGCAATTGTCTCCTCCATTAGACTGTGAGCTCCTTGAAAGGAAAGATTGTTTTTTACCTTTCTTTGTATCCCTAGTGCTTAGCATTGTGTTTGGCACATAGTAGTAGGTGCTTAATAAATGCTTATTGACTGGCTCCCTTCCCCATCAAAGTTTAAGTTATCAAAATTGAAGTTATATAACAGTGTGGAATCAAAGCAAGTTTATGCCCTCCCCCAGCCCAGGATAAGCAGATATCCTGAAATCTTACCACTGTGAACAATGATTTAGGTTTGGATACTCTATACCTTTGTCAACTCACTCTCATTTGCATCTCCCTTGGGTTGGTGGGTTGGGTGATGTACAAAACTCCTCCCAAAACCTTCCTTTACAGAAGGCTCACAACCTTTCTAGTTACTCCTTTATCCATCAGCAGCTCTGGTTGGCTTTCACTCCTTAGAACAACACTCCCGACTTCCCACCCCCACAACAATCCCCACCCACCCCCACCTTTCAGCTTCTTTTTATGTGTTGTCTTCCCCCATTAGGTAAGCCCCTGGAAGCCAGGGACCATCTCTTTTTCTTATTTGTATCCCCCAATGATTAACACAGTATTTGGCACATAGTAAATAAGGGCTTAATAAATATTTACTGAATTGAACTGAAAGGTATTTTAGGAATCACTGGTAAATTGAACTTAAAAATCTTATTCTTTAACTGTCAATATATTCACAAATACTAACTTGAATAATGGCAAAAAAAAATTATAGGATACTTTCATGACTGGCTATAAAATTACCTTCATACTACAGATTAACAGAAATTATACTAACAAGAGCTCTCAAAAAACTATGCCCACTTATCCAAGACACTTTAACCATTGTATTTATGTTTTCAACCTGGACATAAGAGATTTTACTACTGGTTTCAAAATGCAGTAGATTTTTAAAGCACAGAATTTAAGAGATAAGATTCAATATCTGATAATATCGAAATTTTAATATAGGTTTTAATAGTATTAAAGCATTTCTGGTGAAAATACATACTAAATTTCTTTCTTTCTTTTTTTTCTTGCAGGCAATGGGGGTTAAGTGACTTGCCCAGGGTCACACAGCTAGTAAGTGTCAAGTGTCTGAGGCCGGATTTGAACTCAGGTACTCCTGAATCCAGGGCCTGTGCTGTATCCACTGCACCATCTAGCTGCCCCCTTAAATTACTTTCAAAGAGTAATAAATATTCAGGCTCAGTATTTGACAAAGGAATTTATACTTATTTATGACATGTTATAAAGGAGAAAGCAAATTTTATAATAAATTCTCAAGCTAACATCAATCACTACCCACATTTTAAAATTAACAATTCAAAAACTGATAAAAAATTAAAATGTTTCCTTTAAAATGGATAAGTTTAAACCATTAAACTATTCTAAAAAGCAAGACGTGGAATGACATAAAAAGTTGGTATGGAATGTAATGAAATTCTAAAATGAAGACAACTTATTATGGGCTGTTAAAAAAACTTTCAAAAATAATCTTATACTTTTGAGAAATAAAAAAAATTATTAATCAAATATAGGAATTTCAGTTATTTGTGGGATATATCTACATTCCTATATACCTTTCTTTTCCCCCAAACACAAATATTTAAAATATCTCTAATGGATATTATACTAGGGAGGTTTATGGTAGACGAAGAGTTTTTTCTATAACAATGTCTTTTCTCAAAGTGCTGTGGGTAATTCAACAGCAGCATCACAAGAATGAAACTGATGCAAGCTTAGTCAGTTTCATCTCTACTTTTGTAGGGCTTCCAGAATATATAAAGCTAATTAGGTTCAAAGCAGTTTACACACTTTGTACAGAAGGCATCCCCAGGGCCTACCAAGATGGAATGTGAAACCGACTAAGCATCAATTTCACTCTGTAGGCATAATCTTGGTGAGGGGGAGGAAGGATGATAATAATAATAATAATAATAATAATAATAATAATAATAATAATAATAATAATAATAATAAATAATCTTAGGATAGAAGGTGGTAACCAAAAATAATTTCAGAGGGTAGAGGGGAGAAAAATAATTGCTTAATTTCAGGGTGGAGACTGTACTATGAGCTTCTTTTGGCGACGAAGCTAATTAAGTATGATAGTAAATTAGGTTGGTAGCAAAAAACAAAACAAAAAGCCCTTAGAAATAAAGCTACCTCCCAGAAAAATTAATCTACCCACCAAATGTCTAAAGGAGATAAAAAGGACCCTACTTTTAGTTCCTATACTAATATTGAGCTACATAAACATTGTTACTATGAAAATAGCTACTTTAGTACACAGGGATTTATTTCTTAAGGCTCCCAAACAGGTTCATCTATCTTAAACTGAGGACTCCCCTTAACAGATTCTAACTGAACAAAACAAAGAAGTGGTGGATAAGATAGGTAGAGAGTTTGGAATAAGTTATTTAAGACTATTTACATTCAGATAGATGGCACTTATATGATAATAATCCTCTTAAAGAGGTTAAAATCAAACAACTCACTTTATTGTCGTCACTTTTATAAAAGATGGAATAACATAAGGCCTTTAAACACATACCAAGCTGTCAGAAAAGGATTCCCTTCACACCAAAAATACAGAAATTCACTTCTCAATCAAACAATAATACATAATAACAAACAGCCATTCTACCACAGACTAGGAAAAAGTATAATTTATATAAAATGTTATGTTTTAATTACTATTATCACAATTTTAACATTAAAGTTCATATAACCAATTAAAATAACACCTAGAGAATATGAAAACATTAAATGTCACCTAAAACATCGTCACATGTTCCAGAAGACAAAAATTTACATCTGAAAGTCTTAGGACAAGGGAGGAAGTAGGGTTATGGTTAGGGAAGGTGGGAAAGGACCCAACTTACACTCAGGCAATTAAGTTAAATTCCAAGACAGAGAAAAGGCTATATTCCTCCCATATCTAGAAAATCCCAGTAATAGATGTCAAGCAAGAAAAGGCATCTAACTAGCACCTTCTGGTTCTAGGACAGGGAGAGAGCATCACATCCCTCCTGAACAGCTTCCTTTTCCCTTGAGAGTCCCCAAAGAGGTAGGCTGCCTTTGAGGGTCAACCAAAGCAGAATACTTATTTCAGGGCCCATTATTTCTCCAAAATTTTCTCTTCAGATATTGATGTTTTGATGTGGAATCATCACCGAAATAACAAAAAATAATAATAATAATTACAGAAGATCAAGTCAGAAGACAAAACAACACAGAGAAGAATCCCACTGAATAGAAGTAATGGACACAAAAAAGAATTCTAAAGACACTGAAGACAAATGTAAAAATTTTATGTCAGTTCCTTTCATATTGTGATACAGAAGAGGAAGGTAGAAAACAGTGAATTTATTAATATGGAATGGGGAGAAAAAGAACAAAAAAGAGGAATCCTAGGGTACAAAATTCAAAAGCTTTATGCAAATAGCTGTTCAAAAAGGTTTTTTTTTCTGTACAAATACAAAATATAAAAGGAACACTGCCATTCAGTCAAAAATGCTTCATTTTATTTATGAAAATTTTTATTTGTCTTAATAGAAGCCTCTTCCCTTATAAAGGGAATTCATACCCAAAGAACTCATTAACTGAAGTCATTATATTACCTAAGTATACCTGCTCTCTTAGCATCTCCACTGCAACATGCTTGCCTCTCCATAGAACTCATTTCTTTCACCCTAAACTCACCCTTCTGCCATATTTCTTTTCTTTTCTTTTTTTGGTGAAGCAATTGGGGTTAAGTGACTTGCCCAGGGTCACACAGCTAGTAAGTATCAAGTGTCTGAGCCCAGATTTGAACTCAGGTCCTCCTGAATCCAGAGCGGATGCTTTATCTGCTGCCCCTTCTGCCATATTTCTATGGAAGACTCATCCTTCCAGTAGCCCAGGTTTCCAACCTTGGAATTATCCTTCACTCATCTTTCTCACAATCACTACTCTAGGTCAAACCCTTATCACCTCACACCTAGACCACTGCAACAGTCTCCTTATTGGTTTTTCCTGATCTTTCCTCTCTGCAAACCATTTTTTACACAGTTACCATCTAACACTGACCATCTCACATATCCCTGGTTCAAGAAACTTCACTGGACTCCATCATCAAGGATAAAGCACATTTACATGTGTGGCATTTAAGCCAGTCACAAGCTGGATCTAAGGAATCATTTTTTTCCCCAAACTGATTTGACATCATTCCCTCTTGAGCACTCTATGGTCTAGCCAAACTGTTTCTGTTGCTGTAAACAACATTCCCTCCCTTTCTCTCCCTCCCCATGTCTTAGAAACCCTCATTGTGGTCAAGGCTCAGCTCAATTGCCACTTCCTACAAGAGGCCTTTCTTGATTTTCTCCAGATGTCAGTGCTCTCCTCCACCTCTAATTTGTATTACTTGTATATATTTTACTGTGTACATATTTCTCCCCAACAGAACCTAAGCTCCTTAAGGGTAGGGACTGTGTTGTTTTGGGCTTCTTATCCTCTATTACATAGTAAGGACTATTTTAATAAATGCTTGTTGAAGATAAGAGATGATTTAGGAGAACAATAAAAATAACATGTATATATGCTGACTTTACACAACTGGTAATCTCAATACCAGGGCAGGTGCGGTTAAATTAACTTTGGGACTAAACAGGAAGAAGGTTCAGAAGTAAATGGCTCCTATCAAAAGTGAACTGCATTGCTAACTGTGCTAAGAAAGCACATTGGTACAGTAGTTCTTCTCAAAAAGATGTACTTTACTTCTAGTCTATAAATCTGAATTACTTTCTTGTTCAAAACTTAATTATGTTTACAAATAGAGTACTTTGAAGCTTGTTCATCCCTTATTCCTTCTCTGTATAAAACTCTTCATTACATACAAGGGACATTATTCTTTGCTGAGTCTGTTCTGATTATAATTCATAAAAGGCTGAAAGCCAAGTTCTCAACTGGATCCCAGTGCATTTTGGTTTCCATTTTTTACTAATATTAAACAGAAAAGACATTTACTTGAAGGGAAATTACCTTCTTCAATGCTGACAATTACCATATATTTGAAAGTTATAGCGTTCAGAACATTTATAATAAAGGCAACAAATTCCACATCATTTCCAATCGATAACAACTGAATCCCAAGGTCCAAAACCACAGAAAAACTAATTCTCCAACGGAAAGAGAAAAAAAATCAACAAATTTTTTCAGGGGTTGAGAATGAACTCATTATTTAATGATTAAAAACTAGGCTTAAAATCAGATAACATATTGAGGTATCACCTTGACAAGTTAATTGATCTGGTAATAGTAAAATTAAAAAGGTTGCTGATAGTAACGGTAATGCAATCAAATCTTTGGAGCTCCTCAATTTCATAATAAATCTTAATTTATTTGTATAGTCTTTCTTTTTAGTTCAATAACTCTGAAATAAGGATACCATACGACCAAAAACAATGTTAACCTAGAAGCACCTGTGTCATCAGACAAAGTCACATTCAACTTAAGGACAAAACAGACAGCTAGCTAGCCCCTAGTATTAAGCCATTAAAAACAATGTCTCCTAAAAATAAATTTCCATGTCAACAGAACAAAGCTGTTTATAAATAAGAAGAAATGTGGAGGTGTGAGGAAGATAAGAGGAAGCCTCACCAAGTAGCAAATGCAGGAAATCAAGCAGAATGAATGAAAACTGGGACAAGGGAAACTTGAAAGTATAAGCTGGAAATGAGGAATGGGTAAGAGTTTTATAGGTGAAAAGAAGTTAGGAAAAATTAAGAGGAATATCACAGGAAATTAAGTTGAAAGGAAATGGAGACCTCAGTAAAAGTGGTAATTGAAAATGGGTGTAATTTTGCCAAGAAAGATTTAGGCTAGGACATAGCTATCCTATGAGAGGTGGTAATATTTGGGCAACAACAGTATCAGGTTCAGGGTAGGAAAGCGTGCAAACAGAATAGTAGGTTATTGAATCAGATAATGAAGAAAGCACATCCTATGAATTTCAAGGTAAAGCAACAGAACATTAAAGACAAACTTGGAAAAAGTTATGAGGAAGGAGAGAAAAGAAGTTATTAAAGTAAAGCAAAATCAGCAACCTAACCTCAACGCCCAATTAATCACTGAAAAACAAATTACATCTCAGGTATTACCTTATTTGTAACATACAACAAATTGTAACAAAATAACAATTTGAGGATGTGACAAGAAAACATCTAATTTAAAAAGCCAAGGAAGAGAAAGGAGAGAAGACAGAAGTAAAAACATTCAAAAAACAATTAGACATAAATGTTAAGGATGAGAGGGGGAAAATAGGTGCGAAATAAGAGACAGCATTCAACTGTGAGAAATCGTCCAACATGGGGAAATAGAGGGTTAGTGCTGTGGAAACTTTGTGGGATCTCAACAACTTTAGAGACAATAGTCAAAGGTGTCCAAAGAAATTTGCGAACATAAAGGAGGTAGCATATAATGTAAGAGAGCCAAGGAATGAAGTAGGAAGCCTCAGTGGGGATTTGCCAAAAGGAAAAGAACAGAGTAGCCATCGAAGCAAAAAGTGAGGGAGGTGAAAGGGGGGGACAGGTCATAACAGTGGGGGAGGAGGGGGGAGAGTGGAGTAAGGATGTCAGCGACACGGTGTTTACAAAAATAAGGGGGGGGGCGGGCTCAGAGATGGGAGGACCGAAGGATCCTTGGGCTTCAGGGATGGTCAGCGAAAGAGAGAAACAGAAAACCCTGTCTTCGTTGGCTGGGAAACAATCTCCAAACACTCAGGGAGGCAGAGGGGGAGAGAGAGGAGGGCAGCCTGGGCCACCCGGTAGAAGGCCCCCATCCTCCTCCTCCTCCTCCCCACCCCCACCCACGTACACATGCCCTAGCAGACACAGGCCACTGGGGGGGGGGGTATTTCCCCCTTCTCCTTCGCAACATCCCCTACCCAACACACACGGGGGAAAAACACAGGGGGTCGGGGGGGGGGGGAGAAAGGGGATCGTGGGTCTGAGGATCGCGGCAGGTCGTGACCTTCTAGAGCCAAATCTAGGCTCTGTTCCTCCTCCCCAACTTCTGCTGCCCCCCCCGAACCCCCCAGCCCCGGACCAGGGCCAAGGGGAGCCCTGTCCCTGGGGGGCCCCCGGGTGTTTACGTGTTGGAAGGCTGCGCGTGCGCGTGCGCGTGGGGGGGTCTCCCATCATCCCGGGTCGGGGGGGCAGATGAGGGGCCGCCTTCATCTGCGCCCCTTCCCCCCCCAATCTGCGGTCGAGATGGGGGGAGGTCAGCGCCAGCCCGCCCGCTTGCCCGGCAGCCCGGCCGACCGCCTTCACTCACCTCCTCGGGGATGGCCGGCTCGGCGGAGGACGCCGAGCCGGCGCCAGCCTCGGGATCCATGTCCCCGTTGAAGAGAGCGGGGCCCTGCTCCGCGCCGCCGCTACCGCCGCTGCTCAGTGCCGCCATCTTGTAACCAAGAGCTGGAGCCCGAGCGACCGCGGCTGGGCGGGGAGGGGGAGGGGTAATGCTGGGGGAGGGAGAGGAGAGTGGGGGCGGGTCCTGAGGGGGAGCGAGTGTGTATGACTTTGTGTGTGTTTGCGCGCGCGCGCGCGCGCGCGGCGTTGAAACCGGGAGGGGGGAGCGCGGATGGAAGAGAGAAGGGAAAACGAGGAGGAAGCGAACCCGGAGCGGGGAGGGGGAGGAGGGGAGAGCGCAGACCGTGGCGTCACTGGTGTGACATCACCGGCGGGGAGCTGCGTGGCGTCACTCGGGAGCCCCTCCCTTTGTCGTCACGGGAGGCTACGGCTACGCCCACTTTGGCACACGCACCGCCCCCCAGCGCCAAGTCCAGGGTCGATCGGCTGTCGGAGACTGCTGCATCTCATCCAGTCCCGCATCCCTTTTCAGGTGCTCCTCTTTTTCCGTCGCCCCCCATCCTGGAGAGCGTGCGGATGCGGTTCTGATGGATGGATGGGGTTTTGCGGGGTGGGGAAAGGGCCAAGAGGAGCCCCATCCACCGGGGTCCCTGGGCTAATCTTGCAACATAGAAGCACGAATAATAAGAATATGCGAAACATCCCACCCCCAAGTATGTCTCCTCCCCAGTTTGCAACCCATTTATTTCAAGCAATATTGGATACAAACAAATCCTAGTCCTACCAAAGAATTCAAGTGTTATTTTGTAGTTCTTCCTAAAGAGATTTGACCCGTTAAGTAGGTCACAGGCCTGTCTGGAGAAGACTTTATCGCACAAAGATTTTGTTACATAGTCAGGGGTCACCTCTCCGGCAGCATTAGGGGATGAGGTGTGCCAGGTTAGAGGGTTTTATAGATAACTGACACTCTTTACAGAAAACTGAAACTATTTCTGATGGAAATTTCTTATGCATTTCTTTTCTTTCACTAAATATAGCTATGAAGAAACCATTCTAACTTAAAACTGCTGTTAGATTCAAAATATATTCAAAAAGGTCAGTTTAGGAATCATTTATTGTCAACTATATGCAAAGCACTGTGTTAGGCCCTAGAAATAAAAAAGACAAAAATATAATAGTTCCTGGCCTTTAAGGAACTTACCAAAATCCTTTGCAAGAGAACTTAGACAAGTAAATACAAGATAATTTGAGAAGGGAGGTAGTAGAACTAGGATGATCCAGAAGGCTAGATCTCCACCTGGACAAATTAGAACTTTGGATCAAATGTGGAAGGTGAGATATGAACTGAGCCTAGGAAATAGACTAGAGATCATTCAAAAGCCAAGGTGAAGTAGTAAATTCCAGATGTAGACAGGTTATATAGAAAGGTGTGATGAAAGATAGAATGCTGAATTTGAGCAGCAAGTAAAGCAGTTTGGCTTGAAACTAGTTTGTGAAGGGGAATAACATGAACAAACCCTGAAAAGGTATGCTGGAATCAGACTATGAAGAGTTTTAATCACCAAATAGAAGAATTGACATATAACAAGACAACAACAAGCATTTATATGGCACACTTACTATGTGCCAGGTGCTTTGCAAGTTTTCATTTGATCTTCACAACAATCCTGGGAGGTAGGTGCTATGATTATCCCCATTTTACAGTTGAAGAAACTGATACAAAGAGATATTAAATAACTTGCCCAAGGTCACACAGCCAGTACCTGAGGCTCAATTCGAACTCACATTTTCCTGATTACATCCACTGTGCTCTATCTACTGCAACACCTAGATGCCCCTAATTATTATTTTTAATAGTATTTAATTTTATTTTTTCCAGTTACATGTAAAGATAGTTTTCAACATTTGTTTTTGTAAGGTTTTGAGTTCCAATTTTTTCCCTCCTTCCCTCTCTTCTCTTCCCCCACCCCAAGACAGCAAGCAATCTGATATCAGTTATACGGTTCAATCATGTTGAACATATTTCCACATTAGTTATGTTGTGGGAGAAGAATCAGAACAAAAGGGGAAAACCACAAGAAAGAAGAAACAATAAAACAAAAAAAAGTGAAAATAGTATGCTTCAATCTGCATTCCGACTCCATAGTTCTTTTTCTGGATGTGGAGAGCGTGAGTCCTTTGAAATTGTCTGAGATCATTGCATTACTGAGAAGGGCTTAGTCTATCACAGTTGATCATCACACAATGTTGCTGTTACTGTGTACTATATTCTCCTGGTTCTGCTTTTTTCACTCAACATCAATCCATGTAAGTCTTTCCAGGTCTTTCTGAAATCTGCCTGCTCATCATTTCTTACAGCACAATAGTATTCCATTACATTCATATACCACAGTTTGTTCAGTCATTCCCCAATTGATGGGCATCCCCTCAATTTCCAATTCTTTGCTACCACAAAAAGCTGCTATAAGTATTTTTGTATATGTGGGTCCTTTTCCCTTTTTTATTATCTCTTTGGGATATAGACCTAGTAGTGCTATTGCTGGGTCACAGTTTTATAGCCCTTTTGCCCCAAATTATTCTTGAAACAATAAGCTATTGAAGACTCTAGCACGAGAGTAACATAGTCCCATGCTTCAGAAAGATTCTTTTAGAAGCTGTATAGAGGACAGATTGAAAGGGGAAGATATGAGAAGTGAAACCCTTTACTGGAATAGTAAAGATAAGGGGTGAAGAGGATCTGAAGAAGGGTGGTGGTTGTTTGAGTGGAAAGGAAAAACTGATTGCCAGAGATGTTGATGGTATTATTGATTATACAAGACCTGGCAGCTGATTGAATATGGCATGAAGGGGATGAAGGAGACTGAAGTGTCAGAGATCACCATAAGGGATTTGAACCCAAGTGACTAGAAGAAATAGGTAAACATGAAGACTGGGATCAGCTTGGAGGATGAGAAGAGGCAATGCATTCTGTTCTGGGACATAGTGATTCTGAGAGGTCTACATGAAATCCAGGAGGAGACCAGATGTAGAGTTGGAAAGAAGTTCAGGCCATTTAGTCCAATTTGTTTATTTTACAGATGGGGAAACTCAGGTCCAGGCAGGTTAATAACTTGCTGAAGGTCCCACGGAGTATCAGAGGCAGGATGTTCAGCGAGTAATTGGCAATGCAGGATCTCAGGAGAGAGATGAGGGCCCCAAATGTAGATTCAGAAAAAAAGGTAAAATCTGAGAAGTTTAACTTCCAATTTTATTATTTGACTTTCTGTCTGAGTTAAGGAAATAAATCTTTTGTAGTGTCTAAAACCCAGGAATCTGAAAGAAATACATAAGGGAAATAAATCAAAGGAGAAGAATGGTAGAGGATTTTTGAGTGCAAGGACTGTGTAATATTTGAACCTCCCTCAGCACCTAACACCTTGCACATCAGAGGTACTTGATAAATGTTTGCTGAATCTTAGTAACTTGGTCCCCTATGTTATGATAATAAAATAATGACATATCTTATACTTTAAGGTTTATAAAACACTTTCCTTTCCAAGATAGATAGTATGAGGATGATCTTCATTTCACCTATGGGAAAGCTGAGGCTCAGAAAATGGTTAAGTGACTTGCCTAGGGTCACCTGACTAAGAGGTGTCAGTAGCTACAGTATGATTGAAACATGGAATCACCTTCCCACATTTATGATACAAATATCTTGACTTTGAAAGTTTAGCCTTTGACAATACAGACCTACCTACCTTTCAGAGAATCATAGAACAGGAAAGGACCTTAAAGGACCTATGTCTAGTCCAGTTCATTCATTTGACACATCAGAAAATGAGGCCCAGGGTATTTGTGATTTGTCCAGGGTCAAGCCGTTAGTATTGGGGCTAAACAATAGTACAGGTAGGTGAACTCAGGACTAGTGAAATGGCCAGACCCAAAGAACAGGAGCCAGGGAAACACCCCAGGGATTGGTGGTTGACTGTATTAACATTTAATGACTTGGGGGGGGGGCAGCTAGGTGGCTCAGTGGATAAAGGACGGGCCCTGGATTCAGGAGGACCTGAGTTCAAATCTGACCTCAGACACTTGACCCTGGGCAAGTCACTTAACCCCCATTGCCCTACAAAAAAACCCCAAAAAGACAAAAACAAAAACATTTAATGACTTGGATAAAGGTATGCCTTATTTTGCATATTTGCAGATATCACAAATCTTGACAAGATAACTCACACCTTAAATGGCAGACAAAAAAAGGGATAGGCCAGAATATTTTTTATCAAATGTAATCAGATAAGATTTAATCAGCATAAATGCCAAGTCTTACACTTGAGATAAAAAAAATCAACTTCCCATTTACGAATTGGAGGAGCTATAGTTAGACAGCAATTTGAAAAAAGATCTGAGGGTTTTAGTAGACTGCAAGTTCAAAATTAGGTGCAATATAGTCACATAAATAGGTAATAATAGCTAATATTTATATAGTGCTCACTATTTGCCAGGTACTGTGCCAAGTGCTTTACACTTATTATTTCATTTGATCCCCATAACAGCCCTGGGAGGTAGATGCTATTATTTATCCCTGTTTTATATATGAGGAAACTGGGGCAAACAGAGGTTAAGTGACTTGCCCAGAGTCACATAGCAAGTAAGTGTATAAGGACAGCTTTGAACTCAGGTCTTCCTGACTCCAGGCCCAGCATAGCAATCATGAAGAAGGAGGTGATAGTCCCACTATATACTCTGCCCTATTTAAACCGTATCTAGAATATTTTATTCAGTTCTGGGCATCAAATTTTAAGAAGTACATTGATAATTAGGAGACAAAGCATCTTGAGGATGGCAGCCAGGATAGTAAAGAGTCTTGAGTCCATGTCGGGTGAGACTCAGTTTGAAGAACGAGGACTATTTCAATTAGGGAAGAGAAGATTCTCAGACATATGGTAGCTAACTTCGAATATTTGAAAGATCATATTATATAGAAGAGACATTAAACTTGTTTTACTTGGCTGAAGAGGGCAAAAAAAATGCCTGAAAGTTGCAAAGAGACAAATTTTGGCTTCATATAAGGAAAAACTCCTTAACGATTAGAGCTATCAGGGGCAGCTAGGTGGGACAGTGGATAAAGCACCGGCCCTGGAGTCAGGAGGACCTAAGTTCAAATCCAGACTCAGACACTTAACACTAGCTGTGTGACCCCAGGCAAGCCACTTAACCTCAATTGCCTCACCAAAAAAAAAAAAAAAAATTGGAGCTATCTTGGACAGCAAGGTGGTGCAGTGGATAAAGCACTGGCCCTGGATTCAGGAGGACCTGAGCTCAAATCCAACCTCAAACACTTGACACTTACTAGCTGTGTGACCCTGGGCAAGTCACTTAACCCTCATTGCCCTGCAAAACAAAACAAAAACCAATTGCAACTATTCAGAAATGAGTGGGTTGGCCCTGAAGGTGAGGGGTTCCCCCTCAATGGAGGTCTTCAAGGTCTGTGATGACCCTTTTTCAAGGATTTTGTAGAGGTGGTCCTTGTTCTTGTATGGGTTGGACTAGATGGCTTCTGAGGTCCCTTCTAACTCTGAGAGTCTCTTACTCATCAGGTCTGGAGTTTCGCAAGATGTATATTTCCTAATAAGATGGGCTTGTGTGTGTACCCAGCACAGTGGGAAGTATAGCCTGCCTCTCACTTGACCTCTGTTGTTCTTATAGATTTAATAGTATAGAATATATGAATTTTGTTAATTTTTTTTTAGTTAAGTTCGGCTATGCTATAGCTAGGGCAGCTAAGTGGTACAGTGGATAGAGTGCTGGGCCTGGAGTCAGGAATACCTGAGTTAAAATCTGACCTCAGACATTTTTTGGTTATATGACCCTGGGCAAGCCACTTAACCATGTTTGCCTCAGTTTTCTCATCTACAAAATGAGCTGAAGAAGTAATTGGCAAACCACTCCAGTATCTTTGCCAAGAAAACCCCAAATAGGGTCATGAAGAATCAGACATGACTGAAAATGACTAAACTATAGAAACAATACTTCAAATATAATTATGTAGCCATAGGCAAATATATAGCCCTGAATGACTATAATAATAAGAGAGAAAAAGATCAATTAAATAAGTTGTGTTTGTATTCAAGGAAATTAGAAAATGAATAGAGAAATACATTTAAAGGAAAAGTGGAAATGATTATTACTATAATGGCAGAAATTATAAAAATGGGAAGTCAAAGAACAGTTATGTTTGTGAATAAAACCAAGAGCATTTTCAAGCCAATAATCATAACATTTCTACAGTTAACAACAAATTAATCCATAAAATGAAATACCAAAACCAAATTATTAGTGTTAGAAATGAGAAGGGGAAAGTTATAATTTATAAAAGGAAATTAAGAAAACTCAAAAATTACTCTGAATAGCTTCATGCTAATAAAAATTTTAAAAGAAATCGATGAATATCTGCAAAATATTTAAAGCTCAAATTGACAAGACAAGAAATAGCCTAGATAGATATCAACCTCATAAAAAGGAATTGTGCAGGGGCAGCTAGGTGGCGCAGTGGATGGAGCACCAGCCCTGGAGTCAGGAGGACCTGAGTTCAAATCCAGCCTCAGACACTTAACACTTACTAGCTGTGTGACCCTGGGCAAGTCACTTAACTCCAATTGCCTCACAAAAAAAAAATTGAAAAAAAAAAAAGGAATTGTGCAGAAAACAGATGAACTGCCACATAAAAAGGTATTGGGGCCATATTAATTTATAAGTGAATTCTTTCCAACTACCAAAGAACAAGTAATATTTACATCACACAAATTGTTTTAAAACATAGAGAATACAACATTCTACCCAACTCCATAAAGCAAATCTGATTTGGATCTTCAAACCTTGCAGAGAAAGGGCAGAACAAATCACAGGCCCATATCATAATCATGAACATTGATTCAGAGATATTAAATAAAATAACAGAAAATAGAATCTGGCAATGCTCCCCAAATCATCCTTTGTGCTGATTAATACTTCAATATTTTTATTGATCTGTAATATTATCAATGTGGCTACTACCTCCATTAGTATAGATGCCAGCCCATCCATGCCTTCTCATCCACTGTACTTCTTGTTCATGTTTTTCTATAAATCCTCCTTGAAGAGTCCAACTGGTATACTAGAGGCTTTTTTATGGTACATAACAGTGGGTTCTGACAGATAAGCTTTTGATTTACATTGCCCACAACCACGCTTCTACACTTCTCCTCACCCTACTTTTGTAGTTCCTCTTTTTGTGTTAGAATGTAAACTCCTTGAGGGCAAGAACTGTCCTGCTTAATTGTATTTATATCCCCTATTAGTTGGTACAGTGCACAGTTAGCACTTGATAAATGCTCTATCATTATACCAGTTTAATAACTGAACAGGTCATCTGTTTTCCTTTGTTCTCACTACATCAACAGCCCACTCCTTTTTCTTGCTCTTGATGTCATTTTCTTAAGAGATGTCTTTTATGCCATTTCTTGAATGTAAGACAGTATCGACAATATGCTATGACTATGTCTGCCATCAGTATTTTCTGTTGACTTTTGGGTCACTTAAATTATTGATTCATTTTTCCAGTTACATAATTGGAATTTAATAATTTTTACAAAACAGATACTGTGATATTTAAAATCTAATGTGCCCCCCCCCGTGTGTGTGTGTGTGTGTGGGGGGGACTAGCTAAGATTTACTGATAAATTCAGCAACAGTTTAGGCTTTTAAGTATTTATTAAAGTATATTAGAAGTTGGTGAAGAGAGAGAGCATAGGTCTCTGAAAGAAGGAAAAAACCTAGCTCAGACCTATGCGGGATAGATAGAAAAACTGGCCTTCACCTAGCAGCTCATGCTTCCAAAGAGAGTGAATTCCCCTCAGTTCCACTGGAAGCCCCCTGTTGAATCTGAAGAAGGATGGTCCCCACACATAGCTCCAAGCTAATTGGCTGGTAGCCTTCAAATCAAATTGACATGACTTACAGGAGTCCATGAACTTCCAGAATGCCAGGATGACCTAAGAAAGGTCATCTCATGCTTTCTCAACAGGGGGTGGCGCCCTGGTTCTCACAATACTAAAGTTGATCTCTTGAAATAGATTGCATATTTCATTGAGAAGTTTGTGTAGTATTCCAGGGCTCAATGTACTTAGCACAGTATTTTGTGTGGATTACAAAATACAGAGACTCTTGGGATCCATAAGGATTCCCTCTTTTGTTCAGAATTTGCATAGGATATCCCCCATCACACTATTTAACATCTTAGGTGAATATACTGTCACATTTAATTCCTCATTTGAGGCAGAACAATTATTTTCAAGTTTATATAGGACCATAAAATCTCTTACAATTTAAAATATGTATGGGAGATACCTTTGAGAACATTTTGTTCTACAAATATGTCTTCTTTTTTTTTTTTTTTTGGTGAGGTAATTGGGGTTAAGTGACTTGCCCAGAGTCACACAGCTAGTAAGTGTTAAGTGTCTAAGGCCGGATTTGAACTCAGGTCCTCCTGAATCCAGGGCCAGTGCTCTAGCCACCTAGCTGCCCCCAAATATGTTTTTAAAGTCAACAATAGATAATAGGATTTTATGTTCTTTAAAACTCTAAGTCAGGTGTGTGACTATGAAGATCTGGCCTGTGTAGAAAATCATTTGCAAAACTATCTCTGTTCTCTTCTCATATTATAATAAAGGATATCCTTGTTATTTGTAGACAATTCTCATAAAAATTGTGAATGGATAAGGAAAACAGATAGATACTTAATGATGTCTTCTCAGTCCCCTTTTTGGAGTAAAGGTACTGTCTATAATCTTTTCCATTTGGAGAGAATCTTCCCCTACCTATTTAAATTATCTTAAAAATTGATTCCCATGGGTCTTTAAAATTGTATCATCTCCAGCATTGGATTTCTACTGTGTGTGTTTGTTCAGCTCAGGTGTGTTTTCTGAACTTCATTTTTAAAAGTACTACTGCCACTTTCTCACATTGAGATAATAAATTCTCCGCTAAGTACTACTTTAGCTGCATTTCTTTTTTTTTTTTTTTTTTGGAAGGCAATTGGGGTTAAGTGACTTGCCCAGGGCCACACAGCTAGTAAGTGTTAAGTGTCTGAGGTCGGATTTGAACTCAGGTCCTTCTGAATCCAGGGCCAGTGCTCTGCCACTGCGCTACCTAGCTGCCCCCAGCTTTAGCTGCATTTCTAAAATTTTCCTATGTTGTCTCACTGTCTTTATTTTTAATGAAAGTATTAATTGTTTCTATGATTTGTTCTTTAACCTGTTCATTTTTTTAGATTAGGTAATTTAGTGTCCAATTATTTTTTAATCTTTGTTTCAGAGGCCCTTTATTGGATATAATTTTATTGCATTGTGGTCTATAAAAGATATGTTTAATATTTCT
The DNA here is from genome assembly GCF_019393635.1 of Dromiciops gliroides. NCBI lineage: Eukaryota > Metazoa > Chordata > Mammalia > Microbiotheria > Microbiotheriidae > Dromiciops > Dromiciops gliroides. Next base: position 104,563,082 of record NC_057865.1, on the reverse strand, counting down.
GCTTTTCTGTATTTGTTTGTAAGGTTTTTGTGCCTAATGTATTTAACCAATTTGTGTGTCTATTACTTTCTAATTCCATTCAATAATCTCCAAAGGGCTATCAAATTTAACAGTTCTAAAATTCAATCCAGGTCTTTATTTCTTTTTTATTTATTGAGGTCTGAGAAGGGTAAATTGAGGTTCTCTGCAATTATAATTTTATTATCTTTTCCTCTCTGTAACTCATTTAACTTTTCCTTTAAAAATATAGACACTGATATTTGGTGCATGTGTATTTAATATTGATATTAATTCATTGTATATAGTACCATTCAGGAAAATGTAGTTTTCCTATTTATCTCTTTAAACTGGGTCTATTTTTGCCATTGTGTTGTCTGAGATCATGATTGCTACCCCTATCTTTGTACTTCAGCTGAAGCATAATAGATTTTGCTATAGCCCCTTATTTTAACTTTGTGTGTATCTTTCTGTTTCAAGTATGTTTCTTGTAAACAATATATTGTTGAATTTTGCTTTCTAATCCATTCTGATTTTCTCTTCTATTTTATGAGTGACTTTATCCCATTCACATTCACTATTATGACTATTGTGTATTTACTTTCATTCTATTCTTTTATGCTCTTACTTCTCTTTATTTCCCACCCCCCTTTAAGAGTTTGTTTTGCTTAAAAGTAATCTCTTCCATAACCTACCCTCCCTCTTATCACTGCTTTCCCTTCTCCCTATTCCTTCCTGTTTCCCTGTTGAGTCAAACATATTCTGTAACCAGCCCTGTAAGCATGTATTCTTCCCTTCTTTGACAAGTTCAGATGAAAGTGAGACTCAAGTGTTAACTGTTCTTTCCCCTTCACACCTTCCTCTTTGTTTGTATTGACTTCTACCTACATGCCTCAATTATGTGAGATAATCGTCCCCATCCTTCCTTTGCCTCCCCCTTTCCCCTAGTATATTCCTCTTCCCTTCCCTTTGTATTCTTCTTTAAAATAATCAAAACCTAACAGAACCATTTCCTGGCCCTCTGTCTAATTGGATTCCCTCCATTACCCCTGATGATAGAGCTCTGAAGGGATACATGTATTCTCTCACCATATTAGAATGTAAATAGTTTATTTTTATTTAGGCCAATATGATTATTTGCTCAAGTTTAACTGTTTATAGTTCTCCTGACTCCTATATTTATATATCAGATTTTTTTTTCCAATTCTAGTCTTTTAATCAGTTATGCTTGGAAGACCTCTAGTTCATTAAAGATCCATTTTTTCCTTCTGTAGGATTACAATCAGTTTTTCTGGGTAAGTTATTCTTAATTGTAACCCAAGATCTTTTGCCTTCTGGAATATCTGGAATATGGTGGTGACTGCTAAATCTTGTTTGAAACTGACTGTGGCTCCTTGGCTCCTTGTACCTGAATAATGAATTGGATGCTAGAGTGTTAGAGGGTAAATGTGATAGTTCTGCTGTTGTCATCAATGAGAATACCTCACTAGAGAAATGCTGGTGGATTTATTTTATGCCTATTTGTTATCTTCCTTTTAGTTTCATGTACACATGTTCTCAGAATTATCTGGCTTATGTGGAAAAATTGGAACACTAATGCATTGTTGGTGGAGCTGTGAACTGATCCAACCATTCTGGAGAACAATTGGAATTATGCCCAAAGGGCTATAAAGCTGTGTATACCCTTTGATCCAGCAATATCACTATTGTGTCTTTTTCCCAAAGAGATCATAAAAAAGGGAAAAGGACCCATATGTACAAAAATATTTATAGCTGCTTTTTTTGTGGTGGCAAGGAATCAGAAATTGAGGGGCTGCCCATCAATTGGGGAATGGCTGAACAAGTTGTGGTATATGAATGTAATGGAATTCCATTGTGCTATAAGAAACAATGAACAGGAAGATTTCAGAGAAACTTGGAAGGACTTGCATGAACTGATGATGAGTGAGATGAGAAGAACCAGGAGAACATTGTACACAGTATAGACTTGATTCTTCTCAGCAATACAATGTTCCAAGATAATATTTCCAAAGGACTCATGATGGAAAATTCTCTCCAAATCCAGGGAAAAAAAAGAACTGTGGAATATGGATGCAGATTGAAACATACTATTTCTTTTGTTTTGGGTGCTGTTGTTTTTCTTTTTTGAGGTTTTTCCTTTTTGCTGTGATTCTTCTCTTATAATATGATTAATGCAGAAATATGTTTAATGTTATTGTACATATATAAGCTATATCAGATTATTTGCTGTCTTGGGGAGGGAAGAGGAAGAGGAAGGAGGAAGAAAAATTTGAAACTAGAAGTCTTATAAAAACAAATGTTGAAAACTATCTCTACATGTAACTGGAAATAATAAAATACTTTTATAATTAAAAAAAAAAGAATTATCTGGCTTAGTTGTGTTTTAAGCTGAGTTCTTTTTAAATTGTCTTGCTTCTTAACTCCTTTTCAGTATTTAGTGAAATATTGCTTATCCAGTTCCATTCTTCTTCATAAAATTTTGCAGGTAAGTTTATACTCTAAATTGGTGTGGTCCTTAGCTTAGCATGTCTTTTTGGTTAATAAATAGATCAAATGCTTCCTGATTATATGTTTTCTGGGCTTTTTTACCTCTTCCTTAGGTGAATGTTCTATATCACAGATTTTTCTAAGAAGCAGTGACAGAAGCAGTTTCTAACCTTTGGTATTTTCCATTTTTCAGAGTCAACAGCCTTATCAGATAGGTTAGTTGGGGCTGTTTTAATCTCATCTTTATCTTTTCTTCTAATTGGATGCAGATTCTGACTTTTACTCTTTTAACTGATGATATTACTACATAGACAGCTGATTGTGAAATAACTGCTATATCAGGCTCTATTCTATTTGTTAAAATAGACTGATTTTATTGTTTTGTAGTACTTATTGTTTGTCTCAGTCTAAGCCTTCCAATTCTTTACTTGAGAAAAGTGGTTATGATATATGGACATGAGATTTCTGAATAATATACAAGTATTTGGCTTCTTAATTCTTGTTTTCAAGCCATATTTCCCAGTATAGTTTTTGCCATTCACCCCTGTAGAGAACTTTGTGTAATGAAGTTAATGAATAACAAGGTATATGTTGACTTAGTTTGGAAGATTTTGTCAAATAATGCATAGACTTTCTCTTTAACAGAAATTGACACATAAGCTACATTTATCTTCGTGGTGATCTGTCCATGTTTATCATAACAAGGGGAGCTAACCAAGTGTCAAATGGGATGCATTTTGTTGCCCTTGGTTGCATGATGCAACTGTTTTATTTATTTTATTTTATTATTATTATTTTTTTGTGGGGCAATGAGGGTTAAGTGACTTGCCCAAGGTCACGCAGCTAGTAAGTGTAAGTGTTTGAGGTCAGATTTGAACTCAGGTCTTCCTGAATCCAGGGCCGGTGCTTTATCCACTGCACCACCTAGCTTCCCCTGCAACTGTTTTATTTTATTTTATTCTGCCACACTATTCAAGGAGAATCTATGAGCCTAACATTTCTTCAGTTGCAGTTTTTTAGATCTTCTGGTTTCATTTATAATAAATGTCAAAGATGATGGAAAGAAGCCAGGAAGATGCCTGAGCTCTCCCAAATTTCCCTTGGAAACAATATTAAATTAAGGCTCTAAATGGATTTTGGAGCTATAGAACCCACAAAAAGATGAAGTGAAACAATCTTCTGGCTTAAGATAGCATAGTAGGTCTTTAGGAAAGGTCTGTCTCACCTGAGTAAAAGGGGAGTGCAGCTCAGGATAGAGGGTGTCTGGGCAAACCAGCAGAAGGCTCTTAGCCACAGCACAGATCAGCAGCCAAGGACCATTGGTCCTCACTCAGCAAGCTAGTGTCACCACAGGCCAGTTGTGCAGCCCCCAGCTTCAACACAGATGACAATCTGCCAGCTGGTGTATCCACCATACGACAGGTACAACTAGGCTTCAGATCAGGCTCCTGGCCCCCAGCAAAAGGAGTTTGGGACCAGTGTACCCTGTACCCGAGGAGCAGAGCTCAACCTTAAAAGGTACAAAATATGCTAAAAGCATGAATAGGAAACAGAAAAGAATCCTCACCATAGAAAACTAGTATGACAACAGGGAAGACCAAGACACACACTCAGAAGAGGACAACAATGTCAAAATGCCTACATTAGAAGTCTCAAAGGGGAAGAGGAATTGGTTCAAGACCAAAAAAGAGTTCAAATAAATAACAAATAAATCAAATAAGAGAGGGTGAAGAAAAATTGGGAAAAGAAATGAGAGTTATATGAGAGAGTCAATGGCTTGGAAAAAGGATGAAAATTGACTGAGGAAAACAACTCATTGAAAATACAATTTGCCAAATGGAAAAGGAGGTACAAAAACTGTCTGGGGAAAAATAATTCCTTAAGAATCAGGATTGGCAAGGTAGAAGCTAATGGCTCAATGAGACAACAGGAAGAAGTAAAGCAGAATCAAAAGAATATAAAAGTAGGGGGCAGCTAGGTGGCACAGTGGATAGAGCACCAACCCTGGATTCAGGAGGAACTGAGTTCAAATCTGGCCTCAGACACTTTATACTTACTAGCTGTCTGATCCTGGGCAAGTCACTTAACCCCAATTGCCTCATCACACACACACACAAAAGAATATAAAAGTAGAAGAAAATGTAAAATATCTCTTCAGAAAAACAAGAGACCTGGAAAATACATCCAGGAGGGACAATTTAAGAATAATTGGACTACCCAGGGCCATGATAAAAAACAACAACACAAAAACCCAGCCTGGACAGCATATTTCACAGCATTATTAAGGAGAACTGCCCCAGTGTCTTAGAACCAGAACAAAAAATAATCATTGAAAAAATCTACTGATCACCTACTGAGACCCCCAAAAGGAAAATTCCAAGGAATATCACAGCCAAATTCCAGAATTATTATGTAAAGGAGAAAATACTGCTAGCAGCCAGAAAGAAACAATTGAAATATCAAGGAACAACAATCAGGATTATGCAGGACCTGGCAGTCTCAACATTAAAGGATTGGAAGGATTGGAGGGCTAGGAATATGATAGTCGGGAGGACAAAGGAACTTGGATTCCAACCAAGATTGTACTACCCCACAAAATTAAGCATAATCTTTCAGGGGAAAGAATCAGCATTCAACAAAATAGGGGCCTTTAAAACTTTCCTAATCAAAAGCCCAAAAGTAAACAAAAATTCTACCTTCAAATATAAGATTCAAGAGAAGAACCAAAAGGTAAAAGCAGGGGAAAATTTTATAATGAATGTCAATTTGGATATGGTTTAATCCAGTGGTATATCAACCCTTACTTCTTCAGTGACTTTGGTACCTGCCTCGCACTAGGGGACTTCAACATATATATTAACACTCCCTCAAAAACTCAAGCCTCTCAGTTCTTCAACCTACACACTTCCCATGACTTACTTCTCTATCTCACCTCAGTCACACACAAAGATGGACATACCCTTAATCTTGGTATCACTCACAAATGTACCACTTCAAGAATTTTGGATACCCCTTATTTGTCCACAATCTACTGGTCTTCTAACTCTCCCTCTGACTTTCTTTACCAAACTCTACTCTTTATCCCCACTGTGACCTCTAATCCCTTGACCTCTCACTTCTCTCTCAGATCCTATCCCTTGCCATAGCCATTTTCTCCTCCCTTCTCTGTCTTGACTTCTTGGTGAGTTAATTCAACTTTATACTTAGATCTTCTCTTGAATCCCCAGAACCCTTATTTTGTCATCTGAACCCTGCCAAACCTCAGCCATGGATCATACCCACCATCTGCTTACCTTCAATCCTATATATGTGCTGCTCAAGGAAGGTGAAGAAAATCACCCAACTGATCTGATTGAGTTCACTACAAATTTATAGTAGGAAGAAAGAGCAAGCCTTCTATACCTCTCTTATCAACTCACTCTTCTACTCTCCACAAAGGCTCTTACAGAGCTTTTCTTCCCTCCTCAAGCCCTGCAGGTCTTCTCCTCTCCCCACTCTCTCAGCTAAGAATCTTGTCTCATATTTTATAGAAAAAATGGAGGTCATTCACCATGAACTCCTTTTTCCTTATATCCTATCTCAGGTGCCTTCTGCTAATCTCTCCTTCTTCACCCCTGTCTCATATGATGAAGAGGCCTTACCAAGTACTTACCAAGTACTCCTTACCAAAGTTAACCCCTTGTCTCATTCAAGTGATCTTATTTGATCCTGTTTCCTCCAACAGATTTCCCTCTCTGTCATCCCTACTCTCTCACTTATGTTTAATCATTACCTGTCTAATGGCTTTTTCCCTGTTGCCTACAAATATGCTCGTGTCTTCCACATCCTCAAAAAACCATTACTTGACGCTTTCTGTTCCCACTATTGTTCTATATCTCTTCTTCCCTATGTGGCTAAACTTCTCAAAAAGACTGTCCACAATAGGTCCACTTTCTTTCACTTTCTTCTCAACCTTACAACCTGGCTTCTGAACTCATCAATCCACTGCAACGGCTTTCTCCAAAGTTACCAATAGTCTCTCTGTCTCTTTTTCTCTCTCTCTTTTTTTTTTTTTGGTGAGACAATTGGGGTTAAGTGATTTGCCCAGGGTCACACAGCTAGTAAGTGTCAAGTATCTGAGGCTGGATTTGAACTCAGGTCCTCCTGAATCCAGGGCCAATGCTTTATCTACTGTGCCGCCTAGCTGCCCCCTACCAACAGTCTCTTAATTGTGGAATCCTATGTCCTTTTCTCAGTCCTCATTCTTCTTGACCTCTCTGTGGCTTTTGACACTTAATCATTCTCTCCTCCTTGATACTTTCTTCTCTCTAAGTTTTCAGGACACTGCTGTCTCCTGGTTCTTCTTCTACATATCCAACTGCTTTTTCTTAGTCTCCTTTGCTAGATACTCCGATAGATTGTGCCCTCTAACTGTAGGTGTCCCACAGGGTTCTGTCCCAGGATGCCTTCTCTTCTTCTATACTATTTCATTTGTTGATCTCATGGAATTAATCCTCATTTTTGTGCTTACCGTTGTCAAGCCTACTCATCCTACCCTAATCTCTCTACTGACCACCAGTCCCACATCTCTGTCTGCCTTTCAGACATCTCAATCTGGATGTTCTGTAGATATTTTAAACTCAACATGTCCAAAACCAAATTCAGTATTTCTCCCCTCTCCTCCACACCCCGCAACCCCCCCCCAAATCCTCTCCCCTCCCCTCCTACCTTCCCTTTTACTGTAGAAGACAACGCCATCCTCCTGAATCCCTCAGGCTTTCAACCTGGGTATCAACTCCTCACTATCATTCCCTCTCCATCTGTTCCCTAGGCATATTGATCTCACTTCTGTAACATCTTCTGAATATGTCCCCTTCCCTCCTTTGACACTGTCACTATTCTTTTGCAGCTCCTCATCTCTTCATGCTTTGATTATTGCAATAGCTTGCTGAAGAGTCTTCCTGCCTCAAGTCTCCCCAACTCTCATCCATTCTCCACTGAACCACTAAAGTGATTTTCCTCAAGTGCAGATCTAACCATATCACCCGCCCCTCCTAAAAAATAATTGTGGCTCCCTATTACCTACTGATCAATTATAAAGTCCTCCATTTGGTATTCAAAACCCTTTATAACTCAGTCTCCTGCCTTTCTAGTTTTCTTACACATTACTACCTTTCAGTATCCCATGAACGTTGGTATTACATCTCCTGACAATTCTCTGTCTCTTTGATTGGAGGGTGGAGAAACTCTAGAAACCTCCATTTAAGAAGGGAGCCTAGGTCAGAACATCTCTTCATCACTCACACAGCTGCTCTACTTTGGGACTTATCTGACTTTTAGGTTATTTCCCTACCCATTCCCCCTCCCCGTCAGGTACCTTCTCAGTTGCTTCTCCCCCCTTTCCCTTTTTAGCTTCTCTTTCTGTGTTGTCTTCTCTAAATAAATTATAAGGTCCTTGAGGGCAGAGACTATCTTTCTTTTTTTTTTTTGTGGGGCAATGAGGATTAAGTGACTTGCCCAAGGTCACACAGCTAGTAAGTATCAAATGTCTGAGTTCAGATTTGAATTCAGGTCCTCCTGAATCCAGGGTCAGTGCTTTATCCACTGTGCCACCTGGCTGGCCCTGGACTGTCTTTCTTTTACACACACACACACACACACACACACACACACACACATTTTTGTATCTGGAATGCTCAGAACAGTCCTTCACACATAGTGAGTGCTTAATAAATGTTTATTAACTGACTGACTTGCCATGTACTCTTCTAAGTATGTACATAGGAAAGATCAAGTGGGTGATGAATGACTGTTGTTCAAACTGTTGTTGGGCAGAAAACAAGCTGGTCCTTCATTACATACATCTTCAATAGAAATGGTAGTGGGCAGTGATTTTGGTCCAGGATCAAAAAGGAAGAGGAAAATGGCCGGATTACTTTCACAAAATTGCACAATTTTCTTAATAACTGCAAACTTCTTCCTGAAACAAAGGCCTATCTCCCCCACCCCCACCCCCCATCCCACCCCAGGGCAATGAGGGTTAAATGACTTGCCCAGAGCCACACAGCTAGTAAGGGTCAAGTGTCTGAGGCTGGATTTGAACTCAGGTCCTCCTGAATCCAGGGCTGGTGCTTTATCCACTGTGTCACCTAGCTGCTTCCAGGCCCATCTTTTTATCATCATTCTTCCAGTGAAGCTGTATAGTTGCAAGTAACAGAATACTTCACAAATGTCTATACTGATAAATTTGAGAGTCTAAATGAAATGGATGATCATTTGTGAATGTAACGATTAGAATGACGCCACCTGCTGGAGACTTACTGTAGAAGAGTTCCGCCCATGAAGCGAAGGTCTTTGAGGGCAAGACCAGGAGTCTTCTCTTTGGCGTCAGGAAGTGACGTTGGCTAGTGGGAGGAAGAAGGAAGAGGCTGGCGCTCAGTCTCGAGCTCTTTCCTGAGGACTCTGGCAGAGAAGGGAGCTAGAAATGCGCTCTCCCTTTAATAGATAGGAATCTAGGCCTTTCTCTCTCTCTTTATCAAATTCTTATTCTCCTTAATAAATGCTTAAAAGTCTATTTCTCGCTAAAGCTTATAATTTATTGGCGACCACTTATTAGATATTTTAGACAGTTTAGCTAGAATTTTAGCCCTTAACATGAATATGTAATATAGCAAGGTTAATAGTATGAGAAGTAGATAACTAGATAAATCTGAGAAGAAATCAGGCTAAACATGGAAGAACTGCCCTGCTTAAAACAAAACAAAACACATCGGGCCCATTTAAGTGGACTTAAAAAAATATTCTCTCCCCCACCAGAATATCCCACTAGATTTTCTGTTAGTGGCCATGTTGAACTCCCATCTCTTTAACTCCTCACTCTACTTAAAAAAGATTCACCTACAAAATGTTCTGACAAGTGATCATTCAGCTGTGCTTAAAGACACAGGTCTCTAAGCAGCTTTTCTCAAGAAAAGCCCATTCTACTTCTATAATGTTGTATTTATTGGAGATTTTTCCTTGTGAGGAGCCAAAAACTTTCTCTGTAACTTCGGCTCCCACTTCTCTTAATTCTGCCCTCCGGGTCTAATCCCTCTTCTATGAGACAATCTTGGAAGATGGCTATCATGTCCTTTTCAGTCTTCTCTTCCTCACGCTGCATGTAGCCGGTACCTTCAGCTGATCGTTTTATGATGTGATTTTTAAGACTCCCCACCCCTCAACTCCCTGGTCATTCTCCTCTTGATATACTTCATGATCTTAATGTCTTTCCTAAAACTCATAGGTGGAAGCATGCATAGTAGACGTGCCTAGACTTGACAATGATCCAACAAAATAATGAGATCTTATAGATTCCTATCTTTAACCAGTAATAACTCACATAATTATAGCACTTTAAAGTTTACAAGGCACCTTTCTTATAACAACTTTTTGAATTAGGTACTGCAAGTATTGTTATCCACATTTTATGTATGAAGAAACTGAGGCACTAAGAACCAAAGTGAATTCTCAAGGTTCATGTAGATGGAACGTCTCAGAACCAGAACATGAAGCCAGGCCTCAAGGAAAGCTTCTAGTATATTCCATCATACTGCTTATCAACCAAAATTGTGTTTCATATGAGGGTGGCCTTTTAAAACAAAAGGTTGTGACATTTTGCAGTGAATCCGGCTTATCCTATTGTCTTGTTCTTCTTAAGATTGTCAATGCTTGCTTTTTCTGTGATCAAGAAATTTTCAAAATTTGAAAAGGGTCTGATAGTTTTATAACTCAATGAAATCTTAGGAATTTTCAGTTTTAGATAGCTGACAGGCCTAAGACCATATGATTTGTAAGCTCTCCTGGGATATCTTTTTCCTGGCAGAGGGTATTGGGTTTTTTTTTTCCATAGGGAGAATAGGGGTTCAGTTTAAGCTGAAGCACTATATTTGGATTAAGTGTTTTAGAGGGACACCTGGCTAATCATTGCTTTGATCTTTATTGTTCTTGTTCAGTCGTGTCCAACTCTTCGTTACCCAATTTTTGGGTTTTCTTGGCAAAGGTACTGGAATGGTTTGTCATTTCTTTCTTGAGCTCATTTTACGGATGAGAAAACTGGGGTAAAAAAGGGCAAGTGACTTACCCAGGGCCACACAGCTAGTAAGAATCCAAGGCCAGATTTGAATTTAGGAAGAGAAATCTTCCTGACTCTGGGCCTGGTGCTCTATCCACTGCACCACCTGGCTGCCTTTTTCCTTGATCTTTAAGGTGTCTTTTAACAAACTTGTGTTTCATATGGCATTGTGCTGGTATATGTTAAAAGATTGGGCTGGGGGATTAGAGGGGTGAATGTACGTATTTTAAAGTTTGATTTGCATTATTTAAACTCAAGAATCTAGACTATCAACAAAGCAATGCATTAAGCTCTGATTTGTAGGATTTGCTGATTTCCAAGGTGTAAATGCCCACACTGAAAATTTGACAGCTGGTTCTCCTGGAACTGGTGGAAGCTGGCTCTTGCTCATCCCTGCTCTTGAAACTGTGACTATTATATAGATTGTGTCCTATAATAGCAATTAATTGTTGAACCCCTAATCCAGACATCTATCATTTTTTGTAATTAAAAAAACTTACAGGAAATATTGGCATGGTTTGAGAATGATGATTATACCTATCTCAACTAACATATTGAGCCTGTCTAAGATGATGACATTAAAATAGAATCAAGTCTTGAATAAGTTGTATCTAAATGAGTAAAATGTAGAAGTCTCAATCTAACTCTCCCACTCTGGCAAATTATAATGAAGATAGGTATTTACAAATTAAGGTATGAATCTCTGTGGCTTAGAGCCACTGATGGTAGACTCAGCCATCCTTATTGTCACATTAAAAGTCTCCTCTAATTTTCAGGTGAAAGTCCCCAAAGGTTTTCAGTATTTTAAAGGATTGAGAAATAAATGCCCTTTGTTGATTATTGCGAGAATAAACTGAGACCAGTACTATTTGTTAATGCAAATTACTTTGAATAAATCTATCCCATTCCTTAGAATCTATTTCACAGCTTATATATTCAAATGGAATTTTTTTTTTAGTCATGAATATGGCAACATCTCTTCCTAACTCATTTATAATTCAGTAGTATTATTAGCTAATTAGATGAGTTGCTGTATATTTAATGTAATATTACTATGCCAGGATTTCCCTCTAACTAGCTATTCTAGCTTCTTTTTTGCCTAATCATTATAGTCTTAGGTGATTTTTATAAGTCCTTCAGCCATTCTCATAACAAAACTACTGGCTGTCTTTTGAATGTAGTCCCATTTTTAGAACCAAAGCATTAACAAGCTAAAAATCCCCAAACCTCTTCTTCCACTTGCAATAACAATTGTAGCACAATGCCCTGGATGCCTAGAGAGTCTTTGCAGAAACATGTGAAGAAACTAATTGTGAAAAAAAGAGAGAACTCTGAATCAAGTTCTCTACTCAGAAAGAACATTGCTTTCCCAATGACCCAGAGTCAGAAGGAGCAAAGAAGTATTACATAAAATAGTTTTGGATAGGCATAGTGGGAAATCATTTACTTGGAGTTTATTTTGACTGGCGGTATCTTTTCTCCTTTTCTCTATTTCCCTCCCCTGCTTCTTCTTTCCCCTCACTTGCTATAGCAAGAGTGCCATAAGGCCTAAAAGCCTTAGCCTTTTCAGTATTTTATGTGGCTTTGGGATCCATCACCAATAAAAATGTTTCCTTTGAGAATACTTAATTTTTGTGTCCACAGAGATACTGTTACTTCTTTCAGAGAAGCAGTGTAATATAGTGGATAAACTTTTAGACCTGGAGTCAAGAATACCTGGGTTTGGGGGCAGCTAGGTGGCACAGTGGATAGAGCACCGGCCCTGGAGTCAGGAGGACCTGAGTTCAAATTTGGCCTCTGACACTTAACACTTACTAGCTGTGTGACCCTGGGCAAATCACTTAACCCCAATTGCCTCACCAAAAAAACAAACAAAAAAGAATACTTGGGTTTGAATCCTACCTGGGACATTTACCAGCTCTATGAATTTGAGGAAGTTACTAACTCCTCCTAATCCATTTTCTCATCTGTAAAATGAAAGTCATAATAGAACCCTTTGTAACAGGGTTGTTATGAGGAAAAAATGAGATATAGGTAAAATGCTATACAAACCTTAAAGTTTACATTGATTCTTCTTCAGCAGAGAGCAGCGATGCTATTGTTCTTGCGTGGCTTCTTCTGTGTAAATTGTTATTATTTGTAATTAATTATATTTAATCATTATTATTAATTATTGTTGTTATTATTACATTATGGCCCTGTAAAATGAAGGGTCAGACTCAGTAACTTCTAAGGTACCATCGATATCTATATCAATGATCATCTTTGACCTTTTCCTTAAGGTTTCTAGGAGTACATCTTGAAGTCCTGGGGTTTACTTCTGCTACTGCAAAGATGTCCTGTGCCTTGTTTTTGCCTTTGAGTCTTATGTCTAGGCTTAAATATTTACTATATGTGTATGCTATAAATGGAATTTATCTTTCTTCCACTTGGAAACTTTATGTTAACCAGTTTATTAGCAGTCTTCTAATATTGCTTCCTTCTTTGGGTTTTCGAATCCAAGAAAACACAGGAAATGCTTTTATTTTTCTGTTTTGTTTTTAACTTTGTGACCAAGTTTTCTTAGCTTTTAATCTATTCAATTTTTTCTTTAAAAGAGTCTTAACCCAGTAACTTCATATATCATAGGGTAGAGGTAGAAAAGTCTTTGAGCTCATTTCTGTCCATCATTGTAGTAGGTTGCTGAAATTTTTCAACAAGGCATTTTTTTAGTTAAATGCCTAGTAGGTGCTTAATAAATGTGTATTGATTGATTGATTGATTGATTTTGCTTATCTTTCCACTATTATTGTTTTGTTGTTCAGCTGTGTTCGATTTTTCATGACCTCACTTGTGGTTTTCTTGGCAAGAATAATGGAGTGGTTTGCCATTTCCTTCTCTATATCATCTTAGAGATGAGGGAAACAGGGTTAAGTGCCTTGCCCAGGGTCACATAGCTAATATGTGAGGCCAGATTTGAACTCAGGAAGATGAGTTTTCCTTACTCCAGTATTTCCTTACTTCCAATGCTCTATCCACTGCCCCAGCCAGCTGCTTTGTTTCTACTATTACAACTTATGAAATCGGCTTATTAGCATTGCTGCTTTCAGTTGAAGAAGAATCCAGTTGTGTTTATTATAACGACTTTTGAAATGCTTTTTTTCTCCAATGTCCTGATAAAGCTCCCTCTCACTGTTTTCTTTTCTTTTGTAGATTTTTCCATTTCAAACTATTTGACATGAAGTCCACAGGAACTCTTAAAGGACCTTCCATCTATCTGTTTAATTGACCCCCACGTAGATAAAACCTAGAAACTTCAGAAAATTCCCCAAGCATAGTCACCAGCTCCCCTTATAATCACTCAGTTTCACAAAACTTCAAAGCAAGTAACATTTTTCTTCCTTAAGTAAAGGACCAGTCTTCAAACCAAGGAGTCAGAAGAGTCTCCTCTCTGCTCTCATGAAGATTCTAGTCCCCTACTCCCTGACTTGTATATTCTCCAAGACTTAGCCGACTGCCCCGGTTGGAAGATCTAGGCCAGGTGACATGCCTCCATATTAATGCTCTTTTCCCCAGTGCTGATTTTCAGACATCTCTTCCCTTAGTAGAGCTCCATTGCTCCATGTTTGCTGTTCTACGTTCCATTCAGATATTGTGGGTCTTGTGGATTAATGTTATCTCTCTTCAGCTCTGTTTCATCTCCCTACTGATAGGTTCCAACTCTTAATCAGATGAACCAAGGGAGAATTTGAGATTGCAACCATGTCTGGGGATTTTCTAAGCCTCTTTGGGATTAATGATAATTCAGTAAAGGATATCTTATTGCATTCTTTTCAGTAATTTTTTACATATGTTGTATGTCTGCAGGTGGGGAATTGGCTTTAGTGTATAAAAAATTAGAGGGGAAAGACAACATGTTCCTATTTTCCTAGTTTTCTTAGATGGAGGCTATGAGAGAAGAGAGTGAGATTATCTCCTAAAATTTATCGAAGTCCTTTGTGTCATGAGAGAGCCTTTGATACCTGTATGACAATTATGCAATGGAGAACTATTTTGAATAGACCTTTTTTTCACTAGCTTATCTCAGATCAGTGGCATCCATTTATATATTTTTTGTTTCTGTTTGTTTTTCATCCATTTATATTTTGGTTTGGAATATACTATATACTAGAAAGGAATAAAAGTACATTTCTTTTCAAACGTTCAGTCTTTCCATTAAGCATACTGGACTTTCCCTCATATTATTCAGAATTTGTGAGGTTTTTTTTAATGTTGATTCCCACACAAGTCTTAAAAAATACTTCTCTGATACCAATAAACACCCTATTTAGACTTAATTGGCACTAGGTAATCACCACTCCAAGGGATAATAATAATAACAGCTAATATTATATAGCTCTTTATGGTTGATATTAGCAAATTGAGAAGAAGGGAACTCAGTAACTATAGTTAGAACCCTGAGTATTATAATGCTTTGTATCTCTATCATTCTGCTCATTTTGCTTTAAAATATCCTTGTCATGTATAACTTGACACCTGGTATACATGCTTCATTTTACAAATGTGTAAACTGAGGTTTGGAAAAGCTAAATAATCACCCAGGGTCACACATCATATCTGTGGCAGAACTAGGAATAAAACTCAGGCTGTCTGATAAATATTGCATTGTTCCATTCACTATGTCTCTTTCAAACAAGAGTGGAGTCTTTCCTATTACCAGGAGAGATACATTTCCCAGGAAAAATGTTTTGAGGAGCAAACCTTTCATAGTGTTTTTTAGTGCTTGAAATAAATTACCATTGGTAAGAGGACCTTAAATAACAAAAGGACCTAAAATATCAAGGCACTCTGACTAGATTGGCATCATTAATAAATAAGAGAGAGTTATTAGAACTGCTATAATAGGTGAACTATGGGTGAGGCCAGAGCCTTCTTTTCAGTTGGATGTTTGTATATTAGAAACTAGTGATGAAAACACAAGCTGAAATTCACTGGAAAGCAGGCAATCTCCTCAAAAGGATTCTTCATAGTCCTTTCCCTGTTGAGTCAGACATCTCCCATGGTATACCAGTCACCAAGTCCATGAACTATTCAAAGTTGGAAGTTTAAATTGTGGGCTCTCCATTTTATTTTTTTTTTGAAGTAAGGCCACTTTACTTTTTGCTAACTGCAAAATAAAAGCTTCTAACAGAAAAGGACATCATGCTCTGTTTTTGTCTAATTCCCCCACTGCCCTGGCCCACGTATTTCAGTGCTGCTTAGGTAATAACTAGGTTTTATAGGTCTGGCCTTTTTTATCTCAAGAACATATAACTAAAAGAGAAGGAAGCTAAAGGGGGTAGACCAATTTGAAATGAATAAACACATTAAGTAAACAGCTAACCCTAGGTTTTCTTTTTTAATGTAGAAGATCTTGTGAATTTCCCCAGATCAAATATGAAGGTATTGAAAATAAGCAACAGAATATGCTATCATATAGTAGAGGGGAAATATAAGCAAAATATCTGAAACAGAGTATCTCCATTTGCTGTCTGTTATTGAGCTAAGATTCAGATCTCAGATTTTTTTGCTTAATATTATTTATAAATATTTAGGATTTTTCTCAATAAATAAGTAAATATGAAAGATATATATGTAATTATATCTTCCTTTTGATCACCAGAGAAGATTGTAGGGATGTAACTTATGGGATAGAGAAGTGGTAGGGGTGTTACTTACGGTATTCTAGGATATAGAACACTAAGGGTTATTAGGAATCATGTAATTTATTATTATATAGGCTAGCTACACGTAGCCTCACAGGGGAAGAGAGGCTGGTACCCTTGTCTGAGTTTCAGTGGTGTCAAGCTCAAATAGAAACAGGGGCCACTAAACTATACTACATAAGGATGCCTGCAGACTGCATGTTGGCATAGAGAAATACATATTAACATGATCTATGTTTTATTGTATTTTTATTTAGCTTTTTAAATAATTCCCAATTATATTTTAATCTGGTTCAATACTTGGGAGTGTTGTGGATCGAGTGTTTGATACCTCTGATGTAATTCAACCCTTTCTTTCATACAGGAAAAAGACTGTTCATTTAACTGACTTACCCAGGTCACAGAGATAGTTAAGGAGCAGAGATGAGACTCAAACCCTTGTTCTCTGACTCTACAACATCCAGTGTTTTTTGTACTATGCTATATTAGTGGTTATAAATCATAGGGTCTCCAGCTTGTGATGATAGAAAAATCAATAGCAATTATAGAACTATGAAGACTACGTAGGTGTTAAAGATTTGGGAGGTCAGATGGAAACTGCCCAAACAAATGATGGCCATTACAATTGGAGGAAAGAAGTCAAAGGGCAATGGCTTCCTCTCTTAGGTGTTACCACAATCAAGTAGGCAAAACAATTGATCTCTGAGGCAGGAAGGGTGTCCGTCATTGCGAATAACTCTGACAAGGCCACCGGCCTCTCTTTCCTCTGAGGCTGCATGTAACTAGCCTATGTAGGTTATATGAGATTGAGATTTCTGGCCTTCTGTTTTTGATTGAAGCCTTATATTGGCTGAACTGATGGTGTTGTCAAAAATGAGCCAAAGAGCTAGATGAGACCTCTGTGAATTCTTGAGTGACTCTCCCTGTGTGTCTGTCTGGGTTTGTGTTTTTCTGTCTTTTGAGACCCTGGGGAGAATCTCATGTATTAGGTTCTATGCCAGAGGACATGGGGAGTGTTGACACTCCCTACTCTTTCTGGCATGCTTGAGCCAGAGATATTGTAGAAAACATTGGCAGTCAGATGTTGAGGTATCCTTGCATCAAAGGGCCAGCAAAAATGACTCAATAGCTCTAGAGTCTTTCACCTTCTTCCTCCTCTTCTAAAATAATTAACACCACCATCTTAGAGTCTCTTTACTAAATTTATTAATTTTTTGATAACCTAAACATAGTCAAGCAAAACAAATCCACATATTTTTCATTTCTAAAGTACTTGTTTTACATCAATATACACCTCATTCCCACTTGCTTTGTACTAGATCATCATCACTCCTACTAGTCATATTTTGCACCTTGGGTTTATCTCCCTGCTATCAAAGGGTGGGTAGCATGACTCATTATCCATCCTCTAGTGTCATAGATGTTAATTGCACTGATCAGCTACATCTTTCAGTGTTTGCCTTTACAACGTCTTTAGTGTATAAATTATTTCCCTGGTCTCTCATAGTTTCTCAAGTAGAAATGTCACACTTTTAGTCTTTGAAAGCCTTGTAGCATAACTTTTTTTTTTAAGTGAGGCAATTGGGGTTAAGTGACTTTCCCAGGGTCACACAGCTAGTACGTGTTAAGTGTCTGAGGCCAGATTTGAACTCAGGTACTTCTGACTCCAGGGCCGGTGCTCTATCCACTGTGCCATCTAGCTGCCCCTGTGCCATCTAGCTGCCCCGTAGCATAACTTTTGAAACTCCTTTTGTTAGGTTAGGTAATGAAAGCTCACAACTCAGGTTGAGGGTTGAGAGTCAGGGTTACAATTTCTTAGAGCACTGCTTATATATCACACCACTAGCAAACCCATCAACTCTTCTAAATAATTATTTGGGAGATGACAATATATAGTCTATTGAGAAATTACTATAAATAAATAGACTCATTTCAGTCCTTGTTTTATAGATTGCTACTCTTTGTATATCCAGATTAAAATCTATTGATGATTATAAAATTTATAGTTTGTCCTTGCATCAACACAACTATTCTCAACATAATGACAGAGACATAATTTAAAAAAAAATTTTGAAGCAATTGATTTTTCAAAAAGATGTTTGTGGGCTGAAGGTGAAAAATGTAAATGTAGGGAATAACCAATATACAGGCAATAATTTGGGAAGCATGTTTATATTGTTAATTTAGGAACATGAAATATATATAACTTGATCTTCAAATTATCATGTTTCGTGCATTAAGGGTTTTTTTGTTTGTTTGTTTGTTTTTGCGGGTGCATTAAGTTTTAAAGTATAGTTTATTCAAGCCATAATTAAAACTTTATTAACTTACTTTTAAATATTTTTCCAATTTTGTTAATAATGGAGTTTTAAGCTGCCAAACTCTAGAATCTAGCAACTCTTAACATTTACTATTTATGAAAAGCTGGTAAAAACAAGAGAACAGATAAAGCTATCAATAATGTTATATTTTCATTTAAAATGTTTTTAAAGAGAAACAACCTTCCTTCCCTCCATTGAGAATGAAAGGACAAAACTCCTTTATAAACATAAATAGTCAAGAAAAACACATTTCTGCATTGCCCATGTCCAAAAGAAAAAAATGTGTATATATACTCACATATGTATGTATATGTATATTTGTGTATATATATAATATACATACACAGAGTGAGGCATGTATATGTATATACACACACAAGCATCTCATTCTGCACTCTATTTCTTTTACTTGTCTATTAGGAGGTAGGTAGTATGCTTTCTCATTAGTCCTTTAGAAGTGTGTTTGGTCATTGTATTGATCAAAGTTCCTAAGTCTTTCAAAGTTGTTTATATTTACAGTATTGTTGTCATTGTATAAATTGCTCTCTTTTCACTTCACTCTGTATCAGTTCATACAAGTTTTCCCATGGTTCTCTGAAATAATTTCCTTCATCAATTCTTCATCACAGTAGTATTCTCTCACCTTTATATGCCATAACTTGTTTAGCCATTTTTCAAATTTCTATTCTTTGCCACCTCAAAATGAGGTATAAATATTTTAGTACATCCCTAGTTTGTTTTGCTTAGGACTAATTCTTCCTTTTATCTTCCTTTCCTCTAATTCCCCCTTCTCTCTTCTCCCCTCCCTGAAATTTTCCTGTTAAGTGAAATCTATTTCTGTACCCAACTGTGTGTGAGTGGACCAGTTCAAATGAGAGTGAGTCAGTCATCCTTTACCCCTTCTTCCATGTGTGTATAGATATGTGAGTTAATTTACCTTTGTTTCCCTTCCTCCACTAGAGTATTCCTCTTCCCTTCTGTGTTCATCCTACCTTTAAGAGCATAGACAATAGAACCACTCCCAGGCCCTCCTTTTAATTAGATTGCATCTATGACCCCTGTTAGGGTTCAGAGGGGACACATGTATTATCTCCTTATCTTCAGATAGAAGCAGTTTATCCTTGGTTAGGCCTTTATATTTACCTTTTTATGTTTCTCTGAATTCCTGTGTTTGAACTTCAAAGTTTCTGTGTAATGCTAGTCTTTTCATCAGGAATGCTTGAAAGTCCTCTATTTTGCTAAAGGTCCATCATCAACATTGTTACAAATTTTCTTTTGGATGTTTTATGGGGTATAATGTCTGCCTTAATATCAAGCAGATACAGAAAACACTTATCAGAAAATGAGAGGGAAATAAACAGGAGATAACCCTAATTAATAATAATAATAATAATTAATAAAACCCAGCATTTTTATAGCACCTACTGTGTACCAGGCCTGTGCTAAGAGTTTTATAAATATTATCTCATTTTATCCTTATCTTATTATTATCCCCATTTTATAGTTAAGGAAACTGAGGCAAACTGGTTAAGTGACCTGTCCAATTCAGTTACAAAGTTAGTAAGGACCTGAGGCTGGATTTTAACTTAGGTCTTCTTGACTCCAGGCCCAGTGTTCCATCTATTGTGCCAACTAGCTGCTTCCTTCTCCCCACCAAAATTCTTAAAATCCACAGTTCAGTAAATATAGCAGTTACCATTGGAACTCTATATAATCAATTTCAGTTTCTGAACTATCATTGTTGGTAGTTTCTGCTTATTCCAATGTTTCATTTCAATCATATTCACCAACACGAAAAGTAGTTTGTCTAGATTAAGATCAGCTTCTTTGCCCTTTCATACATTAGTTTACTTATGTAATGTGAGTATTTTCAAACGTAGAATAGTTTCTTTCATATGCTGCAGAAAATAAAGAAATCTGAAGCAAGTGAGAAACCACAGGTGTCAGAAGCTGATTTTGCCACCAAATTGCTAGCAGGATGTGTTATCCTGGACTTAATACCTTCCTCATGTGGAGAATTTCACAAAGCTTTCTACAAAATTATAATTATCATTAACAAACACACAAAAAATGTAAAAAACAAAGAACAAAACCACAATTAATCCTAAACATTTTAACAAAGAATCAAGCAAATAAAAAAAATACATTTTACCTTGTTCCCTTATGAATTCATCTGAAGTCCTGGCTTCTTAAAAAAAGTTGTTGGTATAATGGAAAGAGCTCTGGAGTCAGAGGACCTGAATTTGAATCCAATTTTTGACAATACCTCTGTGATCTTGGACAAGTCTTAACCACCTCTGGCTTCAGTTTTCTCATATGTAAAATGTGTGTGGGGGGGGTAGACTGGATCACATCTGTGATCCCTTCTGGCTCTATCGCTAAGAATCTATCAATATCCCATAATGATTTTAACCACTATCAAGTATGGAGAACTATAGAATCTACGCATGTAGAAGATTGATCCAAGGAGCCCATCAGCTTGGTGAGGAACCCTGAGGGACTTTGATCACATTTTCCTATGAAGAGTGAAAACATGCTTATTAACACTTCATTGAGAAGGCTGAAAACATCTTCTGGACCTGTTTTTTGTCTGATCTGTTTTTCTCTTATTGAAGATAAATGACAAATCTCCCAGGATAACTGGATTGGCTCAGGTTACTTGGATTGGACCTAGACCTCTATACAAGGACCCCAAAATGGAGCCAATATATCCATCCTATGACAAACTGAGAGATCCAGAGAGAGTAAAGAATAGATGTAAGACTCAGTCTCCCTTGATGGCTCCTCATCCAGGTCACACCCACTAAGTGTAAGTGTTCCACAGGGTTCTGCCCTGGGCTCTCTTCTCTTCTTCTATACCACTCCTTCACTTGGTGATCTCATCAGCTCCCATGGATTAAACCGTCAACGCCGTACTAATGAATGATTCACAAATCTGCTTATCCTACCTAACCTATCCCTAAGCTCTCTGTGGACCTCCAGTCTCATATCTCTAAGTGCTTTTCAGACATCTTAAAATGGATATCTGTAGGCTCCTTCAACTCAACATGACCGAAATTGAACTTATTATTACTGTTTCCCTTTAAACCTCCCCTATTCCCTCTCTCAGACTTCCCCATTTCTGTGAAGGGTCATTCTTTCAATTCCCTAGGCTCAAAATCTAAGTGTCTTCCTCAGCTCCTCACTATCTCTCACCCATCACATTTGATCTGTTATCAAGGCCTGTCGATTTCACTTTTGCATCATCTCTGGATATGTCCTCTTCTCTCCTCAGGCACTGCCATCACTTTGGTTCAGGTCCTCATTATCTCATGGCTTGATTACTGCTGTAGCCTGCTGGTGGGTTTGCCTGCCTCGTCTCTTCCCACTCCAATCTATCCTCCATTTAGCCACCAAAGTGCTTTTCCCCAAGTGCAGATCTGACAATTTCACCTTCCTACTCAATAAACTCTATTAAGCTCCCTATCACCCCCAGGATCAAATAAAAAAATCTTCTATTTGACATTTGAAGCCCTTCATAGTATACACACACATGTATAAAATTACACGATGATGTCATCATAGAATTTGCCATGTATCAAATCATATATGCATATATAATTTCACTAGATACAATTCCATTCAACCAAAATTCATGGAAACAACATTGTGAGATAGGTCGGTATGACCAGTCTTCTCCTACTTGAAAAATCTCATATGATTTATACGCTACCTACCATGCAGGGGCAGAAAAAGAAAAAAAACAAAAGGTTTCCTAACTATGTGTGGTACTGTTTCTAGGGTTTTTTTTGGGGGGGGGGGCTATGGGGGTTAAGTGACTTGCCCAGGGTCACACAGCTAGTAAGTGTCAAGTGTCTGAGGCTGGATTTGAACTCAGGTACTCCTGAATCCAGGGTCAGTGCTTTATCCACTGTGCCACCTAGCTGCCCCCTGTTTCTAGTTTTTTGACAAAACAAACAGTTGAATCCAATTTAGTTGCTTCATTCATTCATCCAGGTTTCTTTCTACAAGTTTCACTTGAGCCTCCAAGACAGGTTTTATGACATTAGACTAAAAGCTTCTTGCGGGCAGGGATTGCCTTTGCCTTTCTTTGTATCCCTAGCACTCACCACTATGCTTGACACACAGTAGGCACTTAATAAATGCTTATTGACTTTTGGACTAAACAGGAAAGAGAAAAGAGTTGTCAGAGGGGGTGAAAGAAGTGAAGAGTTGGGAGGTAGAAGTGAGGTGTTTTGGTGGTATAGGGGATCATAGGGAACCAGGAGCAGATGTGTGACACTAGCTAGAATGATAATTCCTCTAAAGGCTCAGTGAATAATTAGGCCTATACACTTTCCAATTCAATTCAATTTAATAAATATTTATTAAGCACCAACTAAACATGTATTACATGACTCCTGCCACTGAAATTTGTTGTTTTTCAGGCATGTCTGATTCTTCATGACTCCATCAGGAGTTTTTCTAGCAAAGGTACTAGAGTGCTTTGCCACTTCCTTCTCCAGATCATTTTACAGGAAACTGAGGCAAACTGGGTTAAATGACTTGCCCAGGGTCACACAGCTAATAAGTATCTGAGACCAGATTTGAACCCATGAAGATGAGTCTTCTTGATTCCAGGCCCAGCATTCTATCCACTATACAACCTAGTTGCCGTACCACTGAAATATTCTCTTTCATTTCAACCTGATTGAAATTCTTTCCACCTTTTGAGGACCATCTGAAATACCATTCCCTCCCTGAAGCCTACCCTTACTTGGCTGGTTGGGAATTAGCCTTTCTGTCTAAACTCCCTCAGTGTGATGTCTCTGTACTTGATCAGTGGCCTTTAACTAGATGCTGCACCCAGGAGCCCAACACCAAGCACTGACACAGCCCAAGCATCACCAAAGGAGGGTAGGTACTAAATTGGCTGATGGGTGTGACAAGTCACCTGCTTATTCCTTCAAGGACGGTGTGAAGTGGGATGGCCTTCTAGTGATCCTATGCCTTGGAGGAGCTACCATATGATTCCCCTATACCCTACCCCTCTAAATGAATTATATTCCCCCTCTAAGCATGTAATTAAACTTTTTGAGGGCAGGGCCTGTTTTATTGTTGTTGTTTTTTTATCCCTATTACCTAGCACAGTGCCTGCCATATAATAGGTGTTTAATAAATGCTTATTCATTTATTCATTCGTTCAGAGATAGAATAATACTACCTTTAAATAGTCCAATATTCTCATTTTGTAAGTCAAGAAACTGAAGCTCAAATAGGTTGTGACTTGTCCAAAATCACACAAATGGTAAGTAATAGAGATGGGATTTGAACCCAGTTTTTCTGGCTCCAAATTCAGCCTCTTTCTACTATAATTTGTTGCTGCAAAGGGGAGGGAACAACTCTGGACCTAGGAACTTTTTATGTCAACAAGGAGGAGCAGCCCTCCCCAGAGGATATAGAAGGGCTCTCTAGGATCTCAGAGATTTCTTTCTCCCTCCATCCTTTCCTACTTCTCTCCATTCTTTCATTATTTTTATTTATTTAAAAATTGATGTCTTTTGTTTTCACATCACATTCATTTCTGAATATGCTCCTTACCCTCCCCTGCCCAAGAAGAATTCCCTTGTAACAAAAATATGTATCTCTCAGGACCTTGCATAGTGCCTGCCACATAATAGGTATTTAGTGAATGCTTATTAATCAATTGGTAGGTCCCTATGCCTTCCAATCAGTAGCACAACATTTAACATGGGGAGGTCTATGCAACTTAAGGGCATCATAGCTGGCCCATTCACATAACTTGTGCCCCAAGTACTAGCAAAGAGTAGTATTGGCTTTGAAGACATATCATACATTAATCACCCAGTCATGCATTACTCATCCAGTTACACTTCTAAAGTATGGACTGCTAGAAGACCAGCCCATCTGGTTTAATAGACAAGTATAGTCTCTTTCCCACCCTCAGTCTCATTTCTTACCAAATTTCTCATTATTCCCCAGTGATCAAGCTAACCTTTTCCTGACCTTTAAGTTTAGACTTCCCAGCTCCCAGGTATTTCTGGTCCCCAAAATTATTCTGATAACTTTGGGAATGTTATAGACCTGTTCACTAGGAGTTATTGCTGTTGTTTGTCCTTCATTCTCAAAGAGGTCCAAGCCATCAGTATGATGTCATGACTTGCAGTGAATTGGATTTAAATGAGGGAGGGCTATGCAAAGTCACCAGCCTCACTTTCTCCTCCAGACCTATCTGCAAACAGTGGCAAGATATATATCAGCATGCCTGGAGATGACCCCAGATTAATTTTCCAAGATCGCTCAGCTAGTAAGGGAGGTGAGGTTTGAATTTACGTCCTTTCAACTTCAGGGCCAGTACTCTATCCACTGCACCACCCACCTGCCCTCCACAATAGGAGTAACTACCCTTGCAACCCTGTGTATGCTAGGTGTTAGCTGAGGTAACTGGCAGGGCACACTTTTCTCAGAACCTGAAATTAAACCCCTAGAAGCCAGAAGAGGTAATTATGAATTTCTCAGCCCTGGATATCACTCATTTTTCCTTCTTCCCAGCTGTATTAAGGTTTTATTGGCTGGTTTTGCAAAGCTGAAAAAAAAAAGAGGAGGGAAAGAGAAAGAAAAGAAGAAAGGAAGAGAGAAAAAAGGGAAGGAAAAAGGAAAGAAAAGGAAGAAAAGGAAGGAGGGAAGGGAAGGAAAGAGAAAGGGAAGAAAGGAAAGGAAAGGAAAGGAAAGGAAAGGAAAGGAAAGGAAAGGAAAGGAAAGGAAAGGAAAGGAAAGGAAAGGAAAGGAAAGGAAAGGAAAGGAAAGGAAAAGAAAGGAAGGGAAGGGAAAGGAACAAAAGGGAAGAAAAGGAAAGCAGAAAGGGGGAAAAGGGAAGGAAAAAGGGGAAAGAGAAAAGGGAGAGGAGAAGGAAAGGAAATGGAAAATAGGAAAGCAAAGGAAAAGAAAAGGAAAGAGAAGTTACTCTCCACTCCCTGAACTGCCAGAAGTTGTATTTAGAGTAAGTCTAAGTATACTGCCATTCATCTCTGGCCCAAGTCAGGGCTCCCTTCTCACCATAGAAGTGTAAAGTTACTCAGTGCAGTTAAGGGAAAGAAGCTAAGCCCATACTGGTCTCAAAACCGTGTCACTAACCTGCTCCCAGGAGCACCATACCGACCAGTCAGATGTATATTCACTGATAGATACTGTGACTATGTAGGAATTTCTGGAAAACAGTCAGTTGTCGATGCAGCTCGATTCCTGCTTCTGCCCTTCATGGACCTGCCCTGCAACCTGTGGTTTTCAGATGCCTACCATGTCCTCTAGTCTATGTTACTTGAATCTTTGTACATTTCTTCACTCCATCCATCTCTACAGCAGGTTATTGTACTATAATCGTGTCGTCTCCACCCCAAGTCTCCTGGACTTTCCCCACCTGTTCTTCCTCAGTTCCTGGTGATGTCCTCATCTCCCATCCCTCAAATAATACACCATCTATTCCTTGTTCTCATCATGTTTGGTTTTATAGGAAGAGCAATGGTGCAAGTATAATTGAAAGAACTCTGGACCAAGTTTGTCATCTCAACTCACCGCTACTTACTGTCTTGCTAAGTGAATTTTCAGGTTAATCTGCATGACTCTAGAGTTGGCTGCCTGCGGCATAATACAATGTGAAATAACTTTAATTTACTTCAATCCTAATGGCAGGCAGGCCTGGGGGGTGTTTCAAAAGTGAATGTTGAAAGCAATTAAAAAGATAGATTTTAACTAAGAGACTCTGGTTAAGGGGTAGTTGTAGATTTAATTCACAAAAGAGCTAAAACATCCCAGAGGCTACCTGTGACAGTCATAAAAGAATTGAAAAGCCTCAAGGCTATTTTATAAGGATGAGCACTCCCCTCTGGAGAGCTTGCAGATAGATGGCAGCATGGTGGAGAAAGCAGCCAGGATGCTTTAGCAACCATCAGCAGCAGCTCAGAATTCAGTGAGATATTAGATGACATCAGGAAGGCAACAAGTGGTGGCTTCAGAGGTAGAGAGGTATTCTACTTGGGATGCAACCCTAGGCTTACAAGTTGTTTGGCCTATGTTGGTTACCTCTCCCACAATATATTCCTTCTGGCACCAGTGGCATGGGCATCTGTGAGACAGTGTGCTGCTGTGGGTAAATAGAACATATCTTTTTTTTTTTTTTAGGTTACTGTTCAGTTTAATTAAATGTCTTTGCTTTGAATTTGTGTGTCTTCTGGTTTGGTCTGATAAAGAAAAGTATGAGATTGGATCTCATAGTTGTAATTTTGGGTAGATGCTGGTCCCAAGGAGGCCTTGAAACTGGCATAGCTTGTGTTGATGGGACCCTGGCTACATTGTTACAGTATATCTTATTTATCTTTGTATTCACTTAGTGTCTGGCATAATACCTTGCACTTAGTAGGTGTATAATAGATGTATGTTGAATTGAATTTATTCCCTATAGGTCTGAAGTACTAACTACTATCAATAACTACCAAAAAAAGCTTTGGTTTTATTCAAGGTTTAAGCTGATTAGGTGAAGATGAAGGCCCTGCCCTGTGAGAGGGGCAGGATGGAATTGATGAGAAGCAAGAGAGTTCTAGCCTTCACTAGTCCTCTTCAAATCTCCCTTCAGCATTCTTGGAACAGCAGTTCCCTTTGGGACTCTCCAAGCTTCAAGTCTTTTTTGAGAGTTGAGTAGCTTTAGATGTTTCTAGGTTCCAGCTTTGAGAGAGAAGATGGAAGAGGGCAAACCCACTTTAGGTTGCTGAAGGAAAACACTCTGGGAAGACATGAAAAGAACTTGGAAGTCTCCATTTTGGTCCTTTTTCCCTACTTCTTATACTAGAGGCTGAGAAGATTTTCTCTCTGAGTTATCTCAGTCCCAGTTGGAGAACTTTATTCTTTATTGTCTGGTATGCATTCTCCTATGTATGCTTTATTTGATTTCTGTTTAGCTATGATTTTGATTAATTAGGTTGTGAGATTTAAAATTGGATATACGAGCATTAAACTCCCACTTTTAACTTTTCCCTTATATATCTCCCAGACCACTAAGAAAAAGAAGCCTCTGAGCTTTAATCAGTGAGGGATTAGTTTTTATTGTTAGTGAATTAATTAGACAACAAAAGGTGACACCAATTAGGGAGATAGGAAAGTAGAAATACAAATGAATAATCTTAGATCTAAGCTTAGTCTATATTCCTTTATAAAACTCACCGAATCCCAAACTGCCTGCCAGAGAACCAGCACCAAACACCAAACGGGCTGCCATGGCTAAGCTGAAAAGCCAGAGAGAGACCAAACTTCCATTCCTCCCTCAGTTTTAAGCTGGTGTGCCGGAAGTTCATCATGGACTCCACCCCAAAAGGGAGGTCTTTCAAAAGCCGCTTCAGTAGCATGTGCTCAATGCTCAAATAATTCAGCTAAAACTTCCGTTTTTTACCACAAGGTTTTTTGCCAAAAAAAAAAAAAAAAGAAAAAAGAAAAAAAGAAATAGTGAAAAACGCTAAACTGAGAGTCAGATCATAGTTTTAGAGTTGAAGGAGTACTTAGAAATAATCTAGGCCTCCTTCCCTCCCCTGTAATTTTTCAGGAAACTGAATTTCAAGAGACACTAGGTATAAGGGCTAGGATTTGAATCTAGCTGTTCTGATTATAAACCCAACCCTTTCTGCTATAACATACTGACTCTCTGGGTTGTAGCTCCTCTTCTAGCTCTAAGCAGGTAGGTAACTTTGGTCAAGTTATTACTTTTCTTCACCTATAAAATGGGACTAGTGGACCAGGTGATTCTTCCCCACTCTAAATTTTATGATTCTTATACCTCGAACTTTTATCTTGGGCATATTTATGACTTTAGGCTAGTTTAAGTCAAAATCCCTGGACTTCTTCCTTTTCTTGAGAGACTTAGGGGCAGCTAGGTGGCACAGTAGAAGACCTGAGTTCAAATCCAGCCTCAGACATTTACTAGCTCTGTGACCCTGGGCAAGTCACTTAACTTGGATTGCCCCTCCCCCCCCAAAAAAAAGCAAAGAGAGAGAGAGAGAGAAAGAGAGAAACAATTGTTAATTTAATAATACCTAGCATTTATATAGCACTTTAAGGTTTGCAAAGAGCTTCATAAATATTATCTCATTTGATCCTCACAACAACTCTGGGAGTTATTATAATTATTATTATTATCCCCATTTTATAAATGAGGAAACTGAGTTAGAGGTTAAGTCACTTGGCCAGGGTCACACAACTAGCAAATATTTGAGGCAAAATTTGAACTCAGGTCATCCTGATTCTAGGTATACAAATGGCAGTTTTTTGGGGTTGTTTCCTAAAATTTTCTCTCTTTCTGTCTCAGTTAACTTGAGGAAGACACTATCAAGTCCTTATGTCTCTCATACTACTTCCTCCCCCATTCTCACAACTGCCTCATACTTTGCTCAGAAAGTAAAGGCATTTGCCATGAACCTCATCTTCTTCACTTCTCATCTCACAACCCTTTGACAAAATTCTCCATTTTCTCCTTCTATATTCAAGGCTCTGATTAAGAGGTATCTATTTTCTTCAACAACTTTATATACCTTTGACCTCATTCCCTACTATCTTCTGCAGCTCGTTCCCTTAATCATTTCCTTCTCTCTCCAATCTTTAAACTCTCTCCTTATACTTAAAAAAACCCAAAACATTACTCTCACTAGGCGCTACCATTCTAACGACAATAATAATAACTTTTATATGGTGCCTTCAGGTTTGTAACATTCTTTACACAAGCTCTCTCATCTTTTCTCTTTTCTTTCTTTGCCGAACCCCCGGAAAAAGCTATCTAGGCCCTCCCTTATCCTCCCTCCCCAATTTCTCAGCCCTTTGCTATCTAGCTTCTCTCCCCACTCAACTGAAACTGTTCTTTTTTAATTTGCAGAAATCTCTTAATTGCCAAATCCAATGGCCTGTTTTCTCAGTCTTTATCTTCCTTGACCTTTGGAGCATTTGACACTGTTGACCACCCTCTCCTCTGTGGGTTTTGTGACACTGTTCTCCATCTGACCACTCTGTATTAATTTCCTTTGCTAAATCTTCATCTGTGTTATGCTCTCTAACTGCGGGTGTGTCCCAAGGTTCTGGCCTAGGCTTTCTTCTCTCTCTATGTTCTCTCTCTTGCTAACCACATAAATTTAATTACCACCTCTATGTTTATGACTCTCAGATCTCTATATTCAACTGCAGTCATTTTCCTGAGTCCTGGTCTTGCATCATAACTTGCTTATCAGACAGTTCATATTGGATGTTCCACAGGCAGCCCAAGGTTGACATGCCAAAACAGAGTTCATTATTTTTCCACCCCCTCCCTTTTCTCTATTTTATTTCTGTCAGGGGTCATGCCATGGTTCCAGGCACTCAGTTTAACAACCTTGAAACTTTGATTCCTTACTTACTCCATATAGCTAGCCATTTGGAAATTATGATTGTTTATGTCTCCATAACATCTTCTGTATTTGTTTCTATCACACAGCTACTACCCTAGTCTAGGTCTTCATGCCCTCACTAGTGGACTATCTCAGTAGCTTGCTGATTGGTTTCCCTGTCTTGTCTCTCCCCCCTCTAAATCCATCTGCCATAGCTGACAAAGTGATTTTCCTAAAACATAAATCTAACCATCAAATTCCTATAATAGATAAACCCGTTTGGCTTTTTGTTACCTCTGGGATTAAATAGAAACTAGTCTGGAATTAAGAGCCCTTTAGCCCTTGGTTTAAATCTACCTTTCCAACTTTATTACACATTATTCCCTTACAAACACTCTAAGGCCTAAGTGAACATTATTTGTTGTTGTACCTCACACAGGGCCTTCTATTTCCAGTCTTCTACTCCCGCCTTATCTCCACCTGTAAGACTTCTTGGATTTTTTTCTGGACTCAGCTTGAGTACCATCCTCAGCATGAAGTCTTTCTTCACTTACTTCCTCCCAGCTGGTGAATGTCTTTCCCTCAAAAGTATCTTGTATCTATTTTACATACATGTCTGTATATACATACATACTCATGTATATGCATACATGGATGGATATAGATATAGAATTATAAATATACACACATGCAAATATATGTACACATATAAATGTGACATTGAAATAATTACTATAGACATCAGTTTTGGGTAAGCATATTAATTTATATTATTATACCAGTAAAGAATTGACTAGTGTCTCCCTAATTGCTCATGGTCCCAAGCCACGTGGTAGAGAAGGTAGAAAGCAGAGAGCTTCAGCATGCCAGTTAGCGAGAGGAGAAAAGCCCTGCCCCTAAAAGCCAGAAGATGTCCCAGAAGACCCCATGTGGTATCTTCCAAGGGTTTTTATCCACTTTTGATAGAGGCATGTCATTATACATTGATCAAAGCTAATTGGGTCATTAGACATCAAACAAATCTAATTGGTTAGCATTATTTAAATCGAATTGGTTGACATGACTTTATTTTTTTATTTTTTGTTTGTTTTTGCGGGGCAATGAGGGTTAAGTGACTTGCCCAGGGTCACACAGCTAATAAGTGTCAAGTGTCTGAGGCTAGATTTGAACTCAGGTACTCCTGAATCCAGGGCCAGTGCTTTATCCACTGTGCCACCTAGCTGCCCTCCGTTGACATGACTTAAAGGTGGTCTATATTATAATGAACTCTAGGGATAACATCAGGTCCCTCAGTTTTTGGTAGGGAGAGGAATATTAAGCTCCACCCCTTCCCCCACCCCCACCCCAGGGCAACTATATTATCTAGGTATTGTTTAATCCCATCAATCCTTCTGCAATCTAGAAAAAAGAATCTATCCCCATTCCTTTTGTTCCTTTGGGTTTATTCCAGATGAGGTCTTTAGGAGAACTGTCTGGAGGCGGCTGTGGGGGGTGTGGAGGTGGGGAGAAAGGACTGATCTCTGGGTCCCCCAAGAATAATTATTTTCTCACAAATATATACATTTATATGCAAAACATACACATATATGTATGCAAATAATAAAATATATACATAAATACATGTACACATGCACATACATACATATATATATTTATCTCACACATATGTTGATTCCTTTGGCCAGAGAGTAAACTCCTCAAAGGCAGGGTTTTTTCTCCTTTTTCTTTGTGCCCTTTGGGTTAGGAGCAATATAGCAAAGCCCTGTCCTACTGTAAGGGCTAAAATTCTAGCTATACTCTCTAAAATATCCAATGAGTGGTCACCAATTAATTATAAGCTTTAGCAAGAGTTAGACTTTTAAGCATTTATTAAGGAGAATAAGAATTTGGTGAAGAGAAAGAGAAAGGCCTAGATTCATCTATCTATTAAAGGGAGAGGGCATTCCTAGCTCTGCTCTCCGCCAGAGTCCACACAAAAGAGAGACAGCCAGCGTGCTAGCCTCCCCCTTCTTCTTCCCACAAGCCAACGTCACTTCCTGATGCCAAAGAAAGCCGCATGGTCCTGCCCTCAGAGGCCCTCTCTTCATGTTGGAGCTTTCCTACAGTAAGTCTCCAGCAGGTAGTGTCATTCCAATCGTTACACTACTCAACCTCAGGTAATTTTTCCTTAAAAGATATTCAGGGGGCAGTTAGGTGGCACAGTGGATAAAACACCAGCCCTAGATTCAGGAGGACCTGAGTTCAAATCCAACCTCAGACACTTGATACTTATTAGGTGTGTGACCCTGGGCAAGTCACTTAACCCTTATTGCCCCTGCAATAAATAAATAAATAAAATAAAAAACCAAAGGTATTCAAACAGCCCTTGAGGCCTTAATTGACCCAGGGATTAAGGCTCATACTATTGGCATTGCTTCCTGGTGGCCCTAGTATAAAAAGCCAGCACAGAGAGGAGTCAGGAGACAGCTATAACATCACAGAGTCAGGGCAGCTCAAATGAACAGAAACAATGCTGTCTTCTTACTGAATGTTCTTTCCATGTTATAGCTAAGTAGATCTTTTGTTAACTTTTAGATGGTCTTTGAGTGACTAATTTCATTCCAATCCCAAACATGAACCATCACATAAGACTGGCCCAAGTCAGGTCTGTTCTACAACACTTTGTACATTTAGTATATATTTGCTGATTGATTAATTGGTTGATTGAGGAGAGGACAAAAAAAGGATGTTTTTCTCTATGATCCCCTGCCCCTGCCTTTTTTTTCATTATCATGTGAAAAATAAGTACTTAATAAATGTTTGATGGATAGATGGATGGATGGATGGATGGATGGATGCGTTATATAACATAATGATAGCAGCTTGCATAAAACCCTGGAACTGTCTTTTTTCCAATCAGAAAGTTCTTATCTACATACTAGCCTATTTTTTCTTTATGATATCTCACTTGAATTTGAATATTTTGCTTTATATCTCATTAATTCAGAAAAAAATTGAGTGTCACTATGTGCAAAATGCTGAGCTAGGTACTATGGGAATAATGAGATGAATAATGGTTTCTTCCCTAAAGAAGGTTTTAATTATCAATAGTTATTTTATTAGTTTTACTTTTCTAAAATAAGATTTTATTGCTAACTTTTTTTTATGTCAACAGAATTTCTCTCTTCCTTTCTCAGAGGAGTGTTCTTGCTGAGACTGCAACAGTAGCAAGGAAGTTGCTGGGATGCCAGAGTACAAGCCAGTGAGTTCCATTGTGCCACCCTACCAAAGAATGGAGGATAGTGGGAGAAGAGATGCTGAGTATATTAGAGATTGGCCTTCTCTGCTGTTAATTCTTTAGGTTGTTACCTCAGTGAGATTCTTGGCATCTCAACCTGTGAAACAGCTACCATTTACTTAGTTACTTACTTATTTATTTATTGGTGAGGCAGTTGGGGTTAAGTGACTTGCCCAGGGTCTCACAGCTAGTAAGTGTCAAGGGTCTGAGGCCGGATTTGAACTCAGGTCCTCCTGAATCTAGGACCGGTGCTCTATCCACTGTGCCACCTAGCTGCCCCCACCAGCTACAATTTATTTTACCTTGTGTATAATTCTTTTTCTGTGAGAGTTTGGAGAGGTCATGAGGATTGGAGAAAATGTATAGTCCTCCATCTCATTAGACCTGGAGTCTCCTCTTATTTGTTTTAGCTAACAGGCTTGGTTCAGAAATA
The DNA here is from genome assembly GCF_019393635.1 of Dromiciops gliroides. Classification (NCBI taxonomy): domain Eukaryota; kingdom Metazoa; phylum Chordata; class Mammalia; order Microbiotheria; family Microbiotheriidae; genus Dromiciops; species Dromiciops gliroides. Next base: position 104,529,380 of record NC_057865.1, on the reverse strand, counting down.
AAATGCTTTACAGTAGAGAAGGAACTTGTCTTTTCCCACAAGGATTTTAAACAGAGATTAAAAACTGTATTTTACCATGGGTACAAAAGGCAAGTACCAGGAAAGCCCGGAGAACAGTGAATAAGAGTATTTGGAGAATTAAAGATTTAAGCTAGTCCATGAAGAATGGGGAGGATATGAAAAGGTAGATATGAACCTCTAGTGCAGTAATCCCAGCTTGCTTTACTTTATACAGCTAATACTCCAGTGTGTTAATAAGAAGGGTCATCACTTTTAATGTGGAGCATGGTTGTGATTGTGTTCCATCAATATAATTGACTACTAAAGTTAGCCTGAGATTCTTCATTTCAGGACTTGTTTTTAAAATTATTACATTAAGAAATAGGCTGGGATACAGTGACAAGAATGCCCAGAGAAACTGTCAGCTTTTATTTCTCCCCTTCCAACTAATGTTTCTAATGCCTTCTTGAGGTTTGCTGGTGCTTCTAGGTCATCAGCATGGCCTGGCATAGAATGATGGAATTTGGAATACTAAATGGGATGAGGTGTCATTGTTTATTTTAGCCACCAAAAGGTCTAGTGGGAAGAGCTGAACACGTGGGAGGCAAGCTGCCTGCCCTTTGAAGTGAATGTAATTTAGTTACCTGAAATTAGCTAAAAATAAGGGCAAAAAAAGTGTTTGTTCCCTGAGCAGTCCCTTTGTGTACTTGCCTGGGTAGGCTATGACACTAACAACAGAGCTCAAATATATTGACTAACTCTAAGGTATGTTGAACCAGGTGTTTTTGTTTTTTTGTTTTTGTTTTTGGGCAGGGCAATGAGGGCTAAGTGACCTGTCCAGAGTCACACAGCCAGTAAGTGTCAGGTGTCTGAGACTGAATTTGAACTCAGGTCCTCCCAAATCCAGGGCCGGTGCTCTATCCACAATGCCACCTAGCTGCCCCGACCCGGGTGTTTTTAACTCTTAAAAAAAAAAAAAGTGATGACATTCCTCTGAAACACCAATAGCAGTGTCTCCAAGTGGAAGGGGGAGGTGGGGCTTCCACAAATAGCAGCTTTGGGGGTGGAGAGCAGCAGTAACAAGTGGGGCTTAACAGTGGAGTGGTAAACTGGGTTAGGAGCAGATGTGAGGTAGCCCAGCTATCAGGGCTTGGGAACTTCTAGAGCCAAGAAATAACACGATACACAGGTGGCTGTGTAGGGGCCAAATTTAATATGTGGAGATGGAAACATGAGGCCTCACACAGAAGAAGTCTTCAAGTTACAACATAAGATAAACAGCTCTGAAGCCTAACCATCTCTCGCCTTTGAGTGTGCTATTTCTGAGAACGCTCTCTGGGAAGAGGCTCTAAACCTTTTCTAGCTTTCCCACTAGTATGTGAATCTTTAAGAGATTTTGTTCATTCCTGTATGGGAGGACCAAGGATGAGTCTATAACTTGACTTTCCCCTGTTAAGCAGCTTTGCTGTTCTGTCTCAGTCAGCAAGCATTGATTAAGTCTTTACTGAGCGTCAGGCACTGTGCTAGGCACTAGGGGATGCAATGATATACTTTTTTTATTTGATTTATGATTCCTGCCTGGTCTTTCAGTAGAGCAGGCCCTGGATATTGGCTTGAAGTGCATATTGCCAGTGATGATGGGAAGAAATCAGAGGGAAAACAAAGTAAAAGAATAAGCATTTATTAAGTGCCTACTATGTGTCAGGCACTGTGCTAAGAGCTTTACAAATACCTCGTTCAATACTCACAACTCTATAAATTATCTCTGCACATTGTAACGATTGGAGTGATGCCACCTGCTAGAGAGTTACTGTAGGAAAGCTCTGCCATGAGGAGAAGGGGTCTAAGGGCAAGTCATGCGGCTTTTCTTTGGAGTCAGTAAGTGACGTTTGCTCATTGGTACTATTAAAACTACCAGCCAATTAGCTTGGAGGTGTGTGCGTGTGCGCGCGCGCGCGCGCGCGTGTGTGTGTGTGTGTGTGTGTGTGTGTGTGTGTGTGGGGATGTTCCCAGTTTCACAGGAGGTGTCTGGGAGGAAGGAGGAAGCGTTGGGTCCTTTTTGTTCCTGCCCTCACCATGGCAAGTTGGATGATGGGGTCTCTTAGAAATAGTTAGATTTTTGCCTTTCTCTTTGATCCTAATGCTCTTTAATAAATACTTAAACACTTAAATACTCTTGCTAAAGCTTATAATTTATTGGCGACCACTCAATAGATATTTTAGACAGTATAGCTAGTATTTTAGCCCCTTACAACATCTTGGTTGGTATTATCATCCTCATTTTGCAGTTGAAGAAACTGAGGTAGACAGAGGTTAAGTGACTTGCCCACAGTCATGTAGCTATTAAGTGACTAGGCCTATATTTGAACCCAGGACTCCAGGAAGTTCTAACCATAGTGCCACCTAGCCATCCTAATCAGAGATGGCTTCAAACTCCTCTACAGGAGGAACAACAAATCTGCATTTTCTATCACATTATCAAAACAGCCAAGGAGCTTTCAAGGTTTTTATTCCCTTCCTCCTCCAAACCTCAGAAGTGTTTATCTAGGGTATATAAGAAAATCAGCTGCATAATATCTCTACTGAAGATTTTGCTGGCTTACGCAAGCATTATAGATTCTAAAAGCCTGGCTGCTCTGTGATTTTTGATAAGTTTGATAAGCAGTGAGAATTTATTATACAACTTTTTATTAATGAATACAGTCTAGCTAAGGATTTGAATGTAGAGAGAGAAAAATAAATCAAATATTACTTGTAGATTCTATTCTTTTGAGACAGAAACTTGCATTTCAATAGCCACCTGGGTAGATAAGAAAAGGCCCTAATCTCCTTAGAATTTGTAGGAGCAAGGTGAATGAAGTGATAACATTATGAGAATGGGGTCAACCCTGAACTCAGAAAACATCCAGAAAGTAAGCCAAGATAAAGTTAAGGTCAAGGTCATTGACAACTGGTTGGACAGCACCTTGCCTGTCCCTAGATTTCCAAAACACATCTTTATGTCAGTTATGACTTTCCAAGGTTCAAGTTGATGGAGGTTATTGAGAATAGAAAATAAAAGTCTTTAGGAGAGATAATCGTTAACATTACTTCCTCTTTTCCTTTCAGAATAACTTTCCAAAATGTAGCTATCTTTTTGAGGTCTTCTTATCTATATTTTATGTGCTTGACTTGTTTTTGTTGATAAAGTATTAGACAGCACATTTTGTAAGGTACTCAATTACTGCAAGAACATTTCATGATGACAATAACACAATGCAATAGGAGGAACAACTTGATAAGTCCCCCCCCCCAAAAAAAACCCCACCACCAGAGCAAATACATAATAATTTCAGACAAACTGAGGAAAAGATCAATTTGCATTTGTGAAAACTCAGAATGAGAGAATAAAAATAAGGTTTTATTACTTTCCAAACTAGAACTAGGCTAACGAAAAGTTCCCAGGTAAAGACTCCTGTAAGAACTGGTTTAATTATCAGATAAGAATGATCTACAATTACTATATATATATATGTGTGTGTGTGTGTGTGTGTGTGTGTGTGCATGCATTTAAGTGCCTCCGAGAAGGTGTTTGTATACACAGACCATTGATTTCATTAGTGTAAATAGGAAAGTCCTTCCAGTGCATTTCAGCAATTGTTTTTCAATTGATAATCTTAGCAAATTGGTTGATAAATTAAGAGGTGAAGTGATTTGCCGGGAGGTTTATGTCAGAGGCAGGGTTTAAATCCATATCTACCTGACTCCAAGGCCAACTTTCTATCTACTATGGCACGCTGACTCTTACATCCTTATAGAAATTATTAATTTACTTAGCACATTCTTTATGAAACAATGAAAAGATGAATTTCAGGTCTGCCCTGATCAAATGATTGCAAATTCCAGAAGAGTTAGATTCAAATTTAGGAGCTTTGACTAAAGGAATAGTAGTAATAATATTAATAACTAACATTTATATAGCGCTTTCAGGTTTGCAAAGCTCTTTACAGATATTAGTTTTTATCTTCTTGGGATCTATATTATAGCAGTCCTGATGTCCAGATGTGGTACCATTTCTTCAGTTCGTCTTCATTTTGTAAAGAATAAACAGTAGTCACCATTATTTCCCTTTAATGTGCAAAAACATACCTGAATGCAAGTATTCTTTCTTTTCTTGAATTCTTTCTAAAACTGTATCTCACCCAGGAAATAACAGAAATAAGAATAGGCATCTCTGCTGCTAAGGTAATTTGGTGGGGGCAGCTAGGTGGTGCAGTGGATAAAGCACCGGCCCTGGATTCAGGAGGACCTGAGTTCAAATCCATCCTCAGACACTTGACACTTACTAGCAGTGTGACCCTGGGCAAGTTATTTAACCCCCATTGCCCTGCCAAAAAAAAAAAAAAAGGTAAATTGTGATCTTGAGGCAAGTTAGTTCTGCTAGGTAAGCACCTGTTTTAAGGAGGGAAAAAAACCAAGATGCCCATAATTTTCATGATATTCAAGAGAGGGGAAGACTTGCTCAGGATCAAAGAGGATGTCAGGAAGCAAAGCTGGAATTCAAAGTGAGGTCTTTGATTCAGAAGCCAGCGTGTGTTCCTCTAGACCACACTAGAATAAAACTGCTGCTGCATCATTATTGTAGTGATTAAATGATGAGAGAAGAAAAAAAAAAAACCCTAACCTTTGAAAATGCTATACAAATTCATGGTATTGAACCAGATTTTGTCATTAGTGAAGTTATTAACTGATTATAAATGATGCAGGTTGGAAGCATTTAGTCTCTAGGGAAACACTGTAGTAACCTTTTCAGTCCTCCAAAATGACTCCTTGCAGGCCTGAAAGTGTTTATTTTATTTATTTATTTATTTTTGCAGGGCAATGGGGGTTAAGTGACTTGCCCAGGGTCACACAGCTAGTAAGTGTCAAGTGTCTGAGGCTGGATTTGAACTCAGGTCCTCCTGAATCCAGGGCCTGTACTTTATCCACTGCGCCACCTAGCTGCCCCTGAAAGTGTTTTAATAGAGCTTCCAAAAACACTTAATTTGCAACTGGCTGAGAAGGCTCCTCCTTATTATGATGATGCCATTCTGACCCAGGCAAAAGGGAATGATACTTGAGAACAGAGGTTCTTAACTTTTTTTCTGTCAGGGACCCCTTTAGCAGTCTGGTGAGAACAATGTCAAGTAGAATTTGGCTCAGTTGAAGCTTAGTATTCAATTAAAAGACTATTCATCACCATGCAGTTTGCCAATAAGAAATAGTCAGGGGGCAGTTAGGTGGCACAGTGGATAAAGCACCAGCCCTGGATTCAGGAGGAGCTGAGTTTAAATCCAGCCTCAGACACTTGACACTTACTAGCTGTGTGACCCTGGGCAAGTCACTTAACCCCCATTGCCCTGCAAAAAAAAAAGGGGGGACGAAGAAATAGTCATAAGACACTTGCACATGCTCCAAAGCAGGGGCTGGGACTTCTTTATTCCACATGCCCAGAAGCAGAGTCACCAAGCCTCTACATCTCTTGCTTTCTTCCCTGGCAGCTTTTGAGTGAAGAGGATTACTGTGAGCTGCTGCATAGAGAAGAGGCAGGCTGAAAATCAAAGATCAGTAAAGCAATAAACATTTATTAAGTGCCTGCTGTGTGCCAGGTACTGTGTTAAGTGTTGGAGATATAAAACAAGTCAAAAGACAGTCCTTTCCCTCCAGGAGTTTACAGTCTAATGGGAAAGACAACACACAAATATAGACAAAGAAAACTATATATAGAATAAAGAGGAACTAATTAATGGAGGAAAGACACTAGAATTAAGAGGGGTTGAGAAAGGCTTCCTGTACAAGATGGGATTTTCGTTGGGACTTGAAGGAAGTCAGGAATGTTAAATAGGCGATGTTGAAGAGGGAGAGTGTTCCAGGTAGGAGGGCCAGGCAGAGAAAATGCCCAGAACTGAGAGATGGAGTATCTACTTCAAGAAACAGCCAGGAGGCCGGTGTCATTGGATAGAAGAGTATGTGACAGAGAGTAAAGTATGTTATGAAGGGCTTTGAATGTCAAACAGAAGATTTTATATTGGATCCTGGAGGTCATAGGGAACCACTGGATATTATTGAGGAGGGAAGTGACCCAGTCATACTTGTACTTTGGGAAAATCACTTTGGTGGCTGAATGGAGGATGGATTGAAATGAGGAGAGGCTTGAGACAGGCAAGCTATTTCAGCAGTCAAGGTGTAAAGCAATGAGGGTCCGTCAGAGAAAGAGGCATATTTGAGAGATACTGCAGGGATGAAATTGGCAAGCCTTGGCAATAGCTTGGACATGGGGGGAGGGGTGGTGGTTGAAGATAGTAAGGAGTTGAGGATGATTCCTAGGCTGTGAGCCTGAAGGACTGGGAGAGTGTTGCTGCCCTTTCCAGGATTAGCCGGGGAAGGGTTTGGGGGAAAAGAGAATGAGCTCTGTTTTGGACATTTTTAGTTTAAGGTGTCTATTCAACATCCAATTTGTGATATCTGAAAGGCAGTTGGAAGTGCAAGATTGGAGGTCAGTAGAGACTCAGGGCAGAATAGGTAGATTTGAGGATCATCAGCATAAATCCATGGGAGCTGAGATCACCAAGTGAAGAAGAATAGGGGGAGAAGAGAAGAGAGCCTAGGACAGAACCTTGAGGGACAGTTATAATTAAAGCACATGATCTGGATAAAGATCTAGCAAAGGAGACCGAGAAGGAAGAGAACCAGGAGAGCAAGGTGTCCTGAGAGTACCAAGGATGAGAGGGCAATCAACAGTGGTAAAGTCTGCACTAAGGTCAAACAAAATGAACCGAGAAAAGGCCATTGGGTTTGGCAAATAAGAGATCACTGGTAACTTTAGAGAGAATAATTTGGTGGAATGTTAAGGTCAGAAGATAGATTAGAGGGTGTTAAAAAGAGACTGAGAAGGGCAGGTAGGTGGTGCAGTGGATAAAGTACTGGCCTTAGATTCAGGAAGACCTGAGTTCAAATCTGGCCTCAGACACTTGACATTTACTAGCTATGTGACCCTGGGAAAGTCACTTAACCCCCATTGCCCTGAAAAAAAAAACCCAAACCAAAACTCAAAACAAACAAAAAAAGAAACTGAGAAGAGAGAAAGTGAAATGAAAAAGATTAACAAAATTGAAAGCAAAAAGCATTGAACTAATAGGTAAAAATCAGGAGCTGGGTTTTATGTATGGGAAAAAAGAAAATCGATAAACCATTAGCTAATTTGATTTTTTTAAAAAGGGAAAACCAAATCACTAGTATCAAAAATAAATTTACCAAAAATGAAGAAGAAATGAAGGATATTATTAGAAATTATTTTGCCCAACTACATGCCAACATTGTTGTACTAAAAAATGAAATGGAAGAACCTTTAGATGAATATAAAATACTCAGATTAACAGAACAAGGCATAGAGAATTTAAAGGACCCCATCTCAGAAAAGGAAATTGAACAAATCATAAATAAACTCCCAGAGAAGGATGGGGGTGGAGTGAGGAAATAAACCTTGCAACCTGATTGATTTACAAACAAATTCTACCAAATATTTAAAGAATAATCAATTCCAACATTAGACTATTTTCAAATTACTATTATGAAGTATCTAAACCAGGGAGAGTTGAAACAGAAAATTATAGTATAGTATCCTTAATGAACACTGATGCAAAAATTTTAAACAAAATATTAGTAGAGAGGCTACAGCAACATCACAAAGATTATGACTAGGTTGCATTTATTCCAGGAATACAAGTTTGGTTCAGTATTAAGAAAACTATAAACATAATTGATCATTTTACTTACAAGAACAACAAAAATTATATGATTACATTAGAGGACACAGAGAAAGCTTTTGATAAGATAATACTCATTTCTATTTAAAAAAACACTAGAGGGGGCGGCTAGGTGGTGCAGTGGATAAAGCACCAGCCCTGGATTCAGGAGTACCTGAGTTCAAATCCAGCCTCAGACCCTTGACATTTACTAGCTGTGTGACCCTGGGCAAGTCACTTAACCCCCATTGCCCTTCAAAAAAAAAAGTATATTTAAAAAACCCAAAAAAACCCACCAGAAAATATAGGAATAATCAGAACTATCCTTAATGTGGTAAATAGTATGTAGCCAAAACGAGCCAAAATTATGTATAGAGGGGATAAATTAGAGGCCTTCCAAATATGATCAAGGATAAAGCAAGGATTCCCATTGTTACCACTACTATTTAATGCTGTGCTAAAAATGCTAGTCATAGAAATAAGGCAAGAAAAAAGAAATTGAGGGACTGAGTATAGGCAAAGAAGAAACTAAATGATCACTTTTGTAGACAGTATGATGGTGTATTTAGAAACCCCTAGAGAAAACTCTAAAATTGCTTGAAACCATAACTTTGGTAAAGTAGCAGGATATAAAATAAGTTCACATGAATTTTCTGTTTTTCCCAACAGAACTCAGGAGGAAGAGATAGGGAAATTGTATTTGAAACAACTACAGAATGTATAAAATACTTGGGAGTTTAACTATCAATATATGTTCAGGAGCTCTAAAAACACAATTACAAAACACTTTATACAAATAAAAGCAGGCTTAAATAATTGGAGGAATCTTAGTCTCTTAGGAGTAGGCTGAGCCAATATAATAAAAATGACAATACTACCTAAGTTTATTACTTATTTAAGCGCTATAACAACCAAATTACCAAAGGATTATTCTATAGAGCTAGAAAAAAAATAATTAAATTTATGTGGAGGAACAAAGGGTCAAGAATCTCAAGGGAAAGAATGAAAAAGCAACAAAGAAGCCTAGCAGTACCAGACCTCAAATTATACTACACATCAGTAATTATCAAAACAATTTGGTAGTGGTTAGAAAATAGAGTCTGATCAGTGGAACAGATCAGGTATACAATGTACAGAAGCAAATAAGACTAATAGCTTAGTGTTCAATAAACCCAAGTACCTGGATACCATGATAAGCACTCATTATGTGAGAAACACTACTGGAAAATCTTGACAGCAGTCTGGCAGAAAATAGGTTTAGATCAACAGCTCACCAAGATAAGATCCAAATAAATACAAGCTACACATAAAAGGTCACAGTATATACAAATGAGAGGAGCAAAGAAGAAATTACCTGGGTTTATATATAAGAGAATAGTTCATGACCAAACAAGTGATGAAGAGGATCACAGAAGATAAAATGGACAGTTTTTATTATTTAAAAGTTTTTGGGGCAGCTAGATGGTGCAGTGGATAGAGCACTGGCCCTGGATTCAGGAGTACCCGAGTTCAGGTCCTGCCTCAGATGTTTGACACTTACTAGCTGTGTGACCCTGGGCAAGTCATTTAACCCCAATTGCCTCACCAAAAAAAAAAAAAAGTTTTGCACAAACAAAAGCAGTGCAGTTAAGACTATAAAGGAAACAGTTAACTTGGAAAAAGACTTGTAGCAAATTTCTCTGATAAAAGTTTTATTTCTCAAATATATAAGGAATCAATCCAAATTTTATAAGAATAATGGCCTTTCTTCATTTGATAAGTGGTCAGGGATATAAAAGGCACTTCTCAAAGGATAAAACTTAAGCTGTCTATTGCTATATTTTAAAAAAATTATCTAAATGACAGTTAGAGAAATGCAAATTAATTAGTACAACCCCAAAAGTTACTAAATTGTGCATGCTCAGTGATACCACTACCAAGCCTATACCACAAAGAGATAAAATGAAGAGGAAATAGACCCATATATACAAAAATATTTAAAGTAGCTCTTTTGTGGTGGCAAATAATTATAAACTAAAGGGGTACTCATCTATTGGGAAAGGTTGAAGCAAATTATGATGTATGAACATAATGGAATACCACTGTGCTATAAGAAATGATGAAAAAGATGGTTCCAGAGAGGCATTGAAAGACTTATATGAACTCATGCAGAGTGCAGTGAGCAGAAACCAGGAGAACAATGTATATTATAGCAATACTGTAAAAAATGGACATTTTGAAGACTGTAAGAACTCTGATCAATGCAGTGGCAAACTATGATTCCACAGGACTGATGATGAAGAAGGCTACTGACTTGCTGAAAGAGAGGTGATATATGTGTTGAATGAGTTAAGTCAAGTCAAGAAGTCCATGTGCTAAGCACTGTGCTAACACACATTTTTGACATGGCCAATATAGGCATTTTTTTTCTCTTGACTGTGCATATTTGTTACAAGTTTTCTTTTCTTTTTCTCATTAAGGGAAGGTGAGGAAAAATTATTGATAATTAAAAAAAATTAAATTAAAAAAGCTAATTTATATAACTGGTTAATTGATATTGGAGGATCACTTCTGATTGGGGTTCATGAATGAAAGTATTAGAATCCACAACCTATCATGGTTACCCATAGAGCTCTGAGGGGAGAAATAGGCTTTTGCCCTGTGGGAACTTTATTGTTAGCTTAAGTAGATTTTGAGAGACTCCAGATGGAGATGCTATATTTCAATGTTCGTTCATTTTCTTTCTTTCTTCCTTTCTTTCTTTCTTCCTTCTTCCTCCTTCCTTCCTTCTTCCTCCTTCCTTTCTTCTCCTTTCCTTCCTTCCTTCCTTCCTTCCTTCCTTCCTTCCTTCCTTCCTTCCTTCCTTCCTTCCTTCCTTCCTTCCTTCCTTCCTCCCTCCTTCTCTCCCTCTCTTTCCATCATTATCACTAACCCCTCCCCTCACCCCAATTTGCCCTAATCACAAAAAAACCTCTCCTTTTTAACAAAGAAGCAAGATGAAGCAAAACAAATCCACAAATTGGCTATGTCATAAAATGTATATTTCATTCTGCATCTCTAGCCCAGCAGCACTCTGTCAGGAGATATATAGCATGCTTCATCATTTGGAGTCATGGTTAGTCACAGTTAGTCATATTTCTTAAGTCTTTTAAAGTTGTTTTTATTCACAATATTATAGTTAATTTATAAATAATTCTTCTTTTTCTCAATTTACTCAGCAATAGTTCATAAAAGTCTTCCCAAGTTTCTTTGAATTCATTCCTTTTGTCATTTGTTTTTTCCCCTTTTAAAATTTCCTCTTTTAAATACAATACTTGACAAACACACACACACAAAACAAACAAAAAAAACCAAACCCAAACCCTGAGCATTTCACATACAAAATAGAGCAGAAAAATTGGATTGCTTGTGAAACTGAAAATATATATTATATACAACTTGATTTTTAAAAGTTATATAATAAATCCAACATGCTACTTTCAAACCCTTCCTTGTCTGTATCCCACTCTGCAGTTCCTTCTGTTCTTTTTTGTTTATTTTCTTTTAAGTGTTTTGGTGACCCTCTTTCTGTGTGTGTGTGTGTGTGTGTGTGTGTGTGTGTATGTGTGTGCAATTAGGGTTAAGTGACTTGCCCAGGGTCACACAGCTAGTAAGTGTCAAGGGTCTGAGGCTGGATTTGAACTCAGATACTCCTGAATCCAGGGCTGGTGATCTATCCACTGCGCCACCTAGCTGCCCCGACCCTCTTTCTTTATCTTTTTTGTAACAGTATTGTTGTACACTACCTTTAATTGAAAAAAACAAAACTCTTATAATAAGTAAACATAATCAAGTATAATAAATCCACACATTGGTAGTGTCCAATAGTGTGGGTCTCATTTTGCATATTTACTCCATCACCTCTCTATCAGGAGGTAGGTAGTTTACTTCATCATCCCTCTTCTGAAATTATGATTGGTCATTGCATTGATCAGAGTTCTTAAGTCTTTCATGATTATTTTTTTGAGGCAGCTAGGTAGCACAGTGGATAGAGTATAGGATTTGGAGTCAAGAAATTCTACCTCAGACACTAACCGCCTGTGTGACCCTAGTCACATCTGAAAATGGAGATAATAATAGCACCTATCTCCCAGAGTTGTTGTGGGGGTCAAATGAATTAACACATGTAAAGCACTTTGAAAACCTTAAAGTATTACATAAATGCTAGATATTCTTATCTTTTCCCCCTTTACAATGTTGTAATTGTATAAATGGTTCTCCTGGTTCTGCTCATTTCACTCTGCATTGGTTCATACAAGTCTTCCCAGGTTTCTCTGAAACCATACTTAAAACCATCTCTCACTCTGCACTAATATTCTATTACATTGAGATACTATTATTTGCTCAACTATTCCCCATCTAATTTCCCTCTTTGTTAAAGGTGGATACATTAAAATATTAGAGATTTTTAGAGGTAATATCAAAGTGAGGCTGTTGTAGAGTTGTTATTTTAAAATAATTACTCGGCTAATTGTCCCGATTTTTCTGTTTCTCTTTGTGGGTATACTCACAAAGTTGACCTTGATGCATCAGGCTCCCCTCCTTGTAAAAGAGACCTCAAAGAGCCCTAGCTAAACACTGGGGCAATATTTGACCTTATAAACTAGAAGATGAATTTCATTTTGGCCATGAAAACTAAGAGGCTGTATTCACAACCACCTTATTTAGGTCATTGGGTGGTAATCTCTCAGTCAGTGGAAGTCAGCTCATCCAAAAAACCCAGTGGCCCTCACAAGTGATTGGTGAAGTTAAGTCTTCACCATGAATGTTTTGCTAATTTAAGAGTATTCTTGAGAAAATTGGTTCTCACAGAGACACTTGGAAAGTGACCTACTTGAGAAGTCATCTGTTCAACTGTTAAGGGGTCTATGTGAGACTAGCTATTTGTCCTAAAGGTCAGCAACAAACACCAAAGATTCCACTGGGAGATGCCATTGCTGTGTCACCTGACTCTCTTAGACCCTGTGATGAAAACTGTGGATTGGCAGGAAAACAAAACAGAACCTGTTTAGAATTCCTTGAAGAAATATCTTGCCATCTAAAGTAGAGCTAATTACAACTGTTTTCCTTCCAGAGGGTAGTTGGTTCTGAATTTCTGGTATTTCTTTTTTCTTTTGCAAAGTGATACTTCCAGTTTGGCAACCCCCTAATTGCAGTGATTGCTAAAGATCATCACACATGTTATTGCAGAGAACTCTATGAAGTCACAGAGCCACAACAGGAGAGTTTTCATTATCCCACATGAATGGTGAAGTCAGCCAACATATCAATACAAACATTAGGTAAGAGGCAGGATTTGAGACTTCCTATGGAAGAGTCTGGTTTTGGGGGAGATAAAATCACAATTATTTGGTTAATTTGCCTCTTTTCCCTTGATTGTTAACACTTTTTCTTCAGCTCTTCCTGAGTGCTTTCGAGGGCTTCTCTGCCTATTTAATTCTCTGTAGCATCAGCTCCAGAGTGATCCAGTACAGGAACCCTTTCTTAGTCCACCCAGGCTTTAATGTTTTCCCTTACATACATTTACTTTGCATTGATTGCATGAAAGGCCAGTTGGTGAAGTGGATAGTAAGCTGACCTCAGAGCCAGGAAAACTTTGTTTAAATGTTGACTATGACACTGGGCAAGTCGAGCATTTCTCAGTGACTGGGAAATTATATGACTAAAAATTGCAGAGAAAGTGCCAATTTACCTTCTTGATAAAAGGGATTCTTTATTGGGATTTCTCTAAAATGATAAAAGCACAAATTCAGGTAAAATAAAATTGAATGTGTACATTTCAATTTATGTTGTTTCTCTTCAGTAAAATATAAGGTCCTTATAATCAGGAACTCTCTCATTCACTGTTGTATCTCTGCACCTAACACAGTGCCTGGCACTTAGTAAGTGCTTAATAAATGCTTGTTGAATTACATTGTTAACCTGAAAATTCACAAGATTTTGATTTTATATTCCTCCCCTAGTAACTAGGACGCCTCCCCAAATTCCCGCCATTAAACTCCCTAGAGTTTTACCTATCAATAACTATGTTGGGGGAAAAATTGAAGAGCAGAGAGCTTTCTGAAGGGCTGAGTATCCAACCTAATCATAAAACAAAGACACAAGATTTTGTGAGTTGGAAAGCTAAGGAGAGCATTAAGGGCTCAACTTTGGGACCATCTCTTCTATGAATCCTTCCTATCACTGCAACCTAAGCCCTAAAACCTGGAAGTGATCCTCCCCTTGAATATATCATAGCACACTCCCCCATCCCCTCCATGGCACTAACCATAGGATATATAACTTGAAGGAATCTGAAAGATCATCTCATTTACCCACCCTTCCCTCATTTTGCAGATGAGGAAAATGAGACCCCAAGGCCCCACAGGTAGCAAGTAGCACAACCAGGCATCAAACCTAAATTTTCTGATTTAAAATCCAATTCCCCTTCTACAAATCACGGTGCAGCTCCTCTAGTCCCCAAGCTTCATAGTTATTGACATACATGACATTTCTCCATTAGATGAAGAGCAAGTCTGGGGGATATTTATCTGTACATCTCCAGGACCTAGCACAGTACATATGTCATAGTAGATGTTTAGTGAATATTTGTCAAATAGAATTGATGGAAGGTGTCTCCCTCAAAAATCTGAGTAATTCAGGAACAATGGACTATCATGTTCTAATAGACCAATTCATGGAAAGGAACTTTCAGCCTTTATGAATGAATAAAGCATAGAAGAACAAGACAGAACCCAGAAGAAGATTCTAGGGCAATTGTATACTTACAGTGCTTTGTGAACCACTGTTACCCCCACTCCCCCATAAATGGCATGCTCTGTGACCTAATAGGACTTAGTAAACATGGTTATCCCTTCATATTAGTGCTTGTGGTGGACCATCACCCTCAATCATGGGAGAAATCTCTGCCTACTGAAATCATAGGATCATAGATTTAGAATTGAAAGTGACCTTAGAGATCATCTAAGCCTCTCATTTTATAGATGAAAGTATAAAGGTCTAAAGAAGTGAAATTTATTTTCCCCAAAGTCACAGCTGTAAAATTACAGAGGCTGAATTAAAACTTGAGCCCTCTCATTCCAAACCCAGTGCTTTCCCCACTATTCCACCTTGTTTCATGTCCATCTTTTGTGTTTCCCTGGACCTTTCCTTTAGCTTTTTCCCTCTCTCTTTCTCTTTACCCTAACCCAGCAGGAACTGAATTTTCAGTATCACAGAATTTCTAAAATGAAAGAATCCTCAGAGGTTACCTAGTCAAACCTGTGCCTAAACAAAAGTCCCCCCAAAGTGGCCATTTAGTTTTTGCTTGATCAAGTCATGCTAAATGTCCAGTAATTATCTCTTTCATTTTACTTTCTAGATTGTTTTCTGCAGAAAGACAATCACAGCTCCTGTGATCTTCAGGTTAGCAAGTAGAGAAGAAAAATGGTTAATAGAGAATTGAGATTCAAGATAATCTAAGAGAGATCGTAATGGAACATTTAGCTACCTTCAATAAATTCAAGGCTCCTTGAATTTTAAGCCTAGATAAAATATGTCCCAAAAGTGTCTGATTTCAAAGGGAACTCTAGGGAAAAGCAAATCAGAAGTGTTTACCATGTCGAAACAAGGAGTTACCAACAGGAGGTCCATCTGTAATCAGGCAGGGAAGCAGACAATTTTGAACTAATATTGAGCAAGCGGCAATTGAGAGTGTGCTCACTTAACCAGATCAGGTTCCCAAAATGTTGTACCTCTACTTGTTGTTGTTGTTAGGTTCTGGGGATCAGAAGCTCTCAAAGCAGAGACCAGGCTAGGGCAAACAGAACTTTGTCTCCAGGCACTGAAATGTAGAGATGCTAATAGGACTTAAGCTCTTTTAGCAACATAAGATAGCAACTAAACTTGGTACCTAGTTAGCAAGAATTCATTAAAATTAGAAGCTATTAGCTTGTTACTGTCTTTTAAAAAAGTCACATCCATAACTTAATCCAGTGTTCTAGATATGACCTACTCTGGGTAAAGTCTAGCAGGATTATTTATTATCACTGCCAAAGAATGAGGTCCCTTTCCCAATCCTTATCCACTTCTCTTTCCCATCCACATTAACCCTATGTCACCAATGTTCTGCCACAAATCTGCCCTTGTGTTCTACTGTGTTCTTTGGAATTCTGACACAATAATTAAGAAACTTACTTTAATTTGAGACTTCTTCCTCTCATGGTCCTTACATCTTCTGCATTCATTAAGATGTGGTGCTCCCTGGATTACACTGTATCTCACTGCCTTTTCAGTACTACTTGCATTTTTCTCTCAAAACTCACTTCTTTCTCACTATTCCAAGTAAAGTGGGAAGACTCCTTGCTCCTCATTACTGCTTCCGTATGCTTTTTCTATCACCAGTAATCATCAACTAGTCCTCATTTGAGTTTCACTTTATCCAAATTTATCATCCAAGTTGGATCCCGTGGCCTGGTATCTATCTACCTACTTCCAAGATATTTTCCCCTCATTCCCAATGAGTTCAGTGCTAGATTCTCAGTGTTCCTCTCTACTCCATCTCCTGCACTTATGTTTCCCCAAATACTCTGACTTCTTAGCTCCTCAATCTACTCAGTTACCATGAATTACTCTTCTTTCTACTTTACCTCATCTCCATGGAGAAATAGTGTTATATTTGATCTTACCATCACCTATAGATGGTCTTCTCTCATGTTTAAGAACTCCTAATCTAATATTAATCTTTTAAAACAAAAAATAATAAATAATAAAAATAATAATTCAGCATTTTCCCAAGCAATCATCCCTGCTCTGGCTACACTTTCCTTAATTTCAACCCCCTTGTAAACCAGATGAACTTAACAAAATCTTCTACTCTTGAATACCTTGCTCCTTTATCCTCTCATGCCTTACCAAACTCCAACCCTGGATCAACCCTACTATCTACCTCTTTTGCTCCTACTCTTATGCTGCTAATGCAATTAGAGGAAGCCACAAATCTGTGCTCTGACTCCACTACATATTGATGTTATCAAACCATAACTGGGCCCTCGATGTAGCATGATAATCCTTCTGCTCCTTTCTAATTGATTCTCTATGCTACTCACCCCAGTGGCTGTTCCCAATCTTTTCTTCTCTTCTCAAGCTTCCCACAGTATCTCCATATCTCACCCTCTCAGCTGAGGACCTTACCTCCATTGATCACTGAAAATCATCATTGTGAGTTCCTTTTCCCCTTGTCTTCATCTCACATCCCCCTGAGATCATCCTCTATTATGTCCTCCTTTATTAGAGTTTCTGATGGAGTGGTTCTCTTTGTCAATGCCAACTCTTCTATATGTATCCTTAATCCTATTCCCTCCTTTTTTTCTTTACCTGATTGCTCTCGCCATCATTCCTTACTCCTTCCCTAGTCTTGATTCTTTCCCTGTCTACTGGTTTCTTTAATGCTTCTTACAAACTTGCCCAAGTTTCCCTTATCCTTAAAAAACCCTCACTAGACTATTATCCCTTAGGTAAATTTCTTGCAAAAGGTGGTGCTTCCATTTCTTTTCCACTCACTTTCTCTTAAACCCTTTGCAGTCTGGTTTCTGACATCATCATTCAACTAAAACCATCCCCATTAAACTTACCAAATATTTCTTAATTGCAAGGGCCAGTGGCCTTTTCTCAATCCTCATCCTTTATGACCTCTCTAAAGCAATGGAAACTGATGAAATTCTTATTTTGGACTCCTTTTTTTCTCTTGGTTTCAATGACATTGTTCTCCCCTGGTTCTCCTCCAACACTTATAATTTATACATATCAGTGATCTCCTCTCTGGTATCTTTATCCATGTCTGTGTTCAACTGTGGGGCAGCTAGGTGGCACAGTAGATAGAGCACTGGTCCTGAAATTTGGAGGACCTGAGTTCAAATCTGATCTCAGACACTTACTAGCTGTGTGAGCTGGTCATCCTGATATATGTCTTGCCACTGGACCCAGATGGCTCTGGAGGAGACAGTGAGGTTGGTGACTTTGCACAGCCCTCCCTCACTGATGTACAATCCACTTCAAGTCATGGCATCACCACCTCTTTAAGAATGAAGGACAGGGGCAGCTAGGTAGTGCAGTGGATAAAGCACCTGCCCTGGATTCAGGAGGACCTGAGTTCAAATCGGGCCCCAGACACTTAACATTTACTAGCTGTGTGACCCTGGGCAAGTCACTTAACCCCAATTGCCTCACCAAAAAAAAAAAAAAAAGAAGAAGAATGAAGGACAAACAACAATTCAACTATAATGGAGCCTTTTCTCTTTTCTGTCTGTATTCTCTCACCCAGTGATATCATCAACTCCTATGGGTTTAAGTATCATTTCCATGCATATGATTCCCAGATCTCTCTCACTCTCTTGCTCTCGCTCTCACTCGTTCTCTAATTTGTCTTCTGAGTTCCAATCTCATCACTAACTGTGAACTGGACATTTCAGATCAAATGTTCTATAGACATCTCAGACTTGATACATCTGAAACAGAACTCATTATCTCTTCCCCAAAATGCAATCCTCTCAAAATTCCCTATTATTGTTAAGGGAACCATGATCCTTGCAGGAAAGAAGGGAGGAGAGAAAGAAGGAAGGAAACAAGCATTTATTAAATGTCTACTATGTGCCAGGCACTGTGCTAAGTGCTTTACAAATGTCTTATTTGATCCTTACAACAATCCTAAGAGGTAGGTGCCATTATGATTCCCACTTTACAATTTAAGAAAATGAGGCAGGCAGAAATTAAGTGACTCTCCCAGGGTCACGCAGATAAAAAATATTTGAAGCCAGATTTGAACTAGGGTCTTCCTAAGTCCAGGCCTAGCCCTACTCTATCCACTGAGCCACCAGCTGTCTTTAAGTTGGGTTTTTTTTTTGGTGAGCCAATTGGGGTTAAGTGACTTGCCCAGGGTCACACAGCTAGTAAATGTTAAGTGTCTGAGGCTGGATTTGAACTCAGGTCCTCCTGAATCCAGGTCTGGTGCTCTATCTACTGTGCCACCTAGCTGCCCCTGTCTTTAAGTTTTAATAGCTTAAAACTGTACTAGGAGTTTGGAGATTCTCATTCTCTCTCTCTCTCTCTCTCTCTCTCTCTCTCTCTCTCTCTCTCGTTTTCCCATATATTACATGCCATTATCTGGGCAATTTTCATTCTTCATCTATTAGATTTTTCCTATGTGGATTGGGATCATGGATTTCTTTTAAATTAGATTATGTGCTGATCATTAGGTCATATATCTAGGGTTATAAGAAACCTTAGACACCACCTAGTCCAACCCCCTTATTTTATAGATGAAGAAGAAACTAAGGCACCAGTAGCTTAAGCAACTTACTCAATGTCACATAAGTTCTAAGTGTCAGGGTCTCACTGGACCTTGGAATTTGGGTTTGACATAGTTCTTCAGCACAAGACTATGTGTAAAAGCAGCATCTAGAGAAAGTTATGATATACAGAGAATTCCCTTCTACTTGGACTTTAGCAGGATATTCCCTATGATAAGAGGGGGATCTTTTGGGGAGCAGCTCTTCTCACTCTATGGCTTATTATTATTATTATTATTATTTTTTTTTTTGGTGAGGCTATTGGGGTTAAGTGACTTGTCCAGGGTCACACAGCTAGTAAGTGTCAAGTGTCTGAGGCCAGATTTGAATTCAGGTACTCCTGACTCCAGAGCCGGTGCTCTATCCACTGTGCTACCTAGCTGCCCCCCACTCTATGCCTTATTAATGCTGATAATTAGACAATCACTGATCAAGGTTATCACTGTCTTATAAGATGGTTGTGCTTGTAATTGTCTGTCATTTTCTTCTGTAATAAAGTGAGCCTAAATTCTATACCTTTGCTGCCTTTGGTTGCTATGTCTCTCTCTATTTGTCAAAGAGATCAAGTTTTGTTGGTTGAGATGGTTTCTGGGTTCTTTTGACCTCTTAGTTATAGTAACTATTTTACTTTGTTTAAATTTTTTAAAGAAAAGGGAATCATCAGAACCAATCTTTACTTTATCTATATCTCACTTTTTCAGAGTCAGTAGTTTGAATAGATATGAACCTTTTATAATTATGTATATGCCTTCTTTATCCTTCTCATTTGGGATAGATTTTGGCCTTTGCTCTAAATAGTAGATGATTTGATTATACATAGTCACAGAAATAACTTCCATAACGGTAACCAGTTGTTCCTTAAGATATATTAAATTTTATTTGTTAATGCTGTTTGATTCTTGTCATGTCCAGTCCCTTCTCATCCTCTTTTTTTTTTTTTTGGTTTTTGCAGGCAATGGAGGTTAAGTGACTTGCCCAGGGTCACACAGCTAGTAAATGTCAAGTGTCTGAGGCTGGATTTGAACTCAGGTACTCCTGAATCCAGGACCGGTGCTTTAATCACTGTGCCATCTAGCTGCCCCTCTCATCCTCTTTTTGAGGAAAGTTCATGATACACTCTCAAAAGGCTTCTACAAATCTTTGGTCTCTTGCATTTCTTAATCCCAAACCATAATTTTTAACATTTTTTTTTCTCTATCATCTCCTTTGCCCACCTTTGCATCAAAGTCTCTGAGTATAAAAGTATATGATAAATTGGAGGATTTTGTCAAATTCTCCATAGATATTCACTGCTCTTTCATTTTTTACAGGAAACATTGGCATATAAGTCATAATTATCTTCATGTTTGTTTAAGTAATATAATATGAAATGACACCCCCCCCCCAAACCCATCAAGATAAGTTTCTTATGGCCTTGGAGTACATAATAAAACCAACTCTGAGGAGATGCTGTGGACCACTCTTCCATCTATTTGAAACTTCTTTCTGGTTTTCTGTATACCTAGAATGTCAACACAGGTGTAGTTCATTTCCTTTAGTAATCTATCAACTTGGTCATTGGACAACAATTTCAAAATCAGAGTCAACAAATTAACATTTGTAGATAGTCTAAGGCCTGTGTAATCCTTGGTCTGTTCTCCCTCCTTCTCTAGCACTCCATTGCTGCCCTCACAAAAGGTAAAGGGGTCTGCAGGGCATGGAGGCTGGATAACCACTGCTCAGGGATGTTCTAGGCTTTGGAAAGGGGCAGGGTCAGACTTCTGAATTGACTTCCAGCTTCCATAGGGAAGCTCCTCCGTGTATTGATCGCTGCTTGCTGCTGCCTCTGCTTGGGTCCCAGTTGTTTTTTCCTTTCATTCTTGCTCACTACTGCTTCAGTTAATTCCCTTACATAAAATTAGAGACCCAGAGCTGGAAAGTATCTGAGCCCATCAAGTCTAACACCTTTATGGTACAGAAAAGAAGACCGAGACCAAGGAAAACGAAGTAATTTGCCCAAAGATACACACACACACACACACACACACACACATATATATATATATACTGGAGTGGTTTGCCATTTCCTTCACCAGGTCATTTTACAGATGGGGGAAACTAAGGCAAATAGGCTTAAGTGACTTGACCAGGGTTGCATAGCTAGAAAGTGTCTGAGGCCAGATTGGAACTCAGCAAGATGAGTCTTTCTGACTCCAGGTGCTGCACTCTATCCACTGTGCCACCTAGCCGCCGGGGATAGGTGAGTAGTTGCTTATAAAGGTAAAAGCAAAGAAAGAGGGAGGAGGA
This sequence comes from Dromiciops gliroides, assembly GCF_019393635.1. Lineage (NCBI taxonomy): Eukaryota > Metazoa > Chordata > Mammalia > Microbiotheria > Microbiotheriidae > Dromiciops > Dromiciops gliroides. Next base: position 104,507,989 of record NC_057865.1, on the reverse strand, counting down.
AGGAGAAAACAAGGCAAACAAATGAAGAGGAAAGGACGTGAGAGAGACAAGGAAGCATTGAGGAGAGAAAGAGGTATGTATGGTAGGGCAGCTTAGCCATAAAGCTGCCTATATGGGCTCCAGGTATGGTATAGAACATAAAGAAAATAAGGTCTCTGCCCTCTTTAAGTCAATATCACAAATAAACAGACATTAGTTTATAATATAATATATGGTCCACATTTCCTTGTTCCAGGTGGCCAGTGCTCTGCAGAATCAATTTATCTTGAAACTTGACACCACATAGGCATGAAATTTTGCCCGTCTTCCAAAGAACGTGATGACCTTTATAATTTCATTTTCTGTTTCTCTGTGCATCACTAGATAACGTAGTACCCTGGTAGCAGAGTTTGGTAACAGCTTACATCATTCTGTTGCCAAGGAAAATATTGAACTAGAATCCATGGAAGCAAAAAACTAGATAACAGGTGGATGCTCATCAACTGGAGAATGGCTAAAGAAATTATGGTAGATGAATGTATCATTGCACTACAGAAACAACAAACACGAAGAACTCAGTGAAATATGGGAAGACTAATATGAACTAATGCCTATAAAGGAAGCAGAACCAAGAAAAGAGTATGCAGTTATTATAATGACATAAAAAATAAAAACACCAGTAAAAGGCAGTTGAACTCAGAGTAATTGTAATGAAGAGTCCTGGTTCCAGAGAACAGAGAATGAAACAAATAAACATCCTTCCTCTTTGGTAGAGGAGTAGGGGACCATGGTTACAGAATGTTGTCTATGTTGTCATATGTAACCAGGTATTCAGACCAATTTCCTTGTTGGCAGGGAAAGGATATGAGATCTGACTGTATGACTTCTGGAAATTATATTTCCAACAGATGATCTAAGTTCCTTTCACCTAGAGGGGATAGATTGTGAATGCTTGGGAAGGAGAATCTAAGTTAAGTGTGGGAAAATTTGGGTAAAAATAATTTTTAATGCCACAAAGAGAGCAGCAATGGCACAGTGGGAAATTAGTGGAGAGAGGGGGGAGGGAAGAGGGACGAGAGAGCAAAGCTCCAGAAGGTCCAGCAAGAGTTTGGTGATGTGAGAATGAAACTGTTGAGGGAATCTGAACTTTTTCCCAGTTTGTCACCTCTGTCCATTTACACACCATTAAGAGGATAAGAAGGGAAGTATCTGGAAAAGACTGAAATTGAGATAAGAGGAAAGCCAGGGAAGTGCTTTAACTCTTGTCCTGCTTCCCCACTATTTGCTCCAAGATTTTCAAGCTTTTACAATTGTTTACAATTTCTCATTTTCATAATAACTTAAAAGATGTATTACTATTGATATAAAATTATGACCAGTCATATAACTTCTATGTGGTTTGGATCTGTTCTTAATTTAATTTAATTTTTTTTTGTGGGACAATGAGGGTTAAGAGACTTGTCCAGGGTCACACAGCTAGCAAGTGTCAAGTGTCTGAGGCCGGATTTGAACTCAGATCCTCCTGAATCCAGGGCCAGTACTTTACCACTGCACCATCTAGCTGCCCCTGGATCTATTCTTAAACAGGGAGGCTGCAGTGAAGAGAGCCAGTGATAGGGGGTGGGTACAGAGAACAGTTGCTTTGTTTGGATTGGTTGGGATGATAGGGGAAGGATTCCTCCCATAACCTACTGGAGACTTGAGCCATATGGATGATATCATTGTGGGTCTTGATTATTTATTGATAACTCATAAGCTCATTCATAGCCCAATAGATTATAACATGACCTGGGCCATGAGTAAACACATTCAGGCATCATGGGCAGTCAAATGTTTTTTTCCCCACAAAGAAATAACCTCAGGCAAGTTCATTTTCCTTATTGACCCTTTTCTTTTTAATTGATCAATCATTGGTGAGGGGGCACGGTGGAGGCAGCTTTTAAGAGAAAGTCATGTCCCTGGGGCCAGTTAAGGGAGGAGTTAGGAAAGAGTGAACATGTCTACATTCCAGAGGACTAGGCCATAACAGAGAGGAAATAAATCCTTTACCTGTGTAGCCCACCTTGCTCAACATCACCACCTACTGGTTACACATACATGGGTTGCTTTTTTTCAATTGGTTTTGGTAAATTTTTGTTTTGTTTTGTTACATGGAAAGTTTTGATTGGTGTGTGTGAGAGTTGAAAATTTTGCATATGAAAAATTCTACAAAGTTATACATTAAAAAGGAAGGGAAAGGTTTTTTTTTTTAAATTTAATTTTCCTATGTAGGGGCAGCTAGGTGGTACATTGGACAGAATGTTGGACTTGTAGTCAGGAAGACTCATTTTCCTGAGTTCAGTTCTAGCCTCAGACACTTCCTAGTTGTGTGACCCTAGGCAAATCACTTAACCCTGTTTGCCTCAGTTCCTCATGTAAAATGATCTGGGAAAGGAAATGGCAAACCACTACAATATCTTTGCTAAGACACAAAATGGGGTCACAAAGAATCAGACATGACTGAAAAATGACTCAGCAACAACACGTACACACTTTACCAATGCAGACTGGTATATCATCTCAATGTTTATTCTTAGTCTGGAGTACTGTACTACCTTTGAAAAGTTTCCCACAATTATTTGCAAGTTTTAGGTGTATATATTTCATATATGTAGCTATTAATTTGAAGTGTCTTTTGGATTACTTTAAAAAAAACTTTTCCCAATTACATATAAAAAATTTTAATATTCATTTTTAAAAATTATTTTATTTTTAATTTATGGAATAAAAGAATGTATAATATAGTATAATAAAAAAGATAATTCAGATGAAACTGCAGATCTATCATGTATAACTTGCTGTTCCTTTTAAATATAACAAAGTTATTATGTAAATTTTTTTCCTTTTTTTCCTCCCTCACTGTCCCCATAATAAAGATGACCACAATTAGATACAAATATATATATATAAATATATATATATATCAACATATACATGTGTGTTTATATATATATATATATATATATATACACACACACATACACACAATCATTCTATGCATACTTCTGCTTTTAAGTTCTTCTTTGGATACTGATATTATCTGTCTTCAAATTCTTTTTCTTTTTCTTTTCTTTTTTTAGTGAGGCAATTGGGGTTAAGTGACTCGCCCAGGGTCACACGGCTAGTTAAGTGTTAAGTGTCTGAGGCCGGATTTGAACTCAAGTAGTCCTGACTCCAGGGCCGGTGCTCTATCCACTGCACCATCTAGCTGCCCCCTTCAAATTCTTTATAATTAATTTGGGTACTTAAAATAGTCAAAATAATTTATTCACTCAAAGTCATTCTTAAAACAGTATTTCTGTTACTGACTGTATATAATGTTTTATTGGTTCTGCTCATTTTGCTCTTCATTATTTTGTGCAAGTTTTTCCATGTTTTTCTAAGAACATTGAGTTCATAATTTCTTCTTCTTTTTTTTTTTTTTTTGGTGAGGCAATTGGGGTTAAGTGACTTGCCCAGGGTCACATAGCTAGTAAGTGTTAAGTGTCTGAGGTCAGATTTGAACTCAGGTACTCCTGACTCCAGGGCCAGTGCTCTATCCATTGTGTCACCTAGGTGCCCTGAGTTCATAATTTCTTAGAGCACCACCACAATCACATACCACAACTTGTTCAGCTATTCCCCAGTTGATGTGCATCCCTATAATTTCTAGTTCTTTGAAAGCATAAAGAGAGTTGCTATAAACATTTTAAAACATATAGATTCTATTCCGTTTTCCCTAATTATATTTGGAAATAGACCTAGTAGTGGCTTTGCTGAGTTAAAGGGTATAGGTAGTTTAATAACTCTTTAACATTCATTAACATTTTTTTTTGAGTTGCAAATTCTCTCCCTCCCTTTCCAACCCCCTTTCTGAGATGGCAAGCAATTTGATATTGATTATAAATGTGTAATCATGCAAAATATATTTTCCTATTAGTCATGTTGTGAAAGAAAACACAGACCCCCCCCAAAAAAAAAGTGCAAAAAAAATGAAAATAGTATGCTTCAATCTGCATTCAAACTCTATAATTTCTTTCTCTGGAGGTAGATCGCATTTTTCATCAATAGTCCTTTGGGATTGTCTTGGATCATTGTATTGCTGGGACTAGATAAGTCATTTACACAACTGTAAATGTGTACAATATTGCTGTTACTGTATACCATAAATACTGTAATGGTTTGCTATGTTGTATGCGTTCTGGTTCTACTCATTTCACATTGCATCAGTTCATGTAAGTCTTTCCAAGTTTTTCTGAAATCATCTGGAAGAGAAACTGAGACTGAGAACTTTGTGCAAGTCTGCCTCGCTTAAATTTAGTTCACCCATGAGTCATAATATCACCCCTTATTGGCATTGTTCCTCTTCAAACACAGAAGACAACAGTGACTCAGAGCATTATTTATATGACTCTGGATAGCTTTGATTAATCATCTAAAAATTACCTGTTCAAATCCTTTGAAATCAATTCAAAATTCCCTTGATATCCTTCATATCAATTGGGGAATGACTTGTATTCCTATAAATTTGGCTCAGTTCTCTACATATTTGAGAAAT